>NC_053159.1:144653645-146073917 GCF_016835505.1 Polypterus senegalus | reverse complement strand
AAAAATGTATGATTGAATGAGAATACAAGAGTGGATCTCCCATACTGAACCTCTGGTTTCAAGTTAGATTGAAACAACATTTTCTGAAAGCTTACAAGTTAACAGATGCCAAACACAATGGCTAATCTGAAGCAGGTTCAGTCTTCATGTAAAGCTCTGGTAAAAATTATGGAGATACTCACAGATTTGAACAGATGACAAAATTAAATCATTCCTCATTTGATGTAGATAATGAATGAATATAACTACACACAGCACAGAACACCAAACACCAAACAATATCTGCTGAACCCCAGGTATTTCACAAAAAATTTAATTCTGTAATTACTGTACATTGATGTTCATCTTTGGCTGCACAATAGTTCTGACCTTTAAGCAAACTGATAAGAAAACGCTTTACTTATTCCTATGCACTCTAGGCATGCACCACTTGTAAGATAAGTATTTTTCATCTAAAATAATCCAAGACTGGAAGAACTGTCTCTTCTGTTATTAGTACTATCGCACAGCTTTGTTCCTCATTTGTGAATTTGCAGCTCAATGCAGTTGTCAGTAGAAACTGAACAGACCTTCTTATTAGCACGTAGTACAGGGTGCGGCAGAAATAACTCCCACATTTCAAAGGAGGATTGAAAAAAAATGCTACGCGGTATCACCAAAAACTTTTTATTTCCCAAATGTAGATATAAATTTTTTTTTATTTAAGTTTTACAAATTATATCGTCCAAATGGTGGCCTTGACGGCTGATAAACATTTGGAGCCGTTCTTGGAAGTTTTCCATCACTCTCACTAGCATGTCGAGCGAAATTCCTTCAATTTCTTGAATAGCCTTCTTGAATAGCCTCCTTTAGTTGGTCCAAGGACCAAGGACAATGTTTGAAAACCTCCTGTTGCCCTTACTCTTTGAACCAACAGCAAAATCGTTTTCCGGTCTGGAACACTTTCATTAGCACGTAAACCAAACCGCGTGCAAAACACCCTCTGTGTCACAGCTACAGATTCGCCATATTTGAAAAAAGCCTCCACTACAAAGCCTCAATGCTCACCCGACCACGGCATGGCGATGACTGAAAACTTTATTATGTACCGTAGCTAACGGAACGGACCGCACCCCTCTACCTGCTTTGGGGACTCCACAGGGAGTTTTCGAAATATGGGAGTTATTTCTGCTTTATCCTGTATTATTCTAGAAATACTGGTATGACTACTACTACTACTAGTAATAGCGGTGGCAGTATTGTTACATGTACAGACTACAGCTGAATGCTTACTTACCGGTCCAGTCATTCAACAAAATGACCACTCTCCAGCGCCATTATAAAACTATAATACATTAATGCAATTGTCAAAACTTAGAAAATATTTTCCATATATGAATAACTTTTCTACGCCAAACACACATATTTGGGAAACATTTTACTGTCCAGGTATGAATCTAGGGATAGGTGATGAGGTGACAAAATCTGTAACTCTACTTCCTGTTTGGCCTTTAGACAAGAGGATAACCCAGCTAACAAACAATGACGTCACCTCCAATTACATCCCAGAAAACTCATCCCCATCTGTCCGGGCCTATGTAAGCAACTCAGCCATAGGAAGCTGGCATTCTTTGACGGAGCAGCTTCCAAGAAATTCAGACCTCTACAATTCTTCCTTATTTCATAATTATCCAGGCCTCTCCAGTCCATCAGACTTTCAGTTAAATATTTATTTGCTTATTTCACATATCTGTTAATAAATAAAGATCACACACCAACATTTAATCTCTTCTTTCTGCATTTTGTTAAAATATGTATATACTGTAAAAGGGGTAATCATAACATTTTGGGCCTGAACCTAAAAGAGGTGTTCTGTGGTGCTGATATTGAAAGTGGCTGATTTTGTAAGATTAGCTTCTGTGTACTAAAATATTTTAATTTCATGTTTCTAGTATTTAACTACATCCGTGAGTCTGTGATTTATGAGTTTTATCTGCATAAGTAGTTTTCAAAATAAGTAGGTAATTAGCATGTGTATGCAAATAAAACTGAAAAGATTGAAAGTTTCTGTATTCTCCTGCAAATTATGCAATTCAACAACTTCTTTTAGATATGAATTAGGTGATTTAAAATTCTGTACCTGTAGGGGTTATGTGCTGCAAATTGTATTGCTACTGACATTACAAAGAAAACAACAGAATTCTTCTGCCATCTGTTTATCTGTTGTGCTTGTACTCCTGCTTCATCAGGAATATATACAGAAAAAAGTCCTTTTAATGCAATATAAGCAGAAATAACACCTGGGATGACTTCCATAACTTGTATACTTGTATGCATAGTAAATACAGTATAGGAGTTGTAAACATTTCTGGAAATGTAAATGAGGAACTGTACAAAATAACAATGTTGTTTCCTTTGGTTAATGCTTGAGAACAATAGAGCATACTTTATAATTTATTTGAACTTTTAAAACAGCCTAGTCATCAAACAGTAGGCAGTCTTCAGGGGCGTATTTTTTTGCATTCCTGGAATTAGGTAATGCTACAGTGGAGAAAGGGGTGTCTCTGGCAAGTATCACTGATCAGATCAATCTTTTTATTCTATACTTGTATGGTTTACACCAAAGTAGGTTTGTTGATTAATCATCGTTAACACGTGCAATTAACGCGTTAAATATTTATGCAATTATTTTTTTTAAATGAAGACCTAAATACATTTATTAAATCTGGTTAACACTTCATGTGTTATTAATGAAGCAGTGCCAAACAAGCCTAAGTTTAATGCAAATGCTAAGTATTAATTAAAGGCATAGCACACCACAAAAATATATTGTACAAGTATCAGGCTTATGTGTGTTCTTTGTCTGTTGCCTGGACTTCCACACATTTAGTATGTGGGAACTTTCTTTATCCCAGTATTGAAAATGATTGGCAGCATCACCCTTTAAGGGTGGGATTTCCAGGCTGCTGTCAGGAGCTGTTCGGATTGATGGCCGTTTGAAGATCAGACCGCTAAATACAAAGACAGAAGGAAAAAAAAAACATATGTCAGATGTCCAATTCAAGTGTCAAGATGAGCGCTAAATGAGTTAATAAAAAAGTCCATCCATCCATTTTCAGATGCTTATCCAGGTCCTGATTGGGGGGCAGCTGTCTAAGCAAAGATGTGCAGATGTTCCTTTTCCTCATCACCTCCTCGAACTCCTTCAGGGCCAAGGCATTCCCAGATCAGCTGAGAGGTATAATCTCTCCAGCGTGCTCTGGGTCTGCCCAGAGATTTCTTCCCAGTTGCACATGCCTGAAACATCTGCACAAGGAGGTATCAATGATACAACCTGATCAGAAGCCTAAACATCCTCAGCTGACACCTTTCAATGCAGAGGACCTCTACTTCGAGCTCCTCCCTGTTGCCTGTCTCCTCATCGTATCTCTAAGGCTGTGTGCAGACACCTTGCAAGTGAGGTTCATTTGTGCCACTTTTATCTGTGATCTAGCTCTTTCAGCCGCCACACAAAGCTCATGACCATAGGTGAGGGCAGGGAAGTAGATCGGCTGATAAATCATGAGCTTTGCTTTCAGCTCAGCTCTCTCTTCACTTTGACTGACTGGTACAATGTCCTCATAACTGCCAACGTCACTCTGATCTGTCTGTCAGTCTCCTGCTCCCTTCTCCACTCACTCATGAACAAGACCCTGAGATACTTAAAACTCCTTTGCATTAGACTCCTTCCAGCTTCAACAGGTGGCGTAACTAAACCAGTGTAAATAAACTGGTCTGCTTAAAGCAATTGGCTGAATGTAATAGTCAGAAAATAAGTATTATCTTATTTTTTATCTTCATTTTAAAGACAGCATTATTCACCAAAACCATCAAAGTGATAGACTAATTTGCATTGAGATGTGGCTTTGAGTTGTTGAATGATTAGTGCTTCATTGTTTATTCAATACTTTCTGTTACACAAAATATTTCAATAAACTAACTGGAATAATTTAATATGCCTAGGCAAGTAGTCATTAAAACTGTTTGTATTGAAAGTAATCACTGATTTATTTCTACTTTATAAGAAAATATTCTAATACATGAAGTTTATGTAAAATTTTGATTAATCATCTGCAGTTCATTTTGATTCACAATTTTATTTTTAATTGAACAGCAGCCCAAGAAAAAAGTTTAAAATTTCAGATGATGTTAAAAAAGATGGTTTAGCACATAACCCATTTTGAAATTCCCTGTTCAATTCTTTCATGGGCTAATTACCATGGGTGTTCCTTTTTCAGGGTCTTTTGCATTGTTATTATGTTTTTCTTTCAATACAGGTAAGCATGTCTTTTTTGTGGGTATTGATTATTGGTCTTTAGATTAACCAAATCAGTCCATTAAATCTGTAGATAAATCTTGGTTTTTGTGAGTTTACAGATGCACTGCGTTCAACAAAATGCATTTGGATAAGCAAGCTACAAGTAAAGTTTCATATCAGTAAATGCTCAAATAAAAAGGCCATTAATTACTTTTGTTATGGTATTTAAGCAGTTCATTGGTGAAAAATGTTAGTCATAAAAGTTTTCTAAGAAAAGTAGTTTTAGTGGTAGTAATTCGGCAAAGATTAATTTAACACTGTCATGAATTTAACTTTTACTTGTCACAATTCCCATTCATTTGTATAAATATTGCACAATTCAGAAGGTTTCTTAAAATCCAGGATTTTACAAAGTTAGTTCATATGTTTACATACAGAAAAACTGACTCTTGTAATGCTCATTCTATCATGCTTGTCAAATTGTGACTTTGATGTTCTACAGTTAAATCTAAATAAGGCAGCAAAGATCAAAACTAGAACTCTGTGACACAAATACTTAATCAAAGTTTAACCCAACTTTAAAATCCTCTGTTTCACACAAAAAGTCACAAATTGCTTATCTGTTTCTTTACATAATTTACTGTATTATTTCCTGTACTGCATAGCATACACTGCCCACTACATAAACTAAAATGTAAAGTTCCCACAATAAAAGGAAACAGAGAATTTAGCAGTTATACTGATCTTGTTTTTAATATCTGAGGCGATCCCAGCATTTAAATAAATGCTGAAGGCTCCTTAATTTGATATAACGTACATTTTAAAACTGTTGGCGGAAACTGTTCATATTGCCTTTTTAATAATTAAGAAGATCATTCTAAGTGTTTGTTAATAAATCTTGCCAATTCTCTTTTTCTTTGTTTCCTGTGGCAACATTTTCCATTGCTTTCATCAAATTGTTCCCCCAATCTTTGAACAGGACTTCAAAACAAATGCATCAGTTATCAACAAGAGACCAACATGTCCATAACGTAATGCATATTATAAAGCAAACTGAGTGGCCTGCGCATTTTGTGTATTTCCTAATGGTCTCACAGGTTCACTTTCTGTTAATTGTTATTTTGTTCTTTTATTAATATTTATAGGTTCAATAAACCAAAAACAC
Source organism: Polypterus senegalus (assembly GCF_016835505.1). Taxonomy (NCBI): domain Eukaryota; kingdom Metazoa; phylum Chordata; class Cladistia; order Polypteriformes; family Polypteridae; genus Polypterus; species Polypterus senegalus. Next base: position 146,068,476 of record NC_053159.1, on the reverse strand, counting down.
TTTGCGCATATGTGCACAGTAGCTATACCCTGTAAATATCTACATTTATAAGTGCATGTTGTACTTATGGTTCCTACCATGTGTCTAGTGCTGCTAGGAGAGGCACTGGCTTCCCTGAATTACAGAACTATACAATTCATGGATAGATGACGGAATATTTGCTCATGGCATAATGAGTTTGCAAATTCTTCTGTTTCTTGTTTAAACTGTTTTGTTATTTATGTGTATTTTATGTCATGTTATAATAGTCTCTCTGGGTATTTAGAACAAATGTATTTATTAAAGTTGGTATTAGGTCCGGTCATTTCATTTTTATTTATTATTAATATTACTTTTTCACCTTACTGAGAAATGATCTTGTCTATGGATGAAACCATTTTAGAATTTTTCTCTAATGGCCACTGCCATAATGTTGTTAGAAAGCAGCCTCAGGTTACATTGTGCCATCATAATGTAACTGGAACATAGACATATGTCCACATCCTGTCAGTGGATTGAGAAAAAAATAAAAACAGTAATATTCTTTTTCCTATCCTCCTTGTGTAAAAGGAACCTAAAAAGCATTTCCAAGTATATTTAGTGCTAGGACCGCTGCTTTGTTTACTTTGATTTTGTTTCTGTTTACATTTTTGATTTGGTTTCTCTGCTCTTTTGGCCACCATTTGCCTGCTTTACATGCAACCTTATTTTTACATCTCCCTGTTGTTGCTGCCAACTCTCAGTAAATTCCGTACATCCTGGACACTGGCTTGTTTGGTGTGTGTAATAATAACTATAATATGGAATGTGTAAATGTGTATATATTTTTGGACATGCAAGGAAAAGTGCACAACATAAATTTACTGAATTACAGAAAACAATATTAATCATTTATTGTGAGGCCTTGGGTGTATTATGGTGGAGTTAGTGAAACTTACCAAGTTCATTATGGGTTGGCCTATTCTCACACCCTAAACTTAGCACATACACAGGAAGAGATACACGCAGACATGGCCTACTCACTTAAGAACTGATTATGCTGGCACAGCCTATTCAGCATTGGAATTTGCTAAATTATGCATGAACAATAAACAGATTTTCCCGAATATAGGCTAAACCAAAAAGCTCATACACCTTGAGTCCCTAAGAATGATCTAACATTCCTTGGGCTAATATTCATTGGGTAATGTCACTTACCCACCAATGATTCATTGTTCCAACCATGCTCCTCTACAGTATGTTGCAGGCATTTGCCTGCTGCCAATTAACACTAGAATTACCAAAGCCTACTGAAAAACTCGTAAACCTGACCCATCTTAAATCCATTCGCACCTCTCCATCAGCCTCTTTTGTTTTACAAATGTGTCGATAAGCACAAGCAGCAAGCAGCCTACTATCCCATCCACCCCACCACGGCAGAAATGGCAAAAAGCTCTCCCGGCTTAAGCCTTGTTTATCTGGATGTGAGGTACCAGGAGGTGTATAGGGTTAATAATATATCGTTATTTTGAACACATGCATTTCATGTGTGATCCGTTTCTACAAAGTTCTATGTAAGTGCAGGATGACTGGAAATGCAAGAAATGTTGAACACATACCTAAAAGGCAGACTTTTTTCATGTTTTAGTACTAATGACAAAATTTTGACATGAAGTGTATAATGTGTGAAGACTGAAGTCCAAATACAAATAAACACTTTCACAAAAGGTAAAAATATAACAAAACAAGTGATTGCGACTGAGAGAATAAAACTGAATAACAATATATTATTTACCCTATACAACTCTAGGTACCTTACTCCTTGATAAACAAGGCTTGTGCTGAGAGAGTTTTTTTCCCTTCCTGCAGTGGTGGGGCAATGGGATAGCAGGCTGCTTGCTGCTTTTGCTTATTGACACATTTACAAAACAAATGACGCTGATGGAGAGGTGTGAACAGATTTAAGGTGGGCTAGGATTGCGAGTCTTTTAGTAGGCTTTGGTGATTCTAGTGTTAACCCTATGAGAAAGAAAGTAGCATCTCCCCACAACAAGTGCTTCAGTCAGTCAAAATGTACAAATTTTAGACATTTAAAAGCAAATCACTATTTACTAAAATAGAATAATAGCAGAACAATAAATATTGAATTGAATTCAGTTTGTTTTTGTATAGTGCTCTTTGCTGAGTGCTGGCTCAGACCTCTGTAGCAAGTTTACATGTAAATGCAATTACAAACATTATAAATTACTTAATTTACAATTACATTATGAATACACATAAAGAAAAAGATTTGTTTAAACAGAAAGGAAATCAAAGCAATTCCAAGCTGATTAACATAAATGAAACCCAACAATATCTACTCATTGATTAATTGTTAAACTATGGCAAGTTGACAATGGAGGAGACGAAAACAAAATTCATTGAATTAAAACAACATGGGGACGGCACGGTGCCACAGTGGGTAGCGCTGCTGCCTCGCAGTTAGGAGACCGGGGTTCACTTCCTGGGTCCTCCCCGCATGGACTTTGCATATTCTCTCCGTGTCTGCGTGGGTTTCCTCCGGGTACTCCAGTTTCCTCCCACAGTCCAAAGACATGCAGGTTAGGTGCATTGGTGATCCTAAATTGTCCCTAGTGTGTGTATGTGTGTGTGTGCACACCCTGCGGTGGGTTGGCGCCCTGCCCAGGGTTTGTTTCCTGCCTTGCACCCTGTGTTGGCCAGGATTGGCTCCAGCTCCAGTAGTTAGGATATAGTGGGTTGGATAATGGATGGATGGAAAACAGCATGGTGTGTCACAGGGTTGCTCTTCATAGGATTTCACAGCACTGGTCTTTGCATGACAGTTCCAGAGAGTTCATAGTTCAATTACAAGGCACTGCAGTCCATCTGAGCAAAAAATGTGGAAACAAGGCAGCTTGCTTTTAATGTAGTGCGGGCAGTTCCAAAATGGTGATTATCCACTCCATAACATGAGAAGGTTTTGGGAGTCCTAGTGGAGTCATCATTGTTCCCAACCAAACATTGTAGAGAATAAGAAAAATGCAAATGGGATAGTCATGTCATGCCATTTTCTAATCCGCTCAATCCAGAACAAGGTTGTGGGGGGTTCTGGGGCCTAGCACAGCTAGGACAGAGCACAAGGCAGGAGCAAACCCTGGACAAGGCACCCATCCATTGCAGTAATGGAAGAGTATATTAAGTAATATAATCTGTTATGTTAGTATCTATCAACAGAAGTTAAACATCATTATGAGGAGTAAATTTTAAGAAATATTAGAAAGTAGGCCCTGTAAATACATGGATTAAGTTATCAAGTATCACAGAGCACAATTGAAAAACTCTGATCTCAAGAACACAATAGTTTAGGTTTGGGAATTGATGAGCTACATTATGTCAGATTGAATGACTTTCTTAAGGACCCAATTAATATTATGGCCTGCACCATTTTGTGCCCTTTTGTTTTCTGTATTTTAGTATATTTTGACATCCACATTTTGATAGTGAAATGAGGCATGAAGTCATTATTTAAAAAAAAGACTAGCTTCTGAAATTTGAATATAAGACAAAGGAAGCCAGATTTTTTTTGTTACTTCTGTTGCTTTTATTACTTTCTTTTGACTATTCATCTGGACTACCTGTATTTAAAAAAAAAAAATCCCTCTTTAGAAATTTTAGAAGTCTATTTTGACCTGTTTTTTTTCCCAAGATTTCAATCATAACAGATGTGTCCTTGCCAAAATGCTTTCCTATGTCTCCACACACAATACAGCTTTTGATTTATGATCAATGTACTGCAAATTCCAATAGCAACATATTATGAGCCCAAAAAGGTGTATACTGTAAAACATCTGAATCTCCTTTTTTATTCCATGGTCAAAGGCAGCTGTAATCATCCTAAACTTTGCAGTTCTTCACAAAGCATCTTGGAGCAACTTAGGCCTTTTGCTCTTTTCTTGGCTCAGATGTACTAATCGTACCAACTGTCCACAAAATGTGTATTTGTTAGATTGTTCATTTTCATCTTTCCTTGTGGCTGAATCCAAATCTGTTGTTATTTTGTACATTTATTTAATTTTTCCTTTATTTTAATGATTTGTAAGCGTTGGTTTTGTGACTTTCTGACCTGTCTGTTTTAACCCTTTCAGTATTTCCATTTCATGATTCATATTTCCCATTCATCCAGGACAACACTAGGTACTGACGTTAATGTGTTTATTGTACTATATAGTGATTTTTAGCATGCCTTCTAAGATAAAGGTGTCTGGTAAATAAAACCAATAATATGACTAACCAGCTGTAAGACAGGACACTAGCGACCCCACTCTCATTAACACAGACATACTAATACACCAGGCCAGTTCCTTCTCTGAAGTTCATCTATCATAATCATCACTGGGAGTAAACCAGAGCATCATTTTGAGAAAGACAACAAGAATATGCATGACTCTACATATGCAACAGCTGCTCTGGAAATTAAAATGATATACTTGCTGATGTGAGATTCAGTGCTAGACATTATGCAACCATAAAGACTCTCTATAGAACAATTAAAAAAAAACACTTTTGTAATACTTTTGTGAAGATAAAATTAGAACAGCAAACAATGTTAGATGAGAACAAGCCATTCAACACAACAAAGCTCTTCAAACCCATTCACTTATTTTCTCCAAAGTAAAAATAAAACAGTTATCTTTTCAAAGCAAAATTTGACTAGGATTGTGCATATCTTTAGTGTTCATTTTTACTTAGCTACAACACAGAATTAAAGCTTCACTTGAATTCTCTTTTGACACCTCTATTTGTGACTGTATTCTAACAGATTTTCTGATGGTCTCCGGGATGACAGCGTATTTCTGTAATCACATGTTACGATGTTCAGAGCCTGGCCTGCAGTTCCACTGGGGTTTATCAAAAAATGGAAATATGCTACAAATATAACACTTGCTTCTGTGTAGTATACTTATTTTTGATGAAATTAGATGTCAAAAGATCAAAGGCTGACAAAGCAAAGTATTACAGCAATACAATAATATTTATATGTTTCTATTTCTCTCTTTATATTTAGAAATACTATAAAAGAACATCATTTCTTTATTTTTGCAACAATTGCATCATAAGCTTAAAAGATAAAGAATTTATGTTAAATATTATTAGAAACAGAAACATGTCCAATATGCATAGTGTGTTTATCTTATTACATTGGCTGATAAATCAAAAGAATTTTCAGTCAGTACTTGTACCGGTGATTGTTAGTAATAAACTGATTTATCATACCTGAGATTCATATGGTTTAAGGTAGCATTCAGTAAATAAAATGGAAAATGTTTACACATCGCATATACAGAAAAACATCTCTCCTGTCTCTGCTGTTTTATAACTCCAGCTTCCTTACACATTTCAATGACTGGTTTTGTTACATTGACTTCAGGTAGATGTTGGTTCTGTATTATTGAATTTAAACCACCCCTTCCTGTGCACTGATCACACACTCTTCGTGGGGCCTGTGATCAGAGGACAAATGGGCGGGGTTATGAATACAGCCAATTGGATTGCATATTTTTGTTGCTTGGTTTACATGACTTTAGTTAAATAACTCCTCCCACAATGCTAATCTTAAGTGTAGTGCAGCCATGCCTATCATATAACATTACTGACTTATAATGCAAAGTGACAATCTCCTTAACAGAGCAGAGCTCTGGGGATCTGAAGCTTGATTCTATTAGGGTTATTGCAGTTTCATGAATAATCAAATAGACATCATTGACAGTAACCTTTTGTGATAATTTTGCATTAATAAACACAGAGATAACTTCAAGTCAACATGAGCCAGGGGTGCACTAAAACAAAATGGGTGGAGCTGTGTTTAGAAATCTAAATTTGTCCAACTTCCAGTAGGCTAGCTAAACATTACGTCAATTGCACTACACTAAAGCTAGCAGTTTACTGGAATAACAATGGAGTAGTATTATGTGTAATAGTTTTGATATCAGCTGTTTGACAGATATTATCTGATATAACAGTACCTAGCTGACACATAGTAGTGGATTATTTATTACTGCCATATAGACTTCAGGGCCGATGTGTGGTGTTAAAGGCTGCTAACATTAGTCAACATATTAAGTGCTCTGAGTGTTGCTGCATTGAGGACATTTTTGTAAATTTCACCTACACACAGGCTCTCTTGCTTACTAGTTAGTTATTGACTCTGACATACAAATTGAGTAATTAGCTCAGATTAACTTTAGCTATTGGTTAATTTTATTGGCAGCTATTACTGATTTAGTTAATGCCTTATTGCTATTTGCTGTCATTGGAAGGGCAAAATTAAAGTTATGTAAAGTGTAGGTGATACATTAACATGTTCATTTTTAAGTTTATAAAGCATATTTAGTATTATTATTATTATTTTTATTATTATTATTATTAATATTTGTAGTAATAGTAGTTGTAGTAGTAGTTGTATTTTATATCATTATCTTTATTATTAATATTAGTAGAAGTATTAACATTCTTTTTGTTAATGTTGTATCCCATGATTGATACTAGTGGCTCAAGTAACAAAGAATAACAGCACACAGATACCCTGGACCATTATTATTACTGTAATTACTAATTAGATCTTCATTTATAAAGAAAACAAATCAATTGGTATATCATTGCTTTTAAATACCCCTGAAGTTCAAATCTATGGGTTGCCCTCAGGATTGCATCAACTCTTCCATTTATCAGTTTTTCAAAACTTAACCTCATCAAGGCATACTTGAGGTCATCCGTGGCACAAGAGCATATAAGCAGCTTGGCCACCTCAGACCTGTCGTGTGATGATTTTGCCTTCAGAAAATGTAGACCTGTGTTGTTGTAATGTGCAACAAAAACATTCACTTTCAAGTTTTGATTATTTAAAAAAATAATTTGCATTTGACATTAAAAGTTATAGTTAAGTTTGTGGTGTGTACTTCTTTGTTTATTTATTTATTTTTATATAAATATTGTTTAAATTAAAACTGCTATAACAAATATTGAAAGACATTTGTTAGTTATTTAGGTAATGTTAAGTTAATAGAAGTATTTTCTTAATTATGTTAAAATGTTTGCCTATATATTAGTGGATAGTCTATTGGTGGTCCTATTATAACCCCCAGAAGCTGAACTGAATTGAAATACTGAAACAATTCTTATCCCTCTAACTACAGATTAGGCTCAGTTAGTGACCTGCCTTGCCGTAGGTATAAGGCATAGAGGGCACACGTTTTAAATCCTGCCCAGTTTCTATGTAACGTGACATGCTCTATTGAACGTGCAGCGCCATGTGTGTAGAACATACTGAATGTATTAAGTAAAGCACAGAGAAATAACTCATCTTTAAAACAACTGAAGTTTAATGAGAAAAACTTAAGTTTATAGAAGATTTTTTTTTCCTTTTTTGCGTGTGTAACAAGTTTTTTCTCTGTTTTTGTGTGAACTGTTTGCTTAGAATTTTCACTAAACCTTCTTTAAAACAAATGTTTCTGGACTGAGAAATTTCTTTTGGCACGTGTTAGACTCATGGCTGATCCTGCCTTACCTACTTAGCAGCCATAAATACTGAAGTCATGGACTCAGGGAGAAGCAGGGTGGGGGTGTCCAAGAAAATTAGGTTTAGGGCCCTGGTTTGGCCAGGGACAGAACTGGTGTGAGTGTTACCTGAGATAGACTGGTTCTTCAATTAAGCAAGTTTTAAATTGGATGGAAAGAAGTCAGAAAATGAATGAATGGGCAAACAGAAAGAAACACTAAAAAATCCAGGTTAATTGTGATCTATTATCCTGGTTACCAACAAAATATTTTTCAGAAAGGGAAGTCTAAAACAAAATGAAACAAAATGTTATTTTCTTGGATTTTTCATTTGACAAAGTCACCATTGGCAAGTTTGCGCCTTTGCTTCAGCAACGTCTTTAGTGATATGACTGGCACACCATAACTGGAGGAACTAACTTTGGTAAGTAGCTTCTTCTTTTGGACATCTGACGGACCCACAGTGACTGGTGAAGCTTCTTCGTTCTTTCAGTATTTTGAAAACAACGCTCTTCCACATTCTCCTAATGCTATTCTTCTTTTTAGCCCTCGTAGGTTTGGATTTCTATGATGATAGGCTTGATTTATCTTACTTTCGTTGAAGGAAAAAAAAATCTTTGTCTTGGTAAGGCTAGGCCTTTAAGACTTTTTCTGATACCTTTAGTTTTCATTAAAGCAAGTTTGTAAGAGATTCTATAAAAAGGACAGAAGGAATGACATCTTTTATTTTCTTCATTCACCAATCCTCAGTTACTATCACTATCACTGCTTTGTAATAAGCTTTATAAAAACTATTTTCTTCTTTAAGTTACACTTCCTTTTTTTTAAAGTATAAATACCCATAAGGGAGACTAACACTCAGATTTAGTCTCAAACTATATATACAATATATGGATTATATTACTGAATACAAACATACTATATATGAAATACAACATGAAAGGCATTAAAGTGGACATCCTTCATTGTTTTCATCATCCCATCAAGAGATTTGTCCAGAAGAATTGTGAGTTTGGCTGTGTAGAAGTCTATGAGTAACTCCTGATACATGATATGAGGTAATACTGATGCTTGGTAACTGGAAAAGTGAAAAATGATGATGTCTTAAAATGATTCCCTTAAAAGTAAATCATACTTCTTTTGCTTTCACACTTGAAATAATTATCCTAGTTAGCTGAATTATGCTTTGCTTAGTGAAGCTTAGTGTATAGCTAAAGTGAAGCAATAACTGTCATCAAATATTAAATATTGCTTCCTTCAAAGTAGGTTATGTAATCATTATGTCAGTTTTCTTTTTGATAGCTCAATTTCCTCCAAACAATCCTATGAAATGATCCTTCTCATCGATGACTTAATGCCTAGATAAAGAAACAGGTTAACATTCAGTTTTAAAATTGGCCAGCTCTGAGTATAATGAGAACCCAACCCAGACTGCATTTACAGTCTGACAGGTCATTCTTTTAAGTCTTAGTTTTCAGTATTCTCAAGCTTCCTCCAAGGTTTGACCTCTTGATATTCTTCTTTTGTTTGTTTTTCGTTAGGATTTTTGTTTATGGCTTATGTCCAATAATTTTTTTGACCTTCACAGGACTGCATGACTTTCTTTTTTGTGGTTTCTGTGTTTACCCAGTTGGCATACTGACCTTTGCTTCTCTGACAATGTCTTAAAATTCTTTAAATGTATATCTTATGTTATCAACTCCAACTTTAAATATAACTGCTAGCCTTCTAACAATGGCATAAGGCCTTCACACTTACTTAAAACTGGAAGCTTAAATGAGAAGCAAAAGGTCAGTAGCTAGGACAAGGGTGTGTTGTTGTCTGATAACCAAAGTCTGACATTCACTTTATCAAATCCATGGTGCCTCTGAATGTTTAAAGTGTCTGACACTTACAATTAATCACTTTGCCTAGTAGTGTTTGTATATTTCAAGTTTGCCTCAATTACCAGGCTTAAAGGATAAGTTCTGTATTTTTGAAGCTAGTGTTATTTCTTCACAATCATGGCATTTAATAATTTAAGAAAGATAAATTTCTGTTCTAAAGTGCAAATAAAAAAAAACCATGTAGCCTCTTTTTGCATTTTAAAATTGAGATCAAAAGACAGGGGTCCAAATATAAACCTTACTAAATAAACATTTTTTCAAGCCAAATTTGTTATGAAGTATTGATTCACATTTTGTGGTTGCATATAGTAAAACATTATATTTATTTAAAAAAAGGATTAGTTGTGTGCTTCACTTTACTGCGTGTCTCCTTCCACAGCAATCCTTAAGTCCAGGTTTGTGTTTTTTTCTAGCACATCCATTTCATTTTGAAAACTCCTTTCTTGTCGGTGTTATAGTTGACACTATTTTATATTGCTGCCTGGGGATGAATTGGCAGCTCTGTTCTGTAGACAACCAGACAATAATCACCAAAACAACTTACACCTGCAATGACAGCTCAAAGTCCATGAAGAAGCCTTTAGAACATTAGAAAGATTTAGAGAAGGACAGGCCTTTTTTCCCCAACAAAGCTCACCAGTCCTATCCACTTAATTTTTCCAAAATAATATCAATTGGGGTTTTGAAGGTCCCTAGAGTCTTACTATCTACTAGACTACATATAAGTTATTCCATGTGTCTGTGGTTGTCTTTGTGAAGAACAACTTCCTAATGTTTGTGTGAAATTTAACCTTAACAAGTTTTTTCTTGTTGAACACATTTTAAAGTAACAGTCTTGGTCCACTGTACTAATTCCTTTCATAATTTTGAAAACTTCAATGATGTCACTGCTTAAACCTTATTTGCGTAAGCTGAATAGGATAAATTGCTTTAGTCTCTCCTCATAACTCATCTCCGGTAGACTTGGAATTAGCCTATTCACTTTTTTCAGTGCTGCTAGGTCTTTTCTCTAGTGTGACTGCACAGAGTATTCCAGATAAGGCCTTACAAAGCTTTTGCATAAAATCCTTTGACTTGTAGTCTACACATCGTGCTATAAAACCCAACATTCTGTTTGCCTTCTTAATGGCTTCTGAACACTGTCTGGATGTTGAAAGTGATAAGTCCACTATGACTCTTAAATCCTTCTCATCGGGTGTGTTTTCAATTTTAAGACCTCCCACTGTGTATTCAAAACAAACATTTTACTTCCTACGTGTAATACTTTATATTTACTAACATTAAATTGTGTCTGCCACAAATCTGCCCAAGCCTGTATACCAGGGGTGTCCAGCTCTGGTCCTGGTGGGCTGCAGTGGCTGTAGGTTTTCATTCTAACCATCTTCTTAATCGGTGAGCCGTTTTTGCTGCTAATTTAATTTCTTTGCCTTAGTTTTATTTAATGTGACTCAGACCCCTTAGTTGTTCTTTTTCCTTAATGAGCAACCAAACAATAATGAGACAAAAAACAAGCTGCCACATGACCAGCTAACCTTAAAAAACATCTTGACGGTGGTCTTAGAAAAAACAGAAAATCAACAGTCTGCTGTGGTAGAATCAGAGCAGCAACAATTCATGATATTCAATAATGACTTTAATTAACAGCAACAATCAGCTTCCCATTAAAGAACTGGTTGTAGTTAAATTGGCTGGTGTTTGACGTTCCAATTTAGCTGGTCATCTGTTGGCTCATTTCACATCTCATTTCTGTTGGGCTGCCATTTAATGAAGAAACAAATCAATTCGGAGGACTGAATCCTTAAAAACAGGGCTATTAAAATGAAGGGGAAATGAGTTAATTAGCAGTGAAAACTGTTCACTGATTAGGGAAAGGAGTTAGAATGAAAACCTGCAGCCACTGCGGCCCTCCAGGCCTGAGTTCGACACCCCTGCTGTATGCTGTCCAATTCCCTCTGTAAGTATTCAACTGATTCTAGATTATCTGCCAATCCACCTAGCTTGGTATCATGTGCAAACCTTAACCAGCTTGTCATTTATATTCCTATCCTAATCATTTATATATATTAAAAATAATACCAGCCCTAGCACTGACCCCTGAGGGACACCACTTTTAAACATCATCCAATCCTGGTAAGGTTCATTTCACCATCACCACCTACTTTGTGTGCTTTAGTCAATTCTGCAACCACCTGCACACTATTCTCTGAACTCCCACTTCTTTTAGTTTGATGCCCAGCCTGTCATGTGGCACCTTTTCAAATGATTTCTGAAAGTCAAGATCAATAATATCATATGCATCACTTTGATACTTGCACCACACTCCATCCCAATCTAGGTAGACACAGGCACATTCACATTGAGCTCCATAATATACCCTGAGTAACTTTCTATTTAACACTAGAATTCCCGAAGCCTACGAAAAAACTTGTAATCCCGGCCCACCTTAAATTCCATTGAGATGCAGGGAACAGAATAGTACAGAGAGGTCAGTTTATACAATATATTATTGTATTTATACAATAATCAAATTCAGTGTAATAGTAACCACAGCATACAGAGGTGTGTACATTGCAACAGGTACACATGTCATAAATATAGGAAGGACAGTTTTGGGTGTTTGGGAACTGTTAAAATTAGAATTTGATGATTGTATATAGCACAGAACTGACCTCTCTGTACTATTCTGTACTCTGCATCTAATGGAGTACAAAAGAAACACCACCATGCACCAAAATGTGGAGAGTGGGCAAGATTAGGGAAAAAACAAACAAACGCGGTCACTGATTACAACTGCTTGGAGGTATGGAAATGAATATAATGTTTCATTATTGCAACAATGTTTTTCAAAATGCACTATACAGGTCATAAAATTAATTATTACAAATGTCATATATATCAATGTCTCTCTTTTTTGCCAGAAGGTGCATACTAATTTGGTGTGAGCAGGAACACTCAAGAATAAAACTGAATAAAAAAAAAATCACATCCATAATCATTCTCAGTCACACACACCACTCACACCCACGTCCACAGTTTTCCCAGTCCCAGTCTTGTTCACGCACTAGATCTGAAGTTGTTATCAAATAAAGAGGTGGGAACGTGAACGTGACTGAGAGAATAAAACTGAAAGAAACGCTAACTTTCCCAAGTGCTAAAAATTTACACAGGCTGTTACAGACACAAATCAAATGTATGTTTTTATTATATAATATTAACAATGAGAGCAGCTCACTACTCAAAACGGTAAACTTGGGAGGCAGGCGGGATCAAACCAGCGACCTCTTGATTAGGAGTCAGCGGTTCTCACCGCTGCACCACTCAAGCTTTCATATCAAAAGCCTACTGTAACCTGCTTTCTTTTTCATCGGTTATATTCTTGAACTAGAAAAATACACGCACTTTGCAGCGGTGAAGTACTGCCTTAAAATTTTTATTAAGAAGAAAATTAAACCTTCTTAAACTGAGGGAAAATATACCAATAATTATTTGTTAAGGATCTCTTTGTATACCACATTGTCAGTTCGGCCCTCCAGTTGTAATATGACCAAGCTGTGCGCTGAGCTTACTCTTGAGCATACAATGTACAGTTGGCCATGTAAAAAGTTGCTGCTGTCATAATCGGTTTGAGTTTCATGGTTTGTTTCAATTACGACACCATTTGCAGGACTTGTGTTGAAGTGACATTCGGCATCTGTCAAGCGTTATAAGCATACAACCGGTTTCATTGATAACTTCACATCCAGCTTATGAGAGTTTAATCATTCATAAACATCAAAGTGTCCACTACTGAAATCATCACCTGTGAATCCAAGAAGTTTAAGAGGCATTGGCGGTTGACGAAAGGTGTAAAATATTTGGCCATTTCGGTACACTTGAAAGCGACAACCGAACAATTCAGCGGCAGCCATCAACTCACATGCAGAACCATAGGTGAAGGGCTTAAGCATTTCACTCTCTATAGTGCTCTTGTGCAGTATAATTATCTTCTGTACCATCATCAGTCCACACCTTGAACCAATCCCAGTCATTCAATACATTAGACACAATGTTCCTCCAGATATCAAGAGTGAGCCTGATATGGCCGTGCAATATGTAACAAAGAGAATAGAAAAGGTAGGTGCCATCTCCGGGCATGGAAACCACTCGGTAACGATAAAGGAAATGGGTACCTGAACAATGTAAAGTAAGTCTAAAATACCTACACAATAACTATAATCGTAATAAACGAACAATAAAACAGTGGAGAAGCCGTGGATTAAATATAAAAGCTGTATTTATCAGCAGGGAGACGTGAATCCCGTGGTGAAGCAAGGAAGGGAATGTAGAGACCAGAGCAACAGAAGGCCTTATATAGGCAGGCAGCCAACAACGTGGGAGGCGTTGGGATGGGGGACCCAACGCCGCCTTACACGGTGACCGAGCTGCAGGCTATGGACGTATATATGTACATAAGTAGGATTCAGTTAGCGTTGGGAACCCGTGTACCAAATTTGTTGAAGATGGGCCCATAAGTAACAAAGACCGTTGTAAAGTTCAATATGGCAGCTGACAGTGGCGTCATACCACCGAAATAAGTATGTACATTGGTTTCGGTTAGCGCAGGGAACCCGCCTACCAAATTTCGTGAAGATGGGGCCATAAATAAGAAAGTTCAACATGGCGGACGTTATCAACCGTTATGACCGTTACGTGTAGAATTTCAAAATTTGTAAGTAAGCTGTAAGGAATGAGCCTGCCAAATTTCAGCCTTCTACCTACACGGGAAGTTGTAGAATTAGTGACGTTGGAAAGTTCAATATGGTGGCCAACAGTGGCGTCATACCACTGAAATAAATACTTACATCAGTTTTGGTTAGCGCAGGGAAGCTGCCTACCAAATTTCGTGAAGATGGGGCAATAAATAAGAAAGTTCAACATGGCGAACGTTGTCGACCGTTATGACCGTTACGCGTAGAATTTCAAAATTAAACCTGCTGAACTTTTGTAAGTAAGCTGTAAGGAATGACCCTGCCAAATTTCAGCCTTCTACCTGCACGGGAAGTTGGAGAATTAGTGATGTTGGAAAGTTCAATATGGCGGGCAAAAGTGGTGTCATACCACTGAAATAAGTACGTACATTGGCTTCAGTTAGCACAGGGAAGCCGCCTACCAAATTCCGTGAAGATGGGGCCATAGATAAGAAAGTTTAATATGGCGGACGTTGTCGACCGTTATGAACGTTACACGTAGAATTTCTAAATGAAACCTGCTTAACTTTTGTAAGTAAGTTGTAAGGAAACAGCCTGCCAAATTTCAGCCTTGTACCTACACATAAAGTTTGAGAATTAGTGACGTTGGAAAGTTCAATATGGTGGCTGACAGTGGCGTCATACCACCGAAATAAGTACGTACATTGGTTTCGGTTAGCGCAGGGAAGCCGCCTACCAAATTTCGTGAAGATGGGGTCAGCCTTCTACCTACACGGTAAGTTTGAGAATTAGTGACCGTTATGACCATTACGTGTAGAATTTCGATATCAAACCTGCTTAACTTTTGTAAGTAAGCTGTAAGGAATAAGCCTGCCAAAAATCAGCGTTCTACCTACACGGGAAGTTGGAGAATTAGTGATGAGTGAGTGAGTGACTGAGTGACTGAGTGAGTCAGTGAGGGCTTTGCCTTTTATTAGTATTGATAAAAGCGCACTTGTTTTGTTCTACTTGTATTTTTTTTTAAAGTGTTTATTTGATATTTGGACTTCAGGCTTCACACATTATACACTTCATGTCCACATTTTGTCAATTATTACTAAAACATGAAGAACGTTTCTGTTTTAATGATGTGTTTACATAGATTGTTGTAGACACGGAACACACTTGAAATGTAAGTATTTCAAATGATGATATATAATTTACCCTCTACAACTCCAGGCACTTCACTCCAAGACAAACACTGAGCACTGAAAACCTTCTTTTCAAATTGAGCTGCGGCGGTGGGCCAGGGAATGGGATAGCAGGCTGCTTGCTGTTTGTGCTGATCGACACATTTACAACACAAAAGACGCTGATGGAGAGGTGCGAAGGAATTTAAGGTAGGCAGGGATTACAAGTTAGTGTTAAAAACGAACAACTGCCTGCAACATGTGAGCGTAATCCCCACAGAACACCAATGGCTGTACTGAGCTCAAGCATGCCAATGCCTCACTCTGATAAGTAAATTTATTCTCTTAAACATCCATCCTTATAAATGCAGGAATTTTCTATCAGGCTCACCACACCTTAAATGGCTCCAGATGTACAGGCTATGAGAAGCTGAACACCTACAAGGGAACTCACACTGACCATTATACAGGCTCCCCGTGTGCTCAGACATGCCATATCTTGCAGCACACACCCACTGAGACGGCAATGTGTTCCCATGGCAGCACCTTCACTCCAAAACGGTAAGCGCAGAAATGTTCCAGTGTAGTGCTAATTTAACTTAAATTAATAATGCTCAAGGCAACGTATTACCACAAGAAATGGACATGTTTACTTCTAGAAAACATCAGTACTACTGTGACTACAGACACACCAGCTTTCCTGATGTGCATGGGGAAAGCTGTACAGCCAAAAAAAAACAAAAATAAGAGTGTGGATAATTATTGACTTACCCTTGTATAATAGTATCCCTTCTGGGATAATCCTGTAACAATAATATTAAATGTCTGGACATAATCATCTAAATAAAACACTATTGTGACAGGTAAGCAGAGATTTTTTCCTCAAAATGATATGGATTTCTAAAATATATGACCTTGAAACTTGTTCAGGATATATTTAAGAATACTTGAGTTGAGACAGGTGTCTGTGTGATGTACAATATTTATCTGAACCATCTCATACTTTTGCACAGAACAGATTCAAGAACAATCTACTGCATCTTGTTAATAGGTGAATTCTATGCCTTACCAGATATTCTAATTGAAAGGTCCTTTTCCCATCATTTTGTAAGTTTATTCACAATTGCATGCCCTGATATAAGCTGATAGTGTCTAAAAATACTGGCAGTGTCTTCAATATTACTAGCTGGCATGATTTCATGCATAAATATTAATGCAAGATTAAAGAAGCTTGATGACTTTCTTTCAACAAAGACTTTGTAACTTATAGAAAGTTATACTCAAAAAGTTGTTTCAAAGGATAAGTATACATTGTCTGTATAAGTTTTAAATAGGCTGCCTTCATACTGCCTTATCAGATGGATATATTCAGATGGCAGAGGGTGGGATTTGATATTAGATTTCAGTTTAAGGCTGATATATAGGTCTAGAGCTGTGCTGAATACTTACAGGAAACCTCTGATTCAATGTTACTTGGAGGTGCCAAGGTGGGCAAACTGGCATTCTGATCAGGAGGTTCCGCCTGACCCTGAAGTGCTTCCAGGGTCTAATCACGTGACTCCTGAAATACTTCTGGGTCTGGCATAAAAGAAACCACTCCACCTCATCCAAGTGAGTTGGAGATGGGATATGGAGGACAAGGCTTGCTTAGAGGAGAGTACAGGACCTGTAAAGGTGTTTGTGAATAATGACATGTATCCCTTGACTGTGTACGTATACTGTGTCTTAAATCCTGGGGCTCAGTGGCACCCCTAATCTGTTATATACTTTATATTTAAAGTTTTATTTATAAAAGAGTCAAAAAAATAATCAAAAGACAGAAACTTGCCTCATATTGACTCCAAATCCAAAAGAACATTCTTAAAGAAGAACAAAGAATCCCCAACCCATATATTTTAGTTAAAATATTGTCATGATAAATCATTTCTGGAAAATGATCTTGTACACAAGCTCATTCAAACAGCACTGAATTCTTCATGCAGTATCAACATTGTAGAACATCCTCTGAGGGAGATGTACATTTAAAGATGAAAAGTTTAAAGAAAAGCGAGGGAAAACATTATCAAATGGAATGTATGCTTCGTATTTGTGCGCATCTGAGGATCTTTACCAAGCAGATGATCAAATCACATGTGCAGTATCACAAGCCGTCTGTGAAAAACCTGAATTGTGGCTTGATGGACAAATGGAGGTGTTCTCAGTAGTCAATGCAAGAATATAGAGAGACATTTTTCTTTTGAAAAAGAAAAAAACAACACAATGGGTATCACAACATGATTTCATAAAACCATTGTACTGCTTTTCATATATATAATACTCCACTGCCATTGAATCAGGACTGAAAAGAGGGTTTCCCTTTTTGCAGAGGAGCACTAGGCATAAAAATAAATAGTAGAGTCATAGTCTCTAAGGTGTGTTAATACTTGCAAGAACTTTTCATCAGGACGTCTGAAAATCTCCATACTGCAGTGGTAACATTTCTACAGATCAAAGTCAAATTTAGTAGTGGGATATTATTTTGTTTTCCAAAACAATCCTTTCCCAAGACTTAGCTTGCCTGAAATGTACCTATCTGAACACTTAAGTGAAGTGAAGTGAATTCTAATAAGCCATTTCCTACAATCCCACATCTGTAGAATTTTTGTTTCAAAGATGTTTGGTAATCCAGAACTAATAAAATCTTTTGTTTCCCCAATATCATTTAAAGCATAGATCTGAAAAGATTTCATTCAATTGAGGACTACCAAACAATTTCTATGCAAGGTTTGACTGCAGGAATTTAAAGGAGGATGATATTTCTGATTGGTTTGCAGCTTAGGACAACCTGCACACCAACAGTCCAAATCACCACAATAGAAATAATAACCCTTGCCTAATTGTTTGTTGTGCACAGCAAGGCTTAATTAATTTTTCTTCTGAAGCGCTAGAGTGATGTTTAATATTTAATTAATTTGTTTTTTAATACTTTGTCACAAAGCAACAATCTTTACAGAATTAAATAGATTCTTCTGCTAAGCCTGTATTAGGTCAATGTTTTCATTCATACAGTGGATTAAGGAAGTTTACAGATACTGTAATTTCTGGACACTTTATTGTGTTTTAGATTTAATATTAAAAATACAAGTCTCATGGGATCTTGACCAATGAATGGAGGGGGTGGAACAAATCTTCAATTCAAAAAGACAATCCTTTATAAATTGTGCTTCCTGTTTATCAAGTCAAGTCAATTTGGGGAGCATGCACTGGTACAGTGCGTTGCTGCACCCACTAAACAACAAAACAACTCAGGATCCCGGTTGGCAACCCCTCAGGCAGACACGCAGTCCAGTCCCACCCTCCAGAAATGATCCTCTATCTGCTGCAGCCAGGTGTTACATGGGCGACCCCTTGGCCTGCTCCAGCCACTCGGGTCCCTAACAATGAGGATCTTACGAGCTGGATCACCCTCGGGAAAACGCTCCAAATGGCTGTAGTGCCGTAACTGACGCTCCCTCACAATGCAGGTAATGTGCCTCATTCGACACAAAGTCAAGCCAACAGTACCCAAGGATTTTCTAGAGAGACACAGTACCAAAGAAGTTCAGTCTTCGTCTCACGTCATTGGATAGCGTCCATGTCTCGCAACCATATAGCAAGACAGGAAGCACCAGGACTATAAAGACTTAGACCTTCGTACTTTTGCATAGATATCGGGAGTGTCATACACCCCTTCATAGGAAGAGTCACCAGAGACATGAATGTCACTGCCAAGGTAAGTAAACCTCTCGACAAGGTCGACTCTATCTGCAAACAGACACACTGCTGATGGCAGACCCCTGAGGTCATTAAAGGCCTGGATCTTGGTTTTTATCCAGGACACTCGCAAGCCCAGACACTCAGACTCCTTTCTCAGTCTCTCGAGTGCCCTGATTAGAGCCTCCATTGAGGGGCTCAGCTGCTGGGGTTCAGTTGATTGAGTTCCTGTGCACTAATTCTTTGGCAAAAAATGCATGTGTTTTCTTTATTTTGAACATACAACTGGATCACTAATACATGGATTATGAAACAAAAAAATATGAGATTTTTAATCTTTTTCAACTATTTTGTGCTGTTACTAAAGCACCCAGCAGAGTATAGAAAAGGTGGATAAGATCCAGTCAGACCTGTTTCCAGTGCTTTTCATACATCCATCACAAGCATCCTCTACACATAATAAATTCTATATCCTCATCCCCCAACCTGTCTTGGCACACTCCCCATCTGCTGTTCCTCTAAGAACTGGCAGAACTGTTACCATCAATATCAGCAGTCTCAGCATTGATTGAAATGATAAGATTAAGAAGTAGTTTAATGATTTTAGTGTGCTCTTTCTCTCTGCTTTCTCATGTTTCAGACGTTACGTATCAAGCACCTACCAAATGTTCAAGCAAACATTTTCTTTATTTACCAGATGGATTCTTCATATTGTTAATACATCATTCATAATAGACAGTTTGCCAGAAACATGGAATTTTTAATTAATATATACAATTCTTTTGCAGTCTTTTACAAGTTGCAGCACTTCCTGGTGTTGCGGAAGTGCTGCAGTCCATGGCTCTGGAATATTCCAAGCACCCTCTCTCTCTCTCTCTCTCTCTCTCTATATATATATATATATATATATATATATATATATATATATATATATATATATATATACAGTACAGTATGAATTAATTAATAAAAGGAAAAGGACTGAATGTATCTCAAAGATTTGTTAAATGAACCGTAAGCAAATGAAGTCTCTGCCTCGTCTTAGGAAAGATACCATGTCATTTTCCAAGGCTAGAATTAGGCAATTGAGTAATGAACACCCCTCCAGAAAATGGGGATAAACTAATGGGAAAACCCATACACCTATGAAGCGTTGCTAAGATAAGTGGGAAAATCTGCAATACACCTCTCTTAACGAAGAAGTGTTCAGAATAATGGGAGAGTCAACAATATTCAGAAATTCCTGGTGGCTTTAGCTCATTGGAGGAGGTAATGAAGTTCTGCATATTATGAGTCAGATAATGTGATATATTAGATAAGGTGACAAAATTAGAAATAAATATAAAAGGACATGAACTGTTTACTTGTTTGTTTCTCCATGGACTGAGACATTTGTGCATAACTCTGTGAAAATAAAGTAATGTTCTGCATTCTCATCTGGACTCCAAAACCGCCTTCTTTGAAAATGGAGGAAATTGTTTTCCATGACAGATTAAATGTGTTTATGTTAGATCAGTACTTAAGTACTGTTCTTAATTTTAGGCCAATTTGTAATCTCCCTTTTTAAAGTAACATTTTAGGAAAGATGAGTACCTCCAGATCACTGATTTTTTGCATAATAATTATATTTTTGAAAACTTCAACAATCTTAGAGTTAATACTGAGGCAAACAAGGCATCTATTCTAGTTTTACTAGATCTTAGTGCTGCATTTAGTGCTGCCTTTGACACCATTGATCATCAGATTAAAATATATAGTCTTGAAGCATTTGAATTTCCTGGGATGGCTTTAAATTGGTTTAAGACATACATGACAGACTTTTTAAGGTTAAAATAGATAGCCACACATCATCCTTTGTAAGAGTTGCTATGGAATAGCATACTTGCAGAATCCCTGGTGCATTACTATTCTCCCTTCACATACTACCACTAGGCAATTTTATTAAAAACTTGGAGGTTTATGTTAACTTTTATGCTGATGATATTAAAATGTATGTAGTGGTTGAGGCTAGTTCTCTAGATGTAATAAATAATGTCAAACAGTGCTTAATTGCTAAAAATGAATTGATATTTAACAACTTCTTAAATTTGAATGAAGAAAAAAATAAATGAATAGTTATGGGACCCTTGGCACTGAGGCATAATCTTAAGTCAAGGCCTGACTGAGTGGCAACACAAACAAAAACTCACGTTAGAAAGGATGTTTTAATATTTGATTGTGAATTGAGTTTTACTAACCATATTGTGCATATTACAAAGACAACATTCCATCATCTGAGGAATATAGTAAACACCCAGATCTTTTTTTTATCAGTGAATAACACTAAAATATTGATACATGGTTTTATTACATTGCATTGTAATTGCATTGATTATGTAATTCCTTTTTTGCCTAAAACAACCATGAGTAAGTTGAGAATGCTGGTGCTAAAATATTAAAAACAAAGAAAACAGAACTAATTACACCTGGGTACCCTCCATTGGCTTCTGTTATCTTTTAGAATGCATTTTAAGGTTCATAAAAAGCATTAAATGGACTAGTACCTTCTTATATCACTTCTCAATTGTTATAATCCTACTTGAAATCTGAGATCCTCATACTTTTAGCTTTTGTCTATACCAAGAGCGAAACATAAATACAGTGGTGAGGCAGCTTTTAGCTGTTATGCTCCCAAAGTATGGGACACACTACCAGAGGAGATCAAAGGCACTGAATCAATTTACATTTTCCAAAAGTTATAATAAATACATCTTTTATAGATTGTCTTTTTAGTGTATTTTTCCTCTTTTGTTTATTATATTTCACTTCATTTCATTTTTATTTCATTTTCTTGTATAAATGTATTTTTTTCATTTTGTTATAGTACATATGACTGTGTGTCATGACTTTACTTTTACATTCTACTTTTTAATTTAATTTATTGAATGTTAAGATTAATGTTTTATGCTTTGTCTCCTCTTTTTCCCATTTGTGAAGCACTTTGAATTGCAATTAAATGTATAAATGGTGCTATCTGTTGTGAATTAAGAAGGGACCATAAAGGTCGCCACTTGCACAGAATATAGTACGACCATAGAAGACATTTTAACTTTGAGATGTTGCTATCAACTGCTACCATTTATGATAATCATCTTTTCCAATCATCCTTGACTTACAAGTTTTCAATAAATTTAACACTCCTTCGCACCTGGGACCCTAAGAGATTTCTATAATAATAATAAGTTTCAATAATTTAAATATCTTCATCTCAAGTTTAATCTTCCAGCAGCACATTTTTTTCTGTTATATAAGAAATTTTGGGAAATATACTTACCAAGCTTCCCTAATCTCCCTTTGAAACACAGATTGAAGGTTTAGCATCTTGAAATAATGAAAATATAAACAATATTTCTATTCTGCCACTCTCTTTCAAAAAGTACTCCTTAAAAGACTTAATATGCAGAAGAGCTGGAAAAGGACTTCAATCAGGACTTTAGACAAAGAATGGACATCAGAACATAGTGTAATTCAACAAAAATTACACAGTAAATTGCACACTCTTACACCCTAGGTTCTCAAAATTATACCCGGGCCAAGTACCAAATTGCCATCTCATTCAGCTGCATGTTTTGGGACTGATCCACACTCTGAGCATACTGGGAAAAATTAATTGTCTACATCTCATGATGCTCTGTCTTTGGAGCTTTGCACCACCGGACACACTGAAGGAGAAGCTCCCCTGCATCACGCAGGCCACAGTCTGGAGACAGGCAGGAAAGATAACATTTTTCAACTGGAAAAATTCTAATGCATACTCTATAACAAAGCTAAATCAAATGTCCTATTCAGTTTAAAATTAGAAAATATCATGTTTTCTGTCTCAAGAACTGTCCAAAGCTTTCTTGCTCTTTGAAAAGATTTATTATTGTTGTACTTAGGAAAGCATGCTGGGCCTCTGTTAACTCTCTAGATGGTTCAGTATATTTGACTGACAGCTACATAATGGCTTCTCCTATTTCATGGCTTTCCAGATAGGCTGGATATGGTGTTGAAGCAAAATTTGAAATTCATATTAAGTAATGTATTACTTATGCTAATTTGTCCTGTAACATAATATTTTAAATGTATTCTTTTAAAATGAGTAAAGATGAAAAATAGGTTATATGTTTGCATTATTAGCAATATTCATTTCCCGTAGCTTCTTAACATTTCCAAGTTCTTTTTAACGCTGGTCTTATTTTTCTTTATGCTATAGAGCTGAATTCTCTTTAAATGCATGATCTGACATGCTCTTAAAGTTAATGCTGATGTTATTTTTTTATGTTAAACAGTTGCTTTATATTTAGTATTTTTCCCCTCTGTCTTCAATGTAAACTGTACAGAAATATTACCTACCATGTAGTATCTTCCAATTTCTGACAAATTCTTTCCCAACAGCAGGAATGAGTTCAACTTAGTTCTTCACACTCATTGCTAAACTAATGTAAGGTAAGGGCAGTAATTCAGAAAACAGAGCTTTAAATCAAAAACAAATTGAGTCACATGTGAAGTTATTTTGGTCTAGCTGATTTAACTAAGTACAGTTTGTATAATGATTTTTAATTTCAATAGAGAATATAAGGATTTTAGTTATGTGGTATTGTTTCACACTTCAGCAGTAAAGAGGGACAAGTTTAAGGAGAAAACAAACCCAGAGATGATTTTTATTTCTCACTGTTTTTTTTAATAACATTTTATATTGGATGTAGGCAGCAATTGAGTCCTTCAATTACTGTTTTTATTAAGGAATGGGTCTGTTACTCAAAATATAGCAGACGAGAGTTGTTTTGCGTTATATATTGATATTATTAAACAATATAGAAAGATTTGTATCACTAATTGTGCAAACAAGCAGTTGCTTCACATTTCAGTTTTACCATACCATAGTGAAGTTGAAATGTCCAATACGTGCAGATTAATTATAACTTCTATAAATCTACTGTAACGACGATAGCACAGAAAATCAAGCAAACCTGTAATAAAAAAATTAAATTGGAAAAAGTTGAAAGAATACAATTTTCTTTCATCTATAAGAAAAGCTTATTCTACCTGTTCTTCTGTGTCTTTTGATTAAGAGAAGAAAGTGTCATTTTTACCAAGAGGCTAATGTATTTATCTTATTCATAAAAGTGCTCAAAAGAGGTAATTCATGCAGTGGATATTCAAAAGATGAAGGAAAAAAAATTGTCTAAATAAAATCCTGCTGTTCTTTTGCTTCTGTTTACTATTTGTCTGCCTAATTTGAAAAAAAGAAAGTTTGTAGAAATAAAAGCATTCCTCTTTTGATTTCATACTCAAGAAGATGTGTATCAAATCCTAAGACCTTGCGAAAAAGGAACATATTTTTTAATTAACTGAATAATCCATTGCTAATTAGTTGTTGCTGAGCTGTCCTTATATTGCAAAGAAAAAAAGCTGCTGTCTTATTAACTGTACAAGTGTGATGTTTTATCGTATTTCTTTATTTTTTCCTCACTTAATAGCAATAACTCAGATATAAGGCTATTGTGAGATTTTAAAAATCCAAAGGCCGTACTTGGTCAAATGGTGCAAATTTCTACAGTTTCCAGAAAAGTGTGTAGGATGTCGAAGGATTCCACAATTCCAGTCGACACTTACTGTAACTCCAATATTGAGATAACATGGTAGTTCAGCACAAAAGTATAACAATGCGTTAACATTACTTATATAAAACAATATAAAAGGCAAAAGAACAGACTGAAAGGAGACCAAGGGCTTCCTTTGTTGTTTTCTTTCCCTGTCACTCTGGCGTGAAGCCCGACTCCCAAGTAACTCCAGAACTCTTACCCATTTTACTTTACATCAGCTTGTGTCTCTCTCTGTCTCCTGTAGCCAATGGCATGTCTTTCTTCCAACAGTAAGGGTTCATTTTACTCTCCAAACAACTCTGGACTTTAACAACTTCTAGGTCAGTCTTTTAATTCATATGTCAGTTCAGGAGGAACTGTCTTTGAGTACGGGGTACTGGATTGGGCCACTTTTTACAGTATAGCAGGATGATACCCTGTGGTTCTTGATCCCTAGTGTGACTTTAATCCCTGGGAATTTAGTAATTCACGAACAGAGTGTAAAAATAGGTAGACGTGAGACACACAGAGAAACTTACTGATGGGAGGTTGCACGTAAAAACAGTAATCAAAAATCAGTGTCACTCAAAGATAGTAGCACAATTTGGCAATGACACAGCGAAAAATGATAAATACAAAAAGGAAACATAGGGACTATCTACAAATATACTGCTCAAAAAAATTAATGGAACACAGTATAGCATCAAGTCAATGAATCTTCTGGGATATTGATCTGGTCAGTTAAGTAGCATAGGGGGTTGTTAATCAGTTTCAGCTGTTTTGGTGTTAATGAAATTAACAACAGAGGGGCAACAATGAGACAACCCCCAAAACAGGAATGGTTTAACAGGTGGAGACCACTGACATTTTTCCCTCCTTATCTTTTCTGACTGTTTTTTTTTTTACTAGTTTTGCATTTCACTACGGTCAGTGTAACTACTGATAGCACGAGGTGTTACCTGGACCCTACAGAGGTTGCACAGGTAGTCCAACTTCTCCACGATGGCACATCACTATGTGCAATTGTCAGAAGGTTTGCTGTGTCTCCCAGCACAGTCTCAAGGGCATGGAGGAGATTCTAGGAGACAGGCAGTTACTCCAGGAGAGCTGGACAGGGCCGTTGAAGGTCCTTAATCCATCAGCTGGACCGGTATCTGTTCCTTTAGGCAAGAAGGAACAGGATGAGCACTGTCAGAGCCCTAAAAAATGACCTCCAGAAGGCCATTGGTGTGAATGTCTCTGACCAAACAATCAGAAACAGACTTCATGAGGGTGGCCTGAGGGCCCGACATCCTCTAGTAAGCCCTGTGCTCACTGCCCGGCACGGTGGAGCTCGATTGGCATTTGCCATAGAATAGCAGAATTGGAAGATCCACCACTGGTGCCCTGTGCTTTTCACAGATGAGAGCAGGTTCACCCTGAGCACATGTGACAGACGTGAAAGGGTCTGGACAAGCTGCCTGTAACATCATTCAGCATCACTGGTTTGGTGGTGGGTCAGTGATGGTCTGGGAAGGCATATCCATGGAAGGACGCACAGACCTCTACAGGCTAGACAACGGCAGCTTGACTGCCATTAGGTATCGGGATGTAATCCTTGGACACACTGTCAGACCATGTGCTGGTGCAGTGGGTCCTGGGTTCCTTCTGGTGTATGACAATGCCCGGCCTCATGTGACGAGAGTATGCAGGCAGTTTCTGGAGGATGAAGGAATTGATACCATTGACTGGCCCCCAGGCTTGCCTGACTTAGATCCAATAGAACAGGCATGTCAAACTCACTACCATTGGTGGGCCGCTTCGACTGTCATACGTGCGTCAGCGGGCCGCACTGTAACAAATACTATTATACAAAGTTACTGTAGCTTTCTTTCCAATACTGAAAACTTTAAAAAATGTAACACTTAAAGTTTAAAAAAAAAGCAATTTATTTACATATAATCTCCGTACAACATTGTACAATTATAGTCTGGGACATTATGTTTCGGTCCATCCGACGTTGCCAGATTGCATCTCAGACTGTCCAGGAGCTCAGTGATGCTCTAGTCCAGATCTGGGAGGAGATCCTCCAGGACACCATCCGTCATTTCTTTAGGACCATGCCCCGATGTTTCAGGCATGCATACAAGCACGTGGGGGCCATACAAACTACTGAGTATGATTTTGAGTTGCTGTAATGAAATTTCGGCAAAATGGACTATCCTGCTGCATCATTTTCTCACTTTGATTTTTGGGGTGTAGGTTTTCTGTAGGTTGATAATTTTCATTTCCATTAAACGATGTGGTATCCTTTTGTTCCTAACACATTACCCAGTCCATATCAGTATAGATATCCAGCAGGATTTTTTTCTCCCATTGAGATCTGATGTTTTCCTTTAATTTGTTTGAATAGTTTATATACAAGACTGTACCTTTTGCAGTGCTGCAGTGAAAAATAATGAAAAAGAAAAGTCTATTCTTCCTAAAAAATATTTAGAAGTCCAGGAAGCTGTTTTAAAGAAAATCTAAATGAAAAACAAAGGTCAAATTATCTCATAATCAAATAAGCACACACCTCAGCACCTCTCCTCTGCACTCTTCTAAGTAGACTGGAGGTTTACTCCAAAACACTTAAACTATCTTCTCTGCTACTAATGGTCAGCAGTTTGGATCACCCAAAAGACAACTCCAAGCATCAGTGCAGGCGTATTATACAGCCGGAGGGTTTTAATGTCTAGTCCCCCATGATGCTTCGGGAATCTTCTAATTTCTGAACACATACCGACGCTAGCTACGCCACATGTCCTCATTCCAATATGAACTCACTGCTTCTGCAATTCTTTGAGTTTTACGTCTACTCTGCTCAACTTGTGTGCCACCAGCTGTTCATGCTCCAGGGTCCATAGCGTCAGACAGCTGATGGGAAGATGGTCTCCAAATTTCTTGGACAACCACTACTACAGCTTTTGAATGCCAACATGAAGTTGCAAATACTGAAGTGTATCTGTCTGGCACCAACTCAGTTTCTTAAGTTAATAGAACATTTAATTGTATAAAAGTGTTTAAGGCTATAAACAATTAAATCTGTGACTTCTATGGAAAAATGCTATTTCTGTCAGGCAGCTCATCACAGTCAGGCAGGTCTCTAACTCTAATGCATCTAATAAGCATTTCTCTGCAGTTCCAACTTAACTTCCTAGCTATTGGACATGTACAGCCATGTAAAGTTCTGGAGGTGTCTGGGTCTCTTGAATGGCCTCCATTATATTTTGTAGAATTGGCATAAGTGTGAGAATTCTCTTCCTCTCCATCTCTTTTCCCTAAAGGACATTCCCCTACAGTTTACCGTCCGTTGTACTGCCACCTTGAAGATTTAATTGGGAGAAAAATAACAACACAAGATAAAACATCAGGATTGACTGAGGCAAAATGTAACCAGTGCTTTACTAGAAAAATAAAGAAATAATGATTTGCCATACCCAACATGTAAACCAGAAGTTAAGGTTGAGAAAAACACACAAGAGTTCTTAATTTCCTGAGAATTCTTCCACTAGCTATGCAGCAAGATTTTTCGAAATTTATCCTCTAACTTTGATGAACATTGACATATGACCATTTTGCACAGCGTCTAGTACTCACAAGGTACCAATTAATGCCTTCAAAATGGCACTGCCCAAACTTAAAATGGTAGTGCAATTTTATAAATATTTTCTTTTAAACTCTGTATGGTTAAATATGCAAAAAATAAGCCTCTAAATAACTTACTCACACTAAGAATTACAACTGTTGATATTACCATCACAAAACTGCCCCCACTGCTTTTATCCAGATTCAGGAGGGTTTCAAGGAGCAGAGATGCCATCTTCTAGTATTTCCTTTTGAATAATTTAAGGCGAAAGTAAAATCTGAGGGGGAAGACAAAGTGATGGCCTACATGGAAGAGTATTTCTGGGATTCCTCCTACTTCCCCTATATCTCTTTCTTTTCCATTTATTCTGCTTTAATTTGTTTTCTTTATAATAAATAAAAATATAATGGAAATTCTGAGTTAGTCCTGCGCTGTTTTCTTGTCCCAACCATTTCGGGACTAAACACAGTTCTTTCATTGCTGGACACAATGGCACAATTCTTTGCTCATATCATAGGAGCAATCAAGTTCATGTGGTAAGGTGGTGTGTCCCCTGCCTTCACTGTGTAGGTGTGAACACTTATTTTTCATTCAGCAGGACTCGCCTACACTACTCAGGAATAAATGTTTGCAGTGACAATCATTTTCTCATTCTGTTCTATAGCATCCTAAAGTGTTTAGCCTAGTTGAAAAAGTTCTCCTCTAAGACAGCAGCACAGTTCAGTAACTGGAAGCTGGTCCTCTTGAATAATATCTTAAGAAATTAGTATTTTTTTTTTGCCCAGTCCTACGTGTCGGGGGGTTAGGATGGAAACAGTTCCAATCCCTGATACAACTTCAGCACTTGTACATGAAAAGATTCTTCAGACTCCAGCAATATATACTGTAAGCGTTAGTCATTTATTTGACAAAGAAACATTGGGAGCACCCTGCACAAGATTTGTCATGTATGTAAGCACAGGTCTGCTAACAATTCTTTGTCAGACAAAGCCTGTATAATGTAAGAATATACAAAAGGTACCTTTTAATGCCTTCATAATGGCACTGCCCAGCTTAGAAATAATGTATAAAATGGTGGTGCAATTTAACTAATATTATAACAAAATATTTAGCATAAAGCTGATAATAACTTAATGTAATTTAGATAGGTCCATATGTGGTAATTAGATCATCCTGTGTTGGTATTAATAGAGAGATACCTGATGCTTCATTTCAAGTTAGGGGTGACCTTGAGGGACTGCATACTAGAATGAAGTCATTCTATTTAGATCAGTTAGACAAAAAGCAATATAACTAAAAACTAAACAGGCTAAAAATGTTACATAAGGGTTTTCTACTACACAGGTCACACTAGAATATCTTGCTGTGCTATAGAAATAAATGTTGTTGTTGTTGTTGCAGAGTTACACAAAAGACAGGAAGATGACACCAGGTTTCCAGGGAACAATAACTGATCAGGTGGGGACACTCTGTGAACTTTATACAAAATAAGAGTTTTTCTTCAACACATAACTGTCCTACTCTAGCACTCTTCTTCAGATTAAAAGATCAAAAACACAGAGTCTTCTTCGTCGAGCAGGTTCAACAGCAAAGAAGTAGTGGCTGGGGCAGACGCAGTCTGAAGGAGAGAGGACACAAGGGTGAGCAGTTGGGCTGGTTGGGGCTTAGTTTTCTTTAAATGTTCTAAACATTGTGCAACAAGCATGTTATGTGGTAAGCCTGCAAACCGTAAAGCTGATCCTGTAGAAAGCCAGTTAAGAGTGTGCTTGTTTACCATTGACATACTATTTAAGACAGAGTTTTTCACAGGGTAGCTGTGTTTCTTTGTCATTGGTTTACTGTTTAAGAGAGAGTCAGTACGCAGTTAACAGTGTCAGTGTGCAGCTACCAGTGTTCAGCAGTAGGAATGCATAGCCAACCAGCTACCCAACTGTCTTTGTGTGACGGTGAATCCGTTATGGTGTCATCGGTCACAATCTTTAGTTCTTCCTATCTCCAGAGTCAGAATAACGTTATGAGCAATAAGGTGAATACCGAGGATCTGAGGAGCACTTGCACCATTAACTAAAACCATAAATACCAGATTAAAGCATCTTAATGGCTGCCTCTCCTCCGCTTAATTTGTCCTTTTATTTAAAATTGAAGCAAAACCCTCACAAATACATAAATAATTTAAGTTCCTAAATAAATAACTGAAATGTTCACATGAGAGACTGACATTCTTAGCACCAACTTTCTGTACAGCCTGTGGTGGCACCAATTGAGATAATGAAATCGGCAGATGTCGGCTTAGTGCAGGGGATCTCAATCTTACTTAAATTCGTCACCTGGATGTTTCTGATTTCCCTACTCAGATTTATAGATTATCCTGCTTTTATATAGAAAGCTAAATGTTATTTGTTCTTTGCCTTATTCTGTTGATTTGTTATATCCTGGACTATAAGAATTGAATACTGAAGTTGGATACTGTAGTAATTATGTTTCTTTTTATATCCAACATCCCAATTTCTTATTGTGCATTTTGTTCACATTTTATTAGCCTGTTTTAGTATGTATGATTACAAGATATCTGGCCTATGCCTTGTATTTTTTTTGTTGTTTCTATTTTTTGCATATAGAGATCTTCAAGAAAATTTTTAAAAAGCAAAAGGTGATAATTTGAGAGAAAAACTTATGTTGTGGTTTGCCTGTTTTCTACATTTTTTGTATGCTAGAAAGAAAAACAAAACTGTTCATAATTTGTGAACCAAAAGCAGGATTGATTGTTCAAATTCTTTTAGCAACTCTCTCAATGGACCAACATTTGGAATTTAAGAAAATCAATACATGTCTCTAGCATTGGTGTTTTGGAAGTTTTATTGCCTTTAATGTGCTTGCTTATCAAATGTTTTGACATATAGTATATTGCATTTTATTTGTTTCTATTGTACGTGTGCAGGGGTACCACAGGCATTGATGCACAGAGGCTTAATCCAGCCCTGCCCAGCTCTACAGTTGTCGTGTATCTGGATTTATTGTCTTGATGAGTGCCTACTTCCAAAGCAGCGTGGAAATATCCATCTCTGTCTGTGTCAATCAACTAAATTATAGAAAAACCTCTATGATTTTATCATAAAGTTTGTGCATTGTTTGGTTTATAAAATTAAGCAGAAAACGTGTACACCTCTAAACTAAATTTAGGATATAGCAAATAGGCAAGATGGCTAAAAAGAACCCTTTTCTAATTTAAAACAAATGGGTTTTTCACCAAGACTGAATTGTGTTTCTCTTTACTAGTACATGTATTTCTTGAGCTTAATAAAAGTCAACCATAATACAATTGTATAGTATCTAATTATAATGTGATCATATGTCAAAAAAGATCATCTGCATTTAGCTGACATGGCATGTAACATGTAAGTGTTGCTATTTGATAGATCCAGCATCCTGGATTGAAATTCAACATTCAGTCTGCATGTTCTCCCCAGGTCTGCATGTATTTTAAACCCACATCCCAAAAGATGTGCCTGTTAAGTTAATTTCATATTGACCATTTGCATGTGTTTGTATGAGTGTGCCCTTCAATAGACTGGAGCCTCCATCTATGGTTGATTCCTTTTGTGTGCCTTATTCTTGTGAGCATGGGGGCATTTCTGTGCTGCTAGGACAGGCATTTTGAAAAGTCACTCCAAATTATTTAAAGGGGGATTTGAAACTGTTATGTGAAATCAGACATCTATTATGTGGGGACAATGGATATCAGTTTCATAAATTTAAATATTTCTGACCATTCCATTCAAGTGTCCATTTTCAGCACCATTTTGTATTGTGACTTTGTCAGTAGTAATGCAGAAATCCCCTCTGTAAAGGAAAGTCTTTCATTACTGGGTGCAGTTATCCAGACATCCACTGTCATTCATTCCGTGACAGTTTGGAGCTTCCAGTTGACCTAACGTGAACATCTTTGTGATACAGCACAACCCTGTCTAGAAAATGATCTGACCAGGAGCTTACATTTACTAAGAGCTTATGGTTTTCCTTCTTCATCACAAATATATGCATGTTAGCTGACTTTTTCTTGCATTCAGTATGCGTGTGTGCCTGACTGTGTCCTGCGTTGGACTGATGCTCCATTTAAGGTTGATGATCACCTTATGTCTCGTGGTGCAAAAACTGGCTTGGGCACCCTCAAATCCTAAATGAGATGTTACTTTTTATGGGAATGGAAATATTAGACCATAAAATGCACTTAAAATATTTCCTATAAGCACAAATCAATTTTTATGTTGTATATATTTACATCTGGTATAAATTGAACCCTGCAATGGACTGGCACTCTGTCCTGGGTATTGTTCCTGCCTTGTGCCCTATACCTGCTGGGATAGGCTCCAGCCTCCTGTAACCCTGCTAAGGAGAAAGCAGATTTAGAGAACTGTATGGTATTTAATTGCTACAAGCCACTCAAAGATGGAGGAGAAATAAAAGGAGAACATTTGATATCAAAGTAAACACAACACTGTTGCCCCTCTGGGTCTTTTTATGCAGATTACTGCCATTTCTGACTAATTAGATGGATTTCCCTCCTCTCAATACCATAACGTAAAGCAAGTCTGAACTGTTTGTGGCATTTCATCCTTTCGGCCATTGCACTTTGTCTTGAAATCTCATACCTGCACTAGATGCTGACCATGTCCTGGAGTTGGAGTTTGGTGTATAAAAGACATAAAACCAAAGCACCTTGTTCTAAGCTCTGCTAGATCTTAAAAGGTCCACTAGTTTAAGGGTCCAATGCCTTTTTAAAGAGCAATGTGGTCTCCATTGTGTGGTGTTTCTAAATAGTCTGGAAGAGTTACTTTTGTTTTTTGCCTCTTGCAAGTTCTCCATGACTTTGGTTCTCCATTGCAGGCACCAAACACATTTAGAGGCCCCTAACATCCCCTGGTGGTTCCTGTTAGTTCTTACTGGTATACAGAGATATTCTGTGAAAACCAGTGAAGGTTCATTTCCCTGCTACTGGGGAATGGCAGATAATACTGCCTGGTATGTGCCATGTTTTTCTTATCTTTTTTCATTGAGAACCTGTCCACCAGATGATGATATATTTCACATGCTGCACAATGTTTCTTCCACATTTTTAATCATGATTATTTAAAATAAAAACAAGAGATAAAAAATGTCATTTTTTATTGAGGAATATTCAAATTATTCATTTACTTTAAATTTTTCATTTGTGAATAGGTAAAATTAACTGGGGAACATGACATGAAATTAATTTTGCTTTGTTAAAAAGCAGCAACTTAAAACAAAAGCTGCAGCAGCTCAAAGACATTAATTGAGTGCCGTATTGTTGCTTTTTGTGGTCTGACTTTAAATTAGTCCGAGTGGCATTAGACCCTCCCTTCTTACATTCTGCTTTATTACACTTATTAAAAATCAGTGCTAAAATTAAAGTGAACATGGCTAGAATTGTGCTTGACATGTGCAGTAATATAAATGCAGTATGTTTGTGTTATTTTAATTAAAAATCTAAGAATGCCATTGTCAATGGATCACCCATTGCACTAATTACCTAAAATCATTACATGTCTGCTTTTACTCTTGAAAAGTCACATGGCTTATTCTGTAGCATTGCCTTTTTTCCTTTGGCTTGGCAATTTAATGTTGAGAAATCACAGTTTTCTTTCAAGCCTTGGAAATCAATGTACAATTTAACAACAAATCTATTTGGGCAGGAGTCTGAATTGGCCTGCTGTCATTGGAAAATAGAATGCATCTAACTGATGTAAGGTTTGCATTTGATAACAGTACAATATCATCCTTCTTGAAATGTTTTAGAAAATCATATTATCTATCATGTCAAGTAATCCAGAAACTCAATAGATAAAACGGCATGTTTACTGTTACTGATGTGTGCGAGTGGTGAGTAGAGTGCTTCACCTGCTGCATTTATCCTGTCACTTTAAAATATCCACCTTGTGCCTCACCTATTAAATGGTTCTTTATTCTTTTGCTGGTGTAGCCTCTATAGAGTGTGTACACATGACTAAGAAATTGTCCTGTTTTTAGCAAAATCTAACATAAGTTTCTGAAACCTGCTTGATCCAATCTGGAGTTGGCATAATGAGCCTACCCAAACAGAATTGGGCTCAAGGCAGGAACCAAGTCTGGTTGAGTTACCAATCCATTGCAGATCCTACTAACAGATACCCCACTTGGATTCATTTAGAATCACTAGGATTTTGATGGTGTAGGATAACTGGCGAATCCTAAAAGTAATTTATTTAACACAGACATCTCTTCCCAAGTTAAGAGCCTGGGCGTTATTCTTGACAGTACTCTTTCTTTTTCTTCCCATATAAGTAACATTTCTCGGACTGCCTTCTTCCATCTCAGAAACATTTCTAGATTTCGCCCCTTTTCAGCACAGTACTGAAGTATTGGTTAATGTCCGAGTCACCTCACGTATAGATTACTGTAACACTATTCTATATGGCATTCTACAAAAACTTATTCATCGTTTATAACTTATTCAAAATTCTGCTGCCAGGATAATAACCTACTGTTCTAAATCCACTGAACATATTACACCTATTCTCTCTCTCTCAACTTCACTGGCTCCCTGTTAATTACAGAATACAATACAAAATACTGCTCTTAACATTTAAAGCTCTCCATAACCTTGCTCCTCCCTACTTCACTGATCTCCTCCAGATTTGCACTCCCTCTTGCTCATTTAGGTCCTCATCTGCAGCTCTACTTTCTGTACCACACATCAAACTCAGTTCTATGGGAGGTCGAGCGTCTCTCATAGTGCTCCTCAACTCTGGAATTCTCTTCCCTCTCATATACGTCAGCTCAATTCAATAACACAATTTAAAACTGCCCTCAAAACTTATCTTTTAAAGCTGGCATATCAAATGTGAATTCTAAACTGTTACTGCCTGTCATATTTGTTTGTTTGCTTATTATTGTTTTGTGATTTATCATTTTCTTGTTTTTATTTTATTAATTGTTGTTTAACTTTATTTTAAGGTGACCTTGAGTGATTAGAAAGGCACCTATTAAATAAAATGTATTATTATTATTATTTAGACACCAGATGCAGACATTATCAAGGAGTGTGATGGAAATGCATTGTTAACTACTATCCTATTCATTTAAGGTTAATTCTAAATGTTTTAATAATCTTTTCAATGCGAAGCACTTATGGGCCTCTCAAGATGAAAACATCACTCAGTGTAGTTCTAAGGACTGTCTCCATCATCTAGTTTTTCAAGTATTCTTCTCTGGGAAGAACAAATCCTTACCGTTTGGGCTGAATTGTAGACTGAACCACTCAAGTCAATAATATTTTCCTTTCGTCCAGTTTCCTAAACTTACTGCTGCTTGAAAGTGTTGGTCTCTGCTTGTCCCATTGCTTTTTCTGGTGACCTGAAGTGGTGCATAGTTGCCTGTCATTGGAGATTACTGGGCCAGGCTTTTAACCACTTTGGCTTGTATCACTT
The DNA here is from genome assembly GCF_016835505.1 of Polypterus senegalus. NCBI lineage: Eukaryota > Metazoa > Chordata > Cladistia > Polypteriformes > Polypteridae > Polypterus > Polypterus senegalus. The sequence goes on along the minus strand of NC_053159.1, from coordinate 146,032,792 downwards.
CAAGTGAGATGAAAAAAGGGATTGGTTTTGCTGCCTCAGAAGTTCTGTCATAAATACTTCTTTGGTGTTATGCTTTGTATTTCAATGTAACTTCCTGTGAGCAGGAACATGAAACCGTGACACTAGTTGGAAGATGAAATTAGGTAAATCTGGAGATACAAAAACAGACAGTAAGAAAGAATAGTATGATCTTAAACGCAGATGTAGGTGGAAAGTAATGAAAATATGAGAAAAATGAAAGCATGGGGCATTCAACCACCATGAAGAGGTTTAGTTTATACATTAAAAACTATTGAATTTAAATCATGGGACGTTATGTTCTAACAATATATAATCTGGAGTACTGTGTGCAGTTCTGGTCACCACAGAACAAGAAACACATAGCAGCACTTGAAACTGTGCAGAAGAGAGCAACCAAATGCATCCCAGGACTTAAGGACATGTCCTACTATGACAGACTCAGAGAATTAAACCTGTTTAGTCTTGAGCAGAGGAGACTGCATGGGGACTTAACCCAGGTATTTTAAATCCTCAAGGGCATTGATAAAGTAGATCTAGCAACCGTCTTTTTGGCTTAAGGGTGAATCACATAGTCAAGAACAACAGTGGAAATTAAGGGGAAGTGCATTTAAAACTGAAGGCAGGAAGGACCTCTTTACTCAAATACGAAACCCTTGACAACCTTGATAATCGGCCAGCTTAGCTATTAGCTAAGCAAACAGGCTTGATGGACTAAATGGTCTCTTCTTCTTTGTCAAATTTCTTATGTTTTTTATGAAGAATTATGGATATTGGAAACTATTTGATTAATTTTGTGGTACTATTGTAAGAGGTCTCTGGTCATACAGTTTGTATTAAGAGACTGGGAACTCTTGAGATTTACAGAAAATAGCACACAGGTTTCTTTACACAAGACAATATAAAGTACACCAAAAAGAATCTAACAATATCAGAAACAAAAATCATTTTTTTAAAAAGGAAAGCACACTGTCCACTCTCAAAACATCTGTTAAAAACATAAAGTGGAGGATACAAGTGGAGGATACATCTTTAGTGGTGCAGAGCCGAGTTTGTGTGCTGTGTTACCCCAACAATTGTCCAACTGTCCACGGATGCACTCTGTTTACCAGATGCTTGTTTCCCAACAGAAGTTTTGCCAAATTGTTGAATTCCTGTCAGCGTCTCTTCCTTGTGGAGTCAGTGTTCCCTTTTTTTGTCCACTCTGGACTCTCTGTGTTGACCTAGGCACACCTCATTTCTCATCCGTCAGCTGTTTTTGGTCCTTTTGTGAGTCTTCCCCACTTTGCTGGACCCATAACCAGTGTCGCTCTGTTGGAACAGTCTCTTCCTCCCTGGAGGTAGGTGTTGCTGACTGTGTGCCTTGCATTGTACCAGCCACATACCATTGTCTGCCTGCAAGCCCCTATGCTCTATGCGAGTGGTCTTGGCAGTGTTCTCAGTAGACTGTCCCTCACCCTTCTACTGCCCAGAATTATAAATCTCCTTCAGTCCCTGCCTAGATTAACATGACAATGGATTAAACAATGGTACATGTCAATTTCCTGAGCTTGACAAATAATGTAAACATAGGTTAAACAAAAAGTATTATTGCCAACAACCAAGGAGTACACATATGCTGACTAGAACCCAATGTCCTCAGACATGTTCATTTTCAAGTCAGTTAAATACAAACATTTTCCAAGGAAGAAGGAAGTTCTGTTATCACAATATTGAGTTGCATGTATATTTAGTTCAAACTTCAAAGCAGATGACTCCTTTGCAAGACAGCAATTATCTATACCCTGTAGACAACTATCACAATAATCAATAACAGGATTACTGACGAAATTTGTCTTTAAACTTATCACCCCAGTCCCAACAATGGGTGCCTATTGCCCCTTCATTTACTGTCTTTTAAAATATTATTTACATGCGTCTTTGCCTAATAGAAAAAAGAAACCACCCAGTGTACAAAAAATGTCCCCCAATGACACTATATTTGTTCCCTACTTGCTTTGTGCTTGAGAAGAAGATCTCACAAATTTTGATTTTGTGATATTCAGTTTATTTCCCCAGTTGCTTTGTGCATGAATGGAACATTTCCCAAATTTAGCATTAAGTGGTGCCTTGAAATTCTCTCAGTACGAGTACGTGTGGGTGAGCCTGTAAACATGTTTTTTTTTGTTTGGCCCTAGCCTTGTATCTAATGCCGCTTTGACTTAATTTGGCACTTTGGGACCTTATAATGGATGAACTTTGTGAAAACACAAATATGTTTAATCAGTATTGGTTTTCTAGGTTTAACAGGCGTCTTCTATAATCACAAACCTGACTAATTGACCTATATGTAAATATAACCACTTGTACTCTGTATAGTACCTGATGTCACACTACCACTTGGACAATTTAATGTATATCGCATAGAACTACATCTGTTCACATGAGTTTTCCAAAATGTCAAACTATGGAGATACCACCAATTAAGGGGAGGAATATTCCATGACATGATATAGAAAATATTAAGTCAATAAAATAAAATTAATAACCCCTTTATAATAATTATTAATTATCCCTTTATAAACATGGGATAATTTGAATCAGAAGATCACAGCCATCTAGTAGTTCCATTCATATAAATCAGTAGGTGCATGATTCCTCATATTACAAATTCTAGTGTACAATTAAATATTGCTAATAACAAAGATCTAGCATTACCAAATGCAATCCCATATTTATCATTTATTGTTTAAGAACTTATTATTACTAATTGAATTTTATTTTATATTTTAATGTTTTTTATATCATAGATAGATAGATACTTTATTAATCCCCAAGGGAAAATTCACATACTCCAGCAGCAGCATACTGATAAAAACAAAGAGGTCGCTTGCCACAACCGTGTGATAGAACATCTGCAGCATCTTATTGCAGAAGTTAAAGGACTCCAGCCTTCTAAGGAAGTATAGTCAACTCTGTCCTCTCTTGCACAGAGCATCAGTACAGTAATCCCTCCTCGATCGCGGGGGTTGCGTTCCAGACCCCCGCGATAGGTGAAAATCCGCAAAGTAGAAACCATATGTTTGTATGGTTATTTTTTTATATTTTAAGCCCTTATAAACTCTCCCACACTGTTTATAAATATTCCCTGCACAGTTATACAGCATAATCCCATTGTATTCTCTTAGATATTAGGTAAGATTCATTGCAATTATGTATGTAAACACACTGTTTATATACAGTAAAACCTAAATATTATTTTAAAGATATCGAGTGTCTCCGATATCACATATGTTACAGCCATTACAATAGACAGGCCACCAGCAATAAATACGTACAACGCAAGAAAAATTGTATACAGTAAATGTGTGTACAGTGACACTAAACGTACATACATGTACTAAGTACTGTAAGTAGAAAATTAATTATGGTTACTCACCAACAATGACACGATGACTTGTCCGATAACAATGAGTTTAATTTTACTGCACAACAAAGGAGAGAGTTACAGCCCTTCTAAAGGAGCCTCTTCAGGCGACTGTGTAGCACCGCCGTTGTTGTTCTTCCGGCAGTCTTCAATCCAAATCCCTAAAGCAGATTCCATCCAGACTACTGCCTTATTACATCCACTTACAACTCGTTTTGCACCCTGGTTAAAAGGACACTGTGGCCGTAGATCTTATATTCCTTTCCTACTTTTTAAATAAAAAGAATCGTAGCGTCATTGATGCTGTAATGGCGTCCTACAGCGGTGTAGCTTTTCCCTTCCTGCAATCGTTAACATCTTCCGGTGGCACTTGGGCACAGACCCTGAAGCAGTAGCAGGAGCAGATCGTTTTGGAGCCTTAATGAAGGGCTTGACTATGCACAAAGATAAACACAAAAGAGCAAAAAAGTTAACTCTTTACACAGCGAAAAGTGTTGATGCTGAATGAGCGAGACGAGACTTCCTGGTTAACACCGCATTCAGCACACAGGAACTGCGTGCTCTGATTGGTTAGCTTCTCAGCAAACCAACTGAGGAAGCATGTACAGGAAGTAAAAAGACCCATTGTCCACAGAAAACCGCGAAGCAGCGAAAAATCCACGTTATATATATTTAGTTATGCTTACATATAAAATCCGCGATAGAGTGAAGCCGCGAAAGTCGAAGTGCGATATAGCAAAGGATCACTGTATTGGCAGTCCAGTCCAATTTATCATCCACACTCATATTGTGGAGTCATTGTACTTTTGGTTGTGTCAACATAGTTTGACATTTCAAGTAATTCATACCAACAGACATTAGTTCTAAATAAGATACATTTGATTGTCAATGTTTTAACTGACTTAATGTCATGTATAATTACGCCTATATATTTGATGCTGTGTTACACCATTGCACAGAATTCTGATGCTCATACAACTCCAGTTAAGAGTTACCCATTAACAAGCTGTGCAGTATTTTGTGATGTGGGAGAAAAACTGGATATGAGAAAAACATATAAACTCCACAGAGATGGTGTCTGGATTGGAGTTTACACAAAAGAACCTACTGTAAGGTTATAAGGCAGCAGTACTTCTGTACCTCTTCCTGACATTCCTGAATTTATGAATTTCACAAATAAAACAACCTGCCTTCCACATTTTAATTGTCAAAGGTCTGCAAAGGAAAGGAGTTTGACATTAAAGGTATCCTGCCTGTAATATTTTATATAAATGATTGCAAAATAAGAAAATGTAAATTGTACTAGGATATGTTTTATTTGCAGTTATAAATATGAGAGAAATAGAGAATGGAAATAATTACAGCATTACTGAGCAGACAAAAACCATCAGAGAAGACATCACAGAGAGCAGATAATAAAGCTACAGCTTTTGCACAGTTATAATAAAAAGGAAAAATCCAGTCAGATCATGAAGAAAGTACGGTGAGAAAAAAAGACATTGAAAGTTGAATAATTATAGAGCTCTACCCTAAGAGGTAACAGAACAGGAAAATGAGAACATGTGAAAAAGCAATTAGGAAAATGGACAATTTTATAGCTTAAGTGCATGCAGTAGAAATACCAAGTATAGAAAAGAATACTGACTAACTGAAAAGTCCAGCTGTGAATGAGATATCTGTTAGACCATTAGTGATTCCACAGTGGTATAATATCAGAGAAAGGAGTTTTAAGAATCCCTTAATCTTTAACTTTTGTGTGCAGTACATGATATTGCTGTTCTGGCTACCTAGAAGAAAGATGATGTTGTTAAGAATTAAGATGTAAGAAAATGAAGGCTATTAGTTATTTTGTGTAATAAACACATATTTTAAAAATGAAAATATTTTAACTAGATAGTGCCTTTCCACTGTCTTCATTTATAACAATAGATATATTTATAGAGTAATATATCATTAGAAATATCTGCGGGAACACTTAAAGTATATCTGAGGGGACAAATCATTTCACATACTTCGCATAAAAATAAACTGCAAAGTAGAAAGAAAATGGAACTGTAGAGACTAATACATATGGAACAAAAGCTAGTGAATACAAATAAGTAACATTTTAATGATAATTATAAGACACAATATAGGTCAGATTTCAGTGAAGGACAGACTTATAAGATACAGCTTCCACAGGTTGATATACTGCCCTAAGAATAAGGAATACAGTGATCCCTCGCTATATCGCGCTTCGACTTTCGTGGCTTCACTCCATCGTGGATTTTAAATGAAAGCATATCTAAATATATATCACAGATTTTCCGCTGGTTCGCGGATTTCTGCGGACAATGGGTCTTTTAATTTATGGTACATGCTTCCTCAGCTTGTTTGCCCAGTTGATTTCATACAAGGGACGCTATTGGCGGATGGCTGAGAAGCTACCCAATCAGAGCATGTATTACGTATTAAATAAAACTCCTCAATGATATACGATATGCTTCCCGCGTGGTGCTTCGCACACTTCAAAGCTCTAACAGCCCGTATTGATTTTTGATTGTTTGCTTTTTTCTGTCTCTCTCACTCTCTCTGACATTCTCTGCTCCTGACGGAGGGGGTGTGAGCAGAGGGGCTGTTTGCACAGAGGCTGTTTGCTTAGAAGATACGGACGCTACTCTAAAAAATGCTGAAAGACTACCTTCACATTGATCATTGCGGCCGCTTTATCGCGGTGGTTCCCATACTTAAAAGCCCAACAACCCTATTAATTTTTGATTGTTTACTTTTCTCTCTCTCTTTGACATTCTCTGTTCCTGACGTGCACCTTTGAAGAGGAAGCTATGTTTGCATTCTTTTAATTGTGAGAAAGAACTGTCATCTCTGTCTTGTCATGGAGCACAGTTTAAATGTTTTACTAAAGGGTGTTATTTCATGTCTATTGGGCTCTAATAATGTTAAAAAATGTATTTAGAAGGTTGTAAACAGGTTTTCTATGCTCTAACTGCAAAAATATTAAATTTATAAATAAAGAATCCTACTTCGTAGAAATTCATTTATCTGTCTGGAGCAGATTAACTGTGGTAAATGAGGGTTTACTGTATAACTGTGCGGAGAATATTTATAAACAGTGTGGGACAGTTTCTAAGGGCTTAAAATATATAAAAATAACCATACAAACATATGGGTTCTACTTCGCGGATTTTCACCTATTGCGGGGGGTTCTGGAACGCAACCCCCGCGATCGAGGAGGGATTACTGTAAAGACTCTCTTGAAAACACACCTTACAGACCTGTCTTGTTACTGAATAATGATATGAAGATCAAGAGGAGCTCATCTATTTCAGGATGACATTTATCATACCAGAGTCATCAGGAGGGCTAATATGATTATAAAGAACAACACTCACCTTCAATACAGTCTATACATACTCCTACCATCAGGTAGGCACTATAGGAGTGTGAAATCAAGGACTACAAGAGTATGAAACCGTTTTTATCCACAGGCTACTAGACTTGTGAGTAATTCCTCTCCATTACCTCTTCCCCTCACAATGTCTGACTTTGTTGGCATATAAATACAGCTAGTAATTTACCTACTGTATTCTGTTCACCTTTTGAATTATGGTATCTGTATTACACGTTTTCTTGTTTCCATCTCCCTCATTTAGTTATATGTTTATGTAATATTCATAGTATTTGTACTATAAATGCACTGTACAGTAATTATTGAAGAAATGTGTTTTTCTTGTCTGTTGTCTATTAGTATGTTAATTGTATTGTCTTTTGTCTAAGGTGTGTATACTGTATACTGGTGGCTGAAAGAGTATGTAGAATAAGATTTTCTTTGTATGGTGTGACTGACTGTTTACTGTGCACATGACAATAAATTTGCATCTACTTTCATTGCATCCTGCTGAAACGTTTTGCCAATAGTACAGAGACGGTGATCTGCACCATGATATCACTCAGAGTAAGATCAATCTGTATTAGCATGCATCTATTCTGCTGTCTTTAGTGCTTCTTTAATGTAGTATATACCCTAGAATATTAAATCTGGAATTTTTTTTTTTACTTGGGTGGTGTTCCATTCCAGAGGATCAAGGATCAAATCACCATTTTGCTAAAGAACGATAGCAGAAGACTTTTTACTGCAGGTTTCCTGAGACAAATTATAGTTAATTATCTTTGAATTTTACACTTTTGGCTAACAAGTATACATATAACTAACATATACTCAACATTCATAAAAAGTACCTATGGGTGCGTTTTGTCTACATGTATTTATTCTTCAGTATATTTTGATACTTTGATATTTTGATAAAAGCCCTACTTCATACTGACCAATTAGTTTACACATCATAAGGCTGGCAGAAGGCATCCATCCCTGGGAAACTGGATACAATACAGACACACATTCTAGACAAGATAAGGTGTTTCGTACATTCATTCACGATTAAAGCTTTTAGGAAGAACTGTCCATTACCGGAGTAGTCAATAATATTATGGGGTCTAGAACCTCATGTAGGAAAAATAGCATAAAGAACAGAGATGGCCTGATATGAAAGGATAATTATAGAGAAGGTCATCCATCTTGATGTCAATATGCATTCAGTCCAGCAGCTTCATTTCTGAACAAAGACAAGCCGCCAGAGGACACTGTGGCCCTCTCCCTCTCATAGCTGGGGATAGATCTTAAGCCTTCATAAATCAGATTTTTTATATGATTGTTGTGAGGCTTTTGGACTTTCAGACAAGGGTGTATTTTTATTTATACTTCATATCCAGACTTTTCCTTTATTCATTTATATTTTGTTGCTATTACTCTATTTAAATAAATATTGCTTTGCTTTAAACCTTCCATACTTTGTCTGCACAGCTTGGGTGATCAAGATAATAAAGTAAATACAAGACCCTTGGTGTGGGTAGATTGTCACTTTTTTTCAATAGGGTGCGCATCTAAAGGTGGGCACTCATAATAGCACCATTAGTAACTGACATTGAAAGGCACACTAGCCTCAATTGTCTTAGGGACACCCGTTTGGTACGCTGTAGCTTATGCTAATGAGTCCTTATCTGAAGCACTAAAAGAGTAGTAGGCTGTGCAGGCACAATTAATACTTAGGTGGGTGTTTGTGTGTGTGTTAATCTTAGGGTGTACAAGATTTTAAGATGTGATAATTAGCAGGTTTTATAAGTGTATTTCATTTTGTTCTTTTTTCAGGTTCAGGATTACTGTTTTGAGTGTGTTTTTGATTTGAACTTGTTTTGACAAAGTTTAATTTTTAAGCCTTGTCCTTATTGTTTATACAACACTAAGAGTAGTGTCATATGACCATTTTGGTTGTATTTCTGATGTCACAGGAAAGGACACTATAAATATGGTAGCGTCCACTGCATTTGATATTCCTTGGTTAACACGCTATCAATTCTCATGTACAGTAGGCCCTAGCACTACATTTTTAAACTTATTTTTTGAGTTTGATTTTTGTTTCTGATTTAGCATTTTGGTTTTCGGATCACAATTTTTTTCTTTCCTGGTAACAATCCCCATGTATCCTCGACTACATTTTTTGGCTTGTATTTTCATCTCCGGGTTCTTTTTGCTCACAATAATTTCAACAGACCTTACGTCTCATAACACATTCAGTCCATGACATTGCAAATGGTCATATATTTTACTTCTTCTGTCAGCTGCTCCCGTTGGGGGTTGCCACAGCGGATCATCTTCTTCCATATCTTTCTGTCCTCTGCATCTTGTTCTGTTACACCCATTACCTGCATGTCCACTCTTACCACATCCATAAACCTTCTCTTAGGCCTTCCTCTTTTTTCTCTTGCCTGGCAGCACTATCCTTAGCATCCTTCTCCCAATATACTCAGCATCTCTCCTCTGCACATGTCCAAACCAACATAATTTCGCCTCTCTGACTTTGTCTCCCAACTGTTCAACTTGAGCTGACCCTCTAATGCACTCATTTCTAATCCTATCTATCCTCATCACACCCACTGCAAATCTTAGCATCTTTAACTCTGCCACCTCCAGCTCTGTCTCCTGATTTCTGGTCAGTGCCACAGTCTCCAACCCATATGACATAGCTGGTCTCACTACCGCCCAGTAGACCTTCCCTTTCACTCTTGCTGATACCTGTCTGTCACAAATCACTCCTGACACACTTCTCCACCCATTCCACCCTGCCTGCACTCTCTTTTTCACCTCTCTTCCACAATCCCCATTACTCTGTACTGTTGATCCCAAATATTTATACTCATCCACCTTCGCCAGCTCTACTCCTTGCACCATTCCAAATGGTCATATATTTTACTGTTCTGTGTAAATGTGGGCAGCACGGTGGTGCAGTGGTAGCACTGCTGCCTTACAGTGAAGAGACCTAGGTCTGCGTGGTTTCCCAGCACCTGTGTGAGCTTCCTTCATATGCTCTGGTTTCCTCTCTCAGTCCAAAGCAATGCAGGTTAAGTGGATTCGTCAACAGTAAATTGGCTCTAGTGGGTGTATGGTGTGTGGGCATATGTAAGTGTGTTTCCTGCAATGTACTTATGCTTTGTTCCTGCCTTGTGCCCTATTGTTGATGGGATAGGCTCCAGCTGCTCTTGAATTATCATATCAGGAAGAAGCAGACTTAGAAAATAGTATGGTATGGTATATCTACTTATTTTCAAGACCAGAAGCCTTTGGTAATGTAAACTATAACATTTTGAGCAGACAGGGCTGATAATTATCATGATTCCTATTTGCAGTTTACATTGAACCTCAGATTATCCATCTCAAGAAAAAAAAAATCAGAGATAAAGGGAAACATTCTTTTAGATGATATGGTATTCATAATTACAAACCCAACTTCTTTAATCTTATTGAATCTGTTGAATGAATTTTATAGGGTTTCTGGGTTCAAAATTTATTTGAATAAAAGCATACTTTTCCAGGCAGTCCTCCAGATGACTTTGACTTTTCATTAATTCGTAGTTAGAGTCACAAGGAAGTTTAAATACTGTATTTAGTAAAATTTAATTTGGGCAATATTATTAAAAGCATCAGACAAGGTGTCAGTGGTCATCTCTGTAGGTTTCTTTACGTTGGAAATATATTGTTAAAAGTAACATTTTGTCAGACCTCATATTTTTCAATTCATTTGCACAATTTTCCATGTGAAACTCAAAAGGACTACATATTTAAAATATCCTTGAATCAATCTAAAGCATAGGATGGAGTGGCATTACCTAATTTTCAGTTTTACTGGTTTTTGAGACTATAGAAGGAATTTGAAGGACATAGGAATATACCAGCCTGATTAGCTTTGGAAAAGAAATCTTGTTGAAATTCCTTTCTGTATGTTTTGCTTTGCACGTTAGTCATCAATAACTATCAATTTATGAGCTATTCCATTCTCCATCATAAATATGGACCCACTGTAGGAAAAGGCGGTGATGCTATTCCATGCTGTTTCAGTACAAGACCATAATGAATTTCTTTAATCTATACAGTAATTCATTTATGGAATCCTTAAGTATTCAGACTTTTGGAGACCTCAATTTTTTTAAATGTATGTATCATTTGGTCAACTGCACTTCAGATATAGACTTCAAGTGATACACTATTTTATAAAAATGAATTAGAAAAGTCAAAAGGAATCTCTCTGAATCTCTCTGATTTTTGTAGTGTCCCTTTAATATGTATGCTTGCAGACATCTTAACAAGTGACTACAAAAATATCTTTAGTCTATCCTGATATTAATTCCATGGCATGATCTTAGGCAACAATAGGAAATGTATCTCTCAATTCTCTCTCAATTAATATTTCAGAAAAGGAATTTAATTATTTATGACATATACTCTTCTTCAATATGTGCAAATCAATTTTATCATCTTAAAATTGCACCTAACTGAAGATCAGATAAGCTGATAACAACAAAACCAAAATGTATTTCTATAGCACATTTTATTACATAGGATGTATCAGAAACTGCTTTACAGGATGTGACAGAAATTGCTATAAACAAAGAAAGGCAAATTTAAAAAAGAAAACCAAAATCAGATAAACTGGACAAAAAAACATCCATTCTACCTAACATACATTTTCTTAAGTAGTTAGTGATTTGTATTTTCTATTAAATAAAATGTACTTATGTATAGTAATATGTTCTTATTTAACAGGGCACCAGAGAGTAGTGACGCATGTTGCATGTTAATCAAATTTGCATGTAAGAATTTCACTGTATTCTGTACATGTGTTGTCTACTAAGACTACATTTCAGAAATCTTTCAAGATTACAATTATCAAAAAGCTGTCAGGGACAGGATCCTAAATGCCAACAATGTCAACTAACATTGACTTCACTATATATATAGCTTTGACCCCCTCCTCCTGACTCTGGCTCCCAGAATGGTGGCTGCTGGCTCCTTTAATAGCCCACCCAGAAGTGATCCAGGTGTTTGGTGACCTATTACGGCTGCACTTGCAGGTGTGGCAGAAGAACCACCCACAGAGGCTCAGGAACAACTGCAGCACCCCCTGGCAGCACCCCTGGATCTCAACAGGGTTGTAGAGAACTCCCATGGAGCCCTGTGGGAATCTGAGGCACCATTGCCACCAATGGGGGCTGCCATCTTGCAACATGGGTGAGGTACTGTTCTGTCCATGCTTGCTCCCCCGGTCCCCTCAGTGAAGAGGCGTCCTGGCCAGACAAGGACCATGGCCAACTGTGACAATATATATATATATATATATATATATATATATATATATATATATATATATATATATATATATATATATATATATATATATATATATTATAATAAAAAAAATTTGGGGTTAAGACATAATCTTCTTGGAAGACACTTTGAAGTCCCACGAGACTCCTTGTACGGAAGACACTTTGAAGTCCCACGAGACTACTTGCACGTCACTCCCTACTGACAAACAATTAAATGGAGACACTTTAACATCCCACGAGACAAGGAAGTGAGACAAAAGGACAGCTGCTGTACAGGCTTTTAAATGATTGACGAGCAGCATGACATGCAGATCACGCAACACAGCACTAGCAGCAGCAGCTGCTATAATACAGGCTTTTAAATGATTGACGCGCAGCATGGCACAAGCAGCAGCTGGCTAACAGAGCGTCCCCTGAGGAGGGGGAATAACTCATTCACTACAGCTTTATTACTGCCAAATATCAAGAAATAAAAAATGAATGAAAATTAATGAAATGAAATTAACCTCTTTTAATTGTATATCCGGTTAACCAAACCCAAGGGTTGGTGAGCAAAGCAAGCAGGGGGCGGAGCCCCCTAGTATATACAGTGGTGTGAAAAACTATTTGCCCCCTTCCTGATTTCTTATTCTTTTGCATGTTTGTCACACAAAATGTTTCTGATCATCAAACACATTTAACCATTAGTCAAATATAACACAAGTAAACACAAAATGCAGTTTTTAAATGATGGTTTTATTATTTAGGGAGAAAAAATCCAAACCTACATGGCCCTGTGTGAAAAGTAATTACCCCTTGTTAAAAATAACCTAACTGTGGTGTATCACACCTGAGTTCAATTTCCGTAGCCACCACCAGGCCTGATTACTGCCACACCTGTTTCAATCAAGAAATCGCTTAAATAGGAGCTGCCTGACACAGAGAAGTAGACCAAAAGCACCTCAAAAGCTAGACATCATGCCAAGATCCAAAGAAATTCAGGAACAAATGAGAACAGAAGTAATTGAGATCTATCAGTCTGGTAAAGGTTATAAAGCCATTTCTAAAGCTTTGGGACTCCAGCAAACCACAGTGAGAGCCATTATCCACAAATGGCAAAAACATGGAACAGTGGTGAACCTTCCCAGGAGTGGCCGGCCGACCAAAATTACCCCAAGAGCGCAGAGACGACTCATCCGAGAGGTCACAAAAGACCCCAGGACAACGTCTAAAGAACTGCAGGCCTCACTTGCCTCAATTAAGGTCAGTGTTCACGACTCCACCAAAAGAAAGAGACTGGGCAAAAATGGCCTGCATGGCAAATTTCCAAGATGCAAACCACTATTAAGCAAAAAGAACATTAGGGCTCGTCTCCATTTTGCTAAGAAACCTCTCAATGATTGCCAAGACTTTTGGGAAAATACCTTGTGGACTGATGAGACAAAAGTTGAACTTTTTGGAAGGCAAATGTCCCGTTACATCTGGCGTGAAAGGAACACAGCATTTCAGAAAAAGAACATCATATCAACAGTAAAATATGGTGGTGGTAGTGGGAGGGTCTTGGGTGCTGCAACAGGACAATGACCCAAAACACACCAGCAAATCCACCTCTGAATGGCTGAAGAAAAACAAAATGAAGACTTTGGAGTGGCCTAGTCAAAGTCCTGACCTGAATCCAATTGAGATGCTATGGCATGACCTTAAAAAGGCGGTTCATGCTAGAAAACCCTCAAATAAAGCTGAATTACAACAATTCTGCAAAGATGAGTGGGCCAAAATTCCTCCAGAGCGCTGTAAAAGACTCATTGCAAGTTATCGCAAACGCTTGATTGCAGTTATTGCTGCTAAGGGTGGCCCAACCAGTTATTAGGTTCAGGGGCAATTACTTTTTCACACAGGGCCATGTAGGTTTGGATTTTTTCTCCCTAAATAATAAAACCATCATTTAAAAACTGCATTTTGTGTTTACTTGTGTTATATTTGACTAATGGTTAAATGTGTTTGATGATCAGAAACATTTTGTGTGACAAACATGCAAAAGAATAAGAAATCAGAAAGGGGCAAATAGTTTTCACACCACTGTATACTATATATATATATATATATATATATATATATATATATATATATATATATATATATATATATATATATATATATATATATATATATATGAGGGGCCGTTCAGGAAAAAAAGATTGGTTTGTAAATATATACATTGGTTCAGATATTTATATCGGTTCAGATACATTGGTTTGAATATATACATTGGTTTTAATACATCCATTCAGATATATACATTGGTTTAGATACATTGGTTGAAATATATATAAATTGGTTTGCATAGATCCGTTCTGATATATATACATTGGTTGAGATACATCCGTTCAGATTTATACATTGGTTTGAATACATCCGTTCAAATATATACATTGGTTGAGATATATATATTGGTTGATATACATTGGTTTAAATATATATATTGGTTAAAATAGATTGGTTTAGATATATACATCGGTTCAGATACATCCGTTCTGATATATATATATATTGGTTCAGATAGATCGGTTCAGATATATACATTGGTTGGGATTTATGGGCAGGCACAACGCGGTCACCCATGTTTAGCATCTCCCTTTTGCTTCATCATTGCTTCAACACTGTTGTAATTATTGTGAACATTTTATACAAGCAGCATACGCTTGTCTGTCGCGTTTTGTTTCGTAAGCCCTATTTGTTGGGGCCCTCGATTTCAAAGCACTTTTTTCCTTTCATTATTTAAAACACTCGCGCAGATACCGCCTCTTAGCCTCGCTCCGTCCCGCCCCGGCTCATTGTACCCGCCTCACTCGCTCCCTCTTGTCCCTCCCATGACAGATTCTTCTCAAAAGCAGAGTTACTAGAAAGCATTAATCACAACCACAGTACGTCCCATTTTTTCACCTCCTCAGACGCTGGTTTATCATTGGTGGAAAGCAGCCTGGTGACATCTGTTATTCCGTATTGGTAGCATTTCATTAAAGGCGATCTGCTTCAGCAAGGAACTTAGTCCTGTTTGCTGAAAGGATTTTATGAAGGAAAACACTGGAGTTGCTCTGTTTCTTTAAATGTTCATCAGGGATCAAAATGACCAGAATATTCCCGCATCACAAATAACTGATGTTTAACTATTTTTATAGTAAAACTAACAAAACCACACACAAGCACGTACACGCTCACACACACACTCACACTCACAAATCGTGGGTCGCACGTACTACTGATTAAGCGTATCTGTCAAGGACGATTATTTTTTCACCCCATAAAACAGATTCTTCTCAAAAGCTGAGTTACCAGGAAGCATTGAGTGCAACCGCAGTACCTCCCATGTTTTCACCTCAACAGACGCTGGTTTATCATTGACCGAAAGCCGCCCGGTGATTTCTGTTATTCCGTATTGGCAGCATTTCATTAAAGGGCGATCTGGTTCAGCAAGGAACTTAGTCCTGTTTGCTGAAAGGATGTTATGGAGGAAAACACTGGAATAGCGCTGTTTCTTCTGAATGTTTATCAGTGATCAGGGACCAGAATGATCAGAATATTCCTGCTTCACAAATAACTGAGGTCTGTTTTATTGTAAAACTGAGAAAACCAAACACGCGCGTACACAACACAAATACTCAAACTCACACATCGTGGGTCGCACATACTGCTGATTAAGTGTATCTGTCACGGACGATCATTTTTTCACCCAATAAAACTTTAGTTCGTCAAAGTTAGAAAGCAGCGGTGATTTCTATTATTCCTTATTGGCAGCATTTAATTTAAAGATGATTCACTTCAACAAGGTGAAAGAGTCTCTTATTTTGATAGGGCGATCTTTTTTTAGGCTTAAGCATTTTTGATTGACTTACAAAAGAAAATAGCTATTACTTACCCGTAGTGCTCAAAATTATAATGCGCGTATCTATAAGGAAGAGGTGGTGGTAAGATTGCTGACTCGCAGTTAAATGATCACTGGTTTGTGTCCGGGGGGCTTCCTTTCTGTTATTTTATTTATTTACTTATTTATTTTTACAAATTGCTTTGAGTAGTAAGAAATGTAAGGAATTAATAATAATAATAATATAATATTATTATTATTATTATTATTATTATTATTATTATTATTATTATTATTATACGTGTGAATGCATGATCAAATTCAGCCGCTGCGTAGTGGGGTATGAATAAGGACAATACCACGAGTTCATTGAAATAATTACACAGCAAGGTGCACACGCAATGCAAACATAATGTGTATATTATTGAAGTAAAGGTTCATATAAATTAATTATATTCAACTTTTTAACAAGTTGAGAGATGTCAACTGGTTAAAATGCACGAAATTATACATGTATTGCTTTATAGTCCACACATAGTGTATGTATATTATTAAAATAATGATGTAAAATTCCTATAAAATGGTATAGAATCTGCGTCGTAGACTTATTTTGTGTCAAATTTCTTCAAAGAAGTTTTTAATTAGTTTGCTTTAAAAAAATCTTACGGCAAACATGTGAACCGTTGAAAATCGCTGATCTTAATCAATTTGTTTTAGCGCATGCTCCGTGCAAAATGCTGTCATATCTGTTAATAAACATGCACGCACAGCGATGTCCTGATGTCTGCGTTCTAAGGCTGCAGGTAAATTAAACGCTATTGACGTTTTACTGGGGTGCTCTGTGATTGAGGGCGGACAGTAAACTTTGGTAAAATGATGAGCTCGTTAAAATAAATGTAGCAATCCATTGTCATGCTATAAGTGACAGCTTGCTCTTAAACATTTACACAGGTGGTTTTTCCTGGGAATAAAAAAGGGGAAAAATCCACGGAAAGGTTTTGTTGTTGAACTCAAATTTCACCTCCGCCATGTGAGCCAATCAAAACTATTGGAATGAAATATACAGTAGTTCTATATAAATAAATAAATAAATTTCCTATCACACCCACCCTTTCACCTCCTGTACATTGGAGAGGATTCTCATTTTCACAGCAGGTGCAATTATCCTATAAAACACATAGGAGTTCTCTGCACCGTTTTTCATGGGAGATTAAAACTCATCAAATGTATTTAAAAAACTTTTAGCAGCCTGTGGCATTCCTTATCTGCTGTGGTCCATTACAAAATGAACACCAGGCAGTTACAATTGTGCACAGTTTCTTTAATAAGTCTATTAGACAGTCTTTTATAACGTTTTCATATCGAGTGTGTCTCTTAATCCCTTCTAGCAGAGGAGACACTTATTTCCACAGCTTGGTCTATGCTGTAGAAACGCGTGCCCCCGTCTTCTGCTTGTAAATTAACACTGGAATTACAAAACTGTCCATAGTTTATTTAAAGAGATTGAAGGAAGTCTTCTATATCACTTTTTGTTTACTATGTCCTTACTCATCCACTAATTAAAAAAATCAAGCGCTTACACTGTCTTTTTAAGTATGTCTATGAAAATCGCTGTGAGTAGCCAGAAAAATGCTATATAAATGTAATATATTATTATTATTATTATTTTGGTTTTTTAAATCCAAATAAACCTGATAGGACTTCTTCCAGGATATGTGCCACTCTAGGGTACCAACAAAGTCAAACTGATTAGGACATTTTGTGATCAGTTTGTTTAAAGTATATTAAACAAAATATAACTTTTCATCATCTTCTCATTTCTAATTTGGCATTTCAGGATACAGTACAGTATATACTGCAAATATACATTTAAATTGTAACCGCTGATAATTATTTACTGTGTGCTTGCGTTTTCCATAAAACAGCATCAATATGTGCACAAAGTATAAGTGATAAAACACACAAATTCTGACATTAGCATGACTGTTGAAGGAAAAACATGTATTAGAAAGTATTCTATGGAGTTTTCATAAATTAATCAAACCTTTTGAGTTTTCTTAATATATTTTGTAATCAGGTTTTAAATTTTTTTTTTTTATTTTTACTGCCACTTCACAGATCAACAATCCCCAACTTGGTCACTGTCAGAATAAGCCTTTTAACTTTTTCCTGTGTCCATTAATACATTTTCTTGGTTTCACTACCCATCTGAAAGAGTTGGCATCAGGTTGGGTGGCACTTTTAAACTGTAGTAGTATGAGCAAGCGTCAGTGTGGTAAGCACTAGTTTGGCATTTCTTTCCGTCTCATTTTTTGTCCTGGGCCCAAGCCTGTAAATCTCTTTTGTAAATGGGTGGCTTGGATAGAGGACAGATACCAACAATTTTCAAGGCTATATTAAAACAATACTAAAAGATATTTGTGTATGTGTGTTGTAGTGCCCCATGTTGTAAGTGTTAGATCCATTGAAGAAGTCAACTTAAACAAAGAAAATGTACATTTTACAGGCTTGTTTGAAGTGTTTTACATTATAACCATATTTTTAATTGCTGCGTGAATATAATTTTTTAAAGAGGATGACCTTTACTATTGTCAAAAAAGACAAGCAGAGCAACAGGAGGAATATGAAAGTTATTTGTTGAGTTTAGGAGACAAAGGATACTTGTAAGGAAGTTCATGCCAGTGCTATTGGTGTACATTCTGGAATTTATAAAACTGCTGAAATTATTTCAAAAAAATGTTACTGGCCTGGTTTTATGCTGACATTAAAATGGCTACGTTTTCTGATAATTATAATCATTATTTTAATTAAAAGACTATAATTGTCAGAACAGATTCAATAAAATGTTTTAATATCTCAGTTGCTGTTTGTCGGACTCTTTAATTGACTTGTCCTACAAATGTGGATATTTGGTACTTCATTTGACAAATAATATGAATTTTTCCAAGTCTCATGTATTTCATATAGATAGATAATTAGATAGAACTTGTACTCTAAGGGAAAATGTGCTTCTTTTTTTAACAGAGGCTGAATGAATAAATAAATTAATATTAATATAATGAAAAAACAGCCAATCCAATAAAATTGTCTAATGTTCATTCTGCAAGCAACAGTTGAAGCTCACAACTCTGACGCAAAAGCTCAGCTGTAGAAGTGAGTGTCCCTTTGAGTGGAGAGGATAATGGGACACAGTAGACTTGAAAGTGATATAGATGACTTTCAACAATCTTTTACCATGGATTTCAGACAATATTAGTTATCCAGGGTTCATTTTGAAAGAGGCAGACAGGGTGCACACAAGCCCATGGATCTGCTCTAGCCATGGAAATGAGTGTTGCCTGTAGGGAATAGGATGCAAACACATAGTGGAGAAGATTATATAGAAAACTATATCTACAACCTTTTAAAATCAATTTTACATATTTTTAACTATCCGGTGTTCATTTTGTATAATCAGCAGTCAGAGGGCACACATTTTACAGCTCTACAGCAGCCATGGAAAATGAGCGTACCGACCAGTGGATGAGACATGCGTTTTCATTCCAATAGTTTTAATGACTCACATGGCTTGAGGTGAAATTTGAGTTCAAAACAAAACATTTCCCGTGGATTTTTCCCCCTTTTTTATTCCCAGGAAAAAACACCTGTGTAAATGTTTAAGAGCAAGCTGTCACTTATAGCGTGACAATGGACTGCTACATTTATTTTAACGAGCTGTCTTTTAAATGTCTTTGTAAAGTGTTACTAGGCGTCGAGCAATGTATTATTATTACTGATATTTTACTAAATCTTACTATCCACGTTTCTTTGTTGATGATCCCCGTTGAAGAATTTTTTGGTAACAGAACAGTAAACACACCAAAACGACTAAAAAACACAACTGACGACTGGTATTTTTCGATATCATTTTAACAAAGTTTACTGTCCGCCCTCAATCACAAAGCACCCCGGTAAAACGTCAATAGCGTTTAATTTACCTGCAGCCTTAGAACGCAGACATCAGGACATCGCTGTGCGTGCATGTTTACTAACAGATATGACAGCATTTTGCACGGAGCATGCATTAAAACAAATTGATAAAGATCAGCGATTTTCTACGGTTCACATGTTTGCCGTAAGATTTTTTTAAAGCAAACTAATTAAAAACTTCTTTGAAGAAATTTGACACAAAATAAGTCTACGACGCAGATTCTATAGCATTTTATAGGATTTTTATATCATTATTTTAACAATATACATACACTATGTGTGAACTGTAAAGCAATCATGTATAATTTCGTGCATTTTAACCAGTTGACATCTCTCAACTTGTTAAAAAGTTGTATATAATTAATTTATATGAACCTTTACTTCAATAATATACACATTATGTTTGCATTGCGTGTGCACCTTGCTGTGTAATTATTTCAATGAACTCGTGGTATTGTCCCTATTCTTACCCCACTACGCAGCGGCTGAATTTGATCATGCATTCACACGTATAATAATAATAATAATAATAATAATAATAATAATAATAATAATACAATTGTTATTAATTCCTTACGTTTTTATAGCGCCTTTCTTACTACTCAAAGCAATTTGTAAAAATAAATAGGTAAATAAATAAAATAACAGAAAGGAAGCCCCCTGGACACAAACCAGTGATCATTTAACTGCGAGTCAGCAATCTTACCACCACCTCTTCCTGTTAGATACGCGCATTATAATTTTGAGCACTAATTTTTTATTTTATACTGTCATAAACAAATTACATCAAAAGTTTTTAAAAAGGCAATTTGAAGCAAAGAGGGTAAGTAATAGCTATTTTCTTTTGTAAGTCAATCAAAAATGCTTAAGCCTTAAAAAC
This sequence comes from Polypterus senegalus, assembly GCF_016835505.1. Taxonomy (NCBI): domain Eukaryota; kingdom Metazoa; phylum Chordata; class Cladistia; order Polypteriformes; family Polypteridae; genus Polypterus; species Polypterus senegalus. The sequence continues at coordinate 146,011,963 of NC_053159.1, read as the reverse complement.
GATCGCCCTGTCAAAATAAGAGACTCTTTCACCTCGTTGACGTGAATCATCTTTAAATTAAATGCTGCCAATAAGGAATAATAGAAATCACCTCGCTGCTTTCTAAATTTGACGAACTAAAGTTTTATTAGGTAAAAAAAAATGATCGTCCGTGACAGATACACTTAATCAGCAGTATGTGCGACCCACGATGTGTGAGTTTGAGTATTTGTGTTGTGTCGCGCGCGTGTTTGGTTTTCTCAGTTTTACAATAAAATAGACATCAGTTATTTGTGAAGCAGGAATATTCTGATCAATCTGGTCCCTGATCACTGATAAACATTCAGAAGAAACAGTGCTATTCCAGTGTTTACATCCATAACATCCTTTCAGCTAACAGGACTAAGTTCCTTGCTGAACCAGATCGCCCTTTAATGAAATGCTGCCAATACGGAATAACAGAAATCACCGGGCGGCTTTCGGTCAATGATAAACCAGCGTCTGTTGAGGTGAAAAAAATGGGAGGTACTGCGGTTGCGATCAATGCTTCCTGGTAATTCAGCTTTTGAGAAGAATCTGTTTTATGGGGTGAAAAAATAATCGCCCTTGACAGATACGCTTAATTAGTAGTACGTGCGACCCATGATTTGTGAGTTTGTGAGTGTGTGTGGTTTTGTTCGTTTTACTATAAAAACATCAGTTAAACATCAGTTATTTGTGATGCGGGAATATTCTGGTCATTTTGATCCCTGATCAACATTTAAAGAAAGAGAGCAACTCCAGTGTTTTCCTCCATAACATTCTTTCAGCAAACAGGACTAAGTTCCTTGCTGAAGCAGATCGCTCTTTAATGAAATGCTGCCAATACGGAATAACAGATATCACCGGGCGGCTTTCCACCAATGATAAACCAGCGTCTCATGAGGTGAAATATGGGAGGTACTGCGGTTGCGATTAATGCTTTCTAGTAACTCTGCTTTTGAGAAGAATCTGTCATGGGAGGGACAAGAGGGAGCGAGTGAGGCGGGTACAATGAGCCGGGGCGGGACGGAGCGAGGCGAAGAGGCGGGTATCTGCGCGAGTGTTTTAAATAATGAAAGGAAAAAAAGTGCTTTGAAATCGAGGACCCCCAACAAATAGGGCTTACGAAACAAAACGCGACAGACAAGCGTATGCTGCTTGTATAAAATGTTCACAATAATTACAACAGTGTTGAAGCAATGATGAAGCAAAAGGGAGATGCTAAACATGGGTGACGCGTTGTGCCTGCCCATAAATCCCAACCAATGTATATATCTGAACCGATCTATCTGAACCAATATATATATCAGAACGGATGTATCTGAACCGATGTATATATCTAAACCAATCTATTTTAACCAATATATATATTTAAACCAATGTATATCAACCAATATATATATCTCAACCAATGTATATATTTGAACGGATGTATTCAAACCAATGTATAAATCTGAACGGATGTATCTCAACCAATGTATATATATCAGAACGGATCTATGCAAACCAATTTATCTATATTTCATATTTTCAACCAATGTATCTAAACCAATGTATATATCTGAACGGATGTATTCAAACCGATGTATATATTCAAACCAATGTATCTGAACCGATATAAATATCTGAACCAATGTATATATTTACAAACCAATCTTTTTTTCCTGAACGGCCCCTCATAATATATATATATATATATATATATATATATATATATATATATATATATATATATATATATATATATATATATATATATATATATATATATATATATATATACACTTATATATAATTGCTGTAAACATAATCATATAAATACTTTCTTTGCAGCTCCTTTGCAAAATCAGCAGAATAATAGCCTATTTTTATGTATATAATTCAGGCGCAATAATGACAAAAACCCATAGTGCATAGGGGGTTAAAGAATAGCTATTCATAGATTTCCAATGCAAAGGGCCATTGATTGTGAAGACCGCTAGACGCAGACCCCATGTATCTGGGGAGTCTTAAAATAATAGAAGATCAATTGAAAGGCAGCAATGTGTACAGTACCTAGGCAGCATGCTGAAAATGTTTCACATTATATCATGTTTTACTTTACTATTCTTATTGTGATTTCAAAAAAGTTTAACCTGAGTACATTTTACTGCAAAGCCTAAAATGATTAATGCATTTAGTAAGGCATGTAAAACTAGAAGTTTCTTTTTAATTCAATTTTAGTTATCATGCTGTATATATTTAAAGCAGTCTATCTTTAAAATGCAACCATTAGATTACCTGATCTTTTTTCAACTGTTTTAAGCAAATGTATTATATGTCAGCTGCTCTTATTTAACAATCTGAGTAGCTGCTTGTAATGTAAAATAATATTCCTGTGATAATCCTGTAAATTGCCACACTTCATGGACTGTCTTTCATTTTCAAAATGGGAAGATGCTGTGCTATAGAGTTATAGACATATAAAAGGTAGCTGTAAAGGTCATAACATAAAGTGGTTTTTGATTCACTAGAATTGTACAGTGTCTAAGTTAATTAAATGTATTCAAAGCAGTGTTTTAAGCATAAGTACCTAGCCACAGGGAATGTTCTTACATCCTAACCTTTGATTAACATGATGTACTGGCTTAAAAACAGCATAGACATAATTAGCTGCGTAAAGCATGTAATTCTAAAACGTATAAAAGCTCTAATTGCAAAGTCAGAGTAAATTCTTCATTGTCTGAAATGGTACTAAGAAATGTTAGGGTACAGTGTTGGTACAGTGCTGTTAGCATTGCTGTCTGTCAGCCACATGAGACTGCTTTCAAATCCCAGCTTGGTCAAGGTATGAGTGGAGTTTGCATGTTCTTCTCATATTTATCTCAGTTATTTGCCTGTTAACACTAGTTTTTCATCAGCATCACAAAGACTTGTCTACTAGGTTAGTTGGCTCCATGTCAATGAGTGTGTGTCTGTTTTTGCCTCCTTTGAATGACTAGGACTTGCCTTGCATGTTAAGTTACTAGGCCACCAAACTGGACCACTCAGCTTCATGGGCTACATGGATTTTTGAATACTGTCAAAAAATCAAAAGAAGCAAAAACAGTAACATAAGCAAATGTTTACACATTCCATAGCTTGAAATATAACGAATGTCATCATATTATAAGACTTAGTTTTAGTTTTTCTGGCTGAACGGTATTCATCCCCCTTTCCAATGCTGTCAGATCAGTGTAGACCTTTTCATTTGTTTCAATGCCAAGTATAAACGTGAGCAACCACAGCCTGCACATGCTACATGTCTAGTACACGTGCAGTCTATCCAGTTTCTAAACAGCCACCTCCACACAAAAAATTAAGACATTTTAATGTATTCTAAAAAATATAAATAAAGAGATTCATAAGACACCCTAGTATGGCACCCACCTTGTACTCTCCAGGAATCTGTGTACAGCACATGCGATGATGTGTGTTTAACTTCCTTTCAATTTGCTGCAAAGTATTGGAGCCTGGTTATGAGCACTTAATCCATTTCAGACTTGTTTCTGTTCCTCTGATGTATGTAGTTTAAAATTAATAGAAATAGTTAAGCAAAGTGGTAAAAGTACATTCAATTTTAATCTATGGAAATTCTTTTTCTTTTCTTTAAGTTTTAGATTTATTCATAAGGGTATTTATGTATTTTTGCTTTCTCTGTATAATTTTAATTTCACAGTATCAAGGTGTACAACAAGTGCCATGAGTGGAAACAACAAGATGGATCTTCTTGATCACAAGGAGGAAGAAAATCCAGAATGTGATGTCTGACCTGGAAAGGAGCTTTATTTAGGGTGTACTGTATTTTATTGTGCTAGTGTACAGCTGAATCCTGAATTAAGGATAAACATTGGGAATCACAGCAGTACGTACTGTACACTGTAGACGGAGATTAGGGAGGTAATGTGAATGTGGTAGCCATTATTTTTACATTTTATTAGATTAGATTAGATCAATTTAATTATTCCCAAGGGGAAATTTACAAGCATGAAAAAGCAAAAATATGCAAAAACAAAGATAGAGACTCACAGAACAAATAACAAAACCAATCAATAGACAGATTAATGAATAATAAATGTTCTGTATATTGTGCATAATTAGCAAATTAAAGAGTATAAGTGTTTAGTTTGAGATGTCAGGAGGAAGAATTGAATTGCCTGATAGCAACAGCAGAAAAGACCCCCAGAGGAGCTTCTTAACACACCGTGCCCAACGCTAAAAGTGCTCCAAGAGGGAACCTCCTGGAGGGGATTAGTCCCTGATTCCAAATTTAATATGAAGAAAAGTAGAGAATTGTCTGCTACATGACAGATGTCCCATTTGGTAAGGTCCAAATGCTTCATTTTTGTAAGATTTCTTTATTGTTATTCCAGTTTGTTTTATAGTCCGTGGTGCTTGTTTTCAGGATATGTTTCTCTGCCTATAGGCTTTTCATATAGCACCCACAGAGTAACTGATTCATTTCTCTGTTAGAGTCAAATGATTTTAGAGGACAATGAATTTACAGGGATCAATGGCTAGTCAATTTAGTTGCTGTCCTATGACATAGCATCAAGTCAGTTTTATAGTCATGTGTATTAAGTACAATGAAATTCTTGCTTGCATATATCCTTGAAACAAAAAATGCATTGTATGCAATATCCAATACACACACACACAAAATGTATTCACCAACACTTATGAGTTTACATTCACTTTATGTATACATACCTGTACATACAATATGCATGTGAGTAATAATATTATTTACATTTATATAGTGCTTTTCTCACTACTCAAAGTGCTTTACATAGAGAGTGTGGAACCACTTTAACCACCACCAATGTGCAGCATCCACCAACATGATGCAACAGTAAACATTTTGTGCTAGTAGGCTCACCTCACATTAGCTGTTAGGTGGTGAAAACTTGAGAGAGATAGCCAATCAGAGAATAAGGCACGTACTGTTCTGTTACTTTATTTGCTCTTATGATTGACTGTCCCTTAACCTTATGACCTGCTGGTAAAAACAGTTCCTAAATGTAATGGTGCAAGTGCTAATGGTCCTGTACCGTTTACCAAAAGGCTGGAGTGAGAAAAATGGCTGATGTTGGTCTTTAATTGATTGCTTTTCTGTAGCATCAAGTGTTGTATATGTCATGAACAGAAGCAGACTGGGTGCTGTTAGTATTCTGTGCTGCCTTCACCACCCTTTGTAAGGCTTTATGATCTTGAGACAAGCAGGTTGCGTACAAGGTTGTGCTGCACTGAAAAAATCTAGATGTTCAAGAAAGCAGGTGGAGAAATCTGAGCTGTCATTACACATCTGAGGGCACAGAGAAACTGGCAAGCCTTTTTGACAAGAGCCCAAATGTGCCGAGCGCAAATCAGTTTGTCAGTAATAGTCACTCCAAAAAATGTAAAGCTACTCACTGTTTTGATCACATCCCTTCAATGCAGATGCTTCATACAGAAGATGTGAATGGGGAAAAGATTCAAAAGAAAGAAAGATCTTATATGTATTAATAATCCTATCAGCACAAAAATAAAACTTGCAAACGATTTTGAATATACGGTATAGTCCATGATAACATGATGAATTAATGTATGTTAAAAAGCTAATATATAAAACTGAAAAAATTATTACATAAAAACAAATGTCAGACAGGCAGACATGTTGTTCATCACCACCACACGTTTATTTTACACTAATATTTACAAATAAGTCCAGTGCACACACGAACCCCCACACAGTCCTGGCCACACAATGCCTTCCTCTTCGGGCCGCCTCCACTCTCTCTCCTGCTTTGTCCTGCTTCCACCTGACTCCAGCCCCGAATGAAGGGAGACAGCCCCGTTTATTTCATCCCGGATGGGCTCCAGGTGTATCCCGGCACTCCTCCCTGGATACGCCCCAGAGTGGCGGAAGTGCTGGCTGTTCTTCCGGAAGCTCTCCGGGTGTCCCTGCTCCTCTTCCCCCCAGCACTTCCTGGTGTGGTGGAAGTGCTAAGGTCCAGGGTCCCCAAGGCATTGGGGCGCCCCCTGGTGGTGACCACGGGTCCCTACAGAGTTGGGCTTCCAAGCCCCCTACCCATGGCCCCCAAAGCAACCAGGATGGTGGTCCCCACGTGATCCAGGGTGGGCATAGACCCTCTTCTGGTCCCTCATGGCATCCCGGCCGGGTCGTTGCCTCTGGCATCCCTGACAGTGCCCTACAGCCAGCGAAGACCACTCGGGAGGAGCGACGCGTCCCACGAGGGCAGCTTACCCCCGAAGTGGGTCTTACTTCTGGGCAGCCTAGGTCCGGCCCTGTTCTCCTAACAGGGATAGGGGTGGAGATGCCACGTGAACACCACCACTTGGTGCCCTCCTGTGCCTTGCATAGGCTACGCTCCCCCCCCTTACCAGCACCCCGGGGCCCACTCCTTTGGCACCCCCTCCGAGGTTTTCACGCCCCTTTGGTTGGAGCCACTCACTCCCTCATAGTCTCCTCCAGCGGTGGCGGCACCCACACGCCAACGGAGAGTCCTTCCAGCAGATGGCCCGTCTCCTGAGGGCAGGTTCCCAACGAAGTGGGTCCTACTGCTTCTCCTGGGTCCAGCCCTGAAACAGACAGAAAGAAAGGGGCAGAACCGCTGCCTGGACAACCTTCCCTGGCATCTCTCTGTGCCACACACTGGCAGCATTCCCCCCTCCATCCGGCACCCCGGCACTTGCCTGTTCGGCACCCCCTCCGCGAGATCCGTGTCCCTCCTGTCGTTGGAATAGACGGAACCGCCTGCACTCCTTTCCTCTCCACTGACCTCAAGGATTCCCTCTGTCCCCGCAGTGGGCGGCCAGCACCCGAACATGTGCACCCAGCACCACGTCCCATCCTATCGGAGAAACCGGCATTCATCCTCCGATTACTCCTGTCGCTCTGGGACGCCCTGACGGTCTGAGTCTCCTTATTGAAAAGAAAGAGCCTCCTTCCCGTCTGTGTCCCTGTAGAGCGGCAAGACTGCTGCTGACTCAGGCTGGAGGGCGCTAGGACCTGGGGCACTCAACAGCCCGTGTCCTGCCAGCCCCCTTGCTGTCTCTCCCCTCATCGTGCGCACAGCCCCCTGCGCCGCATCCACTGTCAGAGGACTGCTTACTTGTTGCTGATCATTACAATCACAGCCGTTTTCAGCAGACCCTCCTTCATGCTGTACGGGGACGGCTGTACTCACCTTCCCTGCCGTACACCTCCGGCTGAAGAATCCAGCGTTGCACCGTCTGATTGCTGTCAAAAGCTCCTCCATAGACGCGACCGCCTTCATCTCCAGTACCCGCAACTCTGCCTGGAGGGCACATAGCACCTGCGACACACGCTGCTCTGCGGGCTGAAGGCACGCCTCCAGCTCCAACAGAGCAGCAGGTAAAGACAGGAAGTTAACCGACGCGGAGCCTACCTGTCCATCAGCCCCAGACGCCGGCAACTTCCTGTGGGCCTCTTCCTCCGGCCCTATGGGGTCTCCCCTGGCACGTGATGGATATTCCTTCTTCCCGCCTCTCTCCAGTCATCGGTGGGCACGCAAGACACACCATCCAACCGCGTGCCTGTCAAGGGGAGGGACTTCCGGTCCGTGGCCATTTTGCCTCCCATCCTGCGGCGGCGACATGCTTGCCGGCAGCCTTGCTGTTGCCAGCAACTCTCGAGCTGCAGCGTCTCCTCCGCAGCTCCCGCAGCCGCCACCGCGCTGTCGAAGCCCCGCAAACCGGCATGCGCCCACCACTGACGTGGATCCGGGAAGCCCCTGCCTGAAAAACAGAAAACACGCCCGGCCCCCGATAGGCAGGGAACTCACCTCCCAGGTCCCGTCTAACTGAGGAAACATCCTCGGCATGGCTTCTCTGAACGCAATACCGTCCTGGGCACCTCCAGCAACGGCGCACTTGTCGGAGACCGCTGCACTCGTGCCATGCACGCCGCCGGCCCGCGTCAGGGGAAAACGGCTCTCCTGCGGACCCCTGGAGGTCCGTGGGGTACTTTTACAATGCAGGACTGTGTGCACGCCGCTCCCGCGGCACATGGGTGGAGTCCCCAGCTGCGCCGGGCCGTCCACAACAAGATTTTTTATATCAGGTCCCCGTCTTGAAACAGACGGAACATCCTGCCAGCTACACCAGATGTGGACGTGGCAGACATGTTGGTAATCACCATCACACGTTTATTTTACACTAATATTTATAAATAAGTCCAGTGCACACACAAACCCCCACACAGTCCTGGCCACACAATGCCTTCCTCTTCGGGCCGCCTCCACTCTCTCTCCTGCTTTGTCCTGCTTCCACCCGACTCCAGCCCGGAATGAAAGGAGACGGCCCCTTTTATTTCATCTTGGATGGGCTCCAGGTGTATCCTGGCACTCCTCCCTGGACACGCCCCATTGTGACGGAAGTGCTGGCTGTTCTCCCGGAAGCTCTCCGGGTGTCCCAGCTCCTCTTCCCCTCCAGCACTTCCTGGTGTGGCAGAAGTGCTGACGTCCAGGGTCCCCAAGGCATTGGGGCGCCCCCTGGCGGAGACCACGGGTCCCTACAGGGTTGGGCTTCCAAGCCCCCTACCCGTGGCCCCCAAAGAAACCAGGATGGCAGCCCCCACGTGATCCAGGGTGGGCATAGACCCTCTTCCGGTCCCTCAAGGCGTCCCGGGCGGGTCGTTGCCCCTGGCATCCCTGACAATGTATAAAAATGTAAACATTAAAGAGATGTGTAATTCATTAAAACAGTAGATTGTTGTTACATTTCTAACTGTTAATACAATGATTAGAAAAAGTAAAATAGTTTTTAACATTATTTTTAGCAAATTTCAAAATTATACCTGAAAACTCTTGACAGATGATGACTGAACACAAACATGACACAGGACAGGACTTCCTAATAGGTGATGTGTTCTGGACCTTTTGGAATTCCATGCCTCTCATATTCTGCTAGTAAACCAAAATATGAAATGATTGATAGTTGTTTATAATAACTTTTCTATATAGTCACACAGTATCCTGACATACTGTACATATGGCACAGCTGAGTTCACTAATGAAAATGTAAGTCACACATTTTCAAGCTAGAAAATAAAGTTCAACCGATTAACTATTCTGTGTCAAGAAGCTCACTCGTTCTTTTTCTGTTTCTTAGCAACAAGCTGCTAGTGAGCAAATTTTTTTTGTTCTTTGTTTGAAAGATAAGCTATATTTCTTGCTAATCATTCTTAAAGTTTGTTAAATGTTTGCATTAATAAATATCATTCAAAAGTCAGTAGTTAAAATATGAACATTTCAACATGACAGTAATAGATCCTTCAGGCTTGTTGCTCATTTGACCTCGTATACTCCTTCTTATTGCTGGCTCTTGTTTACTGCTGGTCCTATCTCAAGCAGGTCACCTCAGGGATTTTATAAGTAAATTGGTCGACCCAAAGTATATATGAGGAAAATATCCTGGGATAATAAAACTATTTGTTTATTAAATACTTAGTCAGATTGGTCATTTTTTTATACATCAGTGTAATGCCACTTTTCTTCAACCCTACATCTGCCAGTTATCCAAGAGATCTAGGGCATGCTCACTGTGCGGAAAATACTAAATACAAGGTAGCAATACACTTTAAATGGCATCAGAATTCAATCAACAATCAAGATGGTCTGGACAGGGGAATAACTGAAGACACGTCATAAATTGGTAGAAGAACAGGATAAGTGGCTTTTAAAGTGGATCAGTAGAATTGTCAGACCTCATAAACTTACCGTATATTAAACAGAAACATTTCAAATATTAGGTTTAATAAATAGTATATTTCAGTTGGAGCGCTAAAAAGCAAGGCAGATGCCAATTATTATTGTGTCTTCTTAAATTTTTAATTATTTCATCAGTTTGCTACATTCCTGATTTCCCCTTACTCTTCCTAAATAGTTGTACTGCAAATACCCTTGTCGCTGTAACTCTAAAATTATTTTATTATTGATTTCAATTAGAAACAAATAAAATTCCATACAATGAAGTCAAATATAACGAACCAAAATTCAACCTCTACCCAAACAAACAGTTTTATAATCAGTAAATCATGCTGCTTGCCATTTTCATACATAATTTGTAATAAAAATATGTGTGTAGTTTTGTATTTCCAGCTGAATGAAAAATGTTGTTTGCTTTTTACAATTAAATAATTAGGCTGTTTGAGGTCTAGTAGTAATTTGGCTTTGTTCCCAACTGACTGAAGTTTTTTTGTTTTGTTAATGTAGATACTGAAGCAGTTAACAGCCAAGCAGCTGGGCTATCATGGAAAGATTTTTTTTGTTTAACATATGTTACATTTAAAGTGAGAATCTGTGCGATTACAAAGCTATGGGACAATAATTTCTTTTTAAGTTCACTCAAGCTGTTATAGGCTATCCATGGTTTTTGATGGTAGAGCAGTAAAGATATAGTATTGACATGCAGAAATGACAGGCTATTAGTAAGAACAAAAGGATTCATATGCCAGTTAGCATTGCCTTGCCATTTACAGTACTGAAAAAATGAGTGGCACTTTTAGTTGTAAGGTATGGAATTTACCTCAGATTTTTGTCATCAGAGACTAACGTAACACAATATTCTCACACCCACTTAATACCTTTTTTGCAGGTGTGCATCCACTGAATACGTACTACCTTAGGCAACCTATCCACAAAACTCAAAAGGTAGGTTTCTGGGCTACACAGATTGAAAATGAGGACTAAGTCTTTAAAGTTCAATAATAAAAAAATATTCAGAAATGGGGCAGAAAAAATTGTTGAAAACCTCTGGTTCAGGACAAACAAAATCAAAATTCTTTACATTGAAATAATGTATTTAAGGGTTCAAAAGGGAGAACAAAAAAGGCAAGGGAGACGGAATGCATAATAAGATGGACAAGTAATAATACTTAATATATAATATATATTGTGATAGACGGCCAGGGACCTTGCCTGGTCTGGATGCCCTTTTGAGGAGAGGACCGGGGGAGTGGACATATCAACAACAGCACCTCCTCCGGGACATGAGAGGGGCGCCCCCTTGGTTTGTATCAGGGCCCGTGGCCACAGCCAGGGGGCACCTGAACATTTCCGGAACCTGGGACACACCCAGAAGTGCTGCCGGAACTTGATCAGGGAATACCTGGAGCACTTCTAGGTGTGGTATAAAAGAGGCCGCCTCACTCCACTCAGGAGTCTGGTGGCAGTGGACAGAACTTGCGAGAGGGGAGTGGAGGCGGCAAAAGAAAAGGAAGAAAGGACTGAGCTTTATTGGGGTTTGTGCACTGTGTGCTAAAAGAATAATTGATGTGTGTGTTTTTGGACATTGCGTCTCAGTATCTGTTTGTAGCTGGGCTAACCTTCTAATATATACAGTATATATATATATATATATATATATATATATATATATATATATATATATATATGGCCATTATAGTTTTCATGAAATGGGACTTGCAAAGCTATTCAGTTATGGCAAATATTAGGGAATAATAAATAATAACAAAATTAAATGTGAACTGGGGCAAACACTCCAGCTGAACCCTGGCACCAGATACTACTGAAGTACACACTGAGTCTGTGATCCTAAACTGGAGAAAGAAAGTTTGTGAATGTTACATATTATCCTTCATCCATTTATTATCATGCAGGTCTGATGACTTCCCTTCTTTTGCTGGTGTCAATCTTCTCTTTTTTTTAACTTTTATACAAATGAATACCAAAGTTCATTTAACTGCGGGCATGTTCTAAAATGTGTTAATGATAAGCACTGGAGGGTAATCATGAATATATTGTTGATGATTTGCTGTTTGGTGTGAAGTAATTTTGTATAACCAAATTTATCTAAAAGAAAAAATATGGTTCTGGATGTTAAAGGCTCCCTCAAAAAAGCCATAAAATGTAATGCTGTATAAAGGCTGAATGCTTTAAATATTTAGGTACACTCTTTGAAAATAGGGGAGAACGAGATGTTCATTCTGCAAAAACAAAATGTATTAATCTATAAAAAGATATAATTACTTTATTTTGTACATCTTTTACTGAATCTATTGTCATATCTGGTAATCTCTGTACTCTACATTTTTCAGTCACTTTATCAATTAACGTGACATTGCTGAGTACATTCTAGGCCAGTGCCCCACACCACTAGAAAATGATTGATTTATGTTTCCACACTCTACAAAAATATTGTATTCTAAAAATGAAGAAGTCAAATTTCTAATTTTTGAACAACAAATTGAACCATTTATAGTATAAATTCAATTAAAAAATAATAAACTTTTAACGTTTATAAAATTTAAATATAAATTGAGCAATGTACCTTTATAAATCTCAATAATCTTGTAAATTTTTCCCCTGTGAAGCTTAGACTCTCAAAGATCGAGGGAGTTGGGGGATTGGAGACCCCATGAAGCAATAGGTGCCAGTGCGGTGCTAAGCAATGAAACACAGTCGACAAGCTTTGTTCCCTGATAACACCTGCACTGCAATTCAACAACAGATGAGCCATACAGTTAAACTTGCTGCACTTCTGCCAGGAAAGACTGCCTGACTGCCTGCAGGAGAGATGGGCTGAATGTAGGCACCAAGTGTTGCATCCAATTCAGTCCCCCTTGTGCCCCCACCCCCAGCAAAATGTGAATCATACCCCAAAATCAGAGACATCAGGGCTTGTACCACAATCAAAACTAGACCTCGTCCATGTTCCATTCGCTTAAAAGAAAGTTATTCTCCTCTACAAATACTCTGTCGAGTACTCAGATTTCTGCAGCTCATTCATATTTGTGTGCGTAATTCTTTTCGGATCATAGAACAGGAACACTAACTAATAAATGACCTACAAATGATGGCACACTGCAAGACACTGATTGCGCCACAATAAAGACAGACAATGCACCTCACTTAATTTTGCCGAATCACAACGCAGTCTTCCTCGCACAACTGAAATGCCATTTCACTCCCCTGTTCTAGGCCAATTAATTAATTTAAATGTGTTTTTGTATCACGGTAGGTAACTCTTGTAAACAGAGAAAACACATTCAAAATTTAAGCAGTTATTCCAGTTGAAAACTCATTTGAAATCTAGCTACTTTGCACAACCAATACTACTATACTACACTTAAATTAAATAAATAATACAGTTTTAATATACACTTTCAGCTAAATAAAAGCAAAGCAATTCTTTTGTGAAGACTTGAAATGGTATTTTCAATGATAACATAATTTAATCCAAATTCTTCTTTATATTTTTCCACCAATTATTTTTTTAATGCCCTAAATCTTATTGACAGTGAAAACACAGGAACTGCATATTAAAGAATAGAGCTGTTTACTAAAAAATGTCAATACTAAACTTAAAGCTAAATTTGCAAGAAGAATAGAAGTTAACTTTAGAAAAAACAAATCGCCCCCCACCATTGACAGCTTTCTCCTGCCTTTTAGGAGGCACTTATAGAATATGACTGGCATTTCTAACAATATTTCACATGCACTGTGGGATGTTTTGCTGAAAAGAAGACAGATTTCAGAATTTTCTTTTATTAATCTTTTTGTCACTGTGTCTATGAAGCATATCTACATTTAGGCAGTTGTAAATGCTTGTTATATTTTAATAGGCCACAAACAGTGATGGGTCATTTTACCTTACAAACATGACAATTTAATTATTTTTTTCAGTTGCACAAGACAATTTCAGCATTTTAGTTTTTTGAAAATCACTATAGTTGATGGATAAAAACATAAATATTTCTAACCAATGTTGCATGATAGAAAGAACACAAGTATGACTTGACACATTGTGTATATACAGATGCAGCCTCATGGATCCAAATCGAACGCCAGGTCACTATCCATGTATAGATTTCAAGTTCTTCCTCTAAGCAAGTCTTGTAATGGAGTGTTGCTCCGCCTGTTGGTTCCTAACTTTAACCCAATACTGCCAGCCTAGGCTTAACCTCCGACAACTCTGAATTGGATACAGTGAGCCTGAAAAGATATTGTATGTCATGTTATGTTATGCTACGTTATTGTGAGGTAATATGTTCAGAACACCACTGAGCAATGCTGTATCCCAGCTGCAGAAAACTATATTCAAAAGGCTGCCTTGGTCACTGCTCTCATTACTGCCTCTGTTAACCCCATGTAGATTTTGTCCTGGCACGCAGGATCTCTCCCACGTCTTGTTAGGATAATGGCATCTCTGGAAGTGTAAGTGTGTCCTGTGATGATCTGGTGTCATATGTGTGCTTTGTTATTTTCTTGCACCCACCTTTAGCAGATATAACTAAGCCTGTAATGGGAAAATTCAAATTACAAAATAAGAAGATGGAGTTATTTGCAAAATTACGTACATGTTTTAATCAGATTTTTAAAAATTATTTTTAAAAACAAGCTTATAGTTAAATTCAATACTAAAAACAAGAGGTTGCTCTTAAAAAAGTAACTTCTTAAATGTGGTCATTACTGCAAGGACATGCAAGGATAAAACTGAGAAAGAAAATGTATCAGTATTAATGGAGGACTAAGCCATACAGTCATACAGAACAATGGGGATGATTCTAAAGAAGCAGAAACTAAAGTATACAATATAATCATAATAGGGGATAAAACTGCTCTGCTCTCTAAGCTTTCATATAAACATTAATGGTAGGCACATGATTTTAAATAACAAAAGCAAATCATTTTCCCTTTAGTGCCTTTGATGAAACTTTATTTAACTCCACTCATTTTATGGATAAGTAATATCTGTGGTAAGTCCTATAGAGTTAAGATTAAAAATTTTCAGGGGAAAAGTAATGTTTTTCTATCATGTAATAGTGAAAAACACTCTTATGTGGGTGTTTTGAAAAAATCATGGTGTGAAATACTGCAGCCGTTGTTATAAGTATCACCAGAAAAGAGGGTATCATTGACGTCATTGATCTATTATTGAGCTGGTAGAAGAACTCAAATACAAGAATAAACTTGACAGTTACCACTTACATCTTAACACCAGCAAGACCAAGGAGCTGGTGGTAGATTTTAGGAGGTCTAGACCCCTCATGGACCCTGTGATCATCAGAGGTGACTGTGTGCAGAGGGTGCAGACCTATAAATATCTGGGAGTGCAGCTGGATGATAAATTGGACTGGACTGCCAATACTGATGCTCTATGTAAGAAAGCTCAGAGCAGACTATACTTTCTGAGAAGGTTGGCATCCTTCAACATCTGCAGTAAGATGCTGCAGATGTTCTACCAGACTGTTGTGGCGAGTGCCCTCTTCTACACAGTGGTGTGCTGGGGTGGCAGCATAAAGATGAAAGACGCCTCACACCTGGACAAACTTGTTAAGAAGGCAGGCTCTATTGTAGGAGTAAAGTTGGACAGTTTAACATCTGTGGCAGAGCAACGGGCACTAAGCAAACTCCTGTCAATCATGAAGAATACACTGCATCCACTTAACAGTGTCATCTCCAGGCAGAGGAGTAGCTTCAGTGACAGACTTTTGTCACCGTCCTGCTCCACTGACAGACTGAGGAGATCGTTCCTCCCCCACACTATGCGACTCTTCAATTCCACCCGGGGGAGTAAATGCTAACATTAATTTTATTTTTATTTTTTTCATTTTTATTACTATTTAATTTAATATTGTTTCTTTGTATCAGTAAACTGCTGCTGGATTATGTGAATTTCCCCTTGGGATTAATAAAGTATCTATCTATCTATCTATCTATCTATCTATCTATCTATCTATCTATCTATCTATCTATCTATCTATCTATCTATCTAGTTAGGGAACAAGCCGGCCATGCACAGCATAGCTCACACTGCCTCGTTGATTATTGGGATTTTCAGTTCTTCTGCCAGCTCAATATTACACCAGTGACGTCACCGATTCCCTCTTTTCTAGTGATATATATAAAACACCTGTAGCATTTTTACACTAAAGCACAACTACAGTAAATCATTAAAACTTCTGATTGGATGGGATTTAAAAGTTTTAATTTACAAATTTGATAAATATAAGAATATGCTCGCAATCAAATCAAATTCTGAAAATTTTTAACGGCTTCTTTATGCTATAATTGCACTAATTGTAATTCTTTTGTCTCTTCTGTTTTAAGGACTGATTTTTAGTTATAGATTATAGAATTTGATTTTTTTCCAGAAATACAGTATTTCTTTACCTTTTCCTGACAGAAGCAGGATCTGTAATTAAAGGCAAATACAGTATAATGTGACTGGCGAACAATCAATCAATATGTTTACAGTAATCCCTCCTCGATCGCGGGGGTTGCGTTCCAGAACCCCCCGTGATAGATGAAAATCGCGAAGTAGAAACCATATGTTTGTATGGTTATTTTTATATATTTTAAGCCCTTATAAACTCTCCCACACTGTTAACATTATTAGAGCCCTCTAGACATGAAATAACACCCTTAAGTCAAAAGTTTAAACTGTGCTCCATGACAAGACAGAGATGACAGTTCTTTCTCACAATTAAAAGAATGCAAACATATCTTCTCTTCAAAGGAGTGCCGTCAGGAGCAGAGAATTTCAGAGAGAGAGAGAGAGCGCTCGCTAAGAAAAGCAAACAATCAAAAAATCAATACGTATTTTTGTGCTTTTAAGTATGCCGAAGCACCGCGATAAAGCAGCATTTTTAGAGGAGCATCCGTATCTTCTAAGCAAAGAGCCTCTGTGCAAACAGCCCCTCTGCTCACACCCCCTCCGTCAGGCAGAGACAGTGAGAGAGACAGAGAAAAGCAAACAATCAAGCACCGCGCGGGAAGCATATCTTATATCATTGAGGAGTTTTAGTTAGTATGTAATACATGCTCTGATTGGGTAGCTTCTAAGCCATCCGCCAATAGTGTCCCTTGTATGAAATCAACTGGGCAAACTAACTGAGGAAGCATGTACCATAGATTAAAAGACCCATTGTTAGCAGAAATTCCCCGAAAAAGCGAAAAATCTGTGATATATATTTAAATATGGTTACATTTAAAATCCGCGAATCCGTGAAAGTCGAAGCGCGATATAGCGAGGGATTACTGTAATGATATTGGAATAATAACACTACCTGTCGAGTACCTTATGTATATGTCCTTTATTTAGGCGGAGTGGTGGCTCTGAGGCTAGGGATCTGTACTAGCAATCAGAAGGTTGCTGGTTTGAATCCCATTAATGCCAAAAGTGACTCTACTCTGTTGGTCCCTTGAGCAAGGCCCTTAACCTGCAATTGCTGAGTGCTTTGAGTAGTGAGAAAAGTGCTATATAAATGCAAATTATTATTATTTTGAACATTTATTCAAAATAAAGTAGTGTCTTCAGTAACAGGAAACACCTTAAAATATTCTGCCCCGAATGCCCCACTCATATAAATATGATTCCCTTTTTTCTATACCATGTCAGATGCCTATTAAATATTTATAAATGTGACTACCAAAAAATCATTTTCTTCAATGGCTTTTCAATATCTGACATCAGCCTGACAATGTATTTCAGGGTAATCTTCTTATAAAAAATAATCATGAATACTACTAATTAAGTTATTCTTCCCTAAATATTACTGCAATCTCTTTTTCACCATACTTTCCTTAAACATACTGTACACATATTTGGAGTTAGTGTAATAGAGCTATACTCTGATGAGTATGAAAAATCCTGCCTAAGTTTATCCATCAGGGCCAAAATATGCTGTTTCTGTGCTTTTGGAAGTTTACCAGCTCTCCAAAGTAAATTCAAACGATTGAGCTGATGCACAGTTTCATAGAATAAACTATTATAGTTTAGGTGATTGCCAAACACAAATAATATGAACATCTGTATATGTCTATCAATCTGAAATAACCCAGCCACACTGAGCACAATTCAAGAACAGACCATAAACCAGGCACCACTTCATCAGAGGGTACTGAACGTTACCTGACAGTAGAGCAGTGTCCTAGCAAACAAGCAGAAAGTACAAACCTCATGTAACATCCCATGTAGTGGCAAGGTTGGCACCAGACTACACAGTGGGTGTCTTGTAGGATGTGAGCACCGTGATCAGACTTCATAGAAGTCAGACATGGAGATACAGACACAAAAAGGTGGTATTTTCCAAAACAAAAGTGGGTTTTATTTACAGATGCACAAAAACAATTCCCCAACCAAAAATAGTGAACAATATACAATGAAGCTGTCAGACCCAGAAATGAAAAACAAAGACAAAAATGTATATACACAAAATTGTACTCTTCCTAAAGAAAGAAAATAGGCAGGTAGAAAATACACACAATGAAAATCAAAAAATCTATAAAAATATTTACAAGGAAAAAGTGTACATACAAGAAAAAAAAAAGTGTACCTCAAACCCAAACTATAAAATACCTCCACCAAAACAATACTATAACTAGAAGATATCTATATAGAAATATTTACAAAAATAAGCACAAGGCACTGTTTGGTAGACTAAATGAATTCCCCTTACACACCACCGAGTCTAAAGACAAGCCCTTGAGGCAGAAAGAGCCTCTTATAGTCGGGATACAAATCTTCAGCCAGTCGTACGACACGCTGCTCCTTTATACACCAATCGCGACAGACGCAGGTGCCTCAGTCCGTGCAAGGCATGTATTAAATAGCGCTAGCGGCTTTGCGTGCGTACAAGCGAGTACGAGCTCGAACTTGAGCGCATCCCAACACGCACTACAAAAGTAAGGTACTTTTTCTTGGGGATCCTCTTTCTCACACTAATGCATTCACTAACTAAACTAAACGCTTCACGCTTTTTCTTTTATAAATAGCGGTGGTAAAGAGACGCTCGCCTTTATGACGGGGTACGCGCAGAGTCCTCCAGCAGGCATTTTATTTCGCGACAAATTCGACTTTTGTTTAAACTACTAATGCCTAGAAGGCACATTACCACACCCCACTGTCACAGCAATGAAGCCCAACAATTAACCCAGGCATCTGAAACTGTGAGGCCAGAGCACTAACCAACAGTGACTGCATAGATTTCATTAATGAGATAACATATACGAAAAATAAAATATCTGCAGTTGTTGCAGAAGATCTAAATGCTCCAAAGTGTCACATTCTCAAAGAAACTGAGCTCAACTCAACATTGATGGTGGTCTGGAGCCTCCTCTAAGCAGCATTGTACACAACATAGGAATATATGATGACCAATTATTCTCACACACCCATATGAGGCCATTAACACGGACATGTGAGATGTGGGAGGAAAACCAGAGCACTGGGAGGAAAACAAAGGTAGGAGGAAATGTGTAAACTCTACAAGAAAAATGATAAGGTTTGGGATATGAACTAAGGAATCTGGATCACTGAGACAGCAGCGATAACTACTCACATCTCACTAATCAGTTTTTAATTTAATGTGCAGATAAAGTACACTTCATTTTAGATAATTTTTGACTTACATACAAACTTACTGTTGTTCATGAAAACCATGCATGCAGATTGTGTTGTAATTTTCCATGACACCTTTTTTCACACCTACAGAATGCACTTAAGAAAGAATAAGTAATGCATGTCTTTTTTTATTTATCATTAAATCCAGTGAGGGAACTGATGTTGACTCTCATTTAAATAACAAAACAGTAAAATAGACCTCCTGTCGTTAATATGTGTCATTGAATACGGCTGTGGATTGGTCCACAAGAATATGCATATGCATTATGTTGATGACTGGAGCAAGGAGCAACGTACAAAACATTTTTTGGCACAGGGCAACAAAAATGTAAAAAGACATTGATAAATCATTTGAATGTTACTAAGAGCCTCTATTTTTAGGTGTCTCAGCTACAGATAATTTAATAAATAGCATCTTATAGAACATGACTAAATCAAGGTCACAAAGTAGCCATGTTACAATTGTACTATAAGTCTTTTTTTCTCTTTTCATTTATTCAAAAACCATAACCTACTAAACTAAATTAAATATTTAAACAGCTGCTGTGATTTTATAAATTATTTTTTTTTTAGTTTTGTGCCTCCATTTTTTGCAATAAGACTTGATTGCGATACTTTCACATACACTAAATCCTAAAAAGCATGGCAGGGCCCCCTGCACATAGTTTGCCATCA
Organism: Polypterus senegalus; assembly: GCF_016835505.1. Classification (NCBI taxonomy): domain Eukaryota; kingdom Metazoa; phylum Chordata; class Cladistia; order Polypteriformes; family Polypteridae; genus Polypterus; species Polypterus senegalus. The sequence continues at coordinate 145,991,878 of NC_053159.1, read as the reverse complement.
GCGTCCTTGAATTTTACTTTTCGATATAACATTTACTATGAATGGCAATATACTGAATAAATGATTTTCCATTTTCCTAAGCTAACTCATCCAATTAGCACTGCACATGTAACAATGGGAGGAAAACTTCTATCGGGCTCAGTGTTTTATGCAATGTTCTTAATAAATAGTTAAACGACCACCAAACTGATCAAAGTGTAACCATGGAATGGAAACAAGTGTGGACGATGAAAGTGATGTTTTAACCTGCATGACTCATTTTACATCTAAATTTAAAAAACTGACATACCAGACAAAGCATTCTCATTTTGCTATTTGCTGACTTTATAAAGAAGTCTTATCACTTGATGTTTTCCTAGAATGTCATATCAATTGCAATACACCTGCTGAGATCTGTATAAGCATCACGTTTTTAAGCTCCCAGGCAGAAACTTGTCATGGGAGATAAAAAGTAATTTACAAAGATGTTGAGGTTTTCAGTTCCAGTTTTAACAGCATTCAAGGCTTCTGCTTATTTCACAGAACAATCAAAAAAATTGATTTAGACACTCTGGAGTTTGATAATTAATTCCTTTGTAGCCGAGTACAGTTAAAAATTGTTTTTTGATTTAAGCTGAATGACCTATAAGTAATAGAATATCATCCTTTGAAACATATTAGAGTCATAAAATCTGTTTTAATAAAATATCAATTCTAATACCTCATCAAGGTTAAACAGGAATTACTTGACTGATACCACACTTAATAAGGGTTGCAGGGAAGCACAAATCGAGCCAGTGTTTCTCTGTGAAAGCTACAAGAATATGAATTCACACAGATAGGAATTTAAGTCACCATGTTCACTACTTAATTTATATATATTCAGTGTATTCATAAAGTTTTCAGACCCCTGCTCTTTCTGTACACTTTATTTTGTTATAGATCTTATTTTAATTTGATAAATTTACCAATTTTGCCCATTTATCTACACTCAATAATAGCAAAGTGAAAACACGTTTCCAAAAAGGTTTGCAAATTTATTAAAAGGTAAAAACTGAAATATCTCATTCATATAAATAGTCAGACCTTTCATTCAGTACTTGGTAGAAGCCCCTTTGGCGACAATTTCTTTTTGGGTACAAGTTTTGCACGCCTGGGTTTGGGTAATTTAGCCTATTCTTTCTGGCAGAATTTCTCAAGCTCTATTAGATTGGAGGGGAAACATCTGCAAACTGCCATCTTCAGATCTTTCCACAGATGTTCTGCAAGGTTTAAGTCAAAGTGAAAACATGTTTTCAGGAAGGCTTGCAAGTTCATTGAAAATCCAAAACTGAAATCTTTCATTCATATAAGTACTTAGACCCTTTGCTGTGGCATTCCAAATTGTGGTCAGGTGCATCTCTTTGCTAACCATTCAGGTCAGTTTATGAGGACTAACATAGATTAAATGCAGGAAACAAACTGTAAATCGTGCCAAGGAAATCACATTCTTGCACATCACTGACCCAAAAAAAAAACTCTGACCTTCACCTGATTCTGCCCACTAGCACACCTTTTAAATAGCTTCAAAACTGACCTAGGATTGACTTTCATCTAGATGGAAGTTTTCTTGCTTCTCTGATGTTACTATTGTGCCTTAGGCACTCCTGGTGGCCTGCTTGCCTACAGACTCTGAAAATCTATCTACCATGGTCCTTCCATTATTGTGGCCTCCCTAAAGGCTATCTCTTCCAGTCGTTCCATTATTTTGGCCTCCCTTCTGGACAAGGAATCAATTCTCAACCTGTTTGGGATGCCAGTCTAGTGTTGTACTTACTCCAAAGCCTCACATCTTGGCAAGAAGACACATTTCGTCCTGGATTGTATGCCAGATAATCCTGCATGGTACTTACACCGTATATTCAAAGATGCAGTAGCTAACTTAGCAAACTTTGGAAACAGAGTAGCTAGAGTGAGTACATTTGTAATTTCTTTATTTTTTTAATCAAGCGAGGATTAAAACTCTTAAGCAAAATATTTTAAAGTTCAGTTTTTAGTTATAGGAGTGTTTCAAATAGTCTGAAGACCATCATAAATCAGCACCTTCTGATGGTCTGTGGGCACATTGTGTTCCTTGGCTTTCTGTTTTTTCCCACCAGCTTTCCCAGTACTATTGTCAACAAGCCTGTTGCTGGAATTCCCCTGTAGAAAGAGAAGCAATGGCTCCCAACATCCCTGTCTTGGTGTATCATCTCTCATAACACTACTTCTGGGGCTTTTGCTTTTTATACCAAAGAAAACACTCCCACGCAATTTACAGCTACTGCAAGTCATTTTAACTGACCCGTGTGAGTGCAACATAAAGCATATATTAGATTCACTTAATAAGATGTTTAATTTACAGTAATGTGCTTGCTTCTTATACATAAATCATACTACCAGCTGGCATGTAACATAATATGTAGTATTAGTCAATTAGATAAAAAGAGCAGGGGCCTCATGTATAACGCCGTGCGTAGAACTCGCACTATAACATGGCGTAAGCACAAAAGCCGAAATGTGGTTACGCACAGAAAAATCCAGATGCAGGAATCTGTGTGTACTCCAACTTCCACGTTCTTCTGCTACATAAATCCCGATCAGCGTGAAAAGTAACGCTCGTGTACGCGCTTTATGTAACGCCCCAACTCCTCCCAGAATTACGCCTCTTTGAATATGCAAATCAATATAAATCGCCCTTAAACTCAGCCTTCTGTGAAAAGACAATGGGAAAAGCAAGGGGAAAATATAAGAATTTCAGCGAATACCAAGTGGAGGCAAAGGATAAACATACTATTTGTTCAAATAAACCGTGGTATAATCAACAAAAGGAAGTTGATCGAGTGACATAGCGTGTTGGAAAAACTTGAAAGCTCACGTTCACAAAGTCACACAGTGCTGGAAATAAAAAAGAAGTCACATATCAAAGTTGCCGTGAAAAGCCGAGTTGTAGCCCACTGTCTGAGTGTCATATGAAAGCTTATTAGGGTACAGGGAAAAAAAGGCACACAGCGGGGAAAAAGCACGAAATGTCAACTTCAATCTCGACATTTCCACTTTAATCACATAGTTTATTTTGTCATTAAAGTAGAACATCATAAACTTCATCTTAAAATCGTTTAATTAACCAGTTTCTCAAATCACATCGTAATTAAAGTAGCATGTTAAATGCTTTGTTTTGTATTTGATCTTCTATGTGCCTATGTGTGTGAATCACTACTTGCTTCTTAAACCGTCTCTCTTCCTCTGACTGTATACAGAATCCATTACATTCGTGATATTACAGCTCTCTGAATAACTAAAATACTGAGATGTATATGTGATATCATTTTCATGATGATAGGAGTTAAAGCACGTTATTAAACATGTGTTTCACTTCGATGAAATAATTTATTGCAGCAGTACTCAGGGGCAGCTCTAGGCTTGTGGTGGCACTGGGCAGAGGAAGAATCGGTGGCTCCTTCGCCCGCCAATGTCAGTTAGGTAGCTTATGCACGGTGGATGGCCACATCCGTTGCAGACACTGCATAGCCGCCTCGTGCTCATGACACAAGCATTTAACTTTTGCCGAAATTTGTCGCTGTGTTTTTAGCTGTGTTGTTATTTTCTCTTTCTGTTTTATATTCAATACATATTGGCGTAGCCGTCACTGCAGTCAGTGCTTTTCTTTCCCCATGTAACTGATCGCCACACAATCAGCTCTGTAATAGAAGTTAAGCCATCTATAAGCTTAGCACCGATTCTTCAAAACGTTTAAGGAACATTGAAATATCTTCGTAGTACATGTTTAATTATCCTATCCTTAATGACACTCCCAGTGAAGAATATAGATTATTTAAATGAAGTTAAAGTTTTATCTGTATAATTTAATAAACTTATTTTGCTGCATTTCACCTTAAAAATGATATCGTCATCATATGTAAATATGCGCTTTATAAAGTGGCTCAGGTTGTGCAATATTATAACTATAGTGCAAGTTTACAGTGGGGTGATTGTACTTATATGTACAAACAGTTCTACAAGGTGCAATTGATTGAGTGCATTTAAAGTTCTTGGGATGAAACTGTTTCTGAACTGCGAGGTTTAAAACGTTTTGCAGTGGCTGAGACAGCATGTCCATGAAACTGTATACAGATAATTCTCTTTCCGATCAGCTGCTGCTGTGATTCACACTCAGATACAGTGATATAAATACTCCGAGTGGTGCAGTGAGAGTAATATGGAAAAAGATGATCCGCTGTGGCAACTCCTAATGGGAGGAGCTGAAAGAACAAGAAGAAGAAGAAGAAGAAGGAGAAGTGAGAGTAACAACGCTAAAGTAGTTATGGTATTTGGAATACTATGGCTGTTCCCTGGACCATTATATTGTTACAAGTTAATTACAATCAGATGCGTTACACTAATAAACAATATGCGGTTAGTTTCAGTGTATTTATAAAGCCGAGTCAGGAAAATAATGAGTAACCACATAGGAACAGTAGCATTGCTTTGACGCTGGGTGGCGCCAGTCTGCAAAACCGAGCGGAGAACTTGCGTACGACAAGGCATGAGGTACCGTGGAAAAGCGCGTGGCTTTATGCCAAGTGTAGGTTTTATACATCGCGATTTGAACGTGGAAATTTTCTTACTCAACATTTCTGTGCGTACGCACCATTTATACATGAGGCCCCTGGTGTTTTCAGCATGAAGCAGTTTGAACTTTTTATAGGGAACTGAAAGGGCAATGGCAAGACTGTGATAGCGAACATAAAAAATGACTAAAAATGAGAAAGGAATATGAAACAGGATAAAAAATATATCAAGCAAACATGGCTCAAAATATGACAACACTCTGAGCAGAACAGACATTAAATGTGACATTTCTTTATTAATTGCAAATGACAAATAACATTATGGTCATTTTTATTTTACATATTGCCTACCAGAATACTTCATTCATAATAATATTTATTTTAAATGCATGTACATTTTACTAAACTGTGAATACTTTTTCTTTTGGAATAAGACTGACTAAAAAGAATAAAAATCTATCTGTTGTTATAGGTCAGATGTGTTTATAGTAAACACACCATGTTATGTTTGTAGGTAATTGGTTTAGTCATGCCTGCATGATAGTTTCTAAGGAATAACATGAAAATGCTCTGCTTAGGGACAGCACTGTCTTTAAAAATTAACTTTGATTTTCTATGTTTGTGCTTAAAAGCCTATGTGAGCATCATTCTGAGCACATGTAATTATCTACATTAACAAAAGAACTGTATTGCTTGGCCAATTTATTTTGCTTTGACCAATATTACTTAGAGTGAATAAACCACATTTATTTTTATGTGTTAGTTAAATATAGAACAAGAAGTTGTGCTTTAAGAAATGATACATAATAGCAGGAATAACCAGCACTGCCTGGGGTGAAATAAAGTGCAAGTGCAGTCACTAAAATAAATTCCTCAGGGTGAAAAGTTAACCCAAACCAAAATTTCACTCACTCAACTCATTATGGGTTGCAACTCTGAATATATGTGCCGCATCTCAAAAATTACCCTTGGGGCACTTTTGTAATAAAACCGGAGTGTGATCACTAAATAACGTTCCCCATAGGGAAAATTTTCAGAACAAAAAAATGCAATGGAGAGGTGGAAAGGTGTGTCATGGAGCATCGACATTGCATTATTGAGGTAAGGTCACAAGCTGGAAGGAACATGATTATTAACAGCTTCTCTTCTTTCACCTGCAGCCCAGAAGGCAAAGCATACAAATGTCACTTCCAGCTTGCTCTGAAGAACTTGCCTTTTATACCTAGCAGGCCACTTAAACAACAGTGATAGCAGAAGCCGGCATTCATAAACAAGCCCGAGAAAGAAGATCCACAGAACTCTACAAAAGAAGGTGTCTGTGGAAGCCTGAACAGAGAGGCACTAAAAGATGTAAAACACCCACGATTATTAAACAGACACTTTTTTAATTTTCCCAACACATTATGCTCTCTCTCTTGTTCTTTTCTCATTACTCTCTATATATATTTAGCTGGAAATCCACAAAGGCAGAAAATAAATAAAGTATAAAATAGTTTTTTATTCCTAAGCTTTCAGTTCCTATCAAGAGTCATCATTAGACTTACATGAAGCCAAGGCAGCATGTAGCAAATAAGGAGTGGAGGGTAGGTGGATGTGGGTATGGGGATTAATGAGGTGGGGTTTGGAGGGTGTTGGTCATAAAGTCCAATTTATTATGTGCATGTTCTTCTTTTCAGTCCTGCATGTGCTGGGTTCATGTCCAAATGTATGCTTGAAAATTTAACATAGACAGTCAACCCATCATGTCACTCTAGCTGGAAGAATTAACATTGTTGAGATGTATATCCTTCCTAAGCTTCTCTTTTAATTTCAAAACATTCCAATATACATCAATAAATAATTTTTTAAGCAAATAGATTCAACCATAACCTCATTTATTTGGAACTCAAAACATCTACGTATCCGAAGAATGACCTTACAAAGACCTAAGGCAGAAGGTGGTATGGCTCTACCTAACTTCCAGTTTTATTACTGGGCAGCAAATACAGTAATCCCTCCTCGATCGCAGGGGGTTGCGCTCCAGAACCCCCCTCGATAGATGAAAATTTCGCGAAGTAGAAACCATATGTTTGTATAGCTATTTTTATATATTTTAAGCCCTTATAAACATTATTAGAGCCCTCTAGACATGAAATAACACCTTTTAGTCAAAAGTTTAAACTGTGCTCCATGCCAAGACAGAGATGACAGTTCTTTCTCACAATTAAAAAAATGCAAATATATCTTCTTCTCTTCAGGAGCAGAGAATTTCAGAGAGAGAGGGAGAGAGCGCCTTCGCAAAGAAAAGCAAACAATCAAAAAATCAATACGTGTGCTTTTAAGTTTGCCGCTGCATTTTTTAGAGGAGCGTCAGTATCTTCTAAGCAAACAGCCCCTCTGCTCACATCTCCTCCGTCAGGCGCAGAGAACGTCAGAGAGAGAGAGAGAAAGAGCGCGCGAGATTAAAGCAAACAATCAAAAAATCAATAAGTGTACTTTTGGAAGCACCATGATAAAGCGGCCGGCATTTCTTAGAGGTGCGTTCGTATCCACTAGGCAAACAGCTTCTGTGCAAACAGCACCTCTGCTCACAGCCCCTCCGTCAGGGGCAGAGAATGTCAGAGAGGGTGAGATAGAGGCAGAGACAAGCAAACAATCAAGCACCGCTCGGCAAACATATCTTATAGCATTGAGGAGTTTTAGTTAATATGTAATACATGCTCTGATTGGGTAGCTTCTAAGCCATCCGCCAATAGTGTCCCTTGTATGAAATTAACTGGGCAAACAAACTGAGGAAGCAAGTACCATAAATGAAAACACCCATTGTCCGCAGAAATCCGCGAACCAGCGAAAAATCCGTGATATATATTTAGATATGCTTAAATTTAAAATCCGCGATAGAGTGAAGCCGCGAAAGTCGAAGCGTAATATAGCGAGGGATTACTGTATACAAGCTATAAAAACCTGGACACAAATACTGTAGATGAACATACACATGCCTGGTCCGCATTACAACTAAAATCGTGCAGTACTTCTTTATATTCCCTGCTTTGTGCCCCAATAAATGCATGTTATGGCCGGTATAGTAATAACCCAATTGTGCTTCACTCATTCAGAATTTGGAACCAATGTAGAAAGCATTTTAAGATGGAGAATCTTTTATCTGTGGCACCTCTGCATGAGAACCACCTTTTTCAACCCTCGCAAAAATATGCAGTTTTTAATATCTGGAAAAGATTTGGGATTAAATTACTTAGAGATCTTTATATAGACATCATCTTTGCATCCTATGAACAATTACATTCCAAATGTAACTTTCCAGCAACATATTTCATTCACTATCTTCAAATTAGAAACTTTGTTAAACAGAACCTGCTTAATTTTCCTCATCTTGCACCTTCCTCAATGCTAGAAAAAATATTGCTCAGTTTCGAGGACTCAGACAGCATTTCTGCAATATATAAAATTATTTTACAGTCCCTCCCTTTCAAAGATCCAAGAGTACAATGGGAAAAAGATCTATCACTCAACATATCAGAAAAGGAGTGGAAGGTAGCAAAGTAGAGAATTCACTCCAGCTCCATATGCGCAAAGCATACAATTATTCAACTCAAAATTATATATCAAGCAAATCTGTCTTGCTTAAAACTGCCCAAAATGTTTCCAGGTCACGATCCAACCTGCAAACGCTGCAATCAAGTCTCAGCCTCACTGGGTCACATGTTTTGGGCCTTCACCAAATTAACACTATTCTGGACAAAAAAATTTTAAGTACCTTTCAGACAGCCTTTGTGTCCCAATCCCTCCTAACCCATTAACAGCTGTGTTTGGTTTTCTTCCAAATGGGCTTAAAGTGGAGAAGGACAAACAAACTGTGATTGCCTTCACTACATTATTGGCAAGCAGACTTATTTTGCTAAACTGGAAGAATCCTAACTCTCCTCTTTTAAGTCAGTGGGTAACTGATGTTTTATACTTTTTGAAATTGAAAAAAATCTAATTCTCAGTTAGAGGATCTGTGCAGAACTTTTTCAAAACCTGGTAGGATTTAATCTATACTAATAAAAGGCAAAGGCCTCACTGACTGACTGACTGACTGACTGACTGACTCGCTCACTCACTCACTCACTCACTCACTCATCACTAATTCTCCAACTTCCCGTGTAGGTGGAAGGCTGAAATTTGGCAGGCTCATTCCTTACAGCTTACTTACAAAAGTTAAGCAGGTATCATTTCGAAATTCTACGCGTAACGGTCATAACTGGAACCTACTTTCGTCCATATACTGTAATAGCCTGCAGCTCAGTCGCCATGTGAGGCGGAGTTGCGTCTCGCATCATCACGCCTCCCACGTAATTGAGTGCCTGCCCATATAAGGTAAATATTCGCGGGTGAAGGACTGTGCTTAGCATATTCATAAGTGCAGCTACTGCGGAAACCCTCCCTCAATGAAAGTGCAAGAGAAACTTTTAAGTGCCGGGTCTGAGCTAAAATTAAATAAAGCCGTGGACATCGCAAGATCGCACAAGATATTCGCGAGATACAGGTTTAATGAGAAGGCGCAGGGTATAAAGCCTCGATGCTAAAGACCTGGCGAAGTCATGCCTTCTCTGCTGGCCTAAAAAAATATCTGAATCACAAACTGATGTTAATTATATTTTGTCCATGAATACTTATTAAATAATTCCAAATTGTCTGTCCGCTTCCTTTCATAGCTTTTCCGATGGTTGTGCTGCTTCTAGACATGTATTTTCATATTAAAGCATTTAACCAATCACATTTCAGCCATCATTTGTTGCCAGGCAAAGAGGCCTTCACAATTTGTTGTGCAGGCCCTCTAACACAGAATAAATGTCGATTAAACTGTTGCTTCAACCAATCAGATTTTGAGTTGGTGTCAGTAGGGCCCTCTAGCAGGCCTATGGCAACGTCTCTACGAGGCCACTGAACGCACCGCAGGTGCTCCGAGCGCAAGATCCTCGCGGCACTACCGCCAACTTCATGGCAGGATTCTGGACAATATTATTTGCCAGACACAGACCAGATTACAAGACCACGAAAAAGTAATGTTTGTCACACCCCAGAAGTTTCAGAAATACAAGAAAAATTTCCCGCATGCAGCCTTCTCCAGTTTAACACAAGAGCCATGAAGCAGTTTTTGATCTGTCTCGGCTAAAAACAGAACCGACTGTAATGTATTCCATGAATGAGTTTGCAGGAAAATCTCCCACTGATCTCCTTGACTTCCTTCATCAGAAAAATCTGAATGAGAGCATGGGGCAGCTGTTCACATTGGTATATTTGGTGGTGACCATTCCCGTGTACACTGCTTCTGTCGAGCGGACATTTTCAGCCCTAAAGCGAATTAAAACTTATGCCAGAAATACGACAGGGCAGGTTCGACTTTCAGCATTAGCTTCGATGGCGATAGAAAGGGACTTTTTGATGTAAATGAAGCGCATGAATAATCTGTACGACAGAGTAATTGAACTGTTTTTGAGGAAAGAGAGGAGGATGGATTTTGTTTACAAATAATCCGAATTTTTGGTGAGTAAAATGTTGCAATTTTCCTAAATAATATTGCAAGTTTATAAGTTATTAATGATGTTTTTTATGTGTGTCGCGGCTGTAGCTGCAGTAGAAAGGAACTTGTTCACCCCTGGTTTGTCTATTCAATAAAGGCATTTATTGTGGCTACAAGAGTTATCTATCTACGATGCAGCGTCTCTTTATACTGTATTTCTGCATTTCAAGATGGTTTTTATAACCATAAATTAGTTTTTGAGGGGCGGGTTGATTCAGACGGAGCACTACTGAAGGCCTAGGTGTGAGATGCACGGTCCGCCACTGGACCAGAGGATACGTAAATTTGATGAACATTACAACCCGAAAATAAACAAAACTGTAGAGAGGTTCAGATTATACTTCTCCCAGTGCATCTCTCTAAATCCTCCATGCGGGAACATTATTATAAGGCTCAACAATCTTATTGTTACACCTTCTACGTGCACCGAACCGTCTTTATTACGAAGTCTTCCTTGCTTTACCGCTGGCTGCTTCTTTCCATTCACCTTCCTAGCTCTTTATTTAAACAGTTTTCCTTCTCACTTTTCCGCTCCTTCGATGTCTTCTCCCTTTTCGTTCAAAATACATGCCTCCCTGCCTTTTTCCAATCAGCTCCCCTTACATCACACAATGGTACGTTTAGCACAAGTTAATACGGGAATGCCTGTTAAACATCTTACATTCACGAGTAGCGATTTGCGTAGTGAACACTTCGATGAATGAAACCTGTTATCTTTACAACGGTTGACAAACATGAAATGTAACTTCATAACAACACGTCCACCAAATACGAACCTGATTGAAAGAAATAATGATAATCAAATCCTTGATGACAGCAACACTCATAACAGTGACAAAACAATTACATTGACAATCAGGTTATGTTATTTTCAAAATGTTTTCCTTTCTTTTGCATAACTTCTTTAACAGCACGGGTATTTTGCTGTCAATAATATTTTAGAATAAGCTCTTAAAGCACTAAAGAAGTTCTCTTCACATTTCTTTTACTTCGCCATTCATCTTTATCTGCCTATTGAACTCATCAATTTATGTATGTTTACAAGCTTTAAGTTTTACTCCGTTGGCCATGCTCTCTTTTTCAGGGGTGGGGCTTGATTTGTTTTCAATCCTATTTTTTGTATTTGTATGGAATGATTACAATAAAATTTGATAAAAAAAAAAATTAAAGTAAAAGTAAAAATAATGTATATGTAACAATTCCCATGAAAATAACAATCTCTTTAAATTGTACTGTATATCCAGTAAACCAAACTTGGGGGTGGGAGAGCGAAGTGAGCAGGAGGCAGAGCCCCCTAGTATATATATTTACTTATATATTTATATTGTGAGCTAGATGCTATATAGCACCCGACCCAGAACAGACTTACACAGAGGTACGTGTAAAAGTACAGAAGACTTTTATTTTTCTTCACCTGTGGGGCACATCTTCCCTGAGAACCCCACAGGCAACACACAGTCCCAGAACACTTAACTCCACACAACACAATCCTTCCTCTGGCACCACCACTCCTCCCAGACAACCTCGTCCTCTTCCTCCCGATTCTGGCCCCGAGTAGTGGATGCCGGCCCTTTTTATAGTTCATCCGGAAGTGCTCCAGGTGCTTGATCACCTGCTTCTGATTGCACTTCCAGGCGGGGCTGCAGAGTTGTCCAGGCCGGCTCAAGGACTCATGCATCATCCCCTGGCGGCCACCCCAGATCCCAATAGGGCCGTGGAGAACTCCACCTCCCATGGAGCCCTGCGGGAAACTGAGGCACCATCCTCAGTCAGGGAGGCTGCCACCAAGCATCCCGGGGGAGGTATTGAGCAGTCCATGATTGCTCCCCTGGAACATGTGTAGACCCAGCCGACCGTCACAATATATATATATATATATATATATAGTAATAAGATGAGACTTGAGGCGTGAAAAGGTTTGGGGCAGCCCCCCGTTTAATTCGGTTTCCTGGCTGCAAACGTACTTGAGACATCATAGTCAAGTTTACACAACAGAGTCCAAAACAGAACTGCCTGCCAGAGCAAAGGCAGTGGGCTTTATAGTACAGAGGCGGAAGTGATGTCGTCCTCTGGGCGGAGCTGGAAGTGACATCATCCTTGGGGCCGGAACCGAGGTGACCTTATCCTGGGGCGGAACCGGAAGTGATGTGTCCTTCCTGGAAATGGCGGCTCCTGGTGGGATTTCCGGGTAAGACCTGCAGAGAACTCAGAAAGAGCGTCAGCGTACCCGCTCCCCTGGGCAGATGTATAATCAGTATTTCCTAAGCCCTTCAGCTGCCCCCCATGCACACGTGTGTGACAATATATATATATATATATATATATATATATATATATATATATATATGGGTTTCATAAGGATACATTAATTTGCTACCAGAAGCAATCAGTACACAGATTCCTACATTTTTCGTCTCAGTGATAAAATTATGTTTGAAGCAAAATAATTTTTTGCTTTTTCCATAATAAAGTTTGAACATTAAATGACAAAATGTGATTGCGTCTATCTGAACTGAAAACAAGATCTGCAGAAGGACTTATTTTGTTCGCATAAATAGGTAAAGGCTAGAAAGGAGGATTAAGTAACATCAAATGATTCATGAACTAACAGGAAAAAGTAATAATTATTAACAAAGAGAAATAAAATAAACAGTGACAAATATCTTGATATCATTTGCCAAGTAAATGCAGCTAAAAAGAGCAATGTTCACAGACTCTCATCTATAAACGCAGCTTTAATGTTGTCATTGTTGAGTAACTGGAGGTGGCTTCCTTTGTGCTGTGGTAGGCGTCCACTTCAAAGATAATGAGCCTGCTTGCTGATTTAAAAGGCAGATGCTGTGAAGGAGCCAAGAAAAGGAATGAGACACAGATAAAAAAAGTAAATAAATATCAAATATTTTACTGACTGGCAGTAGACACTAAATTTCAGAATAAATAACGACAGAGGAAAACTCTTGAAATAAGTGGGTTGCAAGTCTAGGCTACTGTTTAAATGCTGGCTTTAGTCTTGCATTGGAACAGACAGAAGTTTTTTCCCTTTTGACTATTTCAGCTGTTAGTATATTTAAAGAAATATTACTATAATATTAATTTAATGTATCTTAATGCTGGTATTTCTTTTTTCCCTTTTAATTAAAACTAAGCATTGAATAGTATTTATCTATTTTCTGAACAATCTGATTTCAGGACAGGGTCATTGGGGCTGTACAGCCAATCTTGTTAGTAGGATGAGAAATGCCAGAGGCGGCCCAGCATGGCAGTGACACTCTTCCACTCAAACAGAACATATTCGGCCTGATTCTGTAATTTGAGAGGAAACTGGTGTACCTAAAAAATACCTACATAGATACCAGGGGAACATGTAGACTATACAAACGTAGGTCTCAGATCTCTAGAGCTGTGAGGCAGACAGGCTAACCCCTGTGTGACCATGGACCTCCTTTATAGAAACATACATTTAAACAGTCATTGGCCTAAATTACACTCTTCAAAGCACTGCTTAACACAGCATACCAGTGTGGATTTACAAACAACATGGCACATAGAGACAAAAATCGTGATTTAATTTATTAAAGTATTCTATATTATTATAACACGCTGCAGAATTGGAGTAGGAGGCATACAGTAACTTAACACATCCTATTCATTGTATAATTAAACCTTAAACAAAAATAATAAGCAAACTGAAATATCAAGTGGCTATTCAGCATATCACTTCTTTTTCATTAATAATATGGCGCACTGTGGCACAGTGGTTAGCACTGCTGCTTCACAGTGCAAGAAGACTGAATTCTGATTCCAGTCAGATTGCTGCATTTATGTATTCTGCACATCATCACTACAGGTACTGTTTTTTTACTCCCACATACTACTGATGGGTAAAGGATAACTGAAGCTAGTCCTATGTTATATGTTTCAGGCCTGGTATCAACCTTTCCACTAATACCAGCCACATAAATTTGGTTTCAAAATGGATGGGTGGATTTTTATTGTAGAAAATTTAGGTTCATGTAAAATGCAATTTTTCCATAATCTTAATACTTTTAGTAGTAATATCTGACCAACATGTAAAATGTTGCCATTCTCTTTAAAACATGGCGCACAAGCGTAAAGACATAGCTGTAAGTGGTGAGGTCCATGGAGTTAGGTGATTTTAAATGAAATAATTTAAAAATGATCACACATTCACATGCAGATTTGAGTGGGTCCATCAAGTGCTTTGTCCACACCTTAGAGTGGATGATTGAGGCACCTGTGTTTGGCCACAACTTAAAAGGGAGCCTGGGCAAATTACTGAAAGAAAGAAAGAAAGAAAGAAAGAAAGAAAGAAAGAAAGAAAGAAAGAAAGAAAGGGTAGTGTGAAAAAAATTAACTCCTTGCAAGCTACTAAGGGTTAATAGCTGACAAAGCCGTTTTGCTATAACGGCAGGTGTCTGTCATAAGACAGGGTGCAGTAAGCTGACCAAAGACAATGTCCAGTTTCTTAGGAACGCATCTATTTGACACAGGAAAGATGACCTTTCCTTCTTTAGGGTCTATCTGATCAGTGAAAAAATAAGAACAGATGTCCCATTAGCATACTAAAACAAAAGCTTAAGTAAACGACATTATGTTTATCTTTAAGAAATAAGGGGAAAGGGGACGAAGAAGAAATTCTAAAAAGCCAATAGACAAAAATGTAACTGCTCTTCTGCCTTGCAACGTAGAATCCATGTACTCATCTGTAACTGAATAAAAATCGAATTGATTAAACTTGTCCTGTCTTCCTTTGGGAAGTTTTTTACTTCCACAGTAGGAACGTGAGAGCCCAGGCTGAGAGGAATGGAAGCAGGTGGTCAAGAGTGATCCCTAGAGTGAGAAGTGTGTGGCCATCGCTGGATTGGACTAAAGAGGGTGCTCCTGCTGAGAATCCTTGGCGTGACCTGGTGCTCAAAGTGGGCTCCCATGTAAGGCTGAGGAGTGGCATGGCTCCCTACAGACAGTGAAGGACTGGAAGCTGGGGCCCCAGCCAGTATTAGTGGTTGACTCTGCCAGTTAGTGAATGTCTCCTAATTCTGCAAGGATTCCATCGGGGGGTAAGCTGAATAAACGTTGGTTTTCAGAAGAAAGCACTGTGGCTCATGATTGTTTTTAACAGGTCAGATTCTACCTGGGATTTTAACCTTGCCTTAAAGACTGCTTATAATTATTTATTATTATATTTTAACCTCCACACAAGTCACGTTTTTCTGGGTTATTTATTTATGCTTCGGCACTGCAATTTTTGAACACTTTGCCTTTGTGAAATAATGCACTTCTCATTTTGCATCAACCCTTGCCGACATATTGTCTCCACATTTGCTCAGCTCATCCTCAAACATGTTGTCAACAGTTCCGGGTTCAACAGCTGCCTAAGGACATTGAACCAGCCTGGAACATCATAATGAGCTGAGTTATCTCCTCAACATGCTCACTTTTCCCAAACCATGATAATGATGTTATAAAACTGCAGCAGTGGGCACATGTGCAAACTGTGTTAACAGTGCTTACCTTAGCACTAGTCTGTGCTGGGGAGTCATGTTCTTTTATTCTTTGTATCATCCAGTGTCAGATTTTATAGCTTAAAGGGCATTATGTTCCATTTTGTCCTTTTCCTATTTGTTTTTTTTTAGTTTTCCATTTCCTATTGTTATATTTCATTTCAGGAATTCAAGATGGCTTATACATCATGATGTCATATACCAGGGTTGGAGATCCACAGTAGCTGTGGGTTTTTGTTCCAACCCAGTTACTTAATTAGAAGCCAATCCTCACCAATAACAGATCTTATTTAATTTCATGGCTTGTTAGTGTTTCAACTCCACCATGTCAGTTTATTATTAAATCATAGATATTTTTCCTTTCTAGTGATACATGTATCATCCAATTGATTTGAAGCCAAAGATGGATGAGACAATTTCAGTTCTTCACTTTTTCTTCAGTTTCCTTCTGAGTACTTAATTAAACCAAATAGTGAATGATGAATATGCATGGCTGGAAATGGGGACAAGCTAGAAGTAGAACTGTTGGTTAATTGTCTTTTGCATCTTATTGATAATAATGAGCAATTAAAATAATGCATACAGCTGTTTAAGACTGAAATAAGTAAATAAGGGTTCAAAGTCTTAACAAGTGAGACAACTAAAATGAAGCAGAAAAATGTCACTTGAGCAATAAGTGCTTCATCAGCAATGAATTGGGCTGGAACAAAAACCTGAAGCCACTGTGGGTCTCCAGGACTAACGTTGCTCAGCCCTGATTAAAGAGTCCGATTCTTAAATAGCAAATAAATTAAATGAAGTTAATTAGTAGCAAAAGCTAGTTGTAGCGGGGCTACATAGCAATAGTGTTTTCAATGTTTGTACTGAGTGTGTTTGTTTCCATGGTCCCGTTTGCTGTTTATAATGTGTGTGTCAGTGAATGTCGTACCCGTAAATACAGAGGGGACGGATGATGGAGAGAGACTGCAGCCCCAAGATGGAAAGCACCTGTTTACAATCAATCAATTACAGCCAGCTCATTACTATATAAACAATCAGGAGGGAACAGAAAAAAAAAAAAGGAAAAAGATGGAGATTACATTTTCACGACAACGAACCAACTTTACCTGCTGTTTTCCACATCGCGCTTTTGGTACCAGTTTGTTTTTCATTCCGCCGGACTTATTTCAATTTAATCATCGCCAGAGACCCCGGGGTTGGACTACATTATACACCACATGCCGAGGACTCACGATGAGGTCATTCCATTTTTTCCGGGAAATTCAAACACATCACTTATCTGTTGACCAGTCATCTGTATTCAGGACAGTTGTATACTCAAGTTCACTATCATTGGCATTTTCCACATTCATTCATTGTTACTTGTGTTTTGTGTTTGTTATATGTTATTGGGACAAGGGAGGGTTTGGTGGTGGTTTATACATACATACATACATATATATATATATATATATATATATATATATATATTGTCACACACGTGCGCATGGGAGGCAGCTAAAGGGCTTGAGTGACGGCAGTTCTGAGACAGGCCGGGCTGTGGCAGAGTGCACTGACTCTTTTTCTCACTTCTCTGTAGACCATCCCTGGGAGACTCCACCTGGCTCTCGTGACATCACTTCCGGGACCGAACCAATGGAGACGGAACTAACCAGCGCCGGCCCCCCTGATGTCACGTCCGGGCCTGATCCAATGAGTGGCGAACACGTGCCTGATTCCCATGACCTCACTTCCTGTCTTCCCCTTTAAAAGCCTGCCCTTTTGCCCCTTACCCTCAGTCTTGTTTTGGACTCGATTGTATGCACATCAGTGCTGTTGTTATGATAAAAAACGACTTTGCAGCCAGGATACCAAAATATACGGGTGGCTGCCCCAAAACTTCTTTGAGTATGTCTCACCTTTGTGACATTGGCGTAGTCGGCAGGATGGAGAAGTCCTGGAAGAAAAGGGGACAGGACCTGCAACACGTCCAGGTGGGATCGTACCGGGGCTGAGTTTTCAGGCGGGAGGGTGGCCCGTGTTTCGGAGTGGCCCGGTACAGGCTCTGCTCCCGGCATGCTCAACTAGGCAATCTAGACAGGCCAGGGAGTGTTCGGGAGGGCTCACAGCGTGGGCTGCCGGAAGAGGGAGGCGAAGAGGGCTGTTTGTGCTCTCTCGGAGGAGAGTGCCTGCCTCCCTGTGAAGCCAGAGCCCCGATTTCCACCTAGGGGTGCCCCAGACTGGCAGGTGAGTAACCTGAAAACTGGAGGTTTGACCCGGCGGCCAACCCCACAGCAAGCCTGGTCCCTATGGGTAAAAGTAGGGCAGTGGCTGCGGCCACAGACACTTAAGCCCTCCCAAGTCATAGAGCAGGTGGCTTGCTACCTGCTTCTGGACACACTACCCCGTGGTTTCACCCAGCCGGTCTGGGGTAGAGAATTTACAAATATGGCAGAGCTCATAGAGCTCGTAGAGAAACAAAGGACGGCCTCGCAATCTGGGGAGCTGAACCGTCCTCTAGCCGAACTCAACGGGTATGTCCCAACACCTAGCCCCTGTACAACCCAGAGCTTGTGCGGCGTCCCGGGTCGTGGCTCAAACTGCTTGGGAATGAGGCGGAATGCAGGTGGAGAGGAGGAGGGTTGGTGTGCTCTGATAAACCCGTTGGCGGTTCCACACACAGGCATGGTGGTCGCCAACGGTACAAACGTCTGCTCTGTTAGACACCGGCAGCAACACTACCATTGTTGCTCGCCGTTTTGTGCTACCGCGACAGTGGTTAAATTATAAGGTCAGTATAACCTGTGTCCACGGGGAAACCCGCTGGTACAAGGCCGCCACGTGTGTCATCAGTTACGGGGGATCGGTTCGGAAATTAACTGTGGCAATCCTTCCCGATCCTCCACACCGGTGATACTGGGCGGAACTGGCCTGAAATTAAATGCGGTGAGACACATACCACTCCGGAATACTTTGAGCCTTGTTATAGGCGGGCACGAGCCGTCTCAGGTTGCCTCCACGCCGTGTAATCAGCCGGCAGAGAGAGCGGCGGCTTCCCTGAGTGGCGTGGTTACCCTCGGGCCGTCGGCGTGCTGGTACGTCATCCACTGAAGCCGAGGCGGAACGGGAGGAGGCCACGCCCTTGAGGTCGACGCTGACCCTCTCTCTGTATTGCGGTTTCAATTTAAAGAAACGCCGGTTTCTTTCAGAAGGAGCAATGGAATGACGACTCCCTGAAATTTGCAAAAAATGCAGTGGTCCTTGTAAATGGCCAGCGCACTGATCAGTCTATACCACAGGGCCCTTACTTTGTATTAGACAACGACCTTCTTTATCGTGTAGCAATGCATGATGGACAGGAGAGAAAGCTGCTGCTAGTTCCGCGTACCTTCCGGCGGCAGGTCTGCGAGCTAGCACACGCCCACCTCCTAGGTGGCCACTTGGGCACCGAAAAAACTCTGGAGCGGATCAAGCTCCGTTTCTACTGGCCGGAAGTCAATGAGTGTCAACTGCGACAAATTCCCAGGAGGGACCGTGCTCCTCTTGTCCCTATACCCCGATTGATGTTCCCTTCCAAAGAATCGGGGTCGATTTGGTCGGACCCCTGGAGCCGTCAGCCCGAGGACACAAGTACATTTTAGTCCTCGTGGATTACGCTACACGATACCCGAAGCTGTTCCGTTGCGCTCAGCTACATCCAAAGCTATCGCACGGGAATTACTAGGGGTCTTTTCGCGTGTGGGTGTTCCCAAGGAAGTCTTGACAGACCAGGGGACACCTTTCACTTCGAGACGTTCAAGGAGACTGCCAAGTTGCTGAAAATAAAGCATTTAAAGACCGGTGTATCATCCTCAAACCGACGGGTTAGTAGAGAGGTTTAATCAGACTCTCAAACAAATGCTACATAAGGTGGTCAGCTCCTCCCCCTCGTCCTTTTTGCTTATCGGGAAGTCCCACAAGCCTCCACGGGGTTCTCCCCTTTTGAATTACTGTATGGGCGACAACCTCGGGGCATATTAGACATTCTAAAAGAAGGGTGGGAAGAAGAGGCTCTTCCCTCTACAAACATATTAGAGTATATCGCGATTTACGGATAGATTGGGAAAGATTGGCCTCTCCTTAAAAGTCACATGGAAGAAGCACAAGCAGCACAGGCCCGTTATTACAACGCGGCACGTCTCTTGGGAGTTCCTCCCGGAGATCGGGTCATGGTCCTAGTGCCTACCTCCCACTCTAAGCTGCTTGCCCATTGGCAAGGCCCCTACGAAGTTAAGGAGAGGAAGGGGCTGGGTGACCATTTGGGGAGTCAACCCAATCGTCGGCCAAAGGAGCGGGTTTATCATGTGAACTTGCTGAAACCGTGGAAGGACAGGGACCCCGATCCCTCCTCCGGCCAGCCCCGCTCACTCTTCGCTCACACACACCGCCTTAACTTCGGTACGGACTTAAGTCCCAGACAACGGCAGGAGCTGGAAACAGTTATCCGGGCCGTCCGGGAGGTAGTCAGTGAACGCCCCGGAAGGACCTCTCTGGTTGAGCACAACATTGTGACAGAGCCCGGGGTAATTGTCCGAGAACGCCCGTATCGTCTTCCCGAGGCAAAAAGGGCTGAAGTGGAGCTTGAGATCAAGCGCATGCTGGAGCTAGGTGTGATTGAGGAAAGTTATAGTCCCTGGTCCAGCCCAATTGTGCTCGTCGGTAAGCCTGGCGGAGTTGGAGGTTTTGCAATGACTTCCGTCGGCTTAATCAAGTCTCCCAATTCGATGCTTATCCTATGCCTCGAGTGGACGACCTCCTCGAGAGGCTGGGACAGGCTCGGTACTTGACCACACTTGACATGACAAAAGGGTACTGGCAGGTTCCTTTAACGGACTCGCGAAGGAAAAACAGTGTTTAGTACCCCTAGCGGACACTGGCAGTATCGTGTCCTTCCATTTGGGTTACACGGGGCGCCAGCAACCTTCCAGCGTCTGGTGGACAAAGTGCTCTGGCCACATAACTCATACAGTGCTGCCTACCTGGATGACGTGGTCATCTATTCCAGCACGTGGACAGAACACCTACAGCAGGTCCGAGCGGTATTCGGAACACTTGGTGAGGCGGGCTCGGATTAATCCCAAGAAATGCTTCTTTGGGTTAAGTGAAGCCAAATATTTAGGCTACCTGGTGGGTCGGGGTACCGTGAGGCCACAGTGCTCCAAAGTTGATGCCATTTTGAAATGGCCCGTCCATGAACCAAGCGGCAGGTCCAAGCCTTTCGGATTAGCGGGTACTACGCCCGGTTTGTACCCGGTTCTCGGAGACTGATTTAACAAAGAAGAGGGCCCCGAACATTGTGGTATGGACTGAGAACACAGGCACTGCATTTAGTGACTTGAAACAGGCCCTTACGTCCGCACCTATTTTGATGGCACCTAACTTCTCTTTGCCTTTTATCCTCCAGACGGACGCTTCGGACACAGGCCTGGGTGCCGTGCTGAGCCAAAGTGTCGATGGTGTGGAACACCCCATCATGTTCCTAAGCCGGAAACTGTTGGACCGGGAAACCAGGTATGCAGCGGTGGAAAGGGAGGCTTTGGCGATTAAATGGGCGATTACTCAGCTGAGGTACTACCTGTTGGGCCGGGAGTTCACTCTTGTCACGGACCATGCGCCTCTACAGTGGATGGCCCTGCACAAGGAGTGAATCCCCGGGTCACCCGGTGGTTTCTTGACCTGCAGCCGTACAAGTTTTCGCTCGTTCATCGTCGGGGTGCTCTCCATGCCAACGCTGATGCTCTTTCTTGGGTTCACGACCTCTCGGTTAGGGTCGCCCGACCCGACGGGTCTGGGCTAAGGGGGGGGCCTTGTCACACACGTGCGCATGGGAGGCAGCTAAAGGGCTAGAGTGACGGCAGTTCTGAGACAGGCCGGGCTGTGGCAGAGTGCACTGACTCTTTTTCTCACTTCCCTGTAGACCATCCCTGGGAGACTCCACCTGGCTCTCGTGACATCACTTCCGGGACCGAACCAATGGAGACGGAACTAACCGGCGCCGGCCCCCCTGATGTCACGTCCGGGCCTGATCCAATGAGTGGCGAACACGTGCCCGATTCCCATGACCTCACTTCCTGTCTTCCCCTTTAAAAGCCTGCCCTTTTTCCCCTTACCCTCAGTCTTGTTTTGGACTCGATTGTATGCACATCAGTGCTGTTGTTATGATAAAAAACGACTTTGCAGCCAGGATACCAAAATATACGGGTGGCTGCCCCAAAACTTCTTTGAGTATGTCTCAGCTTTGTGACAATATATATATACTTATTTTTTACATGTGAAATTTGCTTTTTTGGTTATTGTTTAATTTAATCTATTTATCCACTTATTTTTACATATCTGCTTTTGTGTGCTTATGCTTAAACCGTCGATTGTGGGGAAAAGTTTATTTGTTAGAGGTACGACTTGATATTTATAGATTAGCCTCAGTAATTTATCCAGGCCACAGGGCTTGGTAGTGTAGCTGCCGGCTGGTTAAGGGGTCGGCCGTTACATAGTTACTAATTAAGAAAATGGATTGAAAATCTGTAGCCACAGTGGCACTCCAGTCTCTGAGTTGGCCACCCCGTCATATACTGTCCCTATAAAAACTATTTACCCTTTTGGAAGATTTCCCTTTGTATTCTTAGGCATAATTAAATGACAGTGAATTTAATTTGGCTTTTTTGACACTGATCAACAGAAGAGTCTCTTTAATGTCTCGTTAATTGATTTCATAAAAATTCACTCCATTTAGTATGACAAATCCTTACATTATCACTGGTACAGCCAATTAGCTTTAGAAATCACACCATTAGTTCAATGAAGATCACCAGCCTGGAGTCAAGGGGTTTCAGTCGACTGAAATATAAATGCACTGGTGGTGAGTCAGTATTGTGGTCGAATCTACACAATGAGGACAAAAAACACAACCTGCATCTCCATGAAAAGGTGATTGAAAAACACAATTCAGGGAATGGACACAGGAAAACATAAATCACACAGTATTCAGTTGGTTCCATTGTAAAATGCCCGGAAAGACAATGTTTTTTTAAATTTATAGAAAACTCTTAAAATATTGTTTTTCATGGCAAATGCATGTACAGTGGAACCTCGGTTCACGAATGTCTCGGTACACGTACAACTCGGTTCACGACCAAAAAGTTTGCCAAACTTTTGCCTCGGTTCATGACCACACACTCGCTATACGAACAAGCCAGTTTCTCTTTCAGTTTGTGTGTGCTGATGATTTCCGCACGTGTTGAATTGTTCTCTGTCAGACGTGCCTGCCTGCTGCTGAGAAAGGGGGAGGGTGCGTGCACGTGTGTGCCTGCCTGCTGCTGAGGGGGAGGGGGCGGAGGTAGGGGAGAGTGGGTGCTGCTGAGAGAGAGAGAGTGAGCCTGCACGTGCGTGCGTGCCTGCCTGGCTGGTTCATACGCGCCGATTACTGTATTTAAGCAGAGCCACTCCCTGTTCATTGTTCTCAGTCAGACATGCGTGCTTTACCTGCGCTCTCTTTGTGCTCTACAGTATTTCGTGTGCTTTTGCAGTTAACTATGGCTTCTAAGCAAGTGAAGAGTGGTGAGAAGAAAGTTTTGAAGAAAATTGAAATCTAAGTAAAAAGAGAAATTATTGAAAAGTTTGAGCGTGGCGTTCGTGTTACTGATCTTGCCACCGAGTACAAGAAGAAGAAATCTATGATTTTGACTACACTAAAGCAGAAAGAATCTATTAAAGCAGCTGATGTTGCAAAAGGGGTTACAACGTTAACCGGGCAGAGGCTTCAAGTGCAGGAAGAGGTGGAAAAACTGTTTACCAGTTTACTCATTTACCAATTTGAGAACCCTCGTTCAAGCAGCACAATGTAAACAAAGCCAGACTGAAAGTAATGTGGAGGGCAAACATGAAGGGTTGGGTCACAAGGACTTTGTTTTTGGAATGGCTGCATGATGCTTTCGCTCCCACCAGCTAAATAGCTAAAAACACCAGAAACCCAAGAAATCACAAGAGAGAAAACACCTGAAGGAAAACATCCCTCCATCGTGGAGCCGGACTCTCCCTTTTCTCCACCCAGTTCCTCCTCACTTCATGCCAGAACTTGACTCATGCAAGGTTCGTTTTCTTGATGGTTTTTGTATTACGGATTTTTCAAAAGTTAATTTTTCAGTTTGTAGCGTGAATTGTTGCAATGTTACTTTTCACTTTTTTCAAATGTTCGTTTTTTCCTCTGTGCTTACAACTCATTTAAAAAAAAAAAGTGTTTACAGCGATCGGGCTGTAAGGCTATTAGCATGAACTCCTGCAATTGTTACTTTTTAGGTTGCTTATGGTTCGTTTTTAAAATGAAAGTTCGGATTTGTTCAAATGTTCCCCTCTGTTCAGAGAGAAAGAGAGCGCAAGCGAGCCTACTCTTGCAGCTGAGCAGGGAGCCTGGGTGTTTTGTGTCAGTGTTATTCAATGTTTTTACATTAGTTTACTATTACACTGTGCATTCTATGGTGTAATTAACTATATTTGTGCTTAATCTTTACATATATTTACATACAGTTCGTATGGTCTGGAACGGATTAATTGTATTTACATACAATCCTATGGAGGAAATTGCTTCGGTTCACGACCAACTCGGTTTACGACCAGAGTTTTGAAGCAAATTATGGTCTTAAACCGAGGTTCCACTGTATACCATGTTTCTGCAGAAATACCTTTGACTTGAAAAATACCAAACTTATCCTTTAACTGCTTGCTTGCATTTGTCTTGCATGTGCATTTTTACATATATGAAGTTACGCAATCTAGATTTTATCAGTGACTGATCTGATTGGCAGTGACATTCTTGAAGGAGGAGTTTCAGGTACACCCCAGAATAAAAGTGCTGTTTGTTTGCAAATATAGAAGACAGAAGTTAGACGGAGATCTTTTTTTGGTGGTGGATTGACCAAAATGGATTACTCAACCTGTGCGTTTGGTGAGGTAAGGAGTAAAATGCACCTACCGGCAGCAACATTCCAACCATGCCTTCAAGCAACTTGTGCAATTTTCATATGCTTCATCACCAAGTCAAAAGAGGAAGATAGTTAATGACTTTCCAGGTGAACTAATTTCAATATTGGTACAGCACTGTTAATTTGTTTTCATATGCTTCAAATTTTACAATAACCTGAGTTAACAGCAAGAAGCAAAACGTGTGTGCTGAGGGTGCAGACCTATAAATATCTGGGAGTGCAGCTGGATGATAAATTGGACTGAACTGCCAATACTGATGCTCTGTGCAAGAGAGGACAGAGCCAACTATACTTCCTTAGAAGGCTGGCGTCCTTCAACATCTGCAATAAGATTCTGCAGAAGTTCTATCAGACGGTTGTGGCGAGCGCCCTCTTCTATGTGGTGGTGGGCTGGGGAGGCAGCATAAAGAGGGATGACTCACGCCTGGACAAACTGGTGAGGAAGGCAGGCTCTATTGTAGGTATGGAGCTGGACAGTTTGACATCCGTGGCAGAGCGATGAGTGCTGAGCAGGCTCCTGTCACTCATGGAGAATCCACTGCATCCACTGAACAGTGTCATTCCAGACAGAGGAGCAGCTTCAGTGACAGACTGCTGTCACTGTCCTGCTCCACTGACAGACTGAGGAGACCCCACACTATGCGACTCTTTAGTTCCACCCGGGGGGGATGGGTTAAAGTTAACATTATACAAAATTATTGTCTGTTATACCTGCATTTTTATCACTCTTTTATTTATTTTTTTTATCAGTATGCTGCTGCTGGAGTATGTGAATTTCCCCTTGGGAATAATAAAGTATCTATCTATCTATCTATCTATGGATCAGTGTTAAGACAGAAGTGAGAACTTAGTATGTAGGACAAGTTACCATCCTTCAGATTTGAACCTCACTTTTAGGACTTTAGGTGCCAAACCGATTTAGCAATGTTTTCATCTGCTTTAGCTGTTTATGTAGACATTGTTTCAGAATTGAGCATGGGAAAGGCACTATATAAATAAAATTAATTACTTTCAGCAGCAAGACTTAATAATAGTAACAGAATTCCAGTACAACAGTAAACTTGAAAGTAAATTTAATAAAGATTCATTGCTTGATTTCTGCACATTATTCATAATGTATTCCTAAGGCTTTGCAAACATTCTGTGTACATGGCATCATTATATGGCAGCACACAGAGTTGTGAAAATTGCTGAAAGTAAGTATAGAAGCAAACTAACAGAAACAAATTTTTGCAATGAATAAATTGTTGTCAAGATCAGATTCCTTGTTAATATTAACAGTTTGAGCAAATATACAAAATTTTATGTTCCTGGATAAGACAATATTATGGCAACATAAATGTCTTAAAAAATACTCTTTAATTGACATTTAAAAATTGCTGTTAATGGCTTTTAATTAAGTTTCATAATTTATCCATATTTTAGAGCAAGTATTTATAAAGTCAATGTTTGTGATTAACACATGTGCTAGAATATCTGGTTTCAACCAGATTTTATATATAGCCCCCTGTATGAGTTGAAAATTCAGCCCATCACTAAAAACATTTGACAACTCCTGATCTATGTTGAAGGTGTGCTGTTTTCTTTAAACTTATCATCTAATTGTTTTTAGTAGTTAAATCAACATTAAATGTGCTATTTTTGTTTGACTTTTTAGCCCTTTTGCTTCCTGTTCTGATTTATGTTTGCATTGTTTAAACTAACAATAGGCTGTGAAATAAAAGAACTTAATTTTTAAGAGTGTGTGCTGAAGCAGATGTTCACATAGGTGTCAGATAGGTGAAGCAAGCTCAGCATGGGGCGTCATAATTAACTCCATTTTCCTGTTTAGTGATAGGAATTATCAAGTCTTTTTAACACCAATTATATTTTTGTCTTCCTGTTGCTGCTAATTTTTTTTTTATAACTCGGCGGCACATTTTATGATATAGCTTGACATTTACTAACGCATGGGGTGCTGGAGCTTATCTTAACAGCATTGAGCACAAGGCAGGAACCAACTGGATCAGGTCCCAGTCCATCAGATGGTCCACTCACTTGGGCCAACAGTTAAAATAACATTCAAATAGTTGGGACATAGACGAATATTGAAACAGCCACTGAGAAAAAAAAAACAAACAATAGTGCATAATAATAATCCATTTTTATGACTGTTTATCCTTTCTGTTCTCATGCTGCTGTATGTGCCCATTGACCCCAAACATACTTGGAGCTGGTCAGTTACTTGCTTTGGAGTCCAGAAGGAAGATAAAACTTAACATTTCATGCTTTCTTAGAGAGTCTGGAAGAAGATGCCAACTCTTTGGAGCAGAGACAGTTACTCGGCCAGGAGGCCAGTATATTGAAAGGATGGGAGAGACAAGGGGACAATGTTATGATTTCCCCCAGTACGCTAGATGGCAGCAAACCTGCGCCCTGATACCCAAGTGATACCTGCAGGGCATGCTTGGAATTGTAGTGCCATGGAGCAGCCCTGTTGGGTTCCATGGGTGCCACCAGAAGGTTCTGTGGGGATTTGTGATCCCTGCTTTCAGGAACTTCTGCTTGACTTGGAAGTGCTTCCAGCTGGCTATGTCCTAGCACAAGAAGTACTCCCAGGTCTAAAAGAAGACTCTCAACCTCATCCAAGTGAGTTGGAGTTGGGCAGGAGACTGACATAGCTTTCCTGGAGGATTTGAAGGAGAGGGAAAAGAAACAAGAAGAAACAATACTTGCAGGTGTGTCATTTTGGAAGGTATTTGTGATAACTAGAACCAGGAGGAAAAGCCACTGTACAATGCTGCTTTTATTGTCCTGATGTGTTTCATAAACAGTTAAAGCACTGATTTTTCCCATTTGTTTCACCATTATCCTCTTTGCGCATCTTAATTATTTATTGTCAGTGTCTCTGAGGTATACTTCAGGATTGTATAACTTAGAAGGAGAGTTTTTCAAGACATTTGTTTTAGATTAAATTACTGGTGAATATTTGATCCTCATTGAAATTGGTGCACAATCCAGAATGCACTTGATATTGACTTTGATTATCTGCGGTGATTCTAACTACATTTTTAACCATGGATTATTACTCCCTGACCTGTAATCTTGAGAGCTGCTTTGCATTTTAAGTACCTTGTGATAATTCTCAGTATTGTAATTGTATTTATATAGCACATATCATAGCTTGAACTCCACTGACTTTGTTTCCACAAAACATTACTATTAACTACCATTAATATATAGTCACACACACAAGCAATGGGTAGTCTCATGGGTATTGGTGCAAGGAAACATGGGGGTAAAATTGAGGGTGTAACACCACCACTCATCCAGTTTCTGTTTCCATTAGAATAGAGAAACTCCCAGGAGACACTTGTCATTACATCGACTAATGATCTCACTAGCCCAGCCTATGATGACTATATAAAGCACTGCCTCCCCATAAGTCTTCATTTATTTTTGACCACTTTCTGAAGAGGATAGATCTCTTCTTTCTGAGAAGCTTTTCCACAGCTCTGGGGAGTTGTGTTCTTTGGCAAAGCAACGTTAACCTCTTGTTTTCATTTATGTCTTTTGTTCATACTATCGGGCATTAAACAGACCCAAAACTCTTTCTGTTTTCTTTGTGTCTTTTCACAACATATTGTAACCCTGCAACCAGTCATGGAGGAACAACACCAGTACACATTTCTAGCCATGGAAGACACCTAAAGATTCTATTCGCAATCAGACTCATTTGAGTCTTTCACACTGTTCATCTTCCACTTCAGTGTTACAGCCCCACAGCAAACCACTCATCGACTCCCCTCTACTTGTTTCTTCACTCTGTGGTGTTCCCGCACAAAGTGCTGCTCCTTCTCATTCTTTCACCTGCTTCTACTGCACACTGTGTTCTCCTCATCTATTCCCTTCTCTATTCCGGGACCTGCACCTTCTGCAAGCATAGTGCTCAGTAGCTTTCCAGCCCCATGGTCAGATCAGTCTGCCAATCATTGTATCTCCATTGACTCATCACCTACCATCGTTGTGTCATCTGAAAACTTAATGATGGTGTTAAAAAATTCTAAGTCAGCAAAGCAAACAAAAGTGGGCTGAGTGCACAGTCCTGGGGGCACCAGTGCTTAGCATGATGGTACTGGAGATGATGTTTCTGACACAAACTGTATGGAGTCCATATCAGAAAGTCCAAAATCCAAGTGCATAGGGAAGTGTTGTAGCCTATCAAATTAAACTTCCTCATGAGCTTCTGATGGATGAGGGTGTTGAAAACTGAACTGAAGTCAATGAAAGCATTCTAGCATAAGTATCTGTTTTCTTCAGATGGGACAATTTATTTAAAACATCTGGAAGGGTGGCATCATCACTGCAGACAGGGAGTCTGCTCTTATAGACTGTGATGGACTGGATTCCCTACCACATGCACCCTGCGTCTCTGAGGTCCTGAAAGCGGCTGTGGATTTTCTTGCTATACTCTCGCTTAGTTGCTTTAATGCCCTGAGATAGGTTTTCATTGCTGTTCTGAGGGCTGCTTTGTCACCTGATCTAAAGGCAGCATTGTGGGCTTCTAACAGTGCACATACCTCCAATGTCACCCACAGTTTATGATTTGCCATGTTCTGATGGTCAAATCATTTAAGCACTTTTTAATATATCCAGTGAAGTGGCTGATGATGCATACTGTGGTAAGTTGATCTGATGGCCATAGAGGGAGCTGATTTAAAATGTCCCAGCCCAAGTGATCAAAACAGTCCTTCAGGGCTGAAACAGCTGCCTCTGGTCACACCCTGATGTGTTTGAGAAATGGTTTGGACCAGTAAAACTGAGATATGGGCAGCACACATCTTTGTAAGCATTGCAAGACTTTGTAAATACAAGGTGCAGTTTGTTCTTACCAGCTGGATAGTTCATATGTTGGTAAAAGTTGGGCAGAGCTGTTCACGGGATTAAAATCTCTAACCATAATAATAAAACCACTTGGATGTGTGGTTTTCCACTCTGTAATAGTTCTGTAAAGTAGACTTAATGTTTTTTTTTTTAGATTGAACTGTCAAAGGCATATAAATAACTATTTCTGGAGCAAGTAAAAAGGACAGCACTTTATATTCAGACATTCCAGTACTGAAGGGCAGTGGCTTAACAGCAGAATCCCTGAAGCCTATGAAAAAAGTCGTAATCCCGGGCCACCTTACATTCCTTCACACCTCTGCATCAGTGTCTTTTGGTTTGCAAATCTGTCGATCAGCACAAGCAGCCTGCTATCCCATCCCCTCACCAATGCAGCTGAAGTTCTCCCAGCTCAAATCTCTTTATCTGGGTGTGAGGTGCCTGGATTTGTATTGCATAAATAATATATTGTTATTTGGAATACATACATTTCATGTGTGTTCCATGTCTGCAATGATCTGGGTAAATGCAGAATGACAGGAAATGCGAGGCAAAAATGCTGAACACATACCTAAAACAGAAACTTTTTCCATGTTAATGACATGAAGTGTACAAAGACTTTAGTCCAGTTATCAAAAACTCAAGAGCTTTTATTTAACCAAAGAAAAAAAATCATTCAATTTACTGTACATGTTCTGTCAATGAGTTAAAAACCCAAGCTCAAATGTTAACCGACAATGTTCATATGTCTTCTTGTTTGATGCAATGGTAAGAACTGTTGTCTTATAATCAAAAGATTGCATGTTTGAGTTTCGGTGCTCTTTGTTTTGAGTATTATTATTACTATAATATAATAAAAACATAAATTTGATTTGAGTTTGTAACACCTGCTGTAAATTTTGGCTACTTGTAAAAGTTAGTGTTTGTTTTTTTTTATTATTCAGTTTTATTCTGTCAGTAAGGTTCACACGGTACACTACAACGTACTTGCCTCTCCCTCTCTGATGGTGTTTATCTCCATTCTTTTCTCAAGACCACCGATGACCGGAGTTGGTGCTGTGGTTGGTGCCTACTATTTGTTGTACCGGCAATCAAAGATATGATGCTCCGTGACCACTATCAGACTATGTGGCTTTTGTGCTTTGACAGATATGCAGAGATTTCAGACATCTGGCAACATTTTGTTGAGAACTGTTCTTTGAGTTACAACCCAGGGCAACATATTACTGTTAATGAGCAACTGTTTCCAGCCAAACTCTGTTGTCCTTTCTTGCAATACATCTCAACCAAACCTGACAAATTTGACATAATGTTTTGGATTGCTACAGATATGGAGACAAAGTACATGTGTAATGCCACTCCTTATTTAGGAAAAGATCCCAGTCATCCCATGGGAGAAAGATTTTCCAAAACTGTGATCAAAAAACTGGACAAAGGTAGAACCGTAACAACAGACGGCTTCTTTACAGCGCTTTCTCTGGCTAATAGACTGCTGCACGCAATACAGCTCTACTAGTGTTAACTCTGCTGCAGTATTTCTACACCATTCATTGTGCACATAAACACACAGACCATTTCCGCACCTTACTGTTTGCTGTAGCAACTCTCTCATTTAGTTTTTCAAACTCTGTTGCGATTTCTCTGGTCTGGGGCATTTAGGTAGTAATTGGGTATGGACAAAAACGGCTGTACTGAGTTCCTTTGACAAGAGTGATCTCAGTACATTACCAAGCCAAACCTGAAGCGGTAGACATGAGGTATGAATGTGATCTGACATGGGACCAATCTAGCTACAGAAAATTGTACTTGCTGTGGTGTCAAACTACGAATTTGCCGCAGATAGTTAGGGATTTTTCATTCCAGCATAATGTATCAACAGTTAACATGGAGCATTAAATACAGTAAAAAGTAAACATAAATACCCCCACAGGTACAAATTTGATACAATCCAAATAAAGTGATCTGCACAATTTCTAGTCAATGAGAGCAAGCCTATCACCTGATTCAAGCACCACATGCATGCTTCACTCGCAATCGTAAAGCATTTGAAAAAGAAAAAGGAAAACGGGTAGATTCACTTGTGATCGGGTCGATCAAAACACATACAAATGAGGAGAGAAATGAGCAGCAGTGCCCTGTGAGCCCAACGATCAAAGCCCCTAATCTTACAACATGAAAGTGATACACACATGTGCGGCGTCCTCTCAATGTGATCGTTTTTTGGACACAGTGTGGTCTAAGAGACATGCTACTTTTGAGATATGTAGTAAATGTTAATGAAACATTCCAAAATTAACATTATTAACAAATTAAAACAGTAGACGTGATTTGAGATGAACATAAATTGAGGAATATGTTTCTAATGTGCCCAATGAAAGAAGTCCATGACGCACAAATTTTTATAAATTTACATAGAAATTTTATTAGCATGTTTAATTCACTTGAAAGTTTTCTGCGTGAAACAGAACTGAATTAACTGGAAATTGGAACAAAGTAATGAATCATCCCCAAATTCATAACAAAGCAAACAGACTAAGAGGTCCTCCCTGTATAGCACTTTGAGTAGTGAGAAAAGTGCTATATAAATGTAATGAATAATAATAGTAATTATTATTATTATTAATATTAAAACAGCTTTAAAGTTTGAGCCCCAAAGAAGTACTCCATGGTGGAAATTTTAAAAGTGGCTGATCTTATAAGATCATCTTCTTTGTACTAAAATATGTTAACAGCTTTTAGCTTTAAGGTTTATATACCAAGATAGTTCTATACCAGTCCACCTACCAAAAGACTTTTTATTGTTCTTAAACTTTACAGTGACTTAATCTGAATTGACTATATTGTGCCACTACCATTTAAAAAAAATCAAATCTACTTTTAATTTGAGCAGAGCAATGCTGTGGTGGACATCAAATGTAAAAGGATTATAAAATACAGTCTTAGCAAACATTCTCTGAAAACAGGAAGTATGTAGTGAGGAACAGAGCACAAATAAGTGTTATAAATTACCTTTAATTTACTTTTTCATTATTGCATAAACACAGCAATCTATCCATTTCTAAACAGTTTTCCCAGTTCAGTGTCATGTTTAATCTACCCTAACCTGGTAGCACTGGGCTCAAGGAAGGGGCACCAGTTCATAATGTCAGTGCACTTCCCTAAATATCCATACCTTGTATACTGTAATACAAAGATACACTGTTAGATTTATTTTATAGATCACATAAAATACTCAGACTGCTTTTGGATGACATATTGATGCTGTTTACTGATGTTGTAGGTGTTGGTTTAATTTCTGCTTGGCTTTCCCACCATTTACATCTTTAATATTGTGCTGACAATAAGTTAGTTTGGCTTGCCTCTGAAGACTTTGGTTTCTGTCCATCGTGGTAAAATGTGCTGTCAGGTTTCTCGGCAGCTCCAGTCTGGCACAATGACCATTTTACTACTCCAAGTACAGTAATAAACTGGAATCTTCTCTGGCTTGGTCCCTACCCTGCTAACAGGGTAGACAAATTTCTACTTAAACTTTCTATTTTGTTCTGCTGCCTTTATTTCACATGGTAATTTAAATATTTCCATTATTTTCTTTGTACCATATCTAGGCTAACAAAGAATAACAGCTTCAAACAAAATGCCGAAAAATATGTCACCATTGATGAAGTTTTCTTTGTGGATCCAAGCTGCAATTTATTTAAAATTTTTCTTTATTCCCATGAAAAATACAGAAAAATTAAAATGCATTTAGAAGACGCCTAACACTCAAGGCCATTTGAAGCCTTTGTGGGGTCCTAATTATTAGTGTACCAATCTTGAGGCCCACATATCTTTGTTTCTTGTTAGGGAATCCCCACTGAACAAAGGACCCCAAACTGTTGATTATCTCCCTGATACCAAGAAACAATATAATCAGTGTCCATTTTGCAGGAAAAATGTTCATACAGAAAAGCATGGCAATTAGTTTTAAGCAAAAGATATGGAGAAGCACACTTTACAATCTGAATTCATTGTAGATAACTTAAAAGATTAGTCTTTTTAACTCCTAAGGATGCATTGTACCTTATCAGCAGAATTGCTTCCAACAGCATAATTCTTTATTGAAATCAGGTATGCAAAGATCAAACATTTAGTCCTAATCTAAATGTAGAAACAAACGACTTGTATATTTGTGCAAATACTTTTAGAAAGACAATAAGAAAAAGTTTAATAAGTGCAACAAGGATGTTTGAAGAGCAACAGCATTGTTGTGAGACAGTTCACATGATCTGTGGGGGTGATGGTGTCTTAGTATTTTAGCTGTACCCCAAATTACAAATTTATGTGCAATTGGCACAAACAGCTCTAAAATACAACAACATGTATTTATATAGCACATTTTCATACAAAAAGTACCTCAAAGTGCTTTACATAATGAAGAATAGAAAAATAAAAGACACAGTAAGAAAAGAAAATAAGTCAACATTAATTAACATAGAATAAGAGTAAGGTCCAATGGCCAGGGTGGACAGAAAAGAAAAAAAAATAAACTCCAGACGGCTGGAGAAAAAAATAAAATCTGCAGGGATTCCAGACCATTAGACCGCCCAGTCCCCTCTGGACATTCTACCTAACATAAATGAAACAGTCCTCTTTGAATTTAGGGTTCTCATGGAAGGACTTGATGATGATGGTCATGTAGACTTCTGGCTTTCAGTCCATCAATGTTGGAGCATCATGATGCTTTGCATAGGTGGTGGTGGCGCAGGCGGAAACAGAAGAGAGAGTAGGGGTCAGTACGGATTTTAGAGCCACCATGAATAGTTATTATGATGAATTGAACATACAGAGTATCAGGATTAAGTTAAAGTGAAGTTAGGAGAAGGCCATGTTAAAGTAATGTGTTTTCAGCAGTGTTTTAAAGTGCTCCACCGTATCAGCCTGGCGAATTCCTATTGGCAGGCTGTTCCAGATTTTAGGTGCATAGCAGCAGAAGGTCTCCTGATGACTTCTTTTAAGTTTTGCTTTTGGAATTCTAAGGAGACACTCATTTGAGGATCTGAGGTTACGATTTGGAATGTAAGGTGTCAGACATTCCGATATATAAAATGGGGCGAGATTATTTAAGGCTTTATAAACCATAAGCAGAATTTTAAAGTCAATCCTGAATGACACAGGTAACCAGTGTAGTGACATCAAAACTGGAGAGATGTGCTCGGATTTTCTTTTCCTAGTTAGGATTCTAGCAGCTGCATTCTGCGTTATAGTAATCTAGTCGACTGAAAACAAATGCGTGAACTAATTTCTCAGCATCTTTCAGTGATATAAGAGGTATAACTTTTACTATGTTTCTTAAGTGAAAAAATGCTGTCCTAGTGATCTGATTAATATGTGATTTAAAATTCAGATTACAGTCAACAATTACCCCTAAGCTTTTTACCTCCATCTTGACTTTTAATTCCAATGTATCCAGTTTATTTCTAATAGCCTCATTGTATCCATTATTGCCAATCACTAAGATTTCAGTTTTCTCTTTATTTAACTTGAGAAAGTTACTGCACCTCTTGTTAGCTCGTTTTGGAAATTTCATGGAGAGA
The DNA here is from genome assembly GCF_016835505.1 of Polypterus senegalus. NCBI lineage: Eukaryota > Metazoa > Chordata > Cladistia > Polypteriformes > Polypteridae > Polypterus > Polypterus senegalus. The sequence continues at coordinate 145,956,796 of NC_053159.1, read as the reverse complement.
TTTCTTATACTGTATCTCAATCTGTAAAGAGCTATTATTTCATTGAGCAGTTCTCCCTACATGACATATCCTTAGAATCATTTTATCCACTGATTACCAAACAGCCATCTCCTTCCTGGCTTCCAAGCATTTTACTATGGAGATGTGAGCTGTGCATAATGCATTCAAGTCAGAAATTTCAGTCCTATAGCTCAACATGGCTGCTTTAAGAAGAGAGGAAACGGCACCAAGCAAAGGACATTGCTTCCATGTAAATGTGACAGGACATACTGTGGTAGCTGACAAATCAGATGTTCACTGTGAGTGAAAATGCAATAAATATCTTACTGCATGGCCTACTGGAGGGAGAGATGAAAGCATTGATCCCATAGGTTTTATCACATCCTACTTACCAGTTTAATTCCCATTATTCTAGGTACACGTGTTCATTTTTTTGGTTATGTATATTCAGAAAACACTCTAAGCTTCCAGAATGTCTCAAACTTTTAAGTTTAAATGATATGTTTCAAGCATCATAACGTAAAGTAAAGTAATTCATTAGGTTCTGTGCCAAGATATCACTTGAATTCATGTTTCTTTATTTCCATAAAATAAAGGAATATATAGCAGTCTGGGCTTTTAAAAAGGCAAACAAATATTAGGTTATATTGTATAAACTGCTAAATATAAATCAAGGGATGTTATGATTAGACAATATAATGCACTAGTGTGACTGCATCTGGAGTATTATGTGCAGTTGTGGTCATTATGCTTCAAGAAAGACATATCAGAACTCGCAGCTGTTAGAAGCTCTCCAGTGGAGAGCCACCAAATGCATCCCAGGACTTGAGGACATGTCATTCTCCAAAAAGCACAGTGAACTACATCTGTTTAGCATCAAGCAGAGAAGACTGTGTGGATACCTAATCCAGACCTACAAATTTTTCAAAGACATTGATAAAGTAGATCCAGCAGAATTCCTTCAGCTTAAAAGTGAATTAAATACTTGAGAACATCAGTGGAAATTAAGGGGATGTGCATTTAGGACTGAAGCCAGGAAGCACCTCTTTACTCAAAGAGTTATGGGAGTCCGGAACAAACTATTGTGACAAATAGTTGAAGCAGAAACCTTCACACCATTAAGAGGTACCTGGATGAAATATTCAGAAAGCTTAGATATTAGCTAAACAAACAAGCTGGATGGATTGAATGATCTTCTCTCATTTGTCTGATTTCTTATGTTGTGCAGCTGTCATTGAATATCTTGACTGCTCCCAACTAGAAAATCACTCTCAGTGTTTCATTAAATTTTACGTGCTCCATCTGCTGATGCTGCTATTTAACTTTTCTGTTTCTCTTGTCTTTTGAAATGTTTTATTGTTGCTAATTGTCGAGTTCACCATTACATCTTGGAAGGTGCACAGTCTATTCCCTGTGTTGTTGTATCTGCTGCCTTCATATATTACATTGTGGTTACAATTTGTGTATGGCAAATGAGTTCTGGGAGGCAAGACATGACGAGGCTTAAGAATAAATCTTATCAGATTGCTGTGAATTCTTCAGTTACTGCTACAACCTGTTGCGTTGTAATTTTACTACATCATCATGTTCCAATTAATAATTTCCTTTGGGTTTTGATGATAAAGCCTGCTTTGCTTATCATCTCACTGAGCTATAGGGTTTGAGAATTGTTTTTCCGGTGTTTCAATTTTCATTCTACAGTTTTTTCTTCCCAAAAACTACTAGAAATTTGCTACAATGTTCTGATTATGCAATGTGCTTGTGCATCAGTGTTAATTCTGTTAAAGATTCAAATTTGTGGAATGAAAAAGCAAAACATTTTTAGTATATGCACATCAAAATGCATTCCAATAGATAGTGTAACACAAAATACTTGTTGTTTCATTCCATCTGAAAGCCTACTGCAAACATTAACCCTGCTGGAGATTTAATTTTCCACTTTTCCAATAAATAAATTAAACACACAGTTTTTAATCACTATCATGGTTAAATCAAGCACCCTAAAATACTACAAACTAGTCCCTTCATTCCACGTGACTGGAGTGGTTAAAGGATGAATTCAAGTGAATTTAGAATCCACAAACTAATATAATCAAAGAGTAACAGACAAAGCAACAGCTAAATCTCTTTCCATATGCAAGCCTCGGTGAATACCTTGTTTTCTCTCATTAATGACCAGCTACAGTTTACCATATCTTCATAAATGCTGCAACAATGATCCAGAAAAGAAAGCAGCCCGATGTCCACAAATGACTTCTTGTAGATCCAACCATTTTAATTTCATATTTGTATAATGTATATGTAAAATATATATCAATTATTAATTGACAGCCTTGCTACTAACAATCATTTCCGGCGCCGCATCCGAGTGGCAACCTTTCCAGCAGCTCCGTATGCGACTTTATCTTTTTACCTTTTTATCTCTATTTTTCTCTATTTCACTGATCACTTCTACCACTTTCTTTTATGTGGAATTGCTCCCTGGACACTTTTTACACATTTTACTATTTTACTATTTGACATGGATTTTTACACTCCGAGAATCGCCTATTCAAGTAGTCAGCTTAAAGCACTGAGAAGAAATGCTTATGCGGTGTGGTTCCTTATTTACCTGACGAGGTAAGAAGGCGATATCGGGCAGCGAGCGCGCAAAGATAAAAATAAGATTAAATCAGACAACTTGAGAGAAAATGGCGTTATAAACCGTCGGTGCCTTCTGTGATCCTGGGAAATGTAAACTCACTACCAAATAAGATCGACGAACTGGCTGTGCTGGTGAAAATGTCAGAACCTACAGAGAATGCAGCTTGCTGTGTTTTAGTGAAACGTGGCTAACGTCTATCATCCCAGATGCTAACGTGGAGCTACCCGGGTTTAGCACAGTTAGAGCAGACAGAGACGCAAGTACCTGTGGAAAGAAGAAAGGAGGAGGACTCGCTCTCTATGTCAATACAAAGTGGTGCAACTCAGGACATGTAAGCGTTAAAATCTCCACTTGCTGCAGGGACATCGAACTGTTGGCCGTAAGTCTGCGCCCCTATTACTTGCCCAGAGAGTTTGGACACGTGATTGCTGTTATTGTTTACATCCCCCCTCAAGCGAACGCGGAGATGGCGAGTGACATCATCCATTCCGCAGTTGCTAAGTTACAAACGCAGCACCCTGAGGCACTTGTGCTAATCGCTGGAGACTTTAACCATGTAACGCTGGACAAAACATTACCTGCCTTCTCCCAGTATGTGGATTGTAACACTCGGGGAAACAGGACTATTGACCTACTATATGCAAGCGTTAAAGACGCATACAGCGCCACCCGCTGCCTGCGCTTGGGAAAGCAGATCATAACCTGGTTCTGCTTCAGCCTCAATACAAACCAAGAGTGAGGGCGCTACCTACAACCACACGCTCATTCAGGAAGTGGTCCCCTGAGGCAGAGCAGGCTCTGAGAGACTGCTTTGGAACTACAGACTGGGATATATTGCTGGGTCACATAGTGAGAACATTGAAGAGGCTGTTGAATGCACAACTGATTACATCAACTTCTGTATGGACATTGTAGTTCCAGTAAGAACAGTATGCTGCTATGCTAACAACAAGCCATGGATTACAAGTGACATCAAGGGCCTTTTGAACCAGAAGAAAAGGGCTTTTAAAGGTGGTGATAAGCATGAGCTGAAGTGCGTGCAGAAGGAACTCGAGTCCAGCTCAGGCGGCGAAAGAGCAGTACAGGAGAAAGCTGGAGCAGAAGTTGCAGAACAACAGTATGAAGGAAGTGTGGGATGGGATGAAGATTATCACTGGCTGCAGCTCGAAGCGGGGTGCCGCCATCGAGACAGACGTGGAGAGAGCAAACCAAATGAACAACTTCTTTAATAGGTTTGATCACAGTAACCCACTCTCACCTCGAGTACTGCATCCTCCAACCATCCTTCTGCTGATACCAGCATAGGTGAGACATCCCCACCCACAATTACAGCAGCCCAGGTGAGCAGAGAGCTGAAAAGACTTTGTGCCAGCAAAGCAGCGGGTCCAGATGGTGTATCGCCACGATTGCTGAAGGCCTGTGCGTTGGAACTGGGGAGTCCTCTACAGCGCATCTTCAACCTGAGCCTGGAACAGGGAGAGTCCCAGGCTTTGGAAAACATCTTGTATCACTCCTGTCCCAAAGGTATCACGTCCTAGTGAGCTGAATGACTTCCGGCCTGTTGCTCTGACGTCACATCTGATGAAGACCATGGAGCGGCTGCTGCTTCACCACCTGAGGCCACAGGTCCGTCCGCCCTCGACCCTCTGCAGTTCGCATACCAGGAGAAGGTGGGAGCGGAGGATGCCATCATCTATATGCTTCATCGATCCCTCTCCCACCTGGACAGAGGCAGTGGTGCTGTAAGAATTATGTTTTGGACTTCTCTAGCGCCTTCAACAACAACCAACCTCTGCTCCTTAGGGATAAGCTGACTGAGATGGGAGTAGATTCACACCTGTGGCATGGATTGTGGACTATCTTACAGACAGACCTCAATATGTGCGTCTTGGGAACTGCAGGTCTGACATTGTGTGCAGCAATACAGGGGCCGCAGGGGACTGTACTTTCTCGGTCCTGTTCAATCTATATACATCAGACTTCCAATATGACTCGAGTCCTGCCACGTGCAAAAGTTCGCTGATGACACTGCTATTGTGGGCTGCATCAGGAGTGGGCAGGAGGAGGAGTACAGAAAGTTAATCAAAGACTTTGTTAAATGGTGCGACTCAAACCACTTACACCTTAACACCAGCAAGACCAAGGAGCTGGTGGTGGATTTTAGGAGGCCCAGGCCCCTCATGGACCCTGTGATCATCAGAGGTGACTGTGTGCAGAGGGTGCAGACCTTAAATATCTGGGAGTGCAGCTGGATGACAAATTGGACTGGACTGCCAATACTGATGCTCTATGTAAGAAAGGTCAGAGCAGACTATACTTTCTGAGAAGGTTGGCATCCTTCAACATCTGCAGTAAGATGCTGCAGATGTTCTACCAGACGGTTGTGCGAGTGCCCTCTTCTACGCGGTGGTGTGCTGGGGTGGCAGCATAAAGATGAAAGACGCCTCACGCCTGGACAAACTTGTTAAGAAGGCAGGCTCTATTGTAGGATTAAAGTTGGACAGTTTAACATCTGTGGCAGAGCGACGGGCACTAAGCAAACTCCTGTCAATCATGAAGAATCCACTGCATCCACTTAACAGTGTCATCTCCAGGCAGAGGAGTAGCTTCAGTGACAGACTTTTGTCACTGTCCTGCTCCACTGACAGACTGAGGAGATCGTTCCTCCCCACACTATGCGACTCTTCAATTCCACCCGGGGGAGTAAATGCGAACATTAATTTTATTTTAATTCTTTTCATTTTTATTGTTTCTTTGTATCAGTATACTGCTGCTGGATTATGTGAATTTCCCCTTGGGATTAATAAAGTATCTATCTATCTATCTATCTATCTATCTATCTATCTATCTATCTATCTATCTATCTATCTATCTATCTATCTATCTATCTATCTATCTATCTATCTATCTATCTATCTATCTATCTATCTATCTATCTATCTATCTATCTATCTATGTCCACTAGCAGGACAGATTATAATCAAGAACCAAGGTGTTTATTACGGACATCAACTGAATAATTCCAGTCTTAGTCTGGAGAATACTGAGATGCTTGAAATTTATTTCCACTATTAATAAAAAGAAGTAAATAATATGGAATGAATTGAGTCAGGGCTTCTCAGATTAAGTGTAACAGATTGACATTTTCACTAAAAAGGAGATGACGATTGCACAAAATTTCCCTTCTTCAAGTTAAGACTGGGCAAGACCTGCCCAGTGGGTTTATTGTGCATGCACAGCCAGCATGCTCACAGACACCATTCTTGTTTGTGCTTTCTGTTCAGTGTTTGATTCTAAACCCGCAAACTGTGTGTTGTGCATTGCTGGCAAAGTACATTTTCTGCCACCTTTAATAATTAAAATATTTAGTATTCCTTAAGTTTATGATCAACATTTTAACTTGTAATAACATTTAGCTCCAGAATATTTAAATGCGCCATAATAACCATGTTTCTGTTTGTGAATGAGCGGTTTTTAATATTATTCACTGTTAACATTCAAGGGCAATATACTGTACTTTAGTTTGTACAGAGTACAGAATTGAATTTAAGATATAAGTCATTTCCTGTTTTGTATGCAAACTGCCCATCATATGGGGCCTGTATTTGGAAATCAGGGCAACAGAAATGAATAGCATTTTAAGATTAAAGAACTGAACAGTTGGTGGTTGTAATTACCATATACTCACGTTTAAGTTCTCTCGCATGTAAGTCGGGGCTTGATTTTACCATATAATTTCAGGTATTTTATAATGACGGTCGTATAAGACGAATATGGAAAACTCACACTATTGGTCCAAGAGATTATGATATGCTAATGCCCACCTGAGAGAGTAACCGCGGAACACACTGCTTTTTTTTTATGTATTGTGCCTACATGACCACACAGTAATACCCAAACTATTCGGAAGCAATGTTTGCACTGTTTTGTGTTTTTTGTATCTCACGCCCTCATACACCTTTATTGTAAGAGCATCCCTTATTTACGATGGAGGGTTCAATCAGAAGAAAATATGAAGCAGGTCTAAAATTAAAAGTTGTTGAAGTGGCGAAAGAAATTGGTAACTGCGCAGCTACAACAAAATTTGATGTGTCTGAGAAACTGGTGCGAGATTGGAGGAAGCAAGAAGATGTTAAAAAAAATTACGTGTCGTATTTTTGAACAGCCATATAATTTGGGGTCTGATTTTATGATCAATTTTTCGTGTTTCAAGACCCAGCTTATACACGAGTATATATGGTACTCTTCCTGGATAATCTACAGTATAATGTATTAGTTTTAACATATTGATTATTTATGTATGATTTGAACTGCATCTATGGTTATGTGTTTAATGTATTTATTTCTGTTTAGATACAAGATATACACAAATAGATCTATTAAAGTGTTTGCTGCAAAGCTTGAAATGGTGTTCAAACTAATCTCTGGTGTAGCTGATGTTCTTTCTAATGGAAGAATTTGGCCCAGTAATGTACAACCTTCCCTCACGGTGATATAAAGTAAAATGGAATGAATTACAATGTACTGCAGAACAGAATTATAGTTCTCCACATATTTAAAAAAAATCACAATGTTTTAGGAACATGGCACAAGCTTTGGGATATTGTTGTATGATGTGGTCTCTGACAACTCCAAATTCTAGCTCGCAGCCATCCAGAAAATGCTCTCATGGCCCTGTAGACATCTACAAGAAGGCCTAATACTCTTTAGTTTGCCCCACACTCAGGTCAGATACAGAGAGCCACACTCACCCTTTCTTTGGCCAGGCAAGTCAAGGCTGCCGCATGAAATCCTCACTTGAAACACACCTTGATTCTGGAACACTATGCAAAAGGAAGTGACACTCAAGTAAAATTATGGGGATTTTTAAGGCAAAGTAACTGTACAACTGTATTTACTTTGTACATACTTTATGAAAATATATGTTAGTGACGAGATGGACTTATTGTCAGCGACGTTTTTACCCTAACATTAAGATAGTGAACAAAAAAATATGACATTTTAGTTACATTTGCATTGTGGTGTTTATCTTTTAGCACACCATTTATGAAATATTCTGTTAGCTGGTTTACAGTTAAGTAGGTAACCAGTATACCACAGAAATAGCATTGAAACTGAAAAACACTTTGTATGCTTGGTATAGATTTCAAATTACCCTAAGAGAATATCAAAAATAATCAAAACTGCATAACAATCCATCATCCTGCAGCTACTTGCCAATAAAATGTATTCATCTTAACTTTATTTGTAGCTTTTCCTTCATGTAACAGGCTGTATCTACATTTGGGGGGGTTCTGCATGGTTAATGGAGCATCACTGATACAGAATGAAAAGATTATGTTCTTCTGTTTTTAAAATTGGAAGCTGATTTAAGATGAAGAAAAGAGATGGGGAAACTTAGACCAGCATGTAATAAAATAATACAATGTCTTGATGAAATTCCTGTAGACCTTCACATTATAATAAAAAAAGAAAGGTGTATTTTTGATAAAGTGATCCATCTGTGATTTTCTGGTATGGCTTCTAAACACACTACAGCATGTAGGACATACCTTATGCAATAAATTTTATGTTATCTTATGTAGCTTGATGGAATGCATTCCTATCAGGGTTTTGTTCTTCAAACCATTGTGTTTAGAAAATGGATGATTTCATATTGTGACATACACCAGCTACACACTATCAAATGTTGTTATAACATAGCTGCTACTGCTGCTGCACATTAACATGTAAGAATATCAAATGACATGCGCACATTTATACTTCAAAACATTAAAGAAATTGAGCATTTTTCCAGTTATTGACTGTTTTAAACTGGAGATTGGGTTCATTCTTTTATACATTTTTCTTTTAACTGGATAATCTCCCACATTTGGTTAATGTCTTTTATTGGCCTTGGTCAAGTGATTCGTTATACACTGCTTGAGATGTTTTATTGGATAACAATATTGATTTTATTTTTAACTGGATAAGCTTCTGCATCAAGGAAGGACAGCACATATCTGTCACTCCTCATTCTGCAATTTCTCTTATCAGCTGTGTCTAGTGGACTGTTTCACTGTGTTAGAGTTGATTGCCATTACATTGGACTAATTATATGCTCTGCTGATTGAGGTCATTCTGAACCACAATATCGTTGCACCTTTTCCTCCAATATTCTATTTTTGATTAGGTTCTTACATTGAAGATATAAGAATATCTGCAAATGACACATTTATTTCTTCAAATCTGTTAAGGTTAGAAAACTGAAAAGCAAAAACTGTAAAAAAAAAAATATATGTCACACAGTTATGAATTGTGTCCTCCTACTTTACCTCTAAACAGGGGACAAATAAAAATCTATCTATCTATCCTGGGTATTTACAATTTTAGATTATTACACAATTGTTTCCCAAACTCCCAATCAAATACCTCACCCAGATAAAAGTGAGCCATGTTTATAATTACTAATTCGTGCAAACTGAATCACTTGTGCTTTTAAAGAAATAAGGAACGAACTCCGAGAGAACAAACATACTTACAGGTGTATAAGACCTGTTCCATGATTTTGGATGGTTGGCAACAGAATGATTCCTCTAACCTACACTGAAAAGTTGCAGCTGCCACACCATAAATAAAAGCAACATGGGAAACACCAGACCTGTGAAATTACATTTTTAACGCAAATGTATCAAAAGAACATCCTCGGCAACAGTATTCCATTTTTAAACTGATATTTGGACTGCCTTTGCCACCTGAGAGAGGACAAGATGAGCACAAGGATGACGCAGACCCTTTCCCTCAGGACATCAATGCAACGGCAGTTCAAAGACATTTGGATGTTGTATATCAAATGTAAAGAGACTTGTATGTATTATAGCATTGACATTTTATTTTTTACATGTTCAATAAGAATGTTCTCAATATCTTTCATTTCTGTGCATACAACCTCTGTAAATTCATATTGTTTTTGGCCCAAGCCATTAACACCATAAATCATTTCTTTTTGTGTCTGTAGCACCTCGTCAGTCAACACATGTTGCATGGTCCCACGGCTCTGGTCCTGGTCAGGGCAATGCATAATTGCACATTCTTATGGCCTCTCCACTCAATTCTTGTCATTTGTTCACACTATTAGTTAATTTCTTTTATTTGTGACACCTGCAGAGTGACCATTAACAAGAATATTTTTGTGGTTCTCCACTTCAGTCAGTAATACCTCAAGTTCACATTCACTGAAGTTTTCGTTTTCTGTGTTCTCCCATTGTTTGAACTGAAAATATCAGATTATATAATATCAGGAATATGCCCAAATGTATATAGTGATTAGATTATGAATATTCAGAAAAAGGATTTTAAGCCATTTATGGCTACCAACAGTGACATGGAGTCAGCACAAGCACATAGTTTGAAACTGATTTGAGATTTTTAAAGTTACTTGGTGAGACACGTGGCATACGTGTGGTTTTATAAATGTCTTCTTTGTGTGTGTGTGCTATTTTTGCCTTCCTATCATATGCAAAATTTTAGTATGGAATCTAAGCAAGGTATGAGGCCCCTGATATGTATTGATTCTGAGCAAAATCTCTCCAGAACACTGATTTTACAGACATGATTTTTTTATTTATGGCTCACGTTTTTGCCTCAATTGCACCACAATTTTGGGGAGAAGAATTTCTTTTTAACAAATTATTACTGTTACAATTCATTGCACAAATTATGGCACAGTGTTTATTACTTTGGATTTCAAGCCCTGGAGTTGTGGGTTCAAATCCCACTACTGACATTGTGTGACCATGAGCATGTTACTTAATCTACCTGTATTCCATCTGGAAAAAGAAATGTAAACAGTACCTGAAATGTTGTAAGCTACCTTGGATAAAGGAATCGGCCAAATAAGTATATGTAAAATATCATATTGATAAAATCACAAAATAATGTGGAGAAAGTCATGTACTGGACACATGGTTTATTTTACTATGTATTAGGGTTCCAGGAAGGATGGTTCTAGAGTAATACATATTGGAGGTAATTTAAAACATTTTTGCTTAACTTTATTGCTATAACAACTCCAGTAGCTTTCCTTGGCAGCACACAACCATTAAAAAAATGAAAATTAATGTCAAAAATGTGGGTAAGAAATGTTATCATCTTAATCTTAACCTTGATAAACCTCATCAATGTTCTAAATTGAAAGAAAGAGAAAAGATTATGTGCAGAATTCAACAGGTCAGATAAGAGGTGGGGTTGGATAACAGGCTACACCAGTAGTGCCATTCTATGGATTTGACACACAAGCCACCTTCTGTGAACAGTGGAATATTGTGACTATCAGAGGTTCGTCATTCTTTTTATTTTTTTTCCTTTTGAGTCAGAGGTGTGTGTTCAGACTATAGAAAGTGTGCATATCTATCTCTAAATCTCTATCTCTCCTCATAATTTGGGAGCTGGTGAGAAGCATTTCTACAATTGAGACTATACAGTGATGTTTGTGTCTACAGAAATAACCAAAAATCTCCTCTACGAGTATAAAGAATTAACTGCTGAAAACAAACCAAAATATAAGTAAAAGATGAAATTAAGAAATAGCACATTTCTGTAAAAGGTAAGAAATTTAGCATGTAAGATTTGCTTTGGTGTGTTCGGTTTAGAGGAGCTTCCTGCCTAAAATCCATCACTTCGTCATCCCTCATATCTTGGATTATATAGGATAAGAGAATAAATATGTAGGCAGTTACAAATGTATTATTTGACCAATTCCTTATAATTACCTAGAAACTAATCTCTGTTCTACACCCCAAAGACATTATTGTTCCTATAAAATTAAAAATGTTCATTTACAAACCCTGAGCATTCCAAACATTTACATTTACTTCCATATATGTAGTTTGCCTTTGGGTGGCCCCAGACCCTTCATTTTGTGCCTTTTTTCAATTTACAATCCTCAAGCCCTGTTAATCTAATTCAGTACCCCAAATGGCAATTTCATATTCCAGTAGCCAAGGTTATTATAGGTCTGCCTTTTTATGCTTGTTTTCTATTTTTTATATTACTTCAGACCTTAGTTTTACTTTTAATTTAGTCTTAGTTATCCTTCATGCTACATTTTAGTTCTAGTTTAGTTTTGGTTTCACAGTGAAATTATTATTTTAATACACATACGTTTTTCATTGTTAAGCTTTAGTATTTATGGTATGGTCTGCGGTGGGTTGGCACCCTGCCCTCGATTGGTTCCTGCCTTGTGCAGACCCCCGTGACCCTGTATTCGGATTCAGCGGGTTAGAAAATGGATGGATGGATGGTATGGTTAAAGCGATGTTATGGAGGTTCAATTTTTGTCATAATTAAAGAACTGTACACTCAATAGTTTTGGAAATAATATTTGTTTAATGGCAGTAGACATCTTTAGGTATGTCCTGTGTGGTCATCAACAGGAATGACAGTCTCGACAAAATAAATGTTGGGGCGACAACCCTGCCGTCCTTGATTACATGAAAGGCGCAAAAAACAATAAATTGATGGTATGAGAAACGGAACAAAACAACAGCCACCCCACTAAGGTTGTAAAACTAATCCTCAAGATTTCTTCAGGCTATACAGGAATTCTGTCACTCTGATTGCCCAGTTGTGTAGTGACACCTCCTTCTGGGTGGTCATTCTTTAATGGCCCAGGAACCGGAAGGAGTGGAGTCAGTTGCCCTTACTGGGCGGTTTCTCAGTCCTGCGGAGGAAAGACAGTTAGCAGCAGCACCTCTCCTTGGTCCGGGGTGGAACTACATACCTGTGAGGATAACCCCTTTGATGCACCTTGTGACACACACCTGTTAAAACCAAACTAAAATAAAACCACATACTGTATTTTAGAAGATGCTTACATTTTGTGATCATTCTTCTGAACAAACTGTATACTTGCATGCAAATTAGCAATCCAAATTTAAATGGAATAAAGCAAATAACTTCTTGCTCCATTGCATAATTTCCTTTATTAAAGTTCCACCACAACATTGTTACAAAACAGGGCCTGATTGTTAGTGTGATTCAGTCATACATCTTTCTGTTAATTTTTAGGAAAACTCTGTGCTTCAGAGAAGTAGTCATTCTGTTTAGCAATCGAGATGACAATTGTCCACAAGCTGAGAAAGTGTTTAACAAATGCATGTGAGGCTGAGGCAGGGGTGCACAGAGGATCAAAGGCCACATGGGTAAGTTTAAACAGCCACCCTAGGTCACCAGATCCGAACAGTTGTGCCAGTCAAAACATCCCATCTAACTCCCTCCAGATATTTCTGCATTTCAAGTGGAGCATTTTCATATGGCCAGGGCCGATTTTCTGAATTTAGGCTAATTCGAGTATTTTAGTAGGTAAGAACTAAGTGTTTCTGAAGGACTATGGTGTTTACTGAGACTCCTGCAATCTCTATGGCCTTATCTTGTTATGCTGCTATGGTGGGATTGCGTTCCATTGTTTCATTCAAAACAAATAACTCAACAATAATATGTTTGTTAACTGTTCTTTAAAGATAAGGAGTGGTCAGTGCAATCTTGGAAACTAAGAGTTAAGGGAACCAGTAAATTTCTATTTAGTTTTAGAAAAAAAAAATCAAATTAGCAAAAACACCTAGACTCCACGTTCCCATTTTCAGTTTACTATTTACTTAATATTTGTTCAGGCACATTTCTCTCTTTTATATATAATCTCCAGATATGAACCATTTGAAAGTGTAATAGATATTCCAATATGTCTGAGGCTAACAATTCATGCAAAACACATCTCTTTATCTCTTCTTTCATAAAGTCTCTTAAGTTATTTCAGTCATACATACATTTCTAACTTATATGTCAGAATTTTTAACAGTGTTCCAAATATTTCACTAGCATGACACTTTATAGTGAAATAAAGTTAAATCTTCCATTCTGCTCTTAATTTGTTTAAACAAACACCTGTGTGAATTTTGACAGGAACTTATTAGGATTGGCTATTCTATACACAGAGGTTCTTTTGTTTCATGTTAAAAGTCACGACATAAAGGAACGGCGGAAATGAGAAATCAGTGTAACATGTCCATATATCTTAATTGCCAATTGTAAGAGTCTCCTTGTGTCTGCACTTTCAGCAGTTTATCTTTGCTGTTGTCTGTCACTATTATCATAACTTTATCCTCTCGTTCATCCAGAGTACAGTGGATGGAGTTTTTCAAAGTTTCTCCAGTGTGTAGATGACATATGAGGTGTAAACCTAAAAAAGCATGGTATGTTTCGTTTGTTGGTGAATTGTAAAAGTATGTGGAGTTGCCCAAAAACAAACTCGTCAGACCCTTTTATGCCATCCGTCTAGACAAAGGGTTACTTTCTGCTCTTGTTTGACCATTTCTTTGATATGCCATGTTGTTGTATCGATTTTATGTGTGATGGGTGCATTTATTTGTGCAGCACATGGCGTGTTAGATTTGGGGCCAAGAGAAGAAACACACAATAACCTGTCACATAGCCTTGTGGACAGGCCCATTTCAATAAAAAGGTTTACTTGGACTTCTTCGCTTTTTTATCATTCAAATGAGTTTGTTCCCCAAGCTGCTGCCCACTGCAAATATAATGTTAATACTGTACATGTGGCCTTGAACTTTCATGTGTGCTCTGATTGGTCATGCTTTTCAGCCTCTCCCTCCCTATGTCCAGTAATACATTGCAGATTAATTTGTGATGGTTGTTAAGGTTAACTTTAAGATTTGCGGGGTTTTTACTCTTAATATGTATATCACACAATGTGCCCTGCTCTAACGCTATGCACTTACTAATGTTATATGTGAAAAACTCCCATACACTGCTTTATCGTTTTCATTTGGCCACGTTGATCGCTAATGCTGGTGTAGTCACAGAAAGTTTATAAACCAAATTTCACTGCCTACTGGACAAGCCTGGAATTTTATGAAAAATGCAATAATGAATTCTATCATTTTCTTACAGATATGATCACGAAAACTTTGTATAATTTATTATTGTCTTCATTTAACAGCTACAGTAATCATTTTGTATAAATTAAAATTTTCATCTCAGTTTTGTTAATTATTTTATGGTAGCTTACAAAAAATGTTTTTTCACTAATAGTTTTAGTCTTCATTTTAGGTTATAATAACCTTGCCAGAAGCACTGGGTACAAGGAAACAATCCATTGCATGAGGGAAAACAACAGTCTATTGGGATGTTGATTTGATGTTTGATGCAGACCTGGGGATGAAGTAAAAATAAGTGGTGAGATCTACCAATGTTTTTTTTGTAGACTTGTTGTAGAAGGCATAGATTTTGAACCCAGTTGGCTGATCTATCAAATGAGCTGCTCAAAAGTAATTTGTACTATGTCTTTTTATAGTTTACTATAGCACATAGGACGTTACATGTGTTGTGTTTTAGTGCCATTGTTTACAATTGGATCACTGGCAGCCTAAACAGCTTTCCTACGGTATAGGTGAGTACTGAACAGGCAACCTTGCTTATTCCATTTAAGGCTCATGAGAGGAAAGAACAAGCAGACCTAAATATGAACATCGTGAAATCAGATAGCAACATAATAGACAAAAAAAGAACAGTGTGGTGTGATGCGCCGTGCCAACAGACAAAGGATATCAACCTCGTTTGGACAATCTAATAGTTTATGAACTGAGGTGGACTAGGGCAAGAGAGGAGACAACAAGTTTCAAGTGTAAATGTGCATGTTAATTGAAACAAAATGTATGACTGTGCTGTCATAATATTCTTAAACCATTAAGTATATCCACAAAAAAGTGCAGTGAGAAAAAAACATTCCTTCATTTCTGGACCTCCCAATGCGATCATACCAGTGTTCAACTTGAAAGCCGATGTCAAAATGTTAGCAATATTCTATTTGCCCCTCCTATTCTTGCATCATCATCATTGGGAATACAGAACATTATTCCTCTCAACAGTGAACCTCACCTCTTGTCTAGTCCTTCAATGGCTCAGCAGACTAAACCTATGCCAATGAACTCAGTCTCTTCAGTTCTGTCACAGCCACCTCCTTCAGTGCCCACTGAGAGACGACTAGAGCCTGTCTATGTTTCTGTCTGCTACATATTTCAGTGCAGCAAGTTTGACCCATCTCTCTGGAATGGTACTCCATGTACTCAGGAGATTTCTACTATAAACTATCTGAGTGCAATCTCCATGCTCCTCCTCTCTCTTTGCCAAATTCTCCATCTTTTCTGTAATTCAGTTTAATTTTTCCTTACCCTCTTTTCAGTTTACTCAGACTTTGTATGCATTAATGTAGGCACTGTGATAATCATCTGTAGGAGCTGCTTGTGCATAATTAATCAAAAACTGCTCCATGTCAGCATGTTCTACACATCCACCTACACTCACAAAGCACCTGTCTAATTTAATAAACTGCACCTCAGCCATTTTACAATGGTGCTGTGACATGGGGTACACAGGTGGACATACGAGTGTTCCCATAGTTAGACAGGAATCTCATCCAGGTCTGAGTCAAACTATGCTGGAATAGGCATGATCTTCCATGACAATGTAATGTAATAACGGAATAAGCTGGATTAGCAATCTAGAAATAAAGGAAATATATCATTAAGAGTATTAAATAAAATAAAAAAAAACGCTCATGTTGAACAATGGTTCCATAAAGGTTTCCTTTGCTGTCAGCAATTCAACAACTGCATGGTTTTTATTAATTTGTCTTTATTGTCTACTTGGTCTGCTTGTGAAATTGTGTTGATTCTATCAATTATGATGCATTTCCAATGTGCTATGGCAGTAACATTTTCTTTAGTAAAGAGGCCAGTCATGTTTCTTTCAATTTTCTGTTTTTTAGACATATACAAATATTGTTATTTACTCCTTACTGAAATAAGCAGATTAGAAAATGAGCAAATGGATTCATTATATTGATGAATTAATTGATGTTTCGGTTACTGTCCATTTGATTCTGTTTGAGTATGACAATGGCAGTTGTATCTGACTGTAAAATACATTTTACACATTTTTATCTGGTAATTCTTCACTCAGCTTTGAGTTTTCTGAATTTAACATGGAGCCTGTGTTTCTTTCTGATTGTGGATAACAAACCCTTTAATTTGGGGGTGGGGGGTGATCATTTCACAAAGCATCTGGAAAAGGATCAAAACATTTGGTGAGAAACTACTGATTTTTTTTATCCCCATAATTTTTATGCTCCTAGGGGTAGGGGTCGACTTGTTCTCAATCCTACTTTTTGTAAAAATTGATTGATTTGTATGGAATGATTGCAATAAAATTAATAAAATTTCAAAAAAAAATTTTATGCTCATATGGTCAGGTTATTCCTCTTTCAGATATGTGTTCTCTATTCTGAAAAGCTAAGTGAAAACTTCAAATTGAATTCTAGTGGGCTGGAAGAAGTCATCTTAACCCATTAGGTTTCTTGCTTGATAACACATAAGGAACATGATACTCTGTCAAAATATATGATCTATAGTTGAGCATATAAAGAAGAATTTCAATAGCAACTGTAACTCTGTGATGGATGTGCCAGACATGCTGAAATGAGTATGGAGAGTGGTCTCATTTTGCTATAATTTGCTGAGTGGCATGCTAATACTTTTCTGTATTCCACAATAAATAATTTGTGAAATTAAGCTGGTTTTATTTTAACTTAAAAAAAAAAAGATTTTTTAATAAATTACTTGTGGTTTATCCTTCCCTCCATTAATACACCAAATCTACAATCATTCATTTACATTCAGCTTCCCTGTTGATGGTTGCAGTGGCAATACACAGATTAGGCTCCCTTAACCTCAGCAACTTTTTTTCAATTCAGGCATACAAATTACCTATATATAGTAGTTGTCTTTTGGGGGCAACTCAGACTTTGAGCACAAGGCATGAGTGAATCATCCTGAATAGGAATAGCAAACTTGAGAGACAAATAGTGCTGTGGAATATTGGGCCCCTGTTTAATCCAGAAAGTCATAGGGAAAAAGTGGCCAAAATAAACAGCACACAAAGGTGCTAAAACAATAAAAAACAAAACAGTACTTCTGAGCAGTTTGACTGAGTTGCTTTCCAGTCCCTGGTGGTTTTATAGCACTGATTCCTGGAAGGGGTGGGTCTTAATGACATGGGCCTCGAAGTGACATCACCCGTCATCGGTTGATGTTCCCCTGAACTGCAGATGGGAAGAGGGGTTGCATTAACAAGGGTTACCCTGCTTGACCCAGCCTTGAGGATTCCTTCTACACGCATATGCCTGATAGGGTGAATATAGCCAGAGTTACAACACAGTTTTGTTTCAGAAAAAATCAGAAATAACCAGACGCAATCTGTATAAGTCATCTGCATAGAGATGATACAAGATATCCTTAAAAGAGTTAAGAATCTGTGAGGTGGTGCCCAAAGAGTGTTGCAGGTGGCAGAAGATGAGCAGATTAAGCCCCTGCAGGTGGCAAGCATAAAGGGATAAGAACCAGGAGATTCCAAAGAAGAGCACGAAATGCTCCAAAACTCTCTCTTTTATATAGTACTGTAATGACTGGACACATAACATTTGCACAAACAAGCATCATGCTAAAACCAAATAACTGATAACGTGTCAGTGGTTACACTATTTATCAGATTGTTACTATATAGCTAATGCAGTGATATACTAAATGAAAAGGTCACTTAGTGCGACTAGGCTTGTAAGAAAATGTACAATATTTTGTTACGCTTAAAGCTTAGACATATCACTAAATACATAGATGCTAGATGCTTATACCCCAATATTCCCTAAGCTTATTTGTTTATATCCCATTAGTCTTCACGCTGTTCTTTAATATAAAGCATATTGACTAAACACGCTCCCTAAAATTATTTGCCTCTTAAACTTCTGTTTAAGTAAATAATAGAAATAATGCTAGACTTTGCTTAATATGCTTTACATAGTTGTCACATTAATTATTCACTTAAAAGCATCTCTCTTAATAATCCTATTTCTATTTTAAATGAAATATTGGGAGTCTTATTTTCGCAATGTAAAAGGCATTACTTTAAACCCCTCTCAGCAATATATCCTGGTATAATATTGTAGTTTATGTATATTACTTTTTAAGTAAAGTAATTTAGGAAAGTTCAGTAAAAGCATAATATATCCCAGATCAAGTCCAGTTAGGAAATGTATTAAGTAGCTAGTTTGATTGCTTTTGTTAATAAATTAATTGTATTTAAACAAAACAGTGTTAACACTTTAGTTTATATACTGCAAAAATGCATTTATTACTCGTTTACTCTTATTTAACGAGGTCTTATTAACAAAGACTTTTTTTTGTTCGGCATTACACTTACAGAACATCAGTAGACAGGTTATTCATCTCTGTGCAGTGTGGCATATTAAGACCCTTGGATATGCTGGTAAAATTACTTAATAATTAAGTAAGCAGTATCAACAGAAATTAGTCTCTGACTGTTTTAAAGTGAAGTTATTTTAGAAGGCCGCATTGCAGAGGTAAATAACTGTTTTACTAATGCTTTATAAGTATTGTTAAGGTCTTGCTACATAAGAGAGAATAAGCAATTGATGATTTTTTAATGTACCTAAACTAAAGTGTTAAACAGTATATCCTAGTTGAAAAGAGAAGATGTACTTAACTAAGTAGTTATGATATTTTCAATAAGGAAAATGTACTTGCAGTTGCATTTCTTATTGAGTAGAGTCATTTAATGTAAAGTTCAGTTACTTTTCAATATTTAAAACTAGTCACTGAATATGCTAGGAAATTAACCTGTAACTGGAACTGATGTTGCCATCCACATTTGAAAATCCTGTGTGCTTTTTAATTTACTGCAATGCAATACAAATTAATCTGGAAAAGAATGCAAATACAAAAATCATTGAAATATCTAAATTAAGTATGGCTCACTGAGGTACATTTTTTAAATGTCTTTTGCACCTTCTTAATTAAACTATGTGTTGCCTTTGCAGCTAAAGTCATTCAATTCATTTTAATAAAATTCTTTTTATTCTATGTATAGCACTTTTTATTGAGTATAGACTCAGAGAATTTACACAGATTCACAAACATAGTGAAAGTAACATGCACATGGTAAGATAAATAACAGTAAAACAGAAGTCAGTGTCATTGCTTAAATATAAACAGTCAGTCAGTCATCGTCCCACCGGCTATATCCTAACACAGGGTAACGGGGGTCTGCTGGAGCCAATTCTAGCCAGCAGAGGGTGTAAGGCAGGAACAAATCCATGCTGGGTGCCAGCCCACTGCAGGACACATCAAGTACACACTAGGGACAATTTTGGATTGCCAATGCACCTAACCTGCATGTCTTTGGACTGTGGGAGGAAACCGGAGCACCAAGAGGAAACCCACACAGACACAGGGAGAACATACTGTGGTCCCCGGCCGGGCTGGAGCCCGGCCGGGACGCCCAGAAGGAGGAGAGGAGGGCTTGTGCCTCCTCCAGACCGCGAGGGGGCATCCGCCCTGGTTATATTGGGGACCACGGGTGCAGGGCTTGGAAGCCCAGCCCTGTAGGGACCCGTGGTCACCGCCAGGCGGCGCCCCGATGCCGGTTTACCCTGTGTGGTCTTTGGCCGGGGATGGAGCCCGGCCGGACGCTTGAAGACCGGAGGAGGCGTGTACCTCCTCCAGACTGAGTGGGGCGTCCGTCCTGGTTAGGCAGGGGGCCTCGGGTACAGGGCTTGGAAGCCCAGCCCTGTAGGGACCCATGGCCACCGTCAGGCGGCGCCCCGGTGCCTAATTATCCCGGGAGCCCGGCACTTCCGCCACACCAGGAAGTGCCGGGGGGAAGACTTTGTGTGGCGCCCGGAGAGCCGCCAGAAAACCGCCGACACTTCCGCCACGCTGGGGCGTGGCTAAGGAGAAGAGGCCGGAAACACCTGGGGCTCATCCGGGGGCATTATTTAAGGGGCCGCCTCCCTCCAGTCATTGGTGGAAGTCGGGAGGCAGAAGACGGAGCTGGAGAGAGGACAGGAGGCGGCCAGAGGAAAGGCACAGTGACTGTGGGCCCTGGACTTTTGGGGGATTCGGTGCTGAAGGCACTGGGGTTTCGTGAGTGCACGTGACTTAATAACTTGTATATAGTGTATATAATAAACAGTGTGTGGAAGCAAAATATGTCGTCCGTCTGTCTGTGCTGGGGCCAGCGTTCACAATACAAACTTCACACAGGGAGGACCCGGGAAGCGAACCTGGGTCTCCTAACTGTGAGGCAGTACCACTGCACCACCATGCTGCTCCAAATATAAACAGAATTCTGCTAATATAAATTCCTGTTTACTTAAGTACTGAATGCTGGTTGACAATGGAGGAAAGGGAAAGAGAGACTTCAGTTGACAGTGGTCATCAAGAAAAATAAACCTGCGAGGGATCCACCATCTTTTATAACAGGTATATTCTAACTGGTCTTCCTATCCCGTCCAAGCATTGTATAATTTCATATGTACATTCATAATTGTACGAAGGTTAGCAAATAATGATAGTCTGGTGTTGCATTATTCACCAGTGAAAACTATGGTTCCTAATCACTCTAGTGCCTCATTCGATGAATATAAACCGTAATCTGAGAAAATGGTAAAACAGAATACCACAAAGAAAAATAGAATTTAGCAGTTTACAGTTCGTAATAGCTCCTGATTTTCTGTTTTTTTTTTTAAATAACCAGTAAATATAAATTCAGTACAAATCTGCAACTCTAATAAGGGCACAATAGACTGAATTCATGACCCTTTAGTACTAATTTAAATGCTAAGACAAACTGGCCAATACATACCCAAGCAGTTTCCAAAGTTTAGGGCCCCCGTAGTAAAAGGCAGCAGTCTGACTCTTTAGCCAATAGGCCATGCTGTCTAAAGGTAGGAAGTGAAACACTGACTTTGCCTATAAAAATTAGCATAATTACAGTATGTGTTTATTTTATACAGCAACCTTCACAATGAATAATATTCAGACACTTTACAAAGCAAACAACAGTGCTTTACAAACTAACAAGATGAAATTCAAAATTATACAATATATTCAATAAAACTTCAGTATTTATTAATAGTTTATGGTTGTCATGGGCAGCTGGGGTCTTTGCATGGCCAGGACGCCTCCAAGCTGGAATTACCAGGGGAGCAAGCATGACCAGAGTGTTACCTCCTCTGGAGTGCTAGGTGGCAGCCCCCTTGGGTTGCAGCAGTGGCTAGGACTCCCGCAGGGCTCCATGGGAGTTGGAGTTTGGTGCAGACCTGTCGGGATCTGTGGGTGTCGCTGGGGGGTGAGTGGTTCTTCCACCACACCCGGAAGCGCTGCAGGAAATTCATCATCAAGCACCTGGAGCACTTCCGTGGGCATTATAAAAGTGGCCAGCAGACACTACTCAGGAGCCAGAGTCAGAAGGAGGGAGACAGAGCTTGCTGAGGAAGAGTGAAGGAGAAAGAAAAAAGAGAGAAGAAAAGAAAGAGTATTGAGCTTGTGAGAACGGGGAAGGCGTTGCCTGCAAGGTAAAAAAGAGAAATAAAATCACATGTGCTTTTGAAAGTGTGCCTCTAGCGTCTGTCTGTATTGGGTTGGGTGGCTGATACGCCCCCTAGAGTTGTCACATGGTTCATATGTTCATTTCTTATACCACAGAAGGGATTCTGAGTACCTGAATATTGAGAGAATCATTTATATAAACATTATAAAAAGAACACAAAGAAAATTGTAAAATGAAGTTTAAAAAAGTCTGAATTAGTGTTAGCTGCCCTAATTTGGGGTGTTCATGAGAAATGGAATGATTCATGAGGTAGAAGTATATAATAAAGAAGAATAGTTGCATCAAATATTTTTTGCAAATTTTTAAATATTTTTTCACACTGTAATATAGGTCCATAGAGGACTAGATCCCTAGTTATGGATCAAAAGTCAAAAATAATAATTTTCATAATCACTGACCTTGAAATGTTTGTACATTTCTCATTTTTAACTATCTAGGAGTGGCTATTAGAGGATGCACTGCTGGTGAAAAATCGGATATCAGGAATATTATCAAATTCATGATTAACAACCTCAAAAATAATAGAAAATGACACTTCACATGTAAATATTACTGATTCTCATTTTTAATAAGTTTTGTATCCCATTAAGGGGGAAGCCCTGCAGTTGGGTGATGTGGTATACACAACTTCAAGTCATTCTGTCTTTTGCTAAAGATTGGTTTACTGCTTATTATAAGGGTGTAATTTCCTGCAAAACTGAATTTTTTTTCAGGTGTTGAGAGCCTAAAATAGGGGTAATCCCAAAAAGCTTCATGTCTTGCATGATTAGATATCAAGTGTGAACGATAGGGGGCTCTCTCGCTCCCTTGAACCCCTGTCCATGACTCCAGACACCAGGTAAAAGTCCAAATGTTGACTTTATTTTTCTTCCACAGTGCACAAAGCACACTCTCCACCACAATACTCATATAAATCACAATAATAACAAATAACCAATCCTCCAGCTCCCAGACGCGTTGCCACCCTTCCACCCAGCTCAGCTCATTGTCTGTGAGTTCCCATAGTCCTTTTATACTCCCTGACCCGGAGGTGTTTCTGCCCAACAGTCCACAAGTCCTTATTCCTTCTGGGTCAGGGTAAATAGTCCTTTTCTTCAACCCGGAAGTCCGTCGCTCTTCCTATGACGAACCTACTGGTCACAGGGCACGAAGAAGCCCTCGGTCCTCCCTGCAGCTCCTTCCTCTGGCCCCCACGGCATCCAGCAGGGCTTTGCATAAAAACTCCATTGTCCATGATGCCCTGCTGGTCTTCCGGGGACCTCCATGCTGCAAGGAGGGCTCCACCTGGCGGCTTGGGGGTATTGGCCGGGATAAATGGCCGGCCATCCTTCACACAAGACTAGTTGAATGATAAATTATCATATGTGGGGGTTTTCTCCTACTGTTAAGTCAGAAGGCGCCAGACAAAAAAAAAAAAAACTGAGGTGATTTCAAGTAATTCTTATGAACACAATAAAGTGAAAATTATTAATAAAAAGGGCTGTTAGCAGCTAAAAAATAGGTAACATTTTTAATGACTGAAAATAAAAATCAGTTTTCAAATAGCTAATGAATACTTTGTGGGAAACAAAAAGCAATATGAAGTTTAACATGCACAAGCTACAGGAGCATGCCAGTTGCCCTGATCAGGTTACAATGATGGGGAAGGAGTTGAATGTGACACAACCAACAACTTTGATTTCCTAGAGTGGAGGAGGAGAAAGCCCTGGACACATGATGTCACTTCCACACAACCACCAGAAGCCCCTGTCTGTTCTACTTTGGTCCCTATTTAAGAGCACTAACAACTGTCTGTTTTCATTCTGGACCCCGTTCACTACAAGAGAACATCTCACATGGGGAGAGCTGCTTCTTCTCTGATAGCATAAGCCAAAATTGGGCTATTTGCCTTGGACTGAGGGTCCTAATATTTTGGCTTTTTTTCGGTTTAAACAGTTATTAAAAGGCATTTACCAGGTGGGTACAGTAACACTTCTTTACGTGTACCAGTTGTGTTTCTACAGCAGATATATTAGCATTTCATCACCCATCTATACAGTTTTGCTTATATTATATGCTAATATTTTTCTTGTTATTGCAGAGTTTTAATTCTGTACTAACTACTATATATTAAGTTTATCATGAAGTAAAATATATTTATATGGAATATTGTATTTGCCACAATATCGGCTCATTGTACATTTATATGTAACTATTTTAGTTTTGCCAGCTGTATGCATTGGTAGTTTAATTAAAGGTTCCATTTGTATATGTTAGAGACTTTTAGAGAATATGTAAATATGAATTAAACCATTAAGGCAAACAACAACCTGTTTTTCAGTAGTATAGATCTGGAGCAATAAATTGTTTTGTGTTAGTTTTTTTTTTAATCTTTACATCATTTTATAATTTTTACTTAATAATAATAATTATTATTATAAAGTTCCCATCATCCAAAATCCACAAATCTGTGTTACATTGCATTTTTTCATAATTTCTTTTCTTCAAAAAACATAGTAGTCTTATTATTTTGCTTTCAATACATTAAAACAATGAAAACTGTGCAGAAGTGTGGGCAGTACACAGCTGTTTTTTATTAGTGGCGACAGAGTGCAAACAATTTTTACGAAGCTCCTTTCATTCTACTCATAAAGACATTTAAAAACTGCCGTTCTGCAATGTTAAAGCTCATTTCTCTCAGATCTAATTTCATTAATGCTCCAGTGTTTTTGAATATTTAAATCGCCCTCTGGAGAATGAGCTCAGAGAAACATCCGAAGAAAGAAGCTTTCCATATGTTTGGACTTTTGCTGAAAATGAGCAGCATTTGTTTAAGTTTGATCACATAATCTTCTGTGATAATGTATTTTACAAACAAAGGTTATTATATTTTGCTGAGGCAGATTTTACTCTAACTACTTTGAGAGTATCTGTAGCTTCTTTTGTAAGTATGGGACTGGGAAATAACCTTGAAAGCCCCCATAAATTGTGTCCCCTTTGTTTGCCTTTTGTGATTTGTAAATGCAACCCTACAAAATATGGATGTCTAGAATCAGAAATTACATTTTTTGGATAGCTATGCACAGATACAAGGAATTTCACTCCAGTTTTTATTTTAAAAGACAAAGAATGGATTTACATGCATACACTGTGAAAGGCAGTGCAAAAAAACTGACATAAATACTGAATTAAGCACTAGCTACATGTAACAATATTGTAAGGTACTTACATCCTAGGCAGGGACAGCTGAATTATTCATTTATGAGCTTAATGGCCTGTGGAACGAAACTATTCATACACCTGCTAGCTCTGGCTTACTTTAATCTA
Organism: Polypterus senegalus; assembly: GCF_016835505.1. Lineage (NCBI taxonomy): Eukaryota > Metazoa > Chordata > Cladistia > Polypteriformes > Polypteridae > Polypterus > Polypterus senegalus. The sequence goes on along the minus strand of NC_053159.1, from coordinate 145,931,331 downwards.
CAATACCTAGCAGATGGGAAAAGTTGAAAGAGATTGTGGCCTCGATGTGAGGGGCCAGTGACGATTTTCCCTGCCCATTTTTAATGACTCTGGAAGAGTACAAGTCCTGTAAAGTGGGATAACCAATGCCAATAATCTGTTTGGCAGACCAGGCTATTCGTTGTTGCCTGTCCTTGTCATAATTTAGTATGTAATTCAAACCACACTTTGATAGATAAGCTCAGAACAGATTTAATACCTGTTGTGTAGAACTAAATCTGCATCTCCTATAATGGAATCTATATTGGTCTTCCATTTCAAGTCCCATAAAAGTATGGATCTAATAGTATTTAACACTACAGTATAAAGTGTTTAACTCCCATCACTGTTTATGTCAGTAAATTTTCCTGGGTACCTACCTTCTGCTAAAGCAGTTACTCTTTTCTTAGTCACTTTAGACCATGGGTGTCAAACTCCAGTCCTGGGGGGCTGCAATGGCTATAGGATTTCATTCTAACCATCTTCTTCATTAGTGACCAGTTTTTTTCTGCTAATTAATTTCTTTTGTCTTAGTTTTAACTAACTTGACTCAGGTCCCTTAGTTCTCTCTTTTTCCTTAATTTCCAGCCAAACAATAATGAGACGCAAAACAAGCCACCACATGACCAGCTCACCTGTGCCCATCACAAAATATCTGAACATAAAGAAAGGTGAAGGTCTCAGTAAGGTTGATCTCTCAGGTCATCAAAACATTTTGACGATGTTCTTAGAAAAAACAGAAAATCTGCAGTTTTAGAAATGTCTGCTGTGGAAGAATGACAGGAGCAGTAAGCCATGGAATTAAATAATGGGTTTAATTAATAGCAAGAATTGGCTTCTCATTAAGAGATTGTTTGGAGTTTGAAATCCCAGTTTAGCTGGTCATCTGTTGGCTCATTTCACATCTCATTTCTGTTTGGCTGTCATAAAGTCAATGAAGAAAGGAATAAATTCAGAAGACTGAATCCATAAAAACAAGTCTATTAAAATGAAGGAAAAAGGAGTCAATTAGTAGTGAAAACTGTTCACTAATTAGGAAAAGGGTTGGAATGAAAACCTGCAGCTACTGTGGCCCTATAAGCCTTCTGTAGAGGGCGCTTTTCTTTTCCATATTCATATATTTATAATTAATATATTGTAGAGGTGTGTGGTGCTTACCAGCACCTACCCAATTAGTTATTGCTCATTTTATTGCTGTTTTTTGCTCCTGGTATCATTAGGAGCACACTAGAATCGTGACGGCTTGTTGGTGGCAGGTTTGGTCTTTTTATAGGCTACCCTGCAGCTAGGGCTGAAGCAACTCATTTCAGTAATGGAATGACAGATCATACTGTTTCCTATTGCTGACTCAGCACTGATGTCATCCCCTACTGGTTTGAGAGTCAGCGCCATTGCACTATTATTGTTTAGGTTGGCATGGTGGATAGATTTTCTGCCTCTCTGATCCCTAGTCCTGGGTGGGCCTGGTCACTGTCTGCATGTTATCTACATTGGTTGTACCCCTAATACTATGGGTTTTCTCAAATATACCTAAAGATGTGAGTTTTAGATAACTGGTGACCAATGTTCCCACTAAGGAGTAGCATATAATGAGCAAAAAACATTGTTTATGAGCGACATTTTGTTTAAGCCAAAAATTTATGAGCACCAATTTTCGTACAAGTTGTATTGACATTTGAAAAATACTTAAAAATTGAAGAAGCAGGTTTACATAAGCAAAATATTTATATTAAGTAAATGTACTAAGTTAAACTTACTAAATTAGTTCCTCAGTCAAATTCAAAAAGTCTCTCTTCTTTTTTCTGCTTTCCAGATGTTATAAACTTTATCTACGTCTACAGCCTTTCCAGAATTCAAGAAGAGTTTAATTCTCATTAAATGTTCCAAATGTTCAACTTCTAAACGGTTTCTGCCTTTAGTCTTTATACTGGTCATCAGGCTAAACCCTCTTTCACAGTCTGCACTTGAGGCCTGGAATGTGCCGCAAATATCCATGATTAAGAAGAGTTCATTTAAGTGATCCTGTTGTTGAGTGAATGTAAGAATATCTGAAAATGTCATTTTAACTTCTCATTAATAAGAATTTTGAATTCTGAATACTGTTTACAAAGATCACTTTTAAGAATATCTTCATCTTTCTGTAGAAGAAGACAGTATCTGGCTGCAAGGCTTTTCATCTGCTCATGTGCAAATGAATACACCTCCTGATTTGCAGTGGCACAGAAAAAGTCTTTTTCAAATATTGACCAATCTTTTAATTCATCATCTGGAAATCGGCTGTCCATATGGTCACACATATCCTGGATAAATTTTATTATCGATGTTGTGTTCACTGGGACTTGAAATGAAAAAATTAGAATGCTTGTTTCTTCAAGGAAATGCTTATTCTCTCCCAGATACTGTGATCGCAATTTCTTAATTTTTGCTTTTGTAAACTGAAAGGCTTCAACAGTTGAAAGCACACTTCTTTGTAGAATTTTAGTTAATTCTGCTAGAACATCATTAAGTATTCCAATTGCTACATGGTGTTCTGGATTACGTAACTTTTCCAAGCAATATTTGTGAACAGGATCATTGTCTTCCTCCACTTTTTCTTGGCAATACTGCAGCAAAACATCATAATTCTTTACCAAAGCATTTACTGCGAAATGTCTGGATAGCCACCTAACCTCATTCAGTGGTCTAAATGCAATCACAGCTGCATCAGCAGCTTTAGCTAGTTCTTCATACTTTGCCTTCTTAACAGATGATCTGCAGAATATTGTGTAAACAGTCCTTAGTAAAGTTTCTATCTCTCTCATCAAGGGTATATTCTTCCATGCATCATCTATACCCAAATCCTCACGATGGGCTATACAATGTTGCTCTGATAAATGTGGATTTGACTGTCGCAATAGTGCAGCTACACCTTTTTTTTTACCCAGCATGACCGAGGCTCCGTCAGAAGTAAACATAACCATCTTGTTTAAATCAAACCCGTTTTCAAAATAAAAGTTCTGAATAGCTTGAAAGATTGATGAACTATCTCATGCTATTAACTTCAGGATTCCCGCAAACACAGTTTTATAGACGGATTCATTTTCATTCCTGCACTTTATGTATAAAATTAACATCTTCGAAACGGAAATGTCAGTTGACTCATCAACTATCAAGGTATGATAAGCTGTTTCCTTATTTCGGTATACATTTCAGTTTTGATAGCTGAGTTTATACACTCACTAAATTCAAAGGCATAGTTCTTACTTCGCCAACTCCCTGGGATTTTGACATATTTTCCGACGTGATCATGAATATCCTGAACTGACAGCATTGAAGAATTTATTCTAATAGCAAGCAAAACGTTATCTATTAAAATCTTTACCTCATCCGGGGTTGCTTGTTTTCGCTGTGTGGTCTCTTTCCTGGTTTCACAATCTTGCTTTTTAAAATCCCTCTGCTTTGATTTTTAAGTTTTGAGACACAATCCACATGAGATTTTTGACCTAAATGTTTTTTTAGATGATCAACTTTCCAGTCGGTCCATGTTTTTCCTGCCGTCCATTCACTGTTGGCTCCAGCTTTCACACAAATTTTGCATATAACACCACGTGCTTCAGAGTACTCGAAAATTTCACGTGTTGTCCAGAGCCATGTGGCAAGTCTGCGTCTACTGAACATCCTGTCAACCATTCTTTCTTGAATTCCAAATATCGTTTTTTACTCGCATTTCCTGAACAATTGTCTGCCTGACACTTAGACATGGCTCTTGATTTTAAACTCCTAATATAAACTGATGCACCTAGTTCTATGTAAATCAAAATATGTGCATAAAGAAAGGCTTTAAACACGAGTGTAAATAAAACTTTCGAACTTCGAACCTATGTTCAAATAAAGATAATCACATACACAGAGCCAAACAAACAGAAACAAGTTTCAAACAATTTTTACCAAAGTTAATCACATACGCTGACTCGCTGAGACAAACAAACAAGTTTCAAACAATTTTTATAACGCAAGCACGTTTCTTAGGTGGCGGCTTAAAAGAATAAGACCTTCGGCTTTGAACTCCGACGGTCGGAGTGAGCGATCGTGCGATAAGTACGAGCGACGCCGTCGGAATGAGCGATTGTGCGGAAAGTATGAGCGACGCTCTGAATTCGTGTGAGCAATCGCTCACACACTCAGCTTAGAGGGAACATTGCTGGTGACCCTTATAGACTATGTGTATGGGTAGACTGCGCAAAGGATTGGCACCCAGTTTAGGGTTGGTTCCAGCGTTGCACTCAGTGTTGCTTTGATTGGCTTTTGATAATATTATATTATGTTATATACATACAGGGAGTCCTCGAGTTACAAAGTCTCGACATACAACGTTTCGAACTTACAATGCTCACTCCCATAAAAACTTAAAAAAATTGAGACATGAGTGTTTCGGCTTATGCCATTAGCGTCGTATTTACAGACTATGTGGGCAAACTAGTTTGGTTATGGCCGGTGGAAAAATACACAATAACACAGCAAGGGAGTTAGCGAACTCATTTGGTTGCACACGGAGGAAGTGTTCTATTTGTGTTGCTTTGTTTGACAACTTTTTGGCCCTTATCATGGCTCCTAAACGAAAGTCAGAGTCTTCAGATGGTAGTGTTTCAAAGAAGAGGAAAGCCATCACGATGGAAGTGAAATTAGACATTGTAAAGAGATCAGAAGGAATAAAGGTAAGGAATTTATTTTTACACTCATTTTTTGTCATTTTTTCTGTTACTACAGTACAGTGTACAGTACAGTATATTTATGTCCTTTTCCTTTTTCTGTGGCTTAGTTGTGTTTTTATGTTCTAGATCAGTGGTCACCAACCTTTTCAAGTCGAAGATCCCTGACCTCGGCCTTAATGAAAGGCAAGATCTACCTATCGAAGAATAGATAGAAAAAGACAGCCCAGATTGTACTTCCAACTTGAAGCCTTTTATTTAGTATTTGAATTGTATTTGAATTTAATATACATTAAATGTTCTTTTCTTTTTCTTTTTTTACTTAACTCGGAAGCAACCATCATATAATCAGATCATATGAAGTGGCACTGAACTCAAGAAAAATGCCATTGTCAGCAGTAAAGTGCTTATTCACTGAAGTTTCTGACGGTACTACCTACCCTTAACATTTTATAAATGAACTGTTTTATCAACAAAATTATCAACAATCTCAAATTAAGCTAAGTGCAGTTATGTCCCATCATATGCAACATCACTTTTCTCAATGCCACCAGAAGGCAAAACTGCTGAAGTAATGTTACTCACTCAAGTCAGTGTGATGGCTGTGACTGAATACTCTCTGTGAGTCCTCTGAAGTCTGGCTCATAGCTAGAGATAGCCAGTTTGAGGCAGTCTGTGAGGTGTCTGTCAGTAAGGCGGCTCCTGTATTTTGATTTGATTATTTTCATCTGTGAAAATGCCATTTCACAGAGGTAAGTTGATCCAAAATAGGCACTCACTTTTAGTGCACATGCAGTGAGGAGCGGAAACTTTTCTCTGTTGACAAGTCCCCAAAAGTCACTGTCCCTTGATCTGGCTTTCAGCTCAATGTCATTTTGAAAATCAACTATCTCCATGTCAACTCCACTTGACAAAGAAAATACTTGCTGGAATTTGGCTGCAACCTGTTCTATATCAATGAGCATGAATGGGTTTGAGACAAATGCAGCAATGCATTCCATTTCGTTTAACTCACCAAAACGCATATTGAACTCTGTTGCAACTTTGTCCAGGTGAGCACAGTATTTCTCAGGGTGAAAACGTCCTTGTCTTTAATGCTCTGTGACATTTTTCCAGGTTGGGAAAGTGTGTTAGCCTCCCGTTTTAAGATGTGTGATCCAAACACCAAGCTTAGACTTAAAAGCGTTCACTGCGCTGATCATGTGTGGCAGGTGTCGGTCTTTTCCTGGAGCTCGTTATTGAGTGTATTCAGCTTTGCGGTCAAGTCTGTCAGAAACCCCAGGTCACACAGCCACGCATCATCTGACAGTTCCTTGTGCTCCTCGTTTCTTGCAGATAGAAATGTCTTTATCTCAGGCAGTAAGTCAACAAACCGCTGGAGCACTTTCCCGGCTCAACCACCGCACATCAGCATGAAGTAGTAGGTCTCCATACGCGCATCGAGCTCATCCAGTAACGCCTTGAATAAGCGGAGCTGAAGTGCTTTTGCTCGTATCGAGTTTATCAGTTTGACCACCAATGACATTACGTGTGAAAAATCTACGACTTTCCCTGATAAGGCCTGCTGATGAATGACACAATGATAATTCTTGAACTCGGGAAAATCAGGGTCATTACGGCACAGTGCTATAAAACCCAGGCGCGCCACGCATCGCCGGTGCTCCGTCGGTGGTAATTGCTACCAGTTTATGAATGGGGATATCATTTTCGCTTACATATTTTTAAACTCAGTGTAAATATCCTCACCTCGCGTTCTCTCCTTTAAGTGCAAAAGAGTGAGGAAGTCCTCTTTTGTAGAATCCTGGAAAGCCATTCTGACAAAACAACAAGCTGAGCTGTGTCCACTGCATCCAGAGATTCGTCGAACTGCAGTGAAAAATATTCACAGAGTGACAAGTCCTTTAACACCTGTCGATCCACGTCCTCTGACAGTGACTCGACCCTCCTTGCCACTGATGCAGGGCCGAGAGGCACAGCACGGAGTGAGGCTTTTATGTCGTCTTTGTTTTTGAAATCCTTGAAAATAGTCTCTGCAGTAATGGCCATGGCTTCCTTGAATAATTCGCCATCCGTAAAAGGCTTTTTGTTTTTAGCCAGAAAGTAACTTACACGTAATGATGCTTCAGTAGCAGCCTTATTTTGATCAGCAGATTTTGTAAAAAGTGATTGCTGGGCCTTCAACTCAGATCTCAGCTCGTCAACTTTCCGTGCACGAATCGCGCTCTTTTGCGGGTAGCGGTCTTTAAATTTCGGGTGGTTTGTATTGTGATGCCGCTCCAGATTCCCTCTTTTACATAATGCTTGTTTTTGGTGGCACAACATACATACACACTTCTCTTTTACCAAGGTAAACAGAAATTCCTGTTCCCATTCTGGATGAAAATTGTATGTTTTTGCCTTCTTTCGTGGAGCCTCCGCCATTCTAGTTTGTAGTATGTTAACTCGCGCGGGCTATCACAATGGAGATCCATATTGACGTTTGCGACAGTTAATTTACAGGTGCTCTTCTTTTATCTGATTGGTCACTTCATTGAAAATAAAGCAGTTGGATTAAGAGATACAGATGCTTGCAAAACTGAAAACGTTTTTATTTTCGGGAGCTACCGGGACAGTGATAAAGATCTACCAGTCGATCGCGATCGACGGGTTGGCGACCACTATTCTAGATTATAATTTTGCAAATGTGTTAGGATAGGTAAGTGACTTAGGCTAGGGTGTGTTTCAACTTACACCAAAATTCGGGTTACATCACTGTTGTAGGAACAGAACGTAACCTCAGGACCCCCGTATTGCATTTTCCTTGGCAACCTGTATTGGACTAGGCCTCTTAGAAAAATCAATGAGAGGGACGAAATCTCAGTTTTACCTTGACTACTCCTACTTCAGTTCAAAGTTTTTGTATTGATTACAGCAAAACTAAAGAAAATGGCTGACGGTCTGTTACAAAACGTAATCAGACATATGGCTGTGTTTCTTAGATTTTTCCAAAATTCTGCAGGTACTTTGATTCCAAGGTCTAACATTGAGAATGACGCCCAAAAAAAGGAATTCCACAATTCATGTATCTTTTTTAAAGGTTTTAGTGAAATTCAAAGCAAAAAAAAATCACACAAAACAAAAAGAAAACTTGTTAATGCACACAGAATGATTCCTTGCTTATAATGCCTCAGTATTAGGCTTACATATCTTAGTCACACTTCTTTAAGAGTCTGTGTTCATTATTATTTATTTTGCTAAGTACATTGTTGTAAACATTACAGTACGTACATTGGCACATACAATGAAAAAAGCTGTATGATTCCATTTGCAAATTATCCATCTGAGCTTATTCTATATTTAAATCAGAGTTGTAGGAGAACATTAAGAATATTCTACTAACATTTTAGCTTATGGGAGAAGAGTGTTGTATCGTGTTAGCCATAGATTGATATAGGAGAAAGTAGGATGAAATGACACCTTTTATTGGCTAACTAAACAGATTACAAATGCAAGCTTTCGAGGCAGCTAAGACCCCTTCATCAGGCAAGGTATAACAAACTTATAGGGGATAAATAAGACCATTCAGTATACCTATTTAGTGCTGTAAATGATCATTCTGTTCAAGCTAAGCAAATACCAAAGTGAATTTAACATTTACATAAATTTAGTGAGATTGTTTCTTACAAGGCAGTTTAAACAAAGAAAAGGAATAACAATGAGACTTTCTGAGATGTCTGATAAAAGAGTTTACTATCTTTTTTATTTATAACTAGCCAACTCATGTTAAAACTGACACTTAAACCTCTAGTGATCTGTTGCTAAGATAAAAGCAAAATGGTATAGCAATATCAGCTATTTGCAGTCTCTGAAAAGCAGCAATCAGATATAGATAGAGTTAGGCTTCGACTGAGGGTAAAGGCTTTGCTGGCTCCATAGAAAGAATAATAATCTCTTTAGAGTGCTTTCTTTCTTAAATATAAAACTTTTAGGCTGAGTGTTCGTTGAGAGCTGAAGGAGAGCTCAATTGTGCCCTCAATTTCTCCTTATCACTGACACTGCTATCCAGCAATGAACAGTTGCGTGTAATGTAAGAGGGTGTCATGGAGCAAATGTTTGATTCCAATCCCAAAGAAACACAAAATAAACAAAGTTTAATAAATTTAGAAGAAAAAAAAATACTTAAAAAATGCAGAAATCTCAAGATGGACTAAATAAATAGTACAGAAACTAAAAAACCTTAGGAGATAATTCTAATTCTCATGATATTTTATTCAAAGAAAAGCAGATTTATCCTTAGTGACCATATAAATAGCTCAATTAATATTTTTAATAAATATGTTATGATTGGAGAACACTTAATATGTTTTATAATCTGGTCAGGGCAACAAATGGGAACACCATATTAAAGATTCTGTCTGTTTGAATTTTCTCCTTCAATGTTTTTTGAATTGCCATTTTTAAGAACTAGAAGAAAACTAGACAGGCTTCATCATCATGCATTTGAAACAAAAACAGCAGGACACCAATCTGACTTTCTTTTAGACATTCATAATTTGTACCATATTTCAATTCCTTTCTTTATATGTTTCTATTCACTTATAGAAATTATTCTTTGTATTGCTCTCTTGTGTCTTATTGAAACAATTAACCTCTTCCTATCCTGGCAACTAAACGCACTGTACAAGTCCATTTCAACATCACAACAGAAAGCTTACCTCTGGCAGAGTAATCCTCTGTTTGAGATTATATACACTGCTCATCAGTGCGATGTAAAATTGCAATTTTCTGTTGTCAGTCAGTCACACAAGACAACACAAATGGTGTTCAAATATAAACAAGACAAAACCAGGATCTCTAAAGATAAGCCAAAAAGTCAAAAGGCAGGCTTTGGCCTGCTCAGGCCTAAAATGGGATAATGATTTAAAAGTAAAAAAATACTGCAAATATTCAAAATACTCAAAAATTACCTTTAAAGGAGAGGATCAACTATAAAACCTTTGGCTTTAACGATAAGAACAAAGAATCTTTATAAATGAGGAATGTATTTGTATAAACAAAAGGAGCACAAAAATGTCAATAAGAGGGAAAAAGTACACAATAATCCCAAAAAGGGTATGGTCATAAAAAGCAAACCAAGAAAAACAACACCAATCTGCAATCCTGAGTCTAAAAAAAGGCAAAAATCTCCACAAAGCTGTACTATCTTAGCAGCACTCACTCATGCTATCTCCACCACTCTCAATGATGCACTGAATACCTGAATATAAAGGGCAGAGGGTGGTCACAGCAGAAGTAATATAAGGGTGGGGCATATCATAAGGATTAGATTCAGACCTCAATGTTTAAACCTTGAATATTAAAAAACAGAAAATTACTAATGAAATATGCATACAAATGAGAATTAAAAAACAACATAGAAAATAAATATAAGTCGGGGAACAAACTCTGTCTATAACATGTTTTTAACATGTTTACTTAGCTGGTTGAGTTGATGGATGTATTTCAGAGTGATATAAAAACACACGTCTTTTAAAAATTCCTAGAATGATTAAGACTACTGCAGCATGACAAGCTATTTTTTATGGCACCACAAAAACTACACAATGATCTGCTTGCTAATATATGGGCTGCACAATTCGAATCCAGGCTGAATTAACTAAATGTGATTTAGTTAGTACCCTAAAGGCTGAGGAATGTTCTTTACGTGTGGAGAAATTGCACTGCGGAGGCAGGAACAGAAGACAGACTATTGCCATTCTCTGTCATTTGAGAACAAGAGCCAAGTAGAAGGGGGCCATTGGATGGAACCTGATCACATAATGTTAACACTTAAAAGCAGAAAGTATTGGATAGCCAGGTAATTATTGAACAGAAATTACATTCTATATGTCTTATCGCTCAAACTAGTATTTGTGATTTGATTTTTATTTTATTGGCCACCATTCAAAAGTGACACTGAGTAAAGTCAATCAGTCTCAATATTCTGAGTACAGTATATGAACATGATTATATAAGAATACTGTACACCTTTAATTGTCATATATTGGCAGAATTCAAGTTAAGACTAAAACCTTTCACATTTAAATCCAGCTCACACTCACAAATGCAAGGATGTGCATCTCTCAGGATGCCACCAGATTTTGAAATCCAGATTAACTGGTTTAGGTAAGTGATTCTTAATAACAGTCCTGTCATTTTTTTATTTTAATGAGAAGTCAGCTATTACTGTTGAAACATAGCACTTAGCCAGGTTCTTTCAGTCAACAATTTCCAACAACCTCTCGTATACTTGAGAACTGGCTGCAAATGCAAAAGGGTTGAGAAAAATGTTCTTTACAGACAAGAATCCAAAACAGAACTGAACAGGTTAGGAAACTTGGCAGATATAAAGTTGAAAAGCAAGAGGAGCAGGGATCTTGGGTCATTAGGAGGTTGGCTTTTCTTTTGGTATGGAAGTGACATATTCTTGGGTGGAACAGGAAGTGACATCTTCTGGGGCAGAATCAGATGTGACGTCATGGGAGCTAAGAGGAACTTCCCACATTTGGTCTGCGGGAAGATAAGAGAAAGGATTAATGCAGTCTGTCACCCCCTGGTCTCACCAGGAATTACCTTCATTTGAGCCCTTTAGCTCCCTCCCATGCGCATGTGTGTGACACCAGATTATGAAGATGTCCACAGAGCAGATGAAGGATGGAATCCAGTGGACAACTTGGATGCAACTAGACAACCTGGCAGTTCTGTCTTACACACTTCAACAGATGCAGGAGAAAACCAATTAATGTGGTGGCAGCCGCCTCTGCGTAGTTTAGCCTTAACATTTGAAAGGGAAGACCAAAATCCTCAATAGGCGCTTTTCCACTGCATAGTACGGCACAGCACGGTTCAGTACAGCTCACCTTGGTTCGGCTCAGTTCGGCTCGGTTTGCGTTTCGACTGCAGTTTAGTACCGCTTTAGAGTGGGCGGGATTATTCACGTGTCGTTATAGTTGCGTCGCCTCTACTGCCGTGACACTGTGGAACTTTTACAATAACACGCAGACAACGACAACACTTTAGCTTGACGACGCGCAAGGGTAAGCATCTAAAAAAAGCACATCACTCGCTAACTTTTATCACTGTTGCAAAGCATAAAATGAACTTAACTGCCAGTGTAACATTAAAATGCTGATTCTTTATATTACAGATCTTCCACATTTTGCAAAAAAGTCGCCGCAATAGACCATCTGTTTGGACATTTAACCATGCTTCAGAGTGGTGGGATGTGATTGTTCCCAGTTTTACAAACACTCAGTGGCTGGAGAGCTTTCGAATGTCTGAAGAAACATTCATCCACTTATGCAACAAACTGCGTCCAGCGATGGAGAGACGGGGCACAAACTTCCGCGTGTGTGTACCTTTAAAGAAAAGAATAGCCAGTGACGCAGTAATGACGATTTTCTCCGGCCAATCAGTGACCAGCAGAGTTTACGTCACGTTTTGTTAACGGTTCGGCGCGCTTGGAACCTCAGCTGAGGTGGTACTAAAAAAAGGACCAGGTACTGTTCCCAGTGGAAAACCCCCCAAAAGTGAGCTGAACTGAACCGTGTCGTGCCGTACTATGCAGTGGAAATAATAATACAGAACCATTTGCACTGGAGGACGAGGTAAAAGAAAAGGTGGAAGCATATACCTACCAGCACAGTACCATCGGCACACAACTAAGCACGGACATTGATGTTGATGTGAGAACTGGCAAAGCTAGAACAGCTATTCGACAACTAATCAACATCAGGGACTCCAAGGAACGATCTCTTTGCACCAAGGTCAGAATTTTTCACACCAACTTCAAATTAGTTCTTCTCTCTGGAGCAGGGACATGGAAGACCATTGCATCAACTACCAAAAAAAAAATTCAGACTTTCATTTACACCTACTAAGGAAGGATGGTTTTACAGATCTACTGGCCCAACACCATCAGAAATGACGATCTGTGGCAGAAAATGGGTCAGCATCTGGTAGAAAAAGAGATAAGGAGAACACACTGGGGATGGATTGGCCATACACTCCACCCATACCACTGCTAATTCCCCTCACCTGGAATCCTGGGAGCAAGCAGGAAAAGGAACAACCAATTAAATTCTGCCTCCTGATCTCGGTGCCAGGTATTACAAGATCAGGCAATCCAGAAGCAAGCTGTAAAGAAGAACCCAGAACAGAAATGGCCGAAGGATTCTTGTCTGTGGCCTATACCCCAACATGAATAGCAGGCTTAAATAAGTACAGTATGTCTGAATAAATTGAATATCTACAGTACAATCATTCTCCTCCATTGATCATTACATTGTGATTCAGGATTTTAAACATTTCTTGCACTTATTTGGAAAAAGACAAAAACAGCAACAACAACATTTATTTATATAGCACATTTTCATACAAATAATGTAGCTCAAAGTGCTTTACATGATGAAAAAGAAAAAAAGACAAAGTAAGAATTAAAATAAGAGAACACTAATTAACATAGAATAAAAGTAAGGTCCGATGGCCAGGGAGGACAGAAAAAACAAAAAAATAACTCCAGACGGCTGGAGAAAAAATAAAATCTGCAGGGGTTCCAGGCCATGAGACCACCCAGCCCCCTCTAGGCATTCTACCTAACATAAATGATCAGTCCTCATTATATTCAGGGTTCTCAGGGAAGGACTTGATGATGACGGTCACATGGACTTCTGGCCTTTTAATCCATCACTGTAGGGACATCATGGTGCTTTGATTAGGTGGTGGTGGCGTAGATTGCCACCACAGAAAACCAGAAAAAGAAGAGAAGAGAGAGTATGGGTTAGTACGGATTTTGGAGCAAACACCATGAATAGTAATTATAATTAATTGAATATGCAGAGCATCAGGATTAAATTTAAATGACCTTATGAGAAAGCCATGTTAAAGCAATGTGTTTTTAACAGTTTTTTAAAGTGCTCCACCGTATCAACCTGTCGAATTCCTATTGGCAGGCTATTCCAGATTTTAGGTGCATAACAGCAGAAGGCCTCCTCACGACTTCTTTTAAGTTTTGTTCTTGGAATTCTAAGCAGACACTCATTTGAAGATCTATGCTTACAATTTGGAATATAAGATGTCAGACATTGCGATATATAAGATGGAGCAAGATTATTTAAGGCTTTGTAAACCATAAGCAGTATTTTAAAGTCAATTCTGAATAACACAGGTAACCAGTGTAGTGACATCAAAACTGGAGAAATGTATTCAGATTTTTTTTTCCTAGTTAGGATTCTAGCAGCTGCATTCTGCACTAGTTGCAAACGATTTATGTCTTTTTTTGGGAAGTCCCGAGAGGAGTGCGTTACAGTAATCTAGTCGACTGAAAACAAACGTGTGAACTAATTTCTCAGCATCTTTCAATGATATAAGAGGTCTAACCTTTGCTATGTTTCTTAAGTGAAAAAATGCTGTCCTAGTGATCTGATTAATATGCAATTTAAAATTCAGGTCACAGTCAACAGTTACCCCTAAATTCTTTACCTCCATCTTGACACATACACTTGTCACCCTAACTGTCTTACACAGTTCCAGAGATCACATATCTCCTATGAATGTTTTTCCAAATGTTTTTTCAGCTTATTAAACCTGCAAGCCTTGTCTGCAAAAAATATGTTATACACGGAGCATAACAATTTGTAAAGCGTTTCAACAAGACCGATCTAATCAACATAACATTGTTCATCCTTTTCTGTTTACCTAATGCTTCCAAACATGTGCTGAGTGGACATTTAAAGGTCTTCAAGGGCCTTCTTTATGTTAAACTTATGTGATAACTTGTTTTAAATGTCTACAGTACCACTTATTCACTCTTGTATAAGAATATAGAATTGCAAAAGTACTGACTAGTAATGTCTACACCAATATGAGCTTGCAATCCATTATTTAAATAAGCAGCTTCGGTGGCGGTTACAGAGAAGCCTATGAAAACATGTGCGTCTGCCACAATCACATGATCATTCAGTTAGTTTGGCTAAAGTGAGCAGGCCTTCTAAGGATACTGAGCTACCTAAAAGAGCAAAAATCTGTTGAGTCAACACTGGCAAGCACCATGCAGTATAGTTAACTGTTTGAAGAACAGATTTTAATAATAATGTGATTTACTCACTGATTATATTTAAAACTGTACTATTGTGTAACCTCATGATCTTATTTCTTTCTTTCAAGTTTTCCTCACAATTTGAATCCCACATAATAAGTTTGCCCAGTAATTTAACACTGGTGACTTTATTATATGCAGTCTTGAAATAAGTAACTCTTCTCTGGACTTCTTCTAGTGCTGTTATGTCCTTCCTAAAATATGGTGCCCTAAACAGCATACTGTATTCCAGATGAGGCCTCAAAAGTGCATTATATAGCCTATGCATTACCTCTTTTGACCTGTAATTCCCACAGTGTGCTATATAAACCAGTATCCTATTAGTCTTTTTAATTGCTTCTGCATACTGTCTGGGTGAAGACAGTGATTAATCTGCTAGAACCGCCAAGTATTTCTCATTAAGCATACTTTCTACCTCCAGACCCTCCATTGCACAATAATACAGAAAATTATTACTTTCAATATGTATGACATAGAATATCTGCCTATTGCTGAATGTTGTCCAAGTCTGCTGCAGGGATTTTGCTGATCCACGTAATTTAGTGTCATCTGCAAATTTATTTCATTTGCTACTTACAGATTTGTCTAAATCATTTATATTAATTAAAAGCAGTGGACCTAGCACTGACCCCAGTAGAAATATTCAGCATTCAGCTAGATCTTTTTCATGTCTGCTTGCTTTTCACCAGGGGAGTTACAAATTTACTTTGAATATAGGGCTACTTTTATAGTCAGAGGTGTGTGTCCAATTAGCCCAGAAAAATTAAATGCTTAACTTACTGTATGTACAAAGAAAGCATAATATGGTGTGATTAAAATATAAACAAAAAAGATATTTATGGTATATATAAATATCAGTATAGAATATCAACAGAAAAAAAGAAACAGGTCTAAATGGCCCATGGAGTGTTTCATCTGCACTTTGGCTTTTCATTTCCATGGCACTCTCTTCTTTTGGAAGTAACAACCTTCTTTCTTCAGCTCTACTTGAAAAGTAAACGATCACTCATATGCTGTGCCTGTTATCTGACTCGTTTCCAAAGTTTCTGCTGGCGTCTTTTAACTGGGTGGTTTGCACTTTTTTTTCTTATTGGATGTCATATGCATGTTTTTTAATTAACAGCTTTGCCAAATACAGCATTACTTGATCCTGAAATACTGGGATGTGGAACCTGCCTGTTGGACTAAAATGCCATAGATAGGGAATAAAAAGAGAAGCTCTGCACTCACTAATTGAGCCAGGAAGCAGATGTGCCTTATATTTCATGTTGAAACCTGCCAGAAGCTGTGAAGCTGACAACAGGCACCTGCTAAAAGGGAGCAAGACAGGGAGCAGCTGAGAAACTGGTATTCACTTTACTCATTTAAGGGTCCTGGAGGTTATTTTATTTGTTCACTGAGATGGATATATGTTCACCACAGATGCATAAATAATATGAAAATTGTGTTTTAATTATAGAAACAATAGCATGTTATCAAACAGTTAATCTGTTACAAAATACTCTGTATAGTGCAAATGGGTGTTATGGATAGTTACGGCCTCCCTTGGAGGAACTGGCAAGGCTATGCCTTTACTTAACTCCAGCTAGGCCTAACATGAGAAACGACAGTGCCACTTAGGGTGATATTTAGAGTTATGTCCTGAAGGAGTTTTTTTTTTTTTTTCTTCTCCTTGGTTTCCTTAGCAGTTTCGATACACTATGCTTGATTTGCCACAGCCTAACACTGCTCACTAAATGGGCTCTTTTGTTTACCTGTTTTACATCCATCAGCATCTTAATGTCACATTTACATAAGGAATGAAAAACAGCAGAGACAGGCGAAGAAAGTATAAATGAGAAAATAGGACTGGCAAAACTTAATTGAAGCAATCCTGAAATAATCACGAGTAACAGAGAGGGTTCCAGCCTAAGCAAACATTTTATTAAAAAAACAATTCTCTCATTTTAGTTGAGAGCTCAAGTGAAGCTGAGACAGATCTAAACAACACAGCTTAGAAGTGAAAATTGTTTTTTCTTTCACTGCCTTTTTTCACTTGTTTAATTATTTATTTTATCTTAACACATTAATGATATGCAATATGTCCAGATGTGCAGATAACTTGCTCAGCAACCACCCACACTTATCCTATCAACACATGTTGACTGCTGGGCTTTTGGTTAAGCTCACCAAGCTTGACTAGGCACTAACTTTACCTGTTTTTGCCATTTGCTCTAAATCATCATGAGTCATATATATTAGAATCTACAGTAATAAATTTAAAAATATTTGATACGATTGAAATGTGCAAAAAATAATCTTATTAAATGCATAATTATTGTTGTAAATATAAACCTTCTTTCAGCTGCTCCCGTTGGAGGTTGCCACAGAGGATCATCTTCTTCCATATCTTTTTGTCCTCAGCATCTTGTTCTGTTACACCCATCACCTGCATGTCCTCTCTCACCACATCCATAAACCTTCTCTTAGGCCTTCCTCTTTTTCTCTTGCCTGGCAGCTCTATCCTTAACATCCTTTTCCCAGTATACTCAGCATCTCTCCTCTGCACATGTCCAAACCAACGCAATCTCGCCTCTCTTTGTCTCCCAAACGTCCAACTTGAGCTGACCCTCTACAATGTACTCATTTCTAAACCTGTCCATCCTTGTCACACCCAATGCAAATCTTAGTATCTTTGCTGTAAATTTAAGGCCCAAAAAACATTCATATTTGTTGACAACAAATTTTAAAGCTGAATTTATATAATACAAAAATAAATGTTTATCAAACAATATTATCAACTACACTATGCATGACTACTTCTACATTAGACTAATAAACATTAAAATGTAGCATAAGTACCATAACTTGTACCCTACTGTGACAGGGCATGTCACAAGGTGCTTTATAAGATTGAATTTTTTAATTGACTAGCAAAATACCAGCTTCGCAGCGGCGAAGTACTGCCCTAAAAGTTTTATTAAGAAGAAAATTAAACCTTTTTAAACTGAGGGAAAATATACCAATAATTATTTGTTAAGGATCTCTTTGTATACCACATTTTGAGTTCGGCCCTCCGGTTGTAATATGACCAAGCTGTGCGCTGAGCTTACTCTTAAGCATGCAATGTACAGTTGGCCATGTGAGCAGTAATCTTGTTTCAAATCTCACAGCTTGGATTGCTGCTGTCATAATCGGTTTGAGTTTCATGGTTTGTTTCAATGACGACAGTATTTGTAGGACTTGTGTTGAAGTGACATTCGGCATCTGTCAAGCATTGTAAGTATACAACCGGTTTCATCGATAACTTCACATCCAGCTTTTGAGAGTTTAAACATTCATAAACATCAAAGTGTCCACTACTGAAATCGTCACCTGTGAATCTAAGATGTTTAAGAGGCATTGGCGGTTGTCAAAAGGTGTAAAATATTTGGCCATTTCGGTACACTTGAAAGCGATAACCGAACAATTCAGCGGCAGCCATCAACTCACATGCAGAACCATAGGTGAAGGGTTTAAGCATTTCACTCTTATAGTGCTCCTGTGTAGAATAATGATCTCCTGTACCATCAGTCCACACCTTGAACCTGTCCCAGTCATTCAATACATAAGACACAGAGTTCCTCCGGATATCAAGTGTGAGCGTGATATGGCCGTGCAATATGTAACACAGAGAATGGAAAAGGTAGGTGCCATCTCCGGGCATGGAAACCACTCGGTAAGTGACAGTTCTTTGATCGATGGTGATCACATCGATAGACATGTTAATGCGGGTATGGTTGGAATGATAAAGGAAATGGGCATCTGAACAATGTACAGTAAGTCTAAAATACCTACACAATAACTATAATCGTAATAAATGAACAATAAAACAGTGGAGAAGCCGTGGATTAAATAAAAAGGCTGTAGTTATCAGCAGGGAGACGTGAATCCCGTGATGAAGCAAGGAAGGGAATGTAGAGACTGGAGCGACGGACAGCCTTATATAGGAAGGCAGTCAACAATGTGGGAGGCGTCTCACACGGTGACCGAGCTGCAGGCTATGGACGTATATACGTACGTAAGTAGGATTCAGTTAGCGTTGGGAACCCGCGTACCAAATTTCTTGAAGATGGGCCCATAAGTAACAAAGACTGTTGAAAAGTTCAATATGGCGGCCGACAGTGGCATCATACCACTGAAATAAGTACCAAATTTCAGCCTTCTACCTACACAGGAAGTTGGAGAATTAGTGACATTAGAAACTTCAATATGGCGGCCGACAGTGGCATCATACCACTGAAATAAGTACGTACATCGGTTTTGGTTAGCGCAGGGAAGCCACCTACCAAATTTCATGAAGATGGGGCCATAAATAAGAAAGTTCAACATGGCGAACGTTGTCAACCGTTATGACCGTTACGTGTAGAATTTCGAAATGAAACCTGCTTAACTTTTGTAAGTAAGCTGTAAGGAATAAGCCTGCCAAATTTCAGCCTTCTACCTACACAGGAAGTTGGAGAATTAGTGACATTGGAAAGTTCAATATGGCGGCTGACAGTGGCATCAGACCACCGAAATAAGTACGTACATTGGTTACGGTTAGCGCAGGGAAGCCGCCTACCAAATTTCGTGAAGATGGGGCCATAAATAAGAAAGTTCAACATGGCGAACATTGTCAACCGTTATGACCGTTACGTGTAGAATTTCGAAATGAAACCTGCTTAACGTTTGTAAGTAAGCTGTAAGGAATGAGCCTGCCAAATTTCAGCCTTATACCTACACGGGAAGTTGGAGAATTAGTGACATTGGAAAATTAAATATGGCGGCCGACAGTGGCATCATACCATCGAAATAAGTACGTACATCGGTTTTGGTTAGCGCAGGGAAGCCGCCTACCAAATTTCGTGAAGATGGGGCCATAAATAAGAAAGTTCAACATGGCGGATGTTGTCGACCGTTATCGACCGTTATGACCGTTACGTGTACAATTTCGAAATGAAACCTGCTTAACTTTTGTAAGTAAGCTGTAAGGAATACGCCTGCCAAATTTCAGCCTTCTACCTACATGGGAAGTTGGAGAATTAGTGATGAGTCAGTGAGTCAGTCAGTCAGTCAGTGAGGGCTTTGCCTTTTATTAGTATAGATAACTTCTTAGTAGTTAATGGGCGGCGATCATTTTGACCGAATTGTACGTGAGGGTGTGCACTCGCGGGTGCAATTGCAGAATGCGCAGTGATTAGACAGCAGCTGGGAATTTAACTAAACTGCCAGTTTAACTAGAGGAAGGGTGAGTGCAAGTGAGGAAAGAAGGAAAAAAGTAAAAGAACGATCACATGGGATGAGGAGGAGGCTGAGTTTGAGGATGAGGATGAGGCTGAGGTTGAGGAGAATGTCGAGGTCGTCATAAGGAGAAGGATTCTCAGTGAAGGTCTGGATGCAGCATCAGCACTGTGGAGTGGGTTAAAGAGAGCAGTGTTAATGGCCAGGGTAGGCACTTGGAATAATGCCACATGATGCAAAGTGCAATCAAAGCTTATCTTTAAAACAATAAAGCACACAATAGGCATTTAAAGCAATTCAAAAATTTAATGTGAAACTCAATGTGAAACAAAATCTGGCTGTTCTGATCACACCACACACGTGTCTAAACACCTTTGTTCATTTCAGGTTCTGTACTGCAAATTAAAAGTTACGGTGCAAAACTTATGACTGTCCTAACAGACATCAATTATGACTGGCACCTTAAATAGATTCTAGAAAACAAT
Source organism: Polypterus senegalus (assembly GCF_016835505.1). NCBI lineage: Eukaryota > Metazoa > Chordata > Cladistia > Polypteriformes > Polypteridae > Polypterus > Polypterus senegalus. The sequence goes on along the minus strand of NC_053159.1, from coordinate 145,910,785 downwards.
AACATTTTTACAAAATGGAATCAACAGAACAAGTAAAATGAGATACATGTATGTATGAGCAACAACCTGTCATAAACACTGAGGGGAGGAGAGCAAAAACTATAGGCTGCAAGATGTAGATACTAATGCAGCAATAAAAACAAAAATAACAATCCCCAAACTGGTGTAGAAGACCTGGCAAAGAAAAATGAAACAGGGCTGCAACTGTAGACCCTAAATGCTCTGCTAAAGAAAGATTTAAAGTTTAAGCATCTCTCAAATCAGCTTACATTAAAACTTATGTTAAAACTGCACAGATCCGTTCCCCTATTGTTCAGTGCCATCGATGACTAAATGATTATACTATTCACATGACTCCTTCTCCTACCATGCTAAAAAAGTTCTCCATAGCTAAAAAAAATACACGCTGTACGTTATTTGGAAAATAATATTGCATTATTTGCATACCTTGGCAACAAAAGGGTAAAATGAAATCATAGGTAAATGTTATAGATAATCATTTTAGTTCAATTTCATAGAACTTTTGATGTTTAGTTCAAGGGCCCAAACAGAATCTACATGGTTACAATTTTTGGAGCTGAAAAGTTACAAAAGGCTCTAAAGTTGCTCTCACAATTACTGTATGCCACCCTGCAGTCTTACAGATTAAATACTGATCTACCCAACACAGATTTGATTATTTTTACAGAAATGTGAAATGCAAAAAAAAAAAAAATTGTACATGTTTTCAATGTCACATTTAACTTTCTGAGAGACGCATTCGGTAGTAATGAGTACACTGCAAGTATTTTGGAGCACTTGCCATCGCGTGCTGGCCAATTCACACATGTCCTGGACTGCAAACATGTAACTGCGATTCATGTTTATAAGGTTGTATGTTGATGGAGAAGTATAGAGAAGGCCAGAAGGTGTTGCATTGTGTCTTTGTGGACCTGGAGAAAGCATATGACAGGGTTCCTCGAGAGGAGCTGTGGTATTGTTTGAACAAGTCAGGAGTGGCAGAGAAGTACGTAAGAGTTATACAGGATATGTATGAGGGAAGTGTAACAGTGGTGAGGACTGCAGTAGGAGTGATGGATGCATTCAAGGTGGAGGTGGGATTAAATCAGGGATCGTCTCTGAGCCCTTTCTTATTTGCAATGGTGATGGACAGGGTGACAGACGAGATTAGACAGGAGTCCCCGTAGACTATGATGTTTGCTGATGACATTATGATCTGTAGTGAGAGTAGGGAGAAGGTTGAGGAGATCCAGGAGGAGAGAAATGAAGGTCAGTAGGAACAAGACAGAATACATGCGTGTAAATGAGAGGGAGGTCAGAGTAATGGTGAGGATGAAGGGAGTAGAGTTGGCGAAGGTGGATGAGTTTAAATACTTGGGATCAACAGTACAGAGTAATGGGGATTGTGGAAGAGAGGTGAAAAGAAAAGTGAAGGCAGGGTGGAATGGGTGGGGAAGAGTGTCAGGAGTAATTTGTGACAGATGGGTATCAGCAAGAGTAAAAGTGAAGGTCTACAGTACAGCAGTGAGATCAGCTATGTTGTATGGGTTGGAGACGGTGGAAATGACCAGAAACCAGGAGACAGAGCTGGATGTGGCAGAGTTAAAGAATGCTAAGATTGCATTGGGTGTGACAAGGATGGACAGGATTAGAAATCAGTACATTAAAGGGTCAGCTCAAGTTGGATGGTTGGGAGACAAAAGCAGAGAGGCGAGATTGCGTTGGTTTGGACATGTGCAGAGGAGAGGTGAGTATATTGGGAGAGGGATGCTAAGGACAGAGCTGTCAGAGAAGAGAAAAAGGGGAAGGCCTAAGAGAAGATATATGGATGTGGTGAAAGAGGACATGCAGGTGATGGGTGTAATAGAACAAGATACAGAGGACATAAAGATATGGAAGAAGATGATCCGCTGTGGCAATGGGAACAGCTGAAAGAAGAAGTATCTGTCTGATAAACGCATTTGTATTAATTTTATTTATTCAGGACAAATATCAGGAATATGAATGGCAATAACCATAATATTCATGTGCTTCTTTGATTCACAGATGTTTACAGTGTGCCATGGTGCTGCAAACCATCTTATGCCAAATTTAAAACTTTTAAAAATGAATATATACCATTTTTAAAGGTAGCATGTAAATAGTCAATGGACTGGATTCTTAAGGTTCACACCAACTTTTTTGTATTGATATGTTGTAATGTTAAAAACTAAAGTGCCACCTTAGGCAATCACCTAAGTTTGTTGACTTTTAAAAAAGAGCAGAATAGAATGGAAGGAGTCTGTGTATAGAGAAAAGAAGAGGTGGAGTGTGGTGGCATCCAACTGGTGCAAGGTGACCTTAGTGAGCTGTGGATGCCAAGGGAAGGGGACAGCATGGCAACTACAGCAACTGTGAAAGGTGCAGTTGGAGAATCCATTGTAACCACCAGAGGTGCAGAATGAGTCTGCAGAAACTGGTTGAGATGGCAGAGATCCGAAGTAATGTCCAGACTCTGGGATAATACTTCTTGGTGGATTTTAAATGCTTATTTATATACATCTTTTGGGCACAGTGCATTTTATGGTTCTGTTTTTAACAAAGATTTATTTATTTATTGTGGTATACATACTGTTTTTGTGTTTTTAAAAATTTTGCACTTCCTGATTTAGGACAAATTCTGCGCTTTTGTACAATACCTTGTGCCTATTTCCTCACTTGCTTCTGACACATCCTTGGTTTTCACTCTTTTAGATGTTCCATCAAGGGACAAAGCCAAGGACCACTGATAAGAGGTATCACACCTACCCACCCACTGTTCTACTTCTAAATCAAATGACCCCCTCTATACACTGTGTCTTGTACCATTATTACTTTTCTAACCAGCTGTCATAATCTTTACATCTTCTCTTCTTTTGATTCTTGGTACAGCCACATACTGTATAGTTGCCTATGTGCCAATATTGGCTGTCTCAGTATTGTCACATGCCTCAACTTCCCTTGCCCTGTGTGAACCTGCAGCATTCCTCCTACGCCTCTGCTCAGTATCATCTTGTGCCTTAACCTCTCTTGTCTTATGTGCACCCTCAGTGCTTCTCCTACATCTTTATAAGGTGTCCTCGTGTGACTTGACATTTCTTCCCTATCACTTCCTCTGTCAATTTTGTTCCTGTAAAGACTATCTCTCAGATGTTGTCATTTAGAGGCACTTTGTTCAACTCTTGTCTGCTTTTTTATTACCAAACTGATTACTAAATAATTCAAGTGTTTATTGAAAACTAGTAATGACTGAAAAGATTCACACACAATTGTCTCTGCTAGTGCTGTAAACATGATAAAACAAAAGATGAAAGTAACTCCTAGATTCCTTGGCTTCAAAAACAGCAAAAGCCATACTCAAATAAGTTTAAAGGCCAATGAACAGTTGGTAAAATATTACATTTAAAAGCCAGATTATGACCCAAAAATCTTTGTCAGAACACCAGCAAAGGATAGTTAACTGTAACAACATAAATTAAAATTAACAAAGAAAAAATTCACAAAATATTTTTTGGTATATATCTAAAATCTAAGGAAACCAGGATGTGTTGCTTTTAACACATGAATTTTCATGTTATGTTAATAGTACTAGGGTGTTGTACCGTGTTAGCCATTATGAATGTAGAGAAGAGCCAAGCAAAATGACACCTTTTTGGCTAACTAAAAAGATTACAATATGCAAGCTTTCGAGGCAACTCAGGCCCCTTCTTCAGGCAAGATGTAATACAGAAACTGAAGTTTCCTGTGTTTATATACACACACTAGGACAAGAAACAACAATGGTAAATCTTTAAGGAAAAAATCTTAAATGTAAAAAAATTAATAGGTTCACTCAGGCTAAGATTAATTTAACAAGAGAGAGAAGAACAATGTATGGTCAAGAGATTTTTGGATAAGATAACTGTCCAAAGTCCTTTGAAGTTTGTGATGAGTTTTTCAAAACAATGTGTGTCTGTAGTCAGGTTATCTGTGTCAGTCTGAGAGATACAAACAGTCCTCATACCTGGCTATAAAACTCTTGTCTCTATTCAAGCCATGCTGTAATGTATTAAATTTTAACATGAGCTTAACTTCCAACTTGAACATCACAAAAAGGGATCATTTTCCTGCAGATCATCCAATGTTGTCTACCTAATTCTCTGCATGAAATGTCCTGACACTGCACTCTCTGTGGGAGAAACAGGCACGCGAGACAGAGGCGCACACACACACAGGCGCGCGAGACAGAGGCGCACACACACACAGATGCTCCAGGCTCACGAAAGAGAGACATGCACACACGAAAGAGAGAGAGAGCGAGCGAGAGAGGGAGGGCTGGACACAAGGTAGAAAAGGCTTGTTTTTGTTTTCACTTCTGTTTGCAGCGATCGGTTGATAGCGTGCATTGTGTCAATGTTACTTTTCTTGGTGATTTATTAAATTATGGATTTTTCAAATGTTCATTTTTTTTCCCAGTGCTTAAAACTCATTAAAAAAAGTGTTTTTAGCGAGCAGTTCCTAGCACTATAGCACAAACTATTGCAGTGTTAGTTTTCTCTGTTATTCAATGTTTTTACATTTAGTTTACTATTACGCTGTGCATTCTATGGTTTAATTAACTATGTTTGTGCTTAAAAACTAAAAAAATATATATTTACATACAGTTCGTACAGTCTGGAACGGATTCATTGTATTTACATACAATCCTATGTGGGGAAATTGCTTCGGTTCACGACCAAATCGGTTTACGACCAGAGTTTTGGAACGAATTATGGTCGTGAACCGAGGTTCCAGTGTATCTGGATGTTTGGGGAAGAGTTCAATGTTAGTGATGCAGCACCACAAAACATTTTCATTGTCACTCTTAGCAGGATTTACTGTAACAAATATTTAACACCCTGCTTTATGCAAAAACCCATATACCTTTTGTAATTTATAATGCTTTTAAAAAATGAGTTTATTATAGCATTATACACTCATCATTTTGCATCCTTTCCTTATGTTACATGGTCATTTGCCTATATGTAACTTCAATGATTAAAATATTAATTCTAGAAAGCTTTCAAATCAATGTCAAATTACTGTCAAAATAGATAAAACAAATAAATGTGTCTTGCTCTTTATGAAATATACAATTAGCCACAAAAATGCAAAAATAATTTTGCCTATTTTCATATATTACAAAACCTTTAGAGCCCGTAGGTGATAGGCAGGAAAGCAAATAATTGTTGGAACAAATTATTCATTTGTTCAAACAGATTGTTTTTATTTTTCCTTCCTGACACCTACCGAGCAGTCTACAAAACATTTAGACATGTGTTAAATTCTGTTTCTTTCACATTTAAAGTAATAGAATTATAAAGGTTCTAATTAGTCAAATATCAAATATACTGTAATTCTGTCAGTCATGTTCGATATTCTTTTTGTCGTCTTGCAAGCTCTTTCCAAATGTTCATCAAAAACTAATTCACCTGTCACCCATTATTTATTGCTTTATCTGATAAGAATTTACTTCTGCTATATGACATGAACATCTCTGTTTGAGTGTAAGGGTGATCATAATCCATCCATCCATCCATTTTCTAACCCGCTGAATCCGAACACAGGGTTACGGGGGTCTGCTGGAGCCAATCCCAGACAACACAGGGCACAAGGCAGGAAACAATCCTGGGCAGGGTGCCAACCCACCGCAGGACACACACAAACACACCCACACACCAAGCACACACTAAGGCCAATTCAGAATCACCAATCCTTTTTTTTTTTTACCGTGTCCTGTTCGGCTGTGAAGCAATCAGAATTGATGTCTGAATGCTGGCGACTAGCCTTACAGTTTTTCTCTCAGGTGGAGCGTTACAGCTTCTGCTGACGTCACGCCTGATACCAAAACTTTATTAAAAATATTTTTAGATGTTTTTAAGATTCGAACCGGACACGGAGACAAAAGTGAAAGAAAAAGAAGAGAGAGAAGGAAGAGATGGAGGTAAAGGGGAAGGGGGGGTTTCGTATAGAATAAACAATAAATGAACCAGAATCCGCTTCTAGACCTGCAGAAAGAGAGGGGGGGAAAAAAAAACAAACCACAAGACAAAAACATTGCTGCATCAGCTACATGAAGATATATAAAAGTAAATATGTTTGCTGACAATCATACAGTAATTATTACTGAGGCATTTAGGGCCACCACAACCTTAGATCATGTGCTGAAGATGTCCAAGTCATACTTATGAAATCACCATGTGAGCACCTGTGTGCGTACGCACGCTTGTATGTGTAAGGTTTCTCTATAGGAGCATCCAATAGTGAGTGTGAAGGGCCACAGACCTGCCCCAAAACGCGGCGGAAGATGGAGGAGTTCCAAGCCCAGAGATCCAGAGGTCACCCCAGGCGCGGAGACCCCAGGAGGCCGTCACCAGAGAAGCCCCAACCCCACCCGAGGCGCAGAGGATCACCCGGGGTCACAACCAGCAGCCAGCAGAGTCCCGGGAGATATCAACGGCAAGCCCTCAGGCCTGCCCGCAGCCGCTCTCCCGAGTCGGCGGGTCCCGGAACCCAGCAGCCCGGGACCCAAGGGCGACCCACCCCGCCGAGGATCCAACAGAGCCCAGGGAACCAGATCCCACCAGGCAGCCACCGGGAGCGACCAGACAGATGCTTAAGGCAGGGGGAGGGTAGGCAAAGATGTTGTAGTATTGCCAGATGTCCCAGGAGAGGGGAGGAGTCCAAAACCCCACCTGAATCACCAATCCACCTAACCTGCACGTCTTTGGACTGCGGGAGGAAACCGGAGCGCCCGGAGGAAACCCACGCAGACACGGGGAGGTCCCGGGAAGAGAACCGGGTCTCCTAACTGCGAGGCAGCAGCGCTACCACTGCGCCACCGTGCCGCCAGTGATCATAATATGTTAGCAAAAATATAAAGCATATATTTATATATATTGGCAATAATAAATACAATGAGGCTATTAGAAATAAACTGGATACATTAGAATTAAAGGTCAAGACGGAGGTAAAAAGCTTATAGGTAATTGTTGACTGTAATCTGAATTTTAAATCGCATATTAATCAGATCACTAGGACAGCATTTTTTCACTTAAGAAACATAGCTAAAGTTAGACCTCTTATATCACTGAAAGATGCTGAGAAATTAGTTCACGCGTTTGTTTTCAGTCGACTAGATTACTGTAACGCACTCCTCTCAGGTCTACCCAAAAAAGACATAAATCGTTTGCAATGAGTGCAGAATGCAGCTGCTAGAATCCTAACTAGGAAAAGAAAATCCGAGCACATTTCTCCAGTTTTGATGTCACTACACTGGTTACCTGTGTCATTCAGGACTGACTTTAAAATTCTGCTTATGGTTTATAAAGCCTTAAATAATCTCGCCCCATCTAATATATCAAAATGTCTGACACCTTTTATTCCAAATGGTAACCTTAGATCCTCAAATGAGTGTCTCCTTATAATTCCAAAAGCAAAACTTAAAAGAAGTGGTGAGGCGGCCTTCTGCTGCTATGCACCTAAAATCTGGAATAGCCTGCCAATAGGAATTCTCCAGGCTAATACAGTAGAGCACTTTAAAAAACTGCTGAAAACATATTACTTTAACATGGCCTTTTTATAACTTCAATTTAACTTAATCCTGATACTGTATGTTCAATTCTTCATAAAAACTATTCATGGTGGCTCTAAAATCCGTACTGACCCCTACTCTCTCTTCTTTTTCTTTTTCCGGTTTCTTTGTGCTGGTGGCCTGCATCACCACCACCTACTCAAAGCTTCATGATGCCCCAACAATGATGGATGGATTAAAAGGCAGAAGTCTACATGACCATCATCATCAAGTCCTTCCGTGAGAACCCTAAATACAAAGAGGACTGTTTCATTTATGTTAGGTAGAATGCCCAGAGGGGACTGGGCGGTCTCATGGTCTGGAATCCCTACAGATTTTATTTTTTCTCCAGCCATCTGGAGTTTTTTTTGTTTTTTCTGTCCCCCCTGGCCATTGAACCTTACTCTTATTCTATGTTACATAATGTTGACTTATTTTATTTTCTTACTGTGTCTTTTATTTTTCTATTCTTCATTATGTAAAGCACTTTGAGCTACTTTTTGTATTAAAATGTGCTATATAAATAAATGTTGTTGTTATATTTAAAATATAATCATAATCGCAATTGTATCACTAGTCTCTTATAAGATATGAGGACATGTATAGAAATTCATTTTTATAAAGTAAGAAGCATTGGTCAAATGCACTGCACGTATAATTAAAAGATAATTAGAAATAACTTACTATACTGTACATAGCTAACATCAAGAACATTAAAAGTCTGCAACTGTTTAGAGTGAAACAAATGGGACAGACACAATCATCTGCAAATAAAGTGATTTTGAATTTGATTTAAACAACATACTTGTCATTAGATTTATACACTAATCCGTAGCAAAATGAAAAAGTGGACTAAGCTGTAACACACTGTAAATGTAATTATTGTGAGCTGCTATCCGAACTTTAACACTTACTCAATTAGATAATGAAAACCCACAATATGTAGACAGACGTTACACAGACAGATCACACAAATAAGATTTCTCATGTTAAACAGTAGCCTAATGTTTTCTACCGTGAAATTATAGCAGTTTTGAAAGTCTCTATAATTACTCATCTTTCTTAATACAACAGCTTTTTGGTTGATTCTTTAGTCGTCATTTTCTATGATGGCTGGACAGTGATATTAGTTTTGTAAGTTAGCTGTAAATGTGCGAAAGAAAAACAAAATGAGCGGATATTCCAAGTAATACAGTAAATGACCATTTACCTACCACCAACGTCCAGCACCTCTCCAAACATCCAGCTCCTCCCAAAAGATCCAGTTCCACCTCATTTTGCAGGCAGTAGGGAGGGGAACTTGTCAAAACAGTGACACCCATTGCAAACAGCAAATTGAAAAGATAAATTAACACCATTAAAACAATGCTGTAACTAAGTAAATGGATGCATTAATTACCCCTAAAGTGTCAAAGTGACAAAGGGAAAGGAAGAAAATATTTTTTAAACCAGCATATCATAAAAAAAAATAACAGTTGGCTCAAATCTACCTTCTGGTGCTTGTTTGTCACTTATGGTATACTTTTTCTGCATGTGATACTGTATGTATATATGCAGATTTTAGCCCAAAGAATTTCTTTGAAATATACACTAGGAAAAAGATAAGCTTTTCCTAGAATAAACCCGAAGTATAACAAATTCATATAAGAGATTTCACGTCAATACACAGAGCTACAAAACTGAAATGCTTTTAATACTAAGTTGGATATGATAATCAATGTTCACATTCATCAGTGAAGATTCAAGATGCTGTCTTCTTTCTAGTTATGAATCTATCTACCTGTAGCTTATTGGGTAATTTTACTGTAAATCTTAATACTGTCAGTCGTTAAATGGTTAACAACTAAAATGTCTTCAAAACTTTTCAAAAGATGGACCCTCTATGTGTTCTTGGTTTGATTTTGGATGGTTACAAGGGCCCTGCAATCAACTCTTATACTGTATGCACAGTACCATCAGTCTGTCTTCCTGAACTGGAAGATGCACTGATTGAGCAATAATCAAAAAAGAAAATGATTCTTCTGCTTCAGTCTGTTAAAATTAGGGAGCGAGCTGACACGGAGCACAGCCAATTTAAATTAACTGACATTTTCAATTGCTGAAATTTATTTTGCATTGAAAAAACAGGGAAAACTACAAACTAGACTGTTTCTTCTAAATATCTGCCTATAGTGTTTCATAAAAAAGATGACAATAACACATTCTGATAAACTTAAATTTGCATGATGAAATATATGGATGGTAATAGTCAAAGTTTTTTTTATTCTTAAAGTGCTGCCAGTAGCTAGGGCCAATGCAAGCAGAGGTTGCAAGATGCCAAAAGCAAAATGACAGGCTGCTGGTTCTTCATGGGGCACACAACCTAGCTAAAGCTGCAATATTTTTTCACACACAACCCAAAATCTTTGACATTTGACCTACTGCAATGTAACCTTATATAGGTGGAGCATGATAAAGACATATGCCATTTAATTTTTTGGGCACATGAATGATAATGGTGCCACTGCCACCAACAAAGAAACAGAAAACACAACAGTGAAGAGGAGGTCATGAAAATAACAAGTCTAGTCAAGTTGGGGAGTATGCACTGGTACAGTGTGTTGCCACACCCACTACTCATTGAAACAGCTCAGGATCCTGGTTTGCAACCCCCCCAGACAGACTTGTGGTCCAGTCCCACCCTCTGGAAATGACCCTCTATCTGCCGTAGCCAGGTGTTACGTGGGCGACCCCTTGGTCTGGTCCAGCCACTTGGGTCCCCAACAATGAGGATCTTTTGAGCCGTATCACCCTCGGGGAAACGCGCCACATGGCCGTGGTGCCGTAACTGACACTCCCTCACAATGCAGGTACAGTAATCCCTCGCTATATCGCGGATTTTAAATGTAAGCACATCTAAATATATATCAAGGATTTTTCGCTGGTTCGCCGCTTTCTGCGGACAATGGGTCTTTTAATTTAGGTTACATGCTTCCTCAGTTTGATTGCCCAGTTGATTTCATACAAGGGACGCTATTGGCGGATGGCTTAGAAGCTACCCAATCAGAGCATGTATTACATATTAACTAAAACTCCTCAATGCTAAAAGATATGCTTCCCGCGTGGCGCTTGTTTTGTTTGCTTCTCTCTGTCTCTCTCACTCTCTCTGCCTGACGGAGGGGGTGTGAGCAGAGGGGGCTGTTTGCCTAGAAGATAGGACGCTCCTCTACAAAATGCCGCTTTATCGCGGTGCTTCTGTATATTTAAAGGCACGTATTGATTTTTGATTGTTTGCTTTTCTGAGCGAGTGCTCTCTCTGACATTATCTGCTCTTCACGTTGCTCCTTTGAAGATAAGATATGTTTGCATTCTTTTAATTGTGAGAAAGAACTGCCATCTCTGTCTTGTAATGAAGCACAGTTTAAACTTTTGACTAAAGGGTGTTATTTCATGTCTAGAGGGCTCTAATAATGTTAACAGTGTGGGAGAGTTTATAAGGGCTTAAAATATATAAAAATAACCATACAAACATATGGTTTCTACTTCGCGGAAATTCATTTATCGCGGCAGAGTCTGGAACGGATTAACTGCGATAAACGAGGGTTGACTGTAATGTGCCTCATTCGGGACTCAATGAGCAACCGCTCATTCGACACAAAATCAAACCAACGGTACCCAAGGATGTTCCGGACAGCCACAGTACTAAAGGAGTCCAGTGTTCGTCTCACTGGATAGCGTCCATGTCTAACCATATAGCAAAACAGGAAGCACCAGGATTCAAAAGACTTGGACCTTCGTCCTTTCGCATAGCTATCAGGAGCACCATACACCCCTTTTCCATAGATATCAGGAGTGCCACACACCCCTTTCCAATGACCTCATGACCCCCCCATGCTCTCCCAATCCATCTACTGACTTCACAGAAAGAGTCACCAGAGACATGAATGTCACTGCCAAGGTAAGTAAACCTCTCAACAAGGTCGACACTCTCTCCACAAACAGACAGACTGCTAATGGCTGTGCCCAAGAGGTCATTAAAGGCCTGGATCTTGGTTTTTATCCAGGACACTCACAAGCCCAGACACTCAGACTCCTCACTCAGTCTCTCGAGTGCCCCGATCAGAGTCTCCATTTACTCTGCGAAGATCACAGCATTGTCAGCAAAGTCAAGATCCGTGAATCTTTCTTCACCAACAGATGCGCCACAGCCGCTGGACCCCACGACCTTGCCCAACACCCAGTCCATAAAAGCAATGAACAGAGTAGAACACACCCCTGACAAACCCCAGAATCAACTGGGAAAAAGGCAGAGGTCCTCAACTCTGCACAGCACTCACAGTACCAGTGTACAGGCCAGCCATGATATCCAGCAACCTCGAGGTGATCCTGCGAACCCTCAGGATGTCCCACAGGGCAGCTCGATCAACTGAGTCGAACGTTTTGCAAAAATCAACAAAGGCTGCAAAGAACTCTGCCGATATTCGTGTTTGCGCTTCATGAGAACCCTCAGTGTCAGGATGCGGTCAATGGTAGTCTTCTTAGGCATAAAACCAGACTGTTCCTGTCGCTGGTAGGTGAACAAGTGATCACGGATCCTATTGAAGACAACCCTAGCAAGCACCTTACCCGGCACCGAGAGCAGTGTTATCCACCTGTAGTTGCTACAATCCTGGCGATCGCCCTTCCCTTTCCAGATAGGGACGACAAGTCCAGTTTTCCAGTCAGTTAGGATGATGCCAGTCTCCCAAATGGAAGCAAACATTGCTTGTAATGGCAAGAGGAAAGCCTTACCACCAGCCTGGAGAATTTCAACCCGGATAGCACAGATCCCTGCAGCCTTTCCCCTTCTCAGCTGGTTCACCACCTGTGCAATCTCAGTAAGATTGAGTGGTTCACAGCTAATTGGAGGATCAGCCTTAAGAACTGTGAACCCAGAGATATCCAATGCCGTAGCTGGAGGATCAGCTTTGAACAACTGCTTAAAGTAGCCAGCCCAGCGGGTCACAACTGCGGACGTGGGTCGCTAGACCACAGATGGTGTGTCACTTGCTCACAGAAAATAACACAACAGTAAAAACTAATAATGTTCAAAATTAACAAATAAACTGAAATACATAATAAATGAATTGTGCGTAGTTAAAAAGTCTTGAACCACAACGATTTGCTTTATCATCCAAAAACTAAAACTAATAAACTGTAAAATTGGTAAATGTTTGTGACTCAAAAACTTTTAGTGAGAGTTGGCAATGCTGTACTTGAACATCTTGTCAAATTCACAGGATGCATTTGGTGTAGGATGAAGTTCTCGTGGGAGGGACAGTCAATAAATAATTTCTCAAATTCTAATCTTCTAGATATCTAATCAGGATAAATGTGTTATCTTGCTGTCAGTGGTTAGCCTCTTTATCTGAAATTTCTGTGGGAAAATGCATGCAGACATGCAAATCTTTTTTCTTGCATATTATGAAGGCTTGAATTCCATGCAAACCCCAACAGAAGTGGTTTCTCAGAATTGTATTTATTTGAAATAAAGGCATTATTATCAACACTACATACAAATAAATCAATAAAGTAATGCAACTACATAAATAAGAAAGTATACACAATCTAAGCTGTATACTGTAGCTACCTACACATATGGTCTAAAGTCGAAACCACCCACAAATGTTCCCCACTCAGCTCAACTACAGTAGTAATGCTTTTCAAACGTCTGGCTATGCTGCTTGCCCTAAAATTACCTCCTGGCCTTAGCAAGAAGATAAATATTTTGCCCCTACACTGGAGTCATTTCTGAATCAATAGTAATACTGGATGACTGCCATTTAACATTTCCAGCAGGGATATATTTCCACCTCCATGGCTGTTACTGTTGTGTTTAGAAGGGGAAAAGGCTTTGCAGTCAGCTCTGCTTCATTTCTCCAGTTGTACTATTAATGTTAATCACTGTTCTTATAATTATAATTTTTGAAAGTAATTTTGGAGGCAGTGGAAAATTTAGCTTGTGGACAAAATGAGTATTTTGGAGATGACCCCCAAATAGAATCCAGAAAAAGAGTACTTTCAAAAAATGCACTCTTAAAAACTTCAATGAATCCACTCCCAGCTTTAGAATATAAAGGCCGAGGGTGGTCCTTCAACAATGACATCGGGTGGCCCCATCTCTTGGGGTTCCACCCACGAAACATTGTTTTTTTTATGCACACACTACATCTGACTTTCATCAATCACACTGCCTTTAATGCAAAGTGTCACTACAAAAAGCCAAAGATCACTTCCACCAGTGGTGTGTCAGCATTAACAGCAGAAGGAGAATTGCATTCATCTCCCAGCAGATGGTGTTGTTGTGCAAAAATGAAGTAAATAGTAAACTTCCCTCAGCATTTTAATGTATTGTTAAAATATTTATGGAAAATGCAACTCAAGGTCATGCAACATTATATGATTTTTGTAGTGATTTTCAGTCATAACATTTATTTACATACTTTTAGGGCAGTGCCATCCCGTGAAGGCCAGTCATCTACTCTGATATACACAGTGAATTATTCCTTCTAGTCTGCAACTCATCCCGCACACTATTACCTGTCAGAAAAAAGGGTGCTAGAAAGTCATCAAGTTGTTGGTAAATTTTACATGCCCAACAATTTTCAATCATGTACACTGACATGGTCTGGTAAAATCAATGAGGACTACAAGCCAATGTTAAATTGGCTTTTGTCGTCATAATATTTTTTTTCCAATTTTCCATTGTATGCTAAATACAAATTATTATATAGAAAATAATTTATTTTAGCAGTCTGTGAAATTTTCATTGTACCTGGTGCCAATACCATGTTTCAAAGGTTGCTTGGGCAGGCCCTTCCACCCTGCAGTATTCCAGACATACATTTGCTTATGTGTACATATGTGGAGCCTGAACTTTTCATTTCCACCTTGGGGATTGAAGGTTAGACTCCTTCAAAGTGACATATTGGTTGATTTGTTTTTTTATAACACAATTGATAGGCTGAGTATACTTGTATATTTTACTATTTTGAGTAGTCGTCATCATTATCATTACTTTACTTAGGTGTTAGTCCTCCTGTGCTGGTCGGTGCAATTCAATATGATGCTATGTCTTCTGTATCTTCCAATTTGATATTTACAGATTAGAGATCTTCATGGAACATCACATGAAATGCCTTTGTTGGTCTGCCCAAATTTTGCTTGCCTTTGTGCAGTGTACATTGCAGTTTTTGACAGGTGTTCTGTGGGTTAAAGGTGTCCTGCCAGTCACATTCGGCATTTGATTATAACGAATCATATCATTTACTTATGTACAATACTATTTTAGCACTTTACCCCAATTGGAAATTTATAGATATTCATTAGTGTTTTAGCTTTTGGTGTTGAGTATTGTTGATGTTGAGGTACGTTTTGGAAATGTTTTCTGGTGGTTTTAGTGTATAACAAAATAATAATGTATTAGAACTTCACTTAGCATGACATTTTTACGGCATCCTCTCCTGACATTTTATCATTACTGTTGGTAGTATCTTAATACATTGTGAAATGCATTGTTGCTCTTTTGTCCCCTCACATGAGGGTTAGTGAAAGTTGTGTACTTCATTGGCTGCCCTCCAATGCCACTCTTGTCACTCCCATCTAAAATGGCACCTTTCATACAGTTATATGCTCTCATCTGCCTTGTTTATTCCTTGCACATTCATGCTGCTTGCTCTGCCTCACACTGCTCATTTGAGGTTAGAGGCAAACACTGAGTCCAATGGATTTGTGCAGTGGAGAGGGTTTCAATGTCATAAGATTACTTCACTCCTAATAGTGAAAATTGTGGCTTCCTAAAAGTGACACATGCCAAGTCAGGCCTTTGAAGCCTTTTTAAAGTAGACCTCACCCCAGGCAGCCTGACATCCCAACTTAACAGGCAGGCTTTGGCCTACTCAAGCCTAAAATGAGGAGCTGGATACTAAAGTTCAAAAATAACTTGAATGTCCTAAAATAGCAAAAAAATAAGAGAGGTTAAACCGTAAATTCCTTCTGACTCAAGGACATGGTTCATTTAGAATGAAGTTATTTATTTAATAGGCACAAAGAACAACAATAAGGGGAAAAGGCAAAAAATAAGGCAAAGGGTTTACCTAAAAGATAATCCAGAGAAAACAGTTCCCAATCCAAGATCAAGAATCCACAAAAACAGAAACAAGATCCAGAAACCAGAAAATAAATAGTAATGCACTCTTAAGAACTTCAGTGAACATCTGAAGTGCTCACTCCCAGGTTAGAGTATAAAAGCTGAGAATGAACCTTAAGCAGTGATGTGATGGTTTACCTTTTGGAGTTCTACCCACAAAACACACGGAATGCACAGAATGCCTTCAAAGAACAGAAGCACAATACTTAACAACTGAAGTAATTAAAGAAAATATTACCAAGGACAGGTGGCAAGATGGTGCAGTGTTAGTATTGCTACCTTGCAACAAGAACCACGGTTCATGTCTGAAGTGCTTCATGTGTGGAGTTTGCATGTCCTCCCTGGGGGTATACTCCCACCAAAGACATGCAGGTTATGTGGATCTGTGAGGCTAAATTCACCCTTTGCTTGGTTTGTGTGTGAGTGGGTTTGCCATATGATGGACTGGCGTCACATCTGGAATTTTTCCCATGTGGTGTTTGTGATGCTTCCTAGGGTAAGCTTCAATATCCCTGCCTTGGATAAATGTGTTAAGAAAATAGATTGATAATAAAAGAAAAACATAATTTTAGGTAAATCAAGAAAAGGCAAATCAATTCTACAAACATAATTAATTAAATAAAAGGCAAACAATATATAAAAAACAACAAAGCCTTTAAGTAAAAAAACAAAGTTAAATTTAAGTGAAGAAAATTCAAGTCATATGAATGCCTTGAAGCAGACTAGTGCTCCACCCAGGCTTCAGTTCTGTCTTCTGCCCAATGACCCTGGCAAATGCTTTCAGAAAATGAATGGGGAAATCACATCAGTTTTCAACTTATTATGCCATGTTTATTTTATTTTTAAATTCAAATAAATTGCGTTATTTTGGAGTAGCAGAGCCAGAGGATTGAATATGATTCCCAATTTTGTCATTTTCTGTGTCAAAAATGCCATCATCTTCCCGTGTTCATGTTGATTTTCTTTCATTATTTATTTTTCTTCATATATTTCGAAGATTTGCATGTGAACATAACCTCTATAATTAACTTGGCCCAAGATAAGTCTGTGCAAGAATTCTCTCTATGGCACCCTGGTTCCAACAATGCCCTTAATGCTGCAAACATAAGCTTCTGTGCCTTGTGATCCCATATTAGAATATTCATATTAAGGGTCATTCTGGAAGTAGATGGAGGGATTATTCATTTAGAGCAGTTGTCAAAATCGGTCAGTTCTCTGGTTAGTAAATACATCTCTGGACTGATTTTTGTCTAATGAAATTAAAATAAAAAAAAAAAACTATAGGTATTTTATTTCCTAAATCCAACTAACAAGATTTTCTCTCAAGGAAAACATATTACTTCATATACAACACTGTATATTTAAAAGTTTTTTTTAATAATATTAATTTACCTGATAATCAGTTTACCCAATAAAGGCTCCTAATTCTAATTCTAAAAAGTCTAAGTCTATTGTTAACTCCAAAGTATGCCTACAGATAATGGTAGTGAAGCGTTTACTGACTGTTAAAGTATTAATGCTGAAAACATTTATATTCACTGACATTCCTCCTAATTACTAATGTCAATCACTGATTGATTAGCTGTATGCCTATGCAGAACAACATTTCAAATCTGGCAGCCATTGTCTTTTTAAAGCAAAAAAAAGTGCAGCATTCAGCTCCCGACTGTCAGTGGATATCTGCTCTGTGATGTCCATTACACCAAAATATTGACTCATAGGGGTTATTTTCTAAAGGTATTGATTTGAAGTTTATATCATTATCTACTACTTTTTCCTTTTTCCACATATTATGCTGTCCTAAGCCAATAATATGAAAAATATGTGTTTACATTTTAATTAATTGTATGTTTAGAATTTTTGTGAAAGGGTAGAAACAATTAAGCCTAATTGTTTTTCTGTAAACAAAGGGGCAGTACTTGATTTAAAATTTTTCAGGTTAAGTGTAGTGAGGCCATGCATTACTAGAATTGCTCCCAGGCAGCCACTTGTTTATATGCTAAGCTTCTAAAGTGCACAGGTTGGTCAGACAGAAAGAAACTCAGCAGGTCTACTTGTACACAGCCTTCAAAAAATATCCAACCTCTGGACTTTTTTTACATTTTATTGCTACACAACCTTTAATCACAGTGGATTTAGTTTAGCTTTTTTGACACTGACCAACAGAAAAAAGAATCTTCAGTGTCAAAGTAAAAACAGATCTCTGCAAAGTGATCTGAATTAACTACAAATATAAAACACAAAATAACTGATTGAATAAGTATTCACCAACTTTAATATGATATGCCTAAACCATCACTAGTGCAGCCAGTTGGTTTTAGAAGTCACATTATTTGTTCAATGGAGATCAACTGTCTCTAGTGAAGGAGTTTCCTTTGATTGTTCCACCTTATCTGGAAGGAACATTATGTGGTGAGTCAGTAGAATATAAAATGAAGGCAAAAGAACACTCAAAGCAACTCTGTGAAAAGGTCTTTAAAAAGCACAATTCAGGGCATGGATAGAAGACAGTATCTGAGTCGCTGAATATCCCTTTGAGTCCAGCTATATTAATCATTAAGAAATGATGCCTATAGCAGGTCGCCAAGAGACCTGTGAGAACTGTTGGATGAGTTACAAGCCACAGTGGGTAACACTGGAGAGACAACCACTGTGATGAGTGCTTTCCCAAAGAGAAATCAACTGTTAAAAAGAGCATACATGACATCTCAACAAGAGTTTGCCAGAATGTACGTGGGAGACTCTAAGGTCATTTGTAAGAAGATGCTATGGTTTGAAGAGACTAAAATTTTGCGGTTTGGCCATCAGACTTAACGGCGTGTGTGTATCAAAAATACACAGTGGTGGCAGCATAATGCAGAAGAGATGTTTCTCTACAGCAGGTTCTGGATGGTTTATGAGGTTGGAGGGGAAAATGAATGCAGCAAAATACAGAGAAAGACCTCCTTTTGTTAAATTAAAATATTGTGGCTTATGTTTCTTCCACATCCTGGAGGAAAACCTAATGCAGTCTGTAGGAATCCTGCACCAAAGGAGAAGATTTTCAGTAACACAGCAACCACAAGCATAAAGCCAAAACTACACAGGAATGGCTTAAAAGCAACAAAGTTAATGTCCTGGAGTGACCAAGTCAGAGTCTAGATGTTAATCCAATTGCAAATTTGTAGTTGGGCTTGATAAAGTCTGCTCACTCAGGATTCTCTTGTAGCCTGAGAGGGTCTGAGCAGATTTGCAAAGATGAATGGGGAAAAATGGTATTGACCAGATGTTGAAACCTGATAGTGATAGACCTGTGCACACAGACTCAATGCTGCAATTGATGCTAAATACACAGGAGTAAATATTAATGGGAGCAATTATTTTGTCTTTTCATATTAATAATTAATTTAGACTGAGTCTCCTTTGCAGAGATCTGTTTTCACTTTGACATTAAATAGTCTTAATCACTATGACTTTTGGGTTCCCTGAATTTAATTGGAATACTAAAATCAGCTGCCTTCTTCTTACCTTTTGTACATTGTCTTAGTTCCTCAGTATAAATAGAGCAGACAATGTCAGGGTCCTACTGTACTGTCCTGATCATCAAGTCTTATTGCAAAGTGGATGTAATAAGAGATTTGTGAAATATACTTATGTTCTGTTTCAGGTATTTTACTACAAACTTTCCACAAATGGAGAAAAAAACATCAAAATATTTTATTTATATTAAAATTCTGATTTTCAAAATAGCTTACAAATGCAGTTATAATGTCCTCTCCCTTTGCTGTACCACCAAGAAGTATCAAGTAGCAGAGTAAATACAGTAATTGTCACAATATCATGCAACTATCACTAGGCCCCGCCACATCATTCACATCGACACTTTTGTCAAGAGCGACACCAAATACAAGAGCTTATTGTAACCCAGTTTTCTGTTTTACCGTTACATTTTCAGCTATATCAGTTATGCATCTCTTGATTGACAGTATTTCTCGCATTCGACACAGTATTATTTCTTTATTTGGTAAGTCACTAAACAATATTTTAAAACTGCTCAAAAAAGTTTCCTTGATAAATTCTCCATCTGTGAAAGGTTTGGCTTTTAAATCCACACACTGGGCAATTTTGTTACTACATTCAGTGGCTTTATTTTTGACTCCAATTACTTGACTACACATAGTTTGTTTTTTGTAGCCAGAAAGAGCCCTTTTTATGGCTTCACTTTTCTCCTCAGAGTTTTTAAACATGGACTGATGTTTGGTTTGATAGCGTCTTTGTACACCATATAACACACAAACAGCACAATCCTTTTCATTTGTCCAAAAGTCTTGAAAGGTGCAGATATCAAATTTTTTTCCTTTTTTGAGTCATTTTAAGGACACCATATTACTTAATAACAACAGTGACTTTTGTGTTACGGTCCAAAAACTGTACTGGTATGAGTATGTAACACCCGAGAGAACTCTAGAGGTGGTGGTGGGGGTGGTTGGGAGAGACAGGAAGGATAGGACGGAAATAGAATTCCATCAAGGTCAGTCATTATTTCTCACTCAGTTGGTTTGCATCAAATTGCACATTTGTACCACCAATGCCTAACAACTTTAGTTTTTAAGGAATGTAAAAACAGGAATAGCTTTAAAAGACTCTTTAAGGGCTGAATATTTTTTCAACAGCTGGCATAAATGCACAAAGGCAAGAGAGCGTAGAGAATGCATAAAATAAAATACTCCTTAGAAAATGTTATGCATATTATTGCTGAATCGGACTCCAACTTATCAGACTCAGAAGTTGATGCAAGTCACAAATCTTAGTGCTGGACACATTTGTCTAGTGGCCGGCAGCCGCATGGAGACACTCCTATATGTCATTATAAATCGACACTCGCCTCGAAGAGGTAATTTAGAACATTTTCGAATTGTTTTATGAGATCATAATTATTGTATTTCACTTCTCTCATCATGCTTGTCACGTGTGCCGTAGGTTGCAGATGCCTGACAAACATCAATAGATATATATATTTCAAACAAAAGAAAAGTTCTTACTTAGATGTCACAGTCACAGTGAGGCGTTATGCAGACATATTGTTGTTGGTATAAAGAAGCCCCAACAGCATTTCTTGACACACTTTTGCTGAATTATTTTTTGGCTGAAAGTACTTAGTGTCAGTGTGTCAGAGAAAGGATGTGCAGCATTGTTTATAATGACACTCCATTTTGTTTTACTTCTCTCCTTTCCTACTACATCCAGGGGTTCTAGAGTGTGTTGTATAACTGAGCTTGCCCTTTTAGTCTGTTGATTTGGTGAGCATCTATTGAAGTGATGTTACCAGCCCAGAACATCACAGCAGCTATGTCAGAGTTATAGAAGATGTGAATGATGTTACTTCCCAGATTAAAGAAGTGCAGTCTCCCAAGGGAAAAGCCTGCTCTGTCTTTTCTTATATAGTTCCTAAATGTTCCAAAAGCAGTCCAACCTGTAATTAATCTGTACCCCCAAATACTTGTAGGAATGGACCACCTTTACCTCCACTTCTTGATTACTGTGCAGTTAGTTTTAAGAGAATATATAACTTTTCCTGATTGTATTAAAAAAAAAACTTCTAGTAACAAAATCAGTGTGTCCTCATAGGCGAGTTCTTCTGTCCATCAGAGTTTGTATTCATTGATTTATAGCTCTTTTGTCTTGCTTGATTACATTTCATGCCTTCTGGCTCAAGAAGCCAGCTCTGGAGAGGTGTCAATTGAACTCTGATCTACATCTTTGTTATGAAGTATAGATGGATGAAGTACAGACAGATCCTGGTACAAGCTAGAGTTCAATCATTTATTTTAAAGTGTAAATGGGTGAAGGCACAGTTTTATGTCTAAATCTAAATTATGCCATGTGCATTGTTTTTGTCAACTACTCCATTTACCTGTTCAAAAAAATCTAAAAGCTTTGCTTGCTAGTATCTTTCATAAATTCTACTAACTGTTATTTAGTATATTATTTTCATATAAGGTTAGCTTATATAAATACTAGCAGAATGCCCGCGCTTCGCAGCGGAGAAGTAGTGTGTTAAAGAAATTATTAAAAAGAAAAGAAAAAATGTAAAAAATAACGTAACATGATTGTTAATGTAATTGTTTTGTCATTGATATGAGTGTTGTTGACATCACTTGATGTTTTCTTGGAGGAAACAAGTGGATAGGACTGGCGAGCTTTGTTGGGCTGAATGGCCTGTTCTCGTCTAGATTGTTCTAATCTATATATATACAGTATATATATATATATATATATATATAGCAAAATACCCACGCTTTAGCGGAGATTTAAAAAGAAAAGGAAACATTTTAATAATAATGTAACATGATTGACAATGTAATTGTTTTGTCATTGTCATGAGTGTTGCTGGCATATATATATACACTCACCTAAAGGATTATTAGGAGCACCATACTAATACGGTGTTTGACCCCCTTTCGCCTTCAGAACTGCCTTAATTCTACGTGGCATTGATTCAACAAGGTGCTGAAAGCATTCTTTAGAAATGTTGGCCCATATTCATAGGATAGCATCTTGCAGTTGATGGAGATTTGTGGGATGCACATCCAGGGCACGAAGCTCCCGTTCCACCACATCCCAAAGATGCTCTATTGGGTTGAGATCTGGTGACTGTGGGGCCATTTTAGTACAGTGAACTCATTGTCATGATCAAGAAACCAATTTGAAATGATTCGAGCTTTGTGACATGTTGCATTATCCTGCTGGAAGTAGCCATCAGAGGATGGGTACATGGTGGTCATGAAGGGATGGACATGGTCAGAAACAATGCCCAGGTAGCCCGTGGCATTTAAACGATGCCCAATTGGCACTAAGGGGCCTAAAGTGTGCCAAGAAAACATCCCCCACACCATTACACCACCACCACCAGCCTGCACAGTGGTAACAAGGCATGATGGATCCATGTTCTCATTCTGTTTACGCCAAATTCTGACTCTACCATTTGAATGTCTCAACAGAAATCGAGACTCATCAGACCAGGCAACATTTTTCCAGTCTTCAACTGTCCAATTTTGGTGAGCTCGTGCAAATTGTAGCCTCTTTTTCCTATTTGTAGTGGAGATGAGTGGTATCCGGTGTGGTCTTCCGCCTCAAGGTTGTGCGTGTTGTGGCTTCACAAATGCTTTGCTGCATACCTCGGTTGTAACGGGTGGTTATTTCAGTCAAAGTTGCTCTTCTATCAGCTTGAATCAGTCGGCCCATTCTCCTCTGACCTCTAGCATCAACAAGGCATTTTCGCCCACAGGACTGCCGCATACTGGATGTTTTTCCCTTTTCACACCATTCTTTGTAAACCCTAGAAATGGTTGTGCGTGAAAATCCCAGTAACTGAGCAGATTGTGAAATACTCAGACCGCCCGTCTGGCACCAACAACTATGCCACGCTCAAAATTGCTTAAATCACCTTTCTTTCCCATTCTGACATTCAGTTTGGAGTTCAGGAGATTGTCTTGACGAGGACCACACTCCTAAATGCATTGAAGCAACTGCCATGTGATTGGTTGATTAGATAATTGCATTAATGAGAAATTGAACAGGTGTTCCTAATAATCCTTCAGGTGAGTGTATATATATATTGTAAAAGAAATGAGACAACACAGCGTAAAGAGTTGGTGTTTCTGGCCCCGTATACTGTAAACAAAATAAGTTTCTTTTTTACAAGGTCAAGGGTACAAACAAAAATATTGCTTATGCGCGCAACGCCTTCACATGCGCCGGCGGCCATTTTTATATAGGAGGAGCCGGAAGTGGAGGAATGCTGGGAAGGAGGCGTGAGGGATGACGGGATTCGGGACGTCAGGGAAGATGGCGGAGGAAGGGCGGAAGTGGACGTGGTGCGGTCAGGTTATGATGGCGGAGCGTCTTTTTTCCTGAAAGAGAGAGCAGAAAGGTTAGTACCCTGCCATTCCCTACCGACAAACGTCCTTGAAGCGATTTGGTCCGCCCGCGCCTCCTACTCGCGCATGCGTGACTATATATATATATATATATACAGTAATCCCTCCTCGATCGGGGGGTTGCGTTCCAGACCCCCCCGCGATAGGTGAAAATCCGCGAAGTAGAAACCATATGTTTGTATGATTATTTTTATATATTTTAAGCCCTTAGAAACTCTCCCACACTGTTTATAAATATTCTCCACAGTTATACAGTAAACCCTTGTTTATCGCGGTTAATCCGCTCCAGACAGATAAATGAATTTCCACGAAGTAGGATTCTTTATTTATAAATCTAATATTTTCGCAGTTAGAGCATTGAAAACCTGTTTACGACCTTCTAAATACGTTTTTAACACTATTAGAGCCCTCTAGACATGAAATAACACCCTTTAGTCAAAAGTTTAAACTGTGCTCCATGACAAGACAGAGATGGCAGTTCTTTCTCACAACTAAAAGAATGCAAACATATCTTCCTCTTCAAAGTGCGCGTAAGGAGCGGAGAATGTCAGAGAGAGAGTAAAGTAAACAATGAAAAATCAATAGGGCTGTTGCGCTTTTAAGTATGCAAGCACCGCGATAAAGCAGCGGCAATGAAGGGATCAATGCGAAGGTAGTCTTTCAGCATTTTTTACAGGAGCGTCCGTATCTTCTAAGCAAACAGCCTCTGTGCAAAATGCCCCTCTACTCACATCTCCTCCGTCAAGCGCAGAGAACGTCAGAGAGAGAGAGAGAGAGCGCGAGATTAAAGCAAACAATCAAAAAATCAATAAGTGTGCTTTTGGACGCACCTCGATAAAGTGGCATTTCTTAGAGGAGCGTCCGTATCCACTAGGCAAACAGCTTCTGTGCAAGCAGCACCTCTGCTCACACCCCCTCCGTCAGGCGCAGAGAATGTCAAAGAGGGTGAGATAGAGGCAGAGACAAGCAAACAATCGAGCACCGCGCAGGAGGCATATCTTATAGCATTGAGGAGTTTTAGTTAATATGTAATACGTGCTCTGATTGGGTAGCTTCTAAGCCATCCGCCAATAGCGTCCCTTGTATGAAATCAACTGGGCAAACAAACTGAGGAAGCATGTACCATAAATTAAAAGACCCATTGTCCGCAGAAATCCATGAATCAGCGAAAAATCCATAATATACATTTACATATGCTTACATATAAAATCCACGAAAGAGCAAAACCGCGAAAGTCAAAGCGCGATACAGCAAGGGATCACTGTATATACATACATGTGTACATATATATATATATATATATAGTCACATATACTATGGGGTGCCAAACAGGCAAATACATTGATTTTCTGAATATATAAAGTCGGCGTCAGAATATATAAAGTCAAAACTTGAATATATAAAGTCATTCCCGAATATATAAAGTCAAAACTCCATCCATCCATTTTCCAACCTGCTGAATCCGAACACAGGGTCACGGGGGTCGCTGGAGCCAGTCCCAGCGAACACGGCAGGAACCAATCCCAGGCAGGGTGCCAACCCATCGCAGGACACACACAAACACACCCCCACACCAAGCACACACTAGGGCCAATCTAGAACCGCCAATCCACCTAACCTGCATGTCTTTGGACTGTGGGAGGAAACCGGAGCACCCGGAGGAAACCCACGCAGACACGGGGAGAACATGCAAACTCCACGCAGGGAGGACCCGGGAAGTGAACCCGGGTCTCCTAACTGCGAGGCAGCAGCGCCACCACTGCGCCACCCTATATAAAGTCACTGTCGGAATATATAAAGTCAAAACTTTTTTCTGAATATATAAAGTCAAAACTTGAATATATAAAGTCAGCGTCAGAATATATAAAGTCAAAACTTGAATATATAAAGTCAAAACTTGAATATATAAAGTCAGCGTCAGAATATATAAAGTCAAAACTTGAATATATAAAGTCATCGCTGGAATATATAAAGTCATTCCTGATTATATAAAGTCAACATCGGAATATATAAACTCATTCCTGAATATATAAAGTCAAACTCAAAATTTATTGATTGAAACGACTCTGAACTGAACTAAGTTAACAAAAACGTATTCAGAAAAATTAATTAAAAACACTGTTCGGTTAATGTTTTGAAAATGATGCATGTGCCCTGCCCAGGATTGGTTCCTGCCTTGCGCCCAGTGTTGGCTGGGATTGGCTCCAGCAGACCCCCGTGACCCTGTGGTCGGATTCAACGGGTTGGGAAATGGATGGATATTCCAGCACTGACTTTGTATATTTCGACGCTGACTTTATATATTCAAGTTTTGACTTTATATATTCCAGCGCTGACTTTATATATTCACGTTTTGACTAACAAAATTTTAAGTTACAAAGTGATCAAAACTCTCGTTTATATCCTGCGTCCTCTCATTAAACTTGTATCCCGCATAACTGTGGGCATGACAAACGCCAGCGGCAGCCTTTCTATGAACTTAATTTAAACTTTAGGTCTACACCGTGCTTTGTTTCCGAAGTAGCAGCACTCATGAATATGGTTGTATATGTCATTCACTTGCTTATTGTTTCGCTGCCTTCTCAATTATATAATGCATGTTTTCTTCAGTGCTTTTTGGAGCTCTTCCTTGTTTTCTACGTACTGCGTTGACAGTCAGTTCACGTGATTACGTGGGAGGCGTGATGATGTCACATGAAACTCCGCCCCCCACGGCTTTCGAGCTCAACTCCATTACAGTATATGGAGAAAAATAGCTTCCAGTTATGACCATTATGCGTAGAATTTCGAAATGAAACCTGCCCAACTTTTGTAATGAAGCTGTAAGGAATGAGCCTGCCAAATTTCAGCCTTCCACCCACACGAGAAGTTGGAGAATTAGTGATAAGTGAGTGAGTCAGTGAGTGAGTGAGTGAGTGAGTGAGTCAGTGAGAGCTTTGCCTTTTATTAGTATAGATAAACCTATAAACATAGATATTTGACATGTTCTGCAATAAGATGTCATGTCATGTCCAGTCCATACACTGGCTTTATTCTTAAACAGCTCTATCTCTTTGTTAGTCCTGAGTTGGGGCCCATTACACACCTAACAGAGCTAACATCTACTATTAACTAGTAGTTTTGGTCATTATGACCTTCTCTTACCTGAAACATTGCAGCAGTGGTTCCCAGACTCTGCCCTGGGGTCCCCCCTGTGGCTGTAGGTTTTTGTTTCAACCAACTTCTGTTTTTGATTGAACTCCTAGCCTAATTAAATGAGTCATTATTTTCAAGATTTTTTATTAAAATGTACTAATCTTTTTTTTTTGTTAACAGTAGTTTCCTCCTAATTTTCATTCTCCTTTTCCAGGTGTTCTGGTTATTTAATTGTTTATATATTAATTAGCGGGTTTGACTCTGAAGTAGCTGCAGCTTTCATCATCCTGGGTGTCTGCTCTGCTTGTTGTTAATTGTCACTATGTGGGTTAAATGAAGGGAGCAAACTACACAGGAAAAGGGAAAAATAATAGGAAAACAACAAAAGAGAGTTAAGCATTCATAGCTTTAGAAAAAAATAGAAATATTTCTAAATGTCTTATTAATGTAAAAACCATAGTGATTTTTTAAAATAAAAATAATAAATGTCTTTGTCAAAAGCAGCTCTCTGTCTCTTTTTTCTCTTGGCAATCATTTTTGATTTGGAAGTGGTTTGTGATATGCAGTACCTCTTAGGGTTACATCACCTTGTCTGTAGGCCTCTGGCACCTTTTGGACACCTGAGGTTTTATATTATATTTATTATTTTTTAATTACTGTAGGGAATCCAAAATAAAACACATTGCTTTTCTGAGCTTTCAGACTGGACAGAGAGCCTAGGGAAAGATAACACCATCAGAATTTCTTCAAATGTTTTCTCTTGTCAACAGGACAACTCATATCAATCCCCAGAATGGAATTTATAAACAGGTTTTGCTGCAAGCAGCTGCTGATACAATGCTTTTCAAAGACTCTTATCTTCTACGGAGAGTTAGGCTATAGTCAGAATGCATTTTATTGGAAATGTAATAACAAGTGATAGTCTGGCTAGCTGTAGTATGTCTATTTCATTTAAAAACTTAAAGGTTGATCCATAGATCATTACAATATAGATGTTTTGCATTTTCCTTATTGATTTAACAGGCTATAGAAATAATAGTGGTAACCACTGAAAGATCAGTCATAACACACAATACAATCACATTTTTTCCTCTTTCTGTCCTCTTAGTATTGCCAGGTACCTCCTGACTGTGACTCCCCAATTTGAGGTGGTGGGTTTGTTTTCAAGCTGGACCTGGGAATGCTTTTGGTGCCACAGCATGCCTTTATAGAAACAAATGGAAAGCAGGGAGGTCCTCTCTTGATAGGCCCTCCACAAGCACCCAATGAAACCCAACAGGGTTGCATTTCCCAACTCCAACACCCAAGCACCCCTGCGAGTGTCCAAACTAGGACACCACAAGAGGACCACTCCTGCCTGTCATATGAAGGATAGAACTGGTTCTGCTGGTCCAACAGTTATATTATTCTGGTTGAGTATGAAGTCATTTCCTTGTCCAACTGGCCAGCTTGCCTATCTTTACATCTTGGCCTCCTGTCGGGCAAGAAATTATTTTCCATCCCAGCTGTGATGTCCATCCGTCATTTTGGGCACTTACAATGTATATTGATTACTAATTGTAGTGTTATAGTTACCAATTAACCTATTCTGTTTATGGTGGCATATTTTGAAAAAGTGGTAATGTCATAGACATTTCTTAATTTATCTCTTTGGCAGTGTCCACATCTGGAAGCAATTTCTCTTACAGCACAGACAGTTAGATTGTTACCAAATCTCAAAGAAAAAAGTATGGTAACAAGAAGCCATGCTGTAGGCCAGTATAATAAATACAATGGCTCTTAAAAACTTTGTCATCCTAATTGGTTTAATAGACATTTTTGTAAGGTAACTTGCTAAGTAAGAAAACACATCATTTATATCCTGCTGTAGACTATGCTGTCAGTGTGTGAGTTGCTATGGAATCTTGAACATAGTTACCCAGCCATCAGTTTGCACCAAAGAAGAACAGAGAGCGAAAATGGACAAAGGGTGTTAAAACAGCTTAAATTCACCCCCATCAATGGGAATAAATCCAGTGTATATGATTGGATAGAAATTATCAAAAAATTGGCCAGATGTGACAGATCCAGAGCATTCAAAGCAATCATCAACATTAACCATGGATGAAAACAGGGAAGAATTATTTTTACAGACAAAGGAGTAATGATAGACGAAGTTCCATTGGAACTAGAATAGCTTATTAATCTGGGAATGATAACAAAATGAAAGAAACAGTACATGTATTGATTAGCTTATACACTATTTATATAAGTGCATTGATAAGCATGGAGACTGTCTGAGAAATAATGAATTTAACATGTCATAAAGGATTTTTGAAAAATATGGGAATGGTAATTTAACCCATGATGCTTGGACTGTTATACTATGAACAATACTTACAACTCAAGGATACCATCAAGTCTTTCAGCTAAAGCATCAATCTCGATAGAGTCAAAATTGTGGTCAGAATGTGCTTAAAGGTTTTCATATTCCATATCATTAGCATTGTGTAACTTTTCTAAGATTTACCCAAACATATGTTTACGTTTTTGAAGAAGAAGACATTTCCCTTGAAAAAACTTAAATTCTTATTGTGGATCAACCAAACGATCAACATGCACTCTGACAGAAGCTTGTGTGTAACAGTGCATAAAGGTGAGCTGCCATACGTGCAATATATTTCTTGCTTTTTATGCACAGCTGTAACATGTAATATGAATGACCAATCATACGAAACTACTGTATATAACATTGGAATGCTCTGAACTTCATCTATCCAGTGGTAATGCGCCTTTCACTGGAAGTGACTCAGCCTAGGGAGGATCTTTTATAAAAGTAGGTTCACTCAGCTGTGAAGCACTGCTAACCTGGGTATATACAGTTGTGCTTGAAAGTTTGTGAACCCTTTAGAATTTTCTATATTTTTGCATAAATATGACCTAAAACATCATCAGATTTTCACTCAAGTCCTAAAAGTAGATAAAGAGAAACCAGTTAAACAAATGAGACAAACATATTATACTTGGTCATTTATTTATTAAGGAAAATGATCAAATGTTACATACCTGTGAGTGGCAAAAGTATGTGAACCTTTGCTTTCAGTATCTGGTGTGACCCCCCTTTGCAGCAATAACTGCAACTAAACATTTCCGGTAACTTTTGATCATTCCTGCACACCGGCTTGGAGGAATTTTAGCCCATTCCTCTGTACAGAGCAGCTTCAACTCTAGGATGTTGGTGGGTTTTCTTACATTAACTGCTCACTTCAGGTCTTTCCACAACATTTCAATTGGATTAAGGTCAGGACTTTGACTTGGTTATTTCAAAACATTAACTTTATTCTTCTTTAACTATTCTTTGGTAGAACGACTTGTTTGCTTAGGGTCGTTGTCTTGCTGCATGACTCACCTTCTCTTGAGATTTAGCTCATGGACAGATGTCCTGACATTTTCCTTTAGAATTCTCTGATATAATTCAGAATTCATTGTTCCATCAAAGAAGACAAGCCATCCTGGACCAGATGCAGCAAAACAGGCCCAAACCATGATACTACCACCACCATGTTTCACAGATGGGATAAGGTTCTTATGCTGGAATGCAGTGTTTTCTTTTCTCCCAACATAACGCTTTTCATTTAAACCAAAAAGTTCTATTTTGGTCTCATCCGTCCACAAAACCACAACAACCTTCTGGTTTGTCCACGTGATCTTTAGCAAACTTCTGACGAGCAGCAATGTTTTTTTTTGGGGAGCAGTGGCTTTCTCCTTGCAACCCTCCCATGCACACCATTGTTGTTCAGTGTTCTCCTGATGGTGGACTCATGAACATGAACATTAGCCAATGTGAGCAAGGCCTTCAGTTGCTTAGAAGTTACCCTGGGGTCCTTTGTGACCTCGCTGACTATTACACGCCTTGCTCTTGGAGTGATCTTTGTTGGTTGACCACTCCTGGGAAGGGTAACAATGGTCTTGAATTTCCTCCATTTGTACACAAGCTGTCTGACTGTGGATTGGTGGAGTCCAAACTCTTTAGAGATGGTTTTGTAACCTTTTCCAGCCTGATGAGCATCAACAACTCTTTTTCTGAGGTCCTCAGAAATCTCCTTTGTTCGTGCCATGATACACTTCCACAAACATGTGTTGTGAAGAGCAGACTTTGATAGATCCCTGTTCTTTAAATAAGACAGGGTGCCCACTCACACCTGATTGTCATCTCATTGATTGAAAACACCTGACTCGAATTTCACCTTTAAACTAACTGCTAATCCTAGAGGTTCACATACTTTTGCCACTCACAAATATGTAATATTCGATCATTTTCCTCAATAAATAAATGACCAAGTATAATATTTTTGTCTCATTTGTTTAACAGGTTTCATGAGTGAAAATCTGATGATGTTTTAGGTCATATTTATGCAAAAATATAGAAAATTCTAAAGGGTTCACAAACTGTGCAATGTGCAAATTGCATATTTTAATAACAAAAGAGAGCAGACAACATGAAAACGTATAATTTATTTGAAAGAAGACACCCTTGGCTGTCTTGTAAAAATACCAATATTGCTTTTGATTAACTTGTGGGTTTACTGCAACATACACAAACAACTTTGAAATATGGCAGTGTTTTGCTGGCAGAACTCCTTGGGTATAAGTTACTATGTCATTTTTTTATGCCCCAAGTCTTTAAACCCTATTACTGATCCACAGAGTATCTTTTTGTGATTAGCCTCCTAGTTGCTTCAAACCCAGATACAAGCTTTACGTTTGTGTTCCCTACCCAATTCAAGAAGCCGACCTACTAGACAGTCATCCAAACTGGCATTAACAAAAAAACACAAGTAGCACCACCAATCTTATTCATACCTTCACCAGAAAGTAATCTCTAGTTCCTAAGAGTGTGGAAGGAAAGCACCTTTCCATATGAGTAGAGGTTCCTTTAGACCAAGGGACTAAGCAGGTGTTTTGACTATCGGTATCTATAACAGGCTCATCCTCAGACAGTACAAATTTACTTTAGTTTATTTTGCTTCATAAAGGTGAAATAGCCAGGCATGATGCTTTAAATGTTTGAAATTAGACATTTTTTAAAATTAATTCAATTTGCTGTTTAGCAACAATCAAGTAAATAAAAAACATAAGGTTTATTTTACAATGAAAGCAATTTCAATAAAAGTTTAAACATTTAGAAGAAATATAATTAAATTATAACAAATTTGTAACCATTAATTTTTCTTGTAGTTTAGTTTCCCATTTAGGACATATAAAATACCATCCATCCATCTCTCTATCTATCTATCTGGTTCAAAAATCTCAGTTGATTTAACAGCTAAAGCACATAAAATGTAATAAATGATGAAGTGGAATAAAGCTATTGTTTGAGATTCCGTCAATTTAACCTAAACCACACTTAACTAACTACTGCATCTCATACTAAGTGCTGTTTTTCAAAAGGCCAATAAAATCTACCTGAGAGACTGAAAAGTTCAAAGAAAACATTTGCCCATCACAAGTAAAGCTTTGGTTTAAAGTATTTTGATTTCTGAACTCACACTTAAACCCTGATGCTTACTTATATGAACCTATCATAATTTACAAACCAGAAGCATGCATTAAGATCTCAAGATGCGCCAACTTAAGATTTCAATGGTTATTACAATAACACTGTCAGAACGGCTTTTAGTTACAGGGCCCTGAAGCTATGGAGCAATTTGCCTGTCTGAATAGTCGTTACTTTTTTCTAGCCTACCCTGACTAGACCTGATTAGTATTAGTTCAATAATAATAAACTGTTACTTACCCTCCTCTGTTCTGTTTCTCTTCTCTGTATTTTCTTCTGGCACTTGGTGTCACTGCTGCACTGTCAAGCAGCTCTCATGAGATGACAAGATTCTATTAGATGGTTCAGCACAGGCTCTACTGTGGAATGCCTAGGAGGTGGTGAGAAGTCAGCTGGCTGTGGTGTCCAGGACGCTGACTGTGTCTCAGTTTGTTTTTGACTTTCTGTGTTATGTGAAACGACTGTGAAACGATGCAGCTGACTGGAGTTTTTGTTTTCCTTTTCTTCATTGTCATTTCGATGTTTTGCATTTGCTGTTATACACCCAAAATCTGGAATAATTTACCTATAGAAATTCACCAGGCTAATGCTGTGCAACATTTTAAAAAAGCTGCTAAAAATCCATTATTTTATTATGGCTTCTTTCTAGCTACATTTCACTTATATTCCTTATAGACTGTATGGGTATAGAATTATCATATTCTTCGGGGATCTGCAATCTGTACTAATCCACACTATTCTCTGCTGTTGTGTGGGTTTGTTCCATTAATTTCAATCTTTTTCCCCTGCATTTTTTAGTTTCTAATAATTCATCATAGCAAAATTATTTTCCTAATTACTATTGGGATATGTTCTGGTTATTTGCAACCTAAGTTAGAGGAAGACCTCCCAGTGTTCCCTAAACCATCTATGTTAGGTTAATTGCTGTATGTAAATTTTCCCAATTTAAGTGATCTTTTAAGGTGTCCTTTTTGTGCCAATATGGGCTGTGCTGAACGACAGCCTCTTTGGACACAAATCTTGCTCTGTGTTATGTACCTTATTATATTTTGTTTTTGTAAAATGCCCACGTGTTATTTTTTTGTCATTATGAGTTTTGCATTGTTTACTAGTATTTATTGTGATGCTGATCTCATTCTGCTGCTACTTTTTTTGTAGTTTGCATCACCATTTCATGCTGTTTCGTCATGGGAGCAGACACGTTGTACTTTATGTTAACCTGGTTTGTGTCACATGACCAACTATATAGGATAGCACTGTAGTGTTTTTGCCATTCTAGTCTTGGGATTTTTCCAGAAGGCAATCTGACTTTGTCATTGCCAAGCCTGGGGCCTCATGTATAAATCTGTGCTTAGATTCCACACTAAACATTTTACTTACATTTGAAAGGCAAAAAGGATGAATGCACAAAAATGGATTTATAAAACCATACAAATGGCAAATGGCAGGCCAAGTTCCTTTATAAATCCCAAATCAACAGAAAACTTTGTGTGCTTGCACATGCTTACGTCATTCCCCATCACGACCAGTCAGTAACCATTTATGGCATAAAAAACACCTTTTTTCACAATATAATCACATAAATTTGTCCATGCTTCTGAGTGACCTGTATACTACAAACAATTGCAGAAAATGATGTTTACAGGCCCCTGCAGTGGGCTGGTGCCCTGACTGGGGTTTGTTCCTGCCTTGCGCCCTGTGTTGGCTGGGATTGGCTCCAGCAGACCCCTGTGACCCTGTATTAGGATATACCGGACTGGATAATGGATGGATGGATGGATACTTAAAGGAATGTGAACTTGAGGTTTTATTAACTGAAGTGGAGAATCAGAAAAATATTCTTTTTGCTGGTCCCTCTGCAGGAGCCACAAATAAAAGAAAAAAGATAAGAGTGGGAGCAGCAGCATAGAGAGAGGAATAGCAGTGTTCTATCATGTAGTGCCCAGACTGCTGCCAGAACACGGTGTTAATTGACCAGGCTTTATGTGCAGAACTGCATGATATTAAGAGCATTCTTACTGAACTTATAAAAACATCAGATCATCTTGTCAAGAAATGTCATTGTTGTAATACATACTGTACAAGTCTCTTTACATTGGAAGTACAACATCCAAACATCTTTGAACTGCCATTGTGTTGATGTTTAGAGGTTGTCCTTGTTTAAGCAGTATGCTGTGCAGTGCTGCACAAGCCATCGCTGATCATGTGCAGGAGTGTCTTTCATTATATCCTCTACTGTATAGTATGGATTAATTAATATTACCTGTAAGAACGATTATGCTTGATGTCCGCAATGTACTAAACTTAACTGCAATCACATTAGGCTTTCTTCCAAAGAAGCCAATCATCACACAAAGTATGACCTCGAAGTTTGCTTCTCACACTACTAATTGATAAAATGAAGCTATCATGGGTTGAGCAACAATGTTATTCAAACACATTTGAGCATCACATATTAGTTGTATATTAATAGAATGAAAATGCCTCATTCTATGACAGTGCTCTTATTGCAACATGTCTGCAGTAAATTACGCCAATTGTATTAGGAAAATCAGCAATCACTGCAAATTGCCTTTTGATCTCAGCTTGCTCTCCCAGACAGTAAGGATATCTTGGCAGCATTTTAAGAATACCATCTCATACAGATGGCATGACAGGCTCAGGGATAACTGAGATTTCTGGTCAGGCCATTTTAGCTGAAAACATCCATCTCCAGATACCATACATTTGTTAAAACCTGTATTAGAACAGAGATTGTATGATTTCTGTGTGATGGTCTCTACAATGTAAGCTCCTGTTCAGCAAAAAAACTCCAAGAGAACAGCTCTATTTTGTCATCATGTGTCACAAAATCATTGTGATACTTGGAAATTGGCAATATCTTCATTAAGAGCTTATGCTGCCATTTCCAGGTATGTTGTACAACACTGGATTAGAAAAAAGATACACACTAAGGCACATAACATTAAGCACATGCTGGAGGATTGTCCCACGAGGGGAACAACATGTACGATTCACTGGACAAGGAACATTAAAACTAATTTCAATCAAGTTGTACAATAGACATAAATTCCCCTAATACTATTAAATAGATTATAATTACTGTTTAAGTAGCATTTACAGACATTATTTCTAACAGACTTTGATATAACCCATAAGCCAATAAACTCGTAATGGGGTATACGTTAGTCAACTAATTAAATAAACATTAATGTACTGTAAAACAAATTATATCTATCATCCAACTTTGTTAATTAAAATAAACGGGTAACTGGAATTATTGAGAACACCCTATATTCTTTTAACATTAGGGTTATATCTCTATAAAAATATTTTAACATTAGGGATACTATACTATTTTTCTTTTTAAATTAGGCATAAACGGTTATAATTTTGATCAATTTCACTGACTTAACATCAGGGTTACAGTTTATTGAGGTTAAGGTTAGAATTGAGGCATGGGGCAGACCATCTATTTTATATTGGTAGGCAATCTATTTTAATACCTGAAAGGCCCAAAATTTGTCCAGTGTTTCAGGGCCTGAGTATGGTCTAACCTAATGGAAGTAGTTGTTACATCATTTAATGGATCCACCCAAGAGCATTGCATACGATCCAATACTGCTCTTTTCATAAAATATTAGCGTCCATTTTCTGTGTCCTAAATTTGGATTTTATGAAAAATGATATCTTTGCCATTGGAAAAAAATCCCCTTACTTCCTTTCAAATGTCCTGGACATCTTGAAAAGTTATTTCATCTAAGTGACACATTTCTACTGTCCCAATGCTAAAGATTACTTGTTGCACATGGACTTGTGGCTCCTCATATCCAAAATTACAAGTAAAATTTGACATATAATTAAGCTCAATCACTTCTACCTGCAGACCCAGTCCTCAGAAAGGCTTTAAATTTTTACAAACATGCATCACCTAAAAACAAAACCGGTTGTACCAATGAAGAAAGCAATATTGTGAGAACAAGTCAATTACCTGTGATAAAATTAGTTCAAGAAAATTTGAATGAAACTGACATCTCATTGAAATGTGCAATGAAATGAGATTTTCTGTTCACCTTTTTGTCGTGTCACATGGAATCGCTAAAATGCGAACAATAAATAAAGTCTGTGATGGATTTATGGATGGTTAAAACTTACTGTAATTTTAAGCCAATGTCTACGCCAGGTTCATGTTTTATAAATAATGACTTTTATATAAGACACGGCTCAGGCATATTTCTGAGCATAAGCAAGTTTTATACATGCACCCAACACGTTGCAATCAATGCTGCTGAAATACAGTATACTCCACCTTCTTAGCACATTGTAATGAAAATTAAGTCAGTTTAGAAAATTGATGAATGGATGGTTATATTTCTTCATATATTTTTACCTAATAATTTCTGTGTGGTGTACAGACTAGAGCACTGGTCTTTGAATCACACAGTTCAAGGATCGGTTCCCCACTTTAAATTCACGTTTTCTCCTTCATATTATTTTGCTCATTCCTCATGAACTACTAAAAACGTATAAATAAAAGTAATGCATCATGATTTTGTTAGAGGCTTTGGCTAAAGGTGCTATTAAATCTTCAGCAACATTAATAGTATGCTAATGTCCGCAAAGCGTACTGTAATGGGAACATGACAAAAAACACTAAATAAAAAAAGAAATTGATCGATATACGTAAAACAGGTTAAGACAATGTTCAACTGTGCCACTGAGCACAAAAATAAAATAAAATGCTTTTCATTCGCATTCTGAAGAAAAAAA
Source organism: Polypterus senegalus (assembly GCF_016835505.1). Taxonomy (NCBI): domain Eukaryota; kingdom Metazoa; phylum Chordata; class Cladistia; order Polypteriformes; family Polypteridae; genus Polypterus; species Polypterus senegalus. Next base: position 145,873,649 of record NC_053159.1, on the reverse strand, counting down.
TGAATGTACTACTAATTGGAAATGCATATAAATGAGGAAATTAACTCTGATACTGAAACAAAATTTAAATTACATTGAGTAAGGAACATTAATAGCAGCAGTTAATTGAATGAGCTGCATTTAATTGTATCAAGCAGCCTGAGCTGTTTGTATTAAGTCTGACAAATGAAATTCAAGGCATATTACAAAAATCTTAAAAGTACATTTATTCAAATATGTAGTATTTTCAAATGCAATGTGTTTATAGTCTGAACTGCTTTCTATATGTACACAATATATGGTTGTATACGAATATATATATGGAATCACAGGGAATGGTTTTAAGCCATGTGTAACAGGTGTCTGGTCACACTTACAGGTAATCTAACTTAGACACCATTTAAATATCCGACGACGCCACCCAGTTTTATCAAGAGACTGGGAACTCCTGAAATTTACCAATAATAGCACACAGGTTTCTTTAAATTGGGCGGTGAGTAAACACACAATGAAAGACACAACATTAATTTCAGGAAAAGCAACAGTAACTTCTATTACACCAGACAATAATAAGTACATTAAAAAGATAAATGAACATAAACCAAATCTAACAGTATCATGAAGAAAATTTCTTTTTTAGAAAGGAAAGCACACAGTCCACACTCTAAAAGTCCATTAAAAACAGAATTGGATGATACAACCTGTAGTGGTGCAAAGTCCAGTTTGTTCTCAGTGTTACCCCAACACTTAATTGTTCAACTGTCCACGGATGCACTCTGTTCACCGGACACTCGTTTCCCAAGAGAAGTTTTGTCAAAATCGTGGAATCCCTGTCGGCATCTCTTCGTTGTTCCTTTTTTTTCCACCCTGGGCTCCTTGTATTGCTGTGAATTAGGCACGCCTTGTTTCTTGTCTGCCAGCTTTGCTCGGTCCTATCATGCGGCTTCCCTCTCTCGCTGGACCCACAACCGGCGTCTCCTTGTAGAGCTGTCTCTTCCTCCCTGGAAGTATTGCCGTCCTCATGTCGTGCCAGCCACGTACCCTTGTCAGCCTGCGAGCCCCTGTGCTCTGTCCGAGTGTCTTGGCTGTGTTCTCAGTGGACTGTCCCCCCAACTTTTGCCTTCTCCTGGCCAGAGATTTAATCTCCTTCAGGCCCTGCAATTATCAGTTCTGGACAACCAGATTAAACAATGGCACATCTAAATTTCCTGGGTTTAACAAATAGTGAAAACACAAGTCAACAAAATGTATTGTTACCAACCATTAATGAGTACAGATCTGCTGTTTAGAAACCAATATTGTCAAACATGTTAATTGCCAAGTCAGGTAAATACAGAAATCCTCCAAGGAAGGAGCAGTTCTGTTATCACAACTCTGTATTGTTTGTAATCTGAACCAGCCAAAACCTTCAAAGTGGTGACCCCTTTGCAATACAGCAAATACCTACAATCTGCAAAAAGCCTTTTAACTTCTCATCCCCAGTGCCAACAATGGGTGCCTATTGCCTGTTCATCTGCTGGGTTTTAAATGTAATATTGACATGTTTCTTTTCCTAAGAGAGAAATGGAATGACTCAGTGTACAAAAAATGTCCCCCTCTGACACATGCCCAAACCTAAGAAAATACAAAGGAATCAGATTTACAATTTCATTGAAGGGCTACTTTTAGGGCAATAATTCAGAGATCAATAATGCAATTGTGAATCCTTTGCGGTTACAGTCTCTGAGCTTTCTGTAATAAGCCATTAGTGCTACCGCAATCTTGGGTGCAAGTATTATTTAGAGGGGAAGACAAACACCAGGCAGCCCGTACTCACTAATGGGCAGCAGGTATTCACATATAACTCAAAGAAACCCCCTACTGCCCTCTAGCTGTTTTTGGGACTTCTGATAATTTATTCCCATTTTCCTATATTTGTTCATTATAACAATGAAGATAATCACACCCTGCTGGCATTCCTTCTCTAGTCCTGACATGACTATAAGTGCAAGCGCTGCCAGAAATTCTACATTTGTTAATATGTGGATGCTATGTTGCCCCACGCCACATCTATCAATCTATAGTGAATTCAGAAAGTATTCAGACACTTCACCTTCTGTACACCTTATTGTTTTGTTGATTCCATTTTAAATTGATACATTTGCCCATCAATCTACACTCAATAACCTTTAGTGATGAAGTTAAAATATATTTTCAGAAAGGTTTGAAAATGCATTCAAAAATTCAGAAAAATCCATTCATATACGTATTCAGACCCTTAATTAATTATTTCGTAGAAGCCCCTTTAGCAGCAATTACAGCTTTAAACCTTCTTGGGTATGTCTTTACAAGCTTTGCTTACCTGGATTTGAGCAGTGTATCCCATCCCTCTCAAGCATCATTAGATTGGATAGGAAGTGTCTGTAAACTGCCATCTTCAGGTATCTTCACAAATGTTCTGCTTAAGACTGTGCTTTGCCTGGGTCACTCAAGAACAGTCAGAGTATGGTCCTATAGATAGTTCAGTGTTGTCTTAGCTGTATGCTTCAAAACATTGTCATTTTGAAAGGTAAACCATTGCCACCACCTAGTGCTTGGGGTTTTGCCCATAGAGTTCAATTTCTGCCTCATCAGACCAAGGAATCTTTAAATAATGCTATTTGACAAACTATTGCCAACTCTAGGAAGAGTCCTGATGGTTCTTAATTTCTGCCATTTCACAATTATTGGGTCCACTGTGGTCCTGGGTACACTTAAAGCTTTAGAAATGGTTTTATACCTTTGCCCTAATCTATATCTAACCACAATTTTATCACAGAGGGCTACAGAGAGTTCCTTTGATTTCATACATTGGTTTTTGTCAGGATAACCAGTTTGTCAGTTTGAATTGCTGTTCCTTATAAACAGAGTTGTATGCCTTTCTAAACGATGTCCAATATATTAAGTTTCTCACAGATGGACTCCAATCATGTACTAGACATATCTCAAAGATAAGTAAAGCAAACAGGATGCACCTATTTAAAATTAAATTTAATACACAGTAAAGTTTGGGGGTCTGAATACTTTCTGAATTGACTTTATCTATCTGTCTGTCCAGTTCAAAATTTTCATTTGCTATAACAGATGCAACACACATAAATGTCACAAATATTGTGATGGATTAGTTTAATATATTTACCTGAAGATTCTTAATATTGTATATACTATACAGTAATATATACTAAAACAATACAGTATATGCATTCATATACACACTCTACTATATACTTCCTTTATATGCTTTTCCACAGACAGATAATATTTTAATTAGTACCAATGTCATAATTCATTACAAGAAAGATTCTATTGGAGAGAATAAAGTCATTGCTGTCCCCTGCTGGCAATGTAATGTAACTAAGTAACTGTTTTGCTATGAATGGATATCATTTTAATGCCTGTGACACTTTATTACTTTATATTTAGTAAATTCAGTTCTACTTCAAAAATCTTAAATGAGACTTGAAATAATTATTAGAATTTTACATGTGCAATTCTCTACTATTATCTAAAACAGAAGAATCAAATACACTATTTACTATCCCACATGAACTTTTAACTTTATGTTGTGTTCTGAATAATAAAGTAAACCTCTTTGTCCCTGAAAATGTATGTAAATTCATTTTCTTTATCAATGATAATCCAGACAATTAATTCATTAAAACATGCTTAGAGGTGAATCTATGTTAGAAGACATATTTCTTATCTTCTCAAAACAGAAAGGAATTATGTAAAAATAAAACATGTAAAATAATCAAATTGAAAGCTTTCAAGTGGATAATACATAATTGTGCCCAGCAGTTCAAACTTTATATTATGACAGGAGTCAATAAAATTTGAATGATTTTCAGCACCAGTTTACAAAGTCTAATAAAATTCCCAACTAAGTGATATTACTACTAATAACTGTTGTCCTAATTGTCTGAGGTTTTGCAAGTTAAAACAGCGTCGGAGGTGACACAGATATAGAAATGACCTGATCTGAGTTAAGTAGGTTTGTTTTAGTTTTTTGTGTCTTTTAGGGTTCCTAGATTTAGGTTAAACTTTTTCAAAACATGATGTATTTTGATGCGGTGGGCTGGCGCCCTGCCTAGGGTTTGTTTCCTGCCTTGCGCCCTGTGTTGGCTGGGATTGGCTGCAACAGATCCCTGTGACCCTGTAGTTAGGATATAACGGGTTGCATAATGGATGGATTGTTTCTTGTCATTCTTAGTCTGATATGACAAGTGTCTTATTTTGTGTTCTCTGAAAAAAAAATCTAATCTTTTTATGCATGTTGTCAGAATAGCAGCCAAAAACTCGGACTGGTACAGAATAATATATGTTCCATCCACTCTTGACTGGTCACTGATGGTAAGTAAGATGAATGAGGATTTGATTTGTCTACTGCTTATCACAGTCTTCTACTCCAGCCTCTCTTGCACGAGATAATGTGAACATATCATAACTTACAATCTCTACATTGCTATTACAAGGGGTGGGGTTGCTCTTCTATGGTGCACTTGAAACTGAAAATAGCTAAAATAATTTCATTAAGATTCAGAATGGGGAATTATTCATAAGTATATTTATTAAACAACTTCTTCTTTCGGCTGCTCCCGTCAGGGGTTGCCACAGTGGATCATCTTTCTCTATACCTTCTTATCTTCTGCATCTTGCTCTGGTACACCCAAACCCCAAGCATATCCTCTGTCACCACATCCATAAACCTTCTCTTAGGCCTTCCTCTTTTCCTCTTGCCTGGCAGCTCTATCCTTAACATCCTGCTTCCAATATACCCAGCATCTCTCCTCTACACATGTCCAAACCAACACAATATTTGTCTCCCAACCGTTCAACCTGAGTTGACCCTCTAATGTACTAATTTCTAATCCTATCCATCCTTGTCACACTCAAATCAAATCTTAGCATCTTTAACTCTGCCACCTCCAGCTCTGTCTCCTGCTTTTTGGTCAGTGCCACCGTCTCCATCCCATATAACATAGCTGGGCTCACTACCATCCCGTACCCTTCCGTTTCACTGTTGCAGATAAACATCTGTCACAAATTACTCCTGACACTCTTCTCCACCCATTCTACCCTGCCTACACTCTCTTTTTCACTTCTTTTCTGCAATTGCCATTACTCTGTACTGTTGAATCCAAGTGTTTAAACTCATCCACCTTTGCCAACGCTACTCCCTGCATCCTCACCATTCCACTGACTTCCCTCTCATTCACACACATGTATTTTGTCTTGTTCTCCCTCCGTAGTGCCCAACCTCTCATACAGCTCATAATATGCCTTTTATTTAGCCTTTGCTACCTCTCTCTTCACCCTGTGCCTTATCTCCTCGTACTCTTGTCTACTTTTTTGCATCTCTCTGACTATCCCACTTCTTCTTTGCCATCCTCTTCCTCTGTATACTCTCCTGTACTTCCCCATTCCACCACCAGGTTTCCTTTTCCTCCATCCTGTCACCCCAAGCACCCTTCTTGCTGTCACCCTTACTATATCTGCTGTAGTTGCCCAACTGTCTAGTAACTCTTCACTGCCACTCAGTGCTTATCTCACGTCCTCACTAAACTCAACCTTGCAGTCTTCCTTTTTCAACTTTCACCATTTGATCCTTGGCTCTGCCCTCTCTCTCTTCCTCTTCTTGATCTCTAACATCATCTTACAGACCACCATCCTATGCTGCTTAACTACACTTCCCTTACCACCACTTTGTAGTCTTCAATCTCCTTCAAATTGAGTCTTTTGCATAGGATGTAATCTGCCTGTGTGCATCTTCCTCCACTCTTGTACGTCACCCTATGTTCCTCCCTCTTCTTAAAATTTGTATTCACCACAGCCATGCCCATCCTTTTCGCAAATCCACTATACTCTGACCTTCATTCCTCTCCTTCTACCTATCACCTCCTCGTCTCTTCTGTTCCCTTCACCAACATGTCCATTGAAATCTGCTTGTGACGATGTGGTTTCTGGCTCCACGCTCCCATTGCTATACAGGAGCACTTGAACACAACACCATCGGTAATGTCACTGATGAGCTAGTCAGTGTAGGCAATAACTGAGCAAGGGGATGGTACAACGTGCAAAAGTGCTTTTATTAAAATGTATTCAAAACAGTGTTCAATAAATAGTGCAGTTCAAAATTCAATAAATAATCCAATTAGAAAAACGTGGAGGTTAAAATCAATAAATAGAAACAATCCTTTAAAACCAGAGGTAAAATGTTTCTTCCAGGAAGCAGTCTTTAAAAACAACGATAACAACAACAACAAGTCCGGTGCTTCTTCTCTGTTAGCGTTAGCGTCTCACCTGCTTATCTCGTTTGGGCTTAGCAGCAGGCTAGACGCTCTCTGTAGCTGCCCTCTTCTGCGCACACACCTATGAGACTGGAGACCTCCCAATCCCTGGCTTCGGTTTGGCCCTCCTCCCAGCCTCGGAGACTTGGCTTCCCTGACAACCAGGACGCTCATGCCAGGGAGTTTACCACCTAAGCCTCCCGACTCCGGCAGCCTTCTTGGCCTTACGCGGCCAGCCATCCTTCTCTGGTTACTCCCACTACCTGGTCGCTCAGCGAGAGCAACAACCAACTCTAACTCCTGGGTGTAGGCCTAACACCCAGGTCCTCGCAGCTGCCCATGAGCGCTCGTTCGCTCGCTCACCACACGCTCCGCGTGACTGTCTCTCTCTTGCACCGCCTGCTTCCTCGCTTCCTGTAACCTCCATTCTCTTCCTTTCCTCTCTCATTCTTTCTCCTTCTTTCGTTTCTTTCTTTTCATTCCCTTTTTCTTTTTTCCCCCCTTCCGACCGACTCGCGCTTCTTTTAAACAGCAAGGGGCCACAGCAGCTGTAGCATTAGCCACAGGACAATCACGGATGTGGGCAGTCCCTCACCTGTGCAGTAGGTGAGAAATGCCCACATAGCAGATCGCACCGAGGCTTGCTATGGCCCAACGCCCCCTTGCTAAGCCGCGAGCGCGGTGATCATTTATTTAAAATGGCCTTTTCTAAGCAAGCTGTGGACCCGCTATACCACACTGCTCCAATCACCACTTTCTGTAATTTGGGTACACTGTTCACCACTTCATTCACCTCACTCCAAAAATTATCTTTCTCATCCATCGCACACCCAACTTGCAGGGCATATGCTCTAACAACATTCACCATTACACCTTCAATTTCCAGCTTCTCTGTCATCACTCTGCCTGGCACTCTTTTCAGCTCCAAAACACTCTTGACATACTGTTCCTTCAAAATAACCCCTACCCCATTTCTCCTGCCATCCACACCATGACAGAACAATTTGAATCCACCTCCGATCCACTTGGCCTTACTCCCCATCCATTTTGTCTCTTGCACGCACACTATATCAGCCTTTCTGAGGTATGGAAATTTGTATTGTTGTCAGTAAAATTTTACGCCAGATGCCCCTCCTGACGTAACCCTCCCCATTTATCTGGGTTTGGGACCGAAACGAAAAAACACACTGGATTGTGTATAAGTATAATTTTCAAACATAACTTTAAAATAACATTGTAGAAATCTAGATGTATCAAATACTAATTTGAATTATCTTCAGCAGCCACTGATCCTGTGTCTTACTAGCATGACAAAATGATTAAGTAGTGATGTCATCAAGCTAAATAAGGAAAAAAATGAATTTGGCAAAATGAAAAAAGTGAGGGTCTTAGAATAAACCTGATCATACGTCTTTAGAAATCAATCCAGATGTAAAGAATTATGAGTTATTATGAACTAGCAAAATACCCACGCTTCGTAGTGGCAAAGTACTGCCTTAAGATTTTTATTAAGAAGAAGGGTAAACCTTTTTAAACTGAGGGAAAATATACCAATAATTATTTGTTAAGGATCTCTTTGTATACCACGTTGTCAGTTCGGCCCTCCGGTTGTAATATGACCAAGCTGTGCTCTGAACTTATTCTTGAGCATGCAATGTACTGTTGGCCATGTGAAAAGTAATCTTCCCTCAAATCTCACAGCTTTAATTGCTGCTGTCATAATCGGTTTGAGTTTCATGGTTTGTTTCAATTACTTTGGTATTTGCAGGACTTGTTGTGTTGAAGTGACATTCAGCATCTGTCAAGTGATGTAAGCATAAAATCAGTTTCATCGATAACTTCGCATCCAGCTTTTCAGAGTTTAAACATTCATAAACATCAAAGTGTCCACTACTGAAATCGTCACCTGTGAATCTAAGATGTTTAAGAAGCATTGGCGATTGTCCAAAAGTGTAAAATATTTGGCCATTTTGGTACACTTGAAAGCGACAACTGAACCATTCAGCGGCAGCCATCAACTCACATGCAGAACCATAGGTGAAGGGCTTAAGCACTTCATTCTTATAGTGCTCCTGTGTAGTATAATTATCTCCTGTACCGTCATAAGTCCACACCTTGAACCTGTCCCAGTCATTCAATACATAAGACACGATGTTCCTCCGGATATCAAGAGTGAGCCTGGTATGGCCGTGCAATATGTAACACAGAGAATGGAAAAGGCAGGTGACATCTCCGGGCATTGAAACCACTCGGTAAGTGACAGTTCTTTGATCGATGGTGATCACCTCGATAGACATGTTAATGGGGGTACGGTTAGAACGATAAAGGAAATGGGTACCTGAACAATGTAAAGTAAGTCTAAAATACCTACACAATAACTATAATCGTAATAAACGAACAATAAAACAGCGGAGAAGCCGTGGATTAAATAAAAAGGCTGCGGTTATCAGCAGGGAGATGTGAATCCCGTGACAAAGCAAGGAAGAGAATGAAGAGACCGGAGCGACGGGACGGCCTTATATAGACAGGCAGCCAACAACGTGGGAGGCGTTGGGATGGGGGACCCAACGCCACCTCACATGGCGACTGAGCTGCAGGCTATGGACGTACAGTGGAACCTCAGTTCACGACCATAATCCGTTCCAAATCTTTGGTCATAAACCGATTTGGTCGTGAACCAATGTAATTTCCCCCATAGGATTGTATGTAAATACAATTAATCTGTTCCAGACCATATAAACTGTATGTAAATATATATTTGTTTAAGTTTTTAAGCACAAATATAGTTAATTAAACCATAGAATGCACAGCGTAATAGTAAACTAAATGTAAAAACATTGAATAACACTGAGAAAACCTTGAACTACAGAGAAAACTAACACTGCAATAGTTTGTGCTATAGTGCTACCAGCCGCTGGCTAAAAACACTTTTTTTTAATGAGTTTTAAGCACAGGGAAAAAGTTTAACATTTGAAAAAATCCATAATTTAATAAACCACCAAGAAAAGTAACATTGCAACAATGCACGCTATGAACCGATCACTGTAAACAGAAGTGAAAACAAAATCAAGCCCAGTGCATTCTTTAACTGCCTTCCTACCTTATGCGTCCAGCTCTCTCTCTCGTGCTGCCTGTGTGTGTGCGCGTCTGTCTCTCTCTTGCGCTTCCTGTGTGAGTGCGTGTGTGTGTGTCGCACTCTCTCGCTCTCTCTCTCTTGCTCGCTGCACAGGGAGAGACTGAACATGTACAGACCGAAAGGGAAACTGGCTTGTTCATATACCGAGTGTGTGGTCGTGAACCGAGGCAAAAGTTTGGCAAACCTTTTGGTCGTAAACTGATTTGTACGTGTACCGAGACGTTCATGAACCAAGGTTCCACTGTATATATGTACATAAGTAGGATTCAGTTAGTATTGGGAACCCACGTACCAAATTTCTTGAAGATGCTCCCATAAATAACAAAGACCATTGCAAAGTTTAATATGGCGGCCAACAGTGGTGTCATACCACCGAAATAAGTACATACATCGACTTCGGTTAGCGCAGGGAAGCCACCTACCAAATTTCGTGAAGATGGGGCCGTAAATAAGAAAGTTCAACCGTTAAGACCATTACGCATAGAATTTCAAAATGAAACCTGCTTAACTTTTGTAAGTAAGCTGTAAGGAATGAGCTTGCCAAATGTCAGCCTTCTACCTACACGGGAAGTTGTAGAATTAGTAATGAGTTTTATTAGTATAGATTTAAATATCACACATATTAAGATAATATTACTTAGACTGCATGTTTTCATTTCAGAAACATTACAAAAGTTAGACTTTTTGTAACTTCTTAAGATGCTGAAAAATAAACTCACACAATATTACTGTGATACACTCCTCACAGGACTATCTATGAAAGACAGCAATTGGTTGTAGTTTGTTCAAAATTCAGCAACATGAAGCTTGAGGAACCTTTCTAAATGTATTTAAAATAAAAACCTAAAATATCCCATTAACACTGAGTTCTTTGATGAAGCACCTTCAGCAATGATTACAACCTGGAGTCTTCATGGGTATGACCCAACAGACTTTGCACAATTGGACTTAGGGATTTTTTGCCACTGTTCTCTGCAGATCCTCTTAAGCTCTTTCATGCTTGATGGAAACCATCATTGGACAGCTACTTCAGCGTCATTCCAGAGCTATTTGATTGGGTTTAAGCCTGGGCTCAAGGACATTCCCAGAGTTATCAACAGGCCACTCCTGTGTTGTCTTTTCTTTGTGCTTATGGTCATTGTCCTGTAGGAAGGTTACTCTTCAGCTCAGCCCAGTTTGAGGTCCTTAGCACTCTAGAATGGTTTCCATTAAAGAGAGCTCCATACTTTGTACCGTTCAGATTTCCCTCAATCCTGCCTAGTCTCCAGATCCCTGCTTCTGAAAAACAACCCCAAAACATCATGCTGCCACTACTGGGCTTCACTGTTGGAATGATATTCCACAGGTGACGAGTGGTGCCTGGTATCCTCAAACATTGCACTAAGCTTGGTTTCATTAGACCAAAAAGGTTTTTAAAATATTTTTAATGAGGACAGGCTTCTGTCTGGCCACACTGTCACAAAGCCTGGATGCTGCAATGATGGTTGTTCTTCTGGAAGTTTATCTATCAGGTTCTTGGTTAGTTCACTTACCATGGCTCTTCACTCATTTTGGCCAGGCTGCTGCTTCTAGAAAGAGTCATAGATGTTCCAAACTTTTTCCATTTAACAATTACGATGGTAACTGTACTCTTGCGAATCTTCAATGATGATGGAATTTTTGTAGTCTTCGCCAGATCTGCAAACACAATTTTGTCTCTAAGCACTACAGGCAATTCATTTGACCTCATGGCTTGTTTTATACTTTGAAAAACATTGTCAACTTTGAGATCTTTGCTAAACATGTCCAAGCAATTGAGATGACCACAGGTGGACTCCAAAGAAGGTGTAGAAACATCACAGTGGATGATCAAAAGAATATAATGCACCATAACCAAGTTGCATGTGTCAGAGCAAAGAGTCTGATGATGTGGGGAAAATTAATTAAAACGTTTTAGCAAAATGCTGACAGATAGAAAAATGTGAATAAGATAAATGGGTCTGAATACTTTCTGAATTGTCTCGATTGTCAGGTTGATACCATGGGATATTGTCAAAAAAAAACCTCCTAAGATCCAACATTTTTAAAAAACATTTTTCACATTTTATGTTTTTGTACTAGCTCTAAAAGATTATAATTTGAACATAAAAGTCACATACTATAAAGATCTGTAATATTTACTGAAATCTTCTATTTTTTGTTTTCCTATTTTCTGTAGTGACATTTTGTGCCAATACCATCTGATCAAAGTCTCCATATCTACCTGTAATGTTTTAAGGAGTGCAAATGCTCCAACTACATCTAATTGTGGGTGGTGCATCAAAAATATAATGAACTACATTCACATTCACTTTTATAATTGGTAGAGCGCAAAGTGGAGGCTGTGTGATCTTTGGCTATGGAACCCTTGCACAATTATTTTCTCTAGTACTTCACCATAATTTTCCTTTCATCCCTTGCCAACTGACCAAAGCATTAGACTTATCATTATAAACATTAGATACTTGTTGAGTTTAGCTAATAGTAACTTAATTCATACTTAAGAACTCTAACATTTCTTTCACTTATTTATCTGCATTGTGTATGTTTCCATTTATCTTGTATTATTGTTAGAATTTATTTATCTTTATTTTCTATTTATAAATGAAATTTTATCTTTTATATCTTACAAAGTATTTTGAGCTATACATTTGGAATGAAAATGTACTATATAAATAAATAATGTTATTGAATCAGGAAAAGCCACAAAATTGTTTTTGTCATTTGACCAGTCCTTGTTGTTCTTTTTCCCTAGCTAGTGATGGGGCAGGGTTTCCTCTGTAGATCATACACTTCTCTGGGGGCTGCAATGGTTTGAATTTCAATAAGGATGTTTCTCTATGCTGGGCAGTCCAAGACAATAGCTTTGGTTTCCTGGAGCCTTAGTCAACAGTTCTTCAGATCCTACTTGATTTGTTTTTTACAAGTCTATTTGTCCGGTTCTGGTACATTCAGTAGACGTGTCCAAACCACCGTAGATCTCCATGTCTACCATCGGTTGATTATTGCTCCTCTTTAGTATGATCTTATTTCGAAGTTGATCTCAAAGAGTGACATCCAGGATCTGACATAGGCAATGCTTTTGGAAGACTTTAAGTTTATTCTATTCAGACTTGAGCACAGTCCACGTTTCAGATCCGCATAGAAGAATCAGCAGGATCAAAGGTGGATTTTGGTCTTGATACAGATGGTTTTTTTTTCATAGGCATCACTTTAACAAAGTCCTAATAAGAAGATACCATTATGAGCTGATTTTCTCAAACTTTTATCTTTTTTCTTCTTAAAAAATGCTCAATACTATAGCATTGCAAAGTTAAATGATCTATAAAGCCAGTTTGGATTGTATATTTTCAACCATTGTGTTCTGTGTCAAAATGGAAGCGTATCCTCCAGATCAAGAGGAGCCGTTTGAGGTGGTTTGTACGTCTTCAGGAGATGTTAATAAGATAATACCCAGAAGCAGACCTACTGGAGAGATTACAACTTCCAAATGGCCTGGATTTGTCAGACAGATATAAGGGAATTATCCCTCGGTTTATGGAGGTCTTGTCTGAGCTTCTAAAACCCTTACCTATAAGGAATTAAAAAAAAGAGATGAAATGAAAGAAATTTCCATATTAGCTAATGATCATAATATAATATTGTTATTAAAAGAAATACAACAAGAATGTCAAAATAAATTCAGATTTTCTGTATTAGTTTTTCAGGTTTTCTTTCATTTTAAAAACGGAATTGCTCTAATAAAGAGCTAGCTTGCACACTCACATACAGTTCATTCTCCTGGGAATACAAGAGCATACAGAAAAAGAAAAATATGAATAGAAATATGGAAATAACCTGTTAAAGGCAGACCTGGGAGAATTTTATTTTTCATTTTTACGTTCAGCTCTTGGGTCCTCATCAAAAGTCAGTATTGAATATATGCCTCTGAAAGTGTGTTTGTCTAAGAAATCCAATCCATTTCTTGAAAACCTACCCATCTTTTGAAAATAAAATGAATAAAAACACAAAGCACAATGAATGTCTTAGCATTCGCTCATGTTTCTTTTCTATTCATTGTTTAGCCAGCTTTGTAGCTATAATATAAAAGTAAGCCTTCTTCCTCCCTTTTATTATTGCACGGGAAATGCTGAAAGACTGAATTTAAATCATTAAATGATACAAGGCTTGGGGATTTAATCCATTTGCAGTGCATTTGCTAGATTTTTTTAAAGTTCATCAAAGTACATTAATTTTAGATCTAGTTCAATGTACCTAGACACAAAGTGAATGGGGTGTTCGATATTTCAGATCCATTGTTCATACACTGCAAGCCTTCAAATTTTACTAATATTTTCCATCATAGAGAAGTGCTACACCATAATGCACTGTGAGGGTCAGACTGACTGAAAGTTGTATCTAGACTTCTTTAACATCTGTATTACTTATATGCACTTCACTTAATAAAGTAAATAAACTAGGTGTTCAGTGTTTGGCAGATAAGAATATGCTGCCTATTAATACTACTGATCAAAACTTTAGAACACCCCCATTTTTCCCCATTTTTTAATGAAATTTGAGCAGTTTACATGCAGTAAATCAGTGGCTCCCAGGTTCATTCCTAGAGCACCACTGTGACTGCAGGTTTTCATGCCAACCTGTTTCATAATCAATCAGTCATTTTACCTTGAATTGATCTCACTGTTACATTAGCTAGTGTTTTATTTTTCTTCTCCTATTCTGCACTGAAAAACACAGTAGTGTGAGATTTACATTTATAATAAATTAAGAAACATCTGAATTTTGCCATAGCACTTACTCTCTTGTCAATAATGACAATTAATAATAATGAAGTGGACACCAGGACAGACAACATAGAATGGTCAAATGCTGCAGCTACTTTGCTACTTCAGAATCAGACCCACTAATGTGCTCATTAGCAAATAATGGCTGTGACACCTGGAATATTGGAATGAAAATCATGAAAAGCATGGTGAAAATTTTTAAAAATAAAGATAAAAAAACCTTAAAGTCTCTCTGTGACACATAAATGAATGCTTACAAATAAAAAAATTTAAATCCAGTTTTGTCTTTTTTGTAAACACACAGTCTGGAAAATAACAGCGTGTTTAATTAAGTTAGGAGTGTGAGATAATAATTTAAAGGTAATAATAGTTAAGCATTTTGACTTGCAGTGCACACTGAAATATACAAGCATTTATTTTAATAAATGTCACAAAGAAGAACTACTGAAATGGTACACAAAGCACACAAAAGATGAAGTATGTACCAGGGAAGGTTGATGTCATATACAGAATGTACTCAGAGATCGGGGAGTATTTTTCGTACGTGGATTACTCGTTTAGCCGGATGTAATTTTTGACGATTTGGCCTGATCCTGGATCTGTCGGTTTTTCGAAACTCTTCAACAACAACAGCAACAACATTTATTTATATAGCACATTTTCATACAAACAGTAGCTCAAAGTGCTTTACATATTAAAGAATAGAAAAATGAAAGACACAATTATAAAACAAAATAAATCAACATTAACATTGAATAAGAGTAAGGTTCAATGGCCAGGGGGGACAGAAAAACAAAAACTCCAGACGGCTGGAGAAAAAATAAAATCTGTAGGGATTCCAGACCATGAGACCGCCCAGTCCCCTCTGGGCATTCTACCTAACATAAATGAAACAGTCCTCTTTGGATTTAGGATTCTCACGGAAGGGCTTGATGATGATGATGGTCACGTAGACTTCTGCCTTTTAATCCGTCCATCATTGTTGGAGCATCATGAAGCTTTGAGCAGGTGGAGGTGGCGCAGGCCACCACCACAAAGAAACCGGAAAAGAAACAGAAAGAGAGTAGGGGTCAGTACCGATTTTAGAGCCACCATGAATAGTTGTTATGATGAATTGAACATACAGAGTATCAGGATTAAGTTAAATTATGATTAAAATGAAGTTATAAAAAGGCCATGTTAAAGTAATGTGTTTTCAGCAGTGTTTTAAAGTGCTTTAAACGATTTATATCTTTTTTGGGTAGTCCTGAGAGGAGTGCGTTACAGTAATCTAGTCGACTGAAAACAAACGCGTGAACTAATTTCTCAGCATCTTTCAGTGATATAAGAGGTCTAACTTTACTTATGTTTCTTAAGTGAAAAAATGCTGTCCTAATGATCTGATTAATATGTGATTTAAAATTCAGATTACAGTCAACAATCACCCCTAAGCTTTTTACCTCCGTCTTGACTTTTAATCCTAATGTATCCAGTTTATTTCTAATAGCCTCATTGTATCCATTATTGCTGATCACTAAAATTTCAGTTTTCTCTTTATTTAACTTGAGAAAATTACTATTCATCCATTCTGAGATACTAGTCAGACATTGTGTTAGTGAATCAATAGAATCAGGGTCATCAGGTGCTATTGATAAATACAGCTGTGTGTCATCAGCATAGCTGTGGTAGCTCACGTTGTGCCCTGAGATAATCTGACCTAACGGAAGCATGTAGATTGAGAATAACAGCGGACCCAGGATAGAGCCTTGTGGAACACCATATTGGATATCATGTGTCTTGAGTTGTAATTCCCACAACTAACAAAATATTTTCTCCCTGTCAGGTAGGATTCAAACCAATTTAAGACACTGCCAGAGAGGCCCACCCATTGACTAAGGCGATTTCTAAGAATGTTGTGATCAATGGTGTCAAATGCAGCACTCAGATCTAAGAGGATGAGAACAGATAAATGGCCTCTGTCTGCATTTACCCGCAAGTCATTTACTACTTTAACGAGTGCAGTTTCTGTGCTGTGATTTGTTCTAAAACCTGACTGAAATTTATCAAGAATAGCATGTTTATTTAGGTGGTCATTTAACTGCATAATGACTGCCTTCTCTAGAACTTTACTTAAGAAGGCAGGTTAGAGATGGGTCTAAAATTTTCAAGAGCGAGGGTCAAGATTATGTTTCTTAAGTAGGGGTTTAACTACAGCAGTCTTAAGACAGTCTGGGAAGACCCCAGTATCTAGTGACGAATTTACTATGTCAAGAACATTATCAATTAGCACGCCTGATACTTCTTTGAAAAACCTTGTTGGTATCGGGTCAAGGACGAGGTGGAGGGTTTTAATTGAGATATTATTTTTGTAAATCAGGTAAATCTATCCTAGTGAAAGAGTTTAATTTGTTTATAACAGGATGTTGGGGTTTAGGGGATCCTTAGTGTTGGGGAGATATACTATGTTATTTCTAATATCATTAATTTTTGATTGAAAATACAGCGACAGCCTCACAGGTTTCACTGGAAGCACTTAGGAGGCATTCCTTTGAGCTACCTGGGTTTAGTAGGCGATCAATTGTTGAAAATAAGACTCTAGGATTACTAGCATTGTTATTTATAATCTTGAGAAATAGCAGCGTCTCTCAAGACGGACAGTGTTATTGTATTCTGTTATTTTGACTTTTAATATTTCGTGGTGGATAGTAAGTTTAGTCTTCCTCCATTGACGCTCAGCTCTACGGCATGTTCTCTTTAAATCAGACACTCTTTGGGTCTTCCATGGTATACCAATGCTAGAAGATTTTTTCACTGTCTTTTCAGGTGCAACTATGTCAACAGCAGCTCTCACTTTAGAATTAAATCTTTCCACCTTACTATTTACATTGTCCTCGCTATTATAGCTGGCACTATAAACGGACTGATTGCTTAAAATGTTTGTAAGTTTTAAAGCTGCTGCGAATCAAAGAAGCGTTTTTAACAATATGCTTCTCATGAGTGTTTTTATCATTATTTCTATATTAAAAGTAGAAGAAAATGGTCTGATAGACCAATATCAATGATCTGTTTTATATCAACTTTCAGTCCTTTAGTAATCACTAAGTCTAATGTATGACCTGCTTTATGTGTAGGCTGATTTATGAGTTGTCTCAAATCAAAAGAATCCAGGAGGTTCATAAATTCTTTTACTTTTAGATCACACTGATTATCTATATGAAAATTAAAGTCGCCAACTATTAGGAGTGTGTCATAGTTAGTAATTAAAATTGACATTAAGTCAGAGAATTCCTCAAAAACGCGTTATATTTAGGAGGTCTATACACGGATAGTACTAGAACTTGAGAATCTCCATGAATAACAACGGCGAGATACTCAAAGGACTTGAACTTACCAAAACTGACATCTTTACATTTTAATCGCTCGAGTAAATGTTAGCCAATCCGCCCCCCCTTTTTCCCTGGCGGTTTGCATGAATAAAACTGTAATCCGGAGGCGCAGATTCGATTAAAACTGCCGCGGCATCTGAATTCAACCACGTTTCATTTAGTGCAATAAGATCTATTTTTTTATCACTAATAAGATCGTTGATAAAAAACGTTTTGTTAGTTAAAGCTCTAACATTTAATAGTGCCATATTTAATGTTTGGAGGTGCAGAGATGAGTACTATGCGTTATTGTTATTTGGAATAGGAACTAAATTATTATTATTAGCGCTCTGTGTGTATTTTTGTTTAATCTGTGATCTGTTTTATAGTTTTAATACATTGTTCCTCTAAAATAGTGATTTTAATTAGATTATTGGAGTTTATGCCGTATTTCCTAGGTTTTCTACGTGCATTGAGATTGCTTATTACAGTATTAATGGTGTGCACTTTAACGGAAGACTCTATTAAACATTCATCATGTCCTGGCACAGCAGTATTATTTCGGAAGGGGTTAAGAGCAGAGATAGATAGTCAAGAAAACGAATTACCTTCGATATGTTTTCGGAGAGGACCCGGCGCGAAACTGTTCGGATGCAGGCCATCACGCTTGAAGAGAGCGGCCTTTCCAAAAGAGATTCCAATTGTTGATGAAACCGACATCCTTCTTCTTGCAGAAACCCTGTAGCCAGTTGTTCAACCCTAGCAGACGACTGTAGTACTCGTTGGATCGTCTGACGAGAGGTAGTGGACCCGAAACGAAGATCTTTGCCGATGGGGTCCTCTCCTTCGTGTCTTTAATCAAAGCTGCGAAGTCAGCCTTCAGGATTTCTGATTGTCGGTGCCTTATATCGTTTACGCCGGCATGCAAGACGATTGATCCAACTGCCCTCTCCTTGTGTTTCTTGTAGACTGCTGGCGCACGTTTCATTACATCTCGGACACGAGCACCGGGAAAACAAGAAACAAACAATTTTGCATTAGGGCATGCGACATTAAGGTTTCTAACGATAGAATCACCTACCACTAATACATCACCAGGTGCTGAAGGCGAAATGGGGACGCGGAGAGGGTCAAACCGGTTCTGAGATAAAATGCTCGCCTGTGCCGATGGAGGTGCTCTGGCCTTGAACCCCCGCCTGCATAGCTGAAATCCACCAAGGTAGCAGCGGCGTCGCTCCTACGAGACGCGGGGGTGAGGTCGGCACAACGCGGGGTTGATGTTTCGCCGGTTCCAGATGGCAAGGACGGTTTATCCAACAGCCGGGCCTTCAGATTTCTCAGGTATTTCCGTCGGGACAGGAGTTTCTGAATCTTTTCATCAAGTGCTTGGAGTTCCTCAATTACGATTTCAACGCGAGTTACCCCACTGTCGGCCATTTTCTACTTCGTGCCCTAGGAGAAATGAGAGAGAGAGAGAGAGACAGGTTAGAGTTCTCACAGCACACAGACTCAACAATCTTTTTTTTTTTCTTGCTGGATGTGTTGTCATGGCAGCACATCCAAATCCTTAAACCTGCTCAGAGTAGGTTTGTTCGATGTAAACAAGGATTAGCTCGCACACTTAATCTGTTTCCGTGCACGGAATTCATTCAGTCATGGCTTCACCGTTCATGAATAAGCAACCAATTGATATCGGTGCACAAATTATAAGAAGAGAATTTCATATAGAGAGGGTTTTGCGCGATCAGCAAGATCCTTTATTGCTCCCGGAGGAAATTCTTTTCGAAAGATACCGCTTTAGCCGAGGGGGAATATTGTACCTCAAAGATTTATTAGCACCTTATACTTGAAGTCAAACTAGGCGAAGTCGGGCTCTCAAAACCCCACAGACAATATGCATTGCTTTGAGGTTTTTTGCAAACGGCACTTTTTTATATACAGTACTGTAGGCGATGTGGAAAATCCATCTAAAAGTCCAGTTTGCCAGGAAATTCGTAAAGTCTGATTGGCTCTGAAATATTTCCTTCGGGTTTCCATAGTGTTTCTTGGACACCTGCGTGTGCAGACAATAAACGTTTCATGCCATTGCAGGTAGGTAATACACAGGCAAAAACACCCACAGTTCTATAAAGAATCTTACAATCAGCCTAACATTCTCATTACCCAGAATTTCCAAATGTGATTGGGGCACATGGGACTGATAAGAGTGGAGTCTGATCAAACATTATTTGGAAAATGTATCTCTCCTCCTGATGAATAATCAGACACATTATCTTCATCAGATATTTGACCTCCGTCAATATCTCGTTGGTCAGACACAAGTTTTAGGCATATGACATTCCCTGCAACTGACCCAACAAAAAAAAAGAGGGCTATATGAAACATACCTATGGCACACATTGAGGACAAATATATGCAATGACCATCGTTTACATGAAATGAAATGACCACTGCATCCTGCCACTGGTTCTGAGGAGGAGCTTCCCCCTGGAATGCCCTCAGAAACAGGGCGATTGGCATTTTGCTGGACAGCCAACTCTTCTGCAGGGGTTAGGTCTGGACCGCGTGGACATCCACCTGTTTTCTTCCTGTTTGCCTTCTTATTAGGTTTAAAATTATTTTTTTGATATTATATATGATTCTTTATGTCAACAATTTTTTAAATAGTTATATACCAGTATTTACCAGTTTGAAGTATATTCTTGTACTTCACTTTAACCTGTTCCCATGTTCTCCTTGTGCTCACGTTTGATCTGGAATTATTACATATTAAATAATAATTAATCTAAGACATAGGAAATGAAACACTGCATTCAATAAGTACAATGCACACTACTTAGCGTTTAATTTGCCGGCCATTTTTTGCCAGCCATCTTTTCTGGTTTGGGCTGCTTTTGCAGTTTTACCCCTTGTGTATATTGAATCTTGAAATTCATCATATCCTCGAGTAAAAGGTCCTGCTCCGCTTGTGTGAAAAAATGTGCCCGTTATTTCATCATTTTGTTGCAGCGTATCAAAGACTTGCTGATCATGTTTTCTAGACTCAATATATATCAGCTTTTCAATCAGTGCGGGCGCGCGCATTCATCTTGGGTGATTAGATCCAGCTAGACTAATCTACTACACGTTTGCGTTTGAAAAACCGACTTATCCCGGATGAGTTTCACCAGCATTAACTCATCCAAGATCAGGCATCTGATCTCGGATGATTTAAGCGACGTACGGAAAATACCCCCCTGATATCCTGTAAGCAAGAAATTTGGGCAGTTGTCACATACACAGAAACTTCAAGGATAATCACTAAACCTAAAGATACAGGAAGAACGGGAGTATAACAAAAATAGATTTTTATTTCCTAATGTGTAAATTAATGAACCAACCAGATTGAAATGTAGGCATTGATTGACACTGTATATAAATTCAATGTTTATAAAATGAACCTCTATCCTTTGTTTCTTTGATCATTTTGACCATGCTGTGATGGATGCTCCCTTTTTAGCCTGATGCTGCAAGAGTAATAAATGACACGGATGGACAAGCTTTTCTCCTGCCTGTTTACTGACTCAAACAGGTTTAATCAGACTTGTCCTGGTAGAGGATATGTTTCTTTTGTTAATTAATATCTTTGATTTCTACCACAGTAGACCCAGTAAAAGTAAAGTTGGTTGGGATGAAAATGCACAGCCACCGTAGTCCTCCAGATTGAACTTGGACACCACTGCAGTAAATAACCTGAAATGGCAGAAATGTAAGAGTTAACTGCTATAGGTTAAAAAAAAGTTTAGCTTACTAAAATCTGAAAAATAATTTTTTTATACGAAGAGAGCTTATGAATTTGTTGAGCTAAAATCTTATTAGCTTTCTGTCTGTGTTCATAGTAATGGTGTCTTGATTTAAAAATTAGTTGTTCTATTTCTTTAGTTGTCAAGAGGTTGAGTTCTGAATGCAGAGCCTGTCTTTTCCTAGGAAGTGCTTCATTTGGACACCTGGGGCCTCATGCATAAACGGTGCATATGCACAGAAATGTTGTGTAAGAACGTTTCCACGTTCAAATTGCGATGTATAAAACCTACACTTGGGGTAAAGCCACGCACTTTTCCACGGTACCTCATACCCTGTCATACGCAAGTTCTCCGCTCAGTTTTGCAGACTGGCGGCATGCAGCGTCAAAGCAGTGCTACTGTTCCTGTGTGGTTACCCTTTATTTCTTAGAACCACATTTCTGACGTGGCTTTATAAATACACAGAAACTAACCGCATATTGTCTATTAGTGTAATGCATCTGATTGTAATTAACTTGTAACAATATAATGGTCCAGGGAATAGCCATAGTATTCCAAATACCATAACTGCTTTAGCGTTGTTACTCTCACTGCACCATCTTCTTCTTCTTCTTTTTCTTCTTTCAGCTGCTCCCTTTAAGGGTTGCCACAGCGGATCATCTTTTTCCATATTACTCTCACTGCACCACTCGGAGTATTTATATCACTGTATCTGAGTGGGGAATCACAGCAGCAGCTGATTGAAAAGAGAATTATCGGTATACAGTATCAAGCACATGCTGCCAAAGCCACGGCAAAACGTTTCAAAGCCCTTCCTGTACGGACCTCGCGGTTCAGAAGCAGTTTCATCCCAAGAACTATAAATGCACTCAATCAATTGCTCCTTGTAGAACTGTTTGTACTTATAAGTACAATTACCCCACTGTAAGTTATACAGTTATAATACTGTATTACACAACCTGCGCCACTTTGTAAAGCATGTATTTACATATGATGATGATATCATTTTTAAGATGAAATGCAGCAAAATATGTTGATTATAATATACAGATAAAACTTCATTTAAATAATCTGTATTGTTAATAATTAAACATGTGAGGACACGGTGCCGCAGCGCTAGCAAGTTCACGTATTGTTCCTGCCTTGTACGCTGTATATTTGCTGAGGCTGGCGCAACACTGGAAGGATAGAAGGATAGAATCATTAAACACGTACTATGAAGATATTTCAATGTTCCTTAAAAGTTTTGAAGAATCGTTGTTGTTAGCTTACAGATGGCTTAACGTCTATTACAGAGCTGATTGTGTGGCGATTGGGTATTTGGGGAAAGAAAAGTAACAATAGGAATTGGAGGTCACGTTTGAAAGAGACAGTACTGCTACAATAAATTATTTCATCGAAGGTCGCGCATGGCGCAACAGCATCTTGTGTGAGGCATGAACAATCACTGCGCCATTGTGTTCCCATGTTTAATAACATGCTTTCATTCCAATCATCATGAAAATGATATCACGTATACATCTCAGTATTTTAATTATTCAGATAGCCGTAATATCACGAATGTAATGGATTCTGTGTCCTGTCGGAGAAAGAGAAAGAATGTAAGCACGTAGTGATTCACACACATAGAGCACATTGAAGATCAAATACAAAACAAAGCATTTAACATACTACTTTAGTTACGATGGGATTTGAGAAACTAGTAAATTAAATGAATTTAAGATGAAGTTTATGATGTTCTACTTTAATGACAAAATTAACTATGTGCTTAAAGTGGAAATTTCAAGATTAAAGTTGACATTTCGTGCTTTTTTCCCACTGTGTGCCTATTTTTTTTGTCTGTAACCTAATAAGCTCAGATGGTGGGCTACAACTCGCCTTTTCACTGCGACTTTGATATGTGACTTCTTTTTTATTTTGGCACTGTGTGACTTTGTGAACTTGAGCTTTTGTGTTTCTCTGACACGCTATGTCACTCGATCAACTTCCTTTTGTTGTTTATTCCACTGTTTAAATCAACAAATAGTAAGTTTTTCCTTTGCATCCTCTTGGTATTCGCTGAAATTCTTATATTTTCCCTCGTGCTTTTCCCATTGTCTTTTCACAGAACGCTGAGCTTAAGGGCTATTTATATTGATTTGCATATTCAAAGAGGCGTAATTCTGGGAGGAGTTTGGGCGGGACAGCATGCGCATGCACGAGCATTACTTTTCACGCTGACCAGGATTTATGGAGCAGAAGAACACAGAAGTTGGAGTACCCACAGATTCCTGCATCTGGATTTTTCTGTGCGTAAGCACATTTCGACTTTTGTGCTTACGTCTTGTTATAGTGCGAATTCTACGCACAGCGTTATGCATGAGGCCTCTGGCATGTTCTTGATCTATTCTGGAAATTTTTCTGATTAGTTCTGGTACCTACTTGGTTTCCAATTTATCTTTGTAGGTAAGTTACGAGATAATCTGCCCTCTTAAGAAAGCCTTCAGAGTTTCCCAGAGTATTCCTGCAGAAACCTCCAAGGTTGTATTTGTCTGTAAAAAAATAGATTTGCTTGGATATAAATTCTGTACAGTTTTTTGTCTGCTAATAAAAGTGGGATAAGACGCAATCTGTGAGCTAAGTATGTGGGGCATAGTGATTTTAGCTCCAGGATCAGAGGAGTGTGGTCGGAGATAACAATAGCGTTGTACTTACAAGAATTAATCGTAGGCAAGAAATTATCTATATAAAAAAAAAAAACGGGATCCGTTTTTTTAGCTCTTTTTTCTGTTTCCTCTGTACAAGTAAAAATGTGGAGCTTGCCTTGAATTTCCACTTTCAGTGGTAGGATACAAGAGGCTGTATCTGATCTCGGCTTTCAATAAGTGCTGCTTAATGTTGTAAAATGCTGCACGTTTAGAAGCTGTTGAGCGTGAGAAATCAGGGAAAATACGAATGTGGTTATTTTCAAATATAATCTCATGATTCTGTTTCATGTTTTTTCAAAATGCACAATGAGAGTCCTAGGTTTAGAGGAGTTTGATCCCCGCATGCAGTAAGCTGCTGCTATCTCGTTGTCTGATTTAAAGTCCTCTCCAATTATTTTAGAGAATAGTTCAGCTACGAATTTTACTGGCTTTGGACTTTCACAATTCTTAGGGAGATCTTAGATTCTAACATTATTCCTTCTGTATCCATCTTCCAGAGCAGCAAGTCTGTCTCCGAGTACTTTGCATTCGGAATTTGCAGCCATTGCTTTTCCGTCAGTGGTAGATGCCAGTTGATCAGCTGTTTCAATACGAGTCGTGAATGTTTGCTTAATGTCTTCCAACTGAGCGTCAAGTGCTTTAAGCTTACTCTCAAACTTAAATGCATTTTCCTGTATTTGTTCCTCAATGTTTTCTAGTATACCTTTAAAGGAAGCCTCAAAGCAATTATTTAAATGTTTTTCTTGGTCTTTAATATCCTGAAGCAGCTTTTCATTTTCCTTGTGTATGTCCTTTATTTCTTTCCTCATATCATTTATTTATTTCTTTATATCTTTCTTGAGCTCCTTTATGTCATGAGCAGTAACGGTGGCCATTAAAGAGATCACTACCTTCAGCTCGGACAGCTCATTCTGGGCTTCCTCGTGCTCCGCAAATGATGTTGATGATTCCGGCTCATGAGGAGTGGTTGACAACGCGGAAGGTAAGGCCATTTTCAGTTTCAATGAATCTTCTGGAATCGATGAGCTATCCTGGCCCAATTCGCTTGTACAATCACTCCCACTTTTGCTCTCAACTGGAGACAATACAGTAGTGTCAGGTCCCAGAACATTAGTGCTTTCACCTATCTGTTCCAGGTCAGTTTCTGAAAGGCTTTACCTTGAACTTGGACTTGATGCTTGTCTAGGCTTGAATCAAGCTTTAGCTGTCTTTTTTTTTTTCTCTGAACCCTATTTCTGCCGGTCATGTTAATTTTACTGTAATTGAGTAAAATACATAAATAAATAAATAAATAGGTTGAGTAAATACAGGATACCTCGGGATGATAACAAAAGAGAAAAAATAACAGCACTACTAACAGAGTTCTGCTTCTCCTGTAATGGACAAGACCAACTTCTTTATAATCTTTTTCATTCAACTTGTAGAACCCTTAAAGTTTACTGAGACTGAGATGAAGAAAGAAAAAATATAAAGATAAAATTAGGCAATACTAATTAACAAAGAATAAAGTAAAGTCCAATGGCCAGGAGGACAAATAAAAACCTCCAGAGAGCTGGAGAAAAAAAAACAAAATCTGCAGAGGTTCCAATGCCACAAGACCACCCAGTCCCCACTGGGCAAAAAGCCTAACGGGAAAAAGCTTATGGGACAATAAGAAGTGAGCTTGTAGGTCCTTCTGCAGACTTTGAGCAGTACAAAGCTTGCCATAATCCACCACAACCATATATAACAAAAAAATGTGAGGTAGTAAGAGAGCAACAGACAAGTTGAGGGCATAAGCAAAGACAATAATAACTGAAAATAAATTGCCTAGATTTTCATAAATACTGCATCAAGCAGCTGAAAGATACAATTGAAGAACATTTTACAAAGCAAATTACTAAATAAATAATTATATCAATAAAAGAAAGAAAAGCAATTGACTAATACTGCCAACAATATATCTTCAAATGGAAAGTAATCAGCTTCTACATTTCCACTATTGCCCAAAAGCAATATTTTAATCTTGGCTCTGGCAAGATGGTGACCTGTCCTCCTGCCAGAGCCTGTTCATCTAAATTCAAGACCTTTTGAAGTTTTTAACTTGTTTTACAGAGACACTTGCTGGTGCGAATGTGGTTCTCTACCTGCCATATATTTACAATGCAAACATTAGTTGTCACACAAGTGCGAGTAGGAGGAAGCTGAGTGGACCAAGTGAAGGTAATTACCTGCCAGGCCAGGATGTGGCAGGGTGCACTAAACTTACTTCTGTTATCTCTGCAGGCCAGATACGGGAAAACCTACCTGATTTATCATCAACAAAGTCACTTACGGTCCCGATGCCATGAAAGGCGTCACTTCCAGTTCCAGCGCCACGAAAGACATCACTTCCAGTTCCGGCCACAGATGATGTCACTTCCGGCCTTTAAAGCCGCGCCATCTTATCACTACTTGATCAGTTCAGTACTCAATGAGAGTACATCTCATCATATTTCTATACCCTTTTTGGATCCAGGGGCAATATACGGTTGGCTGCCCCAAACCTTTTTCATGTGTTAAAACTGATTCTTTTACACTGCATACATGGAACCTGAAGTTGATTAGTTATAGCTGTCATACTTGTTGATTAAATACATTTTTACACTTAATTTAGAGAATATAAATATTATAATTGATCTTGATTTACTTAGAAACTGAGGGCTGCAAGTTTATAATTATGTCAGAGTAAGGATATTAATAATTTAGTATAATTTATGGAGTGAACGATTTATAAATACAGCATATATTATTCGTTTATTTTCTGAACCTACTGAATGCTATTGAGAGTCCTTAGTTAATGTGCTGCTAAGAATTCAAACGCCTAAACAGAAAATCCATGTTTTTATTATTTATAAAATATTTAAATGCATTTAATTAATGGACCATAAACCTTTGCCACCCAAATAAATAAAGTAATATTTTCCTATATTTATTTTACATATCCTCTAAAAGTCCTAGATTATCAATAATACTATACATTCATGAAGCATAATATATTATTGACGTAAAATCTTAAAAAAAATGCTCCTTTGAATATATTGTCAAGTCCTGCTCTTAGAGTCTGGCTAGTTGTGCAAAATGACCCCCACTAAATGTACCTTTTCATATGTGCTAACAGGAAGACAGAAAAAATGTCACCCTATATAGTAGTAACTTATTAAATTCAAATTTAAACTGAAGTCATCTGATTCTGCACAATCTCTCATTGGGTCCAGATCAAGATTTTTTTTTAAATTAGTTTTTATTTCTCTACTGTTTGTATCTGTCTTTTCATTTTCAGTCTGATTTCATTAACTTTTGATCATTTCTGTTTTAGTGTTTATTTCATTGAGTTTTAATTTTTAGCTAATCATTTCAGTTTTGTTTTGGTTAAAAAATGGCCACTTACATAGTGAAGCAATTGTGGACGCATGCAGATAATAACATATAACTCAATGAGGCTCATTTTGCTTCCAGCCCTCTGCACAGAGAGTTATCCGAACACGTGCAAATTTTTTTTTTAATATTGTTAAATATATCACTTCTGGAAAATGTGTTCATGAACTAAAATGGAACCCACTAAGGCATGCCTGAGCTTCTGAATTCAAGATCCGCATCCTTCTTCTTTCTCACTTAATTTAGACAAATGCTGCATTCCCTGCTTTCTAGTATCTCATAGAAAACTCCCATTTTGGTGCATGTGCACATATACAGAGCATGTCTCCCTCGAGGAGCTGCTGTGTTCACACATTGGTATGCCTAATTATTCCATCCTTGCCAGTGAGTTCATCTGAGGTGTCCTGAAAGACCTTACTCTACCCTTTGACTTCCTTTCATTTGCTTTACTACAGCAAGAAATTTTTTTTTTTTTGTGCACATCATGAAACACAGATAGTAAACTTCCATAGACGCTAAGCAAACAGCTTTCAGTTTTTCAGTAATTTCTGTTTTAAGATGTGAAATACATGAGAATGACACAGAAATGCTTGTGGGAAGGAGCTGGACTACAAATGTATCTTATATCCAATACATGACTGACATCGTGTATGGAATAAATGAATTTTCAATTTTTTTTATTTCAGTAGTCCACAGTCTTTTTCAGTCTTTTTCAGAATTGCACTTCCCTCGAGCTCTAAACCCTTTTTAGTATACGTTCGCAAAACTTGAAATGAGGTTATGTATCATTAACCTGAAGCTGGTGATTGATTTCTGACCACAGTCGACTGGGCTTTATACGGTATCTCAGAAACACTTTATTCAAGGTTCAGTAAGTTGTAAAAACACACTTTTCTCTTGTAATGTGAATTTTACATGAATCATATTGTCAGTCAGTTATATAGTTTATTCAGTGTTTGCTGGAAAGTGTAATTTCTGTTCTTGTTTCAACATAAAACTCCATTGTTTATTTAATATTTTTGAAAGCATAAACATTTAAAACGTGCATGATACATTTGAGCATAGGATAAGAAGTAATCTTTATACTGTGCTACCAATGTAAGAAGAATTTTCTGAGTTTCCATAAGAAAAGTATTTATCTTACCATCATCACTGAAAGTGGTGTATGACTTACCAATGGTTCAATGTAACAGTGTCTTTAGAAGGAAAGCAATCTCTGTTTTATTGGTTGAGCACTTGAAGCTGAAACAATGAATTGCTTAAAAAGCATTGACAACAATAAGCTACTGTATGTGCCTCAATGTATTTTGCAATGAATGGGAAATATGGGTAGTATTGGATCCTAACCTGGATAGGCTTTGGCTCTCCAGTGTTATGATCTCAGGGAGATCGAAGTGGGAGATGGTAACAAATGGGACAGGCTGTAATCCACCAGGGGAGCTGCAGAGCCCTATAATGGACTTCTACCACACCTGGGAGTGATTCCAGATAATCTTGATGAGCCACCTGAAACAGGAACACTCCCAGGACCTATAAAAGGAGTCTGAGTCGGGAGGAAGTGGACAAGCTTGTGAGGAGGAGTGGAGGCAGAAGGACTGGCGAAGAGAAGGGACTGTATTGCTGTATGGACTGTGTTATACTTTGGGGGAGCGAAAAAGAAATGCTTCCTTGATTGTAAACAAAGGGTGTCTCGGCCTGTCTGTGTTGGGGTTAGGGTGGCTGTATGCGCCTCAGGCTTTACTGTGTCTAGCAATGGATATCACCTGCTTGTACAACATGGCTGTTTGCATCCCAGTGTTGCTACCATTACAACAATAAAATATACTGACGGGTAAATAAACAATCCATGCAACTGCAAAAATGGGAAACACAATTCCAAATCTCAGAATAAAACACCCACAGCAGTGTATTGCAAAAGTCAGATTAAGAAAAGGATGACTAGATCATATTGATTCAGTATTAATATAACTCTTTACGCTAACCAGTCAGTGTGAAGGAAACACATAAGGGTCATGGCACCAGAGACCTGTAGGATGCACTCTATAGCTTCTTCTAATGCTAAGGGATGTGTTAAAATGTCAGAAACATGCAAATGAGTCAAAATACCAAAGAGAAGTCCAAAATACCAATCATCCAAAGTCAAAAACGCAGAAGCAAAATCCAAACTTGAAACAGAGGAAGCAAATAGGTCTTTTCCCATCTAATTTCGTGTTCCCCTATCTGTCCCCTATCCGGATATTTCCAGATGACTCTGTCATTGTGAATTTTCTTCAAGTTAAGGAGGACAGCCATGGATGTATTGTTTATGAGTTTGTTCAATGGTGTGATTGTTCCTTTTTTACACCTAAATGTCTCTGAGACAAGGGTATATGGTTGTAGATCTCAGTTGCTTCCCTCCTTCTTTTGTCTCAACTTTAATTGAAGTAGAGACAATGGAGATGACAGAGGTGACAATCATTGATAACAGGCTAAACACTGATCATAACACACAAGAAATTTGTAAGAAGGGGCAGACACTGCTTTTCTTTTTAGGCAACTTCATGATTTAAATCCTAATGACACTTTTTTATAAGTCCTTTACTGAGTGTGTTGTTACATTAGCTTTTATTTGTTAGTTTGGCAACCTCAACATTAAGAATATAAACCATTTTAACAACATTGTAAAAACCAGCAGTAAAATTACTGGTTTGCAGTAGACCTCTGTCACTGGACTATATTAAAAACAACTTAGAAAGAAGCCAAATCAATTCTACCAGATAGTTGCCTTCCCCTTCTCTTCAAATTTCAGCTGAACTTTTTTATTCCCAGAGCTATAAGCATTTTGAATCCTGTTACTTGTAAGGGATGTTGCTAAGTGCTGAATTCTGAATTATTATTTTGTGTACTGTTAAATTCATCTCTGTACAATTGTTGAGTGTGTATACTTATGATAACACTGCTTGTCACCTATTGTGCCTTGGCTCATTTTCTTGTACTTGTGTAACAATGCCTTATATTTTTTGTACTATCCTGCTGCAAGCAAATTTTCCCATAGAACAATAAAGTCTACCTATCTAACTTAACTGAAAACAATGTTTGCTTTGTTTCTGTAAAATGTCCAAGACTTGGATACAGTCCTTGCCATACTACCAATATGAAGTGAGTTAAGAATAAGAAGAGTATGATGTCCAACAACTTGCTTTGATAGGTGGGCACGGCCATTACCTGGCTGGGATGCCAACAGAATGGAAGGACCAGGGGAGAAAGCATCAATGAGGCAATACCTCCCCTGGGACGCTAGAAGACAGCCCTCCTGGGTGGCTGTGGCACCATGAATTCCCGCAGGGCATGCTGGGAGCTGGAGTTTGGTGCAGCCTGGTTGGGTTCCGTGGGGGGAGTTGCAGAGTCCTATAATGGTCTTCTACCCCACCAGAGAATGATTCCAAGTAATCTTGATGAGCCACCTGGAACACTCCCAGGACCTTTAAAAGGAGCCAGTCACCACCACTTAATGGCCTGAGTCGGGAAGAAGTGAAAGAAGTTCGTGAGGAGGAGTGGAGGTAGAAAGTCTGACAAAGAGAAGGAACTGTGTTGCTGTAGGGACTGCGCTGTACTTTGGGGAAGCGAAGAAGAAATTCTTCCCCAACTGTAAATAAACTGTGTGCTGTGTGTGAACTTGTGTCTCAGCCTGTCTGTGTCAGGATTAGGGAGACTGTAGGGACCCTCAGGCCTCACAATGTCTAGCAATAGATATCATCTGCATATACTGTACAACATGGCTGTTTGCATCACAGTGATGTTACCATTACAACAATAAAATCTAACAACTGCAAAAATAGGAAATAAATCTCAGATTAAAACACCCACAGCATTATATTTCAAAAGTCAGATTCAGAAAAGGATGACTAGATCATATTGATTCAGTATTAATATAACTCTTCAACGCAGTGATCCCTCACGTCATCAGATAAACACAACAATATTGTGCTCTGTTTCATGAACTGCCAGTATTGGTTACCTTGGCCGGAGCATGCAGCAGTTCATTTCAATACTTTCTGAGCTACATTTAGGAACAGAGAACTTCTTTCAAGACCTGCATGTGTAGTTAAAGGGCATCATAAACATCTAAAACGTATCACTGAGAGGTGCATGAGTTTAGTTAAGCAAGCTCATTTCAGGGCACTTTGTCAGTCAGGTGAAGCTCTGAGCTTTGCTCAGGAGATATTTGATATTCATCATAGCTGCATGTATAGTACACATTAGTGTTCATTGTGGAATTATGTCATTTGGAGCTTTCTTTAAGTGACTGTGAAATGTATTGTAGTAGTGTGATTTGTGTTTGCCTTGTGAATAATCGCAAGCCACTGTTAGCTTTGTTGTTTACACTGCTGGAATGATTAATTTCTGAATTTGCTCATATATTTATGATTACTCTGTGGGTTGTTTTTTGCTTTTCTGTCAGTGTTCGGTATTTTCACATGCAGCAGTACTGGTAATGATACGGTATATCTATTTATCAGTCTTTCTCCTTAAAAAAGTCAGCATATCTCCACACTTGTAATTTACAATCCTACAAGAGGTTTAATATAAACACAAAATAACAAGGCACAGTCTCCATTTCATTTTTCTTTCTATTCAACATAAAAATAAAGTCTCAGCCTCTGTATTTCACTATAAATCTTTAAAGTTATTCACAAGTCCCAACATGTAGTCATAGCTTGGTGTGACACGCTTATCCCTTACAGTAGGCAAATGATATCATTTGTTCAGATCAGATACTGACATTTTCTTGTGGATATTTATTTTTACCAACTTTAGGAGGTTTTGTGAAAGTGTGTCTACTGAGTATTTCTTTGCCAACATATTCATATTAGTGTTGATATGAAATTAGCTAATGCACTGGCGATTGCACATTGAAGTTCAGCCATTGGAGGTTCTGGGTGAAGCAACACTCATTGTGCCCAAATTGTATTTTACATGGAAATGGCAGTGGTAAAGTTGTTTAATCAAATAACACTTTTGAAAGCAACAGTTCAGATCCTATTAATGACAAAGTTTATTGGGCAATTTAACAGATAAAAGACAAATGTGTAATGTAAAGGAAATAGCTTTAACATAAAGTATTTACGTCCATTGAAGTTTTCACGTTTTATTGCTATGCAATATTAATTCACAGTGGATTTAATAAGGTGACTTTTCAGAGGCACAAAAAGTAATCCATAATATATCAACAGCAGGAGAATCTTTACATATGGAGTTCGTAATGCCATAAGTGCTGATAGAGGTGTTATGGGTGCTGTGCTCCTTGCTGGTGGAATACGATTGATAGGAGGTAGACAGGGAAGAAAAGCAGTGGTAGACAATTCTCGAACTTTATTTTCTAAACTTTGAATTCATCATGGCTTTATATTGTTTAAATGCAACTCATGTGAACAACCCCCCATTCCTTCATATGTTAACAAAAATATGCCCTATTGTAACACTCCCACTTTAGTGCAAAGATCATAAAGTGACCCCTGGAGAGGACAAGTACTGATTGGTGGAGAGTAGTGACACACCCTGTTCTATTGAATATTGTCAAAAGGTGAAAAAATATGTTCTGCCCTCTTAGCTGAAATCAGCTAGTAAAGCCGTAGGTACAGTACATCCTGGTTTAAATTTCATTATAATGTGATTAACCTGTTGTTATATACTGTATAAGAAAGTATGAAACCTAATGGATTACGTGCACTGTGTGAAAAAATCCTTTTGGTTCTGCATCAAATTGGTATCAGCTTGATATTATATTGCATATTACAATATTTCATTCTGAGCTGATTAAAGTCTTTAATTTCACATACTGAAAATGCAGTTTATCTTAAATGCTAACTTGTGAATGGAGTCTTATTTTTAGTTTAACTTTTAGTTAAAAATAAAACTTACATTTAAAAGGTTTAGACAGTGGATCGTAGTAAGCAGTGTTTAAAGTTCAGTTCATTTTCAATTTAATTAGTCTTTCAATCCTATAAATTAACTCTAGTATGGCAGTGCATCTGTCTTCTGTTTACTTCAAAGTGAAGAAACACAGGAGGAATTAGAGATGCAGAATCAAGAAACACTTGCTGATAAAAAGCCTCAGTATACTTCATCTACTGGTTTGATAACAACAGTTGTGGAATTATCGCAACAAAGACAAGTGTATTTAGGCTAATTTACAGGAGTTGCATGTTTATTTGCTAATCTAGCAGTATATATATATATATATATATACAGTGGCATGAAAAACTATTTGCCCCCTTCCTGATTTCTTATTCTTTTGCATGTTTGTCGCACAAAATGTTTCTGATCATCAAACACATTTAACCATTAGTCAAATATAACACAAGTAAACACAAAATGCAGTTTTTAAATGATGGTTTTTATTATTTAGGGAGAAAAAATCCAAACCTACATGGCCCAGTGTTAAAAAGTAATTGCCCCTGAACCTAATAACTGGTTGGGCCACCCTTAGCAGCAATAACTGCAATCAAGCGTTTGCAATAACTTGCAATGAGTCTTTAACAGCACTCTGGAGCAATTTTGGCCCACTCATCTTTGCAGAATTGTTGTAATTCAGCTTTATTTGAGGGTTTTCTAGCATGAACCGCCTTTTTAAGGTCATGCCATAGCATCTCAATTGGATTCAGGTCAGGACTTTGACTAGGCCATTCCAAAGTCTTTATTTTGTTTTTCTTCAGCCATTCAGAGGTGGATTTGCTGGTGTGTTTTGGGTCATTGTCCTGTTGCAGCACCCAAGATCGCTTCAGCTTGAGTTGTGAACAGATGGCCAGACATTCTCCTTCAGGATTTTTTGGTAGACAGTAAAATTCATGGTTCCATCTATCACAGCAAGCCTTCCAGGTCCTGAAGCAGCAAAACAACCCCAGACCATCACACTACCACCACCATAATATACTGTTGGTATGATGTTCTTTTTCTGAAATGCTGTGTTCCTTTTACGCCAGATGTAACGGGACATTTGCCTTCCAAAAAGTTCAACTTTTGTCTCATCAGTCCACAAGGTATTTTCCCAAAAGTCTTGGCAATCATTGAAATGTTTCTTTGCAAAATTGAGACGAGCCCTAATGTTCTTTTTGCTTAACAGTGGTTTGCGTCTTGAAATCTGCCATG
Source organism: Polypterus senegalus (assembly GCF_016835505.1). Lineage (NCBI taxonomy): Eukaryota > Metazoa > Chordata > Cladistia > Polypteriformes > Polypteridae > Polypterus > Polypterus senegalus. The sequence goes on along the minus strand of NC_053159.1, from coordinate 145,839,090 downwards.
CAGGCCGTTTTTGCCCAGTCTCTTTCTTATGGTGGAGTCGTGAACACTAACCTTAATTGAGGCAAGTGAGGCCTGCAGTTCTTTAGACGTTGTCCTGGGGTCTTTTGTGACCTCTCGGATGAGTCGTCTCTGCGCTCTTGGGGTAATTTTGGTCGGCCGGCCACTCCTGGGAAGGTTCACCACTGTTCCATGTTTTTGCCATTTGTGGATAATGGCTCTCACTGTGGTTCGCTGGAGTCCCAAAGCTTTAGAAATGGTTTTATAACCTTTACCAGACTGATAGATCTCAATTACTTCTGTTCTCATTTGTTCCTGAATTTCTTTGGATCTTGGCATGATGTCTAGCTTTTGAGGTGCTTTTGGTCTACGTCTCTGTGTCAGGCAGCTCCTATTTAAGTGATTTCTTGATTGAAACAGGTGTGGCAGTAATCAGGCCTGGGGTGGCTATGGAAATTGAACTCAGGTGTGATACACCACAGTTAGGTTATTTTTAACAAGGGGCAATTACTTTTCACACAGGGCCATGTTGGTTTGGATTTTTTTTCTCCTTAAATAATAAAAACCATCATTTAAAAACTGCATTTTGTGTTTACTTGTGTTATATTTGACTAATGGTTAAATGTGTTTGATGATCAGAAACATTTTGTGTGACAAACATGCAAAGAATAAGAAATCAGGAAGGGGCAAATAGTTTTTCACACCACTGTATATATATATATATATATATATATATATATATATATATATATATAGTGTCACAGATGTACGGGGACACTGCCCGGCCGGGACGCCTGGACAGTCCCCAACTGGGACAATACTTCTCCTCGGCCACGAGAGGGCAGCCACCCGGGTCTATTTGGGGGCCACAGAGATGGAGCTGGGATGCCCGTGAGAGGACGTGGCCACCGCTAGGGGGCGCCCAGACGGAGAATCCAGGATGGCAGCACTTCCGCCACACCAGTAAGTGCTGCCGGAAATAATTCCAAGAAGACCCGGAGTGCTTCCAGGGGCTTTCCTGACACTTCCGCCACACCAGGAAGTGACGTCAAGGGGTGCACCTGGGGCTCATCCGGGTCCTGATAAAAGGGGCCGCCTCCTTCCAGACAATGAGCCAGAGTTGGGAGGAAGGAGACAAAGCTTGTGAGGAGGAGGAAGGAGGTCAAGAGAGAGAGAGAGAGAGAAAGAAAAAGGAAGAAGAAGAGGAAGAAAAGAAATAGAGGTGCTAAGAGAAGGCATTGTGGTTGCAGTGGGAAAAATAAATAAACAAGTGTGTTTTGGACATCCTGGTGTCGGTCTGTCTGTGTCTGGGGGTACGGTTTCCACAATGGCACCCAATGTGGGGCCTACCTCCTGCTAAAAGGGCGGAACCCCGTTTTTAAAAATATTTTGTGGAAGCAACCCCGCACAGCAGACGAACAAGCACTTCCATCGCGACACGCAAGCCTGCACCAACGCCTCTAGAAACGCTCGTAGAGGACCACAGCTAACGGACGTCTGGTAGTATGGGGAAGAAGAAGGGCAAACGCGCCCTGAAGACAGCAACGCCTCTACCTGGAGTCATCGTTACGGATGCACGGGGCGGCGGGAGAGGCCGCCCAGCGGCAGCGTATTCAAGAAGACGGGATTCGGGAGGTAAGTCTCGCGTCGGATAGTGATACGCTTGGCGGGACTTACCCTGCGGTCCCCTGGTCTTGTTTTTTAGTAGGGGACTGCCCGAATCCGCGTTTGTGGCCAAAGCACGCCAACCAGTGGAGTGACAATGAGACAGCGACGGGAGACGAAGAGGAGCCGCTGTCGACTGCAGAGTGGCTGTGGGGCGGAAGCAGCCCAGAAGACTCTTCCCCGAAGGCATCCACTCATAGGGTGGAGGGAGTGTCGGAAGACCGGAAGTTCCTCCCAAAAACAAGCACAGGGTTGGACGGAGTGTGTTGTGTGCCCGCCGATGAGTACAAAAAGGCGGGACCAACGAACGTCAATCCTGGGACGCTCGAAGACCCAGTGGAGCATGCGCAGGAGCTCCATGGCTCCCAGCCGGCAGGGGAGTCTGAAAAATGTATGACTTTAGCGCCGGCTGGCTTAAGTGACTTCTTGTTGGCTGTACAGGAGTTAGAGAAAGTCTTTCGTCCTGTACAGCCTCTCTTACAGGTACTCCAAAAACGCTGGAGGAGACTGCAGATGCGCCCCTGAGAGCCATACTGGGGTAGTTAATGTGGCATGACGTGGGATTCTCCAGTCAGTCCGATGCTTCGGTACAGGTAAGTGACACCAGTACTGAACATGAGTATGGAATCCCTAGCGAAAAGAACCCGGATGTAACGGAAGGGATCCAAGTAGCAGGGGTTCTGACAGTAGATCGGAGGACGAGTACTGAGACCGCAGTACAAGCGGAGTTGGGGGGGCGGTGCCGGCTTGTATGTGTCGGCACCCAGACCGCCCCGTGCCAAGAAGCGGCGGCGCTCGGAACCCGATCGAGAAGTGTGCAAACAGCACGGAGTCCCGCTTTAATTCATAAGGGGATCCAAGCTGTTGCAGCACTCCAGAGTAATGGGAGGCCCCAGAGAAAAACGGAGGGGTCTCCTGACAGGACGAAAAGAGTGAACGAGAGCTCGCGTGCGGTGAGAGAGCTCTTTCCGAGGCAATGGAGAGCTGCCCCAAGCCAAGCTGAACGGATACAGGCACGGGCGTTCCCATCCTTTTTTCAGGCCCGGAGAACACCTGAAAGGCAAGGGGTGCGCCGGTGTTACAGGTGCCATGGAGCTGGGCATTTGTGGAGACGTTGTCCGTATGCCCTGAGCAGAAATGCCATTAGGCGGCGTCAGGACGTCGTCTCCGCATCTGTGTCTTGTTTTATAGGTCCAGACCATGGAAGATGGTACACCGGGACCCCGCCTTGGGAAACTGTTAACCCTCGTGGGACGGGCCACTTTGCCGGATGGGCTTCAGCTGGTGAGGGGGCGGTGTCCCAGATGTACGGGGACACTGCCCGGCCGGGACACCTGGACAGTCCCCAACTGGGACAATACCTCCTCGGCCACGAGAGGGCAGCCGCCCGGGTCTATTTGGGGGCCACAGAGACGAAGCTGGGATGCCCGTGAGAGGACGTGGCCACCGCCAGGGGGCGCCCAGACAGTTGGAGAATCCTGGATGGCAGCACTTCCGCCACACCAGGAAGTGCTGCCGGAAATAATTCCAATAAGACCCGGAGTGCTTCCAGGGGCTTTCCTGACACTTCCGCCACACCAGGAAGTGACGTTAAGGGGTGCACCTGGGGCTCATCCGGGTCCTGATAAAAGGGGCCGCCTCCTTCCAGACAATGAGCCAGAGTTGGGAGGAAGGAGACAAAGCTTGTGAGGAGGAGGAAGGAGGTCGAGAGAGAGAGAGAGAGAGAAAGAGAAAGGAAGAAGAAGAGGAAGAAAAGAAAGAGAGGTGCTGAGAGAAGGTATTGTGGTTGCAGTGGGAAAAATAAATAAACAAGTGTTTTAGACATCCTGGTGTCGGTCTGTCTGTGTCTGGGGGTACGGTTTCTACAATATATATATATATACTGTATATATATATTGTGGAGCCAACCCGGACACAGACAGGCGGACATGTTCTTAATCACCACCACACGTTTATTATTTACAATATTTACAAATTACACAGGTCACACAGACCCCAGTCAATGGTCACTCAGACCTAGTCACGTGCACAAAACCCCAATACAAAGTCCTGGCCACAAATGCCTTTCTTCGGGCCGCCTCCACACCTCCTCTGTGCTTCGTCCTTCCTCCTCCCGACTCCAGCCCTGAATGAATGGAGACGGCCCCTTTTATATGGTTCCCGGATGAGCACCAGGTGTTCCTGGCATTCCTCCCTTGACCACGCCCCAGCGTGACGGAAGTACCGACTGTCCTCCCGGCAGCTCACCAGGTGTCCTCCTTAATCTTCCCCCCAGCACTTTCTGGTGTGGCGGAAGTGCTGGGGCAACAGGTCCCCAAGGCATTGGGGCGCCTCCTGGCGGTGACCACGGGCCCCTACAGGGAGGAGCTTCCATGCCCTGTACCCGTGGCCCCCAAAGCAACCAGGAAGGCAGCCCCACGTGGTCCCAGATGGGCGCGCCCACTTCCGGTCTTCCAAGGCATCCCGGCCGGGTCATCGCCCCTGGCATCCACGACAATATATATCTATTATATAAAAAATTTTGGGACGAGATCATCTCAGGGATACACTTTGAAGTCCCACAATACTACTTTCTCGACACGCCCTACTTACAAACAATTTCTCGGAGACACTTTAACGTCCTGGGAGACAAGGAAGTGAGACAAAAGGACAGCTGCTGTACAGGTGTTTAAATGATCATAGTGCAGCACAACATGCAGAACACGCAGCTCGGGAGCAGCAGCTGCTGTACAGGCTTTTAAATGATCGCCATGCAGCACAACATGCAGAACACTCAGCTCGGTAGCAGCAGCTGCTGTACAGGCTTTTAAATGATCGTCGTGCAGCTTGACATGCAGAACACACAGTGCAGTAGCAGCAGCTGCTGTATAGGCTTTTAAATGATCGTTGTGCAGCACGACATGCAGATCACGCAGCATGGTGGCTGCAGCTGATTCATCCACATTTTCTTAGTGTGCGTTCAGCCCCACCCCCCTTCACAACACGAGTGGCAGAGACATGAAGAGGTGGGCATGAAGCGTGGGGCAACAAGGGATGCTATCATTAACCATCTTCTTGTTTCACACATGCCTTCAAACAGTCAGAGAAGGAAGATATATAGACAAGTTTGCGTCCATGTCACAAGTCCCACCTCTACCTGGCATAGCTCTATATAAGAAGTGTGTGCACCAGAATGGAACATCATTGGACCCAACCAAAGAAAGGAAAAACACTGTCGGTTTTGGGTGTCCTCCTATACATTTCAGTAGTAAATGATACCCACCAATTGACGTTAATTTTCTGTTGAATTTTGGAACTCATTTTGATGTAAAAGATAACTAAACTGGGCTACACGGTTCATAGCCTATTGAGCCTGTCCCTTACATGAATATATAGATATATTTATTTACTACATAATGAAGCACTAAGGTCTGTGTGTCTAGTCCCTCTGAGCAATCAGATTGGTCTGTTTGTCTTTGGTAACATGACTATAGAGAAAGTGTGAGTGTGAGACACATGATGAGGAGTAAAGACATATGGGCATGCTGAGAGAGTCTCCTTCCAAAACAGTAAGTATAAAACTGGAGATAAGGTGAGAAAGGTGCCTTGAAAACAGAGAGTCTGAGAAGCAGGCTTTATGAGAGAGAGGAAACGCCAGTGAAGAGATATTCACACATGCAAGTACAGAGGAAAGGCATAGACATAGGGCAAGAGATAAAAAGTATTTTTTAATTATTATATTACCTGTTTGACAATAATTAACAAAAAGACTCTTTAATGTCAAACCTAAAACAGATCTCTACAGAGTGCTCTAATTTAATAACAAATAAAGCACAAAAAGTAATTGATTGCATAAGTATCCCTTTGATATGGCAAGCCTAAATCATCACTGGTGCAGTCAGTTGGTTTTAGAAGTCACATAATTAGTTCAGTTGGGATCTCTTGTCTGTAGTCAAGGGGCTATATTTGACTATAGTATCAATACATTTGTATGTGGTGTCACACACGTGCGAGTAGGAGGCAGCTAAAGGGCTTGAGTAATTGTAATTCTACACCAGACCAGGGGGCGGTGGAGTGTGCTGTCTCTCTCAGTTCCTTGCAGAAGTCAGTTCCAGTCGTGTGACGATGTCACTTCTGGTCTCGAAGATGTCACTGCCGATCTCATCAATGGCATCACTTCCTCCACTGGCCTTTAAAGCCGCCATCATACCTTCACCTATTTATTTCTGTTTTGGACTCAGTATTGTGAACAACTCTGTTAAAACGTCAACCTTTTGCAGCCAGGGTATATTATACGGGTGGCTGCCCCAAACCTTTACAATGTCTGATGGTCGTTTTTCTGACACTAGAATCATGGCCTTGTCTACACAATGAAGACAAAAAGAACACTCCAAGCATCTCTCTGAAAATGGTGAATGAAAAACTTAAGTTGGGATGGAGACAAGAAAACTTCTAAATCACTGAATACCCCCTGAATAAAGTTAAATCAGTCATTAAGGAATGGAAAGAGTAAGGCACAGTTATTGAGTCTAACTAGACCAGACAGACTGTGCAAAAAGAAGACTAGTGAGGGAAGCTATCAAGAGACATATGAGAAAAGTTACATATTATTGTGGCTGAGAATGAAGAGACTGTGTAGACAGCAACTGTTGCTTAGTTCCAGATTTATGGGAGAATGGCAAAGGAAAAAAAAAACAATGCACACAACATTTTGACTAGAGATTGCCAGAAGGCACATGGAAGACTCTGAAGTCAGGTGCTAGAAGGTTCTATGATCGGATGAGATCAAAATTGAACATTTTGGTCATCAAACTATAAACATCTTGTTTGGCTTAAGCCAAACACTGCATGTTATCCAAAACACATCATCCTCAACACAAAACTTGGTGGCGACAGCATCATGCTGTTGGGATGCTCCTCTGCAGCAGGCCCTGGAAGGCTTGTGAGGTTAAAATGAATGCAAAATACAAGAAAATCTTGTAGGGAAACCTGGTGAACTTTGCAAGAAACTTGTGCCTTGGGAAAATATTTGTTATCTAGTAACACAATGACTACAAGTACAATGCCAGGGCTACAGAGGAATGGCTTAGAAACAATGTGAATAGTGTTAATGCCCTGGAGTTGCTGAGTCAGCATCCAGCTCTCAATTCAATTACACATAGCCGCTGAATTTGTTAAAGGCTGTTCACTCGCAAACCCTTTGTAGCTTTGACAGAGTTTGAACAGTCTGTCAAAGAAGAATGGGGAATAATAATGTCTAGATATACAAAGCTGATAGACAGAGACTTGTGACCTCAAGGGAATGGATGCTTATATCAATTGTTTTTTTCAATTTCTAATTAATTTAGATGACTTTGCCGAGATCTGTTTTTACTTTGACATTAGAAGACTCTAATGAAGGGGGGTGAATATTTTTTATAGTCACTGTGTGTATGTACATGTATACGTGCACAAATAATATTTGTTTTGTTGTAAATGAAAGAAAGGCTCACAGTCCTACTCTGCCACATTCACATGCAGGGCAAATATGGAATCATCAATCATCTTAACTTACATAATATTATTTCATTTCATAATTTAAAAGAATGGAATAAGATGTAGTTGTTAGCACTGCTCAAGTCCTAAACCCAAGACAATGCCTACCTGTATATGGAGTATACACATTTTCCACATGCCTCTTTTTTGAGTTTCTTTGGTATTCCTCCAACATTCCTGATATATGAATTATTGGTTTAACTGGTTACTTAAAATTGAATTGAATGAGAGAGTGTAGGTGTGTATATATTTGTTTGTTGGGATGAAATGGCATAATCTCCAGGCATAGACTCATTGCTGCGAAGATAGGCACTGGCACTGAAGTGATTTAAGCAGATTAGACAATGAATGAATAACTATTAAACACAGGAGTGGTGTAGGAGCATATAATCACAATAATGGGTTCTAATTCTAATTTAGGTACTGTTTAGATCTTCATTTTCTTCCCATCTTTTTGTAGGTTCTCTCTGGGTAACCCATTTCCCTCTGAGATCAAACAGATAGGCATGTTACATTTATAGGTGGCTCTAAACTAATGCATTGTTATTGAGAATACCTTGTGATGTAATGGTGCCATTTAAAACATTGGTTTTTGTATCCCCATAAAGTGGTCATAGGATAACCAGGTTTATATATATTAATGTAGGAGAATAGAAACATTTTTAAAAAGTTTTTTAATCTTTTTAGGAGACATTGTTGAAAAGTACCAATGTCATCGCCATTTCCATCTGTTTGTCTGTATCTGCCTGCCATATCTATGGTATCAGTGAACCAATCTTTCAAACAATTTTGTAGTTTTAAAAAGTTCCTAAAGTTTTAGAAGAGTTGAAAAGGTACAGTAATACTTGATTCTTTAGAGGAATAAGCTTTAAAGTGACTTTGAACTAAATATCGATTCAGGTCTGTGCACTGTTGCATTTGCCAGCTTGGATATGCTGGAATTTACATTTGATGGCTCACACATTTTGGAGGAGCACAGAAAGAGTTACAACAAACCTTTACTTGGCATTCATCAGATTCTTTCATTATTCATGCTGCTGCTGCACAAAAGGAAGAAGGAGACATTCATGTTATGGCAGATTGAAGAACCAGTTCTGTTTAGTGTGCAAGTTGGCATGCAGTGTGTTTGTTTTCAAACCATTCAGATGCTGCTTATAGATGTAAATATTCTGTTACTGAAACCAAGAGTGAAGTTTTATAAATTCAAATGAAGGATGTTTTGTAACCCTTTTTTGGTTAATATTATTTCTTATTTAGCTGTGTTTGTATTTTAAGGAAACTGGCAGTAGTTGTTTTTGTGAAAAATATTTCTGCACCTGTATTGCTGATGACACTTTGATTTACTTATTGATGTTTTCATATATTGAAAGGTAGGGTCAACTTTACACTTTGATTAGATGTACAATAATTAACAGCATTTTGACCAAATTGTCGACAGAAAAGTAAATAAGGCGAGTGGTTTATGTGTAGAGATACCTGTTCTTTGCCCTTGTGCAATTGACTACTTTATCCACAGCAATATGATTTAAATGTGACAGTGTGGGTCGGCTCAACACAACTGAGTCCCACCAGGAGCCTTTGGAACCCACCACCGCCAATAACATTTCCGAGGGATGAGCTTGGAAGATGAGGACACACACACAAAGCAAGGGGGTGGTGAAACAGTGTTCAGTTCTTTTATTAAAAACCAACTAAAGCAAGTGTCCAAAAAGTGCAGTGTAAAATGTTCAATAAATAAATAAATAAAAATAAGGTGTCTCTGTGGAGGTTAAAATCCAACCAAATAAATATTACTTTAAAAACCAAAGGTTAAAACCAACAGTGCAGGAAACTGTCTCTTGAAACACATGCCCTGGTGCAGTCCATTAAAGTCACCGTCTTATTCTTTATGGAGCTTGCAGCTGAGGATGCACCTACCTGACAGACACAGCCATCTTTCTCCTGTGGTCCACAGGTTTGGGTACCTGCTGCTTCGATGGCCCCACAGTAGGGCTTCCCAATCCAAGCCTAGGCTTGGATCCTTCTCTCCCACAGACCAAGGAAAGGCACACCATCTGAGCCTTTGTTGCTGACTCTAGCTGCCTTCCCTTGCTTACGCGGTGCGGCACTCCTCCTGGTCGTTCCCACTCCCTTAAATCACTCAGCTTGAGCGAAGCATCACTGCAAACCCAAGTGTCGACTGCACACTTTCCTCCTGGAGCTCTCCTCCTTCTGCCTGTCTGCCTCCTCACTCCTGCACAAGTTCTTTCCCTTTTTCTGCCTGCATCACACTCTCTTCTTTAACCTCTGTCACTCATGTATGAGTACGAGGACTTTGTATGAACCAAACGAATGTAATTCCACACCAGGCCATAGGGTGGCGGGGTACACTAAACCTTCTCCTGTTATCTCTGCAGACCAGCTGTGGGAAACCGGTCTGACTCATCGCTGAAGATGTCACTTCTAGTTCCTACGCCCAGGCTGACGTCACTTCTGGTTTCAGCGCCCAGGCTGACATAATTTCTGGTTTGAACGCCCAGGCTGACATCACTTCCAGTTCCGGCACCTACGATGACGCCAGAAGAAGGTCACGCTACATCACTTCCGGTTTTATCAGTTAACACCGGCATCTTTCCAAACCTTAATCAGTTCATGTCTGGACTCCAACAGAGACACTTCTGTCTAAAACCAAACCCATTACTGTACACCCATGGATAATATATGAGTGGCTGCCCCAAACCTCTTTAAGTGTCGAGTCTGATTTTTTTACACCTCCATTCTTTTCTCTTCCTCTTGTCTTTCTCTTCTCCCTCTAACACTCATGTTTCCCTTTTTAAAGCAGGATGAGGCACAGCTTCAGCAATCACATCTCCAGCGCTTATTTGGGTCACGGGCGATCCTGCACACATGCACAAAGTGCAAGACTGCCTGCTCCCGCATTACTGAAGCCGCTTCTGACACGCTACTACGTCCCACCCAAAGATGCGATTGTCATTGTTAACTTATTTATTTTAAATCCTACGCTGCACCACAGATCATTCATCACATTATATAATGGAGTATTGTCCTTTGCAAACACAGGAGAAAAAAACAGAATACTGCTGTCTGTGGTAAAAAATAGTAAGAAGGAAGCATATCCTAAATAAACAATGCAGTTTAACCTAGATTTAATGAATGAAAAAAAGGAATCCAAAGCTCAGTTTAAGAAACAGCTTCATGAATTAGCCCCGAATTATATGCCACTCTGATCTTTTTGTGAATGAAACTCCATGATATTTTCATAACAGGTATTTGAAGCTTTAAAGGTACTTTTACAAGATAAATATTGTACGAAAGGGTTATAACCCTCAAATTATAAATACATATATTCTCAAATCTACTTAATTCAATTCATTATTTTTTTACTTTTTTTGAACTTATGAAAAGCATGAAACTGAAGTTAAACTTAACCAAAGTTAAATTCAATTCAACCCTCACGCTGAGTAAAACTTTGAGAATAGTAAAGAGGGAAAGGAGTCTTTCTCCCCAAAATAAATGGTTATTCTAAAATGTTATTGATTAGATCCCAGCAGGTTTTGAACAGATCCTCTAAGTGAGAATTTGATTTTTTTCCAATTTTAAATCTAATATATATATATATATATATAAATCCTAAGCCTAACAGTGCAACGATTTTGAACAATGATTTTATGTGACTTTTTTGTCACACTTTAAATCAGGCTTATTTTAAAACCTACATATATATGTTTGGTATCATTCTTTTCAGAATTTATTGAACTTTAATGTGATGTTGTTAGATTTTCGGATTCTTATAAAATTTTTAAATTATAAACTAAAAAGTATCAAAAACTCACATCACAAGACTTTGTGCCAAAAGATTTAACCACACCCGGGGCCGGAAATAAAAGACAAAGAGTAGGACAGCTGCTGTACAGGCTTTTAAATGTTCAAAGCGTTGTGCGAGATGCAGATCATGTGGCACAGAAGTAGCAGTAATCCAGCAGCTGATGAGCAAATAGGAGGTAAAAGAAAACCTGTATTTGTTTCCCATTGTATCACCGTTTAAGAGGGGGTTTCGGAAGAGTGACCACATCAACATGAGCAGAGCGGCAGAGATGCAAAGTGGCTGGTGCGTAGCACATCCTAGGTGGTGGTTTGGCGAGTGAAACGAGCAGGGGGGAACCCCCTAGTAGTATATAATATCAGTTACCCATTGACCTAAAAGAGGTGGGTTACGATTCTTCCAGTTAAACAAGACAAGTCTATGTGCTAGTGGTGAAATAAAGGCAATTACAGTTTGTTTGAATCAGGAAGTACACCAAACACAGCAGTTCGTGGATTAGGATTACTAAATTCAATTCATGGGTAAATAAAGTCTATTTTGGCAGAAATGGATGAGAGATGGGAAACTACGCTGGATAGGGTGCCAGTCCATCAGAGGTCGCATGTGCCCACACTCACTCAGACTGGGGCAATTTACCTGCACATCTATGAGTGACACGTGGAGAACATGCAAACTCTACACAGACAAGAATCAGGGATGAGTTCTGAACCTAGTATACTGGATTTTTAACAACTGTACAAAGAACCTGGATTGCAATGGCTAGTTACCTTAGATTTTTTTATATGCAGACTCAGAGAAATTTTAGTGTATTTTTATGAATGAGAAAATAAGAAAGTTTTTTTTTTTTAACTTTTTTGAATGTTTTGTTTTAAGTTTTGCACTGGTACATAATATCAAAGACTGTTTTTAATGCCAACTGGTCAAAGATGAATGATTGTACTCTAATAAGACCTCTGATGATGTTTCAGGAATATGAGAAGCTACAATAGATGCTATGAGAATGTATGTGTCTCCATGCGAACAAAAATTATAGTCAATTTAAACTGTAAATTATCTGCATGTTTGTATATTACGACATCAATGGAGTGATATAGCCCCTTAGTCAATACTGATTCGCCACCAAACTAGACAGAACGTGTTACTGAATTAAAAAAAGGGTTGAGGATTAAAAATCACACTAAAATCCTCTTTAGGAAAGAGGAATGTAATTTACATTAGACGTTTATTTACAGTCATGAGTTAGTCAGTCAAGAATGGACTGATTTCTGCAAAAGTTTTGCTCATTGTGGCCACCCAGGGCTGGAATTCCCCATTCTTGACCAATGTGTTTGAAATGTTTGCTTCTTTTTGCCCTTCATCCGATTCTGAAAACAGTAATGCAAACGTGAAAACTGAACTGTTGTTTCAGATGCTCAGTCAAGCTCTGTGACTAGCCCTGTCCCTGCAATAAAACTCAAGAGTAACCTAACAATACTGTAATAGCTAACCTCAGAATTATGTGAAAAGATACAATTCTAATTCCACAAAAACTCACTAAATAAGCTATTGCTTATTATAATAAAGACAGGAATAAAGAAAATTTACATTATATTTATTATGTGTAAAGAACTTTGACCAAAGCCAAAGGTGAACCTTGGTTATAGTGGTGGAAGACTGCCATAGTGTAGACCCACAGAAAGGTGTTTGCTGGAGTTAGTGTATCACTTTTATAAATTCCAGGAGTCAGATTTATAAAGCTTGCACAAAAAGAGGCCCTGAATGTTCCTGTGCATTCTTCCACACAAAACTTGGGATTTATAAAAGAAAACATGACATGAAAACATGTGTATATTTAGGACATAAACAACATTTTGGAGAAAGTGAGAAATGATGACATCCTTTATAAAGTAGGGGAATGCAGCCAAACCAACTAAATAATAACTCATGCATAGAAATTATTGAAACTACCGCACTATAGTTATAATTTGTGCTGACGTGACAAACATTAAGCCTCAAAAGAGATTAATATAACATGTATACTCTATTGTAGTTGCCATTTAAAAGGGCCAGTGCTGTGTTTTTGCACTGAATAAGTTACTTGAGTTTTTGTCAGTTTATAATGGTTACCTATTGTCACTTTTCAGGATTAGAAACCAAAGAAATTACTTTTGTCAATAATTTTATTAAGTAAAAAAAAGGTGTAATTCATTCTCTGCATACAGAAAACTACAAATCTCATGCCTTACAGCCTTTTCATAGCCTAATTGTTTGATACAACATGGCTTGTTTGGTGCTGCTTGAACACAATGGGCATATTTAAAGCCAACAAGCTTTTAGAGACCATCAGGATTTATTTGCCATTGATGAGCCAATTTAGCTCTCTTAGAACTATGTGCTGAGTTGACCCAGTCTATACTTGTTCATATCCAGGATTTAACAACAGTTGGCTTTATGGCAACAGGCACCGACCAGAGGAGACTGTCGACAGGTCAGGATTATCTCAGCTAAACATCAGCTCCTTCTCCTCTGCAGTGCTGAAAGCCATACACCAACTGATGACTCTCTATATTCAGTTTCCATAATGTGTGGCTATACAGAACAACTTCTGGTTTCCCTAAAATAATACATGACATTTTGCAATAAGGGTTAGTAGTGAGAATTAAGCTGCTTTTGTTAAGCATAAAAGTTTCAATCCATTAACATACAAGTCATCATATGTCAAGATGAGACTGGCAAATGTCAGGATTGTTCTGCCATAATGCCATATGGTAACGCATCTCCAATTACAGAAGTGATTTACATATTTAAATCAGAAATCATAGGTATGCTTTTTCCTCCTCCCATTGCCTGCACATTGTGCCAATGAGAAGTAATGTGCTTTGTCACTTGAAATCACACCATTTTTTTTACTTTGAAGCATGGTGCAGCTGGTAGAGCTCATGGCATTGACAGCAGCAGTAGTATGTTCCCATTCAATATATTTACATTTGTTTGTGACAACCACCCTAACTCCTGCAAATGAAGGTTTTGCATGCCTGTTATTTAGCAACAAGAACTACTTGAGGCATCAGGTGGAAGGCTGCTTTAATAGCCAGTGAATGTCTGCAGCATTGGGATTACATATGTATGAGTTTGATTAGCATAGTCCATATATAGTCATTTGAGGGTGGCAACCAAGCAGGGTTTAAGGCACGTAAATGCATGCACATTTACAAGATGACTTAGCTTTATAAAAGGTTTTATAAATTACATTTTTTTTGGAGAATGCATTTTTCTATTTTTTAGCATATATATACTTTACACTTGAGTCCACATAAAGGTTTATAAATGAGACCTATTGATTATCTGTATACTGCCTCTTACCAAATTAAAAATCTGAGCAAGCTGTAGTCTGACTGAGTAAACTGGTAAAATTATCCAAAAAACCTGATTTGTTTGTTTGTGGATATAGTTAAGTAATACGTTCATTCTCTTCTATTCAGTAAAGTGTTTAGACTTGATTGACTCATTAAGTTTAGTAGGAGCAACAAACACAATCATAGTTCTCTGACTGATTAACAAAGATCATTTATTACATCAATTGCAATGTAGTTAGTATATATACTTAATATTTAAGGGGTATATTGCACCTCTGAATCTGAAAAAAGGAAAAGGCCATATTGTGTGCAGTGTAATTCTGTTGGTACTATTAGTGAAACTCCCCAACAAAAAGTAATTTACCTTTAAGTTTAGGCAACTTCTCATTCAAAGTTCTTTGTGTTTATTGTGACTAGAAATAATTTAAAAAATCAGTGCAGCCTCTTAAGAGGGCTTCAGACGGTACCTAGCATATAACGGTTGCACTAGTCATGAAAACTTAACATCACCTGCAACTTTATAACTGCATAGCTAAGTACTTACTGGTATACAATGAAAGCATTCAGTGGGAAAGCAACACATGGCAGGAGAGCTTCCCCTGCTTATCAAATGCTGTGCTTTCTGCATGTAATGTGGTGTAAGGGGCTGTTTGTCTAGTATCTTTGAAATTCCACAGGGGTCTGTCCTTGGACTGTTAGTTTTATTGATTTATATTAATAACATACAGTAAATTCCATATTTTGCAGATGACATTAAAACTGAAGGAACTGCAAACAATGAGGAGGCAGCAAAAATTATTCGAAAAGACCTGGACATGCTTTAGACCGGGTGAACATCTGGAAAATTCAGTTTCATGTAGAAAAGTGAAAAGAGCTACACATGAGCAAAAGAAATGACAGTTATAAATGCATGATGGGTGACACAGATGGGCCCTACAGAAAGCAGCCTCTGTAAGGGATTTGTGCTGCAATTTGCCAAAGCAATTAAAAGGGCAAATAAAATGTTAAGGCACTGTTGAATATAAATTGAGGGGTTTTATGCTTAGACTGTATAATGCACAAGTGAGACCGCATCTCGAGTATTCTTCGCAGTTCTGGTCTCCAGTCTACCGTTGTACTATACGAGTTCTGTCTATTAAATAACGAGACTGACACAATAATTCACTTTTATTTATATAACCATTCTAATGCTTGTCCCCTTCAATGTTTTCCCGGTTCACAATTACGCACCGATGCAGTCTTGTTTTCCACTGGTTGAAGGCGTGCAGCAGATCAGTTTCTGTCAGCTATTTCAAGACATCTGACATTTACTTCTTTACTGCATCCATTCCGTTGACTCGAAACGTGTTCCTTTAAGCACTGATTTCAATTTTAGAAAAAGAAAAAAGTTACAAGGTGCCAAGTCTGATGAATATGGAGGATGTTTCTGCTTAGTAATGTGTTTGTCGGTCAAAAACTGCTTCACAGAAAGTTCTGTGTAAGAAGGAGCACTGTCCTGATTTTCCACAGTTCTGGCCATTTTTTTCTGACTCTTTTATCTGAGCTTTGTCAAAACTTCCTCATAATAATGCTGGTTCGCTGTTGTGCCTTCTGGGACCCATTCTGCCAAAATTACACCCTTCCATGTAAAAAAACGCGCTTTGAATTTAGACTTGCTTTGACAAGCTTTTTTCATTCTTTGTGATGACAATGTTTTCCAGTGCATTTACTATTGTTTTGTTTCAGAATAATACGTGCCCTGAAAATCCACGTTTCAGCACATGTGATGACTTTTTGAAAAAGGTTTTGGTCTGCCTCAACATGCTGCAGAATATCAACCCAAACTTCTTGCGGCACTCATTTTGTTCTGGTGTGAGAATCCTGGGGGCCACCATGGCATAAAGTTTTTTCATATTGAGATCCTCATTTTCCACACAGTGTCTTTGTCAATAGTTATTGTTTCAGCTATCATTTGGACGCTGAGTTGGAGGTCTTTTCGAACCATCTGTCTAATTTTTTCTACATTTTCTTTGGATCTTGAAGTGGAAGGTCATCCAGGGTACTCATCGTCTTCCACGTACTCACATCCTTCACTGAATCTTTAGTAACACTCAAACACACGCGCACTCGACATGCAGTATTCCCCATAAGCCCCAGTAAGCATTTGAAAACATTCAGTTGGTGTTTTGTTCAGTTTTATTAAAAATTTCAAATTGACACGTTGCTCAACTTTTAAACTTAGCATGATTCCGGCAACAAAGGGAAAGACAAGTGCATTTAACTGCGATTGACAATCAACTAAACGGCGGAGAGTTTAAACCTGTCCAAACCTGCACGGCAAGTGCTCATAATCAGTTCTCACTGCTTTGTGTCTCATTATTTAATAGACAGACCTTGTATGTGACAGATCTTTTCCTAAATAAGGAGTGGCATTGCACATGTACTTTGTCAGCATGCCTATGTCGATCAAACACCGGAAGCTCTGCAGTCTACTTTGACTTTACGCTGTAGGAAGATAAGTAAATAAATATAGGTAAACAACATTCAGTGTGGCGTATATAAGTACCATATAAATGTTTTTCATATAAAGATGAACAAAAAACAATCGCAAATGGAACTTTGCATGATACCTTGGTGAGCTCTGTAAGTCCTACTGTTTTGTTAAAGAATCTGTGTGTGGCAGATTCACTGGCAGGATGACGCCCAACCTGTTGCTGCATCGAAACAGTACCATCTTTCGTTTTTATGCCTGGTGCAGCTATGTTGTTCTTATGTGTGACTGGATGTTTCTTGCGAGGAGGGCTTCTGTTCTCTTTCTCCAATGTAGAACCCTCATCCTCATCAAGTTCACCTCTGTTATAGCACGTCTTTATTTGAAAACAGCAGTGTCAGATTGGGAGAAGCATGAACATGACTGGGAGAATAAAACTGAATAAAAAAAAAAGCATCATACCAACACCTGACTTCTTTATCTTTAGTTATTCCCTTGAATAAAAGCTTACTTGTTTTGTTATATGTGTACCTTTTGTGAAAGCATTTATTTGATATTTGGAGTTTAGTCTTCACACATTTCATACTTAATGTCAAAATTTTGTCATTAGTACTTTAACATGGGAAAAGTTTCTGTTTTAGCTATATGTTCAACATTTCTTGCCCAGCATTTCCTGTCATCCTACATTACCCATATTGTATTAGACATGGAACACACATGGAATGTATGTTTTCTAAATAACGATATATTATTTACCCCATACAACTCTGGGCACCTCACACCCAGATAAACAGACTTGAGCTGGGAGAAATTTTTGTTCGACTTGAGCTGCTTTGGTGGGGGGGATGGGACGGGGGGATGGGACAGCAGGCTGCTTGCTGCTTGTGCTGATCGACACATTTGAAAAACAAAATATGCTGATGGAGAGGTGTTACGGAATTTAAGGTGGCCTGGGATTACGACATTTTTCATAAGCTTCAGGGATTTTAGTGTTAAGGGCATGTCCTACTCTGACAGACTCTGAGAACTAAACCTGTTTCGTCTCAAGCAGAAGAGATTGTGTGGCTTTCTAATCGAGGTCTTTAAATTTTTCAAAATGCATGAATAAAGTAGATTTAGCAGAATTCTTTCAGTATAAGGGTGAACCACATACTTGAGGATATAAAATCAAGGGGAAGTGCTTTAACATTGAAGCCAGGAAGCACTTCTTAACACAAAGGATTGTGGGAGCCAGGAACAAACTACTGAGACATGAAGCTGAAGTAGAAACCTTGACAACCTTCAAGAATTGTCTGGGTGAGAAATTGGAACAGCTTAGCTATTACGTAGCTAAACAAAAAGCCGGATAATGTATTTATCAAATTTCTTATGTTCATATGAAAACCTAAGCATAAACATATGTTTCTATTTTCTGTTTCATTTAATTAAAAACATTTCTATAATACTATACATCTATTATCTCTTACAGGTCAAGGGTAGTTTTGTCCAAAATTCACCAGTTACCAGGAAGCAAGCAACCTTCAATGAAAGGCCAGTACATTAATTAACTTGCTTCTCTTTGGAAAACATCTAGAGAAGAAAATGTAGGCATTGGAAAAAATGCAATGGCTGCATGGGCAGTGACCATGATTAGATTTAAGTCTCTGTCCATAGCATTATAAGACATAATCACCAGCTGCCACACTGCATTCCACAACTAATCATTATAACTGTCAGAGTGAACCTATGGAGAGGTACAATCTTGTTCTCTGAGCATTGGGGGAAGCAACAACCATTCCTTGGTGGGGTCTGAGAAGGTGGCTTCAAGAAGGAGGTGAGAACGATGAACAGCCTGATGTGCTTAGAAGCTGATACTCTCCTGACATGTGGCTACCAAAATTTGGAAGCACTTCTTTACGTATCTTTACAAAAGTATCTGAATAAGATTTTATAACATCCTAGCCAACATCGTGATCTTCATGTATTCAATAGTTGCTGTTCATTTCCAAACTTTTCATATTTCTTATGTTACTGGACAGATAGTAGACCATGCTGAACATAAGAAAAATATTTTTGAGATCATTAATTGGAATTTACATTCATAAATTCTGTGATGGCTGGAGGAATCGAATATAATAACATTTGGTCATGTGGATAACTGTGATCTGTAAATGTTGTGAATTCATAAGTCATGAATATGAAATTTTTGTACAGTCTTAATAATAATATTATAGGAATTATTTTTCACTTTGTATATGTTATAAAGCATAAAAGTGACTAGGAAAGAAGCATTAACATATAACCTAACAATAATGTTGTAAAAGTGACCTTCTCAGATTACAATACTATTTTAAATCTTTTTCTTCTCTCCTGGATTTGGAAGTAAATGCAAACCATTTCCTTTGAACAGAATTATGTAAATGTGAATGCTATAAAGGAGAATTCAAACAACAGAGACAAATTACTAGTGTCAGCTGTTCATTATTGATTTTAAATTAGGCATTTTTATTCCTCCTAAATCTCCCTAGAGACTTGGGATTTTGTTGAGAATGACGATACAGACAATGTTCAGCAGAAAAAACAATTTCTTATGTTATATGTATATAACCAATAGAGAATAAAATATTTGTACTCTTTCTGTCATACTGAACATGTAGGGCTGTCTATTACAATAAAGATTCTGAAGATGGGCCATTATTTCTAGAATAATTAATACCTTGAGGCCTAATTTGCTTCTTTTGTTCTAATCTTGTACAAACAGGCTCATTTATCAATGTATATATCTAATCCAAACAGTAAAGAAGGTACCAGTAAATCCACAGAATCGTAAAGTAGGTCATAAAAAGTTTACAAAGCAATGTTTTATGTACATTTGTCCTGTGTTCTTGTTCAGATCAAAGTACTTAATGTTTCTTTTGGAAGGCAATCTTATGTTTAGGGAGTAAATTTCAGTTCCCTTATATCAAGCAGCATTAGCAAGCATGCTAAGTTGTGTTTTACTGCTTTTACATTATTAAATAACCTTTTAACACTGTGAACCAACGCTTAGAAGAGCTCTGACTATTGGTTAAATTCTTGTACAATGTTACTTCCAAAATTATCACAGAAAAAGAAAATATATCAGGGCATTGAAAGATCATGTATTTTAAGCAATTAAATATTATAAGTAGCAGGGCTTTTCAACAATTAAGTTACAGAAGGTTATTATAATTATACATTTTCAATTTAATTTCATTCTTAATAAACATGCTTCTAATTAAGCAATCAGCTTACTATGCAATAATTGCAAGTACAGAAATAAAAGAAATGCAATCATTAACACAAAACAAAATACTGAAGCATAAATAGAGAAAAATGTACAATATGTAGAAAAATGTATATTTTGTAAATACAGAGTGCTTTTAACTCAGGATTCTAACTTTCCTGGGTCAGCCACATTCTATAATTTTTATTATGATGATGATGACAAAAACAATAATTGTTATTGTCTTTAGTTAGCAGACACCTTTATATGTAATCACTAGAGATAGCATTTGAATGTCACAGTGGATTTTTGGCACTGATTGTCACAAATCACAGCAGATTATTGACACTGATCAATGCACTCTTTAATGTGAAAGTAAAAGTAGATCTCTGCAAAGTGATATAAATTAATTACAACTATATAACACTGAATATTTGATTGCATAATTATTTAACCCTTTCAAGTCAGTATTTAGCAGGTGTACTTTTGATAGCCATGACAGGCTTGAGTCTGTGTGTACAGATCTCTCTATCAGCTTTACACATCTGGTGCCTCATGCATAACGCCATGCATAGAATTCACACTAAAACATGGCGTACAGACAAAAGCGGAAAAGTGCGT
This sequence comes from Polypterus senegalus, assembly GCF_016835505.1. NCBI lineage: Eukaryota > Metazoa > Chordata > Cladistia > Polypteriformes > Polypteridae > Polypterus > Polypterus senegalus. The sequence continues at coordinate 145,818,442 of NC_053159.1, read as the reverse complement.
ACGCGCAAAAAAACCCAGTTGCATCAATCTGTGCGTTCACCAACTTCCACATTCTTCCGCTCCATAAATGCCTGTTGCCACTCTCCAATCTCCTCCCAGAATTATGCCTCTTTGAATATGCAAATCAATATAAATATGCCTTAAGCTCAGAGTTCTGTGAAAAGGCAATGGCAAAAGCATGGAGGGAAATAAAAGAATTTCAGCGAATACCAAGTGGAGGCAAGGAAAAACATACTATTTGTTGGTTTAAACTGTGGTATAAACAACAAAAGGAAGTTGAATGAGTGACAGAGTGTTGGAGAAACTTGAAAGCTCAAGTTCACAAAGTCGCACAGTGCCCAAAATAAAAAAAGAAGTTGTCAGATATCAAAGTCACCGTGAAAAGGTGAGTCGTAGTCCACCGTCTGAGTGTCATATGAAAGCTTATTAGGGTACAGAAAAAAGAAAAAAAATAGGCACACAGTGGGAATTAAAGTAGAACATCATAAACTTCATCTTAAAATTGTTATACTTACTAGTTTCTTAAATCCCATCGTAACTAAAGTACCACGTTAAATGCTTTGTTTTGTATTTGTTCTTCTATGTGCTCTATGTGTGTGAATCACTATGTGCTTCTTATGTGCTTCACTATGGGCTTTCTCTTCCTCCGACAGGACACAGAAACCATTACATTCATGATATTACAGCTCTCTGAAAAACTTAAATACTGAGATGTATGCTTGATATCATTTTCATGATGATAGGAATTAAAGCATGTTATTAAACATGGAAACACGGTGGCGCAGTAATTGTTCATGCGTCATGAAAGAAGCCTTAAACTAATAAACAATATGCGGTTAATTTTAGTGTGTATGATAAAGCCGTGTCAGGGATGTGGATCTGAACAAGAAAGGGAAACCACATTGAAACAAAAGCACTGCTTTGATGCTGGGTGCCGCCAGTTTGCAAAACCGAGCAGAGAACTTGCGTATGCCAGGGTTTGAGCTAGCATGAAAATGTGTGTGGCTTTACGCCAAGTTTTATGCATCACAATTTGAGCAAGGAAACAGGAGTATGCAAAATTTTTGTGCAATGCACTGTTTATACATGACACCCCTGGACACTGCCATTTTTACGCATTCTATTTTACAAAATTACTCATGCTGTCTCAGGTCTCATGGGGATCATGACTGAACAATCTTTCTTTAAGTCCAGCCACAAATTTTCAGTTGGATTGAGAGCTGGACTCTGACTTGGCCATTCTGGGACATAAACCTTATTTTTATTGTTATTCTTGTGTAGCTTTGGCTTTATAATTGGGGGTCATTGTCCTGCTGGAAAGGACATCTTCTCCCAAGATGCAGGTTTCTTTGTATTTTTACACATTCATTTAACCTCTGAAGCCTTTCTAAGCCTGCTACAGAGAAGCTTCCCCATAGCATAATGGTGCCACAACCATGCATTACAGTGGAGACGGTGTGTTTTTCATAATGTACAGTGTTTAAACATGCAATTCAGCCTGATGGGCAAAAACTCATCGGACCATAGAACCTTTTCAGAGTCTCCCATGTGCTTTTTACAGTAATGTCATGTGCTACTTATTAATAGTGGCTTTCTCTTTGACACTCTTAATAAAGCTATGACTACTGAAGCACCTGGACAACAGTTCTTGTTGGCAGAGTCTCTCCAATCCCTTTCATTGTAGCTTGTAAATTGTTCAGAGTTCTCATAAGTCCCTTGGTGACCTCTGTCACTAGTCTTCTTCTTGCACAGTCTCTCAATTCTGCTCTGGTGATTTTAGGTTTGTCCAGTTGAAGGGGTGAATATGTATTTGATGAAACATTTTGTGTTTTATATTTGTAATTAATTTACTTTGCACAGATTTGTTTACATTATAACATTAAAGAGTCTTTTTCTTTTGATTAATGTCAGAAAGCTAAATTATGTTCAGTGTGATTTAATGTTATAAACAATAAAATGTGAAAACTTCCAAGGTGGGATGACCCCTTTTTGTAGACTGTGTATATTTTGGCAAGGCATCATTGCAGTTTCACAGCACATGGTCCCAAGAATGATTCCTGAGTGGGGTGCTCTGGGAACTCCAGCTTCCTACCACAGTCCAAAGACAATCTGTCAGTGGGATTGCAGTCTAGTTTGCCTTGTGAGATTGTGGCTCTATCTGACAATGCTCCTCAAGATGGAATGATGTTATGTCCAGAACTAATGCCTGCCTTGAACCTAGTAAGAAATGCTCTACCTTCTAGTTTACTTTATCTGGCAAGTAAAACAAAATTAATGGATGATAGAGGCTGAACAAAACCACACTGCATCAATATCATATGAAACAAAAAACATCTAACATTTCTTTTAGTGAAAACAAAACTGAAACATCAGATAATTTTTTAACTACTGCCATGAACTTAGTTTATGGGCTGTTTTGTTTACTTTAATTTTTTAAAATAATATATATTGCTTTTTGCTTGGTTTATAGTTTGTATCATTAGTTTTGTGACATCACTATGCTGACACTTGATTTACTCATTTTCTTTGAATACAATCACAAACTGAGTTGTTTGCAACAGTGACCTTTATGTATGTCATATGATTTGTGTTCCTATTAAAGATGGTGGCACATTCAGTAACTTGACTGAACTTTTAATCTTAAAGGAAAGACTTTCATGAATAAGAATCTACAAGATGTTTAAATAATTTAGAATTTAGGGCTTTAGAAGTTGGCTTTTGTTTTTTTGGATTTGATTTCTGGTGTTTGCTGTTTCTCTTATTCTGGTTAGTTACTGACCCTTGGTTATTTAGAACAGATTATTTAACTGTAGTTTTGAATTTTGGAAAAATGTGTTTGTATCCTTACTGCTCTAACTGCTTCATCGTCTCTGATGCACATAAACACCATCTCTGCTAGCTCTCCAGATCAGCCTGGGGTCTCTCTTCCAGGCTCTGGTGGCCCCACCAGAATTTCCAGATCAAAAGCTCCACTGTATGCTGAGACATTATAAAAGCAGACTTATAGGTGTGCTTAGATTTTCAATTCTTCTGACCTTCCTGGGAAAGCCAGACTCTCCATTTTTAGCATATCACTTATTATCTCTCGTGTTTTATTTTCTTGGAGCTAGTGAAATAGATAGGTGTCCACACTGATTGCCTTAGAGTGATAGGGTGAAGCAAACTCTACATCTACACTGTACTACAGTTAGCTTGCTGTTTTATGGGCTAAAGTTAGGGCTTCTAGGTTCTGCTTTTTTGTTCTTACTGTCTAGGCTAATATCCTTGTGACTCTATAGTATGAGAAGGCAAAACGTATGGCAAATACTATGACCATTATGACATGATATTTTATGCTATTTTCATTCTCTATATTTAGTTGACATGCTTAAAGCTACCATGACAAAGGCAATGTTCCAGCATTTGAAATAGGGATATCAACTGCCCCCATCAGGTCACCATACAAGAGTTGATAGCCAGTTCGTCAAGGTCAGTTTCCCTTATACTTTACCTCCTTCAAAGAATAGTGGGAGTTCAGTTTCTTTTCCATTCTCCGTTTACATTACCTTATGTAATGTTACCTTTTTTCAGCATTAGAAGCAGTAGGTAATATTTATCACTTTTGACATATCTGGTAATATATGTACATGTATATGCTTCATGGTATTTTGCATTTTAGTGCTATCGTTCAACATTTGGAAAATGCATGTGTTGTAAGTGTGTCATCTGAAAATAATACTAAATAAGAAGTAACTGAATTAAAAACTGTGTAGAATATTCCTGGTTTCTTCCCACATCCGTAACCTCCAGGTTTTAACTTAACTTTTGCTTATAAATTGGAGGCTATATCTGAGTCTATGTGTGTGTGTGTGTGTGTGTGTGTGTGTGCTCTGTGATACACTGGTGGCCTGTCTAGAGTTGGCAAATATGTGGTGTCCAGTGCTGCCAGGAGAGACTCCAATTCGCCATGACGCTGAATTTGAAATGAGCAGATTAGAAAAGTAATGTATGAATATGACTTATTTATAATGGTCATTTCTCTGTCTCTAAAATGCATTAGCCACTATGAACTGAGTATAATACAGAATTACTGATTGGGGCGATTTCCTTTTTTTATATTTATAAATTTTTAATTTATTTTTGAAAAACAAAACATTACACTACTTCAATATTAAATTAGATACAGATGCAGTAATTTACTTCTAAATAAATCCTTAGAAAACAGAAGAAAAATAGAAATACAAAGGAAAAAACAAGCAAAACAAGATTCACCCAACCTAATTCAGTTACAGGCCTAGCATTCTTACTTTAAAATAATATTAATAAATATAAATTTAACGGTCATGTTTTTAAAAAGTTTTGGACATATGCTTTAAGAGATACTTTGATTCTTTTCATTTTCAGATAACATCGAGTACCCACTGAGTTACAAGGCAGGTTAGGATTCTTTCAGTTGAGCATGCTTGTAGTGTTTACAGGCTATTACAATTAATTTATACTTATGCACTTTAACCCCATCCAGGAGTACACCAAATATCACCATAAATTGATTAGGAATGATGGTAACATCAAGGCTGCCTGGGAAGTATGATTTTTGTTCAAAATGATGTTCATTCGATGCATTTCCAAAACACATGGTCTAATGATGCCAGAGCTAGATGGCAGTATATGCAGTTTGGATCTTGCCCTAGGTACATTTAAAAAAATTTAATGAAATAAACATGAAAGATTCAAGGTTTTAGTTGAATTATGGTGCATATACAGTGCAGATCTAGAGTGCATTCTGTGTAGGGCCTAGTTCCATTCAATAAAACCGCATGTTGCTGTATGCTGGATATTTTCACATGTATTGTCTCTTTCTTTCAGGTGTGTAATAGAAACCACAGCATAGAGAGAAGTGTGTACATTGCTTCTTACAGGAAAAGGCGATGGAAAAAGTGCACTTGAATAAAAGTGCACTTTTTTTTATACCTTTACACCAATATATGTTCCTGTGTTTGAACGACACGGGCAGATGGGGAGTGTCTGTTGATTGCATATAGCGCCGAAGTTACTGGTCTTTACCATTCTTTTCTCTGCATGTCCTGGAGTACACAAGAAACAGCATACAGCAACATGCGGGGACTGGCAGGAACACTCAATAAAACTGAATAAAAAGAAAAGCAAGTGACGGTGAGATACAAAGAAGGCAGCTTCGCCAGCGTTTGTGTGTCGGAACCCGGGGGGGTGTTTGGGGTTAGTATGCATCGTGGTACACTGCAGAGCTATAGCGCATCATTAGTGAAAACAGCCGTGTCAGATGGGGTTGTATGGATTGATTCTGAACGCGACTGAGAGAATGAAAAGTGAATAAAAAAAAATCTAACCTTTACAAGGATCATAAATTGCACCGGCTGTTACAGACTGAAATCAAATGTATGCTTTTATTCTAAAATAGTAAGACTAAGAGCAGTTTACTTCTCAAAACAGAGAGGCGCAGGATCGAACTCATGACCTCTTGATTCCCAAGCAGGGGCTGAGTCTATTGAACCACAGAGGCAGTTACAATAAGCTACTGTCAATGTCGCATGTTAAGGCGGCTTTTTGTTTCTGCAGTTATATTTTTGAATAAAAGCGCAATTGTGTTATTCTTGTGAAAATGTTTCTTTGCTATTTGGACTTCAGGCTTCATACACTATATAGTTTATGCCTACATTTTGTCATCTACTACTAGAATATAAAAAACGTTTCTGTTTTAACAATGGGTTGACACAGATTACTGTAGAAACGGAACAGACATGAAATGCGTGTGTTCCAAATAACGATCTATTATTTCCACTCTAAAACTCCACTTCACTCCCAGATACTCAATCAAGCTGAAGTTCGTGCACGTTCTAAATTGGTGGGGGGATGGAATAGGCGGCTGCTCCAAACTTCTCTTTATCAGCACATTTAGAAGACAAAGGGCGCTGGCGGAGAGGTGTGAAGGGATTTAAGAAGCGATTTAAGGTGGGACGGAATCACAAGTTTTTTCGTAGGCTCTGGTAATTCTAGTGTTAAGAAAGTTGAAAAAGGTGATTATCTTGTATAGGACCAACAAATAAGAGCTAATTTAACTTGAAATATGGCCTACATTGATTCCATATTTTAAATAATTGGTGATCAATTGGATTGCTAGTAAATTGACAACAGATAGTTATAATTGGTGCAAAAAGCAGGGCAAACAAAGAAGAGTTAGAACAAGATTTGTTTTCAATTGGAAGCCAGGCTTGTGTAAATTCATGAATTTCTACCAGTTTTACAAGACATTTTCGTGCATACATTTGTTGCCCAGTAGTAAAACTAAAAGTTAGGCAGTGCCATTTCACCTTCTGCTTTAGATCTTTGTAGAGTCACCTATTTGATGCATGGAGGTTTCAAATTGCAGATGAATCATGTTATGATTGAGTCTAATTTCTTAATGAATGATTTGTTGTTATGTATAGAGGTATTCTAGAATAGGAAGGATGTTCATTTTGACAGCATTAATTCTTCCTGACCTCACTTTTATTTACATTAGTTTTGAATCCTGATGTTATGAGATTCTCCAAACCATTTTAAGATAAACAACAACTGACAAATGTGGGTTTGATATATAAAGCAAAATATCATCTATGTAATACTCTTTCCATCTTCAAGAGATGAATAGGCAAAGGCTATCCTGAAAAGCATTGGTAATAGTGAGTACCCTTCTCCAGCACCTTGTTATAATTTGAAGCAATCTGAGCTTGTGTAATTACTATGGAAAGAGGCTTCTTGACTATTATAAAGTACTTTAATCCACAGTGATATGTTGGTGGCCAAACCAGAATATGTGCAGTGCAGTAAACAGATAGTTCCATTTGACTCTATCAATGGCCTTTTGGGCTTCCAAAAACAGTAAAACTTCTAGTAAGGCAGAGTTTGTGGCCAAGTTTATTACATTAAACAGGCACTAAAGGCTTGAAGATGAGGGTCTGCCTTTAATAAATCCATTTTGGTCTTGTGATATTACTGAAGGAATCACTTCTTGATCCTTCTAGTACCTTAACCTGTTTTTCAGGAGTATAATTAATCTACAGTATATGGTATATACTGTAATAAATCTTTACTTTGGGAAAACTGCAACTGATACTCGAGAAATGTTTGGGGAAAATTTTTATTTATTCTAGCTTCTATGAACTTTGTTAATAAATATTAAGCTAGCTGATTTCTTTTTTATTTCACTTTGGAATGCGTTTATGGCACACTGTAATTCTAAAGGTGTCAGAGGTTTATCAAGTTCTTCTGTACTAAGAATACAGTATTAGGCTTCTACATTGTATTTTATCAAAAAACTCAGCTTGTGTCTCATCTTCTTTACAGGGGGAGTAATATCTGCATTTATGTTACTCCTTAAATGGGTAAGTTTTCTTTTTATGCTCCCTGATTGTATTTACAATTGCCTAAGTAATTTCTGTTATTGCATTGCGAACTTCCTGCTTGTGCATTTGTTAAGGTAAAATCTTAATGCCTTCTTTCCATGTCCATATTAATAATGTTGCTGTTTAAAAATAAGTTGATCAGTTTCTTTTGTCAGGAAATTAAATTCTGATCATACAGCCAATGTGTTTTTTATATAAAATGGTATAAAATAAAATGGTATAAAGTATCTCATTAGGAGAGCTAGCATATTCATGATCTGTTCTGGAAGTCTCTGTAATCAGTTTGGACTCCTTTCTAGTCTCTAGTTGAATTTTTATGAGATATCAATAATTTGTCCTTTTCAAACTACCTTCGTTATTTCCCGGAGTGTTCTTGCAGAAACCTCTATAGACGCATTGGTTTCTAAAAAAATGATTGCTTTGTTTTTTTTATCTGTTTATATCAAGGGTTTAATACACCAGCCTGTAAGCTGAGTATATAAGACAGGGGTCCCCAGCTCTGGTGCTAAAAGGCTGCAGGTTTTCATTCTAACCCGTTTCTTAATTAGTGACCAGTTTTTGCTACTAATTAACTTCTTTTGAATTAATTTTAATTGACTTGTTTTTATAAGATTTTCCCCCCCGAATTTCTTCATTGTTCCTCTGAATTGCTTCATTTCTTTCTTTTTTTTTTTTATTAATTTTAATACATAGTAATCAAGTTTTTAAAAAAAAAAGAATTATGCTAAGAACAGATCGATCCCCACCCTTGAGAGAGAGAGCAAGCCAAATGGTGTAAAATTTAAGGCTTGTAAAAAATACCTAAATCAACAAATTCTCTGTGCTTTATAAATCATTTCAAAATATTACTGATTAGATCCTGCCATGTTTTGAAAAAGTCTGCACAGATCCTCTAACTGAGTATTTGATTTTTCCAATTTTAAATAATATAACACATCAGTTTCCCACTGACTTAAAGAGGAGAGTTTGGGTTCTTCCAGTTTATCAGAATAAGTCTGCGTGCCAACAGTGTAGTGAATGCAATCACAATTTGTTTGTCTTTCTCCACTTTAAGACCCTCTGGAAGAACCCCAAACACAGCTGTTAATGGGTTAGGAGGGATTGTGAGTCCAAGACTGTCTGAGAGGTAATTAAAAATTTTTGTCCAGAATAATGTTAATTTGGTGCAGGCCCAGAACATGTGACCTAGTGAGGCTGGGGCTTGGTTGCAACGTTCGCAGGTTGGATCATGCCCTGGAAACATTTTGAGAGTTTTAGTCGAGACAGATGTGCTCGATATATAATTTTGAGTTGTATAATTGTATGCTTTGCGCATATGGAGCTTGAGTGAATTCTCTGCATTGCTACTTTCCACTCCTTTTCTGATATATTAATTGAGAGGTCATTTTCCCAGTGTCCTCTTGGATCTTTGAAAGGAAGGGATTGTAAAAGGATTTTATATATTGTAGAGATGGAGTCTAACTCCTTGAAATTGAGCAATAATTTTTCCAGCGTGGATGAGGGTGCAAGATGAGGAAAATCTGGAAGGTTCTGTTTAACAAAGTTCCTGATTTGAAGATAGTGAAAGAAATTTGTAGCTGGAATGTTAAATTTGGAACTGTAATTGTTCATAGGATGCAAAGACGTTGTCTATATAAAGATCTCTAAGCAAGTTAATTCCAAATTTTTCCAGATATTAAAACTGCATATGTTTGTGAGGGTTGAAAGAGGTGGTTCTTTTGCAGGGTGCCACAGAAAGAAGCTTCTCCGTCTTAAAATGCTTTCTACATTGGTTCCAGATTCTAAGTGAGTGGAGCACAATTGGGTTATTAGTGTATTGCCGATAACGTGTGTTTATTGGAGCACAAAGCAAGGAATACAAAGAAGTACTGCAGGATTTTACTTCTATTGCGGTCCATGCCTGTGTATGTTCTTCTATTTGTGTCCAGGTTCTTATCGACTGTATATTTGCCCAGTAATAAAACTGGAAGTTAGGTAGAGCCATGCCACCTTCTGCCTTTTGTCTTTGTAGGGTCGCTCTTTTGATGCGTGGATGTTTAGAATTCCAAATAAATGAGGTTATTGTTGAATCTAATTGCTTAAAGAACGATTTATTAATGTATATTGGTATGTTTTGAAATAAAAAGGAGCTTAGGAAGAATATTCATCTTAACAGTGTTAATTCTTCCAGCTAGTGTGAGATGAAGGGTTGACCATCTATGCAAGTCTTGTTTAATTTTTTCCATACAGACACGAAATTTTGTTGATAAAGAGCTTTATGTTTACTTGTGATGTTTACCCCGAGGTATTTAAACTGTTCTGCAATGATAAAAGGAAGGGTGTCTAATCTAATATTATATGCTTGCGAATTCACCGGAAAGAGTACACTTTTATTCAGATTAATTCTGAGACCAGAGAGCTTTTGAAATTCTGTGAGTGCTGCTAAGACTGCAGGCACAGAATTTTCTGGGTCCGATATATACAGTACCATGTCATCTGCATATAATGAGATTTTCTGTTCCAGTCCTTCTCTGCTAATCCCCTTTATCTGATCAGTATTTCGACAATGTATTGCCAGTGGTTCAATGGCAATTGCAAACAGCAGTGGTGACAAAGGGCATCCTTGTCTTGTGCCACGCTCTAGTTTAAAGTAGTCTGAGCAAATGTTATTGATGCAAACTGAAGCTTCTGGGTTAGTATACAGTAATTTAATCCATGCACAAATGTTCGGGCCAAACCCAAACTTCTCCAAAATAGTAAAAAGGTATTTCCATTCAATCATGTCGAATGCTTTTTCTGCATCCAATGATAATAATATTTCTGGGGTGTTTGATTTAGTTGGTGAGTATATTACATTAAACAGGCGTCGAAGATTTGAAGATAAGTGTCGGCCCCTAATAAATCCAGTTTGGTCTTGTGATATTACTGAGGGAGCACTTTCTCCATCCTTCTAGCTATGATTTTAGAGAGTATTTTAACGTCGTTATTCAGAAGTGAAATTGGTCTGTATGATGCACATTGTAATAAGTCCTTATTTTGTTTTGGAAAGACAGTGATTAGTGCTTGGCGAAAGGTTTGTGGAAGAGATTGGTTATCTCTGGCTTCTGTAAATGTTGCTAATAGGAGGGAGCTAGCTGAGCGGAGAATTTCTTGTAAAACTCTGCAGGGTAGCCATCAGGGCCTGCTGCTTTTCCACCTTGGAGTGACTTTATAGCATCCAGTAATTCTGATAATGACAGAGGTTTATCGAGCTCCTCCACACTAAAAGCGTCAATTTGTGGTATCTGTAATTTATCCAGAAATGCATTAGATTGTATATTGTCTTCTTTAAACTCAGTAGTATATAGGGATTTATAGTAGTCTCTAAAAGTGTACATTATATTTTTGTGTTCGATGATTTTATCTCCATTCGTGTTAGTAATTACGAGATTGCGCTATGCATATCTTGCTTGTGAATTTGTTGCGCTAAAAGCTTATTAGCTTTCTCCATGTTCATAATAATGATGTCTGGATTTGTAAATTAGTTGTTCGGTTTCTTTAGTTGTCAAGAGGTTTAATTCTGAATGTAGAGCCTGCCTCCTCTTATGTAGAGTCTCGCTTGGTAGTCTGGCATGTTCTTCATCTATTTTAGTAATTTCGCTTTTTATCTCTGCTACTTTCTTCGCTCGGATTTATTTCTGTGGGAAAGATATGAGATAATCTGTCCTCTTAAGAAGGCCTTAAGAGTTTCCCAGAGTATTCCTGCAGAGATCTCAGGGGATGTATTTGTCTCTAGAAAGAATTCAATTTGTTTGGATATAAATTCAGTACAATTCTCGTCAGCTAATAGAAGCGGATTGAGCGCCATCTGCGGGTGAGTGTATGGGGCTTAGTAATTTCAGCTCCAAGATCATCGGAGCATGGTCTGAAATAACAATAGCATCGTATTTACAAGATTTAATCTTAGGCAAGAAGTTATTATCTATAAAGAAGTAATCAATCCTTGAGTAGCAATGATGTACTGGTGAGTAGAAAGAATATGTTCTTGAATTTGGGTTTAAAAACCTCCAGGGATCTGATAAGTTGTGATCAGTTATAAACTTTGTAATTATCTTTGCGGTGTTAGTTGCCGTTCCCCCTGTGGAGGAAGTCTTATCTAAAAGTGGATTTAGAACACAATTAAAGTCCCCAGCCATTATAAGTTTATGAGTGTTCAGATTGGGAATGGATGCAAATAAATTTTGTATAAATTCCTTATCATCAACATTAGGTGCATAAACATTTATCAAAATCATTTTACAGTTAGATAAGTCTCCCATGACCATCACATATCTCCCTTCAGGATCCAATACTACATCTGATGCTACAAATGGTACTGTTCTATGTATGAGAATTCCCACCCCTCTAGTTTTCTTTGTAAAACTAGAATGGAACATTTGGCCAGTCCAGTCTTTTGCAGCCGGAACTGATCCTTACTTAGTAAGTGGGTTTCCTGTAAAAATACTATTTTAGCATTTAGACCTGTTAGGTGAGAAAGTACTTTCTTTCTCTTTAATTCGTGATTCAGGCCTTTAACATTCCAGCTTACGAAGTTAACTGTCCCATCATGGAGACACTGATTCTGAGTTTTTGGTGTCATATTATAGTCTTAACTGGAAGTGAAATAGTTTAGGTCTTAATTTCCTATTCCCCAAGAGTTGTTGCCATGCAGCTTATTATTACGTTGATAGTTATAATTATAAAGATTGAGATGATAGATTAGATATAGATCAAGCCTGCTCTCTTTCTCTTCCCCTTAACCCCCACCCTCCCTTTTGCCTCCCCAGGTGAGGCTAAAACCCACTTCATGCAGTCCCAGTCCTCTGACATACCCAGAGACAGAGCACGTCCAAAGCACATCAAGCCCCCATGCAGTGGCGCTTTAAGGTTAAAAGATAGAGATATCTGTTACCAATATAGTCTTTAAAAGAGGAAAAGAAAAAAAGAAAAAGAATTTTGCACTTAATATATACATATATATATATACATATATATACATATATATACATATACATACATATACATATATATACATACATACACATACATATAATCTTCATCAATTTTAGTGCATTAAGATGATATCCCCAGATAATAAACCCAGGTGATGGTGTTAAAGATGTGTCCAAAACAAGCATAACAAGTCTTAATGCAGTAATAGCAATAACAGCAAACCAAGGGTATGATATTGAACAGTCTCATTTAGGGTACACATGAAATAATTAGAAAAGAAAAAAAGAGGAGGAAAACGTAACTAAGCACAATAAAACATAAACATTTAGCCCTAGTAATACTAAGTAATGATAAGTAATAAGTAAGTAATAATAATAATTAAGTAAGTAATAATAATATAAGAATATGAGAATATATGCTGATAAAAAACCGTATTTTAAAACAAATAGATCAGACAGTAGATTATTAATCCTAGCTTTATCATTTACCGCCATGACTCACAATTATGTATCAGAATAGTCCCGGATCAGCTTTCTTAACTCATTTTCTGCCTCCTCCTTGCTAGCGAAAACATAGAAATGACCCTGCCATTCCACTTTCAGTTTTGCCGGATACAGGAGGCCGTATTTGACATTGGCTTGCCGTAGCGCTGTTTAATATTATAGAAGGCGCGTTTAATAGCTGTTGCTGGAGAGAAGTCAGGGAAGACGCGAATGTGGCAATCTTCATATATAATATCTTCCTTTTTTTTCCTGAGGAGTTCCATCACCTCTAACTTAAATGATAATCGTTCAAAACGAACTATAAAAGATCTTGGTCGGGTCTGACGGTGTTTGATCCAGACGCTGTAAGCCGCTGCTATCTCAGATTCTGCTTTAAAGTCGCCCCGATTATTTTAGAAAAAGTTCAGTTGCGAATTTCACGGGTTTAAACTTTCTCGATTCTCCGGCAGGCCTTCAATTCTGACATTATACCTTCTATTCCCATCTTCTAAAGCAGCCAGTCTGTCTCCAAGTTTTTCTCCGAGTTTTTTACATTCCGAACTGGCATTTACTGCTCTTTCCTCGGCACTGGCAGCTAGATGTTCGGCTATTTCGATCCGATTCGTGAATGTCTCACTAAGATGCTCCAATCGATCAGCAAGCGTGCTCAGTTTAGCCGAGTTTTTCTCAATGCGCTCTTCAATTTTGCCCAGCACCTGTCGAAGTTCAAGTTGACCTCTTGACGCAGCCTTTCATTTGCCTGTTGGAATTCCTGTCGCAGCCTTTCATTTGCCTGTTGGATTTCCTGTCGCAGACATTCATTGGCCTGTTTCATCTGCTGTTTTAATTCCTGTTTCAGTCTCTCAAGTGCCTTTGCCGTTGCTTTCTCATTAGCCTTCTCGCTTTCTTTATATCTTGCGTGAGCTCAGCGAGCAACACTTTCAGTTCAGATAGCTCAAATGTGCCTTCTTGTGCGTAGATGAAGCAGCAGACTCTGCTGAAGCGGTGTCCCGCTGCTCCAGTCCCGCGTAATTGCGTAACTGAAGCCGCGGACCTCCCGGCCTTTTCCAGTTTCAGGTAATCCTCTCCAATCGGCGAGCTATCCACATCTGCACTCACGATCACACCTTCGCTCCCCTTTTCGCTCTCAGCCGGCGACGATGTAGCGGACCGTGGTCCCGAGGAGTCTGTACTTTCGCCCATCTGATCCAGGTCTGTCTCTGACAGGCCGTATCTCGAGCTAGGGCTTGCTGATCGCAGCTTGGATGTAGCTTTAGTCTTCGATTCTTTCGTTCTTTCCTTCTTGTTGGCCATGTTTATATGTGTTTACATATACTGTAGCGGTCCCTCTCGGGTCGAATAAATACAGGATATCTCAGAATAATAAGCAAATAATATGAAAAATAGCACCACTGCTAGCGGAGCTCCACTTCAGACGTCCATCTCCCGCATCGGACGAGACCAACCTCCATTTCTTTCTTTAAATGGCACCTAAACAGAAATGAAATGTGAAATGAGTGAGCCAACAGAAGACCAACTAAGTCAGGTCCTCAAACTCCAACCAAATTCACTCCAACCAGTTGTTTAATTAGGCTGTGATTCTTGTTATTAATTAAACCCATTCTTTAATTCCATGACTTGTTGCTGTTCTAATTGTGCATTAGCGTACATTTCCAAAATTGTTCATTTTCTTTTTACTAAGAGCACCGATAAAATGTTTTGGGGACCTCAGCAGATCAGAATTCATGAGACCTTCACCTTTATTTATTTTCAGATATTGTATGATTGACAATGTTGGTCATGTTTTGGTTCATTTTGTATCTTATCATTGTTTGGCTGCTAATTTAGAAAAAAGAAACAATTAAGGGGTCTGAGTCTTCAAGAACAAGTCAATTAAAATTAATTCAGAACAAGTTAATTAGGAGCAAAAACACATCATTAATTAGGAAAGGGGTTAGAATGAAAACCTACAGCCGCTGGGGCCCTCCAGGACTGGAGTTGGGTACCCCTGATGTAGGGCATAGTGTTGTAAGCTCTAAAATAAAAGGAGTGTGGTCAGAGATAATAGTGTGGTACATGCAAGATCTAATAGTAGGAAGGAAATTATTATCAATGAAGAAATAATCAGTTCTTCAGTAACTTTGATGCAATTGTGAGAAGGAGTATTCTCTTGAATTTGGATATAAAAATCTCCATTGGCCTGATAAATTGTGCAATTGGCTTTGCAGTTTTAGATTTTATAGTTGCTCTAGTCTATCCAAGTCTGGATTTGAAACACAATTATTACTTTGAAACAGTATTATAATTTTATGTGTGTCCATGTTAGGAACTAATGTGAATGCATTTTTCATAAATTCTTCAACTTCTACATTACGTGCATTTAAGTTTATCAGAATTACTTTAGACTTAAATAAATTCCCCACCACCATGACATTGCATCTTTCAGGATTGGATATCTCAAGCTACAAGTAGGATTGTTTCACGGATTACAATTCCCATACCTCAGATTTTCTTATTATAACTGGAATGACTTGGCTTACTCAGTCTTGTTTCAGTCGAAACTGTTCCTTTCTTGTTAGGTTACCCTTTTACAGTAAAAACAATATCTTAGCCTTTAAGCCTGTCAAATGAGACAATGCTTTTTTTTGTTTGGGTAATGATTAAAGCCTTTGGCCTTCCAGCTTCTAAGTATTAGGAGTCACTTTTCAATCACAAGTAAAAGCAGTGAGTTATTCCAGATTTCAGCTTTAATCCTAATTTCATATCTTTATTATCGGGCGTTATGATTTGTAAACTATCCAATAAGATGATACAATTGTGGGAATAAAAAAAAAATAGAGAAATAATATCTTGCTGTCTTTCCCTTCTCGTTCCACCCATCCCACCTTCCCTTTATTGCCTTTATTGTGAGGCTAAGACCACTCCAAGTAGAATTAACCTTAGGTAAGATATTGAACAGTATCCTTAAAAAAGCTGTAATTAGTCAGTTGAACATGATATATACATATTGATAAATAGTATATACTTATAAACATACAAACACGTACTGCATACACTTATGTGTATTACTAATGTATGCTCTCACTTTCTATTAATGCCTACATGTATACTTACCAAAATCAACTAAGAGATATATGAGCCATAAGCAATTTATATATATTAATACACAGTCCAATACTGTAAAGGACACTCAAAATCAGTAATTAAATGGAGCCCAGAAATAACTATGTACAGTATTTACAGTGCTTCTTGAAAGCCCCAAAAGAAAAAATAAAATACACACAAACTAGTGAAATCCAAATATATACACAAAAACAAAATGTGAAGCTGTCTTCCTCCACAGTGATCCAAGTCAGGAAGCTGCTCCTCCAAACAGTGTATAATACAGGATTCACCCAAAAATATTCAAAAATACAGAAAAAGTGTATATACAAAAATAAACAGTGCACCACTAACCACAACCCAATAAATACCTCCACCAAAGTTAATCAAGACATATATATGAGAAAAAATATTTACAAAACAAAGCGCAAGCCGTAATGCTTGGTAACTTCTAAGACGCAGATCTACCAAGTACAGTACCTTCCTCCAAGACGAACTAGTCAGAAAGGCCCTCTCTAGAGGCCATGATTCCCTTTTGTATTCGGCGCCACTGCGGCGACCAATTAAACAGCCGTGACGCCATCCCTCCCGAGGTACGCGATGACGTGAACGCGTTTGCGAGAAGCGGCGTCTACTTTCCCACACAATTAATATAAAAAACGAGCAACCGGCGCTGTGCCGGCTTTTCAGATGCGGACTGCACTTAATTCCTTAAGTTAACGTAAGCACTTTTCCATTTTTTCTCCTTCCCCTGAGCTACATCCCAGACAACTACGAATACGGGATCCCCATGCTAACCCGGGTTAAATAATATTAAGGCGCTTCACACTTTCTTTTGCTACTTTAGAGTTACGGTGTCGCGGGAGGCACATGCAGTGAGTGGATGACCGACAACGCCATCCCGGCCGGTCAATGGCAAGGCTGTCTCTCCAGACTACATGAGACCCGCCGTGACACTCCCCAAAAGACGCTAATATCGTCAGCGAAGACGTCTGACTGCACTATATAATTGAAAAAAAGGCAAGTTTCCTTTCCTTATACCTTTTTTCCTCAAACAAAAGCCTCCCTCTTTACACAGCAGAGGACGCTAAACTAATTTTATTTAATTAATGGTAATGCCAGTAAGGCACATTACCACAAGCATCAGACGTGTTATACTAAAACTGGTACCACTTGTAAACACTAAACCACATTGCTGCATTCTTTTTTGCTTACCACAGAACTTATTTTACTCCTGCTTTTAGAATGTTCAAGTTTTAAAAACTGTCAGAATCATTCTTTTTAGCTCTTGTTCCGCTTCATCTGGAGAGGTGAAGAAATACAATTGACTGTCAATCGTTGCTTTGAGTCTAGCTGGAAATAGAAGACTATATTTGATTTCAGCTCTATGTAAGCAAAGTTTAATGCTGTAAAATCCAGCTTGTTTTTCAGCAGTTGTAGCAAAGAAATCTGGGGTTTGGCTGTTTTCCAATATGACTTCCTTTTTTCTAAAGTGAAATATCAAGCTTTCCTTATTCTTCTGCTGTTCTTCAGTGGTGGCATTTTTTTGCCACCACTGCCTGACTGAGGTATTGTGCCCCTGCTGTCTATGAGATCTGCTGTGTCGAATTCTCTGGGACAAAGCCTGAAAACAACAAAGGATGACTTTAGAACATTTATGTTAGGTAGATTGCCCACTGGGGTCTGGGTGGTCTTTTGGCCTTGGAAACCCTGCACATTTCACTTTTTTCTCTTTTTTGTTTATTTGTCTTCCAAGCCATCTGATCTTGTCACTGGACTAATTTTAGAGACTTACATCATAGTATTGTATATAAGAATATTACCCTTCTACTAACTATATATCTATGTTTCATAAGATCGTATGGATTTATTTATTTACTTGTTACTTATTCATTAATATTCTTACCTAATCTTAATTGTTTTTGCTTTTCTTGTAACTTTCTCTTGGTCATCTTGTAAAGCAGTTTGAGCTACAGTCTTTTTATGAAAATGTGCTATATAAATAAATTTGTTGTTGTTATCCTGTAGTTCATCACATGTGACTATTAGGGTTTATTTTGCTGTTTTAGGATCCTAGGATGACCCCATTCTCCCTTTCAGACTCTTTACTATATAGCCCTAAACAGAATGCCCGAAATCCCAACTATAGCCCTCATATGTTTAAACTCACGTTTATATCTATAACCTCAGGTAACAAGACAGGAGAGAAGATTTATACTTCTGTTAACTTAAGGTTTCTAATTGTGCTCAAACTAAAAGCAGAGTAAAATGAGTGTGTGACAAAATAATCAGTACAACCTGGACCATATTGCTAATTCATTATGTTTAAATCACCAGGTGGCTGTCTTTTTTAGTATTGTAAGAGCCATTTTCCTAGTTCTATAAAATGTATGAATATTTATTAAATGATAATGCATAAAGTATGGGAGGTTCCTATAACCCCCGTGAATAGAATTGAGTTGGTATTTTCCTGTCATTTCTTAACAGTTTTGAGTAAACAATGTTCTCCAGTTAGTGTCTAGCCTTGCCTTGTGTAAGGTACAGAGGTGTACGGTTTTTTAACCGTGTCCTTGTTTGTGTTCACATTCGTGCTTGCGCACGTGACCGTGCCTGGGCGCATGTCTATGTGCCAACGGCCTACGGGCCTTTTGAGTGTGAAGTAAGACGTAAAATAAAAGATTTAAGAGTTAAACTGTATGTTTAAAGCATACAGAAGAAGAAATAAATAACCTTTAAATACAGAAATAACTAAAGCTTATTAAGAAAAGCTAAGTTTATAGAAGATACATTTTTCCTTTTTTTTTGCCTTTATTCTATGTATGTAACTATTTTTCTTTTTATTCTTGTATGGATTATTTGCTTTTAACTTTCACTAAATATTTTTAAAACGAACTTTTGGACTGAGAGATTTCTTTGACACGCGTCTTACCCATGCCTGACTTCGCCTTATACATCAGTGGCTACAAGTATGTTGGTCTCTGGTCTAGTGTGGCCCCTTCTCCAACATGGCCTCTGGATGATGTGATAGCAGAGATACAGCATGTCCTCTTTATGGATGGTATAGCAGAGACACTATTATCCCTGAATCTGAGCCAGTCCTATGGTCCTTGACACATGCTTTTGAACAGTGGGGTTGTAGTGTATTAGCTCCTCAGTCCTCAGTGCTGTTGTGCACTTAAAAGAAGCTCTATGCCAGTGAATTTGGTTAGTTACTTTTTCTCCATTAAACAGCAAAGACAAATACGATATGCATATTTCATAATTATTAGTAAGTAAGACTTTAAAGGTGCTATTTAAATTTAGAATTTTTAAAAACTTGAGAAGAAATGCTTTCAAGTTCACTTTTAAACAAACTGAAAACCAGAAAGAAAATTTCTTCACACTTACTCTCACCTCTAACATTAATATACATACATGTTAATGTCTAAAATGCATTTAACTGAAGACAATTGGGATGTTTTGACAGCAATTATTTCTGGATTTGGCAGATTGTGTTTCACCTAGACATTGTGACATTTAATGAGTGTCATCATTAATTAAAATTAATTCATAGAATATATTCTAGTGACAGGCATTACTCAAGCAAGCACATCCCCCTCAGCTATTGTTCTATATGTAGAAATGAAAATCAGGAATTGCCCATTTTTATTACTAACTGAATTATGTAAAGATTAAGCTTACAATGTTCAGCTGTATTACTAAATGCTGTACGCTGAGATTTACACGGAAAATAACATTCTGCTTTAATAAATATGCTCTAATTAGGATGTAAATTTTATGAACTAAAGGCATGCTGGCAATCATACCTAATTAGAGCTATCAGTAAGTTCAGGGGTGGTGGTGCCCTTGTGAAGAATCATCAGGAAAAGCAAACTGGCAGCAACAAAATTAGTAAAGAAGCTTCAGCAACAATTAAGTGACAAACAAGGAAGTTATTTACTATTGTGAATGCATACATAAAAAATACAGATGTGCATAGAAATGCTGTGGTAAGGAAGGAGTTCTTGTGGCAGTCTGCTACACCCAGAAATAAACCAAGGTCACAAAATTAATTATAAAGGTGTCTTTATTAAATAAAATTAAACTTGGTGGAGGAATTATTATTGTGAAAACAAACCTGCAGCTACTGTCTGTCTATTCAGGTTTTGAACCTCTTTCTGCAGTGAGGTGGTTTACTGTTGTGAAAAAATCAGACTCGACATACTTAAAAAGGTTTGGGGCAGCCACCCATATATTATCCGTGGCTGCAATGGGTTTGGGTTTTGACAGAAGTGTCTTTGTTGGAGTCCAGACATGAACTGATGAGGGTTTGTAAAGAAGGCAGTTTTAAGTAGTCAGCCCGAAAGTGACGTAAAGGAGCCAGAAGTGACTTACTAATGTCAGTCGAGGCGCCGGAAGTGACGTCATCCAAGGTGGTGGAACCAGAAGTGACATCTTCCTAGACATCAGAACCAGAAATGATGTTTTCCTAGGTGCCGGAACTAGAAGTGACACCATCAATGTTGACTCAGACAAGTTTTCCCACAGCTGGTCTACAGAGATAACAGGCGAAGGTTTAGTGCACCCGCCACCTCCTGGTCTGGCATGGGATTGATTACCTTCACTTGGTCCATACAGTGCCCTCCTACTCGCACGTGCATGACACTGTATTCACTTACTCATCACAGTACCACACAAAAGCACACTCCTTCTTTCAAACGTTTTGAAACCCATGTCTGTCTTCCTGCTGCCAAATGATTGTTTATCCCTCTCCCATCCCATTCTTTACTTGAGAGGTCTTCAGACCATGAAATGGCTTTAACCAATACCTTGGGATTACTTCTGGCCAGTGGTTCATTTCCATTTTCCCAAGGGACACCAGGCCAGAACTTCATTTACCAGATCCTAGTGTTCCAGCAGTCCTCCTGCTTTGATGGGCATGAAGCAAATTCCCATTCATTTACATCTGAGACAGTCTTCTCTAGTAGTCAGAAAGTGTTTCTATTTTTGACTCTTGCTTCCTGCTCTTTGTCTTTTTTCAATGAAAGAGTCATCAGGGACCCCAGCATTCTCAGGGTCACCTTCCTTGTATTATTCTTGGGGAGATTTGAACACTTCCATCTAGATTAGTCCACTCATTCAAATGCTGATGTTCCTATGTAATGTACACTACCCAGAACTCACCACATGCTTCCACACTGGCACACACATAAACCTCTACCAATGTCATTTTCTCTCCTACTTTTCCCTAGAAGCTGCCTGTGAGACTTTATGCTGCCCTGCGCCATCTAGATTGCTTCTTTGCCTGTGGCATCCTCACTGAATGTATTGATTCATTCACCAAGATGGTGAGCCAGATCATCACAGGGCAACATCACTCTCACAATTGCAAACAAATTGTAGTTCAAGTTGGGGCAGAAAAAAATACATAACCACTACATGTAGCAACGTGCAAGGTTATGCTATGTTTCTTTCCAAGGTGCATATAAATGTAATAGCAGCTATGACGGACGGTCTAGACCATTACCCGGCCGGGACACCACCTGGATGGATGGACCAGGGGAGAGAGCATCTGCAGGGCACTATCTCCCCTGGGACACTAGAGGGCAGCCCTCCTGGGTGGCTGTGGCACCATGGATTCCCACAGGGCACACCGGAACTTGGAGTTTGGTACAGCCCTGTTGGGTTTCGTGGGGGCTGCCAGGGGGAGCTTCAGAGCCATTCAATGGATTTCCACCATGCCTGGGAGTGGTTCCAGGTAATCCTGATGAACCACCTGGAGCACTCCTAGGTGCTGAATAAAAGGAGCCGCCTAACTCTATTTGGAAAGCCAGAGTCGGGAGTAGGTGGATAAAGCTTGCTGGAAGAGGAGTGGAGGCAGCAGAGAAAGAGAGAAGGAAGAAGAGGACCGAGCATTGTGTACTTTGTGCTTGATGTACTGTATTGAGACAGGGAGCGATGGAAAAGCACTCCCCCGAGAATGAAACGTGCGTTGCTTTGGACTTGTGCCTCTGTGCCTGTCTGTCTCTGGGTTTGGGGAGCTGTATGCCCCCGGTATTCCACACAGCTTAATAGGCGAGGAGATGAAGACCAGCAACCCTGCTTTTCACTGATGACTCCAACCATCCCTCTGCTTGGACATTACTTATTTTATAGGAAAGAGCATCAAAGTCTGACATGAATGGCCATTAAATGGGGTTACCCCAGTACCCTAGCTCTTTCATGTTGTCTTCTTTGTGCTTTACTTTACAATATTACACTATGTACAGTATGTTTATGCATATGTATATGCAGTAAAGTCATGCAAGAGGTAACCCTGCTGTGTCTGGAGTCTTAATGGAGCACTACATGCTTTTAAGCTTTTAAGGAGTTGAAATGTTCCTACCGACCTAACTGTCCTTTTCTTTCTTACGAAACCAGGAACAGTTCAACATAAAGAGGAGAAACTCCCTGAAGCAGTGCCTCTGTACCAGTGGCCTCCTGTCCTGCTGCCACATAAATTACACACTTATTTGGAGTAGTGACAGCACAAGATGTATGTATCGACCAGCCCTAACTTTATCAATTAAAGAAACAACAAACAACAAAAAAAGCCATTGTTATTAAACTGGGAAGTGTATCACTCACCAACCCTTCATGACAGTCTCTTGTCTTTTATTTTTAATGGTGATACAATTTATTTATAAATATATATACCCTAAACTCAAAGACACAGTACTTTTAAAAGGTATTCACTACATTATTGGCTCAGATTCTAAACTTAAAATATATCAAATTTAAGAATTTTTCCAGATCTATAAAAACTGTATACATCAAGACAAATCGAAAGAAGCACTCTCAAAACCTATCAACAATCTGCTAAAAAGGAAAAATCTAATTTGTGATTGTTCAAAAGTATCTAGAACCTTTGTAACATAAGGTGCTTTATTTGTTGTAGGAAATGAGTGGATCGCTTGTTCTCAACTAATTTATGAGTATACACGCCCTCTGTCCTGCTGATGTCCAACAGCATGATGGAGATTTTCCAAAAAGCAAATCAAAATGAAGTCAAAATAGCACTCAAAGAAAGTCAGGGATATAATTAAAGAGGAGCACATATCTGGAGAAGATCTGGAGAATGGTACAAGTCTATGTCACTAGACACTAGTCTATCATATTGAAGTGGGAAAAATATGAAATTATAGCCACACTGCCTGGGTGAGGGTGTCTCTCTAAATTTAGTCACAAAATGAGATTGGCACTTGTCAGAGAGGCTACTGTGACACCAACTGTCACTCTCCAGAGTTGCAAACAGGTGACAGTAACTTTGATTGGAAATGATGTTCATGGCTCAACAATCTCCAAGACTTTGTACAGAAAGGGCCTTTGCAGAAGAATGGCAAGTAAGAAGCCTGTCTGAAAAACAAACATCCATGCATGCACAGAATTTTGTAAAACGTCAGTTTTCTTTCAAGAGAATAATGACTCAAAACACACTGTCAGAGCAACAACAGAGTGGCATAAAAGGAAGAAAACTGACACCTCTTAGTGGCCAATTATAGTCTTGGTCTTAAACCCACAGAATATCTGTCGCCAGTCCTAAAAATTACTGTCCACCACTGCTGCTGAATTAAATGGGCACAACTTAAATAACTTTAAAAGGAGGAATGGGCAAAACATAATGGAGACATCTAATAAGCCCACTTGCTGTAACAGCTGCACGTGACAGGTGGTTCAACCAAGTGCTGAACATGGGGAATTCATTTTTTAAAATCGTTGATATTTCAGTTTTTAATGCTTTATAATATTCTTTCATTTGTGGGCAGCACTGTGGAAAAGAGTGCTGGATTTAGAAATTAAGATTAATCAAAATACTAGGCTGTGGCAGACATTTAAAAAAATACAATAAATAACCTTTTTAAGATATTGCATATACTGTATATTCTTTTCTTCCTGACATTGCAATGATGCAAATTTTAATCTTATCCTACAGGCTAAACTGAGCTTCAATGTGTCTTAGGGGTGTAAAGAAATAAGAACATTTTAAACTGTTTTTACAAAAAAAACTCACATGCTTGCTGCTTAAGTGAAAATGCAAACATACAATAAATAAATATGCCTGATAGTGTAAAGTAAAAATCAGCTCCTAGGTAATATCAAATAGCTGATGATCATTTTTGAGTAATTATCAGATTTGTGGGAATTCAAATCTCACCACCTTTGGGCACAAATTGAGGACCCACACTGGACAGGGTACTAGTCATCACAGGTCACACTGACTAACCAGGGTTCATTTAAAGTTGCCACTGATTTGAACATGCACCTCTTTGGGATATTAGGGAAATAACAGCGCTAACCACCGTGCCACCATTTAAACTATCATGAAATTTTCAGTTATAAACAAACTATTCCTTTAAGGAGAGTATAATAAAGCAAACATTTGCCCTTTTAGTTATAACAAAAGTTTAGAAGTAGATATCTGCCTCATTGAAACTGGCGGAAGCACTGCTAAGCACCCCATTGACTCTTACCTGCCATTTCAATTAAGCAGCACAATCTCTTTTCTCCTACCTCCTATTTCAGGGAAAAAACATTTTTATAAAAGATCCCAGTTTCCTCTGAAAATCCAGTATAGAGGAATCCTTTACAAATCTTTTTCAAAGCCAGGTGCCTGATGGTCCTCTTTCAACACTCAAATCCTAGTTCGTGTATTCTTTCTTATGCAGCTGTTCAAAGAGGTGCTGCACATTTTCAATTTCTGAGTTTACTAGGCATGTGCATTTTCTTAATTTTATTTATTTATATTGTAAAAGATAGCCCGGGTACAGACAGATACGACACTAAATGTCCACAACACACGGTTTATTTACAATATTTACAGTTCACAATCCAGTTCCGCTGACGCACACACAGTACTCGGTCTTTCCTTCAGCTTCCTCCACTCCTGTCTCGCAAGCTCTGTCCTCTTCCACACGACTCCGGCACCCCGAATGGGTAAAGCGGCCCCTTTTATAATCCACCCGGATGTGCTCCCGATGATCTCCCTGTAGCACTTCCTGGTGTGCTGAAGTGCTGCATGGGCACCCAGAAGCACTCCAGGTGTACCTGCTTCCTGGTTTGGCAGCACTTCCTGGTGTGGTAGAAGTGCTGTCCTCCAGGGCTTCAGGGCCGTTTAAGCGCCCCCTGGTGGTGGCCATGGGTCCCGACAGGGTTGAGCTCCCCAGCTCCTTCTCCATGGTCCTGATGAAATCCAGGAGGGCTGCCCTCTTACGCCCTGGGAAAAACAGTACCCCTATCGTGGCCTGACCTTCTTCTAGGTGTCCCGGTGGGGCAAGATCCCTGGGCATCTGCCACAATATTTATAACTTCAGAATTCTAATTCTTAATTATTGTTGTTTGATATTTGTACAGTACTTATTTACTTATTGCTTTCTTTAAATTAAAATGCCATGTTTAGAAATGCACCAAGGGACCAAATGGTATCCACCTGCCCAGAATTGATCAGAAGTAAATTTAGATAGAATTAAAAAAAAATGAAATTAAAATGTACCAGAATTTATTATTGCTTCCTTGTAAAACAAACTTTTAAATTTAACAATAATCAGTCAAAACTAAGGCACTCTTAACAAATACACTTTTATGTGTAAATAAAATAATTCACTTCAAAACTGGCTTATTGCATTTCCAGTATGCAATACAAACATTAACAATTTGCATAAGTTTTATTGAAGTGTTAAATCTGCAATGATGTTGGTCCAAAGAAGAATTCCTGCCAGCATTATTTGGGCCAGCTGTGAAAGCATCTTGTCCACATTAAGAGTAACCCACTGATTCCCAATAACATTAAGAATATCGACTATTGTGCATGTGTAAGTGCTTTCCTGGTGAAGGTTACTTTAATTTTAACAATAAAACATGCAAGATATTTTTTTTCTCTAGTTTGGATTTTAATTTGATTTTAGTATCACTAAAATCACAACGTGGTTAACATTGATGTACTGATATTTAGCAAAATTATCAGTTGAAGTTTTTGAAGGGACCCATTAAAGAATACTGTTGGAATTCTTGTCACTTTAGTTAAGAAACATTTAAGTATTATATTTTCTTTCAAGTTTTAAGTTATATTTTTTTGTTACTACCGTAAAAAATCTCACACTATTCCAGTGTGGTGCTGAGGTGTCACCCACTGTACTCGGGTCCCTGTGCGGGAGGTGCGGCAATGCGCTGCAATCAGTGCATGCTCCCAACCTAGTCTGCTGGTTGTGACCAACTCCAGTCTGAAATTATTTTTAAAAAATCAAGCATATTCTCAAAAAAAGAACATCTAAATATCCTTCTGGCACTGCCTGCTACTGTAAATCCACACTACAAACAACATGCTGCTGAGTCACTGTGTACCTAAGCCCAGCCAACCCTCAGTACCATTGTATCAGCCCTTGTGTTTACTTTGTGTGTGTAATTATCTTTATGCTTTTATTTAAGTCCTGAGCATTCATGGATTTTGTAAATAACCTTAGGTTGCTATAGCCATATACCTGAGGATAAGGCGGGCCAACCTATTTTTTGTTTTTCTATGACTGTTGTCCTATTGTAGTTGGTTCTGTAGGTGCTGCTATATTATTTGTAGCAAAAACGCCAGTTACTAATCAAATATATACTACTATAAGTATACTAACTTAGATCGCTTCATGAGCAGGTTTAATGGGCTTAGTATGGTAGGTAATGTTACAAAATGAATTTCATTTGTACAAGATACACCATCACGGACATGAACTGGCACAAACAAGCCACTCAAAAAATAGGAAAGTCATATTTTATATTTACATTTGGACTGAAATATGGCATAATACTGAATATTTAACATACAGAAAAAGACAAGTGAGCATGAAAATATTTGTAGTGCATAATATAAGAAATACAAAAATATATAACTACATACTGTACATTTAACTATTAATCTATACTAATAAAAGGCAAAGCCCTCACTGACTCACTCACTCACTCACTCACTGACTGACTCACTCACTCACTGACTCATCACTAATTCTCCAACTTCCCGTGTAGGTAGAAGGCTGAAATTTGGCAGGCTCATTCCTTACAGCCAGGGCCGGATTTTCCTATAGGCTAACTAGGCTTCAGCCTAGGGCCTCAAGATCAAGAGGGGCCTAAATTCAAATTGTTAGCAATTGGAACAAACTTAAAAATGGGACGTGAAAGGGCCTCATAAGTGGAATAGCCTAGGGCCTCTTTTCATCTAAATCTGGCCCTACTTACAGCTTACTTACAAAAGTTAAGCAGGTTTCATTTTGAAATTCTACGCGTAATGGTCATAACTGTAACCTATTTTTTCGTCCATATACTATAATAGACTTCTGCTTGATGGCCGTGGGAGGCGGAGTTACACCTCCCACGTAATTTAGTGCCTGCCCATATAAGGCCGTCCGTCAGCGGCAATCCAATAGAAACACTGCTGCTAAATATTCACGGATGAAGGACTGTGCTTATGCAGACGAAGATGAGATGGTCAGGGCGGTGTTTGGCACAAACTCAGCTTAACTGCGAGAGAAACTTTTAAGTGTCAGGTCTTAGCTAAGATTAAATACAGCCGTGGACATCACACGAGATGGCACCAGCACAGCTGGGAACCTTCGATGCATGTACACCGAGCGGCTCACATGAACTGACGCAGTGCACAGACAAAAAGCAACAGTTCCAAAGAGTGCTGAACAAAAACCGAATTACACAATTGAGAAGGCAGCAAAAAAATATGAAGCATGTGACACATACAAGCAAATTCATAAGTGCAGCTACTGCGGAAATAAAGCACATGGTGAAAAAAGTCAATGTCCTGCTAAAGGAAGACAGTGTAAAAAAAAATCCTGTGCATGCAGTGTGTCACGTCTCAGATAAAGAGGAAGACGAGCTGTTTATTGATGCAGTAAGAAACGAATCGATGAATGAAACCTGTTATCTTTACAACAATTGACAAACACTGAATGTAACTTGAACACAACACATCTTACAAATACGAACCTGATTGAAAGAAATAATGATAATCAAATCCTTGATGACAGCAACACTCAATAAAACTCACAAAACAATTACTGTATATTGACAATCATGTTACGTTATTTTTTTCTTTTTCATAACTTGTTTAACACACTACTTCTCCGCTGCGAAGCAGGGTATATATATATATATATATATATATATATATATATATATATATATATATATATATATATATATATACCCCTATCTACATACTCTCAAATAGACAAACCACACGCCGTTGCGCAATGGAAGAGGCTTCGCCGACATCCGAGGTTTGATTCCTGAGAGGGGGTGCACTGAGTATGTCCGCATGATGACCCCAAAATTATGGCGAAACACGTGTTGTGTACTCTTTGCATTATTTCACAGTAAAACTATTTCAATATATATATATATAAAAAATATATACACACACATACATATATATCAGCGCTTCCTGATTCATTTTAACCTCGCATCCCCTTGGTTTGAGACGTATGAAAAAATATGCAGTTAACAAAGAAAGACAGATCACCGATTGAAGCTTTACGAATAATGGATACTTTATTCACCATCAATGATTGTTTTGGTAATGCCATACTCAGTTTAATCATTTGATGAACGGTAAAAAAGTAAGAGTGAGGGGAGGGTCACTTATTGAGGCACGCAGGCGAAACCACAATAGCACGCGAGCTCGATGTAGTGCACGTCAACTCGATCTGAATTGCGGGATCACATTCGAAAAAATATATCTTTTCAAGTTCTATTTAGTCGACACAAATATCTTTGATTGGAATGTAAGGCGAATTTACTCTTTACTTTTCTATGGTGAAGAAAAAATTATGCAATGATGCCTACATTTAACTTACATTCCTACCAAAGATATTTCTGTTGACTAAATAAAAATTCCTTCTATTTAAAATTTAAATAGAACTTGAACAGATAAGTTCATAATATCCACGCAGACTTGCCTTGCACGTAAGAGCGGGAGTCATCCGTTTTAACAAGCAGCGTATTGCACTGATACGAAATAGCCTGCCCATTTAATTATTTAGGAATGGATAAATAAATTAAGATTTTGTACAAATAATGTTTTTCATTTTTCTTCCTTGATGGATTCTGGCACCCCCAGCAACAGTTGCTCGCACCCCAAAGAGTATATATATATATATATATATATATATATATATATATATATATATATAGTGGCAGTAGGGGGCGCTAGTGCTCCCATGAACCCTCAGGTACAACTCCAGACACCAGGTAAAAGTCCAAGACTTTTTATTATTATTCTTCAGAGTGCACCAAGCACCTTCCACACTACTCATACACCAATAACAAAACACAATATCCATTCCTCCTCGTCCAGACACTTTGCTCCTCTCCCACCCAGCACAGCTCAGTGTCTGGACTGAGGCATCGTCCTTTTATAGCCCCTGACCCGGAGGTGTTCCTGTCCCAGCAGTCCACAGTTCCTTATTCCTTCCGGTCAGGGCAATCAGTCTTTACTTCAACCCGGGAGCACGTCGTTCCTTCCCGTCACATGACCGTGACGTACCCCCGGGTTATAAGGCACAAAAGAGCCCATAAGCCCCCCCTCAGCGACTCCTGGTGGCCCCCAAGGTATCCAGCAGGGCTGCGTATAAATACTACAAAGTCCTTGAGGCCCTGCTGGACCTCGGGGCACTATCCTGCTGTCGGAAGGGCTCCTCCTGGCGGCCTGGGGGTGAGGACCGGCATGAGAAGCCGGCAGTCCTCCACGATATATATATATGTATATAATATGTGTGTGTATATGTATATATGTAGATATGTATGTATATGTATATATATGTTTATATATGTGTGTGTATGTATGACAGCAACACTCATCACTCACAACAGTGACAAAACAATTACATTGACAATCATGTTACGTTATTTTCAAAATGTTTCCTTTTCTTTTTCATTATTTCTTTAACACACTACTTCTCCGTTGCGAAGTGCGGGTATTTTACTATCTTCAGTAAAAAGACACAGAGTTGGTGCTCCTAATAAAGAAATTGCTTGTTCACCGTTTTGGAAAGTGTGCATTGAAAGATGATGCTAGTTTCTTCCATGTGACATTTCTTCAGAGTGTTGTGGTAGAATCGTGCTGGTGTTCTTCAGATCTGATAGGAGATCTTTAAAAATATGTGTAATATAGAGCTTGTGCTCTGTTTTGGATTTTACACTGCAATGAGATGTTCTTTGTGAATATTGTCTAGCCTCTAATTAGATATTTTATATGCTTTAGTGAGTGTTATTAGGTTATTAGGAAAACCTATGTGCTTAATGAATGACAAGTATCAACTTTTCTATATCATCTACGTAACTGGTAAATGATTTACAGTCAGATTAAGACTACCACAGGTGCAGCATTTCAGACTCATATATTTACACTCAATGAACATCACATATAAAAATAAATCAAGCCAGGGGGTGGTCTCCTTTGGAGATTTCAGCCAGCAGTCACTCATATATTATTTTGAGGGGTGAGTTGCATGGAAAAGTGTGGGGTGGTGCTGAAATACAAAAAATGCTGCCAATGCCCCAGGGCCTGCACCCAGGTTACCCTGATAGTAGACATTCCCAGGAATTACAGAGAGACAACTATGCTTTAGATATGATTCTAACATTTCGTCATGTTGAAAGTGAATAATTGACATCGACAGTAACACTGATTTTGATTTAATGTAGCTTAACGATTCCAGTTATTTTTTTAAACTTTTACATGAGGATGCACTATTTTTTCTGTGCTCTGTCCCCTTGAATTGAGAGGACTGTTTAGCAGCATGTCATTAATTAAGAAAAGTCAAGTCATTAATTCCCAGTGTGCCTCTGTTAATGGCCAATCACATGGCCAGCGGAGCAACCCGGAAAGAAATGCTAAACCAACACAAGACTAACTGCAGATTAGCTAAACTTGGAATTCATCTTGTTGTGCTGTTCACTGCAACCACACTTAGACCTGAAGATTGTCTCCTCCTAGTACCATACTAATAGTCTGGTCTTGATCTGCAACTAGTACAGCACTATCTCAGGTACACTGCAACTGACCACCACGGATTAAATACTTGTTATGAAAACAAACTACATTAGGGAATCCCTTGATGTTATCTTTGGAAAAAAAATTTGACTATGAGTTAAGATTAGCATTCATAAGAGCAGATAAAGTATTTCAACATTAAGAATTGGCTGCAAAAATACATGAATTACATATAAAGCAAACTAGAGTATTTTGTTTTAAGGATTACTGTGATCAGAGCTGACAGCTACTACATTTTTTTAAATATAAAATTATAGTTTTTTTTTTTTTACCTATGCAACACAACCTGATACAAAATTACATATACACAGAACTATCAGTGCAATTTAGAATCTTCATTTAGTGTCTCCATCATTTACAAAGGAATGCTTTAGTAATTAATTCCTCACCCTTTGATATCTTGAGACAAAGAAATTCAAGACATATACAGTAGGATAGCTATGGCGTTATTTCAGTGCCACTATTCTGAGCACACGTAAAAAAATATTGAGCGCACGTAAAAAAAGATTGCAAGTGCAAGTGTTGCATTTTGAAGAGAAATTTATTTTGAGCGTACAAAAGCTGAATTTGAGTGAACAAAATTCATTGCTGCGTGCAAAAAATGTATTTCAGTGTTTGCGCTTATCCATATACACACACACAATAGCACCCCCTCTCGCTCAGTTTTTTCATTTGCGCTTGCTCGCAATGTGTTTCTTGCGCTCACAACATTCTCTGCTGCGAGCGCTCAACTCTCTGTACACCGTTATAAGTGTGCCACAAAACCAACCAATCACAGACTTGGTTTCAAAAATTCTGATTGGCTCTTACGGTCTCCAATCAGCTCGCTAGCTGCTGCATTCCGGACACCGGAAACACTGTCCACTCAGCCTCGCTTCTTGCAGATAGAGGGAGTTTTGATTTACTTTGCAGCCAAAGAAGAGAAAATAATTAAAGATATTATCCGCAAATTGGGGTTTAATTGAGTTTAGCTGGATTTAGCTACATTTCGGACTGTTTCCGGAATGCAGCAGCTAGCGAGCTGATTGGAGACCGTAAGAGCCAATCAGAATTTTTGAAACCAAGTCTGTGATTGGTTGGTTTTGTGGCACACTTATAACGGTGTACAGAGAGTTGAGCGCTTGCAGCAGAGAATGTTGTGAGCTAGCAACACATTGCAGCAAGCAAATGAAAAACTGAGCGAGAGGGGTGCTATTGTGTGTGTGTATATGGATAAGTGCAAACACTGAAATACATTTTTTGCACGCAGCAATGAATTTTGTTCACTCAAATTCAGCTTTTGTACGCTCAAAATAAATTTCTCCTCAAAATGCAACACTTGCACTTGCAATATTTTTTTACGTGCGCTCAGAATAGTGGCACTGAAATAACGCCATAGATAGCTTCTGTTTAAAAACAGAGCAGAAAACCCAATGTATAGGAAGATTTACATTTGTATTTGGTTTTCCTAGCAGGAACTACAGTATGAATCAGAATTGGTACAAATCAGATGATTCTGCATTTATGGGACGTGTTGATAAAAGGGAAGAGATGGAGTATAGGAGTTTCTTGGTACAAAGAGAATTGTCTGCAACTTAACATCAGAAAAAACAAGGAACTGGTTATTGACTTTTGCCACACCAAAGAGACCATATGTCCGATCACTATTCAACGAGTGTATGCAGAGGTGGTCTACCCCTTCAAGAACTTAATGACAGGTTGGTCTGGTCCCCACAGAGTGGGGAAGTGGAAAGTGACATCTTTTTCATCTTCTATAACTCTGTGATGGCCAGTGCGATTTACTACACTGTGGTATACTGGGCCAGTAACATCACTTCAAAAGAGGCTCACTGAATCAACAAACTAATTGAAAGGGCAAGCTCAGTTATGGGATGCACTCTGGACCTCCTGGAGGTAGTAGTGAAGGAGAGAATTAAAAAAAAAAAGAGTGCTACTATGAACAATGCTGCACATCCTCGCTCTGACACACTAAGACTGAGCAGTATTTCAGCCAATGAATCAATCAGCAGAAGTGTATCAAGAAAAGCTACTGTAACAGCCAAGTCTGAACTTTTCTTTCTTTTGAATTTTGTTTCTTTATAATCTTTCCAGTGTGTATTCAGACCAAAGTGTATGTATTTTTATTTTTTTACTAGGGGGTTCGCCCCTGTTTGCTTCGCTCGCCAACCCATCTTGGCCTGCGTTACTTGTCAGCCACTTTGCATCTCTGCCGCATTTATTGTGAAGGGGGGGCTGAATGCAACCCAAGGAGATGCGGTCGCTCCTCCGAAACCCCCTCTTAAACGGTGATACAATGGGAGACAAATACAGTTTTTTTTTACCTCCTCTTTGCTCAATCAGCTACTGATACAACAAGTGTCCTACTCCTTGTCTTTTATTTCTCACCCCGAGCATGGTTAAATCTCTTGGCACAAAGTCTCTCCACGGGGATCTGTGGTATCCAGGGTGAACTCCAGGCTGGTGGTAAGGCTGTCCTCCTGGCATTGCAAGCAATCTTTGCTTCCATTTGGGAGACTGGCATCATCCCAACTGACTGGAAAATGGGACTTGTCATCCCTATCTGGAAAGGAAAGGTGATCGCTTGGATTGCAGCAACTACAGGGGGATAACACTGCTCTCAGTGCCGGGGTAAGGTCCTTGCTAGGGTCGTCCTCAATAGAATCCGTAATCACTTGCTCACCTACCAGCAACTGGAACAGTCTGGTTTTACGCCTAAGAAGTCTACCATTGACCTCATCCTGGCACTGAGGGTTCTCATGGACTGCAAACACAAATATCTGCAGAGTTTCTTTGCAGCCTTTGTTGATTTTCGTAAAGCATTCAATTCAGTTGACCGAGCTGCCCTGTGGGACATCCTGGGGGTTCGCAGGATCCCCTCGAGGTTGCTGGATGTCATGGTTGGCCTGTACACTGATATTGTGAGTGCTGTGCAGAGTGGCGGAGGCAGAACCTCTGTGTTTTTCCCAGTTGATTCTGGGGTTCTTGCTCCTACTCTGTTCAATGCTTGTATGGACTGGGTGTTGGGCAAGGTCGTGGTGGTCCAGCGGCTGTGGGGCATCTGCTGGTGAAGAAAGATTCACGGATCTTGACTTTGCTGATGATGCTGTTATCAATGAAGGAGTCAATGGAGGCTCTGATTGGGGCACTCGAGAGACTAAGTGAGAAGTCTGAGTGTCAGTGTTTGCGAGTCTCCTGGATTAAAACCAAGATCCAGACCTTTAATGACCTCTTGGGCACAGCCATCATCAGTGTGTATGTTTGCCGAGAGAGTGTCGACTTTGTCGAGAGGTTTACTTACCTTGGCATTGACATTCATATCTCTGGTGACTCTTCCTATGAAGTCAGTATATGGATTGGGAGAGCATGGGGGCTCATAAGGTCAATGGAAAGGGGTGTGTGGGGCTCCCAATATCTATGCAAAAGGATGAAGGTCCAAGTATTTAGTGTCCTGGTGCTTCCTGTTTTACTTTATTGTTGTGAGACATGAATGACATGGATGACAGCGCCCCCTATCTGTCGCACTTAATTTCATCATTAAGTTTAGAACATCAATCAGCGTTTCATGCTTAAAGCAACACAGACAATAAGAAAAATAATGAGGAATTTTTCAAAAATACAAAATATGCAATAGAGCTAAGCCACAATGAAACAGAATGAAGTGTTATTTTTTTCTATAGTGCCTGCTCGGACATTCTTGTTCAGACTATGGACAGAAAGAGAAAAACTGAGGAGGGCATTTATGAGTTTCTTTTGTGGATATTTATTCAAGTCCATTTTATGATGAGGAAATTGAAATAGGCTGGAATGTCATTTCACAGTATTTTAAATGACTTATCTTTGAATACAGCTATTGGAGCTATCTCCTATAATAAATATAGATGCTTTCTGTTGCTTATGTTTCTGTTCACTACATTACAAAATGGTAGAGAACCACAAACAACTGTGCAGAGAGGAGCAAACAACTTTATTTCTGGTGAAATGGGTATATCATACTCCGACAAGTGATGAACTGATTTTCAATATCCTATCAGTTAAATAGAGAATTAGAATTATATATTCAAAGAAAGCAGTGGAAATTAAGGGGAAGCATGTTTTCACAGAACGGGTCATACTGAATCATATAGTTGAAACAGAGTCTGAAAGATACACTGGGAAACCTTTTAACCAACTAAATGAGCTTGGCAGACTGAATGGTCTGGTCTGTTTTTAAAAATTTGTTGCATTTTTATATAATCCTTAATCTTAGCCATGAATTACATTCAGATAGAACTAGTGCCCAATACTGCAGCACTCAGAATTATTATACATTGGACTGATTTACGAATGTCAGGAGAGTTTGAGAATCTCATGTGATTTAATCGGCAGCTCCTCTATCATGCCACTCATGTATCAGTCAGCATAATTTACTACATATGCAAAGCTAATGTGCATAAATGTGCATAAAATAGTCTTTACCAATTTTAACATTTATATATAATAAACAATTATTTTCAGGAAACTTCTCTTTCTTAACGCAAGAATTTTAGAAAAGGTCTTCAGCACCCTGACAACAGCCACAGCATTTCTTATGCTTACTGTTTGCCTGACTGGTGCTGAGAGGACTCATTAAGGATGGATCCAAATAGTTCTACTCAATGTCAAAACCTGCTGTTAGATTACATACATTATTACTATATAGATTGCATTGTAAACATATAATTAAAAGATATCTTTTGGTATTTTGATTTCAGGACAATTTACAATTGTAGTAAAATACTCACACTAAGCTCTGTTTAATTTTATAAATACCATCATTTATATTCACCTCTCAGCCAAGTTTGACACTTTGTATGCAAATTGATAGCACATAATATTAAAATAAACTCATGTTTATGCTTCATTTACACTCACGTGCTCTACTCAGCCAGTTTTTATCTTTGCCATTTCTATCTTAAGTTATTAGGTGCTTGCAATATTAGTTTATGTGTCATCCTTCATTTATTTTGCTCTGTCATTGCCACTGCATATTCTTATTTGTTTTTATTTGTTCATTCATTTAGTTTTTTGTGTTGTGTGCTCAAAGTGGGTGGGCGTTCAATCCTCTAAAAAGCAGTTTGGAACATCTTGAGTATTTAGTCTAATATGAAGACTAATTATACAGTATTATGATGAGCTGCATTATTTTGTATCTTGATGCAGAATGTACTGTAAGTACCAAATATATTCTCTCTAATTGGAT
This sequence comes from Polypterus senegalus, assembly GCF_016835505.1. Taxonomy (NCBI): domain Eukaryota; kingdom Metazoa; phylum Chordata; class Cladistia; order Polypteriformes; family Polypteridae; genus Polypterus; species Polypterus senegalus. The sequence goes on along the minus strand of NC_053159.1, from coordinate 145,782,232 downwards.
GGTAACAGTAAAAAAAAATAATCTGTATGCATAATAAACATCTGCACATTTTATATTCAGGGTATATTAAATAGCTTTTTGTTGTTTCTAACAAAGTTTATGTAATTTGTACGTGGCTTTGATGATGGGTAGTGAAATATTATGAGCATTAATTAGGCATTTTCAAATTTAGCATTTAATGAGATTTGTCAAGGATAACAATGTTTTCTTGGTTACCTTGAGAAAGCACATCTTTTTCTCCATCTTTACTATTTGATTTTTTAATATTATTTATCTGTCACTCTTGTCACTCAATAACGATTTTTTCTTTTGTCCTAGGATTCTGTTTTTAATGTTTTGACTTTTTGCTTGCCTCTGGCCATTTCTCTGGCTGCACTTTTGATTCTTGTTTTGTTCTGATCATGTCACTTATTTTGTTTATCTGAGCATTTCTTTTCTTCTACTGCCCTGCCTTATTATTAAGTCTAGTCAAGTGGTTTTATTGTCATTATGTAAACCAATGGCACCATTACCTTATTTATTTTTTTATGCTAAATGTCTTGTATATCATCTATTACTTGGTGAGAAATGTCTCACAAGACATCCTGGCAGGAGATTGTTGACTCAGAACAGGTCAATATACCTTTACATAGAGTCACATGACAATCGAAAGTCTACATTAATCTTTTCTTTATTTTAAACCACAAATTACTTTTTAGTGTGATGGTAAGTAGTCAGAAGTCCCACATGTATGCAAACACCTCTGCACACAGAAAAAAGCAAGCATACGTTTAGGTGTGGACATAATAGTAAGTTTACAACACGATTATGGGATCGGCTACAGATAAAGTGTGTTATCAATGAAACGCCAATCTCTTTGATAACAAGTGTTTATTTTTTTGTATATTTTATATTATTTTTAAAAAAACACATCCATGATTCTGGTAAAACTTATAAGCAGATCTATCTATCTATCTATCTATCTATCTATCTATCTATCTATCTATCTATCTATCTATCTATCTATCTATCTATCTATCTAAGAACAGGCAAATTAAAAAAAGTAATTGAAAGAAACAACACTCAAGTGTTGCAGCATGAGACATTCAGATATTTGAAACCATGTACCATGTTGAAAAGTCATTGGTTTTTGAACATTTTGTTACGTAATGTGAAGGATATATGCATTATGACAATTTGTACAGTTACGAGATTTTTAGAGGAAATGTAACTGCTCCATCCTCTTTCAATTCTTTGCTCTGAAATTGGATTCATGCAGAAATCTTTGTGACTGTCGGTACTGTTGGTCGTGTAGGGCCGTGGTATTGTCCCTCTGTCTCTTCATCTTTAATACACCTTCTTCTCATAATTGCACCAAAGGATGATTACTGCATAGCACAGCAATACTTGTCATGTGGAATCACTAAAATAACATTACTAATTATTATTTTCATGTTTGATTTAGAAGCTCTGTAGGCATTCAGGACATCTGTGATGCTAAATATATCATCACAATCATTCTTACTGACTCCCCAACCTGTTACAGTACGTTTTATGTTTCAGCTCAATCTTAGGCACCTAGATAATTTGTAGCTCCGTATATTCCCTGGAGGTTGCTGTAGAACAAAAAACCATTCATTGAGATGTGATTAACTTAATACAGTGAATGTTTCAAATAGGTTAGTAACATTATACAGTACATTTCCATTTATAACAAAACCCAAGAGACTATAAAAATAAATTCAGAAACTTTAGAATTTGGTTTTGATGACTTCTATTAATCATGATGCTTTTAAAACTTGACAATTCAATGAAGGTAACTAATTTGTGAGTCATAAATATAGATTTCATTTGCAACTTCTGCAGAACGTAAGCTATCTATCTACCACACACTGTGTAAAAAACATAATTGGAGAATGTCTGTTTATAACAGAAAAGTAAACTCAATTTTAAAATTAATTTTCTAATGTTGGTTATCCAGCATCTCTTTTTTGCACCTATCCATTCTTTTACTTTTTGTTGTAGGGATGGGTGGACCAGGATACTGTCCCAGCATCGTTTGGCACGAAAGACAGGAAAGAACTGCACACTTATTATCCAAGCCAGTGTAGGTGTGTAAGTTCTAGTGTAGGAAGTGTTATTGTTTATCTAATATTTTTATTTTTCCTGACTTTCTAAAAAGTCTTAATTTCTCCTTAGGGACAAACAGATACTGTAGATGGATAGATAAAATAATTAATAGATTATCTATCTATCTATCTATCTATCTATCTATCTATCTATCTATCTATCTATCTATCTATCTATCTACAGTGGGATTCAGAAAGTATTCAAACTCCTTCAGTTTCTGCTCACTTTATTGTGCTTTAGATTTAATTTTAAAAATATAATTCTAAACTTCAAGCAAACAAGATGTATCTGATCACAATTTGGAGTGCCACAGCAAAGGGTCTGAATACATATACGAGGTGAGGCACAAAAATAACTGGATTGGTAAAAAAACATTATTTATTGATGAATTACAGCATTGTAAACATTGTCACCTTCTATATACTCCCCCTCCCGATTTCTACACCGCTCCATACGTATCTTTCATTGATTGAAACAGTGCTGGAAGTCTTCTTTGTTGAGGGTTTTCAACAGGCTTGCCATTTTTGTCTTCATCCACTGAAGAAAAATGAGTTCCCTTCTGGTCACTTTTGATTTTCGGGAACAAGTAAAAATTACAGTGAGCTAAGTCGGGAGAATGATCAAGGACAGGAATGTTTTTGTCAGTCAAAAACTGCTTAATGGAAAAAGAGAAAATTCACAAGAAATTTGATGTTGACTCGCTGTTTGATTTTTTCACCCGACATTATCGCTACAACTTGGGTAGTGATTGTTGTGCAAATACTGTACTGACTGGGCTATTCACAGGATATACCTAGCTGGTCAGCGGTTTGAGAGGTTGTGTAGGAGGGGATATAGTTCTATGATTCTTGTCCTGCCGACCTCCAGACGGTTTTCCAGAAAAGCCCCAAGCCCAGTTTGGTTATTTTTGTGTCTCACCTCATATAAATGAGAGGTTTCAGGCCTTAATGTGTAAGCAAACCGTTCTGAAAATATGTTTTCATCTTTTATTATGGGTTATTGAGTATAGATTGATGGCCATAAATGGGCAATGTATCCATTTAAAATTAAATCTAAAAGACAATAAAGTGTGCAAAATGTGAAGGCATTTGAATACCTTCTGAATCCACTTTATCTGTCTGTCTTACTATATACTTGATGTAGCTTCTCTGCTTTTTCAATCTTTCTTCACTTAACTCTCATATCTTTGCATAACTGTTTTCTTTACATCAGCCAATAAATACAACACAGGGCAGGCAATTTATATAGGCAATGACAAGTCTGCAGAAACATAACATCGACACACCCCATTAACAGAGTTAGAACCGGCCTCCCACCATAAACTGGGGTTGGGGTTTGGTTCCCAGTCTCCATTGTGAAAGTGTTTGTGATGACAGTTACTTTTTTAGCAATGTTAAATGTTCTCAAAGCCGATTTCATTAATCATGAAGGGGATTTACATGTCTGGAAACGAAAAGTGGATTGGCTTGGTTTGTTTAGGCAATTCAGCCATTTCTGATTTGGTTTCAGTCAGTCTGTCCAGGCCGTACTTTATCAGTGTGTGGCAAAAATCAATAGCACCAGATCACCCACAGGGTTAGGAGGTAACAGTGAGACAGGGTCTAAGAAGTCACAGTGTAGCCCCTCAGCAGTCTTGATTCTTCCTATCACTGTGAGCTCTGGTGAGAGATATTTTTTTCAGCTCTAATCTCAATGTACCTGGAGGACATGGCAGCTAAATGTGCTGTAGCCAAAATCAGCAAACAGTGATTTTGAAAGTTAAAGTAAGACCTTTATGAGCTTTTTTTGTTTGTTTTTTTATATTTCTGTTATATGCTCTTTTTAATTTTTTTTTTAAATAATTCAATGTGCAATTTGTATTTATTATTTATTACCTTATGGACCTTACATTTATTTAAATTTGACTTACTTTTTAATTTATTAGAGTTACTATTAATATTTAAAATTTTTATTTAATGTGTACTTTATATAACTATTATCATTTTTATATTTTCTATTTCAAATTTGTATTTATTGTAGTGTTTTTCACAAAATTAAAATAAAACATTTGTGTTTATTAAATTCACTCTGTTCATCTTATTAATTCAGACTTTGTGCCAAAATAATGGTAGTACATTTTACCAGGGGAAGGTGAGTTGGAGGCCCCATGAAGTTTTTTTGTCTGGGGCCACCAGAGTACCTACAGTAGAATCACCTCTGATGTGGTGAATACAACACTATACATAATATTCCAATTAGAAGACAGTGATGCATTTCTAAACATGTGTATTGCCGCTATACTCTTCATGTCCTTATACACTGATACTCCACAAATCAATCTAATGTTGTCAGTGCAGATAGGGGTGCAATGTGGCAGAGGAAGAATTGGTGGCAACTCTGGATAATATGGAGCCTTGTTCTGATAACCTCATCCAAACAGCATTGGTTTTTTTTTGCAAGAGAGGGTGAAACTACATTTCTGTTTTTTTTCTGATGAAGACAGAGTTCATAAATTACATAAACCGAGTGAAAAAGCAAAATGGAGATCGGTTTGTTCACTTAAAAGGGTGACGGGACAAACTTATCAAGCAATTGCTACCAGAAAGAGAAAGAGACAATTCTGTATTTACTCTGTTTCCTCTACGATGCAGTAGTGTAGAAGGAAAGCTGATTGTCATATTACAATAAAAAGAGATCTCACCTTCATTGTCTACAGAAGATTTTATTTGACATACATTTGAGATAAGCATTGTGCTTCATACCTTTTACTTCCAATATACAACTTTCCATCTGGTAAATTTGTGAAGGAGATGCTTACTTAAATTTACACTGAATAAGCTGAGTTATAGCAGATGGAAAATTATTTCATGGCCCTGATTCTTTTATGTATTCTTAAGTTGAAATCTTGCATCTGAATTTAAAATACATAAGTCATATAAAATAGTAGAACATATGCAAACTTTTTTGCATCCGTCTTAAAAAGAAACAACTGTTCATATTGTAACATTCAACCCCATTTTACAGTTGGGATTGGCACCTTATTCAGCAGAGGATTTTAAAAAGTGATTAATGACTGTCGTTCATGTCAAGTTGAAACCCCAGGACATTAGCTGGATATCATATCTGTTTATGGGGTCTGCCAGAGTCCAATGTGGAAACTTATGTAAATAAAGGAAGACGAAGAAAAAGACAGAAGGCAGGGTTCATCCAAGTATCAAAATAGGCTCCAGTTCTTATAGAATGGCAATGCTTCCTGCTGCATTCCTGCCCAATCAAATATATTTTTGTTGTTCTGAAGTTTTCAGTTTTTCCCATTTTTATAATTCTGAAGTCAGTAAAACAATGTTACACTCAGCCTTTTACTATACAAGATCCTATTTTGTCAATTCTTTTCATCTTCATCATTGTCTTTGGAGTACTCAACTGACGAGCAGATTTAATAAGATACCCATATCAACATGTGTGCTACACTGGTTCCATAACTTTAATGAACGGTGAACCATTGGATTGCTGGTAATTGACAACAATTAGTGTGGACTGGAGCACATTGGAATGCATGCAAACAAGATTTAGAACAAACAGGTGTAGTTGTATGGACTGGTGCCAGTTTCCTATATTTTATTGTACAGGGTGGTCCAGATCTAATTATGCAGATCCAGATCGTCTGGATGACTTTGACTTATGCTGGGACGATTTCAGTTCGGAGTGAAGGCAATTCTTCATGTCATCAGTTTGCACACTTCTCGATGGTCCGGGATTTTTCGGGTGATTTTCTGTGTAATAAACTTATAATAAGTTATAGTGTCATGAAAATTGCATAATTAGATCTGGACCACCTTATATTAATACAAGGGGCATTCAAATATAAACAGGAATTTATGAGCTACACTTTATTTATTGAATAGAATGAAATGACTTACACGCTATTTGTCTATGCAGTTTCCTGCCACTGCAATACACTTGTTCCAGTACTCAGGAAGCTTCTTAATCCCAGAAAAGTAGAAGTCTTTTGACTGTATGTTGATCCATCCTTGCAAAGTATCAATAACATTCTCATTCAGCTTAAATTTCTTCCTTCCTAAAAGTTCCTTAAGTGGACCGAAGAGATGATAGTTCCTCTCTGAATGACTTGCATCCATCATACACTCTAGACTGAGAAAAACACTCATCCCCAAACTGATTTTTAAGTCTTGAATAAATCTGAGATGGAATGAATCATTTGTCAAAATTGTAATAATAATTCACTGTGCAACACTACTGTGTACCTCCTGCTCCGACATATTGATTACAACTGACATGGGGGGGAGGGGAAGCAGCTAGCACTACAAATGACAAGTTGAAACGTATATGTTTGTCAGTTGAGTCATTTCTACCTTGCACTCTTGCCTGAAGAAGGGGCTTGAGTTGTCTTGAAAGCTTGCATATTGTAATCTTTCTAGTTAGCCAATAAAAGGGATCATTTTGCTTAACTTCTCACTGCATCCATAATGGCTAACACAGTACAACATCCTAGTACCTAAGAAGGATTTGTTAATATGTACTGCATTTATATATAATATATATAATATTATTAACTCAACATTTTTATTAACTCAAAAGAATGTCACAATTGTACAGTGCACTTAGGTACAATCTTGTAAGTGCTCAAATTATCTAAAAGATAAATAATAAGTAAGAATGAGAAATAATAATAAGAAGAAGACAAGTAAGAATAAAAATAATACAAAAAATAATAAAATAATAAATAAATAATAATACAAGTTGTTAAACCTAATTTTGCCCAACCCTGTGTATATATGTATATATATATTGTGGCAGTAGGGGGCGCTAGTGCTCCCTTGAACCCTCAGGTATAACTCCAGACACCAGGTAAAAGTCCAAGACTTTTTATTTTCTTTCACAGTGCACCAAGCACCCTCCACACTACTCATATATTTAAATACAATAAACAATACTCTCTCTCTCTTAACAAAGCCCTCCTCCTCGCCCAGACACTTGCTCCTCTACCTCCCAGCTCAGCTCAGTGTCTGGACTGAGGCACCGTTCTTTTATAGCCCCTGACCCGGAGGTGTTCCTGTCCCATCAATCCATAGTTCCTAATTCCTTCCAGGTCAGGGCAATCAGTCCTTTTACTCAACCCGGGAGCACAACATTTCTTCACGTCACGTGACGCGGACGCATCTCGGTCACACGGCCTCACAGGGCCCATAAGCCCCCCCCCACAGCGACTCCTGGTGGTCCCCAAGGTATCCAGCAGGGCTGTGTATAGACATTACAAAGTCCATAAGGCCCTGCTGGAACTCGGGACACGATCTTGCTGTTGGGAGAGCTCCTCCTGGCGGCCTGGGGGTGCTGACCGGCATGGGAAGCCGGCAGTCCTTCACATTATATATAGGCAAACGCGGCGTGGGATGGTGAAATTAGCCAATCCGAGAGCGTACTCTACTTGAATTTGAAACTGTAACTTTCAGCAGTCCCTGCAGTGGCTCCGATAGGTCTTCTGATGAGGGTGCAGGGGTCAAAGGACGTCAGCGTGGCTTTTAAAAAGGGGGCCGGTGACCAAAAGAAAAAAAAGTGTTTGTAATTTGTTTTCCTGTCTCTCTGCCTGCCTTCTGTACTTATTCGTTTTGTCCTGGATTGTTTTGTGGTTGGGGTCTGGATTGCCTGCTGTCTGCCTGAGTACATGAGGATAGTAAGTGGATTCATTGCTATCCTGCGAAGAAAGGAGCACTCCTGAACCCGTCTCCATCCATTTAGGAACTACCGGTAGGGCTATCTTTACATTCCCATTCAACATGCGGATCTCTGGGCTATCTATCTTCATCATTACATTTCATCTGTTGCTGTTTTTCATGGACATTACTGTGTGTGTTTTGTTGGTGCTTTGTTGTATTTAATGTATAATTGCCGTAAGGGGAACAGGGTTGGTATCGTTGTTTTCATTTGTTTTCATTACATTCTTTACTTGCTGTTCGTTTACCAGTTTGCTTTGTTTTTGTCTCTGTTTGTGAGTGCGTGCGGGTTGGGTCAAGGCTGGGTGCGTCCCCGGAATCTCCACCATAAAAATAAATAAATCATTGTCTTTTCGATGGTGTGAATCTTAGCGGCACCAGACCTCTACAGCGTTATAAATTTCTCCAACGTACATTCATTGAATGCTGCAGCCGGCTATTATCGATTCCCAGTGCAATTTACCAGCACGCCAGAGCTGATCAGTCAGTGCCGTACATTCGTTGAGCAGCCAGCTCATGACCACTGCCAGCCCCTGCAGCACTGCAGCCTTACTGTCTCTGGGATTAAGCCACTGCACTAGACTAGCCTGCCAGCATCAGCATTGGCCTCTATGTGCTTGCATGCAGCCAGTTCAAGCACAGTTGGCTCGGTGATTTACTGAATTTCATTAATGGCATCAGTTGCACCTTGTACATATTGTTCCAGTAGTGTTTTTAAATAGTTTTTACAGTTCATTAGCAGTGTGTGAAATGATCAGTGTTCCAGTAATTGTGATGCTCTTTGCATGAAAAAAATGTGTTCCATTAAAATTTCACTTTTTCTTTGTGAATTGTGACATTTACTTAAAAAGTGCAGCAAAAAAGTATTTGGCGTCCAGGGATGCATTAACCCCCAAGTATGTGGCCGTTTAAGGGTTAAAACTCCAAGATGCCGCTGAAACGCCCAGCACCTTCTAAGGCTTCTGGCAATGAAAACGCGCTTGCATGAATTACAGTACATATAGTGGTAACATCGGTATTTTACATTCTAGCACTGCAGTACAGTACTGTACAGTAGACAGGTTTACCTTTACATTCTTTTTTTAAGTAATGTATTAATCTGAGGTTGAAATGAAATGAAAGTGTTTTGGGGGCATATTTAGGGTTTAAACTATCAATTTTTTTAACCACATCCATAATTTGCATTTTTTCACAATTCGCAGGTGCTCTAAGAACGTAACCCCCGTGAATTTTGAGGGTGTACTGTATAGTGAAATATAGCGCCTTGACAAGACACAAGGTTTGGGGTAGCCACCCATGTACTTGACCTTGGGTGCAAAGCAAGCAAAATATTCAGCACAATAATGTACAGAACGAAGTCCAAAACAGAACTGATGAACAGAGGAAGAGAGTGGGGTTTTATAGGGAAGTTTGCAGAAGTGATGTAGTCCTCAGGGCTGGGACAGGAAGTGATGTAAACCTCGGGGCCAGGACAGGAAGTGACATCCTCAGAGCTGAGGTGGAAGTGACGTCTTCGTCTTCCCTGCGTCTGGTCTGCGGGGACAAAATAAGAGGGCTGAATGCACCCCACCACACCCTGGCTGGGCATGGAATTCCTTTCTTTTGGTCCCTGTGGCTGGCTCCCATGTTCACGTGTGTGACAATATATATGAAACAAATTTACGTTGAAACTTTGAGAGAATGTTCATTTGGACAATTTTGATTCTCCTGACTAAAGTAAGATGGAGAGAGGATCATTTATTAACATCTTGTTTGGTGTTTTCCATTGTATTGCCAAAGTGTGTTTAAAAAGATCTTTTTTTTTTCTTGTAATAATAATTCCAAGATATTTAAACTTTTCTGATACACTCAGTGAAAACTGATCTAGCTATGTCAGATGGGCAAGAGAATTCACTGGACAAAGCATGCTGTAATTTAAATTAATTTTGAATCTGGAGAAATTATGAAATTTAATAAAGCCATAAATGAGTGTGGATTTGACATATAAACCTCCAAACCTTCACCTGTTATCCTTGTTTCTGGAGGTGTGTAGCTAGTGGTTTAAAGCATTACAGTAATGATAATTCAGACTCTTGTCTGGCTCCATGTTCTAATTATTTATACGGACTGTAATTTAGTTGAAGCACATATATTGGCATCCTAACCTAAATTTCCACAATATGGTAAACCGATATCCCCATTCAACTCTATCAAAGGGTTTTTCTACATTTTAAGATTTGTAGAAATTTAGATTCTGTCGAAAATTAAACGACATTAAACAGTCATCCAAACAAAGTATCCAGTCATGAATGAATTGAGTTGATGTTGTGAGACAGTAAAAGAAAAGCACTTTCACTATTTTTTAAACTAAAAATTGCACCAGGATGTCAACATCATTATTAAGAAGGAAAATTTGTCTATATGATGCACATTCTAGTAAGTCATCATTTTTCTTTAGAAAGACGGCAATTAATGCTTGATATTTCTGATACAATTTTATTTTCTCTAGCTTTGATAAACATTGTTAACAATAATGGTGCTAACTGTGCTGAAACCATTTTATAAAATGCTTGGAAGATTTGTTAGGGAGCAGTAAGTTATTATTAATAGAAAAAAAAATTCTTGAGTATCTATCTATCTATCTATTGTGGCAAGCGGCTGGGGGTAGTACCAAGCCGGGATGCCCAGAAGGATGGGAGGAGGGCTTACACCTCCTCCAGACCACGAGGGGGCGACTGCCCTTGTGGCTTCAGGGACCACGGGAAAGAAGCATGGAAGCTAAACCCTATAGGGGCCCGTGGTCACCGCCAGGGGGTGCCCAGATGCCTAAGGAGCCCTGGCCTCCGGGTGCTTCCGGGTGCACAGCCAGCACTTCCGGTACACCTTGGAGGGTCGGCGGAAGGTTACCAGGAGGCACCTGGAGCTCGTCCGGATGAGCATAAAAGTGGCCTCCTCCCTTCATTCGATGGCTGGAGTCAGGTGGAAGAGGATGGAGCTCGGAGGAGAGGAGTGGAGGTGGCCAGGAAGGAAAGGCATTGAAGAAAGAGGCCTGGACTTGGGTTGTGTGTTTGCACTGTAAATAGTAAATTACAATTAAACATGTGTGTGCTGGCAGACTATCGGTGTCTGCCTGCCTGTGTCCGGCAGTATCCCACACTTATTTTAAACTTTACTTTATTTTAAACCACAAATTACTTTTTAGTGTGATGGTAAGTAATTAGAAGTCCCACATGTACGCAAACACCTCTGCACACAGAAAAAAACAAGCATACGTTTAGGTGTGGACATAACAGTAAGTTTACAACACGATTATGGGATTGGCTACAGATAAAGTGTGTTATCAATGAAATGTCAATCTCTTTGATAACAAATGTTTTTTGTATATTTTATATTATTTTTAAAAAACACATCCATGATTCTGGTAAAAGTTATAATCTATCTATCTATCTATCTATCTATCTATCTATCTATCTATCTATCTATCTATCTATCTATCTGTAGTGTACTGATAAAAAAGAATATTCTCTTGAATGTTGATACAGAAATCACCACCAGTCAGAGAATTTATGGTCCTTAATAAACTGTGAAATGAATTATGTAGTTTACGATGTTGTAGTTGCTGATGATCCTTTACAAGCCTGGCTTTAATACCAAATGAAACACATTGGGTTAACCTACACATTACTTAATTTATTGTCATAATCACCTGTTTCTTATATTTGCCCAATGAAGATTTCAGACCAATATATTATTGCATGAAAAAAAATGTGTTCCATTAAAATGTAACTTTTTCTTTGTGAATTGTGACGTTTAATTAAAAACAGCAGCAAAAAAAGTATTTGACATCAAAGCAGACACAAAAGCTGTAAGTGCTTATCGCCTCCTTGGAAATCACTACTTTCAATGCTTTATTATTAGATCGATAAAACTTGAGATGATGAAAATGTGCTACTTGAGAACAGACAGAACAAAGAGATTTTATTTGAAAATAGTCAAACCCATATAGTTCTGGATTGTTCTGCTATAACCTCTAGAAAGAGGACTGCATTTTAGCACATTAAGGAGCTTTTCCATTAAACTGACATTAGGTAAAGGCTTTTATTTTGTTTAGATTATGGATCATCACTCAAACATTAAAGCCGTAGAAGTATAAAAAATAATTTCCTCAATTTTTAAAACTTGAAAAGATCCTTTTATGAATTAGAGGAAAGATTGCAATTTTCCATTTTAGCGTGACCTGTGTGGAGTGCCTTGTTTGGCATTGACGAGTGTAATGGGAACGGAAATCCAGTCACTAGCAATGATAGTTTTGCCTGCACCAATAGTTTTGTGCCAATAATTCTATCAAGTGAGCCTAAAAGTCACAACGGAGTTACAATGAGCCCTATCTTAGTGAGGACATTTGACTTCTGCTGGAAAGCATTAGCAAAAGAAGTCTTATTTTAGGAGTGCGTTATAGATCATCAAATATAGACAGTAATTAAAATTTTAGTAATATTAAAAAGGGACATTATAGTCATGGGGGACTTTAACTACCTGAATATTAACTGGGATAACTTAGTACAAGAGCAGGAGCTTTTAGAAGTAATCGGTGACTGTTTTTTAACACATTACGTTAAAGCACCAATGTGATGCGCTGAATCTGGATTTAGTATTTTGTAATAATCAGGATAGAACTGAGGGGGTAGAGGTGATCAAGCCACTTGGTACAAGTGACCATAATACAGTGCAGTTTTCAGTGTTTTGGAAGAGGGTGAATGCAAAGACTAAAACTGTTCAGTTTAACTTTGACAGAGCAGATTTTGAACAGAAGGAGGATAGACTGGAATTTTAAGTGTGGAAGTACAGCTGTATAAGACTAGTAACTCCAATGTGAATCATTGCACATATGACAACATGAGGGAAACCATTAAGAAGGATATTAGGGAGGCTAAAGAGAGTAATACAGCAGATAAGGTGAAAGATGACCCACACAGATTCTTTCAGTATTTTAGTAGGAAAGGAATAGTCAAGGAGGTGAAGTGCATCAGGAACAGTAAAGGTGAATTAAAAAATACAGTGAAATAATGGATGCTCTAAATTCACGAGGTCTTCACATGTGAGGAAGTAAATAACCTCTCAGCGAGCGAAAGGGACTACTATGGAGGTAGTGATTTGGAAATCGTAGAGGAAGAAGTATTGCTTAGGTTAAACAGGCTGAAATGAAACAAATCACCAGGACCAGATAATAGATATCCTCAAGTTCTTAAGGAGGATAGTGAATAAATATACAGTATAAACCCTTGACGCATATTTTTATGCAGTCACTGTTACTGGGGTAATTACAAAGGACTGGACTTTTATAAATAAAAAGTGCAAGTGGGCAGATCCAACCAGCTACAGGCCAGTAAGCTTAACGTGCATCACAGGTAAATTAATAGAAGGAATTAATAAGGAAAAGATTGAGCAACATATGGCAATAACAGGAGCTTTGCTGAACAGTCTGTATGGGTTCAGAAAAGGGAGGTCGTGTTTTATTAACATGTGGGAATTCTATGATGAAGCAACATAAGGGAGTGACCAGAGTGTGGAGTACAAATCCAAGGAAGATATGCTCAACCTTTATAATGCACTGGTAGGCCTCATCTGGAGTACTGTGTGCAGTTTTGGTCTCCAGGCTACAAAAAGGACATCGCAGCACTAGAAAAGGTCCAGAGAAGAGCGACTAGGCTCATTCTAGGGTTACAGGGGTTAGACTATGAGGAAAGATTAAAAGAGCTGAGCCTATACAGTTTAAATAAAAAGATGAACATGTTTTAAGTGTTTAAAATTATGAAGGGAATTAGTACAGTGGATAAAGACTGTTTTTTTTTTTAATGAGTTCATCATTAACACAGTTGGAAACTTGTTAAGGGTAGATTTCGCACAAACATTAGAAAGTTTTTCTTTACACAGAGAACCATAGACACTAGTAATAAGCTACCAAGTAGTGTGATGGACAGTAGAACTTTAGAAACTTTTAAAACTCAACTTGATGCTTTTTTAAATGAATTACGCGGATAGGACTAGTAAGCTTTGGCTGAATGGCCTGTTGCTGTCTAGATTGTTCTAAATCTGGGAAAGGTTTAATCTGATTGAATTGCTCCATTTAAGTTTCATATTTAACAGTTTCCTTGTGGTATGCAGGTCAATTTTTAATTAAAAAATAGTCAAGCTTACCCTGCTATGCAGCCTAACACAACCCACATTTCTTGTTCATTGCATATTTAAAATTTAGCCCACCCTTCAGTGCAGATAGGTTCTTTTAATGTGGTTATTTCCATAAAGTAGGCTAAGTCATATTCTCCTGAGGTATTTTTTTTTATTTTCTTAAAGCTGACTCCTACTAACAGTCTAGCACATTTGATATTCATTTCCTGATTAGCCAGTCAGCAAGGTCTATCCATATATGTCAAACTGTCAGAAGCTTAATAGGGAAAAGAAACAGAAGCTCTTTAATAAATGAATTGGTAAAATGTTATGTGTTTCTTGGTCAATTTTAACATTATAAGCACATGAAACCAGCTGCATCCTTTGTCTTTAGTGCTACAGAAGTTGTCCTGTAGATGCCCGCTGCTTCAACATGAGTGTATTTTATGTTATTTTGTTAATTGCAACATGCAGGAAGATTTTAGGCAATTAGGTGACAATTAGCCATGTCAGCAGGCTCAGGTGTGTGTGCAGCTGCGTGTAACGGAAGGTCCTATAAGAGGTGCAGAGACGAGGGAGATGAACACAACAGAGCAGGAGCAGGTTCAATTAGAAAGGCCATATACTGTAGGTACTAGAGAAGGCATGGGGCTCAGTGGATACACTGAAGGCAGCAAAGTCACCACAGAAGAAACATGCTTAGTTTAGAATCCAGTGAGCAGGAGGCAGATTATTCTTGCTTAAGTGTTTAAACTGACTCTATTCACAGCATACCTGGTGTTATGTGTCTGCCATGGCCTCTGTTTATATTCTTTTTTAATTTGTTTTTTTTTTTATAATGGTGTTCTATTAATGTACTATTATGTTTCTATGTGTTAAAAGTATCTTGTCTTCTGTTCCTTATATTTTGTGGTTGGTATCCCAAGAGGTTGAGTCACCCTGACATCACCACTCCTGAGTCCTTTCTCTGGCTATTTAAGTCAGCAGAGAAGGCTCTGAGATTGAAATCATTAATTTATTATGGAGGATTTGTGTGTGTGTACTGTTTTCTGCTTTCATTTATTATTTCCTGCCATGTTTTCTTGAATTCTGCCTACGGCTTGTATAAGAGGAAAATACACTTGAAAGTTTTATAAAGTCTGTTCAACTAGTACATCCTGACATTTGCTCTGGTACATCTCTCTATTATAAAAAAAATCCTGGGAGGGAGACTAGGGAGACGAGACGCGATCTTCTCAGAAAACAATTTGACGTCCCACGAGAGACACTTTAACATCATGCGAGACAAGGCAGTGAGACCACATTTAAAACAAGTTTAAGGACATCTAACCAAGCAGTTGTTGGAATGCCTTTGACAGACAAACATCATGTGCTCCCAGCTCTTAAAACAACAACAAGTGACAAGCAGAACATGCAGCAGCACCAGGAAGCCAGCAGATGATCTGACAGGTTTTCCTTAGCGTGCGTTCAGCCACCCTCCCCTTCACAACGCGAGTGGCAGAGACGCGAAGTGGCAAAAGGACAGCTGCAGTACAGGCTTTTGAATGATCGACGTGCAGCGCGACAAAAGGAACGCGCAGCTCGCCAGCAGCAGAAAGACAGTAGATTATCTGACGGCATCTCCTTAGTGTGTATTCAGCCGCCCTCCCTACCCCCTTTCACAACACGATCAGCGTTATACGTCCTGCGAGAAAGATTTAACCGCACCGGGGCCGGAAATAAAGGACAAGTATTGTTTTTACAAAAGTTTTAAAGTAAAAGTGAAAATAATGCATATGTAACAATTCCCATGAAAATAACAAACTCTTTAAATTGTATATTCGGTAAACCAAACTTGGGGGAAGGCGAGTGAAGCAAGCAGGGGCAGAGCCCCCTAGTTTAAATAAAAAAATTAGATCATATATCACACATCATATACAGTATAACATTTAGCTTTATACTTCTTTTTTCTCTGATATATTTACATTAAGAAGTCATATTTTTTCTAATCAGATATCACCCATAACTATTAAATGATTAATTGCTTTGTGAATTTACTTACTTAGTAGCAGAGGTGTGTTTCTGGACTATAAAATTTATCTGTATACTGATTGGTGTGTTGGAAATGCTTTGTATTCATTATATGTAAATGAACCTAGTTGATTAAAGGAAGTTTTCAGTTACATTGCTTCAATCTGCAATACTGCATTAAGAAGAGTATGTGGGATGCTACCTGTAGGTATAAATAAAGGTCATCCATGTCTGGAGTTTATGCATAACAATGGCTCAAGACTTATTTACTAAGTATTTTCTGCATCAATTTTGTATTTGGACTTTTTGCTGTAGATTGCCATTATAGGTAGATCCATTGTTTCTTTGTCTATGTTGAGCGTTTTTTAGTATTTTTCTATTTTTTGTAAATGTAGCTGCATCTTCTCTAGGCTCACAAAATCGAGCAGCTATTGGGTTGGTAAGGTAGAATCCAGCATGAGGCAAATGCATAACAATACAAATTCCATAGTCCAATAAAGTCAGCTTTAAAAAAGTTCAGTGAAATTTAAAAAAAAAAGTTTCTTCTGTTTCATTACAATCTTAGATCTTTAATGTTAAACTTCAGTTATATTTTATGCTTAATTCTGTGTTACTTTTCTATGATGAGCTTACATAGACTTCACTTCAGTACATCCAATACATTCAACACGGTTTGCCCTCTATGTCCTACCAACTGCAAAGCAGATCATCAACTGAACAAGTCTCTACTCAGAATAACAAGACATTTTTGGAATATTCAATTTACAAGTTAGCTTGTAGGGCTTGTAATAGAACCTTCCAATAACTGTACTGTAATATGGATAAAGATTTTTACATAACTAGTAAAATACTTCTACAACAACAAAATTTATTTATATAGCACATGTTTATACAAACAGTAGCTCAAAGTGCTTTACATAATAAAGAATAGAAAAATAAAAGACAATAAGAAAATAAAATAAGTCAACATTAATTAACATAGAATAAGAGTAAGGTCCAATGGCCAGGGTGGACAGAAAAACAAAAAAACTCCAGACGGCTGGAGAAAAAATAAAATCTGTAGGGATTCCAGACCATGAGACCGCCCAGTCCCCTCTGGGCATTCTACCTAACATAAATGAAACAGTCCTCTTTGGATTTAGGGTTCTCACGGAAGGACTTGATGATGATGGTCACGTAGACTTCTGCCTTTTAATCCATCCATCATTGTTGGAGCATCATGATGCTTTGAGTAGGTGGAGGTGGTGCAGGCCACCACCACAAAGAAACCGGAAAAAGAAACAGAAAAGAGAGTAGGGGTCAGTACAGATTTTAGAGCCACCATGAATAGTTATTATGATGAATTGAACATACAGAGTATCGGGATTAAGTTAAATTAAGATTAAAATGAAGTTATAAAAAGGCCATGTTAAAGTAATGTGTTTTCAGCAGTGTTTTAAAGTGCTCTACTGTATCAGCCTGGCAAATTCCTATTGGCAGGCTATTCCAGATTTTAGGTGCATAGCAGCAGAAGGCCGCCTCACCACTTCTTTTAAGTTTTGTTCTTGGAATTCTAAGGAGACACTCATTTGAGGATCTGAGGTTACGATTTGGAATATAAGGTGTCAGACATTCCGATATATAAGATGGGCGAGATTATTTAAGGCTTTATAAACCATAAGCAGAATTTTAAAGTCAATCCTGAATGACACAGGTAACCAGTGTAGTGACATCAAAACTGGAGAAATGTGTTCAGATTTTCTTTTTCTAGTTAGGATTCTAGCAGCTGCATTCTGCACTAGTTGCAAATGATTTATGTCTTTTTTGGGTAGTCCTGAGAGGAGTGCGTTACAGTAATCTAGTCGACTGAAAACAAACTAATTTCTCAGCATCTTTCAGTGATATAAGAGGTCTAACTTTAGCTATGTTTCTTAAGTGAAAAAATGCTGTCCTAGTGATCTGATTAATATGATTTAAAATTCAGATTACAGTCAACAATTACCCCTAAGCTTTTTACCTCCGCCTTGACTTTTAATCCTAATGTATCCAGTTTATTTCTAATAGCCTCATTGTATCCATTATTGCTGATCACTAAGTTTCAGTTTTCTTTATTTAACTTGAGAAAGTTACTATTCATCCATTCTGAGATACTAGTCAGACATTGTGTTAGTGAATCAAGAGAATCGGGGTCATCAGGTGCTATTGATAAGTACAGCTGTGTGTCATCAGCATAGCTGTGGTAGCTCACGTTGTGCCCTGAGATAATCTGACCTAACAGAAGCATGTAGATTGAGAAGAGCAGCGGACCCAGGATAGAGCCTTGTGGAACACCATATTGATATCATGTGTCTTGAGTTGTAATTACCACAACTAACAAAAATTTTCTCCCTGTCAGGTAGGATTCAAACCAATTTAAGACAATGCCAGAGAGGCCCACCCATTGACTAAGGCAATTTCTAAGAATATTATGTGTCAAATGCAGCACTCAGATCTAAGAGGATGAGAACAGATAAATGGCCTCTGTCTGCATTTACCCGTAAGTCATTTACTACTTTAACAAGTGCAGTTTCTGTGCTGTGATTTGTTCTAAAACCCGATTGAAATTTATCAAGAATAGCATGTTTATTTAGGTGGTCATTTAACTGCATAATGACTGCCTTCTCCAGAACTTTACTTAAGAAAGGCAGGTTAGAGATGGGTCTAAAATTTTCAAGAGCGAGGGTCAAGATTATGTTTCTTAAGTAGGGGTTTAACTACAGCAGTCTTAAGACAGTCTGGGAAGACCCCCGTATCTAATGACGAATTTACTATGTCCAGAACATTATCAATTAGCATGCCTGATACTTCTTTGAAAAACCTTGTTGGTATTGGGTCAAGGACACAGGTGGAGGATTTTAATTGAGATATTATTTTTTGTAAATCGGGTAAATCTATCCTAGTGAAAGAGTTTAATTTGTTTATAACAGGATGCTGGGGTTTAGGAGGATCCTTAGTGTTGGAGGGATATACTATGTTATTTCTAATATCATTAATTTTTTGATTGAAAAATACAGCAATAGCCTCACAGGTTTTACTGGAAGTACTTAGGAGGCATTCCTTTGAGTTACCTGGGTTTAGTAGGCGATCAATTGTAGAAAATAAGACTCTGGGATTACTAGCATTGTTATTTATAATCTTAGAGAAATAGCAGCGCCTGTCAAGACGGACAGTGTTATTCTATTCTGTTATTTTAACTTTTAATATTTCATATGGTGGATAGTAGTTTAGTCTTCCTCCATTTACACTCAGCTCTACGGCATGTTCTCTTTAAATCAGACACTCTTTGGGTCTTCCATGGTATAACAATGCTAGAAGATTTTTTCACTGTCTTTTCAGGTGCAACTATGTCAACAGCAGCTCTCACTTTAGTATTAAATCTTTCCACCTTACTATTTACATTGTCCTCGCTATTATAGTTGGCACTATAAACGGACTGATTGCTTAGAATGTTTGTAAGTTTTAAAGCTGCTGCTAAGTCAAAGAAACATTTTTTAACAATATAACAATATTCTCAGGGGTGTTTTTTATCATTATTTCTATATTAAAAGGAGAAGAAAATGGTCTGATAGACCAATATCAATGATCTGTTTTATATCAACTTTCAGTCCTTTAGTAATCACTAAGTCTAACGTATGACCTGCTTTATGTGTAGGCTGATTTACGAGTTGTCTCAAATCAAAAGAATCCAGGAGGTTCATAAATTCTTTTACTTTTAGATCACACTGATTATCTATATGAAAATTAAAGTCGCCAACTATTAGGAGTGTGTCATAGTTAGTAATTAAAATTGACATTAAGTCAGAGAATTCCTCAAAAAAAGACGAGTTGAATTTTGGAGGTCTATACATGGATAATACTAGAACTTGAGAATCTCCATGGATAACAAAGGCGAGATACTCAAAGGACTTGAACTTACCAAAACTGACATCTTTACATTTTAACCGACTCGAGTAAATGTTTGCCAAGCCACCCCCCCCCCTTTTCCCTGGCGGTCTGCACGAGTAAAACTGTAATCCGGAGGCGCAGATTCAATTAAAACAGCTGCGCCGTCTGAGTTAAGCCACGTTTCTCTTAGTGCAATAAAATCTATTTTTTTATCACTAATAAGATCGTTGAGGATTTCTGATTGTCGGTGCCTTATATCGTTTACGCCGGCATGCAAAACGATTGCTCCAACTGCCCTCTCCTTGTGCTTCTCGTAGACTGCTGGCGCACGTCTCATCACATCTCGGACACGAGCACCGGGAAAAAAAGAAACAAACGATTTTCCATTAGGGCATGCGATATTAAGGTTTCTAACAATAGAATCACCTACCACTATTACATCACCAGGGGCTGAAGGCGAACTGAGGACACGGAGAGGGTCGAACTGGCTCTGAGATAGGATGCTCGCCTGTGACGATGGAGGTGCTCAGGCCTTGAATCCCCGCCTGCATAGCTGAAATCCACCGAGGTCATCAGCGGTGTCGCTCCTACGAGACGTGGGGATGAGGTCAGCACAACGCGGGGTTGATGTTTCGTCGGTTACAGATGGCGAGGACAGTTTATCCATCAGCCGGGCCTTCAGATCTCTAAGGTATCTCCGTCGGGACAGCAGTTTCTGAATCTGTTCGTCGAGTGCCTTGAGTTCTTCAACTATGATTGCAACGCGATTTACCCCACTGTCGGCCATTGTCTGCTTCTGCTTCGTGTCCTAGGAGGAATGAGAGAGAGGTTAGCCAAAGAACCAGAGCCAACACATATGAACAAACTATCAAATGGCTCTTAATGTCAATACATCTTTGATTTACAAAGATCCTTTGTTGCCATTTTTGTTCACAAGTTGGGTTTTGATGGTTATCCTCCCTTTTTGGAAGATCTGTAGATATTTTGTATGGCATAAGTTGTGCTTTTTGAAAACCTTACACAATGTTCAGATATAACTGACCAGGAAATTATAGTCTTCCACTGTACATGAATTTGAAATGGATATTTTTATTTGATTCAGTCAGAGTACCATCCATCCATTAAGTTTTTGAACCCTTGTATTTCAATAATGGTTGCAGAAGGTTTAGAGTTCGCCCTCATAGCACTGGGTGCAAGGCACAGACTGATCCTGATTGATGTGGCTTTGCATTGACTGATACACCACCACATAAACACAGGGCTTAAATTGTTACTATTTTATTTGAATACATTTCATAAATAGCGTCCCAATTGTCCACTCTAGCACCATGTTCATACTCATACTGTTCATATGCAGGCAGTTTGTGCAACTTTCAAAAAAGCATGGGTTACCTTTGACTTCACTAAGTAGTGTTACATTTATTGTTCTTATGATTTCTGTGAAAGGTTTATATTCAGGATAGATAGATATAATTGCAGTGCCATTTTTGAATAAATTATAATTTTCAAGCATTCTTTCCATGAGCCTGCATTCACAATTCCATGGTGCTGCTGGCTATCTTGGGCATGTTAGAATCAATAAAGAAACCAGTCATGAAAAGGACCCCATTTACCTTATACATACGCCCATACACAAACACAGACAGATTACAGCTGCCAATCAACTTTACCCACATACACTGCCTATAAAAATATTCAACACTTGGAAGTTTTGACATTTTATTGGTGTACAATTGTCATACACATGTGACTTGGGGACAAGTTAATGGTTCTGGTGATGGTAATTCTTTGCCAATCCACAGAGTGGTGCTATATTCAAATGCTGCTTCTCTTCCTCCCTCTACAGACCGGATGATTGACAACCACACCGCCTCTGACTTCACTTCCAGTGTCTGTCCACCTGGACCCGCCTCTTCCTGCCTGGCTTGCATTTAACCGGAAGTGTCATTTAACCTTAGTGACATTCATTTGATGAAAAGCTGCATTTATTTTTGCCTTTACAATATATTGGGCCTCAATGTTACCCCCAAATCTTTATCTTTGTCTTGTTCTTTTTTATAAAATATGGATTTAATTGACTTTTTTTACACTGACCAATACAAAAACACACTTTAATTTCAATGTGAAAACAGATCCCTGCAAAGTGGTCTCAAATAATTACAAATATAAAGCACAAAAAAATGAATTGTATAAGTACTCTCCCTCTGTAATATAACACACTTAAATCATCACTGGTGGGGCCAACTGATTTTAGAAGTCACAAAATTAATTCAATGGAGATCTGCTGTCTGTAGCAAAGGGGTTTCAGTTATTGGCTGTATGAATAAAATTTATCTAGGAGGTCCAGCTTGTTGTGAGTCGGTACCATAACAAAACCCACCTTCCTTGCCAATCCACAGTGAAGACAAAAGAACACTGCAAGCAACTCAATGAAAAGGAGACTGCCAAGCAGAAGTCAGAGGATGGATACAAAAATATCCAAGACACTGAACATCTTTTGGAATTCAGTTAAATCAATCATTAAGAAATGTAAAGAGCATGGAACAGCTGTAAATCTCATTCCAGAAGGAACCAAATAAAAAAAATGAGTAACCGTGCAAGAAGAAGACTAGTTAGGGAGGCCACCAAGAGGCTCAAGAAGACTCGGAAGGAGTTACAAGCTACAGCCAATGTGAGTGTAAAGACTGTGCATACAACGGCTGCTGCCCAGGTGGTTCAGTGGTCACACCTTTATGGGAGCCGGGAAAGAGACATCCACATTGAAAGACACACACAGTTTGCCAGAAGGTGTCTGGGTGACTCTGAAGTCAGATGGAAAAAGGTTGCATGGTCTCATATGACCCAAATGGAGCTTATTTTTCCATCAGACTAAACACCATGCTTGGCATAAGCTGAATACTGCATATTTTAGATAACACACCAACCCCACCATTGAGTATGGCAGTAGCAGAATCCTGCTGTGGAGATGGTTCTCAAGCTGGAAGTGTTCTGAAGGTAGAGTGTAAGACAAAATTAGCAAAATAAAGGGAAATCCTGGAGGAAAACCTGATGGAGTCTGCAAGTAACCTCCATCTTTGGAGAACATTTGTTTTCTGGCAAGACAAAGAGCCCAAGCATAAAACCAAAGCTGCATAAACAACAAAGTTTATGTCCTAGAGTGCCAGAGTCAGAGGCCAGATCTCAATCTAATTGAGAATCTGTGGCCAAACATGAAAATGGCTCTTCATTTATGATCCCTGTGTAACATGACAGAGCTTAAGCAGTTTTCAAAGAAAAATGGAAAAAAAATACAGTTTCCAGGCGTTAAAAGCTGATCTAGAGAGACCTGTGGACACAAACACAAGGCAGGAAAGGCTGCCAAAGGGGCATCTACTAAATGCTGACTCAAATACTTATTCATTCAATTATTTTCTTTTATACTTATTTAGATCACTTTATAGAGATCTGTTTTCATTTGATATTAAGTAATCTTTTTCTGTAGATCAGTGTCAAAAAAGCTAAACTGAACACATGGTGTTTCAATGTTTTTCAATGTTTATAATAATAAATATTATATCATTGATTATACAATGAATACATATCCATCCATTATCCAACCCGCTATATTCTAACTACAGGGTCACGGGGGTCTGCTGGAGCCAATCTCAGCCAACACAGGGCACAAGGCAGGAAACATACCCCGGGCAGGGCACCCACCCAGGGCACCCACCCACACACACCAAGGACAGTTTAGGATCGCCAATGCACCTAACCTGCATGTCTTTGGACTGTGGGAGGAAACCGGAGCACCCAGAGGAAACCTACTTCTACTGCTAACCCCTTACGTAATGCTACTGGGTTGATAGGACATAATGGCTTAACAGAGTCTTCCGTTAAAGTGCACATCATTAATAATCTAATAACAAATCTTAACGCACGTAAAAAATCTAGGCAGTGGCAAAACACCAATAATTTAATTGAAATTACTACTTCAGATCAACACTGCATTAAGACTATAAAAACGGATTGTAGATTACATAAAAAGTACACACAGAGCGGCGTTAACAAAAATAACTTAATTTTTGTTCCGATTACCGATAACACGCATAAAATTCAGCTCTGCCCTTCAGAAACATTAAATATGGCACTATTAAATGTTAGAGCTTTAACTAACAAGACATTTTTTATAAACGATCTTATTAGTGATAGAAACATTGATTTTATTGCGCTAAATGAAACATGGCTTAATTCCAATGGGGCGGCAGTTTTAATCGAATCTGCGCCCGGATTACAGTTTTACTCGTGCGACCGCCAGGGAAAAGGGGCGGTTTGGCAAACATTTACTCGAGCCGATTAAAATGTAAAGATGTTAGTTTTGGTAAATTTAAGTCCTTTGAGTATCTCGCCGTTGTTATTCATGGAGATTCTCACGTTCTAGTATTATCCGTGTATAGACCTCCAAATATAACGTCTTTCCTTGAGGAATTCTCTGACTTAATGTCAATTTTAGTTACAAACTATGACGCACTCTTAATAGTCGGCGACTTTAACTTTCATGTCGACAATCAGTGTGACCAAAAGGTAAAGGAATTCATGAACCTCCTGGACTCTTTTGATTTGAGGCAGCTCGTAATCAGCCTACACATAAAGCAGGTCATACGTTAGACTTAGTGATTACTAAAGGACTTAAAGTTGATATAAAGCAGGTCACTGATATCGGTCTATCAGACCATTTCCTTCTACTATTTAATATAGAAATAAAGATAGAAAACGCTCATGAGAAGCATTTTGTTAAAAAACGCTTCTTTGACTCATCAGCAGCTTTAAAGCTTACAACTATTCTAAGCAATCAGTCCGTTTATAATGCCAGCTATAATAGCGAGGATAATGTAAATAGTAAAGTGGAAAACTTTAATTCTAAAGTAAGAACTGCTGTTGACATAGTTGCACCTGAAAAGACAGTTAAAAATCCTCTAGTACTGTTATTCCATGGAAGACCCAAAGAGTGTCTGATTTAAAAAGAACATGTCGTAGAGCTGAGCGTAAATGGAGGAAAACTAAACTAACTATCCACTATGAAATATTAAAAGTTAAAATAACAGAATACAATAACACTGTCCGTCTTGAGAGGCTGCTATTTCTCTAATATTATAAATAACAATGCTAGTAATCCCAGAGTCTTATTTTCAACAATTGACCGTCTGTTAAACCCAGGTAACACAAAGGAATGCCCCAGAATACTTCCAGTGAAACCTGTGAGAACATTGCTGTATTTTTCACTCAAAAAATTAATGATATTAGAGATAACATAGTATATCTCCCCAACACTGCAGAACCTCCAAAGCCCCGGTACTCCGTTATAAACAAATTAAATGCTTTCACCAGGATAGATTTACCTGAATTACATAGTATAATCTCTCAACTGAAACCTCCACCTGCGTCCTTGACCCAATACCAACCAGGTTTTTCAAAGAAATATCAGGCGTGCTAATTGACAATATTCTGGACATAGTAAATTCGTCATTAGATACGGGGTCTTTCAGACTGTCTTAAGACTGCTGTAGTTAAACCCCTCTTAAGAAACATAATCTTGACCCCTCTGCCTTTGAAAATTTTAGACCCATTTCTAACCTGCCCTTCTTAAGTAAAATTCTAGAGAAGGCAGTCATTATGCAGTTAAATGACCACCTAAATAAACATGCTATTCTTGATACTTTTCAGTCAGGCTTCAGAACAAATCACAGTACAGAAACTGCACTTGTTAAAGTAGTAAATGACTTTGGGTAAATGCAGACAGAGGCCATTTATCTGTTCTCATCCTCTTAGATCTGAGTGCTGCATTTGACACCATTGATCATAATATTCTTAGAAATCGCCTTAGTCAATGGGTGGGCCTCTCTGGCAGTGTCTTAAATTGGTTTGAATCCTACCTGGCAGGGAGAAAATTCTTTGTGAGTTGTGGTAATCAAATCTCAAAGACACATGATATCCGATATGGTGTTCCACAAGGCTCTATCCTGGGTCCGCTGTTATTCTCAATCTACATGCTTCCGTTAGGTCAGATTATCTCAGGTTACAACGTGAGCTACCACAGCTATGCTGATGACACACAGCTGTACTTATCTATAGCACCTGATGACTCCGACTCTTTCGATACACTAACACAATGTCTTACTGGTATTTCTGAATGGATGAATAGTAATTTTCTCAAACTAAATAAAGAGAAAACTGAAATTTTGGTAATTGGCAATAATGGATTCAGCGAGGTTATCAGAAATAAACTTAATGCACTAGGATTAAAAGTTAAACGGAAGTAAAAATTTAGGGGTAACCGTTGACTGTAATCTGAATTTTAAATCGCATATTCATCAGACCACTAGGACAGCATTTTTCACTTAAGAAACATAGCTAAAGTTAGACCTCTTATATCATTGAAAGATGCTGAGAAATTAATTCACGCTTTTGTTTTCAGTAGACTAGATTACTGTAACACACTCCTCTCAGGACTACCCAAAAAAGACATAAATCATTTGCAACGAGTGCAGAATGCAGCTGCTAGAATCCTAACTGGGAAAAGAAAATCCAACACATTTCTCCAGTTTTGATGTCACTACACTGGTTGCCTGTGTCATTCAGGATTGACTTTAAAATACTGCTTATGGTTTATAAAGCCTTAAATAATCTCGCTCCATCTTATATATCGGAATGCCTGACACGTTATATTCCAAATCGTAACCTTAGATCTTCAAATGAGTGTCTCCTTATAATTCCAAAAGCTAAACTTAAAAGAAGTGGTGAGGCGGCCTTCTGCTGTTATGCACCTAAAATCTGGAATAGCCTGCCAATAGGAATTCGCCAGGCAAATACAGTAGAGCACTTTAAAACACTGCTGAAAACACATTACTTTAACATGGCCTTTTTATAACTTCACTTTAACTTAATCCTGATACTCTGTATGTTCAATTCTTCATAATAACTATTCATGGTGGCTCTAAAATCCGTACTGACCCCTACTCTCTCTTCTGTTTTTTTCCGTTTTTTGTGGTGGCTGCGCCACCACCACCTACTCAAAGCATCATGATGCACCAACATTGATGGACTGAAAGCCAGAAGTCTACGTGACCATCATCATCAGGTCCTTCCATGAAAACCCTAAATACAAAGAGGACTGTTTCATTTATGTTAGGTAGATTGCCCAGAGGGGACTGGGCGGTCTCTTGGTCTGGAACCCCTACAGATTTTATTTTTTCTCCAGCCTTTGGAGTTTTTTGTTTTTCTGTCCACCCTGGCCATCGGACCTTACTCTTATTCTATGTTAATTAATGTTGACTTATGTTTATCTTTTATTGTGTCTTCTATTTCTCTATTCATTTTTTAAAGCACTTTGAGCTACATTTTTTTGTATGAATATGTGCTATATAAATAAATGTTGATTAATTGATTGATTCAGACACAGGAAGAACATGCAAACTCCACACAGAGAGGACCTGGGAAGCGAACCCGGGTCTCCTAACTTCGAGGCAGCATGTTTATAATAATAATAATGCTCAGTGTTTATAATAATAAAATGTGAGGGAGTGAATAATTTGTATAGGCACTGTATCATTAGGAGAAGACCCCACATGAACATGGGGATGAAGTATAAACTCCATACAGACCATCAACAGACTGAGATTTGAACCCAGGACTCTTGAGGTGCAAGGCAGCAGTAACGCTAATCACAGTGTCAATGTGCCGGTTGACGTGTTTGTCAATTTTAATTGCAGTTACAATGCAGTTAACCCTACTGCCCCATAGCTGTACATTTCTGTGCCCAATTCTTGTTTCACTTCACAGTTTATGTTATGTCTGCTCATTCTCTGTTTTTTTACTGTATGTGTGCATATTGAATTTTTTTTCCTAAGTCTTTCAGTTTTCCTCCCACATTCGATGGATGAGTGTGAGGTTAATGAGTCTTGTGCATGTCTGTCAGCCTAGGCTGCATGTCTTTGGAATGTGGAAGTAAAATGGATATCAACCAGAAATGATAATGGCATAGGAGAAACATTAAAAGTCCAAACAGACAATGGCCAGGCTAAGAATCAAATCCTGGTTACAAGAGCTATGAGGCAATAGTATTAAGCATGATGCCATTGTGCCTCCCTCAGCCAGATATGAATAGTGGTCAGCTAATTTTCTGTGCTGAAAATGCATTCATTTTTGTCTCCAATACACAAAACATTTAAAGGATCACATCTAGGCATATTTTGAAGTAACAGTTAATATTTTACAACAATAATGAGCTTTCTGCATTAGGATCTGTATACACATTACTAGGAGAACAAACATATACAGCATACACTGTTTTTTGCCTTCACCCTGTTTTAGACCACCAGCCGTAAGTAAAAACAGCAGGCACTAAAGCATTTTAAAATAATGCATTTCAAGCTGAAGCACATTTATTCAGTAACAAATCCTGAAAAGTGCCTAGACTGTGTAGTAGAAGATTGTTTTCTTTGAATAAATCATATTAAATGAATGCTGATGTTCCCATAAGGGCAAGTAAAGGTCCACATAGCTTAAATAATAGCTTTACAATGGATATGTTCCTTCCATTTTCTAACTTCTGAACAGAAACAGGCAAAAAGAGGATTAAGGATTCCATGTCACCTGGGAAAACATTAAGAAGAAGATTACATTTAATGATTTAGTGGCACTAGCTTATGAAGAGGCTCAGCTTTAACTTTTCCACTTCCCTATTCCCTATTAAATGGAGAAATAATTACAGGAGGCTATAATATACATCTCCGGAGATCTCACTATGTGCTGACATTTTGGATCTATAAAAATTACTATCACGTCTTCCATGAGGCACAATCAAAGATCAAGTTGGCAAGACATGAAATAAACTGCAATGAGTGTCATAGTTTCCCTTTTGCCAACAATAAAATTAGTACAGTATTTTGTTTTGTGAGATGTAAATTGGGACAAAAAGTGTGGATAAAAAAATAACTAAAAAGTAACTCAGCTGAGTTTAAGGTCAGGCCTTGTAATGATAGAATATGGCATCCAAAAAAGACTATACTGTTATCGGATAGTGTATTGTATCATTACAAGTGATCTTCTGTGCTAGTAAAAACAGTCTGAGCAAAAAAAGATATCTTCCAGATACATAGAGTGAGGATGAGAAGGTTGATGTATGATAAAACATAAAATGAAAGAGACTTGCTTTGAAAACAACATTGGCTATGTTACAAGCCAGGAAGACATAAAGCAATGAGACACAGATGCTGCACATACACCGATAGAAAGAAAAACTAAAAATGCATTAGAAATGAAAAGAAAAAACAGATGGTCAGGGAAATTGCAAATTCCAAAAAAAAAAAAAAACAATTTGAGAAAGGAGAGCAGTAATATTCAGTGTTCTATCCATTCTAAAAATAAATAATAAGAACAAATCTTGGTTGAATGGCTGCATGTACTGTACAGTAAAACCCCAGGAGCTGGCAATAAGTAAAGTGTTTTTTTTTTAATCTTTCCTTTTGGTAAGTAGCTAAAATAATATGCATGCTGAAGGAAATGCTAAAATATTATTACTAATCTCTTCACTGTGAATAAAGTTCTCCACCAAATTATAACCATTAACGTGACATGTCAAACATTTTCACTGTCTGTGCAAAGTGGCATGATACATTAGTACAAATCCTGAAGTGTTGCACTCAATAAAAGAAGGTTAATTGATTGTCAAGATTTTTCTCATCAGCCAGGGCTATGACTGCTTAGTCACAGTAGAAAAGAGAAGAAACCGGGCCGCAAACAAAAATGATCAGAGGCCAGGCATCCACAGATACGATAGCAGTCGGTTTGCCTCACTGATATTACACCCATTGTACTTGACTACGTGATCAAACAATGATTTCAGCAGAATGCTGGTCGTAGTTTTGGATTTTCAGTAAAAACCTGCACATGGTATAACTGGAAGTCAGTTACTGGAATAGGATTTCTCTTCTAAACCATTTCATCAATACCTTCCAAGTTTTACCTTTTCAAAGATTGTTTCGTTCTTTGCAATTTATTCTTCTAATATCTGTCAGCGCTGTATTTTTTATGTATTTATATAAATTTTTTTTTGTAAGAGTGGATTTGATTTTGGTGGTAGGTGGCAGATTATGGTGCCAGCTCAAAGCAGAGCACAATTAGACACTACCTATATTTATTTATAGCAGGACACTTTAGAGTTACCAATCAATCTATTCTGCATGAGTTTTGGACATATGAGGAAAAACAGATCCAGATACAGAAAGAATGGGCAAACTCCACCTCAGCTCAATTTTTTTGTGTGTAGTTTTACCCTGGCCTCAACAATTTTTATCATAAATCCATCCAGAGCTACTTAACAAGATGCCAATTAAATTTAACAAATGGATTTAGGAGGTTTGGAAAAAAATAGAGCAAACGAGAACTTGCCAGCTCTATGCATATGGCTACCAGACCCAGAACTTGAACTAAGGATTCTGAAGCTGCGAAGCAGTAATAGTAAACACATCATACCTACATCACTACCTTATAAATCTTTATTTCTTATATGTTCCCTAAAGTGGATGATTATTCCCACTTTAAAGTTAAACTCTTTAGGGTGTATATAGCATTTTCTTTTTGCATTTTTCCTTGTTCTCCTGTTCTTTTTTGTTCCTGGGTCGACTAAAAACTTTCTCAATGCGGCTGATAGGGATCTCCAAAGGACATCATTGAGGTGTGTCCAAAGTGTTTATAGGTGATATTTAACACTACCTTAGATGTTGTTTATTTCACTCTTGTATTGATGTGGTTACTCCAATAAGTTTTTAGCATGATCCGTTTTCCTTTATTTCTTTAAGGCCTTATATCTATAGAGAAGAACAGACAAGACATACTAGCTGCATCAAATGCGCTTACAAAAACCGATACCCTTATTAAGAGCTCTTTGAATGACATCTTATCTCCACCACAATAATTAAAACTGGTGTGCTAACAGCTGACAAGAATGTATCTCCATCTCATCTTTGCCAGTTAAAACCCATCTATGGAAGCAGCTTAATGTATATACAGTAGATTGAGAAAGATCAAAATACCACTAAACTATGGTTCCTGAATATATAAATGAAAATTAAAGTGCACCAAAGGAAAAACCTATCCATCTATTCTTATGTTTGATTAGTATCCAATTCCACTCCTATCACAGCACTTCAGTCACTAGGCAGGAACTAACCATGGGTAAGACCATGTACTCTCGGTCAAATCAGGCAAGTGTAGAGTCATTAGTTAGTCTTACACGTACTTCTTTGGCATATGGGGGAAAAACAGAATATCCAAGAAAAAAATATGATATAGAGGACATACAATGTAGACTCACTGTATAGTAACCAGGCTTGGATGAAATTGGTGGCCTTACCATCAGTACTTATGAACAACAGCTGCTTCTACCATACATTAGTTCCACTATCAACCACATTCTCGACCCAATACAGTTTGCTTACTGGGAAAACCATTCAGTAGATAATGCAGTAGAACTAATTCAACAAAATATACATACTTAATTATCTGGACACTTCAGACTTCTGTTCCAGTGTGCGAGTTATATATTTTACTTCTGTCTTTAATATTATGGTCTCAAAACAACTCTAGAGCAAACTACTAAAGCTGAACATGGGCCTCTCCATCTGCTAATGGAATGTCAATTTTTTGTCAAACTGGAGGTAGCTACTATGGCTGGGTTATTAACTTTCAGAGCCCAACCCCTAGCACTGGGGTTGTGCACCTCAAAGCCATGTGCTCTCCAGCCTTTTCTACTCTTTGGTCACCAATGAGTATACCTCCAGTGACTCCTACATCAAGCTGGCCTCATTAGCAATAATGACGAGTCTGCCTACAGTAGAAAGGTAGTTCATATTGCTACATGGTGTTCTGAAAATAAGCTGGAACTTAACTCACAAAAAAACTATTCTTTACACATCTGAAAGACTGGCTGGTTAGTAGCAGCTCTCAAGCTAAGAAATTATTTTTTAAAGAGCTAGGAAGCGAGAAGAAAAAAATTGCCTTTGATTAAATAACCTGTTTCAAAAACTTCTGGTAAATGGTACTGCACCATCAGAGCCAGAAATAACAATATCTACTGTACACCTGATCAGTGTTTCCCAGAAGTGGTCACACTTCTTAACAAGTCACTGGCAAAAAATACAGAGATGTCTTGTGTCCATTACCTAACTATTGTGTATTACTGTTGTTATTGTTATCATTGTAAGTTTATGTGTATAGGTAAAGGTCAATATTTATTAACTAGTATGAGTGCACATCTGTATTTTTGCACATTTGTTGGTTGGTATTTGTATGTTCTTGCACTGCCACTGATCTGCCATGCCAAATTCCTGTGTACCATCAACTTACTCTTATGGAATTGTGAGACTGTAGTGCCATTCTCCATGCCACACCAAGAACATTCTTTAAATATTTCTAGGCATAGTTTTTATTAACCATGTGGGAAATATGAAAGAAAAGAAAAACGACAAAACAAAAACATTGTCAAACCTGCTTAATGATAACCTTGCAAATAACGAAGTATAAAAAAAGGAGTTTTTAACACAGTATTTCAAAGCAGCAACATGGGAGGAAGCCTTTCTAGATGTAGTATTTTGTAATAATCAGGATAGAATTGAGGGTGTAAAGGTGATTGAACCACTAGGGTCAAGTGACCATAATATAATACAATTCTCAGTGTTTTAGAAGTGTACGGATACAAAGTTTTATTTTGGTAGGGCAAATTTTGAGCAGATGCAGTAAAATCTAAGGAGAATAGACTGGGATAAACTTTTAAGTGTGAAGACAGTCGGTTAGCAGTTGAATAGGTTTAATGCCGGACAGGAACATACCTAAATTTGGAAGTAGTAGAAAATTTAAATAAAATACTGCATTGGGTTAATAAAGAGCTGAAGAAGAACTTGCAAACAAAAAAATGGCTGTATATGGTGTATAAGAGCAATAACTCCATTGTGAATCGTGTTGCATATGAAAAATAGAAGGCAACCATTAAGAATGATATCAGGGAGGCTAAAATGCAGTTAGAGAGTAATATAGCAGATAAGTTGACCCAAAGAGATTCTTTCAGTATTTTAGTAGTAAAAGAACACTAAAGGAGGAGGTGAAGTTCATCAGGAATAGTAAAGGGGAATACAGACAGTGAAACTGCAGATGCACTAAACTTGCATTTTTCTGAGGTCTTCACATGTGAGTAAGTAGATAATCTCTCAGCGGTAAAAGGGACTATTAAGGAGGTACTCAGGGATTTGGAAATTGTAGAGGGAGAAGTGCTGCTTAGATTAAATAGGCTAAAATCAAGCAAATCACCAGAGGCCTGTGCGTACGCACAGAAATGTTGCGTAAAAACTTTTCCACGTTCAAATCGCGATGTATAAAACCTACACTTGGCATAAATCCACGCACTTTTCCACGGTACCTCATACCTTGTCGTACGCAAGTTCTCCACTCGGTTTTGCAGACTGGCGGCACCCAGCGTCAAAGCAGTGCTACTGTTCCTGTGTGGTTACACCTTATTTTCCTGACGCGGCTTTATAAATACACCGAAACTAACCGCATATTGTTTATTAGTGTAATGCATCTGATTGTAATTAACTTGTAACAATATAATGGTAGAGGGAACAGTCATAGTATTCCAAATACCATAACTGCTTTAGCGTTGTTACTCTCACTTCTTCTTCTTCTTCTTCTTTCAGCTCCTCTTGTTAGGAGTTGCCACAGCGGATCATCTTTTTCAATATTTCTCTCACTGCACCACTCAGAGTATTTATATCACTGTATCTGAGTGTGAATCACAGCAGCAGCTGATCGGAAAGGGAATTATCGGTATACAGCTTCAAGGACACGCTGTCTCAGCCACTGCAAAATGTTTTAAAGCCTTTCCTGTATGGACCTCGCGGTTAAGAAACAGAAACGATATCATTTATAAGGTAAAATTCAGCAAAATATGTTTATTAAATTATACAGATAAAACTTTAACTTCATTTAAATAATCTATATTCTTCACTGGGAGTGTCGTTATGATAGAATAATTAAACATGTACTACGAAGATATTTCAATGTTCTTTAAACGTTTTGAAGAATCGGCGCTAAGCTTACAGATGGCTTAACGTCTATTACAGAGCTGATTGTATGGCATTCGGTTATTTGGGGAAAGAAAAGCACTGACTGCAGTGACAGCTACGCCAATATATATTGAATATAAAACAGAAAGAGAAAATAACAACACAGCTAAAAACACAGCGACAAATTTCGGCAAAAGTTAAATGCTTGTGTCATGAGCACGAGGTGGCTATGCAGTGTCCGCAACGGACGTAGCCATCCACCGTGCATAAGCTACCTTACTGACGGGCGGGCGAAGGAGCCACTGATTCTTCCTCTGCCCAGTGCCACCACAAGCCTAGAGCCGCCCCTGATTGTACTGCTGCAATAAATTATTTAATCGAAGTGAAACACATGTTTAATAACGTGCTTTAACTCCTATCATCATGAAAATATCACGTATACATCTCAGTATTTTAGTTATTCAGAGAACTGTAATTTTACGAATGTAATTGATTCTGTGTCCAGTTGGAGGAAGAGAGCCGGTTTAAAAAGCAAGTAGTGATTCACACACATAGAGCACATAGAAGATCAAATACAAAACAAAGCATTTAATGTGCTACTTTAATTGCGATGTGATCTGAGAAACTGGTTAATTAAACGATTTTAAGATGAAGTTTATGATGTTCTACTTTAATGACAAAATAAACTACGTGATTAAAGTGGAAATGTCGAGATTGAAGTTGACATTTCGTGCTTTTTCCTCACTGTGTGCCTTTTTTCTCTGTACCCTAATAAGCTTTCATATGACACTCAGACAGTGGGCTTACAACTCGGCTTTTCACGGCGACTTTGATATGTGACTTCTTTTTTATTTCCGGCACTGTGCGATTTGTGAATGTGAGCTTTCAAGTTTCTCCAACACGCTATGTCACACGATCAACTTCCTTTTGTTGATTATACCACGGTTTATTTGAACAAATAGTATGTTTTTCATTTGCCTCCACTTGGTATTCGCTGAAATTCTTATATTTTCCCACGTGCTTTTCCCATTGTCTTTTCACAGAAGGCTGCGCTTAAGGGCGATTTATATTGATTTGCATATTCAAATAGGCGTAATTCTGGGAGGATTTGGGCGTTACATAATGCGCGCACGAGCGTTAGTTTTCACGCTGATCGGGATTTATGTAGCGGAAGAACGTGGAAGTTGGAGTACGCACAGATTCCTGCATCTGGATTTTTCTGTGCGTAACCACATTTCGGCTTTTGTGCTTACGCCATGTTATAGTGCGAGTTCTACGCACGGCGTTATACATGAGGCCCCAGGACCAGATAATAGCTATCCTCAAGTTCTTAAGAAGGCAAATGAATATATATATATATATATATATATATATATATATATATATATATATATATATATATACACATATATAAGCCTTGACACATATTTTTAAGACATCACTGTGCACTTGGGAAATTGCGAAGAACTGGAAAATGGCAAATATTATCCTTATATAAAAAGGGTGACTGGGCAGATCGAAGCAACTATAGGCCAGCTAGCTTAACATGCATTACAGGTAAATTAATGGAAGAAATTATTAAGGAAGAGACTGAGCAACACATGGCAAGAACAGGGGTTTTACTGATCAATCTGCATGGGTTCAGAAGAGGGAGGTCATATTTTACTATCATGCTGGAATTCTATGTGGAAGCAACAAAAATTATGATCAAAGTGGAGCATATGATATTACTTATCTTGACTTTCAGAAAGTAATTCATAAGGTGTCACATGACAGATTGGACATCAAACGAAAATAAGTGAGAGTTCAGGGTGTTTTTTTTAGATGGGTGCAGAATTGGTTCAGACACAGGAAGCAAAGGGTTATGGTGCAAGAAACGTTATCAGAATTGGCTGATGGTAAGAATGGTATTCCACAAGGGTCAGTGCTTGGGCTGGTGTTACTTTTAATAACAGAAAAATGATTTGGATAGGAATGTAAGTAGCAAGCTGGTTAAGCTTACAGATGATACCAAGCTAGGTTCGACTGGCAGGTAACCTTGAATCCGTTGAATCTTTACAGAGGGACTTGGCAGATTTGCGGCAGATCAAATTTAATTTACAGTAAGTACATGTAAAATATCACATGTAGAAAATAAAAATCTTAGGTTTGAATACACAATGGGAGGTCTGAAAATTGAAAGTACATCTTAAGGGAAGGATTTAGGAGTTGTAGAGAACTTGACACTATTAACTCCAAGACAATGTTCAGAAGCTGTTATGTTATATATCATGATGTTTGGAGTACACATCCATTTAAGATTTGCTCATAATGCACTGTTGAAGCCTCATCTGGAATACTGTGCATAGCTGGTAAAAGTCCAGAGAAGAGCGACTAAAGTGATTCCAGGGCAATAGGGGATGAGTTATTAGGAAAGATTAACAAGTGCTGAGCCTTTTCAGTTTTAAGCAGAAAATTATTAAAAGGTGACATGATTGAAGTATTTAAAATGATGAAGGGAATTAGTACAGTGCATTGAGACTGTTATTTTAAAATGAATATGGGAACGCAGTTGGAAACATGTTAAGGGTAAATTTTGCACAAACATTAGGGATTTTCTCTTTACACAAAGAGCCAAAGACACTTGGAATAAGTTACTAATTATTGTAGTAGACAGTAGGATTTTAAGGGCTAGACTTGGAGTTGTTTTAGAATTATTAATTGGATAGAACTGCTGAGCTTTATTGGGCTAAACTGCTTGTTCTAATCTAAATTGTTCTAATGTTCTAAAAAAATCACTCAGGTTTTTGGAGTACATACAGATTCCACAAGAGACAGCAACCATTTGTGAAATTTGAAACCAGGACAATGAATCTATAAATCTGTCTGCAGTACTAAAAACTTCAGCACCATGTTGCCATATGCAAGAATAAATACATTTATATGTACCCATGAATACATTTCATTTAATAAAAATTGGAGGAGAGCATTTTATTTAGTGTTTAAAATGCAAGTACGCTTAATTGTCTATAAATAATCAAACCCACCTAATCCAAATTCATAGAAGTGGGGGGCAGTCATAAAACCAGCAATGGTGTATGTAGCTGCGACATGGACAATAAAGGGAGCACAGGAGAAGAAGCTCAATGTGTCAGAAATTAGAACGCTGAGATGTATAAGTGGAGTTACAAAAAAAAGATGAATAAGAAATGAGACAATCATGGGTACAACAAAAGTTGGAGAGATATCTAAGAAAAATAAAGGAAAGTAGGTTGAAGTGATATGAATATGTAATGAGGAGAGACAATGAATATGTGGGCAAAAGAGTGATGTGAATGGAAATATAGGGGAAGAGAAAATGACACCATAGCAGAGGAGAATAAATAAAGTAAAATAAGATCTGAATGAAAAGGATCTGGCTGAAGAGGAGGAGTAGGACCAAGCTGTTTGGAGAACATTAGAACACTCTAGACGAGAACAGGCCATTCAGCCCAACAAAGCTCGCCAGTCCTATCCACTTATTTCTTCCAAAAAACATCAAGAAGGTTGATTAAACACATTGATCCCACATAGAAATGGAAAAAGATGAAGAGGAAGCAGGATAGAAGCTTAATATAGTGTCACCATCACAGGGTAAAAGACTCATAGAAAGAAATCTCAATTGCCAATTAACCTAACAAACAAGCTATTGGGCAGAAAGAAGAGCTAAATCTTGCCTTTGTACCAGTGCTTTGCGGGACACTTCCACATATCCACATGGGACCAATTTAGAATCACCATTTAGTCTAAACTTTTCTATTTTTGCATGACCCATGCATGACACAAACTTACAAGCCTGGGATTCAAACCCAGTCTCCCACAAACGTTGTCATCTTTGTTTCTATTTGTATGTCTTACTTGATAAATACATTTGGAACAAACAAATTGATTTTGACTAGCATGATAGTAGAGTGGTCAGTGGTACTGTCTTGAATTCAAATCCTATTCTGATTACTGCCTGGGAGGAGTTTTCATGTTCTCCTATGTATGTGTAAATATTCTCAGATTACTTAAGTTTCCTACTAAGAAGTTTAGGTTACATTAATTGGCAGCTCTAAATCACATCTGTTTTACTGTTTGTTCTATTGTAATGACTGGCATCCCTTCCAGGGTTGGTTTCTGCTTAACCATTGTTTGCGTATGGGTAGGTTCTGGCTTTCCTTAGCATT
Source organism: Polypterus senegalus (assembly GCF_016835505.1). NCBI lineage: Eukaryota > Metazoa > Chordata > Cladistia > Polypteriformes > Polypteridae > Polypterus > Polypterus senegalus. The sequence goes on along the minus strand of NC_053159.1, from coordinate 145,744,072 downwards.
ATAATAAAATAAGAACAGTCAGAAAATGAGGGGAGAGTTGCAAAAATTAATTCAATGTATCATCATCAATAATGTCTCAGGACTCTGTAAAATTAACTTATTTCAGCTCTTAAAGTATTTTGATTGGCTGTTTTAAAGGATCTGTTATGGTATAGTAAACAAAGGGTGTGAAAAATTACAACTGAAAATACTATTTAGTGATAACTAATAAAGGAAGACAAATCAATACACATTCATTAAGCATTACAGCCTCTGTCAAGTAAAAGACTGAATATGAACTCCAACAAGTTGAACAAAAACAAGACAGTACAGATAAACTAATAGACAGGAGCAAAGGCAGGAGCGTATGACATTACTTTGAAAGAAAAGAATCTGAAACTGCAATTGGTTCAATGCACAGCAAAGAGAAAGAATCAGTGGCAGACAAAACCATTGTGTTCTGGTTCTCTGGAGGCAAAAAGAGACCAATTAGGAAGAGTGAAGGATAAAGATTAAAAAAAAAGAAACAGATATGTTGAGGGAGGCTAAAAGGAGTACTGCGGTAGACCTATAAAGTTTGAGATAAATACAGGTTTAGTCATGGTGTGTATCTATAGTATGGGTGTAATTACTCTAGTGTCAAGAGAATTTAGGTAGGAACTCTATAATAGGAAATATAACGAAGCTCATCTTTTATAGGGCCCCTTATCATTTTACACTGTATGTATCTATATTCTTTAATCCTTGATTTATTTTGTATACTAAATACTGCTACCCAAATGGAGCACCAATAATTAGCCAATATCTCCATAGTATGCCAGGCACTTCAGTGAATATTTTATATCCTTTTAGTCCACTTGTGGGCAATGAGATCCTAGAAAGCATGCATTTCAAATAACTAAACAATTTATAGTTAATATGAAATGAGATATACCATAGGCAGTGGAAAGCTAAATAAATACAGATATAATTTTTCAGATGGAAAAATGTGGTGCCTAAATTTTAAAAACAATAAGGCAGCAACCATGAAATATATACTGTGCCTTCAGAAAATTTTCAGACCCTTTCACTTGTTTCAAATTTTACTAAAATCATTTGAATTAATTTTCTTCCTCATCTTTGTACACAAAATGACAAGGCAAAACCAAAATTGTAGGAATGTTTGTATGGTTATTAAAAATAAATAAATGAAATATCACATTGACATAAGTATTCAAAGTCTTTGCTATGACATTTGACATTGGGCTGAGGTGCCTACCATTCTATTGATCATCATCGAGATGTTTCTACACCTTGTTTGGAGTAAACCTGTGGTCATTTCAATTACTTGGCCATAATTAAGAATGACACATACCTGTCCATATGAGGTCCCACAGTTGACAATGTTTATCAGAGCAAAAACCAAACCACAAGGTCAGTGGAATTGCCTGCAGAGTCTGGAGACCGGATTGCATTGAGGCACTGATCTGGGGAAGACTAGACAAATTTCTGCAGCATTGATGGATCCCAAGAGCACAGTGGCTCATCTGATTCCTAAATTGAAAACAATTTGACCTGGACCTGACCACCCAGTCAACCTGATCAGTGATGGGATAAGGGCCATGGTGAGAGGTGACCAAGAACCCTATTATCACTGTGGCTGACCCAGAAGGACAGCCGTAACTGTACCACACTGCTAATCTGAGCTTTATGGCAGATTATGGCCAGATGACATATCTTTATACTGTATATATTATGCTACCATGGCTGTTCATTTGTCTGTCCAGAATTTAAATCATCTGTAGCTCGCAAACCATTTCACCTATTGACGTGAAATTTGGTACACATATACTAGGTGATGTTTAGTATCCGCTTTCGGGGTGATGATTGACCTCCAAGGTTATTCCTTTTTTTATTTTATTATAGAATCAACTCTTGGCAGCGGCTAGCAGGGCAGCACATCCGTATGGGCGCCATTCTCATCCCTACCACCTTCGCTGCCACTTTCCCTACCACTTCATATCTTAAATCATTCTTGAGGCAGACTGAATACTTACAGTAAGTGCCAGCTTAAGTGAAAAATTAAAGAAAACGTACTAAGTAATTGCAACACAAACACTGACTTAATCAGTTTTAAAACGAAGATGCTGACAAAAGAAAAGAAGAAGCGGGCCGCAAGGGTGGAGAAAAGAAGAGCTGCCAATGAACAGCAAGTGCATCAACCTCTGAGCAAACAAATGCTAAACGTACAGAGAAAGAGTATGAAAACTAGGAATGCTCAAGTCAAGTGTATTCACTGCACATTATCATGCAATGCACTGTTACTGGTTAAATATAACTTGAAGTTTGCAAAAAGGCATCTAAAGGATTCACAGACTATGAGAAATAAGATACAATACTTTGCTCTGATCAAACCAAGACTGAGTTGTTGGCCTCAATTCTAAGTGTCACATATGGGGGAAACCAGGTGTTGCTCATCACCTGTACAACATGTTGTGGGGTTGGTTTCCAGGAGCAGGGACTGGAAAACTAGGTCAAAGGAAAGTTGAACTGAGCAAACTAAAGAAATATACTTAATAAGTCCTTCTCCAATGTACTTTGGACCTCAGGCTGGGCCTGAGGTTCAACTTCCAGCAGGATAGTTACTCTAAGCGCAAAGCAGAGACAACACAAGAGTAGCTTAGGGTGAATGCTGTGAAGGCTCTCCAGTTGCCCAGCCAGAAACCAGACTTAAACTCAATCAAACATCTCTTGAGAGACCTAAAAATAGCTGTCTACTTATGGTCTCTATTTATCCTGAAAGAGCTTGAAAGGAACTGTGGAGGAGAATGGCAGAAAATCCCCAAATCGGGCATTTAAACCTTATTACATAAAACACAAGAAGACTTCAGGCTGGAATGGCTACCGAAAGTGCTTCAACTAAGTACTGAATAAAGGGTCTCCTCTTCTACCTCCCATTCTGTGTCCTCTTCCTTTTTCTTCCTGTGGTGGTTGATCCATTGTTCCAAAACAAGTGAACTGATCCATGGCTATGACTGGTGTGTGAGCAATCTTGATTCATAGTGTTTGCACCTGGGGAATTGTTTGCGAAATGTGCTCCAGCAGCTGAGTTAATGATATTGAGACCAGTGCTGTCTAAATGAGCACAAAGTGAAGCCAATGATACATGAAGGGATTTGTGTGTAGAGTTCGGCACAAAAAAAATGAAACAAATCTGAGTCATGTGTCAAAATAGTGGAATAGTGTTTATAGCTTCTGGAACTGAGTTTGCATTTTGGTAAATGGCAGTATGGTTTGGGATTTTCAGTTAATAAGTTTAATAAAGTCACTTATTGTGTAAGCGATCAGGAAAAACTGTAAAAGAAAATGAAAAAAAAATGCAGTATACAAATACAGAAATATACAGAATGCAGATGTTATTAACAATCTTGATGTTGATTTTTGATCGATTATCTTTAGAAAAACCAAAACGTGTTAGGTGAATAGGAGGCAATATAAAATGACAGTGCACCATGGCCCCTGAGCAGGATAACTCTTCGATGGATTTCCCTAATTTAAGAAGGTGAACTGGTTGAAGTCACACCGACTTTAACAGTGTCATGGTTCTGTGGAAACTTTGGATACTGTAAATTCTCTTTAATAATTCTCTTTAATTAATTCTCTAGATAACCTAAAGAAGTGCTCATGCATGTTATTCTTATTTGGTCAGTTGAGCCAACTCCTTGCCCTATCTCTCCCACAGTCACATAATGCTAATGTACAGTACCTGACAGTTTTATCTTTAGGCAAATAAACAATATGTGGTTATCACCTACTTTTACACCCATCTAAAGTAAATGCCCTATGAGAAAATACAGGGTGGAGCAAAAATTGTCTGCATTAAAATTTTTTCTCTAAGTGGATATATTAGCAAATATGTATGTCCTGTTGCTCAATTTAATACTCTATGAAGTATGTTTATGAAGTTTAGTTAAACCTTTTGATAATTGCCCCTCAGTTTCAGACACATTGATTCAATTCATAGCATGTTTGCTGTTTGTGTGGAGTTGTAAGATTAATTGGCAACTTTGACTTAGCCTGGTGTAAGTCAGTGTGACTGGGTGACGTCCTTGTGTCCATGTTTCCTCTCACTTCCTGCTTGCCCTTGAGTCAGTCAGTCAGGACAGGGTCTACCTTTGTAATGTCTTGTATTAATTGACAGTATAGTGGCAAAGTGGCAGAAGAATTGATTTCTAAACCTTCTAAACTGTTGCCGGTTCCATTCCAGCCTCTGATTCATTGTGCAAGTGCAAGGGGAGCTAGAATTATGTTCAGGAATGAAGTGAAATAAACTGAGTTAAGGACTACACAAAATGTGTTTCTTTTCTGAAACTTACTTTGTTAACCTTTTTTTGTTGCGGTTGCTTCAGTTTGTTGCAGTGTATTTGGAAACATCTGATATTTTGTGATAATTGTCAGTACAGTGTCTTAAAAGGATGTGATTGAGCTTTTAAAAGTAAGCAGCTTGCTTATATGTATGAAGTGAAATGTGCAAAATATTTCTGAGGTATTGTTAGTCCAGACGTTTTAGGAATGTGTGTTTCTGTGATAAGAACCATTCTTTGCTATAACCCCTAACTGAGTGTGAGGTTAGCTTCTGACTCTCACTCTGTACTTTGCTATAACAACGTTTCTCTTACTGTTTCTGGTTACAATGTTGTATGAGCCAGTTCTGATTGAACGGCGCTTCTGAGTGTGAAGTAACACAAGTTTGCTTCAGAAGTGTGGTGACAACAGCATGAAAGGTATAAAACTGCTTTTCCAGAGACTAGGTCTTAGATGAATAAGCCCATCCCAGGAAGAAAAACTGGGAGATCCCAGACAAATGGGACAGGGCCACTAATAAGGCTGTATAAAGCCAGATGATGAGCTGACTAGAAAAAATCTCTGAGTCAGAGAGAGACATCTCCAAGAAAGAGCAACAAGTCACTGAAAATGTTTTAACCTACTACTGAGATTTCAAGTATCTATAAGCATGTGCTCCGTGAAGGTCAGTCACTTAATGTGACACACTCACTCCAACTAGTCCACAGCTCAAGCAGGCTTGATTTAGCCTTTAGTCTTTGTGTGGGCCCATGTTCATCTAATAGATGACATCCAATAAAAGCTCATCTGGAGGTACATATGAGTATATACTGTGACATGGAATAATGAACGCAGGTGTTTTATACCTCACAAACAGATGAGAAGTTTATCTATCTGATGTCTCAAGTTTTGCATACCACGAACTGAATGGAGAAAATAAAAAAGAGTACAGATTCCTGTAAATTTGGCATACCTGCTAACCCTTTGTACAGCATTGTCTTTGTTAGGGAGCATGCTACTGGCTGTCAGAAAAAGGTGTGAGCACAATGCTTGAAATCGGCATTCAGCCACTAAATTTGACATATTCAGTCATTTTCAGTCGTGCAGATTAAAATGGTCTGGTGACAAGATCAACAGTAAATACAATATACTGTACCTAATGACTAGAAGTTACAAATTATGACACCGGCTTTAGTTTTTATTCAGAACTACAGAAGGATCCAGTTTTATTGTGTGAACTGATCTAAATTTGCTTTTGCTTATGGTACTAGTTATTTGATAATGATATTTAAATCTTAAAAACTTATCAAGTCTGTTTTCCTGCTTACAATCAAGGGCAAGGGATAAAGAACACTTCTAAAAAATAAGTGACAGTCATCCCTAGGTAATGTCTGAGAGAGATCTAGTGACAAAAGTTACTGGACAGTAGGCCTGGCTCCAAGTGTATTACAGCTGTCAACTTTATATCCCTAAAGGTTGCCATGTGTAAGAATAGACAAATGGGAGTATTGACAGAGATATGTAACATTTAACTCTGGCTCTACAGGAAGGTAGTCTGCATTGGACCAAAGGGCAATTCTGTTTTATGGAGAGGTGTCTCCATAAGCCTTTGCCACAATAAAAAATCTGACGCTGCAAGCATGGTATTTTGATTTTGTAGTGCAATAAAGCAACAACGCTGAGCAAGTCAGTTAACATGTAGTGTTCTCCAACTGTAAAAAATACTTGTAAATGTTTGCACTGTGAATATGTACTTGTAAAGTACTTTGAGATGGTTGGCTACAGAAAAGTACGATACAAAATAAAGTTAGCTTTTTATTAGAAGAGCAGATTTGGAAAACATACAAATGGTTGCTTAAGAACAACACGGCAAAATATTCACCCATTTTTCTAGCCCACCCTAATCCAAAGCCTATCTCATACAATTTTCATGGTGCTGCATCTGCTTCACCTCCTGTTTTTTCTAAAGATGATCAAAGAAGAGAATGAATGTTAATAAAATCTGCTTTGTGTATGGTGCTTATTTGTATACGCCTGACTTTTCATTTTATTTCATTTTCGTTGTAGAAGTCTCTAAACGGTTTAATCTGCTAAAATTCTTAGCAATTGGCTCCTGTTTCCCATGACCTTGAAGTGAATTACATAGGTTTGATAATATAAGTATGTTAAAGTTAATAGTAATAATAAGGCCATTATAGAAATGCATCTAAAGATAAGCATGCAGAGTTTTGCTAGACAGTCTAAAGGGTGCCCTATAATTGTCATTTACATACATTTATTGGCAGCAATGGACCGATTGGCATTTGAAAATATATGTTTGCTGGTGAATGAAGTCGTATGACCTCAACTGCTATTAAACGTAATTGGCAGCGATGGGAAATATATATCAAAATGATAAAAACAATGCACTAGTTTGCATTTAAAACACAAAGGCCATTTTTTGGTTATATCTGATGTGTGCATCTGCGCTCATTAATGCACTACTCTGGATTTTTTTTTGCACAAAACTAGCATTTAACTTTCTGCATGTCATAAGTTCCTAATGGATATCCTGAGGAGAGAGTTTCTATTATGTACCCTGAGGAAAGAGTTGAAGTAACAGTAGGAAAAGCTGTTGAATAAGGTACACCAAATAGTCTGTCCTTTGTTTTTCCTCAGATTGCAGCTATGGTCGGGTGAAGATATTGGTGTTTTGATTGAAGATAATGGACTAGGAAATCAAATTGTCCTGATCTCCTTTGAGCAGACTTAAAAAGAAAATACTGTGTCTATATAATGATCTCTATGTACAGCAACAGCACACATCCAGTGGCACATTACACCCAAAATTAAGCTTCAAGCAGAACTCTAATTGCATTTGTACAGAATGATGCAGTGTTATTGTCCCTGTAATCAATTGATTGAAAATAGTAATTATCATAGCTTCAGCCTGGATAAATAAAACAAATCACACAATTTTTAAAAATGCCCAGAGACGCTAGTCTGCTGCTTTTTAATGGTCTGCATTTTTTGAGAAAGTGCTCAGTGTGATAGTAATTAAATTAAAAATCACAGATTTATATAATTATATAAATTATATCATTTTACTGATTAAAAAATAAAATCTGGCAAAAACGTTTTTCATTCATTGATTACAATCATTCTAGAGATAATGAAATCCTGGTTTTACTTACTATGAATGTCGGTCTGCTGCAATGCAACTCAGACACACTTCTGGAATCAGGGTATTTCAATTATGTTAATAAAATTACCTACTTGAAATAGTGTTATTTCTGTTTTGAAACATCAAGTAGTACTGTCAACAGTAATATAGCACAAATGCATTACATTACATCTGAAAATGCACGTCAACTTCCATTTGTTTATCTGTGTTTATATTGCCTTTGACCATAACAGAAACTGTGTATTTTACCAAAAAAAATTGTATCACTGCCAAGTAAAATACAATTGCTTTAGCCTTTCATTGGGAAATTGATTTTTAAGTCATACATTTTTTTCTCTCCTTTTGTTTTTGTTCCCTTATAACAAAGGGGCACAACTTTTATTTCAAACACAAAACTTCTATTGTATACAAAATGGGAACACACCTTGCAATAAAAATTATGCAAGTTAAAGGGAGCTTGTCTTCCTGGTAAAAACTGAAATTTTAAATAGATCAGACACATCTACATTGATCATAGCCAATGACCAGGTTTCAAAAACAGTTATATCATACTTTTTTACAAACTTGGATTTGTGATGGTAGCAAAGGAAACAGTGATGCTGCTTAACAGAATTAGATAGATAGATGGCGGATGGCTGGGTCGCTTATCTAGCTGGGATGCCCTGATTATGGAGTGCATTTCCAGGAGTTTCTCCTCTGGACCGACAGAGGGCAGCATCCTTGGTTTCCAGTGGGGCCACGGGTCATGAACATGGTAACTGCACCCTGCTGGGGCCTGTGGTCTCTGCCAGGGGGTTCATGGACATTTGCAAGGCCCTTTTCGGTTGCACGTATGCCACACCCGGAAATGCAGCCAGAAGAAACTTGTTGGGCACCTTAAGTCCTTCCAGGCGCCCTATAAAAAGGGGCCAGTTACCATTATTCGATGAGTCGGGAGGAAGAGGGCAAAGCCTGGGGAGGACTGAAGACAGAAGGACTGGTGGGAAATGAGGCTTTGTGGGGCTGTGGGTGTTGTGTGCTAAACTCGTCTCTCTGTCTGTCTGTGACGGGTTAGGGCGGCTGTACACGCCCTGGGCTTTCACAATAGATAGATCTTTATTTGGTAAATTTGGCTTTTTACAGAAGCTCTTTAAATAATAAATTAATACGTAGATAGACAGATAAATAAATATATATATAAACTCACACACAATGGTCTGAGCACAAACCAGAATGACTAAAAAGGAAAAAAAATTAAAAAGAAAGAAAACTTGTGACTTGGCAGTCCCAGTCACAGTGAGGTATTATGCAGGGTTATTGCTGTTGTTATCAAGGCGCCCAAGCACCACTAATTGCGTTTATGTGGAGTTTGCATTTTCTGTATGTGCTCTATTCAAGTAGGTTTTTATGTAACTTTATAGAAGTAATTCATACTATAATCCTGTTCCTTTTTTCTTTTAATCAGAGAAAATAAAAGCACAAAAATTTTTCTCAAAATTAGAGGCATTTGAAGAGAAACCGGCCAGTAAAAAGCTACAAACCTGTAGGCCATGGAAACAGAGGAGAATATTTTTGCAGATGATGACTATTGACTGCAAAGTTCAGAAAAGTCGTGCCCATGGTAAGGCTGGCAAACACTTGCATTGCTAGGATCAGATGTGTATAAAATAGGCAGGAGCCAGGGGGCTTCAACCTTCTGAATGAGGCATGAGAGAGTTCCTGAAAGGAAATTGAGATTTGGGCTGTTCTCTACACTATTTCAGATTAAACTTTTAATTTCTACTAAGTAAAATGAAATTTAAATTTAAAAATAAAAACTATTTTTGTCACACTTTTTCATTGCAGGCTACATTTTTATTTTTTGTATGCTTATGTTTTCGACTGGATGACAGTTAAGAGACAGACGTTTGAATGCTTTTGTTGGATCTCAGGGAGATGACAGCAGCATCCTTTCACAAACTGGCACCATTTTCATGTTAAATGTACACAGACTGAAAGGTAAAAAAAAATTGATAAGTTTGTTTATACCTAAACAGCCTGAAAGGTACCAACAAAAGCAGTGCTGAAAAGAGACAGAGTATTGATGCACTAACAAGCAGTAAATACTTCATCGCAGGTAAAATGGAGTGCTTCCTTTGTTGTCGACTGGTAATAATACAGGAGCCCAAATTAAATGTTGGGGTGCCAACTGGGCCACCCCGTTTACTAATAAATGCAGAAACAAAAATATCAGGTGCAAAAATGGTGCTAGGTTTAACAAAAAGGTACAATAAGCCATTGTCTAAGGTAAAGTTGAAGTGAGACGTGGTCAGGTTTTAAGTTTGGAGCTGTGTCTCGTGGGTTGCTCATGTCCCAAACTAGATGCCTCAATCGGGAGTGCCCTGTTTTTATAGCTTGATAACTGGAAGAGACAGGGCCAGTGGCCCTGGGAGGCTTCTCAGAGCTGTGGGTGGATAAGGAGACAAGGTGGTTATTGATTGCACCCCAAGGTGTCCTCGGGTAGAAGTGCTTACCTTTGACAAGCCCGGAAGGCGAACCTCTGATGTACATGTATAAAAGTGTACAAGAATTTAGGCATTCAATTAAAACTAGCTGTACGATCTGCTAAACTATCTGGTAAATACAATTAAAAAATTAATGGTTAACCAATTTTTGATAAGTTCCTTAACACCTAAACATTCTAATATTTTCAGAGTTGAAATCCCCTCAAATGCTATGGCATAATTCACACTCTGAACTGAGCTATTTTTAAGTACTGCTCTGTTATGAAAAAAAAAAACATTGAAATATTGGTGGTTTTGAAGATGTGCAGATGTACTCCCTGCAAGGGGACATTATCAGGAGAACTTGCATAACTCGGTGAGCCCCTGCTGATGCTAGCTGGGTGTCGGTAGGCAAGAGGCACCTTTATTGCATGGTGTCAATTAATGTATTCATTGAGATTGGCCTGACAACTCATACACAACAGCTGTACATAAATCAAACTAAAAAAGCACTCGGAAGGAAACAAAATCCAAAAGTGACCTTTGCTAAATTAACCAACTGGTCGCATATTACAAAATACCAAGCATCCCTTTGGGCTCCAGCTGTAAGCCAAGAGTTCTGAGCAGAATATTTGTTTAGAGAATGAACTGGCCAATAAGAGAGCCTTTAGTGCAAACATAAAACCAGAAGGGTCCTTGATGAGTTTCAGGTATGTGCAAAAACAATGGCAAACTTGACATCTGCCAAACACTTCAGCTTTCTATCAAGAACAGTTTATTTGCATCATCTGACAGGAAATTATTGTTGGTCTCCAGCAAGGTTACAGAGGACAGATTAAAAATTGCATACTGTTTATCTTAACGTTGAACTTTATTACAGGCTGCCTCTCACGCATTTCAAAAGAACATAGCTTCTGTGACGCATGCATAAAAAGAAATGCACTAACATTATTAGTGCACAGGGGTTTGGATGGCTCCTAACAGAAAACAAGCTCCTGTAACTGCAGCTTTGAAGATCTGCAATGAAGGGAAAAGAGTTCCATTTCATAAAATTTCTGTTTAGGCAAGCAATAAACACAAAAAATAATAAAACACTGCCTTCTAAGAGCCTCATTATAAGAACAAGTGCAAAAAGGAGGGGTAGTAGTGAATAAAACCTTCCAATGATGGGCACTGGTGATAACATAGGAGTGGCTTCTCCTCTCACAACAAGTAATAAACCAGAGTTTATACAAAGTCTAAGTATATGAAAAAGCAGTGCTGGGATGAGACAGAGTACTGGTGCACTAACAAGCAAGTAAGCACTTTATCACCTTGGAGTGTTTCCATACAGTATATGCACTTTATGTGTTCATTTAAAAGAGACTGTACTATCTGTTAAATAACGATAAAAAACAGCATTCAAAGAAACAGGACACAAACGTGAGCTAAAGCAAGGTCTAAGGACAGGCAAAAGTCAGTAATTGGGTAGACAAAAATATTATACACCTAAATGAAAATGTATACCAGAAATCATAGTGAAGAATACATGACCTACATATTCATAGTGTCTGAAATACTATAAGGATATGCCAAAAAAGGTAATACCAGTATGAGAGGGCACTGCCAGTAACACCTTCTCCTCTTTTACTTCTAGGACACACAAGCTTTATGGGTTCTCATGTCAGTTCCTCTGCCTTCAAGCCAAAAGTCCCCTCTTTTTAGCCTTGGACAGGATATAAAGAGAGACAACAATTAAGATTAGGCAATAATATTAAACAATAAGTAACAAAAGAAAAAAGAAAGGTCAGATGGGCAGGAGGACAGAAAAAACAAAAAATTACTCCAATTAGAAAATGTCAAAATCTGCAAGGGTTCCATGGCCAAAAGACTGCCCAAATCCCAATTGGCTTTCTACCTAACATACATGTCCTTAAATCAGTCCTCTTTGTTTTCAGGCTTCACTTGATAACATTTGATGAAGTTGGTCTCGTGGACAACTAAGACACCTGCCTTCATTCCATCATCTAAGGTGCCTCATGGTGCCCTGATCAGGTTGTGGTGGGGTACAGATTGCAACCACAGAAGAGTCAAAATAGACAGCAGAGCAAGGTTATTATAGTTTTGCCCTTCTATATTAGTTTTTATTTCTATATTTTTTATGACCTTACTTGGAAATTCAGTTTAGTTTTGGTTTTCCTTCATCGAATATTTTTAGTTTTAAATTAGCTTTTATTTCACAAACATATTTCTATTTTACTTTTATACTAGCAAAAAAACCCGCACTTCGCAGCGGAGAAGTAGTGTGTTAAAGAAGTTATGAAAAAGAAAAGGAAACATTTTAAAAATAACGTAACATGATTGTCAATGTAATTGTTTTGTCACTGTTATGAGTGTGGCTGTGATCAAGGATTTGATTATTATTATTTCTTTCAATCAGGTTCGTATTTGGAGGACGTGTTGTGTTCAAGTTACATTCCGTGTATGTCAACCGTGGTAAAGATAACAGGTTTCATTCATCGAAGTGTTCACTACACAAATACTCGTGAATCTAAGATGTTTAACAGGCATTCCCGGTATTAACTTGTGGATTTGCGTGCGAATATTTAGCGGCAGCGTCTCTATTAAGTTGTGGATTTGCCTGCAAGTATTTAGCGACAGCATATCTATTAACTTGTGGATTTTTCTGCGAGTATTTGGCGGCAGCGTCACAAAGTTGTTTTCATCTAGCTGCATCAGAAAATGTACCACAACATCTGACACGCCTCCTTTTTACCGTTTTCTCACAGCTTGGATTGCTGCTGTCATGGTTTTTTTCAATTAGGTTAGTATTTGCAGGACTTGTGTTGAAGTGACATGCGGCATATGTCAAGCGTTGTAAGCATACAACCGGCTTCATCGATAACTTTGCATCCAGCTTTTTAGAGTTAAAACATTCATAAACATCAAAGTGTCCACTACTCAAATCGTCACCTGTGAATCTAAGATGTTTAAGAGGCATTGGCAGTTCTTCAAAGGTGTAAAATATTTGTCCATTTTGGTACACTTGAAAGCGACAACCGAACAATTCAGCGGCAGCAATCAACTCACGTGCAGAACCATAGGTGAAGGGCTTATGCATTTCACTCTTATAGTGCCCCTGTGTAGTATAATTATCTCCTGTACCGTCATCAGTCCACACCTTGAACCTGTCCCAGTCATTCAATACATAAGACACAATGTTCCTCCAGATATCAAGATTGAGCCTGATATAACTGTGCAATATGTAACACAGAGAATGTAAAAAGCAGGCGGCACTTCCAGGCATGGTAACCACTTGGTAAGTGACAGTTCTTTGATCGATGGTGATCACCTCAATAGACACGTTAATAGGGGTATGGTTGGAACGATAAAGGAAATGGGTACCTGAACAATGGACAGTAAGTCTAAAATACCTACACAATAACTATAATCATAATAAACAAACAATAAAACAGCAGAGAAGCCGTGGATTAAATAAAAATGCTGTAGTTATCAGCAGGGAGACGTGAATCCCGTGGCGAAGCAAGGAAGGGAATGTAGAGACCGGTGCGACAGACAGCCTTATATAGGCAGGCAGCCAACAACGTGGGAGGCATTGGGATGGGGGACCCAACGCCACCTCACATGGTGACCGAGCTGCAGGCAATTTACATATATATGTACATAAGTAGGATTCAGTTAGCATTGGGAACCCACATACCAAATTTCTTGAAGATGGGTCTATAAGTAACAAAGACTGTTGAAAAGTTCAATATGGCGGCCGACAGTGGCATCATACAACCGAAATAAGTACATACATTGGTTTCGGTTAGCGCAGGGAAGCCGCCTACCAAATTTCATCAAGATGGGGCTATAAATAAGAAAGTTCAACATGGCGGATGTTGTCACCCATTATGACCACTACGCATAGAATTTTGAAATGAAACCTGCTTAACTTTTGTAGGTAAGCTGTAATTAATGAGTCTGCCAAATTTCAGCCTTCTACCTACACGGGAAGTTGGAGAATTAGTGACATTGGAAAGTTCAATATGGCGGCCAACAGTGGCATCATACCATTGAAATAAGTACGTACATCGGTTTCGGTTAGCGCAGGGAAGCCGCCGACCAAATTTCATGAAGATGGGGCCATAAATAAGAAACTTCAACATGGTGAATGTTGTCAACCGTTATGACCGTCACGTGTAGAATTTCGAAATGAAACCTGCTTAACTTTTGTAAGTAAGCTGTAAGGAATAAGCGTGCCAAATTTCAGCTTTCTACCTACACGGGAAGTTGGAGAATTAGTGATGAGTGAGTCAGTCACTCAGTCAGTGAGGGCTTTGACTTTTATTAGTATAGATTTATTAGTTTCAGTTTTAGTTTTAGTAATTATGGTATGGTTAAAGAGCTACTATGGAGTTTAGTTTTATTTCAAAATCCGACAGAACTGTACACTTAATGGATTTGAATATGAGTTTAATGTTAGTGGAAGCTTACTACACTGCATGGTTTACTATTTTGTTTTGTTTTTGTCTGATAAAACAAGCATAATCAAAAGCAAATAGTGAATATGAACTATTTTACACAATTTTATAATTTTTAAAATATTTTCTAAAATATTTTCTATGTCGTTTGTGCTGACAAAATCTGCACTGACTGTTGGCACTTTTTATCTTTTCCTGTTTTTGCCCAGAATGGGCCAATCTGTAATGAAATTTAGGTTAATTTTAAAGTTTGAGGGTTTTTTTTACTCAAAATATCTACTGTACAATATTCAACATATCCTGCTCCAAGAAAATGAGCTTATAATGCATGCCTTCAATACTGCATTAACAAATTGCCCATACTGGGCTTTGTTATTTTCTACCAGCCATATTGATCTCGAATTTTATCTCAGGCACATACAATTTATAGACCGTTTTGACACCTGCAGGCCTGAAAAGAGATCAAAAATCAGAAAACAGATTCTACTGTGTTCTGACAGGTGTGATCATGAAAATCATGGGGGCTTAGGAAGAACAGAGCTCTTAGGCTTGAATCAGCATGTAGACCCCACCAAACTCTATTGAGGAAAACAAAGAAAGAGAAACATGTATTGTGAAGGTTAGGGTTGCTGAGACATGAACAGTGATTGCATAAGAATGGTAAACTCTTAATTAGAGTAAGAGCAGGTAATAGGTGTATGGACACGCACAAAACAGACAGCATTTTAGATTAATAACATATATACATTATCTAAACCTGTTTATCCAGATTAGGATTGCAGGAAACCTGGAGCCTACCCCAGCAGGTTTGGATACAAGGCAGGAAATATCCCTGGTATGCAATATGTATGACTGATATTAAGAACAAAAAGAATATATTCAGCTATCTTTTTTGAGAGAAAGAGAGAAACACAGAAAAGACTGGGACAAATATTTAAAAATATAATTCGATTACTGGATTATTTTCACATTATCAGGTATTTTTAGCTATGAACATGAGATAAAAAAGATGAATTAGTGAATATACAGTAGAATACATACAATAATGCATAAATATGTTTAGTTTTTCATCACTTGGCAGACTCTCTTCGCCTACCTGTAGTTCAGTAGAGATGTTGCCAACTCAGGAATTTTACAAGCAGAAGTGATTGATCAGTAACATTATGCTAATCTTGTATGATGACCTAGTCAGTTTCTCAATTAGTATTGTTTTATTTTCAAAAATCGGGAGTGGACTCCCCTACACTTTCTCGTATATTCAAATATCGGATGGATATTTGAGGAGTAAACTGCCAGACAATGATTATATTTTTATATTATGTACATTAAACAACAAATCAAATCAATAATACAGTATGTTGAAAATTATAAAAGTAAAGTTGAATAAATCGAACTCTGGAGCTGCATGAATAAAAAAAATCAAGTATGTGTTCAGGTAAAGTACCACTTCCGGTTGATGGATTTGGCCCAAAAGTTAATACAGATCCACAATTTTGGTGTAACAACCACCTGCCAAATTTCAACTATCAATCTTGTTGCATTTTTGAGTTGTCGCGTTTACACGTACATACATAATTCCAAAAAACTGTATTTTTGGACTCAGGGAGGTCTAAAAGGTCAAGATTCATCAAAATCTCGAGGTCAAATTTTTTACGATTACTATACTTTCTCTATACTTCATATACAAGAAAGTAAAAACAGTTTATCCTGTGTGAAGTGGCAGGTGAATTACTGTCAACAAAAAGCAGGCACCTGAGAAATAAATTGAACCATGATTTTTCTGCACAAACGGTAAAGATTTTGTAGAGACAGCACATTCAGACTACAGGCATTTGAATGACATCTTGATATATAACAAACGCAAAGAAAGGCGGTACATAAAACGTTTTCTATTTTACATGCTTTACGCTCCTGTATTTAGCTTGCTCTGTCACCACAAATGCAGTGTGAACACCCGCCCTCCGTCACCAGCGGCCGTTCACTGGATGAATATATGTGGGCAGCTCGTGATGGATGACTTTCTGTTTTAGAATTAAAAGTTACAAGAGTTAAAGGCTAACAGCAAGAATATTAATTCAAAAACAAAAACTAAAAACATTTTTATTAAATTATTTTATTTCAGTTAGTCTTTCCAGCTACTTTTTAATAGTTTGTTTAGTTTTAGTTTTTCATTTTGCTTTTATTATTTTATTTCAGTTTACGAAAAAAAAATGTAAAAATAGTTTCAGTTTTGATTTTAGTTTTCATTAACTATAATAACCTCACAGCAGAGAACAGTAGAGATTGGTAAAGTTTGTGGATCCCTGAGGAATATAATTCTATATCCATATACTGTAGTTTATTAGTAATACAATTAAAATGTTGCTGCAAAAAAGTCAAATTAAAATAATGGGTTTTAGCAGTTTTTTAAAATGTTCCGCAGTATAAGCCTGGTGAATTTCTATTGATGAAGTATTCCACATTTTGGGTGCATAAAATGCAAAAGGCCATTCCACCACTTCTTTTAAGCTTGGTTCTTGGAATTATAAGCAGACCTTCATTTGAAAATCAAAGGTTAAGACTTAGAGTTTAGGGGGACAGGAATTCTAAAATATAGGGCGGAGTAAGATTATTTAGGGCTTTATAAACTATTAGTGGTATTTTAAACGCAATTCTGAATGACACGGGTAACCAATGTAACAAACATGAAACTAGTGAGATGTTCTGAAATTATGTTTTTATAGTTAATATTCTGGTTGCTGTATTCTGCCTTAATTTTAACTGATTGATGCATTTCTTATGTAGTCCTGTTAGGAGTGCATTACAGTAATCTAGTCGACTAAAAACAAAAGCATAAATGAAAATTATTCAGCATCTTCTAAAGTTATAAGAGGTCAAACCTTTTCTATATTCCGTAAATGAAAAAATGCATTCTTAGTAATCTGGTTAATATGCAATTGAAACGTTAGGTCGAAATCAATGATCACTCCTAAATTCTTTAATTCCGCCTTGACTGAGGTATCAAGTTTATTACTAATGCACTTACTATCTCCATGTTTGCCAATAACTAAGATTTCTGCTTTTTTGTTATTTAGTTTGAGAAAGTTTCTACTCATCCAGTCGGAAATACTGCTAACTCATTGGATCATCGAGCCAAGAGCATAAGGATCATCATGCGCTATTGATAAATGAAGCTGTGTGTCATCTGCATAGCTGTGGTAGTTCACCTTGTGCTTTGAAATAATCTGACCTAATGGAAGCATGTAGATTGAAAAAAGCATCGGTCTCAGCCGGAAGTCAACATTCATTTGTGAAACCCGAATCTGAGTATGTGCTTCACTCCAGCCATGAATATTTACAGATCTGTGCTTTCCGTGACTTATATGGTCACTATTTGTTGTTTGCTGTTCCTTTTTTCATTTTTATTATATGGGGCATAGCCTTGTGGTACTCAGTCCTTCTTCTTATGTCCTTCATTTTCATTCAGTAGCCTTTATTTCAAAGGATAATTTCACAAAGCCATTCATAAAATCTTTTCTAGAATCCAGAAGTGTGGACAATTACCTTCAGTTCAATGCTGGAATAAATATTGCCACATAGATGACATCTTCTTCCCTCAAGAAACTGTGGTAAGGTGCCTGCCAGGCATTACCAGTTCAAATAAAAAAGTTCAAGGCTAGTGTAAAACAACTTACACTCAGTAAAGTAAAGGCACTTCCCTTTTTAAATGTTTGAAATGCAAGCATGCCCTTCCAAAAATATTTTAATTTTCCTCTGAGAGGACCAAGCTATGAAAAGCCTGTGGCTAGGCATATGCAGATTCAGTAAAGGCCTAATGGACTTCACATGTACTGAGTCAAAATACAAGTGATTTCATAGCCAGACGCTGCTGCAGAATAAAAAACGTGCATTGTTGCATGCATTATTTCAGTGACGGGGATCCCAGCTTTACACAAAAGTATAAATTACTATATACAGTAGTTTGGAGGAACACTTTGTAGAGTACACAAGATGCTGCAGTATAATTTAACAGAGGCCTTGCAGGTGTAGTGCACAATTGGAGTTTGTCTCCATCAGCCGCAATTAACAGAAAGGCAGAGGCTCGAGGCAGGAATGAATGACAGTAATGCTCTCCGGTATAAAAGGGACTTCCTGCCTGCAGAGATTGTCATTCTGTCTTCTGACTAAGTAAAGAGCAAGGTAGTAACACTGCAGAGAATTTTGGAGTGCAATAGTTGCTAATATCTTGTACCTATTTTTGTATAAATATTTTTTTCTTTTTGCGATATCTCCTAGTTATAGTAAATGTTTGGTGGAAGTATTTATATTGATTAGGGTTTGGTGCACTTTTCTTGTTTTTGTATATACACTTGATTGTGAATTGTTTTGTACTTTAAGGAACAACTTCCTGAGCAGTATATTAATAAAGGAAAATTGTCTTACCTGGTGAATATTCATTTTTCCTTTTGATTTGGGGACATTGGATTTCACTTTAATTACAATAAATATCGACCATTTATTTTTTTTGCTTCATTGATTTTTGTGCATCATTACCTTTGGATTGCCTGCATGACACCGTTTTGTCCCTGCACCTTTGTGTTGAAACACATTTTTTCCTATGGCTCTGTGTCTTAAATCTCTCCTGCTGGTCCTGTTCTGTTCTAAACTACAATGCAGCCCAGTGTGTAGTTTGGTGTCCATGTTCCCACTACATAGGGTTTCACAGAAACCTTTGCTTCACAAAAACAGAAGCAACGAGTGGCAGTGCCCATGAAAAAAAACAAAGTGTTAAAAAATAGATAATTTTAATTAGATAATAATTTCTGTTAAGAAAATAATGTTGGGCAAACATGAAAGTGAAACTAAGAACTCTGTAATATCAATAAATACAGCAAAAAAATTAAACAAAGCTCATACTTAAACAAATTCATAACATTGTTGATTCTGCTGTGCTAGCTCACTAAAACAAACATTTACAGAGCCTACAAATGAAATGGCAAAGCTAGTTTTCCTCATCTACTTGACATGTACAAAGACACGGGCGCCTGACTGCTATATCTAGCTTCTAAAGAGCAAACAAAGCACTGCATAGTTGCAAAATGCAAACAATAATAAAACAAATGAGTGTTAGAAAACAATGCAATTGTCAAGCAGCATTGGTCACTAATGCAACTGGGGGAAAAACACCCTCTGTGTATTCACTGCCATAATTACACGTGTGACTTGGATATTTGTGTTTGTGTCCAATAATGTAAATAATTGGAAATTGGAAGATGGCAAAGTAATAATCTACAGAATTGTCTGTGAATATGGGTGCTGTCTGGATTAATATAATCAATTTGCGTTGTGTAACCCTTGGCACCTTGTGATTAAATGCTGGAAAAAAGAGAGAACATAAAAGCAGAGAACTGTGTGCAGAGTGTCATGTGTGCTGCATACATTATCAGAGTATATTTTAGACAGTGAAAAGGACAAGCAATGTTTTAAAGAATTAATAAGCAAACCCATCACTTTTCAAAATGCCAAACCAACTTGCAGAAACTTGAGTTTTGCATTTTAACTTTTCTGTAGTTTGTCATCTGCAAAGTTTGGAAAATGTTTTACTGGATGTAATATTAACTTTTTACTGAAATGTATACTTGTCTACTCAGCATACATAAGAAAATATTGAAGGAATGTATATATTAAAGATGAATTCTGTTTCAAAACATTCCTAGAGGATCAGCCTTTTTAAAGAATAACATGAATTTAATTTTCAACATATGAATTATTTTCTGCATATAAACTTGACCAAAATGATTGATGCTCTTCTTTAACAATATGGTTCACAGTGATTAATTCATGAAAGGACAGCATGTAATTTCACACAATCTGATAGAATGTGTTTGACATATTCCAATGTAATTGTGCCCAAAACCCTTCAAGTTAAACACTCCGGACTCATCCATGAATGAACAAGCAGCAGATGAGCTCTTCTTCATTTCCCATTCTATCAGCAGACCTTTCTATTATAATCTGTAACTGTCTGGCTGTAGTCTGCTAGTCATCCTCCATGATGCTCCTATGAGAGATTTTTCATTTATCCATCAGCGGTTCAGGATGTTATTCATGTGCCTCCTAAATCTCATATGTATCTTAAAAATCCAGTTTATTACCAACTGTGAGTGCTGGCAAGTTGACGTTTGGCAAAAACACTCACACAAAACAACATTCACATACCATTAGTTTTGATAATTATCTGGAGAAATCTGAGTGTCATTTTTTAAATCAGACAGTTCAGTAAGTGTGTAAAGGATTTTGTTTTAGGTTATAAATGCCCAATATTCTGTATCTTCTGACAAGGTATTTATTTAAATCTGAAAATTTAATCAATATGGGTGTACCAATCTACAGTAAAAAAAATGCTTTGGAGACAGTTTGCATAATTGATTTTTACAAATGCATTGTTTTAGAAAACTGCCAGTATCTATAATTCATTTTGCAATTAGCTTAAACGGAGTTAAAATTCCTACTTTTTTCTTGCCTGAAATTATTTGTAATTAATTTTATAATGTCACTCACAACTTACCATGCTCTATTCTCAGTCCTGGCAGAAGCTGATTAAAATATGCTGTTTACTGCATAGAATATTATGTCTTAATTTGCCTAACAGACAAAGCGGTAAATCTTAATTTGTCATTTGGTAGCTACATGTCCTTAGACTTTAAATTGTAATATGGGTTCTTTTTAAGCAAATCTCAATGGAGCAGACAATATGAACTCTCATAATGTTTATTTAAGACTAGAGACCTAAATCTTGTTTTCAAAAAACACAATAACCTTCAAGATAACCAGTCATTTTCTGAAGTCAATATTTCAAATAAAGGGTCTTAGAGGTTATACCAAGAGCAATATACACAATCAGCAAAAATTATGGCTGGAATTGCAGTCTATCATGTTATTTAACACTACATTCACATCTACGTAATTTCATATGTGGCATTTGATGGTAAAAAATTTTCAACTAAATAACCAGCATGTCTACACACGCACATTTAACCTTTCGCTGCTCTAGGTTATTTTATAAGAATGTACCTTTGCAAAAATAAAAGCAAAAATAAAAAGCTTATTTTAAATACTGTATTTATCTCTTAACCTATTACAATAAGAATAGAATACAATAAGAATAAGAATCAATGTGTAGCTAGTGTGAAAGTTGTCCACATGCAGAATGTTTTATTGAAAAGAGCCAAACCAAGGAGCCCCATTTAAAAAAGTAAAAATGATCTATTGTATGTTGGAACGAGCATGGGTTCAAAAGGCATTTCATTACACTTATGAAAATAAAACTTTGGCAGTAAGAAAAAGGGAGGTCTTGAGGTCACTGGAAAGGGGTGTGTGGCGCTCCCATATTTCTGCAAAAGGATGAAGGTCCAAGTCTTTAGAGTCCTGGTGCTTCCTGTCTTGCTATATGGTTGCGAGACATGGATGCTATCCAGTGACCTGAGATGAAGACTGTACTTTTTTGGTACTGTGTCTCTCCGGAAAATCCTTGGGTACCGTTGGTTTGACTTTGTGTCGAATGAGTGGTTGCTCATGGAGTCCCGAACAAGGCATTTTACCTGCATTGTGAGAGAGCGTCAGTTAATTTAAGGTGTTTTAGCTTTGTGAAAGAGAAGGTTTATTGGCAAAGAAAGCATCATGTAAATATCTGACCACTATAATATTCCTCCACATTTGTTGCACCATCACTACTTTAACAGTTTATAACAGTTAGTGTCTTGTTAGATTTTCACATTTTAAAACTGTGTGATCCTGACGCAAAATCTATTTTACTGGCTAAACTATACTTTCTGCATTAACACTTACACATTATTGCGTCTTCCTCTAAATTTTATAAAAGACATTTGAAGTCTAGTAGCCAATTAGTCTGGAACTTCACTTTTCCATCCTGCTCCATCCTGCCTTTCATTCCCAGTTGATGTGCTGTAGGATTCACCACTCTCGCTGATTTTTTGACTTCCTTTGTATGTGAGGCTGAAAAAAAGTTTTCTGCTCTGACAGGGATTTACGTTTCTTCGTAACCATTTTTGTAAACCCACACACACCAGCGTTACATGTGAATGCAAGTGTGTAATGCAGCACCATAATTTAGTAGAGTGACCACGTCCAAAAAAAATACCAAAACAAACATGGCAAGTAAATGTTTACTAGGTAGTGGCTAATCACACATAATTTTAATTCATCTATCCATCCATTATCCAACCCTCTATATCCTAACACAGGGTCACGGGGGACTGCTGGAGCCAACCGGCCTATTATAAAACTTTTTTGTATTATAGGGGGCTGGACCATGACTTGAATAATTCCTCACTTCATACTGAAAGTCATGTCATTATGCCTAGCCTAGCAAACACGGCACTGTATATCTGTATCACACAACGCTGAAGTAACATTCAACTTACTGGGATGATGGCGAATCTGTAACAACATATGTTTTCTGCTGAAATGTTTGTGTATTCTCGTGCCATACGAGGTCAGACCTACAGATTTTGAAACTTAAAAATGTTTTTTTCTGCATTGTGAATAAAGTTGAAGTTTTAGATCACACTGCCATTTCTGCCACTTGCTTACCCTCTGCCTTTTTTTAAATATGTTCACAACTGAATGAAGTAGTGATGCAATTGCGCGGCACAGCATTTTCAGCCTAATGACGTAATTAACTAATCAATGAAAGTGATTGTTGGCAATGTTTTTAATAATTGATTATTATTGATAATGTCGATTAGTTGCTGCAGCTCTAGTTCTCTCTTTAATACACAATGTTTGCATTCAAAGTTATAATGTCACTTAACAGCATCATAGGCCCTTGGGAAAACAAGTGCACTCGGTCCCCTGTTTTGATCGTAAAACAGAAACATAAATTGGCATCAGAAACATCGTGGGCCACATGCTTTTTGGGCCCCTGGCCAGTGCCCATTGTGCCCATATGTTTAGACGGCCGAGAATATTAGGAGATCTTCTCTGTGTATCAAACCATGCCTTACATCATTCTTTTTCAGTTATAATCACACTATCCAAAACTGGCCCAAAAATGTTATATTT
Organism: Polypterus senegalus; assembly: GCF_016835505.1. Taxonomy (NCBI): domain Eukaryota; kingdom Metazoa; phylum Chordata; class Cladistia; order Polypteriformes; family Polypteridae; genus Polypterus; species Polypterus senegalus. The sequence goes on along the minus strand of NC_053159.1, from coordinate 145,720,619 downwards.
CTTCAAGAATCATAAGCTGTCAGACCAATGAAAGTTGTTCACCAGCATTCAAGACATTCTTCTTCTTTTTGTGTGTATCACTGTTTTATTGTTATTTTCAAATTGATTGTGCTGTTAACAGTTTGCTATCCTCTGCCACTTCTTGTAGTTATGATCTTATTGTTATTTTGATCATGCTCCAATTTATCTAAAATACAAAAAAAATATTACAGCAATTTATCCCACAACTGGTGACTAACGCCCTGTCTAGACAGAATAACACTGGGCAGTTTGAAATCTCTTTGGAAGTTGTCCTTGGCTATTTGCCTACCATTCTCACCATTCTACTTATTTTGGGCCGATTTTCTTCTTGTGACCGCATCTGGAGAGGTTGGCTACAGTCTCATGAACCTTAAACTTATATTTGCAACTGTTGTCACAGGAACCTCTAGCTGTTTGGAGATGGTCTTCTATATATTTCTTTCTGTTGTTCTGAGACAACTCTGTCCTTTTTTTTCTCTGGTCCATGTTCAGTGCTGGACATGCCATGATACCTAATAGTAGAATGATTTTTTATCCATTTAAATAGGCTGAAGTACAATTGGAGACACAGCTAGCTTGAAAAACTACATAAATAATCCAACTATATATGATTCTTTTCTTGTGATACCAACGTATTTGTTGAGGCCATTTTAGTATATCTTTGTGGAATAAGCAACACTTTATTTCTTTTCACATTTGATTTTATTAACTCAATGACATATCAAATGCATACCAGTATACATGGGACAATTACTTTTCATTTAATCACTTTTCAGGAGGCATAGAACACTTTTTTAATGAGCTATAATAGTACCAACAAATTTGTCCATGTCTATATGTATCTATTATTGGGTGCAACTAACAGTTATAAATACAGCTTCTCGGAAGTAGTGAGGAGAGACAGTTAAGTGTATGCAGTTAAAGAGCACAGAAATTTATTATTTGGGAGTTTTTAGTAGCATAAATTGTGTATGACTTTCTGATTATCAGTTCCCTCATTTTCAGCACCGACATTTACTGTTCTGGAGTCGTAATCTGGTTAAAGTGCAAGACAAGAATTAGGGCTGGGAAGAGAAACATTCCATTACACGGTATATGAACATTACATCCAAATTAATTTCATATTTGAGATTTACATTGTTAAAAGTTTTTTAGCCAATCTTTTTTCTTTCATTTGTTAATTTACTAACATGTTTTTTTTCCACTAGATTCTCAGTAAACCATGCCAGTTTGGAGTTGCCAAGATATCTAATAGGCATTCCTTTGAGGAAAGAGTAGCGAGATAAAACAAATGTAGGCACAGCTACAATGTGCAAACAAACAACTTTTATTGTACATAAAGTCTTTCTATAGTGAAAGTTATCCTAAAGTACTTTAAAAGTGCAGATACTTCAGACAACTGTAGCTGACACCCTTATGATTTGGGGTTTATTTCCCTATTCACTATACCACACTACCTGGCTTTAATCAGCCCACAGGCAGAGTGAATCATAGCAGAGTGTCTGCTTCTGTAGGCAGAAGAGCAAATCACTGTATCCTGTACCACCCTAAATGCATGAAAGTTCCTCTTTTTTGCTATTTTTACACCTGGCAAGATTCCATTGTTAAGATATTACATTGCATTGATTATCTTTACAATTCCAGTAAACACAGTGGCGCAAGTAAGATGACTGTCTCTAATATATTTCAACAAAAAACTTGTGCTTGCACAACCCATACCTAAATATGGGGAAGACTGAAGAGTGAATTTATTCTGGAGAGCAACACATCTCTCAAAGATGCATTTTTCTTTACTGTTTTACTATTTTACACTTGTTAAACAAATATTCCTCATTTATTTCTTTTGCAGTTTAGGTCTCATGAATTTCCAAGCCTTCCATTCTTGCACTTGTTATCTATTCTGAGTATAATCCATCACTCATTTTATAATTTTGTCATTTAATTACTCAGCTCATATGGCAAGATTAGGAACCACAAAGGGAAAAGATTATTACCATTGAAGAGATGGAAAAGATTGATGGATAAAAGCACAGTGAATTTCTCAAATTATTCCTGAAATGTTTCAATAAAAATAGCACACCCAGAGAATAAATGAGATAATTATTTGTTTTTATGCTTTATACTGTATGCAACATTACAAAGTACTGGATCTAATACAGGATCTAGCCATTCTATCCAGTGGGGGCACCACTGAGCCCCAAACCCCCTGATACAATCTCATCCAAACCATTCACAGGGTTCAAATATGATCCCTTATTAGTAGTAAACATTGCCTTAAAACCCAGGTTAAGAAAATCAAAATATAAGCAACAAATTAAACAATCCTCTTCCTTCACACTTCACCGTGTCAAACCTTGGAGTTTGGGCCTTCTGACTCCGACTGCCTGGTCAAGCTGAAGTAGCTCTTTTTATCTTTGACACAGGACATTGTCAGTCTGAAGCATATCTGGTTCAGACAGGAGCCTCAAAAAATAGGGACCATATCCACTTTTAGTGCCCCCTGGTGGTACCCATGGAACATAAAAGGGTGATATTCCAGAATTCCAATTCTGTCCTCTAGGGTTTCAGGGGGCATAGTACCTAGATGCTGTTGTCTCTCCTGGTCCAACATATTGGCCTCCCTGCTGTGTAAGGGTTCATGTTCCCATCTGGTCAGGGAGCTTGTCCTTCTAGTTTCTTTTACAGTGGTGTCCTGTCTGGGCAAGAAATTACCCTCTGCAATGCCCATCCATCTCCTGAAGGTATGCACACCATCCATCATCTAAAGTAGGGGTCCCCAACTCCAGTCCTGGAGGGCTACAGTGTTTGCAGCTTTTCATTCTAACCCTTTTCTTAATTAGTGACCAATTTTTGCTGCTAATTAACTTCTTTTGAATTAATTATATTTGACTTGCTCTTGAAGACTCAGACACCTAAATGGTTGCTTTTTCCTTAATTACAGTAGCTGCCAAACAATTATGATATATAAAATGAACCAAAACATTAGCAGCAAATCATACAATATCTGAAAATAAAGAAAGGTGAAGGTCTCAGGAATGCTGATCTGCTCAGGTCCGCAAAGCAATTTAACAGTGCTCTTAGAAAAGAGAAAATCAACAATTTCAGATGCCATTGCATAATGAGAGCAGGAACAATCCATGGAATTAAAGAATGTGTTTAATTAACGACAAGACTTGGCGCCTAATTAAGCAACTGCTTGGAGTAAAAATGGTTGGAGTTTGAGGCTGTAACTTAGCTGGTTTTCTGTTGGCTCACTCACTTCACATTTCATTTCTGTTTGGGTGCCATTTAAGAAAAGAAAGGAAGCCGTTCACAAACAATGAAGAAATTTAGGGGAACAAATCTTAAAAAACAAATCAATTAAAATTAATTCAAAAGAAGTTAATTAGCAGCAAAAACAGGTCACTAATTAAGAAAATGGTCCAAATGAAAATCTGCAGCCACTGGAGCCCTCTGGGACAGGAGTTGGGGACCCCGATCTAATGTATTTATCCAGTTCAGGGAGTTGGGGTATTGGTGCCTATCCTGGCAACACAGAACAGGAAACCAGTCCCTGGCTGAGTACACACACACACACAAACAAGCACACATACTTATATGCCACTATCTAGAATTGATGCGAGGAACCTCTTCAGAAATGGCCGATGTTAAGAGTGGTGTTTCACAGGGGTCAGTGCTAGCGCCACTGCTATTTTTAATATATATAAATGATTTAGATAGTAATATAAGTAACAAGCTGGCTAAGTTTGCAGATGATACCAAGATAGGTGGATTAGCAGATAATTTGGAATCTGTTATATCATTACAGAAGGACTTTGATAGCATACAGGCTTGGGCAGACTTGTGGCAGATGAAATGTCAGTAAATGTAAAGTATTACACATAGGAAGTAAAAATGTTAGTTTTGAATACACAATGGGCGGTCGGAAAATTGAGAGTACACCTTATGAGAAGGGTTTAGGAGTCATAATGGACTCTAAGCTATCAACTTCCCAACAGTGTTCAGAAGTTATTAAGAAGGCTAACAGAATGTTAGGTTATATAACACAGTATGTGGAGTACAAGTCCAAGGAGGTTATGCTTAACCTTTATAATGCACTGGTGAGGCCTCATCTGGAGTACTGTGTGCAGTTTTGGTTTTCAGGCTACAAAAAGGTCATAGCAGCGATAGAAAAGGTCCAAAGAAGAGCGACTAGACTCATTCCAGGGCTACAGGGTTTGAACTATGAGGAAAGATTAAAAGAGCTGAACCTATAGCCTACAGTTTAAGCAAAAGAAGATTAAGAGGGGGCATTACTGAAGTGTTTAAAATTATGAAGGGATTAGTACAGTGGATCGAGACTGTTATTTTAAAATGAGTTCATCAAGAACACGGGGACACAGTTGGAAACTTGTTAAGCGTAAATTTTACACAAACATTAGGAAGTTTTTCTTTACACAAAGAACGACAGACACTTGGAATAAGCTACCAAGTAGTGTGGTAGACAGTAAGACATTAGGGACTTTCAAAACTCGACTTGATGTTTTTTTGGAAGAAATAAGTGGATAGGACTGGCGAGCTTTGTTGGGCTGAATGGGCTGTTCTCGTCTAGAGTGTTCAAATGTTCCAATCAGAAAAATGTACAAATGGCACACGGAATCCTCAAGTTTGGGGTTCAAATGTAGGAGTCTGGAGCTGAGAGTTAGCAGCAGTAATCAGGACGGTAATAATCTGCCAAACTAAGAAACAAAAGAGTGGTTTTACCAACACCTGAAGTAGAATTAAATGTTTTTAAAGGTGAACCACATGCATTATGAAAGAGGCATTTCAGTCTGAGTAAGGTCACATTAAGTGCAGATGATTGAGAAGCTGTTTAAAAGTAAGTGTCCACAAAGATAAAACATCACAAGTCAGAGAACTGACAGGAGCAATAAACTGACTGTGGGACCCTGACTGTCCAAACAGGAGGGAAGTTCAAGTAGAGACAGGACATGGTGCCAAAAAGCAAACTTGAAAGATGATTGGAGTGTTATATCGGGTTAGACTGAGCCTACTTGGAGACAATAAGGTGATAGTCACGATTTAAAAATTGTATTTATTTATTTATTTTTTATTAATGTAAGCCTATGCTCTTAATAGGTATATTTGGACACAAATGCCTTTAGTACTGTTTGATTTAAAATTATAAACTTTTAATTGAAAAACTTTCATTTTATTAAATTTTAAGTAACTTTCTAAAAAGATATACTGTACTCAATTAGATTTAGGGAGGATTGATTAGAACTGTTATCTCCTAGGTCTAGATTTCTTGGTTTGAATGTCAGTCCAGATCCTGTACTATGTATATGGTATTTGAACCTTCTCCCCAAGTATGTGTTTAATTTTGCTCCAGGTACACTGAATAATGTCTAACATTCAAAAAATGTGCTTGTTACACTGCCCTGTCCAGAGTGGGTTTCCATCTTGATGCCAGGATAAGAACTTCTTCTCTAACAAATCTGCACTAAATTAAGTGGGAATACAGAAACTGGATCCATGGATTTATGTGTATAATAACTAAAGATGACAGACACAACTCTGTCACAAAGCTAACATTCACACTTGCTTTTATTAATATTAGACATTTAGCTGAAGAAAATTAATTTCTGCAGTTAGTGTGATTTTGATGCTGTCTCAGTACCATCAAGGGCTGATCAAATTAAGCATTGACATTTACAGCCTTTTGTACATATAATAGGAATTGCAGTAAATGACAAATAAAAGAGAAAATTGTTGATATGTAGCTAAATGGTTTGCTGGAAAAATCAGAATCCAAACTGCTTATGCTGGATGGGAGGCCAGTCATGATATATCCTTACATGAAGGGCAACGGAGTTGCCATATCTAACTAATAGAGGATATGCTGAAGTAACTCCTCTGGGAATGTGATGGTGATTATAGGACAGTAGGAGTACAGTAATTGATAAAGACAAAGTCTTCCAAGCTGATACTACAGATGGCTAAAAAGAAATGTGTTGTCTTATCCACGGCCTCTTGCTACATATTGTATTCATTAGATCTTTGCCTGGTTGTATGAGCCATTTTATTGAAGGTTGGAGCTGCAGGGACACTGGGAGTCACATGTGAAGTTCTACAATGATGGCCGAAGGGCATACTTGATCCGAAAAATGTCTCAAATAATCAACATGGCAGCAGTTCCCAGATGAAGCTTAAAATATCGTTCCTCTCATAGGGCCAAAGAGCTTGGATTCATGAGTGCAGTTATTGGCCAGAGCTTTATTGTCGGAAGACAAAGTGGTGGGAGACATGGGGAAGAGATATGTGAGGAATTATTGGTTCTTTTGTGGGCATGTGGACCAGATGCCTAAAGTGATAGTAAGGGTGACATTGTTGCAAGGCCTTTGGATTTCATCTATTCTGCTGTGTATTATTTTTATATGTTCCTTTGTTTGTCTGCTCCTGTGTTTGGATCATTTCCACTCATTTCCAGGTGTCTACGCTTGGGTTTATTCTGTGTTTAAGAATGGGTCCTTACAATCACTTGCTGACCTTAGTGCTTATGTGTGAATACCTACTGCATTAAGCCAGTTTATTGTGTTCTTCTGTTAATGCTGTAGGAAACTGGTTTCCAATAAATGCCTTAACATAAATATAATCTGTTTTTTACTCATCTTACCTCATTTAGATAGCTTACTAAATCTCCATAAAAGATTTTATTTTCTTTTGCTTGCAATAATGTCACTAGCTTAAAAAGACAGTTGCCACATTGAAAATCTCCAGCTGATTCTAATAACTCTGAACTTGACCACACCGCAGACCCCCTGCCTGTCCGCATTCTAAAGTAACACATGAGAGTTTATCACGGAGAGTTCAGCTCCTGTCCATAAAGCAAATTATCACACTGTCATGGAGGTTAGGATAATCTTCTCCCTGGTTTCTAAATGGGTGTCTCACTGGTTCTCTATCTCAGCAGATTGTATGGACAGTCCACTCAGAGAACTATCTCACAGCTTTTGATCAGTATTGATCCTTTCTTTTTCACGGTCCCCAATGATTTAGACATGCCTCACGTCTACAAGGCTTCTTTACTTAGTATATTGCCTTGAGTCTTGGTTCAAAGAACTGACTGCTTTTGACCTGATTCCTGCTGTGTGCATACTGTATGGCCTTTTATTCAGAACAATATGGACACCTGCCCCCCAAATGGATAGGCAGTTTAAGTAAAAATGAATCAAAGATGTTTAAATGATGATAAAGGCATCCATTGCTACAGTACTGTATGTTCTAGCTGCTGTTGCATTAAATACTGGGAGATGAGTTTAGAAACCAGGTGTGCGTGACTGAGAACCACCCCAATATAAAAGCAGAATAAAAACAAAAAATATGTCTATGCATTTTTCCATCCTTGTAACATTTTTTTTCTCTAAAGTGAGTTGAATATACTGGAATCAAAAAACAAGGGAAAGGAGAAAGTTATAGACATCCATGACAGGACTGCTATTGCTTCAGGACAAAATTTAGTATGTCCACTCATATATATGAATTCTAATTGATTTAATTATTTTCAAAAGTTATGAGGTTTTTCAAAAGACTAAATTAGCAAACTGGTTTTCACTGATGGTGCAGTTTTTTGAACGTTGCAGCACATTTCAAGCCCTCACACATAAACAGGCGTTTTTAATAAGCACATGAACCAGATTAGGATTAGATTTCACTGCTTTTTAATTACCTCAATTCATTGGAAACCATTAGGAGGCCAAGAGCTGTTCAGCTGAGAGAATTGCACTTGGTAAGGTTAGCAGTTTAGTAGTTCAGTTTACCCTCACTGACTTGGTGGGAGACTTTTGCAATTAGCATTTTTTTCTTTCTCTCCATATCCAATCATCTAAGTGATGCTGTTCCCAAGAGTGCACCTAAGTACTCTTGGTTATAAGAGCAAAAGCAAACAGAATCATGAATATGCAAGAAACGCAGAAAATAATACCCTAAAGGCATCATAAAAAAGAGTTTCAAGCAGTTATAATTAAATTTATATTTCCTTATTTCCTTTGTGTATTCTGTATCAGAAACGCAAACATATCTCAGAATCTTAGCAATGGCCAATTTATCATGCTTTAGTAAATCTGCCCACAATATACATGAATGTTTAAATATAAATATTACATGCCAATTCTGAAATGCAGTAGTCTTTCTTTATATTATAGCACCTATGTACTTTTTGCAAGGTACAGGGCAATTTTTCATTCTTCTAGGCAAAAATATTACAGTCCTGTTAAAGTAGAGGAAACATTAATATAAGTGAGGTTTAATGCCAGTGTGCTTCATAAGACTATGCATGAACTCAATCATACCTGTTTCTAAACAATAAAAAAGAAACTGTCCAAGAAAGTTTAACAAAAGCCTGAGTTTCTTTGGATATTTAGCGCTGAATACTTAATACTTAAAAAAACTGGAGGTGCCTGAACACCTTTAGAAATATAAAATGAGTGTGAATGAGGAAGAGTGATACAATTTCAAAAGTATGAATAAAAAAAACAAATCTTGTCACATTTTTTCAGTTGTGTAGATCTTTGGATTATTATAAATTAAGTACACAAAAAATAATGCATTAAATATGACCAAACAAGAACTATGGGTGATGACTGGAGCTGTTCTTCACCTGCATTGCAAGTACTTATAAACAGTTATGGTTTTGCATGCATTTCTCATATATTTAATCATAAATAACGTCAGATTTTTTTGTCAATTTTTAAAATTGTAATGGTAGTACCCAACAGCAGTAATATCTGGGTAAAGCTACTAGTACTGTTCTATCACTGCTCCAGGGGACTGGTTTGATATATATAAACCACCTGGCCACACATTCCAGAGGTCTTTGGGTCAGCAAAATGTTTGGGCACCACGGTCGAGATGGATTTCAATCTCTTACATGGCCAGTAGGATGGAAACACAGGGGAAGACAACATGGCAAGGCTACGGGCTCCTCCAACATGATAGATGGCAGCCTTCCTGGGTGACGCTACCAGTGTGGTTACCAGCAAGGCAAACTGGGAACTGGAATCCGATAGAGCAGCCTTGTCATGTCATGTTGGTGCTACCAGGGGAATGTGATTGGTGCTCACTGGGACTTGTGATCCAAGATAAAAGGAACTGCCCTGCCACATCAAGGCAAGTTGAAGTTGGGAGGAAGGAGTATAAAGCTCACAAAGAGGTGTGGAGGAGAGGGAAGGAATGAATAAAAGAGGAACTGGGTGTTTCTAAGAGTCATTATGAAGGTACAGTAATCCCTCGCTATATCGCGCTTTGACTTTCGCGGTTTCACTCTATCGCGGATTTTAAATGTAAGCACATCTAAATATATATCACAGATTTTTTGCTGGTTCACGGATTTCTGCAGACAGTGGGTCTTGTAATTTATGCTACACGCTTCCTCAGTTTGTTTGCCCTGTTGATTTCATACAAGGGACGCTATTGGTGGATGGCTTAGAAGCTACCCAATCAGAGCATGTATTACATATTAACTAAAACTCCTCAATGATATACGATGTGCTTCCCGAGCGGATTGTTTGCTTTTCTTTGTCTTTCTCTGACATTCTCTGCACCTGACGGAGGGGCTGTGAGCAGAGGTGCTGTTTGCTTAAAAGATACTGACGCTCCTCTAAAAAAATGCCGCTTTATTGCGGTGCTCGGCATATTTAAAAGCACATGTATTGATTTTTTGATTGTTGCTTTAATCTCGCTCTCTCTCTCTCTGACGTTCTCTGCGCCTGACGGAGGAGATGTGAGCAGAGGGGCTGTTTGCACGGAGGCTGTTTGCTTAGAAGATCCTGACGCTCCTCTAAAAATGCCGCGGCAAATTTAAAAGCACAAGTATTGATTTTTTGATTGTTTGCTTTTCTTTGCGAGCACTCTCTCTCTCTCCCTCTGAAATTCTCTGCTCCTGAAGAGAAGAAGATCTATTTGCATTCTTTTAATTGTGAGAAAGAACTGTCATCTCCGTCTTGTCATGGAGGACAGTTTAAACTTTTGACTAAAGGGTGTTATTTCATGTCTAGAGGGCTCTAATAATGTTAATAGTGTGGGAGAGTTTATAAGGGCTTAAAATATATAAAAATAACTACACAAACATATGGTTTCTACTTCGCGGGTTTCGTCTATCGCGGGGTTCTGGAGCATAACCCCGATCGAGGAGGGATTACTGTATAATTTATAATAAATAATTTATCTGAACCTGGGACTTGTATTTGGGTAGTGGTGTCAGTGATTTTGCAGGCTACATCGCCCCCAACATGTTACACAAGATTTATTCTCACTTGGACAAAGCTGGCAGCACTGTGAGGATTATGTTTTTTGATTACCAGTGTGACTGGTGTCGCCATGTGATGATGTGGGTTGTGGCTCCACGCTCCCATTGATATTCAGGAGCACTTTGAACCCACATCGTCACATTTGGTGGCAGCGGTGGGATATCCCCAGCGGTGGGATTCCCCAGCGGTGGGATGAGCTAGCAGTGGAGGCCAGAAGAGGAGACAGAGCAGCAAGCAGGATTGATAACTGACTTTTAAAGAAACCCACGTACCCAAGCCGGAAGAGGACATTTTCAAGAGACTGCGCTTTTTAAGGACATTTATACATTGCTGAGGTTTTTAATTGCCTTTTAAAGTTCTTATTCTTTTAATGTCCTGTTTTTATGAAGGGGGCTTTGGTTTGTTTTATTGTGGGGAATTGTTTTAGTGCTTTTGTTTTAGTGCAGTGTAGAGTGGCCGAGCTGTGGACCTGAGCTCCAGTTGCATTGGGTTGGCAGTGGTGTGGAGCCTTCCCATGCAACTGGAGTTTTATGGGGGGTGGAATGTGGTGTTATGGGTCCACAGCTCGTGGAGCAAAAGCCATTTTAAATAAATAATCACTGCACCCGAGGCGGCTTCGTGAGGGGGGCGTTGTTGTAGCGAGCCGCGGGGCAGTCAGCGATGTGGACGTTTCTCACCGAGTGCACAGGCGAGGAACTGGCCACATCCGTGATTGCTCCCGTGGCTAATGCTGCAGCTGCAATGGCCCCTCGCGTTATAAAAAAAAGAAGCGCGAGTCGGTTTTGGGGAAGGATGAAAAAAAGATCGAGATCAGAGAGAAAGGAAAAAGAGAGAAACGAAGAGGACGGAGGTTACGGGAGCGAATGAGGAAGCAGGTCGGTGTGTGAGAGAGAGATAGAGCGAGCGAGCGAACGAGCGCTCACGGACAGCTGCGAGGACCTGGGGTGTTGGGCCTACACCCAGGCGTTGGAGTTAGATGTCACTCCCGCTGAGCGATCAGGTAGTAGGAGTGACCAAAGGAAGGTGACTGGCCGCAGAGAAGCCACGGAAAGGCAGCGGAAGTCGGGAGACTTGGTGCTGGAATCCTCAACGTGGGTGACCTGGCCGTTGTGGGAATCCAAGTCTCTGAGGCTGGGATGAGTGCCGCCTGAAGCCAGGGTTCGGGAGGTCTCCAGTCTCGAGAGTTAGATGTAGAGGGCAGCTGCAGAGAGCGTCTGCCTGCTGCAAAGCCCAACCGGGAGAAGCAGGTGAGACGCTAGCACAAAAGAAGGCACCAAGCTTGTTGTTGTTGTTTTAAGAAAAAAAAACTGCTTCCTAAAGAACATTTTAAACCTCTCATTTTAAAGGATTGTTTTTTTTCTATTTTAACCTCCACGTTCTTTTAATGGATTATTTATTTAATGACGAACTTTTGAATGAACTGCACTATTTATTGGAACACCTGTTTTGTTTGACTGTTTTAATAAAAGCACTGATGCACTTTTTTCAACCATCCCCTTGCTCAGATGTTTATTGCCTCCACTGACTTGCTCACTCAGTTACGTTATCAACGGTGTTGGGTTCAAAGTGCTCCTGAATATCAATGGGAGCGTGGAGCCAGAACCCACATCGTCACATTTGGTGGCAGCGGTGGGATGAGCTAGCAGTGGAGGCCTGAAGAAGAGACAGAGCAGCAAGCGGGATTGGTACCTGACTTTTTGGAAGGACCCACGTACCCAAGCCGGAAGAGGACATTTTTAAGAGACTGAGCTTTTTAAGGACATTTATTCATTGCTGAGTTTTTTAATTGTCTTTTAAAGTTCTTATTCTTTTAATGTCCTGTTTTTATGAAGGGGGCTTGGGTTTGTTTTATTGTGGGGAATTGTTTTAGTGCTTTTGTTTTAGTGCAGTGTAGAGTGGCCGAGCTGTGGACCTGAGCTCCAGTTGCATTGGGTTGGCAGTGGTGTGGAGCCTTCCCATGCAACTGGAGTTTTATGGGGGGTGGAATGTGGTGTTATGGGCCCACAGCTCGTTGAGCAAAAGCCATTTTAAAGAAATAATCACCGCACCCGAGGCGGCTTCGTGAGGGGGGCGTTGTTGTAGCGAGCCGCAGGGCAGTCGGCAATGTGGACGTTTCTCACCGAGTGCACAGGCGAGGAACTGCCCACATCCGTGATTGGCTAATGCTGCAGCTGCGATGGCCCTTCGCGTTATAAAAAAAGAAGCACCAGTTGGTTTTGAAAAGATCGAAAGAAAAGAACAAAAGGAAAGAGGACGGAGGTTACTGGGAGTGATTGAGGGAGCAGGTCGGTGAGAGAGAGAGCCGCGAAGGGCGAGCAAGCGAACGAGCGCTCACGGGCAGCTGCGAGTGTCTGGGGTGTTGGGCCTACACCCAGGCGGTTGAGTTAGATGTCGCTCCCGCTGAGCGATCAGGTAGCAGGAGTGACCAAGGGAAGGCGACTGGCCGCAGAGAGGCCATGGAAAGACAGCGGAAGTCGGGAGAGGTGCTGGAATCCCCAACGTGGGCGACCTGGCCGTTCTGGGAAACCAAGTTCTCCGAGACTGGGATGAGTGCCAACTGAAGCCAGGGATCAGGAGGTCTCCAGTCTCGTGTGAGTGTTACAGGAGGGCAGCTGCAGAGAGCGTCTCGCCTGCTGCAAAGCCCAATTGGGAGAAGCAGGTGAGACGCTAACATAGAAGAGCACCGGACTTGTTGGTTTTTTTAAAGGCTGCGTCCTAAAGAAGATTTTACCTCTGGTTTTAAAGGATTGTGTTTTTTTTTCTAGTGTTTTAACCTTCACGTTTTTATTTTAAGGATTATTTATTTATTTATTTGAACTTGAAAGCACTGCACTATTTATTTGTGGACACTTTTTTTTTGATGGACTGTTTTTAATAAAAGCACTGTTTCACTTTTAACCATCCCCTTGCTCAGATGCTCAATTATTGCCTTCACTGACTAGCTCACTCGGTTTCATTATCGACGGTGTTGGGTTCAAGGGTTCCCAAACAGCAATGGGAGGGTGGAGCCAGAACCCACATCGTCACACGCCATTCTTAACAGTAAAACTATGGCAAATAAACACAGCTGCCTTTCAGAAGCTCCCTCTTAAACAGTATTTCAATGAGAAATAAAAATACTCAGGTAAGAGTCTCCTTTGCAGGATCAGCTGCAGGATTGCAGGCTTACCGCGCAACGTGCTTCTTGCACGAGGTTTGGAACATTTAAAAGACTAAGTCTCAGCCAACCTAACAGCTCACCCTACTGTCCTCTCTCTCTTAGACTGCCTCTGCTCCAGTTTAGCCTCTGAGCCATTGAACCCACTTGAGGAGGAGGGCTTTGTGTTCTTTTAACCTGAAGACGGGAGCTGATGCACTATGTTTGACAAACGCTTCCTGTGTGCTTTTCTGCTGTTGACGAACCCCGTCTGGAAAGGGTCTTGTGTGTGTATCTAACAGTTCAGAAATAAAGATATTTTTCCTTGGAAACCTGCTCCCTTTTTCCAGTCTCCTGTGCAACTTAGTGACCCACATTTGACACCAGCCATCCCTGTAAAGCCATAAGCTCAGAGATATGCAGGTGGAGGAGCTTATGGTATCCCTGATAACTGACTATTTGTCTGGCAGACTACAGTGTGTAAGGCTCAAGAACTGTGTTTCTGATATGGATGTGAGCGACACTGAAGCATCACAAGGAATAGTCCTGTCTGATGTTGTCTTTACTGTGTACATCTCAGACTATAAATATAACAACAGGCCATGTCACTTGCAAAAATTCTCAGATGTTTCTACACTTATAAGGTGCATTGATAAAGGGAATAAGAAAAAGTATAGGAGTCAGGTAGAGAACTTTGTTTCTTGGAGCAAAGAGAATTGTCTGTTTCTTAACATCAACAAAACTTAGGAACTGGTTATTGACTTTCACAACACTAAGCAGCCTCTATGCCAGATCACGATTAAGGGAGTGGGTGTAGGGGTGGTGCATTCCTTACTCCATACCAAGTCTTTGGTGTTCCACATTAATTACTAGTTGAAGAGGTCTCATAACATAAAGGTATTATATAAGAAAGGGCAGAACAGGCTCTATTTCCTTAGGAGACTGCATTCCTTTAATGTGGGAAATGACATCCTTCACATCTTCTTCAACTGTGTGATGGCCAGTGCGATTTTCTACACTGTGGTATGCTGGTCCAGTAACATCACTTCAAGAGATCTATCTGTCTATTTATGTGAGGCCCCAGAACACTGCCATTGCCATTCTAGGCCATTAACATTTTTGCTATTTAAACCATCCTTGTTTAGATTTGTCTTTAGGTTTAGAATTGTTGCCTTTCTGGAAAACAAGTCTTCTCCCATGGTGCAGGTTTCTTGCAGACCACATGAGGTTTTCTTCAATGATTTCCCTGTATTTTTCTGAAATTATTTTACCTTCTACCTTTCCCTGGTACACATAAGCATCCCCAAGGTAGCTTCTGCCACCACTGTGCCTCATGGTGGGATTGGTTTGTCTTTGATAATATAAAGTATCTGTCTTATGCCAAACATGGCATTTAGACTGATTGCCACAAAGTTCTAGTTTGCTTTCATCTGACCATAGGACCTTCTTCTAGCTGACTGTGCCTTCTGAAAAACTCTAGAAGAGATGCCATGTGCCATGTTTTTTTTTAAACAGTGACTTTCTCCCATAAAGCTGAGGTTTATGAAGCACTACTACAAATTTATCACAGGTCTCTTGGTGGCCTCCCTCACTAGTCTACCTCTTCACTCAGTTTTTGGGGATACAGTGATCCCCCGCCTATCGCGGAAGTTATGTTCCAGACCCATCAGCGATAGTTGAAAATCCGCGATATAGAAAGACCATATAAATAAACATTTTTTTTTATAGTTTAAGCCTTAAAATACCCATCCCACAAGCTTTAAACACATGTAAACTTATTAAAACAATCTTTGTAAACACATATGATATGTGGATGTTGGGCTAAGGATATGAGTAACATCTCTCTATTATAAAACTTTTTAACGTCACGCAAGACAAGGCAATGAGACAGAAGGACAGCTGCTGTACAGGCTTTTAAATGATTGACGCATCTTGGCAGAAGCAGCACAAAGTCCACATCTCCTTAGTGTGCATTCAGCTCCCCCCACTTTACAACAAGAAGTGGCAGGAGCGTAGCACGCCTCCCTAGGGTGAATGGCTTTGAGCGAAGCAATCGAGACTAGATCATCTCGGACAGTGTTTCCTGAAGAGGCATTAGCTCCCTTGGAAATGTGTTTTTTTGAAATTGCGGCATATTAAGTAACTAAACAATATCGTAATATACCAGAAAAGGCGATATCCCTCCCATCAGGATTACGGCGGTACAAGAATCACATGAGAAAAAATATCTTTTAGCTTACATTTACTGACGGTCAACGCGATTACAGACGGGAGGCAAATGGACAGACTTTTTATCCAGGTGGGAATCTGGATCAACACAGGCTGCCATTTCTCGTCCCCACGCTGGGAGGTTTTTCGAACTTTGTCGACACAGCCTCGAAGGGTCTGGCTGCTGTCCAAGCCTTTTATACTGTTCTTCTTCAACTTGCTGGTCCTTTCTGTCTCCAAACAAGGTCTGAATTCCTCCTCCACAAAATACAGAAATATCATAGTGCTTAGATGCCGGTTCTAATTCTCCCAATAAGGAAAGAAGATTTTGTGCTGACAGAGGACAGAAATACTCTATCCTGTGTTTAAGCTGACTAAACAAGCCTCCAGTTTTCTATCGCTATCTAATCCAATGCTCGGCTAGCAATTGTAACTGCTGAGCCCCTGTGTGCCAAATTTAACATGCACATGTGAATAAAACTCATAACAGTATTGTCCAGATATAGTGACTTAAAGAATAATGTAGTATAACAGACAGACACTTTGACGACACACAAGACATTACAGCCTTAGGAAGCAAAACCCGTAAGATGGTGACTTTTGCACACCACGCCCTACTTACAAACAATTTAAAACAAGTTCACTGACATCTAACCTAGCAGTTGTTGGAATGCTTTTGGCAGACAAAGTTCAGGTGCTCCCAGCTCTTAAAACAACGACAAGCAGAACACGCAGCTTGCCAGCAGATGATCCGAGCACTTCTCCTTAGCGTGCGTTCAGCCCTTACACCCCCCTACTCCACCTCCTTCTCCTTCAGAACGCGCACAGCGACAACCAGAACAGGCATCTTAGCAGAAGCAGCACAAAGCCAGTAGCTGATCCATCCACTTCTGCTTAGTGTGCGCTCCGCTCCCCTCCTTCACAAAGTGAGCACAACACACAGCTGGCCAGCAGCAGCAGCAAGACACCAGCTGAACCGATCGCATCTCTTTAGCGTGCATTCAGACCCACCCCTTCACAACGCGAGCAGCATTATAAGTGCCGGGAGAAAGAGATTTAACCAGGGTATGGAAAAAAATTACAAATATTGTTTTTACAAAAGTTTTAAAGTAAAAATGAAAATAATGCATATGTAACAATTCCCAAGAAAATAACAATTTCTTTAAATTGTTTATCTGGTAAACCAAACCCGGGAGTAGGCGAGCAGGGGGCTTGCTGGAAGGAAGTTTATAAATATGCTTTGTGGAATAAATATATATATATATATATAATTTACTAAGGCAAGACAACCATGGAAAGCACGCCGGAAGGGGCGTGGATTTACTGAGCCGCCGACAAGTAAGACACCTATGACGCATGCAGGAAGGAACCACGCCCACCAATTCTTGGCACCTCCGAGCCACGTTGACTGTTCATAGAGGCAAGTTTCTCGCGGTGGTGAATCGCCATATGCAGCGTGTAAAACGGTTTGCGAGGGGTATCCCATGGGATCCTTAAAACAATCCTTTCCCACTGAGGTTAAAACACAATGAAGTAAGCAGTCTTTAAAAACCGAGTTTTCGGTTACGACGCACGACCGCGTGCACCATAGCAAACTGTTTTACACCCTACATACAGCAATTCACATCCGTGACAAACGTGTCGTCTTCACTCACGGACAATTATATGTTGCTCTCTCCAGAGTTCCATTTTTTCATTCACTTTCTGTTGTATCCTCAAACCCTCCCTTTTTAGACAACTGTGTCTTTCCAGAAGTGTTCAACCATCAATAAATAATTATGCGGCGTTTGTTATGCCGCGGGTTCACTATTGTGTTGTATTTTGCTCTCTCCAGAGTTCCATCTTTTCATTCACTTACTGTTGTATTCTCACACCAACCCGTTTTAGACAACCGTGTCTTTCCAGAAGTGTTTAGCATTCAATTAATAATTATGCATGAGATTGACCGTACTCATTGCATTATTTGACAGTAAAACTATGCAATATATACTGTATATATAGCATTTTTAATATAGGTAGATCATTTCGACCTGGTCATTTTAAAAGTAGCTCGCAAGCCGAAAAAGTGTGGGTACCCCTGAACTAGATACATGTTCTTTTATGACAGCATGAACTGCTTGTAGATAAGGTTAGTCTTTTATTGATGTCAACATATTGCAGTAGTTTTATTAAAAATAAGTGTTGGTTGTTCTAAAACCATTCACATGTGAGATGCCCGTGCACTGTGTCATCCCCAGAAGCCAGGGATTCCTGGGAATGACATGCAAGATTTCCCGAATTCCCGGGAATGGATTCCCTAGCTGGTGCCCTGCCCAGGGTTTGTTTCCTGCCTTGCGCCCTGTGTTGGCTGGGATTGGCTCCAGCAGACCCCCATGAACCTGTAGTTAGGATATAGCGGGTTGGATAATGGATGGATGGATGTATCATAGCCAAAAATTAAGACATTAGAAAACTGTTCTAAGCAAAGTATCAAGGTGATTTGTTTTGCCCTTGATTATTCATAAGGAAAAAAATCTCAATTTATTGTACTGCAGTTGACGCCATTAAAACAGTAAATAATTGATCAAAATACTAGTTATTTCTCTTAGACCTAGTTTGTTTTAACACATTTTTGTTCAGTAGCATGACTTTACATGGCTTCAGGATGTGAACACCACAAACTAAGTAATATTCTAATTGTTCTAACAGTCAGTTACCAATGGTACTAGAATTTATATCTATTTAAATGTTTTTTGTGTTTCTGAGGCTTTGGCTTATACTAGAATTTATATCCATTTTTTGTTCCAGACCTTATCTAATTAATGGTATGCCAGATAATTAGATACTTCTAGTAAGTGCTGGAAAGTGTAATAGAAAACATGTGAAATGATGTGATCCATAGCACTGATTCTGAAAAACAGCAAAAATAAGAAATGGACTTTCACTCATTAAGTCCATGAGATAAGAAAAAAAAATCCCATAGTTTGTGTTGTCTTGAGGTGTAGCAGACTGTATTAATTAGTCAGAGCATACAGTAATACACTGATCTTTGAATATGGAGTGGCTACCATTAAAGAAAGACAGTCTTTGACTTTTATAATGAAATACACTACAAAGAATGTAGCCATTTGTAGCATAGAACTGGGAAGTGTTTGTATCTGTATATGGTGAGGTTTCTTTTTTATATATATGAGCTATCCAAAGAAATCTAAAGATTAAGTCAATATATTGCAGCAGCATATGGTACACTCAGCACTTGTGGAGAAACTTTCGACATACATTCATCTGTAGATATCCTCAAGCTAATATAAAAATCAAAGGAAACATTTTAAACTCAGAATCTATCTACAGTATCTGTCTAAATGATTGCATATATTAAAATTAATATATACAGTACATGATTTAAATGTCCTATGCAATTTTTCCGAGTCTATGCAGCATTAACAAACAACTTTCAATAAAGTGGACACTTGTTGAAAAGCAAAAATTGTTTTTCTTTGCCTGTCCAAGTTCTCAAGCCCAAGTTCTGTACATGTAAACTAATCAATCAGATGCTGAATATATCTTAACTGTTATATGTAAAGTTTACACTAATATGGAATCCAGTGTGACCCTGTGTTAGGATATAGTGGGTTGGAGAATGACTGACTGACTGACTGACTAATATGGAATACTCCCACTTTCAAGACTTTCTTCCCATTAACCCTACACTGTTTGCAGTACATAAAACAGTGTTTCTTGCTAGTATAACAATTATATAGGTATCCATGCTTGCTCTTTGTGCCAGTAAAATAGTGTCAGATATGCAAATTCTCTTACAGGAACCGTTTCATGGAAACACTAGGGGGAACAGTGGGAGTGTGATAAAGTTACTAACACAGTTTCCATTTCCCGCACTAGTATGGATGAACACTGCTTAGAAGAAAATTGGTATCAGCTTTTTTCAAATCCTTCCATTTTGCCAAAATGATTAAAAACACAATACTACAGGAAACCCAGTGATTCATTTGCTACTATTCAAGCACAGCAGATGCCATCAAAGGGAGAAAACCATTATATTGCCTTTGCTCTTTGCTGGTGTGGTGAAGAGTCTAACTGCCCTTTATTGTAATGTCTTTGCACATAACATCTTGCATTTTAAATAGAGCCTCCAATGTTCTTAGGACTTGTGTCCCTCTATTTACAATAACTACAACAGAACCATACCTTTACAGGAATATCACTGAGTACTGGAGTAGTAGGGTGTTAGTCATTATGGACGTAATGAGAAGTCAAGCAAAATTACACCTTTTATTGGCTAACTGAACCAATTACAATGTGCAAGGTTTTGAGGCCACTCAGGCCACTTCTTCAGGTAGGTTGTAACATTTCCTTTCTCCCATTTTATATGCAGACTGAATGCTCCAACAGAGTATAATTGCAGACCGCAGTACCAATGAGGTCAGTCATGTAATGCCTCAGTATCATGAAACGCCCTCAACATTAGACACAAAACACCCATTGCATTAGACTGTGGTTAACATTAGGGCCTCATTACACTAAGGTTAAGCTTAGGGTTGTGGGAGGGTTATTTAACTCAAAGGGCGTTTTGTGACATACGTTGTGGGCATTACCTGACATATCTCATAAGTATTGCAGGCCGCAGTTAGACCCTTCTCTGAGGCTCCAAGACTTGATGATGCATGAAGGTCTGCATACTTCCTCAAGAAACCCCACCCCTTACGGAAAAGAATCCATATAATGGACATAAACGTCTACATCTAAGTGACAGTCTGGTTATGTCTTCTTATGGACTTGCATCTGGAAAGATATTCCTTATTTAATTGCTTTATTTTTCAAGTGCACAACATTCTACAGTATACAGGCATCACCACCTCGTGCCCTGACACTTACAATATACAATATATTTTATATATAAAAAAAAAAACTCTATAGGGATAATCCTCATTTCATCAGAATGAATATAGGGAACATAATTATATTTCAAAAAGTGGAAAAAGTCAAGCTGATTCCAGACCACTGAGCTTTAAATCAGTTTTGAACAAAACTATTAAAAGATTAATGAGAAATATGGCATTATCAAGGATCAGTTATTGAATTTTAAGATAGGGTCATCCCTGCCAAACAAATCTACTTGACTTCTTTGAGAAGGTAATGAGAAATTGTGAGACACATGACATAATTTACTTAGCATGCAAGCTTTTGACACTGTTCCACATGAAAGGTTGGTGATTAAATTAAAATTGGTATTAATCAAACGTAAAGTGTTAAAGGTGCATTCAGGGCAGCATGTGCGGAAATAAAGTCGATGCAGTGGTGAGAACTTCATTTGCCTTCAGGTGACATATTTATGGTGACCCTCTACAAGGATAATTTCTGAAATGTTCATGCCTTGTGGTCTCAAGAAATCATAGGGCTTTGCATGAAACAGTAATGACCAGTAGTACAAAGCATATGACAAAGGGAATCTGCAATTTTTTTAAAGATTTGCAAGTCAGTCTGTAAGAGTAAGATTGACATATTCATGGAGAAGGAGACACAATCAGTTAGTTTACACAGGGTGTTGCTATTTCCATCTGATGTGGCATCACAATAAGTATTATAATAGTATGCTACTCAAAAAATTAAAGGAACACTTTTAAATCAGAGTATAGCATCAAGTCGATGAAACCTCTGGTAAGTTAAGTAGCAGACAGGGTTGATGCATGCTCCCATCTTCTGTCTGGGAGCCCTTCAACCCTACACCATCGGTAATGTTACCGATGAGATTAGTAGTGAGGCTTAGCAAGGGGATGGTGCAAAAGTGTCAAGTGCTTTTATTAAAACAGTAATCAACAATCAAAACAAAAACAAAGTGTTCAAAATAAAGTGCAGTGTCCAAAGTTCCAATAAATAAATAATCCATAACAGATGTGACATGTGGAGGTTAAAACAAATAAACAGAAAAACGATCCTTTAAAAACAACGAGGTTAAAATACTGTAGGAAAACAGTCTCCTTTAAAAACCAAAACACTTCTTTTTACTTGCGGCTCCCCTGCTTCTACCGTGTGGGCTTCTCAGCAGGGGAGTCGCCCTACATGCAGTTGACCTTCCCTCTGCCTACTTCAGCTGATTGGATCTCCTAATCGACCCCTGGCTCCGTTAGGCTCCTCCAGACAGCGACTATTTTTTCACTAGTTTTGCACTATAGGTAGCATGAGGCGATACCTGGACCCTACAGAGGTTTCAGAAGTAGTCCAACTTCTCCAGGATGGCACATCACTATGTGCCATTGCCAGAAGGCTTGCTGTGTCTCCCAGCACAGTCTCAAGGGCATGGAGGAGATTCCTTGAGACAGGCAGTTACTCCTGGAGAGCTGGACCAGGCCGTAGAAGGTCCTTAATCCATCAACAGGACCGGTATCTGCTCCTTCGGAAAGGAGGAACAGGATGAGCACTGCCAGCGCCCTACAAAATGACCTCCAGCAGGCCACTGGTGTGAATGTCTGACCAAACAATCAGAAACAGACTTCATTAGGGTGGCCTGAGGGTCCGACATCCTCTAGCGGGCCCTGTGCTCACTGCCCGGCACCGTGGAGCTCAATTGGCATTTACTATAGAATTGGTAGATCCACCACTGGTGCCCTGTGCTTTCCAAAGATGACAGCAGGTACACCCTGAACAGATGTGACAGGCATGAAAAGGTCTGGAGAAGCCATGGAGAAAGTCATGCTGCCTGTAACATCATTCAGCATGACCGGTTTGGTGGTGGGTCAGTGATGGTCTAGGGAGGCATATCCATGGAGAGATGCACAGACCTCTACAGGCTAGACAACAGCACCTTGACTACCATTAGGTATCGGGATGAAATCTTTGGACCCATTGTCAGACCCTATGCTGGTGCAGTGGGTATGGGTTTCTCCCACACTCGCCTGACCTAAATCCAATAGAACACCTCTGGGACATAATGTTTTGGTCCATCCGATGCCACCAGGTTGCACCTCAGACTGTCCAGGAGCTCAGTGATGCCTGGTCCAGATCTGGAAGGAGATCCCCCAGGACACCATCCGTCATCTCATTAGGAGCATGCCCCAATGTTGTCAGGCATGCATACAAGCATGTGGGGGCCATACAAACTACTGAGTACAATTTTGAGTAGCTGCAATGACATTTCGGTAAAATGGACTATCCTTTTTCACTTTGATTTTCAGGGTGTCTTTGAATTCAGCCCTCTGTAGGTTGATAATTTTCATTTCCATCAGACAATGTGGCATCCTTTCGTCCCTAACACATTACCCAGTCCATATCAGTATAGATATCCAGCATGTTTTTCTCATTAAGATCTGATGTTTTTTCAAAGTGTTCCTTTAATTTTTTTGAGTTTATTTATTAATTAAGGTATGTGTTAAAAATTTGTGTCTTTCATTTCAACACT
The DNA here is from genome assembly GCF_016835505.1 of Polypterus senegalus. NCBI lineage: Eukaryota > Metazoa > Chordata > Cladistia > Polypteriformes > Polypteridae > Polypterus > Polypterus senegalus. The sequence continues at coordinate 145,697,575 of NC_053159.1, read as the reverse complement.
TCACTATCTCATGTTTCCCATTTGAAAGACCAAATAAAAAGCTAAGGAAAAAAATCAAAAATTAATCCATGCATTTTTCATAACATACATTAGGCCATTTTCAGATCCTATTATTTTACACACACACACATATGCTTTACTTGTGTTCATTTTTTGTTTGTGTGTGCACATTATTGCTATTTTAATAGCAACTTTCTGGGTCTAACCAGGTTAGCTAGTTGCCCACCAAATCTGTCTCCACTCTCCATTCCTTTCATATCATTTGACACCACCTCCAACCACAATTTCTTTGGCCTCTATCTACTCCTCATCCCCATCCATCTCCATCATAGTGCATTTCTTTACCCAATCATCATCTGGCTTTTGCTCCACAAGCCCAAAGCTCCCTGGTCTGTATCTTCTCAGCACAACACCAATCACCTCTACACTATCTTTTAAGGAGAGACGAAATGCCATTTTCTGACTGACAATATTTTACATAAAGCTACAGTGAATTTGTTTTTGCTGCAAGTTGCTTCAGTGAATAACCAATAACCTGCATAAATTTATATCTTTACTCACATGGAAATAAAAACAGTACAGACACATACTCTTGATAGGATGTTATGCACAGAGTTTTGCAATTAAAACTTTAAGGCCGATCCACTCATCACAAGAGTAACCAGTTAATTATCAGTGGTTAACATCCCAGAGTCTGGAAGCCCACATGGATAACATGGCATAAAGGACATACTGCCAGAGGCCAAGTAGAAGAAAAGTATAGGAAGGGGTTGTTACCGATAAATATAAAATATTTTGCCAAGACAGAAATATTAACCAATACATGAAATTGAAAGACAAAAAAAAGATCAAACACCTTTAGAAAAAACTGTAACAAGAATCATGCACAGATATTTGAAGAGAATCCAAACACAGACGCCAAAATGGTACATTAATATGACCATTTATAGGGTCACCCTGAAGACGTCACTAGAAATGCATTCCTAGGGAATTCTGGGAAGTTACTTCAGCAATAGCTAACAAGAATATCTCAAAATAGCTCTGACAGTCAACATTCAAGATGGTGTTATGGAAAGAAAATTTAAAATGTAAAAATGTATGCCTTCCTCAGAAAATGAGATAAAATAAATGTGAAAATGAGATTCTTTGGCTTCAGAAACCCTGGATTAGCCATCAACGTTTCCAAGAAACTCCCCAGAAAAGCCTCAAAAAATTAGAAAAATGCACCAATCATAAACTTAACCAAAGCCAAAACAAAATCCCGATCAAAAAACTAAGCACAAGTCAAACAATGAAAGAACTGATGAAAAAGTACATTTGGATAAAGGTTTTGTAACTCATATGGTATTTATTAACAACGACTGGGAAAAAAGACATAATCAGAAGTTGAAATAAAAGTCTAAACTGAGAGATCAATCCACACCATAACCGAAGCCAAAACAAGAGACAAATCCATGATCAAAAAACTAAGCACAGCTCAAAGCCAGAAATGACTAACAAAAAAAAGTCTTGAACTTGTTAAACATATCTTTATGAAACGAGTTTTATTTTTCGCAAATTCAGATGAGGAAGTGCTTTGAAAGACAACATTTTAACATGTCACATCGTTACCGGGAGGTTACAACCACTGAGGACACAACTCTAACAATAGATGTTGCTGTTCTAATGACAACTGACACAAAATGGTGGCACCAATAAATAATCAAAATGGTAGCAAAAATGGCCTATACATTTATTACAACAATTAATTATTTCAAAAGAATGATTTCAGAATTAGATTGTTGACTGAGAAAAAAACCCACAATAAGTGAAAGAACATCCAGCTTGTGTGAAACAAAAGAGACAGGAATTACCTGAAAAGCAGATTCCTAACACCATCTGTGCATCAGCAATGCCATCTTTTTTGTGTGAAGTTGTAATGACTGCGCAGAAACAGTCATAGACAACTTTAAGTAAGGTTCAGGAGATGGAAGTCAGAATAGCAGGCTAAGATTCAACACCAGTAAATAAGAATATGACCATTTTAAACAAAGCCCAAAACATGAAGCAGAAATCAGGGTCAAAAAAGATGTAGCAAGAGGGTCAGATGCCAGGAATATGATTTATAGTTATTAGAAAAAACATCAGACATGAAATGAAGTCAGATAAGCAAAACAAGTCAAAACCAAGAGATCAAATTCATACAATAAGCAATATGGCAAGTTCTTAGAAATATCAGAATACTCAGACCATTTAGAAATGTGCAATGCGTGCCTTTATCTGATCGCAGCCATGACGTCATATGAGATGCACCTCTGATTGTTAAGCGGAGCAACAACCTAGGAACTCCACAAAAAAATGATGCAGTTTATTTCAAAATAATATGTTATGGGAAAAGAATTCAAAAACATATATTTATGCAAATGCATCAAAACTAATAATAATAATACATTTTATTTATACAGCACCTTTCCCATGCCCAAAAAATGAGTGCAGCTACTAAATTGTTTGATTTTAGAAACACCCAAAACAACAGCATGGTGATTTTCTTTTAGGCAAAGACATGACAAAAAATTAAAATAAACTCATATCATGAAAGAAGATTTTGAGAACATTTGTTATTTGGAATTTATTTTCAGATTTAGTCAGTCAATCATTCTCCAACCCGCTATATCCTAACACAGGGGTACAGGGGTCTGCTGGAGCCAATCCCAGCCAGCACAAGGCGCAAGACAGGAACAAACCCCAGGCAGGGTGCCAGCCCACCACAAGGCACACACACACACATACCAAGCACACACTAGGGACAATTTAGGATTGGCAATGCACCTAACCTGCATGTCTTTGGACTTTGGGAGGAAGCTGGAGTACCCGGAGGAAACCCATGCAGACACGGGAAGAACATGCAAACGCCACACAGGGAGGACCTGGGAAGCGAACCCAGGTCTCCTAACTGCGAGGCAGCAGCGTTACCACTGCCACACTGTGCCACACTGTGCCACCCCTATCCAAGTTTAGTTACTATAAATTTACTTTTTCTTCTTTAGCTATGTCATTTGATAATAAATATGATAGATAGATAGATAGATAGATAGATAGATAGATAGATAGATAGATACTTTATTAATCCCAAGGGGAAATGTACATACTCCAGCAGCAGCATACTGATAAAAACAATATTAAATTAAAGAGTGATAACAATGAAAGTATAACAGACAGACAATAATTTTGTATAATATTAACGTTTAAGGGTGGAATTGAAGAGTCGCATAGTGTGGGGGAGGAATGATCTCCTCAGTCTGTTGGTGGAGCAGGACAGTGATAGCAGTCTGTCGCTGAAGCTGCTACTCTGACTGGAGATGATCCTGTTCAGTGGATGCAGTGGATTTTCCAGGATTGACAGGAGCCTGCTCAGCGCCCATCACTCTGCTACGGATGTTAAACTGTCCAGCTCTGTGCCTACTATAGAGCCTGCCTTCCTCACCAGTTTGTCCAGGCGTGAGGCATCCCTCTTCTTTATTGCTTTGCATTAAACTCCTATACTTTCTCAGAAGAACTTGGACGATTGAGAAAATGAAGTAAATACCAGGCACCAACTATGAGCAGATTGTCAGTTCTCTCTTGTTGGATTATACAGCTGAGAAGGGTCATCTCCAATAGTAAGGTGCCTGGGAAGGAGTAAGTGACAGTAAGGGAAATGGTAAACTAGCCTCCAATGTCTTGGGGAGACCACTTCGGTCTGCTGTAGCCTATATTTGTAAGTTCATATCAGAAGCATTAGAGGAAAGGTAGGCTGCGCAGGCACTATTCGCACATCTTTTAGAGCGTGTTTGTGTGCACTGTCAGTGCTTCTGTGTGTGCATCCTCCTTTTGGATATGTGGGAGTAAGCCATCCAATAACTAATTTAATGAGCTGCACTCATCCCATGATAATGCATCATCATTCTGTTAAATTGTCAATAGTCTTCCTCTCACTCAGTGACACACTATACATACATATAAATATTCTCATTTTTGTTTTCCACTTTAATCAGCTGTGACTCACTATAATACTGCATACTACTGCTCAGACAGCTTTCATAACCTTTACCCTTCAGTTCCAGTGAGGCTACTTTAGAAGTCAAAATAGAGGAAAGTTCACAGAATTAATTCCGTGCTTCTTTCTCCCTAGATATCATTGCTATGATCACATATCCATCTGCACTTAACATGTCATCATGTCTCCAAAACAGTATCTAAATATCAAATTTACACTTACATCATCAGCATACTGCACCTCCCTCACACATTCACAAGGTTACACTTACTGGCGGTTGACTACTTTTCACACCATTATATCCTTTATATACCAATTTTTGAGAAAGGTTGAATTGAATTGAGTTATTCCTCAACACATTTACCAGACATGTTGCATGGTCATGTAACTACAGTACCTCTCCCTTGTCTTTTGCCCTTCACAAACAACAATTTCTGGTCTTTCATACTTGCAGCTTTCAAACTAGCTTTCCATTTCAGTATATTCACCTTCTTTTATTCCGTTTCAGTTGTTGCCATTAAAATAAGATCATCGACCTATAAGAACTCCATGTCCACACTTCCATGGTCGCCAGTTCCATCACTATCATTAAAGGCAACAGACTCAGAATTGACCCTTGGTGCAGCTCCAGTTTCTCCTCAAAAGTTTTACTGCTGTCCCCATCTGCTATCCTTATCACCATTCATGCTTCCTCATACAATGACATCTCTGCAGACACTAACCTTTTACCTACACTTAACTTTCTAATTGACCACCTCAGCTTTTCTTCAGGACTATAAATCCATAAAGCAGCTTCATTCCCTTCACCAGATGCTTTCCCTGTATATGCCTGACCAGGGCATAATACTGGCTAGTACAGCTCCAAAATACCGCCAGTAAATGGTTGCATACTAGCACCTCATACTCCAAACACCTCCCTACTGAAGTCTATATTATTGCACTTGAAAATTCAAGGGGAAAACCCCTACCTTCACCCAATGTTCTACAATATAGTATGTACTGTATAAACAGCGTAGTCAAAATTACAAGGGGGAAAACTCATCATGTCACAAGTAGAACCAAGAAGATAGTAGTATCAATTATTTGTTTTTTTTTGTTTGTTTTTTCTGTCCACCCTGGCCATCGGACCTTACTTATTCTATGTTAATTAATGTTGACCTATGTTTATTTTTTATTGTGTCTTCTATTTTTATATTCATTTTGTAAAGCACTTTGAGCTACATGTTTTGTATGAAAATGTGCTATATAAATAAATGTTGATTGATTGATTGATATGCTTTAAAAATGGCATCTGTCTTTCTTTTGTCATCTGCTTCATGATCCTGAACGCATTTCTCATTGCATCCTCATTCTGTAGCTGTTAGCTTATTGGGCTCTATCAACAATGTTCCTAACATTTGGCTTTGCTTCCTTATAGGTCATACTGTAACCTTCTGATTTTCTTTTCAATCACTTCTTATAGACTTTCATTTTTCCTCAATTGCCATCTCTACCTTAGCATTCCACTAAAATATTTCATTGTGTCACATCACAACAGACCTGTACATAGAAACTTAGAGAACTGTGGAAATATGAAAGATTTGCATACAAAAGAGTAAATTTACAATTTGTGAATACTAATAGGGGTGATTGATTATTTATAGCAATGTCTCTTTTCAAAACTGTCTCATACAAATATGTGCCTAAGGGGTGACATTTCAGAAAACACATACAGTATACATTGGGATATATCATCAGGCTTTATTTATTTGCATTTAAAGTTTCTCTAAAGAAACAAAAAAAAACCTATTGCCAAACAAACAGTCACTAACACTAATACATCATCACTCTATTTTCAACATTTCTAGTAACTCTCTACTTAAATCACCAGCCAAATGGGTACCTTATGATGATGGTGACAGTTTAGTTATAATCCTATGAAGGAAGGCACATTTCATTTAAATTTATAAAATAAACTGACAAACTAATTCATTGAAAACTGATGTATTCAATGAAATTGAAGTATAATGAGTATCTTTAAAAAATACTTATGATTCCCATTTAGTATGTTCAACATATGCAAATAATGCAATATAACTATCCAATCAATGCACCACTTCCAGAGTAATTTTCCAGAGAGACAGAAATTTTTAAAGTGCCAAAAGTAAATTTCATGGTGAACAATGTTGAACAGTATGTGCCAAGATTTAACGCAAGTTTTAATGTAAATATTATTTGAATTAAATTGTCTTTAGCAATGCATTTAAGAGCTACAGCCCTGTTGCAGTTTTGATCATTTAGTTTTATTTTGCCAGGTTTATGTCTTCTATGCTGCTATATCAGTTTGAGGATTATTATAATAATTTTTATTATTATATTTATTGTTGCTGTTTGTTATTGTTAGACTATTATCTATGTTGTAGCCTGCAATATTTTTCCCCAACCTTAATGAAAAGTTGGTGCCCAGCAGAACAAACTACAAGCCTGCACCTCAAAAAAAATAAAAGTAACAAGAGTGTTCAGTGTAAAGAGAACCTCTGAGAAGCTGTGTACAGTGTGTCCTGGGATTTAGAAGACCAGGTGTTAAGAACAAACACTGCTGTAATAATATAAAACAACTAGGGGGCTCCACCCCCTGCTCGCCCTTTCCCGTGTTTGGTTTACCAGATATACAATTTAAAGAAATTGTTATTTTCATGGGAATTGTTACATATACATTATTTTCACTTTTACTTTAAAAACTTTTGTAAAAACAATACTTGTCCTTTATTTCCAGCCCTGGGCATGGTCAAATTTCTTTCTCGCAGGGCGTATAACGCTGCTCGCATTGTGCAGGGGGGCGGCTGAACGCACGCTAAGGAGATCCCATCTGATCATCTGCTGCCTTTCTGCTGCTGGCAAGCTGCCTGTTATGCTTGTCACATGTCGTTATTTTAAGAGCTGGGAGCACATGATACGTATCTGCCAAAAGCAATCCAACAACTGCTAGATTAGATATCCTTGGACTTGTTTTAAATGATGGCTCACTGTCTTGTCTCGCATGACGCTGTAAAAACAATACTTGTCCTTTATTTCCGGCCCTGGGCATGGTTAAATCTCTTTCTCACAGGACATATAACGCTGCTCGCGTTGTGAAGGGGGCAGCTGCTGTCGCGATGCCCATCGATCATTTTAAAGCTTGTACAGCCACTGTTCTTTTTGCTACTTCGTGTCTCTGCTGCTTGCATTGTGAAGAGGGGGGGTTAGGGTGGCTGAATGCATGCAAGGAGAAGTGGTCGGATCATCTGCTGCGAGCTGCGTGTTTTGCTTGTCGCTTGTCATTGTTTTAAGAGCTGGGAGCAAGTTAGAGTGTCTCTTGCGGGGCTTCAAATTGTCTGAGATCACGTCTTGCCTCCCTAGTCTGCCTCCCCAAGATTTTTTTTTTTTATAATAGATATAATCAGACAGTTGTATTGAGTTTAAGTGTTCATAAGCCACTTATTTTGCCACCCTAAGCAACTGCCTAGCTTGCCTAAATGATACTGCCCTTTGCCAAAAAGCAGACAGTTGAATTAAACTGTATAATTTATTGTACATTTTGGAAGCATGAAGCTTATTTGTCACAGGTAGGAGATGGTCCTTGGTCACTAGATACCTAATAATCAAGGATTAGGAACAGTTTTATTAGCCATTGAAAACTAAAAAGATATACTGAGCCTAAATTAAAGATTTAAATTAATTGCTAATTTTCCTTACACTAATCTGCTGCAATGGATACACAGGAATACTAAATTAACATTATTCAAACTTACTAACCTGTCTATATCCTATGATACTTCAGTTTCCGTATGTTTGTTCCATGGTAGGATACTCTACTATACTTTACATTTCTACTAGATTTTAATTAAACAAGACCACTTCAATCTGTTATTGCAGTTTGCTCTTTAATTTTTTTCACATCATTTCATAGTATAATAATTCAGATATGCCAAAGATTAGAACAAACTAATTAACACTTTAAGTGGAACTGTAATAAAAAAAAATTACTTGTTAACTATTTTTCTCATTAACAACTAAAGGCTGATATCATAATGGGACTGAACATCAGCTACTGTGCTTTATTTCTTAATTATGTGTTATTATTGAAGCAATAGCAGAAGTACTGTACCCACAGACAAACAAAATGATGAATTTTTTATCTGCAATTTTACTACATTTTGTCCAAACAAGCAGGCTTAACAGAGTCATTGAGATGGAATAACAGCTTATTCTGAATAGACCTTGTAAATCTTTCTTGAATCAAGCATAAAATTGCAGAACTTTACCTGCTTACTTTATATTCCTACCATGCCATCTGTCTGGTCCACAGAGGATGAGCACATATAGTGATGCAACTTGGCAGTGCATTTCCAACAAGAAAAGTCAAGCCATTAGACTACAAACAGGCAGCTGAAACACACGTTTGGGTGTAGATATGGACAAGCATGTAAGTTTTAGCCAAGATCCTTTCCCCAGCTTTTCAATTTTGTGTTCATTTTTTACAGTAGCTCCAGTTATTATTTAGTTTATATGGTTAATGTATTGTTTTTGTTATGTTTAAGAATATTTCTGGACTCTCTCTGAGCACGTCACCAAATTTTGTGTCATTACATTGGTTACCCATGTCCTTCAGAATTAATTTTAAAATACTCCTGATGGTGTATAAAGCCTTAAGTGAGTCCCAAGTTATTTATAGTCTAATAAGAAGATCAGGGGTTTTCGTCCCAGGTCCTCCCTCTGTGGTAGTGCAATGAATATCTTGGAGTGCCTGTCCTCCTGCAAATCATAGCATCAGATTTTCTAATAGAGGACTGCTTATAATTCCAAGATTCAAGCTTAAAAGAAGTGATGAAGGTGGTCTTTTGCTATTACGCACTAGAAAACTTTACCTATGCATATGCCAGGTTAATACTATGGAATGTTTTAAGAAACTCCAAAAATCCCACTTTTTAAATTTCTTTTTTTTTTTTTTAATTTTGTAACTTCAATTTAATTCTACTCTTAATAGTCTAGATATGTATAGAACTATCATTTTCTTCAATGAATCTGTTGGCAGTCACCACATCGAATCTTCTAAGACAAAGTCTAAAAAAAACCAATAAAGAACTACTTAAGAACATCCATGTTAGACGGAATGTCCAGTGGAAGTTGGGTGGTCTTTTGGCCTGGAATCCCTACAGGTTTAGTTTTTTTCTCCAGCTTAACTTGAGTCTTTTTATTTTTTATGTCAACCCTGGCCATCTGGTCTTGTCATTGGATTGATTTACAAACTTACAGAAAAATATATATTTAAGGACTCTACTACTCCTAATTATATATATTACCTCATTATCTTTTGCATATACAGTCATGTGAAAACATTAGGACACCCTTTGAAAGCATGTGGTTTTTTGTAACATTTTTAATAAATGGTTATTTCATCTCCGTTTCAACAATACAGAGAGATTAAAGTAATCCAACTAAACAAAGAAAACTGAAGAAAAGTCTTTTCAAGATCTTCTGTAAATGTCATTCTACAAAAATGCCTATTCTAACTGAGGAAAAAGATAGGACACCCTCACATGTATTCCCTCTTAAATTGGCTCAGATCTCACACAGGTATATCACACCAGGTGCACATAATTAGTAGATCGTTACTCTGCATGTTGAATGAGGCTTGCCCTATTTAAACCTCAGACATTTAGTTTGGTGTGCTCCTGACTGTTGAAGTGAGAGTGAGCACCATGGTGAGAACAAAAGAGCTGTCAGAGGACTTCAGAAAAGATTGTAGCAGCCTATGAGTCTGGGAAGGGATTTAAAAAGATCTCAAAAGATTTTGAAATCAGCCATTCCACTGTCCGGAAGATAGTCTACAAGTGGAGGGCTTTCAAAACAACTGCCAACATGCCCAGGACTGGTCGCCCCAGCAAGTTCACCCCAAGAGCAGACCGCAAGATGCTAAAAGAGGTCTCCAAAAACCCTAAAGTGTCATCTCGAGAACTACAGCAGGCTCTGGCTACTGTTGATGTAGAAGTACATGCCTCTACAATCAGAAAGAGACTGTACAAGTTTAACTTGCATGGGAGGTGTGCAAGGAGGAAACCTTTGCTTTCCAAGAGAAACATCGAGGCCAGACTGACATTTGCCAGAGATAAAGTTGACAAAGACCAGGACTTCTGGAATAATGTTCTTTGGACAGATGAGTCCAAAATTGAATTATTTGGACACAACAGCAGAGGACATGTTTGGCGTAAACCAAACACAGCATTCCAAGAAAAGAACCTCATACCAACTGTGAAGCATGGAGGTGGAAGTGTCATGGTTTGGGGCTGCTTTGCTGCAGCAGGACCTGGTCAGCTCACCATCATAGAATCCACGATGAATTCTACTGTGTATCAGAAGGTGCTTGAAGAACATGTGAGACCATCAGTTAGAAAATTAAAGCTGAAGCGGAACTGGACCATGCAACATGACAATGACCCAAAACATACTAGTAAATCAACCAAAGATTGGCTGAAAAGAAGAAATGGAGAGTCCTGGAATGGCCAAGTCAAAGTCCAGATTTGAATCCCATTGAGATGCTGTGGGGTGACTTGAAAAGGGCTGTACGTGCAAGAAACCCCTCAAACATCTCACAGCTGAAAAAGTTCTGCATTGAGGAGTGGGGTAAAATTTCCTCAGACCGATGTCGAAGACTGGTAGATGGCTACAAGAACCGTCTCACTGCAGTTATTTCAGCCAAAGGAGGTAACACTCGCTATTAGGGGCAAGGGTGTCCTATCTTTTTCCTCAGTTAGAATAGGCATTTTTGTAGAATGACATTTACAGAAGATCTTGAAAAGACTTTTCTTCAGTTTTCTTTGTTTAGTTGGATTACTTTAATCTCTCTGTATTGTTGAAACGGAGATGAAATAACCATTTATTAAAAATGTTACAAAAAACCACATGCTTTCAAAGGGTGTCCTAATGTTTTCACATGACTGTAACATTCATTATTGTCCTTATCTAAATTATTATTTTTTTGCATGTAACTACTTTTTGACATGTTGAAAGCAATTTAAGTGACATCCTTTGTAAGAAATTGTGTTGTGGAAATAAATGTTGTTTTCTCATTATGTTCTCTGCGTTTTGGGGGCAGAACCACAAGAAGGGGAACCAGCCTTTCCATCACTGCTAGGGACCTCCCCCTGCCAATTAAAGAAGGCTGGGCAGTGAGTCCCAAGTTATTTATAGTCTAATAAGAAGATCAGGGGTTTGCGTCCCAGGTCCTCCCTCTAGGGTAGTGCTATGAATAGTGAAAAAAACATTATATAAATGTAATGAATTATTTTTATTGTTATTATTAGATAGAAGAGTGATGAGTGATTGTTTCTCAAAATGTAGTGTTTGAGTGAACTCACACAATGCTTTTCAAGCATTAATTTAAAAGTAATGAAAAGAGCACTGCGGTGGGTTGGCACCCTGCCCAGGATTGGTTCCTGCCTTGTGCCCAGTGTTGGCTGGGATTGGCTCCAGCAGACCCCAGTGATCCTGTGTTCGGATTCAGCGGGTTAGAAAATGGATGGATGGATGGATGAAAAGAGCAAATATTAATAAATACAGTCCTTTATAATTTGATTTTAAAAAGTCAGTGAATAAGGAGGAACAAAACAGTTAAAATATTAAAAATTACTTTACCTGTAATTCTTCATTCTTCCTAACCCACTTATCCAGGGGAGGGTCATGGGGCAGCTGGTGCCTATCCAGTGTCGTGGACTTTCTGTTACTGTCTTAATGAGGTTTAGATATCCTCCCTGTATCTTGTATCTTTCTCTGTAGGTACTCTGGTTTTACTCATATATTTCAAAGTCATTCAAGGTTGTTAATAAGTAAATCTGAATTAGCTCTGTGTAAGAGTGATAGACTGGTGCTCTTTCAAGGGCCGCTACCTGCTTTTCATATACTGCAGTTATAACCCCCTCCAAGCATTCGGCTATCCTTGTTTGTTATTTATCATATTTTGTATATTACATGAAATTACTGTTTTATATATCATCATGATAACCTAAACCATGCTTTTGAATTACTCACATCCTAAAGAAACAAATACATCACAGAAGAGAGACACAGGCAGCACTTCACAAAAACATAAATAAATAAATAAAAAGCAGGGGATGTATATACTTATTTCATCTTCCTCTACTGCGAAACTCTGTTTGAGCCCTGCAAGCCAGTGGCTATAAGCTAAAATAAATTCCCAGCAGTTACAATGTATAAAAGCACTGAAGTATGACAACACAATTAATGCATTGTAGCCAAAAGTGGTGAACTGTACAGTCACCTACAGCGTGATGGTATTTTTATGTGTGAGTGTCAACAGAGTTCAAGACTGATTCACTTTAGCAGAAGCTGTTATGGTCAAATGCAACAGAAGCTTCAATTTTCCAATGCCTTCCCCTGTAAACAAACTCAGAGCAATATACTCTATAGAGTGATAGCCCTATAATTTGCAGTATGCCTGACACAAAATATGCACACAGTACAAATTTTAATGTCAAATATGAACAATAGGACCATGATATAATAAGTATGCATACTTTGGTAAAGACAACCATACATTTTTTATACATGCGTATTATGCAGCAAATGTATATATTATATACTGTATATATGGATTTGGATGTTTACCGACAATCGCAAGCGTTACCTGTGCCACACATGTGCGACTAGGAACGAGCTGAAGGGACCAAGTGGAGGTGATTACCCGCCAGGCCAGGGGTTGGCGGGGTGTTCTAAACCTGTGTCTGTTATTTCTGCAGATCAAATACAGGAAAACCTGCCTGACCTGACGTCACTTCCTGTTCCAGCACCCAGACTGACGTCACTTCCTGTTCTGGCACCCAGAATAACGTCACTTCCAGGTTACAGAATATAAAATCCTCCAGCTTGGCTAACTAATTCAGTTCAGTGTGGGAACTCAAACAAGCAACATCGCTGTGTCAAATTTAATCCTTTGCAGCTAGGAACAATATACGGGTGGCTGCCCCAAACCTTTTTTAAGAGTGTTGAGACTTGTTCTTTCACAGTGGTGTAGTCGGCAGGATGGCCTCCTGGTGGAATCAGAAGCCGAACCTACATTATGTCCCAATACATCATCGTGATGGACCACCAAAGACCTATCAGGTAGGAGAGTACCGTTCTTGTGTTGCCGAGCTGGGGTCTGACGGTGTGTGTCGGGGGGGATCTGGAGTATGTTCCGACCCAGTTCTCCTTAAAGAGAACCTGGGAGTGTAGGCAGAAGACCTACAGACAAGGGCCAGGTTCTGAAAGGAACACAGTGGAGACCTATTATGGGCTCCCGAGGATGGGGACCGACCCAAAGAAACCCACAAAGAAAAATTTCTTTGGAAATGGTGGGGGTGCCCTGGCTCGGCAGGTGAGGGAAATAATGAATTGGGAGTACAACCCAGAAGAATCTCTCAAAGGACAGGCATGAAACTATGGGCAAAAGTCGGGTATTGATAACTGCCATCTAATAAAAATGCCCGAAACATTGTAGAAAAGGTGGCCTGTGCAATAATAATAAATGGCCTACCCACTAAACTCGCCCAGCTGACCTGGGGACAATCATACAATAACATGATCACCATCCTGGGGATAATTAACACCTTGAGGGAGGAAACCTACTTGGGAGAACCAGAACGGAATCCCTGTGAACCCAGAGGGAGTTGTGCCATTAAATTAGGGTCTTTCTCTTACATTGCAGAACATGCTTTGGAAAACTCCGATGCACGGCAGAGGGCTTCGCAAGGTGACACGATAGTCTGCGGAGAGATGCAGAACGAGGGGCAGACTGCTCCTGTTAATCCTTTGGCCTTTTCTCACACGGGAAAAACGCTAGTCAATGGCTTTAAAGTACCATCTTTATTTGACTCTGGCAGTAACATTACCATTGTTGCTCGCCATTTAGTTTTGCCTTGACAAAAGTTAAAAATAAAGACCTGTCTAACCTGTATTCATGGGGATTTCCGATCGTACGAGTCCACCCACTGCTACATCTGCCAAAACGGCGTTGTAAAAAAAATAATAGTGGCAGTGCACGACAATCCTCCATTCCCCTTGATACTGGGTAGAGATTTGTCTGATAAAAACTCCGGCAAAACAATCACTATCCCAACAAAAACACTAGGTCTTGTTATGGACACTGATTCTGCGTCCCTAGCTACCTCCACGCCGTGTACACAGCCAGTAGGGGAGCAGAATGCGGCCTTAGGGAATGATGTGGAAAAAGCCGGAACATCACAGAGTGATATGTCATCTCCAAGCGCTGCGCCGGCCCGGTCTGAAACCACGCCCCTTGAGGTCGAGTCTGATCCCCTCAGTCGTCTGCAATTTCAGTTTAGACAGACACCAGCGTCATTTAAAAGGGAGCAATGGAATGACGACTCCCTTAAATTTGCAAAAAATACAGTTGTCTTAGTAGATGGCCAGCGCACAACACATCCCATGCCACAAGGTCCCCACTTTGTATTAAATAATGACCTTTTATATCGGGTGGGAGATCATGAAGGAGAGGTAATTTCACTGCTCTTAGTTCCATAGACTTACCAACGACAAATCTGTGAACTAGCTCATACCCACCTCCTGGGAGCCCATCTGGGTCCCGAGAAAACTTTACAGCGAGTCAAGCTCTGATTTTTTTGGCCTGGTATTAATGAGGAGGTTTGCCATTTTTGCATGTCCTGTCCAGACTGTCAATTATGGCAGATTCCTCGAAGGGACCGTGCTCCTCTAATCCCTTTACCCCTAATTGATGTCCCATTTGAACGTATCGGGGTTGACTTGGTGAGACCCCTACAGCCTTCAGCCAGAGGACATAAATATATAAAGGTCCTGGTGGATTATGCCACCCGATATCCTGAAGGTGTTCCATTATGCTCAGCCACATTTCTAAAAATATCGCAGGGGAGTTAGTAGGAGTATTTGCGTGATTCAGAATCCCTAAAGAAATCCTGACGGAGCAAGGGACTCCATTTTACCTCGGAGACGTTCAGGGAGACAGCTAAGTTACTGAAAATGAAACATTTAAAGACCTCTGTATATCATCCTCAAACAGATGGTCTAGTCGAGAGGTTTAATCAAACTCTCAAGCAGATGCTACGCAAAGTAGTCAATGAGGACGGAAAGAACTGGGATTAGCTCCTCCCCCTCGTCCTTTTTGCATACCTGGAAGTCCCACAAGCCTCCCCGGGTTCTCACCCTTTCAATTATTGTATGGAGGACAACCCTGGGATTTATTGGATATATTGAAAGAAGGATGGGAAGAGGAGGTCCTTCCCTCTGTAAATATACTTGAATATATCGCACAATTACGCGATAGATTTGCAAAAGTTAGACCTATCCTATATTCTCACATGGAGAAGGCATAAGCAGCCCAGGCTCATTGTTACAACCGTGGCACATCTCTTCGGGAGTTCCATCCAGGGGATCGTGTCATGGTATTGGTTCCTACCTCACAATCCAAATTACTGGCTCATTGGCAAGGCCCATATGAAGTTAAGGAGAGGAAGGGTCTGGTCGATTATTTAATTATCCAACCTAATTGTCAACCTAAAGAGCAGATTTATCATGTCAATTTGCTGAAACCATAGAAGGAAAGGGATCCCGATCCCTCCTCCGGACAGCCCTGCTAACTCTTCGCTCATGAATTACACCTTAACTTTGGTGATGATTTGACTCGCCAACAACGACAGGAGCTCAAAGCAGTTATCCTGTCTGTCCCAGAGGTAGTGAGTGAAATTCCTGTACGAACCTCCCTGGTTACACATGACATAGTGACGAAACCAGGGGTTATAGTCAGAGAACGCCCATATCGGATTCCTGAAGCAAAAAAGACAGAAGTGGAGTTGTAAATCAAACAAATGCTGGATCTAGGTGTAATAGAGGAAAGTTTTAGTCCCTGGTCCAGTCCTATCGTGTTGGTCAAAAAGCCAGACGGAAGTTGGAGGTTTTGCAATGACTTCCGTCGGCTTAACCAAGTTTCCCAATTCGACGCCTATCCGATGCCACGAGTGGATGACCTCCTTGAGCGGCTACGACATGCCAAATATTTGATATGACAAAGGGGTACTGGCAGGTTCCCTTAACGGACTCCGCAAAGGAAAAGACTGCATTTAGCATTCCTATCGGACATTGGCAGTATCGTGTACTTCCATTCAGATTACATGGGGCACCCGCTACCTTCCAATGTCTGGTGGACAAAGTGCTCCGACCCCATAATTCTTACAGTGCTGCCTACTTGGATGATGTTGTCATCTATTCCAGCACATGGAAGGAACATCTACTGCAGGTTGATGCTGTATTACGGACACTAGCGAATGCCGGACTTTGTATTAATCCAAAAGAAATGCCATTTTGGATTAGTCGAAGCCAAATATTTAGGTGACCTAGTGGGCCGGGGTATGGTCAAACCACAATGCTCCAAAATAGATGCCATAGTGAATTGGCCCCATTCGATAACCAACCGGCAGGTACAAGCATTTCTTGTCTTAGTGGGTTACTAGCGGGTTTGTACCCCGGTTTTCTGAGAGAGCAACACCCTTGACAAATCTGACAAAGAAGGGGAAACCTAACCACGTGGTCTGGGATGATAATACTGACGCTGCATTTAGTGACCTTAAGCAGGCCCTTACATCAGCTCCTATTTTGAAGGCACCTGATTTTACTTTGTCTTTCATTCTCCAGACGGATGCTTTGGACACAGGTTTTGGTGCTGTGCTGAGCCGATGTATCGATGGAGTGGAACACCCCGTTATGTACCTGAGTCGGAAACTGTTGGAACCGAGAGACCAGGGGCCTCATGTATAAACGGTGCGTACGCACAGAAATGTTGCGTAAGAACTTTTCCACGTTCAAATCGCGATGTATAAAACCTACACTTGGCGTAAAGCCACGCACTTTTCCACGGTACCTCATGCCTTGTCGTACGTAAGTTCTCCGCTCGGTTTTGCAGACTGGCGGCACCCAGCGTCAAAGCAGTGCTACTGTTCTTGTGTGGTTACTCATTATTTTTCTGACGCGGCTTTATAAATACTCTGAAACTAACCGCATATTGTTTATTAGTGTAACATATCTGATTGTAATTAACTCTTTTAGGGCTAATTTTTTTTTTATTTCTTATCTCCCAGGGCTGAATATTTTTCTAAAAACTAACATGTTTTAAAAAAGAACACAAAGCAATTGTTTAACATATCAAATCAACAAAAAAATTAACTTTTGACAAATGTTACTGACTTGCATGTTGTATGAGAATGCATACTCTATGATTTCACATACTGTACATATCACATACATTTTACACAGCAAAGTCCTGCAAAGTCTGATCTTGCTCAAAGCAGCCAATTTCAGTCATTGCCACATTGCACTGCTTACAATACGTGTTGCTTTGGTGCCTACTTTTCAATTGTCTGTTGCTGCACTTTCCAGGGGGTGGCGGGGTGCTCTAAACCTTTGTCTGTTATTTCTGCAGATCAAATACGGGACAACCTACCTGACCTGATGTCACTTTCTGTTCCGGCACCCAGACTGACGTCACTTCCTGTTCCGGCACCCAGAATGACATCACTTCTGAGTTACAGAATATAAAATCCTCCAGCTTGGCTAACTAATTCAGTTCAGCGTGGGAACTCAAACAAGCAACATCGCTGTGTCAAATTTAATCCTTTGCAGCTAGGAACAATATACGGGTGGCTGCCCCAAACCTTTTTTAAGAGTGTTGAAACTTGTTCTTTCACATCTGGTAGGTGACAACCCAAATAATCAGATTGCAATTCAGACCTAAGGACTGTATATTAAACCAAAACTTGTTAATCGGTGTGATTCACGACACAAATTATATGGACTAGTGCTATAAAATGCAAGGTGCTGAGGATATTTGTGAGCAAAAAAAGCAGGAGATGATACGAGAGACAATTACTATGTTTACATGCATTTCAATAAAATGATTATTCAGGAAACCTGATTTCTAAAATGTCATATAAACTCTTATTCTGGATAGAAAAAATCGGGTTATTGGCCTCTGAGAAATCTGATTAACAGAGGTATTTTTCTCTGCGAATAATCCAATTATGTGGCGATGTAAACCTTTAAAAGGGTTACTGTTAAAGATTTTGTAGTCTGCACATGTCCATTGCACTCTGTCAGCCTGCACATGTACTGTATTTGCTTTGCACACACTTTCAGCATCCATGGGTAGAAGCATCCACAAAATACATTTCCAGATGCCAATGTTCATTATTTCTTCTCCTGGCTGAAATAATGTGTCTCAATATTTCAGAAATTGCTACTTGTACAGTATGTTGATGAGCTGAATGTACAGTGCTAAGCTCAGCAATACAACCTCCAGAGTAATAGGGCAATACGTTAAAAGTAATGTACATTAAATAGTTTGATTGCTTTTTAAAGTGACGAGTAACCTAATGCAAATCTTACTGAAGTGAAAATACCTGTGTTATTATTCCAGCAGCACTGGGTATAAGGCAAGAAGCAAATGTACTGTTACACCACTCCTTTTTCAGGCTTAATCACACAGAAAAGCAAGAAAAGAGTTAATTGTATGCAAACTGGTTATAGAAATCTATAAGCAAAGTATCAATTTGATTAAACATATTTGTAAAACAGAAGAAAATGATTACAGGCGGATTCACAGTGGCCAACAATGACGTTTAATTCTTTTTTACTTATTTTAATGACGTCAGAGAATTTTGCCAAAGGAGAACTCCAGAATATTACTTGCACATGTAAATGTGGATTATTAAGAAACCGGGTTTCTGCCTTAACCTAATTACTGCATGAGTGTGCTTATAAAAACACTGAATTATCATAGTCAAAAAATGAAAGATAAGAGTCAAAAACACCACAAAGCAAACAAAACCGAGCAACCGAAACCAAAGCAGCTAGGAAGTACACTAGGATGTACTTGTTATGAAGCTAACCACCATAAAAAGCAAAAGGGTTTTGTATCCATCATAGGGTAACTTGAATGTGTGATCTCTGTCATACATATCATGTCAGAAGCATGACAATGCTATCATGTGACCAGTACCAAGCTGTTACATTAATAACGAAAATCAAGACTTTAAAAATGATGACTTTATTAATTTCAATTCAAAATATAAATCAAACATGTAAAAACCTTTTAAAATGTGTAAAAACATCCATTGAACTGTGTATATACTGTAACTTGATTCTTTACTGTATTTATATCAAGATATAGCTTGCAATTTATACACATGTAGCCCTTAAAAAATTGAACAGTAGTAGCAAATGATATGGTAGGTCAAAGTTCAAGGAGAAAAAGGTATATGGGAAGGTGAAAAGGAAGTAGAGGCAAGGAAAGAGATGGAGAGAAGAAATTTCTAGATGGGTAGCACACACATTTAGAAATTACATGAGGAATGGTTAAGTTATAGACCAGATAATTAAACTTAAATTATAAGCGATGGATATTGGTTGTTTTTGCTATAGACTTCAACCAGAAGCTTATTTAGTAGATAGACCATTCCAAAGCTAAATGATTTGATACACTGTGGGCTGTTGCAGTGATTTCCAAGGACTGTGCTGAGTAAGCCAAACCAGAAAACTGTGAAAGTGTTTTCTCTTAGGAGCTGGAAAAACTGGAACTTCTGTGAAAATTGAAATTCCGAAGTGTGTCAGACCTACTACCAGCTGAGTGTCAGCCAGAGCTGAGCACATCATTAACACAATGTCAACCATATGGATCATCTCATCACTGTTGAAGACAATGGCGTGGAGTTTCCTGGGTTTCCTAAAATGGTGAAGGAGCCACTCACTTCACCTGCACTGCTTAGAAGCGTCAACAAAGCCTGCAACATTTTATTTATTGTATCGTTTTCATTTCAGTTTTATATTTGTTTATGTAATATACTGTTTGTAAAGAGGTTTTGGTACACATTTAAGCCATCTCAGGGAATTCAATTTATATAAATATACTGTGTGTGTATATATATATATATATATATATATATATATATATATATATATATACAGTATATATATATATATATAGTAAAATACGTAACAGGAGACAGCATAAAGTTTTGGGGTCCGCCAGCCCCGTATATTGTACAGTAAATAATATTTTCCAAGTCAAGTTATGCACCAAAATAAACATTCATAACGCGACGCCGAACCATGGCGTCGCGGCCATTTTATTGGGGAGGAGCCGGAAGTGGAGGAATGCTGGGAAGGACCGTGAGGAAGGCTGGGAAGGTTGACGTCAGGGCAAGATGGCAGAGGAAGGGCGGAAGTGCCGCACTGCGGTCAAACTCGGCTATGAGGGAGGGAGGTCCTTTTTCCTATGAGAAGGCAGAGGGAGAAAGTTAGTACCCCACCATTCCCTGCCGGCGAACACGTTCCCAGGTGCGGTCGAATCAGTCCGCGGCCTCCTACTCGCGCGTGCGTGACTATATATATATATATATAGTGGCACCTCGGGTCATGATCGTAATTCGTTCCAAATCTCTGGTTGTAACCTGATTTGGTCGTGACCCGAAGTAATTTCCCCCATAGGACTGTATGTAAATACAATTAATCCGTTCTAGACCGTACGAACTGTATGTATGTTTTTTTTAAAGATTTTTAAGCACAAAAATAGTTAATCATACCATACAATGCACAGCGTAATAGTAAACTAAATGTAAAAACATTGAATAACACTGAGAAAACCTTGAACAGAGAAAAGTAACATTGCAAGAATTCACGCTATAGCCTTACGAACTGCCTGCTGTAAACACTTTTTTTAAAATGAGTTTTAAGCACAGGGAAAAACTTGAACATTTGAAAAATCCATAATTTAATAAACAACCAAGAAAATATATATAACTATGAAAGTGTTGATGTATATACAGTATATAAAACTGTGAATGTATGTGTTATTGATATATACTGTATTTATATATTTGAAAATAATAGCTCATACATTTAGACTGATCAATAAAGAAATCATGTGTATTTGATATTAAGTGGGTACAGATAGTAGATGTGAAGAGAGCATTAGCATTGTGCTAAGGCATCAGTAAATAGATTTAGATTATAAGTTCATTGCTCTTTTGTATATAGAGATAAGATAAAAGCACAGAAGAACAAAAACAAAGTGCTGAGGACTAGTTAGACTATGTATATTAAAAGGAACTCAGGTCAGCACCCTAAGTATAGGCCAAAGAAGGCAAGGGGATGTTTCATACACAAATATAAATAGTTTAGTGTTTTTTTTTCACTCCTGCATTGGAATTCTGGACATGTACATCATATAGTGGCAACCTGACTTAACATCATCACATTGCTATTTTAACATGGTGCCTGATTTTGAAGACCAAATAACTTCAATTAGTTGCCTTTTTGTTCTGTTTTGAATTCAGTTATGATTTGCATATAATACAACTTTAAATTGCTTGGTTTTGTTTCTCAGTAAACAAATGTGTTTAGAAAGTCTATTTCACTCTCATCATTATTTTCTTTGATTTTTTTTACTTTGTTTTATCTTGGCCACTCTCCTGCTTTGTGCTACAGGTACATCAGATGATCAGTCACTGATTTTTCAAATAATCAAGGGCATGCTGAAATATTCTAGTCATAGGGAGGAAGGAAGAAAAGGGGAAGATTATATGGAACTGTGTTATTTTTTGGGCTAAATTTGTGAATTATATTTGATTAAGATAATAAAAAGGAAACCTTGCTTACACACTTGCCAACTTAGTCAAGGGCTATCAGGGTAAGATTTAAGATTTAAAATGGTTTAAGATTTAAGATGTAAGTGCTGTCTTGGTGGAGGTCAAGTGGTCTAGCTTTTGGACGTGTTCTTTTAATCAGCTGCACACAGCAGAAGAGCCACACCTCAGAAAGACTCTTATTTAAAGATATTGATTTGCCATCTTTGCAAATGTTTGTTTGAAGACATTAAAAAGTGGTAAAAGTCAAGATTTTAGGACTATCCATAGGAAGTGAGGTAAAACACTTATTTTTCAGGCAGAGTGTGCCAAGTGAAAACTTTCTTACATGTTCCAAAATCCAGTAGTAAACTTAAAATCAGTTACCATGGGACTTAAGAATCAGACAGTGAGGGGAACCATATATTTGCAGTTCAGCCAGGGTGAAATAAGATTACTGCCAAGAGTGAAGAAATTGTTCAAGACTCAGTAAATAGAATGACCTACCTTTTCCAATGTGATACTTTATTTCCAAAAATTTGACAAATCTTGAAACCAGTCTTTTTAAACATGATGGCTGATTCCTTCAAAGAAGTCACTCAAGGCAGTTCAAGAAATTGCTTGAATGCTCATCAAAACTACTGTACATGGTCGCATCATAGAACCATTCAAAGTATCACAGTATTTTTTAAAGATTTGTTCTACTAATATAATAACTTATCTTTTTGATCTTTTAAATTAGGACAAACTTTTGGTGATAAAAGTAGTCATCTGCAAGAAAACAGAGCACAAGTCCACATTGGGAGTCTGCTGACTATTAACCGTAAGCTGTAATTTTCTTATTAATTCTAAGACAGCTGCTCTGCTGTTTTTAAATTGTTAGTGTGTTAATCGAGGTTCCTCCTAAATTGCTGCAAGGTACTCCTCTCTATTGTGTCTCTGTTTCATAGCTGGTAAATTTGTGCATACCATCCATCCATCCATCCATCCTCTTCCGCTTATCCGATGTCGGGTCGAGGGGGCAGCAGCTTGAGCAGAGAGGCCCAGACTTCCCTCTCCCCAGCGTTCCCAGGAGACATAGTCCCTCCAGCGTGTCCTGGGTCTTCCCCGGGGCCTCCTCCCGGTTGGACGTGCCCGGAACACCTCACTAGGGAGGCGTCCAGGATGCATCCTGATCAGATGCCCGAGCCACCTCATATGACTCCTCTCGATGCGGAGGAGCAACGGATCTACTCTGAGCCCCTCCTGGATGACTGTGCTTCTCACCCTATCTTTAAGGGAAAGCCCAGACACCCTGCGGAGGAAACTCATTTCAGCCGCTTGTATTCACAATCTCATTCTTTCGGTCACTACTCATAGCTCATGACCATAGGTGAGGGTAGGAACATAGATCGACTGGTAAATTGAGAGCTTTGCCTTATGGCTCAACTCCTTTTTCACCACGACAGACCGATGCAGAGCCCGCATCACTGCAGACGCCGCACCGATCCGCCTGTCGATCTCACGCTCCATTCTTCCCTCACTCGTGAACAAGACCCCAAGATACTTGAACTCCTCCACTAGGGGTAGGATCTCTCCTCCAACCCTGAGATGGCACTCCACCCTTTTCCGGCTAAGGACCATGGTCTCGGATTTGGAGGTGCTGATTCCCATCCCAGCCGCTTCACACTCCGCTGCAAACCGATTCAGAGAGAGCTGAAGATCACAGCCTGATGAAGCAAACAGGACAACATCATCTGCAAAAAGAAGTGAACCAACCCTGAGTCCCCCAAACCGGACCCCATCAACACCCTGGCTGCGCCTAGAAATTCTGTCCATAAAAGTTATGAACGGAATCGGTGACAAAGGGCAGCCCTGGCGGAGTCCAACTCTCACTGGAAACAGGCTTGACTTACTGCCGGCAATGCGGACCAAGCTCTGGCACTGATTGTACAGGGACCGAACAGCTCTTATCAGGGGGTCCAGTACCCCATACTCCCTGAGCACCCCCCACAGGATTCCCCGAGGGACACGGTCGAACGCCTTTTCCAAGTCCACAAAACACATGTAGACTGGTTGACCAAACTCCCATGCACCCTCCAGGATTCTGCTAAGGGTGTGGAGCTGGTCTACTGTTCCGTGACCAGGACGAAAACCACACTGTTCCTCCTCTCCAGAACCCCTGAATAAACTTTTCTAGGGAGGCTGAGGAGTGTGATCCCTCTATAGTTGGAACACACCCTCCGGTCCCCCTTTTTAAAGAGGGGAATCACCACCCCGGTTTGCCAATCCAGAGGCACTGTCCCCGATGTCCATGCGATGTTGCAGAGACGTGTCAACCAAGACAGTCCAACAACATCCAGAGCCTTGAGGAACTCCGGGCGTATCTCATCCACCCCTGGGGCCCTGCCACCAAGGAGTTTTTTAACCACCTCGGAGACCTCAGCCCCAGTTTGGAGTACCCACCCTTTCTGGAGTCCCTGGAGGGGGTGCTAGAGGGCATACCTTCTGGGGACTCCCTCGTGCTGCTGGGAGACTTCAATGCTCACGTGGGCAATGACAGTGAGAACTGGAAGGGTGTGATTGGGAGGAATATCCCCCCGGATCTGAACCCAAGCGGTGTTTTGTTATTGGATTTCTGTGCTCGTCACGGATTTTCCATAACAAACAGCATGTTCAAGCATAGGGGTGTTCATATGTGCACTTGGCACCAGGACACCCTAGGCCTCAGTTCGATGATCGACTTTGTGGTCGTGTCATTGGACTTGCGACCACATGTCTTGGACACTCGGGTGAAGAGAGGGGCGGAGCTGTCAACTGATCATCACCTGGTGGTGAGTTGGCTTCGATGGTGGGGGAGGATGCCGGTCAGGCCCGGCAGGCCCAAATGTGTTGTGAGGGTCTGCTGGAAACGTCTGGCAGAGTCCCCTGTCAGAAGTAGCTTCAACTCCCACCTCCAGCAGAACTTCGACCATGTCCCGAGGGAGGTGGGGGACATTGAGTCCGAATGGGCCATGTTCCGTGCCTCTATTGTTGAGGCAGCTGACTGGAGCTGTGGCCGTAAATTGGTCAGTGCCTGTCGTGGCGGCAATCCCCGAACCTGTTGGTGGACACCAGCGGTGAGGGATGCCGTCAAGCTGAAGAAGGAATCCTACCGGACCCTTTGGTCCTGTGGGACTCTGGAGGCAGCAAATAGGTACCGACAGGCCAAGCGGAATGCAGCTTCGGTGGTTGCTGAGACAAAAACTCTGGCATGGGAGGAGTTTGGGGAGGCCATGGAGAACGACTCTCGGACGGCTTTGAGGAGATTCTGGTCCACTGTCCAGCATCTCAGGAGGGGGAAGCAGTGCAGTGTCAACACCGTATATGGTGGGGATGGTGCACTGCTGACCTCGACTCGGGACATTGTGAGTCGGTGGGGGGAGTACTTCGAAGACCTCCTCAATCCCACTAACATGCCTTCCAATGAGGAAGAAGAACCTGGGGGCTCCGAGGTGGGCTCCCCCATCTCTGGGGCTGAGGTTACCGTGGTGGTTAAAAAACTCCTTGGTGGCAGGGCCCCAGGGGTGGATGAGAATTTGTGCATACAATTTAATGAAATGGCTTGAATATGGTGAGTTCATGAAACGATTACAATACTATGTCTATTGAACTGATTTTAGCACCTCCATCATTAAATATTCTACTGGTGAAGTGACAAAGTCTCACTTCATTTTACCACAGCACATCCACACTCATTTTACCAAATTAAAAGGTGTAGGGCACAGGAGCCCATCCAGTTAGCATTTGAACCAAGACAGGTAAAAAAAATCAGCACAGGGTACCAGTTCAGCTTAGGGTACATTCGTGTAAAGACCCATACTCACCAATCAATACATCTGGCACTCATTTGGAATGTCAGAGGACAAGTAAATTATCTGAAAATCTGAATCCATTGTAAAAGACTCAATAGGAGACAGCAAAAAGGTTTGGGGTTTTCCGGCCCCTTATATTGTCGACACTCCAGACTCTTAACACAAAAATTGCAGGGTCAAAACACAAGAACAAAAACACATTCATGCGCGACGCCATACTAGGCGTCGGCGGCCATTTTATATGGGAGGAGCCGGAAGTTCAGGAATGCTGGGAAGGAGTCGTGATGGATTATGGGACTGCTGACGTCAGAGAAGATGGCGGAGGAAGGGCGGAAGTGAACGTACTGCGGGCAAGGTCTTATGGCGGAGCGTCTTTAGTCCTGGAAAGCAAAGAAACAAGGTTAGTACCCCGCCATTCCCCGCCGGCGAATGTCCTTCGAAGTGTTTTAAGATCCATCCGCAGTCTCCTAGTCGCGCATGCGTGACATCATGCAGATCCTGGCCCCCAATTTTCTTAATTTACTGCACAGTAATAGCAGTTAGATCGCAACCCAAATAAGGAACTGTCCTTCCCTTCCTGATCTACCCTCTGCATGCTTGCCTTACTGTACAAAGGCCTTTCATTGAGTACCCTCTTGTATTTAAGAGTTTAGTACTTTTTTTATATACTTGCTTTTATCACAACTATTTGATTCATTCATTTTTCTTACCTTTTTGTGTTATGGCTGAAATTATGGATTATAATAAAATATATCTGCACCCATAGCTCTTCTTTGCCTCATTGGTGTTGTAGATTGCATACCTGGTTTAATATAATCTGTCTCTCAAGGGCAACAGAGCAATGTCCTGTTCACTTTCCCCATGGTTTAACTTCTTTGGCATAGAAGCTAAAATGAACCTAGATGAACAAATGACCTTTACGCCTAAAACCTTTTTCTTCTTTTACATCCTGCAAAGTAATGGCACAGGAAATGATAAAGGAAAAACAATGTGGAAAGGTAAAGCAAAAATGAGTTTAATAAGGAAAGCTGAAAAAAATTTCAAATTCCAAACCTTATATAAGACATTTAGTGTTAACCACAAAGCTTAAAGGGACTGATTTGGTGAGGACACAGGGGAAGGAGCTGGCAGTGTCACAGCAGCTCATGAAAACATAATAAATTAGACAAAAGAGAAGAGACCATTCACTTAATGAAGCTTATTCATTTATATAATAGCTAATCTGTCCCTAAATCTCATCCAGCGAATTCTTAAAGGTTGTCAAGGTCTCTGCTTCAGCTTAATGGCTTGCTAGTTTGTTCCAAATTCCCACAACTCTTTGAGTACAGAAGTGATTCCTGGCTACAGTCCTAAATGCTTAACTCCTATCATTCCTTCTGATGTACTTGAGTGCATGATTCACCTTTAAATTGAAAATGTTCTGCTGAACTTACTTTACCAATGCCTTTGAGTACTTTGAAGACCTGGATTAGGTCTCCAGGTAGTCTCTTCAGATTGAGACTAAACAGATTCAATTCTGAGTCTGTCAGAATACAATATGTTCTTAAGTCCCAGAATGCACCTGGTTGTTCTGTTCTGTGCTGCTTCAAGTGCTGCTACGTGTTTTTGTTAGCATTGTGACTAGAAATGCACACAATGTTCCAGATGTGGTCTCACTAGTGCATTGTATAGTCTAAGAACAGGGCAGCTGAGAGAAAATCCGGGCCCTGGTGCAAAGAAGGTGTGTGGGCCCTTAGACAAAATTCTACACACATGTATATGTGTATATTATTATTTATTTCGAACAATCGTAGATTACATTAATACATTTAGATAGGTATGTATAGGTATAAATGTAATAATAAAGTAATATATTTATATTAGTAAAAGACATTTATAATAGCATTTATTCTCTGCTGAGCAAAGGTGCTTTCCTGGCCTTTTTCCTTGCAAAACTCTGAATTACATAATCAAAATTAATCAGTTTTGCTAAATCAGACTCTATACTGAGTCTTGCCAAATCTGCTGGTCGCGCTTGTGACATAGTGGATCTTAGAACATTTTTTACCAGCTTTAGCTTGCTGAATGAGCACTCTTATTTAGTATCTCGACTGTTCACAACGGTTCACTTAGTCCGCTTTCCCGAATTTGCGGTGTCTCAGAACGCGGCGACTACATGATGTACTTTTTTGCCAGCTGATGACTTTTTTCTGACTGCACCCGGAACCCCCTACTCCTCGTCAATTTCCCACCGAGTGGGGAATACCCTTGTAGACCATGTGACTTCTCTCCCAGGGCCTTCATGAATGTCTCTTACGTCGTAAACTGTTGACCGCTGCTAAGTACCCTGTGACCCACATGCCTTTTTAATTTTGAAACTAAACAGACTTGCAAATTTAAAAAAAAAACAATAAAAACTAAATGAATTAAATAAATAAATGTTCAAATTATAATAAAAATGATGGGACGCGTTGGGCTTCATGGGCCCCCTTGAGCTTCATAGGTACCCGGAGCGATGTACCGGCTCCACACCCTCTCCTCGAGCCTGTCTAAGAATAATGTTCCTTGAGATATATTCAAGGGTCTTTTTGATATAACCTATTTCTTGTTTCCTTTTGCAGACAGGAAGTTGGTGACCTAGATGAAGAACAGTGTGTCATACATTGTTTGAATTTAATTTCATTTTTCATTTGAAAATTCATTCTGTCTGCATAATTTAAAGGTTTGTCCTTATATTTTTACTATGAAAAACAATTTGGTATATTCAGCTTGTATCATATTAATACCTTTATTTTTAATTTACAGCAATGCCATGGTTTTGTGGGGCACCAGCATTTTGGGTCCTGGTTGCTACGTACAACATTTATAGTTGCATTCCAAGAAGTCTCAATAGTAATCATCATAATCAGGATGGTATAATTAGTGGTTATTTTGGGCTACTACATTAAAGAATTATGAAAGACATTTTCTTTCCATTTATTTTGGTTTTGTGTGTTTCTGGCCTCAAATTAAAGACTTCCCCTTGTGCCTTTTCTTATAGATTTTGTTTCTCATTATGCTATCAGTGTTCGTGTTGTCTTTCATTTTGTGTTCCCCTCTCTCTCTCCCTCCCTCCTTCCCAGTCTGTTTATCCTAGTGGTGGCACTTTAAATGTACAGAAATTCCCCAAATAAGATGGCTCTTGTAGCAACCAGAGAATCTGAAAGAAAACATTGTTGTCTGGAAGAGTTTAATTAATATTAAATTACTTAAAATTTACATTGTGTCTTATGGAAATAAACAGGATGTTTTCAATAAATCTCAAGTCTTTTTTACTCTGTCTGTTGTCTTGAATTTACAGCCATAGCAACTAAAGAATGTAAACCGGCTGTTTCAACAATATTAACTAAGATAAAATTTGCCTTGGAACAAGCATTTGCTATTGTCAAGTAGCAGCAGTAGACAGCATGTGGCTGAGTGTGAGACAGGCTGGACACAGTAATAGCTACTGGTATGAAACAAAAGACACTTTTAGTTGAAATGGGCTTGATCAAGGAAGAGAACATTAACAGTGTTTTGGTACATATAGGGGTTCATCCTTGGTTCAAATCTATTTTTGTTTTACTTATTAATTTTACTGTTTTCTATGTTGTTGTGGTTGCTTTGGCAGCACAAAATAACAAAAGGGTGAGGCCTCCAAAATTAACCATAAAACAAATCTCATACCAAGACAAACCTGACCCCAAGAAAATGAAAGGCTAAAGGCTTGACTAGGCTTCAGAAGGAAAATCAAAATAATTAATATTCAAAATAATAGCAAAAGGAGTCTCAAAGTCTTAAAGTATGTCTCAACCGGAAAAGAATCAAGAAAACCCCTGAAGGAGCAGAGACAAATCCATAAATAATCTCTATAAAAGAAGTTTATTAACAAAAGAGTAAAATGGGTTTCTAAAAGCATTCCAAAGCAAAGACTTTTCAAAAAAGCACAATCCGTAAAAGAATCTGAATTCCAGTCTAAAAATATTCAAAGTCAATTACCAGAATAAAAAAAGCAAAACTTACAATAAACACCAAACACTAAATGAGCATGCCCAAATGAACCACATTGGACATCAGTTCCCAGCCTGCTTTTACAGGAGTGGGGGGTGGTCCCTTAACTGTTATGGACCCTCCTTTTGGGGAGGAACCCTGGCTTAAAATTAGTGTATGTATTTTGTTGTATTTAATGTTATTGAAAATGCTATAATTTGCTCTTTGTTTATATTTTCTTGCTATTCTTTCAATATTGTTTGGTATTATCACTTTGATTATTTATTCATTTGTTTTTTTCATGTAACGGACCTCGTTCTTTTTATTTTGAGTCTAAGTGAGTGAAGCTTTCTTATACAGCAATTGTTGGACCAGCCCAGGTGGCCTGCAATAGCATTAGCTCTAAAGCTGAGGCATTAACTGGTGTTTTATAACTATTGTTTTCTTGTTCTTTCTTGAGTCTTAATTATTTTAGATTACAATTATGAAAAGGTATGAAAATAAATTGACGAGGAGATTAAAAAGAAATGAAGTCTTTATCACAAATATGTTTGTTCCAAGAGAATTACTAAAAAACTCTCACTTGCTGCATTGTGTTGGTTTATATACTGTTGCCCTCATTACATTATCCAAGCATGATTTCCAGTCACCACCCCTTAGGAACCCATCATCACATCTTAACGGTGGGACTCCAAAATGGTGGCACAGTTTTTGTGCCAGTTAGTTCACAGCACACAGGGAATGAAGCTTGTGTCTAAGACTGACTACAGTCAGAACTGTAGAAATCCATATGATGTCAAAAGATAACAATCTTTATAAAATAAGGATGAAGATTATATAGGATAAGGGGTAGAGAGATGTCCACTCACCCTGCCGAGGCAAAATAGAAAGTGATCAATTTAAAGCATTAGGCTATTATAATATCCCTCTACGACATGACCTCTCATAAATTTAGTTTGTCATACTTAACAAGATTTTGTTTGTAGAGACATATAGCAGGTTGCTCAGTGATATATACAGGTGAGATTAAACAAGCAATGAATGTTGTTTAATAAATTTCTCTTGAACCGTGATCTAGTTCTTAAGTGTCTATGTTAATCAGTAGGGCAGAAAGAAAATTTTGTTTTAACTTACCCTTTCTGTAATTAATAAACATATTGTTTCTAAATAAAGAAATATGATGTTGTGTGATTTTACTTACTATATATTTTAACAATATCAATGTATCTATTAATACTCAAAATGAGGATTTTAACATAACACTAAACAGCATATATATTGTTAAAATTTAGCAGTTTATTGAACTTTGTGTCACATTGTACCATTTGATCAATCTAATTTCCACTAAAAATGTGACACATACCAAAAAGAACTATTTGTGTAATTTTTCAGAATAAAGGCTGACAATAAGTTTGCAGTACTATGAGCAAATAATCACATTCTTTGCTTTTTAATCTGTAAAATCCTGTAAGAGTGGCATATATTTGGCACAAATATTAAATCATGCATGAATAAGGAAGAGCACACATTTATAAAAATGTGCATGCTAGATGATGAATCCACAGTCCTTTGAATGTTCTTTCACTGAAGTATTGCTTGTTGTTTTTGTTAATAATCCCAGCCCATCTGCCAAGCTACCTGCACTGTCTCATTTTGCATTTTTTGCATTTTTCGTTAATAGAATTCTTTTTATTCAAAAAGCATGCTGAATAGCATTCACAATATTTCTGCGATTCTAAATGAGTTGTTTCCTTCACTCTGCAGTTGTAGCCTGCCAGCTGTAGTATTTTTAAACATACAGTACTTCTATACCCTTGGAATTGCAAACAGTTTCTAATCTTTGACCTTTGATTTTTGAATACTGCCAACAAAGTCGTAATTAATAGCTCTTGTAATTACTTGTGCACAGCATAATTTTCAGTTTTCTGCATTGTGAAGCCAGGGCTGTTTATCACTATATAAGCTCTGCAGATCAGTGTATAAGGTAATTGCCCAGGCCTGATTGACTGACATATTCTAACTGTTTTGTCTTGACCCCTTTTATACTGTTTATTATGTAAACCTTAAGAGAATGTCTCAAATCACATACACTTACCATAGCGTCAGGTGCTGCAGCACTTCCTCCTCCCTCCTCATTTACATCCATAACCTCAGGCAATTAAACTGAGTAAAAGAACAGGCAGAAGAAAGAATTATGCTTTTAATTATTATGTATTATTGGTAATATACCCAAGATATTAAACAAATCACAGATGTGAGTGTTGGCAAACCATACCATACAACCTGATAATGCTACATGTGTAGTTTCAGGTGTTTTGTCTCAAAAGAGTCCTAGGTGATCCTGTTTTCCCATTCTATACTCTTTATTATGTAAACTTTGCCGGAAAACCTCAAATCTCTTACTTTTTCCATACTGTCAGGTACTGTAGTTCAGCACTTCCTCCCCCATTCCTATTTACAGGCAACGAAATAGAGTAAAGCAGCAGGCAGGAATTAAGTTACACATTTAATTATCTACCATTGAGAGCATGCCCTAATTATAAGTAAGCAGAGTGCAATGAGTGCAGGTTATAAAGCAATACAACCTGACGAGGCTAGATGTGTAGTTTCAGGTGGCACATAAGCTTGTAGATACATTCAAGTCTTTCTGGTCAGCTCATTTCTTCTTGGATCTTTCCTGGTCATTATCTGGTCTGCTCTCTTTTGGATGGAACATGACAAAGACAGCATGCCTTTGCATGTTTCCCTTTCATCGTCCTTCTGTAGCTCCTGACACACACCCACACACATGCACACACACACATCTCCTGGACATTTCCAGGTCCATTCACCAATTAAACAACTCAGGCACACCCCCCTCCTCAAGTCCAGTTTTATTGTTGTTTCAAACAAACAAGAAATGAAGGATGCAATTACTGTAAGTCATAAAAACTAGGCCTATTCTGGTTAATTCTTAGTAATGAAACCCTGCAGGGAGTAAAAGACTAGTTACCCTAGCTTCTTTTCTCTTTATAAACATTTAACAAGTATAAAGCTAATTTTACAGATAAAGACATACCATATCTTCATCAACTTATATGTTAAATATTACTATTTTTAAAACTCCACCCGGATAAGGAAGAAAATCATAGATTTACAGTGACTTATTTTTGTATCTTTCAAACCATGAACTCAGTATAGTATTCACTTGTAAATGAAGAAAAATAAAACCTACTGTACAGTATACAGGTTTGCTAATGCTACCTCAAATACCGCGAGGTTCAAGAACAGCTTCTACCGTCTGGTCATAAGACTACTCAACTGACGTTTTTACTGACAACTGTATAAGGAACTGGCTATGTATTCATATAGCGCACTGCAGATATACTGTCTGCTGTTGTATTACAACAACAACAACAACAACAACATTTATTTATATAGCACATTTTTATACAAACAGTAGCTCAAAGTGCTTTACATAATAAAGAATAGAAAAATAAAAGACACAATAAGAAAATAAAATAAGTCAACATTAACTAACATAGAATAAGAGTAAGGTCCAATGGCCAGGGTGGACAGAAAAAACAAAAAAAAAACTCCAGAAGGCTGGAGAAAAAAATAAAATCTGTAGGGATTCCAGACCATTAGACTGCCCAGTCCCCTCTGGGTATTATTTGACTGTTACAGTAATCCCTCCTCGATCGCGGAAGTTGGGTTTCAGACCCCCCCGCGATAGATGAAAATCCGCGAAGTAGAAACCATATGTTTGTGTGGTTATTTTTATATATTTTAAGCCCTTATAAACTCTCCCACACTGTTAACATTATTAGAGCCCTCTAGACATGAAATAACACCCTTTAGTCAAAAGTTTAAACTGTGCTCCATGACAAGACAGAGATGACAGTTCTTTCACACTATTAAAAGAATGCAAATATATCTTCTCTTCAAAGGAATGTGTGTCAGGAGCAGAGAATGTCAGATAGAGAGAGCAAGATAAAAGCAAGCAATCAAAAAATCAATACGTGCTTTTAAGTATGCCAAAGCACCGCGATAAAGCGGCATTTTGTAGAGGAGCGTCCGTATCCTCTAGGCAAACAGCCTCTGTGCAAACAGCCCCTCTGCTCACACCCCCTCCGTCAGGCGCAGAGAATGTCAGAGAGGGTGAGAGAGAGGCAGAGAAAAGCAAACAATCAAGCACTGCAGGGAAGCATATCTTATATCATTGAGGAGTTTTAGTTAATACGTAATACATGCTCTGATTGGGTAGCTTCTAAGCCAACAGCCAATAGCGTCCCTTGTATGAAATCAACTGGACAAACAAACTGAGGAAGCGTGTAGCATAAATTAAAAGACCCATTGTCCGCAGAAATCCGCAAACCAGCGAAAAGTCCATGATATATATTTAGATATGCTTACATATAAAATCCACGATAGAGTGAAGCTGCGAAAGTCGAACCGCGATATAGCGAGGGATCACTGTATTCGCAATATACTGTATTAATGTCACTATTAGGCAGGAGCTTTGCAAGTCATGCAAGAAAGTATCCCGTTGTATTATGTACACATATGATGACTTTTTTTAGAGCTTTAATAAAAGTTTGTCACCTTTGCATTATTTTTCAGTTTGTATTTGTCTCTCCTAGTTCAGTAGACATCTGTAAACAAAACATACTGGAGTCCTGCATTTTTAGATAACTTGAAGTCCTTTGATAAATTTGTCAAAATCATCTCAGAGAACTAAGGGAATATTAACTGTGCAGACTTAATTTTTTATAGTCACAACCAGAATGAAAAGCAACACATGCCATTTAAAGAATGGGATAGTTGCCCTTTCCTCAGGTAACATGTTCTCCATACTGTAATCCCAAATTGCCAAATTCACTTGTAATTGCTAAATGAAGCATAACGGGTAGAATATTTAGACAGAGTGTGAAGTAATGTTTCTACATTAAAATCCTGTGAGGGCAAACCCCCACTAGATGCCGTGCAAAGTAAGAATAAGCTTTTCACAGTAATTTAACTTATTATTAAAATATTTGTCTCTCAGCTTTGTTTTCTTAAGCATTTTTTTACTATCATATACTCAGTGAGAATTTTTATGGTGGCTGGAGTGCCAATTCTGCCACCAACCCCCAGGATTTTCCCTGCAGGTTGGAGGGCCTATATGCATGGCTGGTGCAGATTAACGCCATACCCAGTACCATGGCTGCATTTGGGTCCTATCTGGGATCCTGAGTTGATTTGTCCTGTGGTGAGTGCGACAATGAGCTAACCATTTGCTAAATAAAATTATTTTTTTAGAAAAATATTGCTTCCTTTAGTGTGTGAAATTATTTTTGTTCCTGGTACTGGAAGAATGTTTCTATGTCAGGACTGGACCAGTTGGCCCTGCAGTGTTCTGTGAGACTTTGGGTGAGTAGCTCATGTGCCACTTGATGTTTTCAGTTTAGAGATGGGGCCTGAAGGTCAACCTATTATTGTGTTTTTCCTCTTTTCAATTGCACATTTGCACTTTAGAAGCTTCAAAATTTCACAGTCAAGGCCATGCTCTAGACCGTATGCCAGCAAAGCTACACAAAATATCTAGTAAAATTTGCTCCAATAAATGCTGCCACAGTAATCTGAAACAAAAAAAGGAGATTAATATGAAGAGATACATTGTTCACAAGACATTATGCTGAATCTTGATTTTCACCCAGCACTGAGGAAGACCACACTGAATTTGAGAATGCCACCAAGGAAATATATGTGTGCTCATTCCACTTTGTGGAAAAGGAGCCAGCAGTACATAAATCCTGTTTCAAAGAACTGCAAAATCCTGGTCCAGAAGAGAACAGTCCTGTATGTAGAAAATATGGCTACATGGTACTTAATGCTGCTACCAAACATGCAGTGTGTACATTGAGTTGAGATGTGTCAGTAGTATACTGTATGTGTTCTTTCTATGTTGTTCTGGCCTGTTGTTTTTCAACTCAAAGTCTTTAAATTCTAAATCTGACATTTTAGTTTAGGAAGTTCATAGCTAGCTAAAGGGAGATCGTGAGGGTCTCACTTTACTTAGTGCTTAAATCTCTATGGCTGCATTAGTCTGATGATCACCAGAGAGTATCACAGTGACCTAAAGCCAAAACTGACCAGGCACCAGCTTTGATTGATATTTTGTAAAGTGGAAGGGTATGTGAAATTAAATTTTTAGCTAGTTTTCTGTATTTACATCAGAGACATCTGCGCATATACAACATAATTCATGGAACAGAGTCTTCAGAATTTTCATGCCAAAAACAGTAGTGTGAATATGCATTGATTATGAATGGGATATTATGATTTTCTTTTGGCAGGGGGACCCATGTTCAAAGTTTTTTTATCCCAATCGACAAGAATGCCTGTTTGTGAGTATGAATTCAAAGGCATGATGGAACACAAAAGAGTATAATATGTTAGCAACTTTTTTCAGTTACTCTCTGGAAGTGATTTGTTCTAAATCAAGATGATGCACATTGTAATGGGTACAAAAATATATATTCATATAATTGATACAGTGAGGTCCCTGAGTTGTTATTGCATATTACAATATATTCACAATGTGCATAGTTTGTATAAATACTGTTTTATTTACCAATTTTCTAAAATGTATTTCTAAATTTTCTAAATTATACTGGCAATAATTATTAATAAAAAATGAATGTGGGCCCATTTTCTATAAAAAAGAAAACACTTTAAGCTAAGAATGTACTGGATATGAAAAGTACAGCAAGAAAGGCTTGACATCACAGACAGCAGTACTTTCTTCAGGCATATTCAGTACCCAAGAGGACATGAACCACAGTAGTTTAGAGTTCTTAGAGTTGGTTGAGGCGTTAGTCTATTACCACCTTACATAACACATTTAAATATATTTTAATTTACACCAATCAACTTTTAGATAAACAGTACACTCCAGAAACACACCTCTGAATTAAGCATTATGTAAAGTTCCAAACTAGTTAAACATATTAATAGTATAAGAAATCTTATTTTTACTGTCTTAAAATGTGCTGGTGCAAGTGAAGTGAATATGTCCTAGTTTAACAGGCATTTAGTTTTAAGCAGTTTTTTTTTTCTTTTCCCTTACTATACCTTAATTTTTATGTAACATTTTTATATAATATAATATAATATAATATAATATAATATAATATAATATAATATAATATAATATAATACGCTACCGTGGCTGTCCGTTTGTCTGTTCAGGATATTAAATCACCTGTAGCTTGTAAACCGTTTGAACTATTCACCTGAAATTTGGTACACATATACTATGTGATGTCTACTATCCGCTTTCGGGGTGATGATTGACTGCCAAGGTTATTCCTCTTTTCATTTTTATTTTATTTTATTGTATAATCAACTCTCGGCGGCAGCCAGCAGGGCTGCTATGCGGTGCATGCATACGGGCGCCGTTCTCATCTCTATCACCTTCGCAATCACTTCCCCTACCTCTTCATGTCTTAAATCATTCTTGAGGTAGATTGAAGACTTTAGTGCCAGCTTAAGTGGAAAATTAAAGTAAGTAAATAAAACTAAGTAATTGAAACACAAACACTGACTTAATCAGTTTTTACGTGAAAAGATGCAGACGAAAGAAGAGAAGAAGCAGGCCAATAGTGTGGAGAAAAGAAGAGCTTCTCAGGAAGCAACAAGCGCATCAACCTGTTAAATGTACAGAGAAAGAATATGAAAATTAGAAATGCTCAAGTCAAGTGTATTCACTGCATGTTATTGTGCAGTGCGCCATTACTGGTATAATATGATATAATATAATATAATATAATATAATATAATATAATATAATATAATATAATATAATATAATATAATATAATATAATATAATATAATATAATATAATATAATATATTTTCAAAAAGAAAGGAAAAAGTTCACTCTCATTAAGCACAATTTGTTTGGCTAGTCTGAATATTAATACATTATGCATTTAAAGATTAAGATTCAAGCCATTAAAGCGTGCGTTTGAACACCTACAGCTGTGTACATCACTTTGAACATGGCAAAACACTCAGTTAAACAGGCAGGTTCCAAAAATATATGCTAGAGTATTTGCAGCTGACCATTCCTAAGACAAACTATACTCTAAATTATTCTGCACAATAAGAAGCAGGTGAGGTGTTATGGCGCTTTGTATGTGAGGTGCTAGACCTTTCACCTTATAGCCTGGCTTTTCTCATCAAATCACTCTCATCTCCTTGGTTCTGAAAAAGCATTTGTGTGTTAAGTACTTTGCAATTAACAGTGTTATACAGAATGTTGTAGCTTCCTGAATGTAGTGACTTTGCACCAGGAATAAAACCTTAGTGTTACACTGGAACAAATTGCAGATCAATTCTGGAGAGATGTCTTTGTTTTAATGATAAATATAAAAATCTTACAATAAATTATCTAGTATCTGTTCTTTATAGAATAAACTATATATTACAGACTTCATCACTATGCCACAGGCTGTTAGTTTACATTTAGTTTACATTTTCACAAGGAGTTGTTAAAACCTGGATTTGTCCCACTACCCTCATTTGAAGTATACAAATGCAGGCTAGATTGAAGTAAAAATGAATTTATAACACTTTTAGCCTAATCTGGCTTCTTGAAATCTGCCTTTCTATTTGTCTTATGCTATCCATTCCTCAGTTGAACCTTCATTTCAGATTTAAGGGATATGATGTCTTAGTGAAATGCTTTACTGAAATGATAGTTATGTTCAATCTGTGACTAATAATAACTCCCTTTTTTCCATGAACGCATTGTAAGGTTTCAGAACACTTTTGGGACCCTAAACCTCCCCCGCCCCCCCGAAAGGAATGACATGCCGAAGTGCATCCCGAAGTGTGGGAAGACAGCTTATCTGTTGATGGGGCAACTGCAGGCTCATACCGCTGTAGCAGAGTGCCGCTGAACTCTGATTGAGCTCGCGCTATAAGCGCCTGTCATCGATTGATGATGCAAGGAACATTATAAATGCAGGGAACAGTATTACTTCGCCACTAACCTGGCCCTGACCCTTCCTGTTTGCTGTGTCTGTGAGATAAAGTGATAGATAAGATAGTGATAGGAGAGTGATAGATCCCGCTACAATAAATAACCGTGCTGTTCCTGTTTCAAGCTGAATAAAGCTGGTTTTGTTAAAGTACTGAGACTCAGCCATTTGTTTTTGGGTGCAAGACATGGACAGTTTATTTATTACACTGACAAATTGCTAGTTGGCATGAAAAAAGTGCCACATGGGCACATGGTTTTCATGAATAAAAAATTGCAAACAAGCAATTTGGGAGACAGTCCATGATCAAATTTAGAAGACGTCCAAACATGACCAATGAATAATATTCATTTACACAAGGTCAAAAAATAAACTAACTCACAGACATAAAGTATCTACAAGTAGGGGTTCATTACCCAAACAGATGGCTGTAATAAGAGGACGAGGATGGACAGCTATCCCAGATGGATTTGTTGCTTGTGAGTTTCCTGGCAAGGAGGCTATATTTGAAGAATAGGAATAGATTATAATATATATAAGGCCAGAAGGAATTGCATTGTGTGTTTGTGGACCTGGAGAAAACATATGACAGGGTGCCTCGAAAGGAGCTGTGGCATTGTATGAGGAAGTTGGGAGTGGCAGAGAAGTATGTAAGAGTTGTACAGGATATGTACGAGGGAAGTGTGACAGTGGTGAGGTCTGTGATAGGAGTGACAGATGCATTCAACATGGAGGTGGGATTACATCAGGGTTCGGCTCTGACCCCTTTCTTATTTGCAATGGTGATGGACAGGTTGATAGATGAGATTAGACAGGAGTCCCTGTGGACTATGATGTTTGCTGATGACATTGTGATCTGTGGCGATAGTAGGGAGCAGGTTGAGGAGATCCTGGAGAGGTGGAGATATACTCTAGAGAGGAGAGGAATGAAGGTCAGTAGGAACAAGACAGAATACATGTGTGTAAATGAGAGGGAGGTCAATCGAATGGTGAGGATGCAAGGAGTAGAGTTGGCAAAGATGGATGAGTTTAAATACTTGGGTACAGAGTAATGGGGATTGTGGAAGAGAGGTGAAAAAGAGAGTGCAGGCAGGGTAGAATGGGTGGAGAAGACTGTCAGGAGTGATTTGTGACAGATGGATATCAGCAACAGTGAAAGGGAAGGTCTACAGGACGGTAGTGAGACCGGCGATGTTATATGGGTTGGAGACGGTGGCACTGACCAGAAAGCAGGAGACAGAGCTGGAGGTGGCAGAGTTAAAGATACTAAGATTTGCATTGGGCGTGACGAAGATGAACATGATTAGAAATGAGTACATTAGAGGGTCGGCTCAAGTTGGACGGTTGGGAGACAAAGTCAGAGAGGCGAGATTGCGTTGGTTTGGACATGTGCAGAGGAGAGATGCTGAGTATATTGGGAGAAGGATGCTAAGGATAGAGCTGACAGGTAAGAAAAAAACAGGAAGGCCCAAGAGAAGGTTTATGGTTGTGGTGAGAGAGGACATGTAGGTGATGGATGTGACAGAACAAGATGCTGAGGACAGAAAGATATGAAAGAAGATGATCCACTGTGGCGACCCCTAACGGGAGAAGCTGAAAGAAGAAGAAGGAATAGATTGTCTAACTAGAACAATTCTCTCCGTGGCATGCTAGAGTAGCAGCATTCCTTAGGTGAATATCCCAGGTGCACACCCACAGGGCAACATCGAAATCGTAGTTCCAGTGGGCTGCCCTGCTGGGTGTCTTCTTAGCCACCTGGGGATGCTAGAGAAAGGAAGAGAGCTCATTTTAAAGAGTTTCTATTTATCCCAGAAGTACTACCTTAATGGTATGGTGGCACTGGAAGTACTCCCGGGTCAGACATAAAAGAACCTGCTTGAGAAGCAGAGGAGGCAGAGGGTGACACTCATCTGGAAGAGTGGAAGGAGGGAAAACAGTGATATATTATCTGTGGTTGTGGAAATGGATCTTGTTTATTTGTGAAGGTACTGTGGTTAATAAACAAAATCCTTTATTTGAACCCTTGACTGTGTTGGGTGTGTTTGTGTCTGGAATTTGGAGCTCGGTGTTGGCCCCTACTGGTTACAGCATATAGTGAACAACATTGTGGAAAGAAAAAAAACTAAAAGTTGGGGAAGCTGTCAGGCCAAATTTATTGCACAAAACTGTTTGATGTGTAGGAATTAAAGGAGGGATTGTGTGGTACATGGCTGGCAAGCCACTTGTTTTTAGATTGCTTCTGACAATATGATTAATTCCTTTAGTAATTAAATTGTCGAAGAAGGGTGAATTTTACAGATAGATCCAAAGAGCACTTTAAATAAAGCCAAGAATCACAATCAAAAATCAAAATCAGAAAAACAAAGTAAGAAATGTTTGAACCAGAAAATCAAAGACAACAGCACATATCAACAAACAAACTGAGATACCAGGAAATGGTTAACGCTAACCTTTATACAGTTGACAAGATGACATCACAAGTCACAACCTCCAGTTATCCAATAACAGTATACGAAGAACCTGGAAAATGGCGCCTATCTTAAAAAACAAGATGGTTTATTTCTTATGGGTTTTGTGGCAATCAAAACCCTTAACGGGACAAAGAAAATTTAAAAAAGATTTAAAACAAAGAAAAGAATAAATATGAAACCAAATTATGACATTTCCTTTATCTGTCTGTTACTCTGTAAGCAGCAATCAGATTGCCATATTTATGCCAATATACAATATATGAAGGGGCCCAAAAATAACAAGAATTAAAAGGAAAAATTGTATATTTCTCAGAACATTTCCAAAATTTAATCACCCTCAAAATATTCTCCCTGAGACAAAATATACTTGTCCCACCACTTTTTCCATTGTTCAAAATTGTTCTGAAACTCTTGCAAAGTGATAGCCTTCAATACCTTCATCATTTGCTTCTTGACCTCCTCTAAATCCTGATAATGCATTCCTTTAAGTTCCCTCTTCTTTCTTGGAAATGAGAGAAAATCGCAGGGTGTTATGTCTGGGAAATGGGCTGGGACCGTTGTCATCCTTTTTTTTCATGAGAAACTGCCACACACTCAATACTGTGTTGGCGGAATTGTTGTCATGACACAGAAGCCACTCGCCTGATTGACACAATTCAGGTGGTTTTCTCCACACTGTATCACACAATCGCTTGAGTACTTCAACGTAAAAGTGCTAGATAACCGTCTGACCTTGTGGTATGAATTCAAAATGGACAAGCCCTTTGATATCAAAGATCAACATGGTTTTCAAATTGAATTTGACTTGCTTTGCCTTTTTCTGTCTTTGAGATCCTGCACTTTTCCACTGACTTGATTGCTGGTTCGTCTCCAGGTTGAACCTGTAACACCACGATTCATCCCCTGTGATGATTTTGGACAAAAAGTCTGGATCAGTTTTCAATTGATGTTTCAGTTCAAAGCACATATCCAAGTGGAATTTCACACTGACTCGTTCCATCTGAAGTTCTTCTGTCAAAATACATTGCCATGAACTCCAGTCAATGGTTCCAACTTGTCGATTGTTCGATGATGATCAAACATTAATACATCGCAAATTTTTTGAATGTTGTCGTCAGTTCTGCTTTTTGAAGAACGTCCAGGTCATGGTTGGTCTTCAAGTGACATGTTGCCACGTCTCAACCAACAAAACAATTTGTAAATCCTTGCCTGGCTCAAAGCTTCTTCTTTGAAAGCCTCTCGAAAGCTAATAATTGTGACATTTTCTGCTGCTGTTTTCCCCAAAAGGAAACAGAACTTGATGCAAACACGTTTTTTTTAAGCCTGCCATAAAATTAACGAAGATGGTAACTGAGGCTCAAGAAAAAAATTACACTGACCTTACAGACCTTTCCCCAAGGGTGCCACTTGGCCAAATGATGCAGACGGCAGTCTAGTACATGCACCTAGAGGCAAATGTCAGAACTAACGCCCCTCCAGAAAAATAAATTCTTGTTATTTTTGGGCCCCCCCTCATATATACAGTATGTTAAGCAGACATAGATTTTAACATTTCTGGAAACCTTTCCAACAAAGAGTTAATGATTTTTTTTTATTTTTCTAGCAATACTAAAATTGTATTAAAGCAACATACATTTATTTTGACCTATATCAGGTAGCTTATGCCTGCAAAATAAAATAAATAAACAATATGGTATACTGGAAAAATGTGTATACTTTAATTGACTGCTATATATTTAGCAAATGCTCAGTCTACTACTGCAAACTCTGTGTGAGGAGTTAAAAACTGAAGAAATGACACATTCACCAAAACAAAAAGCAAAAGACCTTTTCAATTAATTTTCAAAACTTTAAAAATATTTTCTGGAAGATGCTTACTCACTGCCCAAAAAATCAGTTTTGACAGATTACTGTAAATGTAACTGAAGCTTGTTACCCCAGTGTTGCTATGTAATTAGGATATTTTCATATTTGGTACATTTTTGCCAGTGTATATAGAATATGAATAACGAAAAAATGAAAACAGCTGCTTGGGCATTTATAAAATAAACATGGGCAGGTGTCTGCAGTTGACAAAAATACGCTAAAATGGCTCAGGGAAATGCTGCTGCTTTTGTAAACATTTAATGAAACTCAAAGAAACGTCACAGCTTCAAATTCTACACACGCTTAAAAATGTTGCCATGTTAAAGGATGTCAAGGATGGATTGTGTTACAGTTAGGTGATACAATTGCAGTATTCCATTGTGTGTTGCATGTGTTTTGTAAAATGGTGCATTAATGAATTTTGAAAAACTTTTCTCATTACTCAGCTTGTACTTATAATGCTAGCATACATTCATTGCACATCAGCGAAACACATTGTACGTATTTGATTAACCAAATTATTTTTATTTATTCTTTACGTATAAACTTATTATCCAAAACACTAGAATATTTTCACTGAATGCTTGAAGGCCTTTCTGTCAAATAGAGAATTGACTGACATTTCTTGTTTTCATCTATAGTTGTCTGGTATTATGGATTTAGGGCCTTCTAATTATTCTGTTAGTTTACACTTTAAATATCTATCATTTCTGTGGTGGGCTGGTTCCCTGCCCGGGGTTTGTTTCCTGCCTTGCACCCTGTGTTGGCTGGGATTGGCTCCAGCAGACCCCCGTGTCTCTGTAGTTAGGATATAGCGGGTTGGATAATGGATGGATGGATAGATATCTATCATTTAAGAAAACAGTACTTTTAAAACTACAAACTTATAATCAAAGGTTTTGGATCTTTTTGAACTTTCAAAAGAATATATTTTCTTTGACACACTTTATGATATTTCCATCAGGTCTTCTTTATATAGAAAATGTTTGCCAAATATTAATAATAGAAATACTTTTTTGTTTCATTATA
The DNA here is from genome assembly GCF_016835505.1 of Polypterus senegalus. Lineage (NCBI taxonomy): Eukaryota > Metazoa > Chordata > Cladistia > Polypteriformes > Polypteridae > Polypterus > Polypterus senegalus. Next base: position 145,653,685 of record NC_053159.1, on the reverse strand, counting down.
GTTGCACTGTTTTCTCTGTTGACTGCATTTCTCTCTGCACTTAATGAACTGCAGGCATTTTCAGAAGGCAAATAAATTGTGCTCTACCAATTTACACTGATGGGCGGAAAAGCAATTGTTCTGGATCACTAAATGTTGCCAACTGCTATATCATACAATTAGTGAAAACATGAAACTACCAAACACACATAAATTTATTTTAAAAAAAAAAAGTGAGAGATAAGCTTAACAAAAGGGTTGCTATCCTTTGACCAATTCTCATGCCACCGTACCCTGCAAAATAGCACATTGCCAAGTTATGCGTCAGTGCAAGGATCCTGTTTTACAGCCAATACACTCTCACTGCTTCACAATGTTGATTTAATTACTTATTGGCTTGGATCTGTTGCTTGGAAAAGATCTTAAAAATGGGAAAATGAATGTAAATTCTTATTAGTTTAATAACCATTTTGCCTAAATTGTGCAAATTACTGGATGGAATGTGCCTTTTATTAGTCAAACTGGAAAAATATGGCTATAGTTGTTATAATTGGTGTTTTCCCATCACCTCAGGTTAAGAGTCTGGGTGTCATCCTTGACAGTACTCTATCTTTCCAATCTCACATTAGTAACATCACCCGGTCTGCTTATTTCTACCTTCTGTACGTAATATTAATCGCATCCGCCCCTCCCTCACTCCCCATACCACTGCCATTCTTGTTCACAGTCTTGTTACTTCTCATCTGGACTACTGCAATTCACTCCTCATTGGTCTCTCTAATAAATCTCTACATAAGCTTAAGCTAGTCCAGAATTCTGCAGCTCGCATCATTACTCGAACCATCTCTATTCATCCATATTACTCCAGTCTTGCAGCAGGTTCATTGGTTCCCGATTAAGTTTCGAGTTGATTTTAAAATTCTGCTATTAATATTTAAGGCCATTCATTACCTCACCCCTCCATATCTGTCTGACCTTCTTCATGTTGACATTCCCTCCCGTAACGTTAGATCCTCTTCCTCCATCCACCTGACCGTCCCTCTCACCCGTCTAACCTCCATGGGGAGCAGGCCATTCAGCTGTTGTGCTCCCAAGCTCTGGAATTCATTACCTACTGAGTTCAGAAATATCAAATCATTTTAAACCTTTAAATGTAAACTTAAAACGCATCTCTTTAAAATGGCTTTTTCTTTATGATTACAGTGGCTTTGTTTTGTTTTCATTTTTATATCTTCTGTTTTTTTCCTGTTGTTTTAAGTTGTTTATAATGTCTTTTTATTTATTTATTGTCTGTTCGGTGGCCTTGAGTTCTCAGAAAGGTGCCTTGTATAAATAAAATGTATTATTATTATTGTTATTATTATTATTATTATTATAGAACAAGCTTGGCAGGTATCCTAAAAAATACATTCTTTGCAAAAATTTTTACAATAAAGTAAAAGTTGTTACAGCTAAATCTAAAACTTTGCTAAAAATGATAGAAATCACTCTGCCCTTTCTTTTTGAATCATCACAAACTATTTTACAAAGAGAAAAATATAATAAGCTTCTCAGATTGTCATTTTTATAGGTTAATTTTAAAGGTTATTTTTGCAAATCTACTAATATTAATATTAAATTTAGTATCACATGGAAAATTACTATGTAAAAATATATTTTTACTGTAATATTTTTCATTTTCTCATAATCACTGCAAGCAGCTGCCTTTTTTTTCAGAAGCTCCATATTTTTCATTGTTTTTCTTTTTTCTGAAGTGGTGGTATAAAAAGCCAGAATTTCCCCAAGAAACAAAGTTCTATCTATCTATCTATCTATCTATCTATCTATCTATCTATCTATCTATCTATCTATCTATCTATCTATCTATCTATCTATCTATCTATCTGCCTAGCCTTCAGGTGAGAATGAGAGTTCATTCTATTAGATCCATTTTGCCTCTAAACCTTCCCACATAACAGACTGTCCTGGGCTAGTGTCTGTTCTTTGCCTATTACTGTCTGGTTTGGTTTTTTAAGTGGACCTAGAAAAATGAATGGAAGAATGGATGGTATAGCTGTTGAATTATTCTTGGTCAAAAATGTGTCGATCACAATCTATGTGGAATTTACTTTCTCTGTAAATTCTTTCCACAGTATAAAGAGTTCCAAGGTAAGTTCATTTATGAGTCTGATTTAATATAAGAAGTGGTTTATCTCTCTAATGGGCTGGTATGGCATCCTTAGTTGATTTCTGTGGTGCCTGATAGCATAGCTATTTACACTCTGGCAAGGATGGCCAACCAGTCAGACACTACAAGCAAAAAAATGCTGTATTGTTACAAAAAGCCACATCATAAGCCATGTATCTACAAACAAAAACAAGCACAACTTGCAATAACTTTCAATGACATGACTATTTAAGGTGAAGAATTTTTTTTTGGTCACTTGCAGGTTGCTGCTTTTGACTCAGTACTTTTGAAATCTGGTATGTACTCAGTTACTCACAAATAAACTCTTTAACATGTGTGTCAGTAAGAACAGTACCAGTATTTATTAAGTGTCTTAGAGTAGGAAATCAGTTGTAACTGGCTCAAAAATCTCAGAGTGACACAAGTCTGGTCCCACTCTTACGAGTAGAAGTACTGTAGTAGAATTTTATCTTCTTCTTCTTCTTCTTTCTTCGTCTACTTTCAACTTTTCCCGTTAGGGGTCGCCACAGTGGATCATCTTCTTCCATATCTTTCTGTCTTCTGCATCTTGTTCTGTTACACCCATCACCAGCATATCCACTCTCACCACATCCATAAAACCTTCTCTTGTGCCTTCCTCTTTTTCTCTTTCCTGGCAGCTCTATCCTTAGCATCCTTCTCCCAATATACTCAGCATCTCTCCTCTGCACATGTACAAACCAACACAATCTTGCCTCTCTGACTTTGTCTCCCAACCGTCCAACTTGAGCTGACCCTCTAATGTACTCATTTCTAATCCTGTCCATCCTCGTCACCCCCAATGCAAATCTTTAACTCTGCCACCTCCAGCTCTGTCTCCTGCTTTCTGGTGAGTGCCACCGTCTCCAAACCATATAACATAGCTGGTCTCACTACCGTCCTGTAGACCTTCCCTTTCACTGTTGCTGATACCTGTGTGTCACAGATTATTCCTGACATTATTCTCCACCCTGCCTGCACTCTCTTTTTCACCTCTCTTCCACAATCCCCATTACTCTGTACTGTTGATTCCAAGTATTTAAACTCATCCACCTTCGCCAACACTACTCCCTTCATCCTCACCATTCCACTGACCTCCCCCTCATTTACACACATGTATTCTGTCTTATTCCTACTGACCTTCATTTCTCTACTCTCTAAAGCATATCTCCACCTCTTCAGGGTCTCCTCAACCTGCTCCCTGCTATTGCTACAGATCACAATGTCATCAGCAAAAATTATAGTCCATGGGGACTCCTGTCTAATCTCATATGTCAACCTGTCCATTACCATTGCAAATAAGATAGGGCTCAGAACCAATCCCTGATGCAGAATTTTATCAATTTTTCTAATTTAGGAAACTACTTCACAAAACTACTCCTAACATAATGAGCTGTACTGCCTTGCTAGGAGCTGCCAGAAGATGGTGTTCAAGCAGAGATTGGTATGCTAATTACGGGAAAGGCAGAATGTTTAGGAAATTCTGGAAAACAATGAATATTAATTTGACAGAGATGCAATAATATTCATAACAAATTGTATGCCATTTGATCACTCCATGTACACAGAGAAGCAATGCACTTTCAGCCAAAATGAAAATGTTGGGAAGTTATGTTTATTGGCCACGGGGAAAATGAAGCTTTGTCACACTGATAATTTAGGTATGTTGCAACCAACTGTTTCTCGAATTTTGCCCCAAACACTGAACATTCTTGCAATACATGAGTTAATACGTAGATTTATACATTTCTCCACCACGCCACATTAGGTAATGTTGAAGTAGATAGATACATAGAACATTGTTTCCAGGGGAAATTTGTCATTTTACAAAAGATCTTTAAATAAATAAATACATAACTAGATAGATAAATAAATATATATAAACACACTAAGGTCAGAACACACACAAACACAACAAAATGACTAAAAAGAAATATAAATTTAAAAAGAAATGAAAGAAAACTTCTGACTTGGCAGTCTCAGTCACAGTGACGCATTATAAATAATGCTGTTGGTATAAAGGAGCCCCAACATCATTTCTTGACACACTTTTACTAAATAATTTGTTGTTGTTAGTGCATTCATGCAAACTGCCAGTTTACTTGGATTTGTTGGTGTGATTGATGACACACATAAAAATCATTGTCCCAAGTGTGGATAAGCAGACATATGTGAATCATAAGCAATATCACAGTATTAACATACAGGTGATCTTGGATGAAAACTGAATTATACTGATCAGCATATTACCCGGAAGATAGGCAGTTCTGGATGGGTAACTGACAGTGAGATTATCACACAGGTATGTTAAGCTTTGCATTCCATGAACCCTTGCAATATTCTTGTTACACTTTACAAGCCTGGGAAGGTTTAAGAAAGCTACGGAGCTATATGAAAGGAATTTGTCCTCAACATGGACTTCTTTCAGTCAGGAACCAGGCAAGCTCGTTCAATACATCTTTAATTCATGAACTGTTACAGCAGTCTACTAAGGGATGGTACCCTCAGCAGAGGTGTCAACAAATGGTCACAAAATAAAGGCAGAGACTTGAATTATAGACCACTGATATGAGATATTTCCAGCTGAGAGCATAGCCAGCTTACATTCCCAAAGTAAAAGTCTCCTTCCACTACAACCTTGTCCTTCTCTCAAAAATATCTTAAGTTCAGCTCATTATCTTCTTTTATGAAAATTTCTGTGTATGTGACAACTATCAAGTCTTAATAGGTACATGAAAGAACGTGACATGTGCCAATTTCTTGAACCGTCCCCTGGAACATTCTGTAGTTTACTTAACCATTTCAGTAGTCTCTTCATACTGTTTCTGATGTACATTGCACACCAAGCATGTACACACTATGCTACCTTTATAACTAAAATTATTCTGTCACACTGAGGAACACGGCATGCATTTCTGAAAGAAACAGATCAGAAACACTTGAAGAATGAAAGCAGCTTCAGAAACAGCGCAAGAATAGCAATGGCTGGTTACAGTAACTGTTATTTTATGAAGTACTAGCAGACCTGGCGCGCTTCGCTGCACGTTTAACCGGCTAGTTTCGGCAGCGGATCGTGGTTTTTCCAATCTAGACGTCCTGTCTTTTTCAGATTCTTTTAACCACCTGGTTTTGGCAGCCAATCTTCCTTTTCTCAATCTAGAAATCCTGTCTTCTTTAGATTTGTTTAACTGCCTGGTTAGGGCAGAGAATCGTTTTTTTTCTAATGTAAAAGTCGTTTCTTGTTGAGATTCGTTTAATCGCCTGGTTTTGGCAGCCAAGCACTTTTTTCCAACCTAGAAGACCTCTCTTGAGGTCTTAATGGCCTCTTTGATTGCATGTCTTCCAAGGTAGTTTCAATACCCATTTCTTGCACGGAGTCTTCTCCCCTTTTATAAGTGACTGTGTAAGTACCGCGTGTACTACACAATAAATTAGTAAAAGAGAAACACTAAGGAAAAAGAACGGCAAGACCGCGTCAGCTGCGGAGCTCAACTCGGAGCGATATGAAGTGAATGAAATGACGTGAATGGGAGGGGAGATGATCACGTGACTCCCCCACCCGCCTTAACTCTCCATCCCTCCACAAACACACAAACACAGTCTCTCAGATCCCAACTCTCCTTTATATATATATAGATTACCCGTGACCATAAAAGTAGAAATGCAATTGTTCTGGAAGTACATCTGTGAGTCATTTATTGTTGAGTATTGTAAAGGCGCTATATAAATAAAATGTACTATTATTATTATTGCTAAATAAACACATCTATTATCTGGCTTAACTCTTATTCACTGTGTGTCTTGGCGTTCATTATATTATAATTTTTGAAGTTGTTATAAAATAATTCACTTTAAATTGTGAATCTGGAGTACCTCACAAGGTGACATAAACCTTTTATTTGAATGTAATCGCATCACTTTGATTATTATTATCATTATTATCATCATCTTTGTGGTGGACCCATAGTGTTGGTATCAGAAAACTACAAAGCATAATCATAAAGGAAACTACAAAACAACATCATATGTACTATTTGGAGGCTCATGGTGCCATAAAATTGTGACATTGTTCATTCTCAAATGTGAACTTCTACTCCTCACTGGAGTAGGTGTAGGACGCTTCACAACTGCTTGCCATGTCCTTCTCTGGGGTAGGACTAATTCTTATCCTGGTCAGAGTTGTACTGAAATTCCTAGAAATAATTCTGAGACACTTCATAGGCATAGGCACGGGTCTCTGACTTGATTTTACACATTTCAAGGCAGAGAAAACTGATTCACCACGATGACTTGAAGCAAATGTTGACAATAGCTTCAGTGCTGCCTTGTTTGACAGGGGGAAGGGGGGACATGAATGCTTCTCACTAATGTAACACTAATATTATATTGCTTTGCCTAAGTTACAAATAAAGACATATAAAATATTTATCAACTTGTATGCAAAATTTCACATCACAACAACCATGATTCCATTTATTTTTGCATTTTCCTGGACATGTCATGATCTTTTAATTTAGTAATCAAGACAGCTATGTCAATGTCTTTTCTAAGTTGCTTTACATTAAAGTGTCTGCTAAATAAGTAAATGTGATTGTCATATAATGCTATCTGCTTGGTGTCTAAGAAATCTAAAGCAGTTGGCAGGTGCTTGTAGACTTTGAGGAACAGTCAGAATTCAGCAAATACTGCTCATCCACTATACACATTTCCATGAACAGAAACAAAGAAAGCCACTTGTGCATCATGCAAATTGAGGCCTTACTGCTTCTTAAATACGCAAAACAAGAAGGTTGGAGAATCTATAAAATGTACTTTTTCTCACCAATTAGATGATTTATCACATTTTAAGTAAGGTAAATCCTCCCCCAACCCCTCTTTTTCTGCATGCATGAATCATACATCACCATCTATTGACATTCTGTGGAACTGCATATGACAAAACAGTATAAAAGAGAAATTCCATTAATAAGAAAATGATAAAAACAGGTAACAAAGCACAGAAACATTTGATTACGTGGCTACATTTTAAGGATAAACAAAAGCTAAAAGCTGCAGAAGATCAACAGTGGAGCAGCACAATCATGTATGAATTTCCTTAATATAATTCTTCTCTTGTTATTTCTATCAAATGTAATTTTATTGTGACAAAGGTTATGTGATGAGCAATTGAATCCAGTCTTGCCATTCCACAATACAATTCGACCTTGGTTCAGGTCTTTGTTATGCTATAAAGGCTTGTATTTAGGAGCAATTATAGTGGCAAACATTCAAAGTACGGCAATTTTTTAGTTATTAAATGGATAACCAGTAAAATGTAATGACACACTCAAGTGTATTTTGTTCTGATTGGAATGAGAATAAAAATGGATAATTAACAACATAATGAGATTTTTTTTGTTTTTATTAGTAAAACTTGAGTGAAGAAAACAAAAACAGTACCCAGCTGCTAAGTTTGTTTTAGCTTTCAGCCTGAAAAACAGTGAAAAAATGATTTAAAACTTGGAACTGAACCACAAAAATAATAATACAAATAATACATTTTCTGACGGATGAAAACAGAAAGAATAGCATTTATATTAATTTTTTTCTAATGCATCTAATATGTTTAAAAATACAATAACAAATATTTTTAAGAAAAATAATGCCACAATGTACTAATACTGATATCCATTAAGACTTCATTATGATTTTTTTTTATTTAATTACTTTGCATAATGGGTTTTCTAAAAATTATAATATTTGCTACAGTTCAAAAATTTTTAAAATACACTCATTTCACACTTAAAGGCAACACCACAAAGGCTAAATCATAGTGGATGCCTTATCAGTAACAATACTGTAAGAAAAGCAATGCTTGTTGTTTTCATCATTCCTTTGTTTTGCATGTTTGTCATACCCTAAATAAATTCAAATTCTGGGCTTACATGAAAGGAGGAACGATGATATTGCAGATACTGTACATGTCTGAACTTTGAGGTGTTTACATATTTCCTGTGTTTGTGTTGGCTTTCACCAGGAACACAAACTCCTTTTAACAGCCCAAATATGTGTGTTCCCTGAGGGCACGGCTGGGTGGTGGGCATCGAACACAATGCTGAAGCTCACTTTAGTGTAGATCACCATCACAATCCTTTAACCACCTTGCCATTTCTCCTCACCCAAATTTCAGACAAGCCATTTTGCAGAAACAAGTTTGAGGTATAGTATGTTATGTATGCTCCTTGGGAAGACCACATTGTCAATGGCAATTCCCGTGGGGAACCAGAAAATTAATTCCTGACTGAAATAAATATTCCAAACTCTCCATTTCGATAAATTAAACATCACTTTTCCTCCTTGACCTATCGAAACAAAATACATAAATACACATTAGAGTCTACATACTAGAAGTCTATCTTTGAGCCTCATTCTTACAATAAGACCTGCAGTATGATACAATCTATGTAACACTCCTATGTCACATCATGGTACTTGACTTAGAGAGCACAAATATTATCAGCTCCTGTTTTTGTTTTGCCTGGACTTGTGCCTGCTTCTGAGTTGACCGATTCTGCAGCACCAGATCTAGAAAGTATTTTAGAGATGCTGGACCCAGAGGGTGTTCCTGAGAAGCAAGTCCCAGAGAGTGGTCTGGATCCTGTTCCAGTAAGTTACCGAGTGTGTTGTTGGTGATGTTCTAGAAGAACTCATTACAGTATTTATTACACTCCATCTAGTTTCAGAGACTATTCCTGGTGCTCCTATGCTAGATGACATTTCTGACTCCACTCCTTGTATTCTAGAAGGTTGTTCATCTTCTTATGTTTCAGATGGCGGTGTGACTTCTTCTCTGGGCTCTGTTGTAAACAGCACACTTCTGTATAAGTTTGATTGGGTATGGAATTACCTGAGGCTGTGTCCTGGTCCTTCTCTTTGCCTATTATTTGCTCCTGGCCACTCTTTTCTATATGTTTTTTGCTATACAAATGGGAGCAGCTGAGAAAATAAATAGGGGAAACTGAGATGGTGCTGCTTCTCTAGTGTTATGTATAAAGTACTTTGTAAATATTTCTTTAGTGTCAGGCATGTGCTCTTAGGGGACATCTTTAGGGCTCCAGTCAGGTAAGCAATACCTCCTGCAACCTCCTGCACCTCTTGCTTGCTTATCGAGGTGGTATCCTTACTCTTGGAACGGACAAACTGTTGTTATTTTCATACTAGTGTTGTACTTTTCATCTTTATAACATGTTTCTCATTTCCCCTTTGTGTAAAATTTTCGCTTCATCATGTAAGAAGTCAGAGTCATGGAGGTGGGTCCCCCTGTTGGGGCCTTTACAAAGTGCTCCGTAACATGCATGCTCCCCAACTATGTCTTCAGTGGCAATTGTCCTCTAGCAGTGAGCTGGGCAATAACCCATGAAGCTTAGCTAGCTGTGCATACCGAAAAAAAAAAAAAAAACAGACAAAAAGTTGAAACTACCAGAACACCAATAATAAAAACAAAGTTTTTACAAAGGCACAACGTATACAAAGCTATAGCAACACCTTCTTCTGAGCTACAATATGTAAATCATGTTCAAACTTGCTTCATCCAATTGGCAGTCATTAAGAGGGTTGCAGCCTATCCCTGGAACAGTAGGCTTGAAGCTGGAAGGCGCTAGTCCAGTGCACAGCCTGCTCACACACAGCACTACATCCAAATCTGAATTGCTAAACAATGTGTCATGCACATCTTTGGAGATGTGGGATAAAAAAAATGAGTACTGGGGGAAACATTTAAATAAAGCATAAAAAAGGCCAGGCACAGAATTTGAACCCAGAAAACTGGATCTATAAAACAGCAGTGTGACCCCCTTTAACACTTTACTGCCCATCATTTAAGCTCCCCATTTTAATTTCCACCACATGTTCTTTCAAATGATTACTGTATGTTTGTATAACTCAGATACAAATATGATGGTCCAGGATCAAATGTAGGAGAAAAAATGACTGTATGAATCTGTAAAGTGTTTGAAACTGACAGTCGGTTTAATTACAGTTGGTCCACCTGAATCATTTATTCTCAACATTATCAATATAGAGACAAGTTCATATGGTATTTTAACTTTTTACTTTGTTCTCTAATAAATGAAGTCCAATTGTATAAACCAGATATTTACAGTAACTATTTGGGAACTTTAGATAATTCTAAGACATAGGTGTGTTTTTAGCATATAACATTTTGTTTTTATTTTGATTGTAGACTGAAATGTTCCTTAAACTGTGTTATTTAAATGACTCTTCTTTATTTAAGGCCATTGCTTTGTCATTTTAGTCAACCAGCAATAATGAAATGATAAAATACATTTGGCAGGCTCCATTGATTAATGTAATAAAGGATATTCATTTAGGAATCATTTATATCTGTGACTCACAGCTATTATTATTTTACAGAGTATTTCCCTAACACAAACCTTAGGAAAAATAAAAAACCAGGAGTGGAAGTCCAGCCAAATCTAACACAAACATAAGGACATCACTGTGTAGCACAATAAGATGCAGTCATGCACTGATTTACGGCCAGCTGAGTTGAGGTGATTGATACTTACAGCCAAGGCCATAGGAAAACAATAGGGTAATATTTTTCTAGAAATTGGCAAAATTGGACACAGTAAAAAAAAATAATTTTGTTATAATTAATATTAACTTACAGGGTCTCATATCTGTTCTGGCTCTTGGAGGGCACCTTTAAGGTTTGTTTTGATCAACACTATTCCACGTAGCTAATTCTGTTGTTTTCAGCCTGCATCGATTCCTTACCAACAATATTGCAGCAATTGTGTGTGAACTAAAGACTCTGTTTTGGAAAGAGGTTAGTCTAAGCGAAGATGTATCTAATAAAATAAATATGATTGGAGACGGAAGGATATAGGATATAGAAGGACATAAGGATAAAACTTAAAGATATAAAAAATGAATAACAAATACAGGACCAAAAGGAATAAACATGAGGTGTGTTAAAATGATTCCAGGGTCCATGGTGGATTCTGATTGGTGCAGTTTATTTTATTACTGAGGGAACTGACTGACTGTTTATTCATGTGCGTGAGAGCGGTCAGTACAGACATTCTGTGGATCATTTAATGCATCTACACTCACAGGGTTGTATAAAAGGTTTGAGTAAGAAAGTAAAAGGGAGTGGAAGAAATCAAGGGGCAAGGGAGGGAAAGAAGATCAGAATTTATCTTGAGCCATTGTAGATGGAAGGAGGTTTAGTGGCTGGGGTAGCACTGTGGAGGAGTGTAGACAGAGGCATTCTAATGGAATGGACTAATGGAAGGTGGTGAGACGAAGGAGTCAGGCTCATGTGCCCCAGTGAGTACTGACAGATCTGGAGAGGATGGGAGTCGATTTATGGAGTACATTCACTGATGCCTCAGCCCTGCTGAGCGTGCCTGGTGAGTGAGCAGAGAGAGATGAGAGAGAGCACTAGGAACTTGATGAAAGATTTTATCCTTCATTTTAACTATTTATTGCATTTATCTATTGTATTATAAGTTGATTATTGCATCATGAACTTAATTGATTCTTTTTTGAAGATTTGTTGCACTGCACCATATTTTGGATGCTCTTTGCACCCTTGTCCTTTTGTACCTTACTTATTATTTGTGTCTCCCTTGCCCTAGTCCATCCTCAGTTATGATTTTCAATGTCCTGGGAGACAGACAAAGCCTATGGTTGTGGGCATCCGAGCATCACAGGAGGACAAGACCAAAAAGTATGCATAAAAGTAAAAGGAAAATTAGACCCACAAGTAAAACGAAACATGATCCAAGGCAATTTACCATGAAATAGTGATGAGGTGTCAAATATGACCTATGCACACGTTTAAACTGAGTGAACTGATAGTTGGGGTATGTGGATCAAATTTGTATATTGCTAAAGACAGTATTCTAACAGCCATGGAGAGGAAAATTGGAGTGGCTACAAAAAAGAGAATACAAACTGAAGACTGTCCTACTATCAGTAGGTAAGATGTAAAAAAACAAGTAAAGTGTGTGAACAAGTAGTGGGGCTACAAAAGAGAGGCCAAGAGTTTTCAGCAAAAACCAAAGTTGTAATTAAAAGAAAAAAAGAATTCAAGAAAACTCTGCATCTTACATAAATGTCCTGTAACGTTCTGTGACCATTGTTACCATAAATAATATCACCTAAGATGTAGATGCCACACAGAAGCCATTTAGTGCAAGAATGCCCCCCCATCACTAAAACATTGTTATTAAAAATAGGGGTCTTAGTGTGCACTTTTGGAAATAGCTTATAATTAATATAAAGGAGTCCATTCAAACCAGAGAGAAACAAAACAACATCAGGACCAGGTTCCAGTTAAAGGTGTCTTACCTCGTCTGTTTTTTTCTGGCCTTTGTATAGTAGCACTCGATGTCACCCTGAGTGGTCAGTCCACACCATTCCCATAATTTCTAGCCTTTTGTACTTATTTTTCATAACATGCAATCTGAGCTAGCTGCATGAAGGATCAGTTGCTTCTTTCAAATACTTTTAAAATTTATTAAGATTATGTGCAATAGGTCTTGATATTTTCTGCTGTAATCACCTGCCTGTCTGCATTTATTTGTCAGGTAGAGGAAAAGTTCTTTTTCACTAATCCAGTTGTCAAATAACTTGCAGTAGCCACAGCACAGAGGTGGACATGCTAATCTAAAAAAGTAATCTCAATGCATCATAGCCTGTAAAATATGTTGGAATTGCTTTTGGGTAAATAACTGTTTTGAGGTGTTCAAATATGTCATTTCTGGACCCACCTGTTATAGATATTAAAAGCCGTATATATAACAGAGAGCTCTTTCATATGTTGTATCTGAAAAACATTTTGTTGGTAGAATAAAATGTTTTAATACATGATCAAGCCTACTTAAAAGCAAACTACGCTAGTGTCTGGAAGCATTTTTATAGCCACTGGCTATAACATGCAGTTTTAAAGGATGCAATTATTCTCCCTCTAGAATCAAGAGTGAACCATGTCAGCATCAAATGACACTTTAATCTTTGGCAAACTCTTCAACCTTTAACTGCTGCATTAGTTATTTTGTCACTGCATTTGATTACTTTGTCACTGTATAAGATCCAACATGAATGCGCTCATTTTTTTTTCTTTTACTGCCCTTCTGAAAGTCCCCAGGAGAATTATATTTAAACCTTTCAGTTCATAATTATATTCTAATGCTGTAGAAGTCTGACATGCAGTATTATTTTAAATTGAATATGCTATGAATTGCCTAATTTTTGAAATGATCCTGCCATTCATTTATTTTCTGAATTGGCTTTTTCTTGTGGCAGGAATCAACTGTGATTGGATGACTGAGCAAATTCACACACAACCTCATACTGTGTTCTCCTGGGTCATTTAGTAATGATAGTTCATCAAGCATACACATTTTTAGAAGAGTGGGACCAGAGTACCTTCTGAAAATCCACCTGGGCAAATATGAGAACTTGCAGGATGGTATTTGTGCATTGAACTTAACAGCTATCATAAATAAGTGCTAAATGATGCATTAATATTAATTAATATTATTGTTTGAAATAATAAAATGTTGTATATTTCAGATGTTTTTTGAAAAAAGCTGAATGGATGTCTTTTTAAATTTTTAATAGCGTAATAATGAATCTAGTACTGTAATTCTTTAAACTTCATCCATTAGTCTATTGCTATAAATTGTCTTTGTTATTCATTTTTTGTACATTTTCCTACACCCTTTTTGTAACTCTTAATATCTCCCTATAAGTTATTTTCAATTTCTATCAATTTTTTTTCAGCTAGAATCACATTTTAGGAATTATTTTATTTCACATCTTTTCCTAACATCATCTAGTTTTTCACCATTTTGAACATTTGTTGCCACTATATTGCTAAACTATGTCACCCACCATGTCTGGTGTTGATGCCATCATTGCGGTGGAATAAAGGTCAGTGTTGTGCACTTCCTGGTCTTCCAAGTTTGAGGATGAATCAAAAAACTTCTCTGTGTGATTGTGGTTAGAATTTAGACTTTTGTTTTGGTTTAAAGATTTCTAGTTTCAGGTGATAGAATTTGATTTAAGTGTAACATTTTGGATTTAACAAAAGATTTTATGATCGTTCTGTTTTTGGCAGCTGTTTTTGACGCTTGTTCTCCTGGTCATGGGAATCCTTTCCAATACCTTCTGTTCAGCAGGACAACCTTCAAACCGGCTTAATCAAGTTCAGGGTGGTGAAGTCATACCTGGCAGTATTCTTGTACAGGGTGCCAACCAATTAACGTTCACACACATACCCACAATCACTCATTTAGGCCCATTTTAGACTTACCAATTAGCCTAACATGCCCTTTTTGGAATGTAGGCTCAATGATGCTCCATGCCTTTCAATACACAGCAAAACCTGAAATTGGGGAAATCTTAGTTCATGACCGCGATAATGAGCTTGGGACACAGACAAAAGGAGTAAAAAGTAAAAACCATCATTAATTACAGTGAGGAAAATACATTTACAAAAAGTTAAAAACAAAACAAATCCATCTTTCTTTCTCCTTCATTATACTCAAAATATGAATAAGAAAAAGGTTTATAATATACAATACAATACAATTTATTTTTGTACAAGAAGTGCCGCAATGGGCTTTAACAGGCCATGCCTCTTGACAACCCCCCAGCCTTGACTCTCTAAGAAGACAAGGAAAAACTCCCAAAAAAACCCCTGTAGGGAAAAAAATGGAAGAAACCTTGGGAAAGGCAGTTCAAAAAGAGACCCCTTTCTAAGTAGATTGGGTGTATTTACATCCAGCAACGAGCACCTCTCACTGAATCACTTTCCTCCCTTACTGCTTGAGGGATTTAGCTTTCCTATGTGACTCTCTTTGCTGCCTTCTCCACTCCAAAGATTTGCTCGCACTCTTGATCTCTCAGTCTCTCTCTCTCTCTCTCCCAGCTGGGTGGCAATCGTGTCTGCTGCCACACCCATTTCCTCCACTGAGGGCTCACATTCTGACGATGATATGTACCCTATTAAGTTCTTTACATCATTACACAATTAATTCACGCTTTTGTTTTCAGTAGACTAGATTACTGTAACGCACTCCTCTCAGGACTACCCAAAAAAGACATAAATCATTTGCAACGAGTGCAGAATGCAGCTGCTAGAATCCTAACTGGGAAAAGAAAATCCGAACACATTTCTCCAGTTTTGATGTCACTACACTGGTTGCCTGTGTCATTCAGGATTGACTTTAAAATACTGCTTATGGTTTATAAAGCCTTAAATAATCTCGCTCCATCTTATATATCGGAATGCCTGACACGTTATATTCCAAATCGTAACCTTAGATCTTCAAATGAGTGTCTCCTTATAATTCCAAAAGCTAAACTTAAAAGAAGTGGTGAGGCGGCCTTCTGCTGCTATGCACCTAAAATCTGGAATAGCCTGCCGATAGGAATTCGCCAGGCAAATACAGTGGAGCAATTTAAAACACTGCTGAAAACACATTACTTTAACATGGCCTTTTATAACTTCACTTTAACATAATCCTGATACTCTGTATGTTCAATTCTTCATAATAACTATTCATGGTGGCTCTAAAATCCGTACTGACCCCAACTCTCTCTTCTGTTTCTTTTTCCGGTTTCTTTGTGGTGGCGGCCTGCACCACCACCTACTCAAAGCATCATGATGCTCCAACAATGATGGACTGAAAGCCAGAAGTCTACGTGACCATCATCATCAGGTCCTTCCATGAAAATATGATGATTTATGTTAGGTAGAATGCCCAGAGGGGACTGGGCGGTCTCTTGGTCTGGAACCCTACAGATTTTATTTTTTTCTCCAGCTTTTGGAGTTTTTTGTTTTTCTGTCCACCCTGGCCATCGGACCTTACTCTTATTCTATGTTAATTAATGTTGACTTATGTTTATTTTTATTGTGTCTTCTATTTTTCTATTCATTTTGTAAAGCACTTTGAGCTACATTTTTTTGTATGAATATGTGCTATATAAATAAATGTTGATTGATTGATTGACATCAACCTTTAACCTCCTCTAAATGCCAGCACACTACCCACTGTTACTCTTTTTCCACAGTGTCACAATCACATGTACTGTTGTCTACATCTCCCCCCTAGGGGAATATGGTCCGTGTAGTACTCCAAGTCCCTGTGTGCCCTAGGTACATGGACCAGTGTCACTGTGCAGTGAAAAAGGTAAGTGCCTATAACCATTTATACAAATAACAAAAAAGGCTATAAATAGTTACAAAACCACAATGACAGAATTCTCATGATGCAACCTGTTAAAAATAGGAAGATGAGCAAGATAGTTACAAAAAACTCACATGAATACAAGGAGAAGGTTAACACTCCATATGCTTAGTGACTCATCTGGGGTTAGAAGTAAAGGATGATCAATCCATGAGAAATCAGTATTAACCATTATACCATGAACAAATCTCATATGCTCACAACCCTGTGACTGCCACTTGTGACTCAAAAGTGGCTGAGAAATATTGATTTAGGTGTACGTATTTTGTTTATTCCATATGTGAAATGCAAGAAAATAAGAACAAAAATGAAAATAAAATATAAATAAATAAAAATGCAGCTGCCCTGGTCTGTATGGGGGACACGAGAACCAAGCATGGAAGCTCAATCCTATTGGGGCCCGTGGTCACAAGGGTTCGCCCAAAGGATTGTGAAGCCCTGGATGTCAGCACCTACGCAACACCCGGAAGTGCTGTTGGAAGGAATTCCAGGGACAATGCTCATATGGCATTTCTGCCACACCAGAAGATCGTTACAGAGCACCTGGCGCTCATGCAGGTGATTATAAAAGGAACCGCCTCCCTCCAGTCAGGAGCCGGAGTTAGGAGGGAGAAGACAAATCTTGAGAGGAGAGGAGTAAAGGCGGCAGAAGGAAGTCCGAGGGAGCAAGGGTCGGACCTTTGAAGGGTGTTCGGTGCATGGGCACTGTGTTGTGTGCGTAACTGTAAATAAACTTGTGTGGTTTTGGTACATTCTGTGTCTGCCTGTTTGTGCCTGGGCTGAACTACCACAATATATTCTAAAAATAAAACTGCTACTGCAGTACTTGTTTTGAGAAATTGTTCAGGTGCAAGAGACTAAATATTTACATAAAGGGACACAATGTTTCCAGTGCTATGGGATGTGACATCTGCACTTAGTACAATGATAGCTGACATATTGGAACACAAAATAAAATTGATTCCAAGGTTGTGAATCATACAATTTCTTGCAAATGTACATTACAATCCCATGTTTTGGAGATAATATCCCCAAAGAACCATTGTTTAGTTGATATTGATGTAAGCAAAGGTTTTCAATGATATAAATACTTTCTTTTAAAAATGTGCAGTGTTGTACCTGCTACTTTTCATTTATTCGTTTATTTTGGAGCATGTAATTTAGCTGCAATAATGGCAAAACCTCCTTAATGCATAAGGAGTTAACTCATAGAAACACTCTAAAAATGTTTAGAATGCTGAATTATAAATACCCTTCTTTATCTTATTCAAGGCATATTGTAATTTCCAAGAAAACAGTTTATTGTTTAACTGTTTAAAAATGAAATTCTATATAAAGCAACAATCATAATTTATGCAATCTGACATAATCATTTCTATTTTGCTTAAGAAAAAAGCTTCATTTAAAACCAAGTGCAATTTAGAAGGTTTTGTGTTGACTTGTAATATTGATTACAATGTGAAAATATGAAGCGTGTACACAGAGGGAGCATTCTATTATTATATACTGTGCAACTTGTTTGCAGTGCATTAATGAATTTTTTGCAGGTCATATTGTTCAATAATGCTTAGCTTGCAATGCTTGCCCACCCCCATCAATAAAATAATAACTGGCAGGTGTGCAGGAGGAAAATGGGCTATAAAATGCTACTTTAGTGAAACCCCTGGCAGAAGGTATACCAAATGCATTTCAGAATTTTAACTGCAATTCCCTGTAATCAAAATGTGTTCAGAAAAGCTCCAGTTCCCAAGAGCTTTGAATGCCTCATGTCAAGTCGGCAGCAATACATGCACAGATACCAGCCAAGTGGTGGTCCAACATTTAACAACTGCCTGCATTCTACACCACAATTGATGTGGACTTATTATTTATGTGCGAATAATATCACTACCAGAGCTCTGGCACCAGCGACTGACAAAATAACATGTGTTTCACTGAAGGATTTTCTGCTAATGAACATTTTTTGCAAATACTGTACAGCCAATTTAAAACAAAAGGAGGGAAAAATGCCTGTTAAACCTTCATGGGAATCTTTTAATAAGCACTTCATTAGAAAGGAACAGAAAGGCAGGGGTGCCTCATTACCGCAACATTCGTCAGTTATTCATATAAAGAGTGATCTGTACATACACACCAACACATATACTTAGCCTTCTATAGAGAAACATTTCCCCTCGGAAATAAAAAAATCTAAAGAAATTCAATAAGAATTTGACCAAGTGACTAAAGGCCAGCATACTCATCTGATACATTTAGTCCTGTCTGGATACATACCCATGGGACTACATCCCTACTCCTTAACTTAACTGCATTATTTTCTTATCTGCTGTATTTTTTGCTACATAGTAAGTCATCAATTTGTGTTGACAAGCAAAGAAAACAAGAACAATAGAAAGAGCTTTCAAATTTAAAGGCTGAACCTTGGTCACTGTATAATCCTCAAAGGATTATTCAACGTCATATAAAAAACTCTGGGAAAACAGAGTCACTATCTAATAAGTGGCAATATTTGACACAAATCTACACCAGTAGGCATGTTATAATGGCTTTCTCACACAGTTGACTTATTTAGCACATATTTTATCTGGAATCGGAGAAAAGAAATTACATCTCTTGAGAGAGCAAAAAGAAACAACAAAGATTCATTTGATTTCAGGTTCATACAGTCTATAAAAAGTATACACCCCTTGGAAGTTTTCACATTTTATTGCATTACAGTGGATTTAATGTGGCTATTTTGACACTGATCAGGAGAAAAAGACTCTTTATCTTTAAGTGAAAACGGGTCTCTGCAAAGTGATCTAAATTAATAACAAATATAAAAGACAAAATAATTGATCACTTAAGTATTTACCACCTTTAATGTGGCACAACTAAATCCTCGCTGGTGCAGCGAATTGGCGTTAGAAGTCACATAATTAGATCAATGGAGACCACCTGCCTGTAGTCAAGGGGCCTCAATTGATTGTAGTATAATTGCACCTTATCTGGAGGGAACAAGTCAGTATCATGGTCTAATCTACACAATGAAGCCAAAAAGAACACTCCAAGTGAAAAGGGGATTACAAAACACAAATCAGGGGATAGAGACAAGAAAATATCCTTGAAGTCCAGTTAAATCAGGCACTGAGAATTTGAAAGAACATGACACATCTTTAAATCAGCCACAGAAACGTAGAGATCATGCAAGAAGACGACTAGTGAGGGAAACCACCAAGAGATCTATGATAACTCGGTAGGAATGATAAGCTACAGTGACTCAGGTTGGAGAGACTGTGCAGGCAACTGTTGCCCCTGGTGCTTCACCTGGCGCAGATTTATGACAGAGCTGCTAAGAGAAAGGCATTGTTAAATAAAATGCATGTGACATCTTGGCTAGAGTTTGCCAGAAGGCACAAGTCAGACTCTGAAGTCAGATTGAAGACAATTGTATGGTTTGATGAGACCAAAATTGAGCTCTTTGACCATCAGGCTAAACGTTGTGTTTGGTGTTTATCAGAACATACCATTCCCACCATGAAGCCAGCCTCATGCTGTGGAGATTCTTCTTTGCAGTAGTCTCTGGAAGGTTTGTAAGGACAGAAGGTGAAATGAATGCAGCAAAATACAGGGAAATCCTGAAGCAGTCTGTACCTAGGGCGAAGATTTGTTTTCCAGCGAGACAACAACCTCAAGCATAAAACCAAAGCTACACAGGAATGGCTTAAAAACAACAATGTTAATGTCTTTGAGTGTCCGAGTCAGAGTTCAGATCTCAATCCAATTGAGAATTTGTGGCTAGAATTGAAAAAGGCTGTTCACTCCTGATCTCCTTGCAAAATGACAGAGCCTGAGCAATTCTGCAAAGAAAAATGAGGTAAAAGTGTGATGTCTAGAAGTGCAAAGCTGATAGAGAGATAGAGTCCTGTGCACGAAAGCACACAGCTGACATCGCTACCAAAGGCCGATCTGCTAAACATGGGCTTAAAGGAGATAAATGCTTATGCAATCAAATATTTTGTGAATTATATCTGTAATTCTATCTATCTAATTTATGTAGGCCACTTTGCAGGGATCTGTTTTCACTTTGACATTAAAGAGTCTTTTCTGTTGAACAGTGTCAAAAAAGCCAGATTTATAGTAAATCCACTGTGATTTAATGCTGTGTAACAATAAAATGTGAAAACTTTCAATTGGTGAATACTTTCTTCAGACACTAAATGTTTAAATAGAGTTCAATCTAATTTAGCCTTCAGGTCCATGATTTTATTAAGGAGAATGTAGCATATACAAAACCAAAATATTTTCAGTGTTTTCAGAATTATACAGAGACAGAGAGAAAACAAGGAAGTTGATTGATTGTTTGCATTTACCACCATAAATGCTTTGTAGCACTAAATAAGTGTGCAAAATGGATGAGATGCATCTGGTGAGGCTGATTATTTGCCTAATAATATTAGGTAATCAATTTAGTATTTTATTTTTTCCTAGTTTTAATAAAGCTTGCTTTGTTTTGCCTAACATAAGCAAATAAGTGCATTTCGAATATTGAAAAAATGAGTTGCAGGTAAATCACTTCGTTGCCCCACATGACTCCAAACAATGTTTAGATTAACTTT
Source organism: Polypterus senegalus (assembly GCF_016835505.1). NCBI lineage: Eukaryota > Metazoa > Chordata > Cladistia > Polypteriformes > Polypteridae > Polypterus > Polypterus senegalus. Next base: position 145,632,656 of record NC_053159.1, on the reverse strand, counting down.
CTCTGAATCCTTAACAGAACATCAGTATTTTAATTAAATTTGGAACTTGATAAACAAGAAAGGGATTATATAAACTGTTCAGAGGTGCTCTATTGGATTTAGGTCAGGCGAATGTGGGGGCCAGTCAATGGTATCAATTCCTTCATCCTCCAGGAACTCCCTGCATACTCTCGCCACATCAAGCCAGGCATTGTCATGCACCATAGGGTCTGACAATGGGTCCAAGGATTTCGTCCCATACCTAATGGCAGTCAAGGTAGAGGCCTTGTAGAGGTCTGTACGTCCCTCCATGGATATGTCTTCCCAGACCATCACTGACCCATCACAAAAACCGGTCATTCTGAACGATGTTACAGGCAGCATAACGTTCTCCATGGCTTCTGCATACCCTTTCAGGTCTGTCACATGTGCTCAGGGCAAACCTGCTCTCATCTGTGAAAAGTACAGGGTTCAAGTGGTGGATCTGCCAATTCTGGTTTTCTGTGGCAAATGCCAATCGAGCTCCACAAGGCCCAATATAGGATGTTAATAAGATGATGGTAAGAGACATTCACATCAGAGGCCTGCTGGAGGTCATTTTGTAGCAGTGCTCATCCTGTTTCTCCTTGCCCAAAGGAGCAGATACTGGTCCTGCTGATGGTTTAAGGACCTTCTACGGCCCTGTCTAGCCCTCCTAGAGTAACAGCCTGTCTCCTGGAATCTCTTCCGTGCCCTTGAGACTGTGCAGGGAGACACAGCAAAACTTCTGGCAATGGTACGTATTGATGGGCCATCCTGGAGAAGCTGGACTACCTGTGCAACATCTGTGGGGTCCAGTTATCACCTCCTGCTACCAGTAGTGACACTGACCATCGCCAAATGCAAAACCAGTAAAAAAAACAGTCAGAAAAGATGAGGATGGAAAAATGGCAGTGGCCTTCACCTATTAAACAATTCCTGTTTTGGGGGTCATCTAATTGTTGCCCCTCTTGTGCATCTGTTGCTAATTTCATTAACACCAAAGCAGCTGAAACTGATTAACAACCCCCTCTGCTATTTAACTGACCAGATCAATATCCTAGAGGTTTCACTGACTTGATGCTATACTCTGATTAAAAAGCATTCCTTTAATTTCTTTGAGCAGTATATTTGAGACAGAGGTTTCCATGTATAACTGATGCCAAGATTAGGAAGGAATTTTGGTTGCCCCACAAATCAGACAAGCTGTAATGAAGATCTCCTAGTGGGTCCAGAGAAAATTGCTCAGAAGACATTCACAGATGTTGTTGAGAAGCATGCAAAACCATTAATTTCTCTAAAGATCTTCCTGAACTTGTTAATCTTGTTGCAGTCAGTGATGAACAACAATAAAGGTTTAACCAGGACATTGTAACAATGGAAAAGTGTTATCAGGGCAAGTGGAATCAATCAATGATGGCTGACTATAGTTGAATATTGAAATGAAAAGCATCAGATGCTGAGTATAAATGAAAATCAGTAGCAAAACTTTTTTAGCTCAATTGAACTAAAATAATGTGTCAGCATCATTAATTCAAACACATTGAATTTGATAAATATTTATTTCATATTTCTTCAAATTCCTACATGACACAGTCAAAATGAAATTGTATTTGTGTTTAGCTTGAAGGTGATTATCATAATCACCAAAAACATTTTAGGAAAAATACTTTAAAAATGTGTTGTCCAGTGCTTTCTGCCTTCACCCCCACTACCTTACCTCAGCACCCATCCTGTCTGTTTGATTTTGCATCCAATCATTGTGATCCCATCTGGTATTGTACTAAAATACAGCAAAATAAAGACTCAACACATCAAAATCACTCTGGACATTTCAGAATCAATCATCTTACAGAGTGAAAGAAAAATTCACAGTAACACAGAAACAAACATACTAGATATTTAAACACAAAACTGTGGAGCTGTGCAGAGTGGAGCTAATCACCAATCTACTGCACAGCTTCAAAGTTGTTTGTTTTGGATGGACACTGTGAGGCTGGCAAACCACTGAAACAACTTTCTCTACATACCTTTTCTTTTTTGCACAAGAATTGTGTGTTTCTTTAAAACAGGGATGACACAGATAAGCTACTTTTCTGGGTGGAGAATGGCCATTTGTTAATTTCTTTTCCACAAAGTGAAAGGCACACATGTACAATGTATTTGGTGGTTCCACATCTTCAGGAAAATTGACAAAATTGACACATGCATCATATGTCTAAAAACCACATTATAATAACCAGACACACAAAATGGCATTGCTCATGAAAGCTAGAAACATAAAATGGCAGTCCCCAAAAATACAAAGTTGTTCAGACAATGATGTCACCTTGAATAAATGAAAAATTATAAATTATAAAAATGAGTTACCTGTACCTTGCATTGCAGACAGAGAGTTTTCAATGTAATGTCTTCAGCCTCATATTTTAGTGGTAGAAGAAGCAGAAATGGTGGTATCCATCCTCTTTCTGATTGGCATAAGGTTTGTTGTTAAAGCACTCCTGGCACAAAATCCATCCATCCATCCATCCATCCATTCTCTTCCGCTTATCCGAGGTCGGGTCGCGGGGGCAGCAGCTTAAGCAGAGAGGCCCAGACTTCCCTCTCCCCGCCACTTCTTCCAGCTCTTCGGGAGAATCCCAAGGCGTTCCCAGGCCAGCCGGGAGACATAGTCCCTCCAGCGTGTCCTGGGTCTTCCCCGGGGCCTCCTCCCGGTTGGACGTGCCCGGAACACCCCACCAGGGAGGCGTCCAGGAGGCATCCTGATCAGATGCCCGAGCCACCTCATCTGACTCCTCTCGATGCGGAGGAGCAGCGGCTCTACTCTGAGCCCCTCCCGGATGACTGAGCTTCTCACCCTATCTTTAAGGGAAAGCCCAGACACCCTGCGGAGGAAACTCATTTCAGCCACTTGTATTCGCGATCTTGTTCTTTCGGTCACTACCCATAGCTCATGACCATAGGTGAGGGTAGGAACGTAGATCGACTGGTAAATTGAGAGCTTTGCCTTACGGCTCAGCTCCTTTTCACCACGACAGACCATGCAGAGCCCGCATCACTGCGATGCGCACCGATCCGCCTGTCGATCTCACGCTTCATTCTTCCCTCACTCGTGAACAAGACCCCGAGATACTTGAACTCCTCCACTTGGGGCAGGATCTCTCCCCAACCCTGAGAGGGCACTCCACCCTTTTCCGGCTGAGGACCATGCTCTCGGATTTGGAGGTGCTGATTCTCATCCCAGCCGCTTCACACTCAGCTGCGAACCGATCCAGAGAGAGCTGAAGATCACGGCCTGATGAAGCAAACAGGACAACATCATCTGCAAAAAGCAGTGACCCAATCCTGAGTCCACCAAAACGGACCCCTTCAACACCCTGGCCCTGCCTAGAAATTCTGTCCATAAAAGTTATGAACAGAATCGGTGACAAAGGGCAGCCCTGGCGGAGTCCAACTCTCACTGGAAACGGGCTCGACTTACTGCGGCAATGCGGACCAAGCTCTGACACCGGTTGTACAGAGACCGAACAGCTCTTATCAGGGGTCCGTACCCCATACTCCCGAGCACCCCCACAGGATTCCCCGAGGGACACGTCGAATGCCTTTTCCAAGTCCACAAAACACATGTAGACCGGTCGGGCAAACTCCCATGCACCCTCCAGGACTCTGCTAAGGGTGAAGAGCTGGTCCACTGTTCGCGACCAGGACGAAAACCACACTGTTCCTCCTGAATCCGAGGTTCGACTATCCGACGGACCCTCCTCTCCAGAACCCCCGAATAGACTTTTCCAGGGAGGCTGAGGAGTGTGATCCCTCTATAGTTGGAACACACCCTCCGGTCCCCTTTTAAAGAGGGGGACCACCACCCCGGTCTGCCAATCCAGAGGCACTGTCCCGATGTCCATGCGATGTTGCAGAGGCGTGTCAACCAAGACAGTCCTACAACATCCAGAGCCTTAAGGAACTCGGTATCTCATCCACCCGGGGCCCTGCCACCAAGGAGTTTTTGACCACCTCGGTGACTTCAGTCCCAGAGATGGGAGAGCCCACCTCAGAGTCCCCAGGCTCTGCTTCCTCATTGGAAGGCATGTTAGTGGGATTGAGGAGGTCTTGAAGTACTCCTCCCACCGACCCTAGCCCCGAAGTGAGGTCAGCAGCGCACCATCCCCACCATATACGGTGTTGACACTGCACTGCTTCCCCTCCTGAGACGCGGACGGTGGACCAGAATCTCCTCGAAGCCGTCCAAAGTCGTTCTCCATGGCCTCTCCAAACTCCTCCCATGCCCGAGTTTTGCCTCAGCAACAACGAAGCAGCGTTCGCTTGGCCTGCGGTACCTATCAGCTGCCTCCAGAGACCCACAGGACAAAAAGTCCTATAGGACTCCTTCTTCAGCTTGACGGCATCCCTCACGCGGTGTCCACCAGCGGGTTCGGGGATTGCCGCCACGACAGGCACCCACCACCTTGCGGCCACAGCTCCGGTCAGCCGCCTCAACAATAGAGGCACGGAACATGGCCCATTCGACTCAATGTCCCCACCTCCCTCGGGGCGTGGTTGAAGTTCTGCGGAGGTGGGAGTTGAAGCTACTTCTGACAGGGGACTCTGCCAGCCGTTCCCAGCAGACCCTCACAACACGTTTGGGCCTACCAGGTCTGACGGCATCTTCCCCACCATCGAAGCCAACTCACCACCAGGTGGTGATCAGTTGACAGCTCCGCCCCTCTCTTCACCCGAGTGTCCAAGACATATGGCGCAAGTCCACGACACGACCACAAAGTCGATCATCGACCTGAGGCCTAGGGTGTCCTGGTGCCAAGTGCACATATGAACACCCTTATGCTTGAACATGGTGTTCGTTATGGACAATCCATGACGAGCACAGAAGTCCAATAACAAAACACCGCTGGGTTCAGATCGGGGCCATTCCTCCCAATCACGCCCTTCCAGGTCTCACTGTCATTGCCCGTGAGCATTGAAGTCTCCCAGCAAAACGAGGGAATCCCAGAAGGTATGCCCTCTAGCAACCCCTCAGAGACTCCAAAAGGGTGGATACTCCAAACTGCTGTTGGCGCATACGCACAAACAACAGTCAGGACCCTTCCCCACCGAAGGCGGAGGGAGGCCACCCTCTCGTCCACGGGGTAAACCCCAATGCACAGGCTCCAGTGGGGGCAATAAGTATGCCCACACCTGCTCGGCCTCTCACGGGGCAACTCCAGAATGGTAGAGAGTCCAGCCCCTCTCAAGAAGATTGGTTCCAGAGTCCAAGCTGTGCGTTGAGGTGAGTCCGACTATATCTAGCCGGAACCTCTCGACCTCGCGCACTAGCTCAGGCTCCTTCCCCTTCAGAGAGGTGACATTCCACGTCCCAAGAGCCAGTTTCTGTAGCCGAGGATCAGACCGCCAAGGTCCCGCCGCCACCACCCAACTCACACTGCACCCAACCTCCTTGGCCCCTCCCATAGGTGGTGAGCCCATGGGGAGGAGGACCCACGTTACCTCTTGGGCTGTGCCCGGCAGCCCCATGGGTGCAGGCCCGGCCACCAGGCGCGCCATCGAGCCCCACCTCCAGGCCTGGCTCCAGAGGGGGCCCGGTGACCAGCGTCGGGCAAGGGAAAGCGTCGTCAAAGGTTTACTCATCATTGGAGGTTTGTTGAATCGCTCTTTGTCTCATCCCTCACCTAGGACCAGTTTGCCTTGGGTGGCCCTACCAGGGGCATAAAGCCCCGGACAACATAGCTCCTAGGATCATTGGGACACGCAAACCCCTCCACCACGATAAGGTGACGGTTCAAGGAGGAGTGGCACAAAATCTGCTTTCTTTTTCATCTTAAACAGAGTACATAGGACTAGACTTTTTATAGCTCATTACTAGCTTGTTCTGTCTAACCTTTACCAACAATATCTCAACACTGAAGGTTGAAAATTAGAAAACATTAGAATAGTAATTTCCAGGTGACAGTAGTTTATAGTTGATGTGTGCAGGAATGACAGCACTACAAACTGGAAAAATTTGTGCTGTCAACTCTGTCGTCGCGTTTTATTATTTAACCCACAAACCAAAATCAATGCTCTTTGGCGTGCATGTCCCGCAAAGCAGGAATTAAACTCAAAACAAAGTAGATTGGCTGGTTAGCCAGTAGCAAAGTAACTTAGATAACGGAGCTCCGTCCTGCTGGTTGCCAGAAAAAACTCTTATATCTGGGAAGCTCTGGCTTTTATGGAGGCTGAATCAAAAGGTAAGGAGTAAGTTGCCCACGCTGGGACGTTTCTCGACACTGTGGGAGAGAAGGAAATGACATTGTTAGTAATAGTGCCCCTCACATTCTAGCGTGTTATTACATACCTCAACAGGGCCTGTGAGGAGGTCCTCTGATGCGCAAGCCTGACAATTATCATATACTAGCAGAATACCCGCTTCGCAGCTTGTGAGAAGTAGTGTGTTAAAGAAGTTATGAAAAGAAAGGAAAAATGTAAAAAATAACGTAACTTGATTGTTAATGTAATTGTTTTGTCATTGATATGAGTGTTGTTGTCATATCTATCTATATATATATATCTATATATATATCTATATATATATAGCAAAATACCAGCTTGGCAGCGGAGGAGTAAAAAGAAAAGGAAACAATTTAATAATAGCGTAACATGATTGACAATGTAATTGTTTTGTCATTGTCATGAGGGTTGCTGGCATATATATATATATATATATATACACACACAGACACACACATATATAAACATATATATACACATATATACATATACATATACATACATATATACATATACACATGTACAAATATAGACATATATATACATATATAAATATATACATACACACACATACATATATATATATAGCAAAATACCAGCTTACAAGTGGAGAAGTAGTGCAATGAAAAAGAAAAGGAAACATTTTGAAAACAACGTAACGTCAATGTAATTGTTTTGTCACTGTTATGAGTGATGAGTGTTGCTGTCATATATATATATATATATACATATATATATATATATATACACACACACATATATATATACATATATACACATACATCCACATATATATACATATATATATATATATATATCTACATATACACACATACAAATATACATTATGAGGGGCCGTTCAGGAAAAAAAGATTGGTGCGTAAATAGATACATTGGTTGAGATATATATAAATTGGTTTGCATAGATCCGTTCTGATATATATACATTGGTTGAGATACATCCGTTCAGATATATACATTGGTTTGAATACATCCGTTCAAATATATACATTGGTTGAGATATATATATATTGGTTGATATACATTGGTTTAAATATATATATTGGTTAAAATAGATTGATTTAGATATATACATCGGTTCAGATACATCCGTTCTGATATATATATTGGTTCATATAGATCGGTTCAGATATATATATTGGTTGGGATTTATGGGCAGGCACAACGCGGCCACTCATGTTTAGCATCTCCCTTTTGCTTCATCATTGCTTCAACACTGTTGTAATTATTGTGCACATTTTATACAAGTAGCATACGCCTGTCTGTCACGTTTTGTTTCGTAAGCCCTATTTGTTGGGGGTCCTCGATTTCAAAGCACTTTTTCCTTTCATTATTTAAAACACTCGGCGCAGATACCGCCTCTTAGCCTCGCTCCATCCCGCCCCGGCTCATTGTACCCGCCTCACTCGCTCCCTCTTGTCCCACCTATGACAGATTCTTCTCAAAAGCAGAGTTACCAGAAAGCATTAATCGCAACCAAAGTACGTCCCATTTTTTCACCTCATCAGACGCTGGTTTATCAGCCCGGTGATATCTGTTATTCCGTATTGGCAGCATTTCATTAGAGGGCGATCTGCTTCAGCAAGGAACTTAGTCCTGTTTGCTGAAAGGATGTTATGAAGGAAAACACTGGAGTTGCTGTTTCTTTAAATGTTGATCAGGGATCAAAATGACCAGAATATTCCCGCATCACAAATAACTGATGTTTAACTATTTTTATAGTAAAACTAACAAAATCACACACAAGCACGTACACGCTCACACACACACTCACAAATCGTGGGTCGCACGTACTACTGATTAAGCGTATCTGTCAAGGACGATTATTTTTTAACCCCATAAAACAGATTCTTCTCAAAAGCTGAGTTACCAGGAAGCATTGATAGCAACCGCAGTACCTCCCATTTTTTCACCTCAGCAGACGCTGTTTTATCATTGACCGAAAGCCGCCCGGTGATTTCTGTTATTCCGTATTGGCAGCATTTCATTAAAGGGCGATCTGTTTCAGCAAGGAACTTAGTCCTGTTTGCTGAAAGGATGTTAACTGGAAAACACTGGAATAGCGCTGTTTCTTCTGAATGTTTATCAGTGATTAGGGACCAGAATGATCAGAATATTCCTGCTTCACAAATAACTGATGTCTGTTTTTATTGTAAAACTGAGAAAACCACACACGCGTACACAACACAAACACTCAAACTCACAAATGTGGTGTGCATACACACTACTGATTAAGTGTATCTGTCACGGAAGATCATTTTTTTCACCCAATAAAACTTTACTTTGTCAAAGTTAGAAAGCAGCGCGGTGATTTCTATTATTCCTTATTGGCAGCATTTAATTTAAAGATGATTCACGTCAACAAGGTGAAAGAGCCTCTTATTTTGACAGGGCGATCTTTTTTTAGGCTTAAGGATTTTTGATTGACTTTCAAAAGAAAATAGTTATTACTTGCCCTCTTTGCTTCAAATTGGCTTTTTAAAAAACCTTTTTGAAATAATTTATTTATGACAGTATAAAATAAAAAAAAGTAGTGCTCAAAATTATAATGCGCGTATCTAACAGGAAGAGGTTATGGTAAGAGTAAGATTGCTGACTCGCAGTTAAATGATCACTGGTTTGTGTCCGGGGGGCTTCCATTCTGTTATTTTATTTATTTACTTTTACAAATTGCTTTAAATAGTAAGAAAGGCGCTATAAAAACGTAAGGAATTAATAACAATAATAATAATAGTAGTAATATTATTATTATTATACGTGTGAATGCATGATCAAATTCAGCCGCTGCGTAGTGGGGTATGAATAGGGACAATACCACGAGTTCATTGAAATAATTACACAGCAAGCTGCACACGCAATGCAAACATAATGTGTATATTATTGAAGTAAAGGTTCATATAAATTAATTATATACAACTTTTTAACAAGTTGAGAGATGTCAACTGGTTCAAATGCACGAAATTATAGATGTATTGCTTTATAGTCCACACATAGTGTATGTATATTATTAAAATAATGATATAAAATTCCTATAAAATGGTATGGAATCTGCGTCGTAGACTTATGTTGTGTCAAATTACTTCAAAGAAGTTTTTAATTATTTTGCTTTAAAAAAATCTTACGGCAAACGTGAACCGTTGAAAATCGCTGATCTTAATCAATTTGTTTTAACGCATGCTCCGTGCAAAATGCTGTCATATCTGTTAGTAAACATGCACGCGCAGCAATGTCATGATGTCTGCGTTCTAAGGCTGCAGGGATATTAAACGCTATTGACGTTTTACAGGGGTGCTCTGTGATTGAGGGCGCACAGTAACCTTTGTTAAAATAATATCGAAAAATATCAGTCGTCAGTTGTGTTTTCAGTCGTTTTGGCGTGTTTACTGTTCTGTTACCAAAAAATTCTTCAACGGGGCTCATCAACAAAGAAACGTGGATAGTAAGATTTAGTAAAATATCAGTAATAATAATACGTTGCTCGACACCCAGTAACACTTTACAAAGACATTTAAAAGACAGCTCGTTAAAATAAATGGAGCAATCCATTGTCATGCTATAAGTGACAGCTTGCTCTTAAACATTTACAAAGGTAGTTTTTCCTGGGAATAAAAAAGGAGAAAAAAATCCACGGGAAATGTTTTGTTGTTGAACTCAAATTTCACCTCCGCCATTTGAGTCATTAAAACTATTGGAAATCAAACCCACCCTTTCACCCCTGTACATTGGAGAGGAATCTCATTTTCACAGCAAGTGCAATTATCCTATAAAACACATAGGAGTTCTGTGCACCGTTTTTCATTGGAGATTAAAACTCATCAAATGTATTTTAAAAACTTTTAGTAGCCTGTGGCATTCCTCATCTGTAGTGGTCCATTACAAAATGAACACCAGGCAGTTAAAATTGTGCACAGTTTCTTTAATAAGCCTATCAGACAGTCTTTTATAGCCTCTTCATATCGAGTGTGTCACTTAATCCCTTCTAGCAGAGGAGACACTTATTTCCACAGCTTGATCTATGCTGTAGAAATGTGTGCCCCCGTCTTCTGCTTGTAAATTAATACTAGAATTACAAAACTGTCCACAGTTTATTTAAAGAGATTGAAGGAAGTCTTCTATATCACTTTTTTGTCTACTATGTCCTTACTCATCCACTAATTTAAAAAAAATCAAGCGCTTACACTGTCTTTTTTAAGTATGTCTATGAAAATCGCTGTGAGTAGCCAGAAAAATGCTATATAAATGTAAGATATTATTATTATTTAGATTTTTAAAATCCAAATAAACCTGATAGGACTTCTTCCAAGATATGTGCCACTCTAGGGTACCAACAAAGTCAAACGGATTAGGAAATTTTGTGATCAGTTTGTTAAGCAAAAAATAGCTTTTCATCCTCTCATTTCTAATTTGGCATTTCAGGATACAGTACAGTATATACTGCAAATATACATTTAAATTGTAACCGCTGATAATTATTTACTCGTGTGCTTGCGTTTTCCATAAAACAGCTTCAATATGTGCACAAAGTATAGGTGATAAAACACACAAATTCTGACATTAGCATGACTGTTGAAGGAAAAACATGTATTAGAAAGCATTCTATGGAGTTTTCATAAATTAATCATTATATACCTTTTGAGGTTTCTTGATATATTTTGTAATCAGGTTTTTAAATTTTTTTTGATTTTTACTGCCACTTCACAGATCAACAATCCCCAACATGGTCACTGTCAGAATAAGTCTTTCAACTTTTTCCTGTATCCATTAATACATTTTCCGGGTTTTACTACCCACCTGAAAGAGTTGGCATCAGGTTGGGTGGCACTTTTAAATTGCAGTAGTATGAGCGAGCATCAGTGTGGCAAGCACTAGATTGGCATTTCTTTCCGTTTCATTTTTTGTCTTCTGGCCCAAGCCTGTAAATCTCTTTTGTAAATGGATGGCTTGGATAGAGGACAGATACTAACAGTTTTTAAGGCTATTTAAAACAATACTACAAGATATTTGTATAGGTGTGTTGTAGTGCCCCATGTTGTAAGTGTTAGATCCATTGAAGAAGTCAACATAAACAAAGAAAATGTACATTTTACAGGTTTGTTTGAAGTGTTTTACGTTATAACCATATTATTAATTGCTGCATGAATATAATTTTTTCAAGGGGATGACCTTTACTATTATCAAAAAAGACAAGCAGGGCAACAGGAGGAATATGAAAGTTATTTGTTGAGTTTAGGAGACAAAGGATACTTGTAAGGAAGTTCATGCCAGTGCTATCGGTGTACATTCTGAAATTTATAAAACTGCTGAAATTATTTCACAAAGATGTTACTGGTCTGGTTTTATGCTGACATTAAAATGGCTGTTTTCTGATAATTATAATCATTATTTTAATTAAAAGACTATAATTTCAGAACAGATTCAATAAAATGTTTTAATATCTCAGTTGCTGTTTGTTGAACTCTTTAATTGACTTGTCCTACAAATGTGTATCAGTGGATATTTGGTACTTCATTTGACAAATAATATTAATTTTTCCAAGTCTCATATTTCAGATAGATAGATAGATAGATAGATAGATAGATAGATAGATAGATAGATAGATAGAACTTTACTTGTCCTCTAAGGGAAAATGTGCTTCTTTTTTTAACAGAGGCTGAATGAATAAATAAATAAATTAATATTAATATAATGAAAAAACAGCCAATCCAATAACAATTGTCTGAGGCAAAAGCTCAGCTGTAGAAGTGAGTGTCCCTGTGAGTGGAGAGGACAGTGGGACACAGTAGACTTGAAAGTGATGTAGAAGACTTTCAGCAATCTTTTACCATGGATTTCAGATAATATTAGTTATGCAGGGTTCATTTTGAAAGCAGCAGACAGGGTGCACACAAGCCCATGGATCTGCTCCAGCCATGGAAATGAGTGTTCCCTGTAGGGGATAGGATGCAGACACATAGTGGAGAAGATTATATAGAAAACTATACATACGACCTTTTAAAATCAATTTTACATAGTTTTACCTCTCCAGTGTTCATTTTGTAATCAGCAGTCAGAGGGCACACATTTTACGGCTCTGCAGCAGCCATGGAAAACGAGCGTCCCGACCAGTGGATGAGACATGCGTTTTCATTCCAATAGTTTTAATGACTCACATGGCGGAGGTGAAATTTGAGTTCAACAACAAAACATTTCCCGTGGATTTTTTTCTCCTTTTTTATTCCCAGGAAAAACTACCTGTGTAAATGTTTAAGAGCAAGCTGTCACTTATAGCATGACAATGGATTGCTACATTTATTTTAACGAGCTGTCTTTTAAATGTCTTTGTAAAGTGTTACTGGGTGTCGAGCAATGTATTATTATTACTGATATTTTACTAAATCTTACTATCCACGTTTCTTTGTTGATGAGCCCCGTTGAAGAATTTTTTGGTAACAGAACAGTAAACACGCCAAAACGACTGAAAACACAACTGACGACTGGTATTTTTCGATATCATTTTAACAAAGTTTACTGTCCGCCCTCAATCACAGACCACCCCAGTAAAACGTCAATAGCGTTTAATATCACTGCAGCCTCAGAACGCAGACATCATGACATCGCTGCGCGTGCATGGTTACTAACAGATATGACAGCATTTTGCACGGAGCATGTGTTAAAACAAATTGATTAAGATCAGCGATTTTCAACGGTTCACATGTTTGCCGTAAGATTTTTTAAAGCAAAATAATTAAAAACTTCTTTGAAGAAATTTGACACAACATACTGTAAGTTTACGACGCAGTTTCTATACCATTTTATAGGAATTTTATATCATTATTTTAATAATATACATACACTATGTGTGGACTATAAAGCAATACATGTATAATTTCGTGCATTTTAACCAGTTGACATCTCTCAACTTGTTAAAAGTTGTATATAATTAATTTATATGAACCTTTACTTCAATAATATACACATTATGTTTGCATTGCATGTGCAGCTTGCTGTGTAATTATTTCAATGAACTCGTGGTATTGTCCCTATTCATACCCCACTACACAGCGGCTGAATTTGATCGTGCATTCACACGTATAATAATATTACTACTACTATTATTATTATTGTTATTAATTCCTTACGTTTTTATAGCGCCTTTCTTACTACTCAAAGCAATTTGTAAAAATAAATAAATAAAATAACAGAATGGAAGCCCCCCGGACACAAACCAGTGATCATTTAACTGCGAGTCAGCAATCTTACTCTTACCACCACCTCTTCCTGTTAGATACGCGCATTATAATTTTGAGCACTACTTTTTTATTATTTTATCCTGTCATAAATTATTTCAAAAATGTTTTTTAAAAAGCCAATTTGAAGCAAAGAGGGTAAGTAATAACTATTTTCTTTTGTAAGTCAATCAAAATGCTTAAGCCTAAAAAAGATCGCCCTGTCAAAATAAGAGGCTCTTTCACCTTGTTGACGTGAATCATCTTTAAATTAAATGCTGCCAATAAGGAATAATAGAAATCACCGCGCTGCTTTCTAACTTTGACAAACTAAAGTTTTATTGGGTGAAAAAAATGATCTTCCGTGACAGATACACTTAATCAGTAGTGTGTGCGACACACGATTTGTGAGTTTGAGTGTTTGTGTTGTGTACGCGTGTGTGGTTTTCTCAGTTTTCCAATAAAAACAGACATCAGTTATTTGTGAAGCAGGAATATTCTGATCATTCTGGTCCCTGATAAACATTCAGAAGAAACAGCGCTATTCCAGTGTTTTCCTCCATAACATCCTTTCAGCAAACAGGACTAAGTTCCTTGCTGAAACAGATCGCCCTTTAATGAAATGCTGCCAATACGGAATAACAGAAATCACCGGGCGGCTTTCGGTCAATGATAAACCAGCGTCTGTTGAGGTGAAAAAATGGGAGGTACTGCGGTTGCTATCAATGCTTCCTGGTAACTCAGCTTTTGAGAAGAATCTGTTTTATGGGGTGAAAAAATAATCGTCCTTGACAGATACGCTTAATCAGTAGTACGTGCGACCCACGATTTGTGAGTGTGAGTGTTTACGTGCTTGTGTGTGGTTTTGTTAGTTTTACTATAAAAATAGTTAAACATCAGTTATTTGTGATGCGGGAATATTCTGGTCATTTTGATCCCTGATCAACATTTAAAGAAACAGAGCAACTCCAGTGTTTTCCTTCATAACATCCTTTCAGCAAACAGGACTAAGTTCCTTGCTGAAGCAGATCGCCCTTTAATGAAATGCTGCCAATACGGAATAAAAGATATCACCGGGCGGCTTTCCACCAATGATAAACCAGCGTCTGATAAGGTGAAAAAATGGGACGTACTGTGGTTGCGATTAATGCTTTCTGATAACTCTGCTTTTGAGAAGAATCTGTCATGGGTGGGACAAGAGGGAGCGAGTGAGGCGGGTACAATGAGCCGGGGCGGGACGGAGCGAGGCAAAGAGGCGGGTATCTGTGCGAGTGTTTTAAATAATAAAAGGAAAAAAAGTGCTTTGAAATCGAGGACCCCCAACAAATAGGGCTTACGAAAGAAAACGCGACAGACAGGCGTATGCTACTTGTATAAAATGTGCACAATAATTACAACAGTGTTGAAGCAATGATGAAGCAAAAGGGAGATGCTAAACATGGGTGGCCGCGTTGTGCCTGCCCATAAATCCCTACCAATGTATATATCTGAACCGATCTATATGAACCAATATATATATCAGAACGGATGTATCTGAACCGATGTATATATCTAAACCAATCTATTTTAACCAATATATATATTTAAACCAATGTATATCAACCAATATATATATCTCAACCAATGTATATATTTGAACGGATGTATTCAAACCAATGTATATATCTGAACGGATGTATCTCAACCAATGTATATATATGAACCGACATATATATCTGAACGGATGTATTAAAACCAATGTATATATTCAAACCAATGTATCCGAACCGATATATATATCTGAACCAATGTATATATTTACGAACCAATCTTTTTTTCCTGAATGGCCCCTCATATATACATACACACACATATATATAAACATATATATATACATACATATCTACATATATATATACACACACACACACACACACACACACACAACTATTGTATATGTTCAAGTTCTATTTAAATTTTAAATAGAAGGAATTTTTATTTAGTTGACAAAATATTATTCCGGAATAAATCAACTCAAACCTTAAATAACTATATAACTATAATATTTTGCTCTCCATAAAAATATATCCTGTCTAAATTATACAAGTTAGAAATAAAGTAAACGTTAAAAGAACAAACATTCAAATTTCTTTACTCTTATGTAATTTTATATAAAAAATAAACTTAAATTTTAAATATCCCAAAAGATTTTGCTCCCCATAAAAATATATCCTGTCAAAATTACACAAATTCAAATATGAACATGGTGCATAACAAAACCTGGAAATATAAATAAAATGTGTTCCTTTTAGCAATAACAAATCAAATCATTCAGTTGTCTTTGCTCTTATGTCATTTTATCAGATTTGGAAGCCTGGCATCTTTTTTTGGCCACAAGTTCGTTTCTGTTTGGTGTGAGGTTCTTTGTTGTGGAGATTCTCAGGATGGACTGCAGGTGCTCATCAGTGAGGCGACTCCTGTGTGCTGTTTTGTTAGTCTTCATGACTGAGAAGAGCTTCTCACACAGATATGTGCTACCAAACATGCACAAGGTTCGAGCCGCATGTAGATGGAGTTGGAGCATTTTTGCGGGAATGGAGTGAATAAACTGTGCGGGCCTTGCAGTATCGTACTTTGCCTTCAGTGTGCCATTACACTGCAGCTCAATCACCTCCATCTGAATCTGCACAGGTGCAGTTTCCACATCGACAGCAAATGGGTTGCGAAACAACTCAAAATTCTTTTTTTGTTCTTCAAAGTCACCAAAGCGCAGTGCGAACTCAGTGCGCAGTGCGCTCAGTTTATCAGCAAAGTGCATATTTGGGAACACCGTTGTGCCAAATTGGTTCGATATTACTTGGCAACAGGGAAAGTGAGGCAAGTTGCACTGGTAGATTTGTGTCTCCCATAAAAGTAGCTTCACTTGAAATCACTTTGTGATTTTGCACGGGTAAAAACGTCTGCTGAAGTGTCAGATTCTTCTTTAACTCTTCTGCTTTCTGTATCTTGTGCATTGCATTCAGGTCTTTCAGGTTATCTTGATGTTTTGTCTCATAGTGCCGTCTTAGATTAAATTCTGTAATTACAGCCACATTAGCTCCACAAATGAGACACACGGGTTTACCGGCAATGTCAGTAAACATATACTCAGCCTCCCATCGGTTTTTAAAGGCTCTATGTTCAGAATCACCTTTTCTCTTCGGCATCGTGTGGGCTAGCTTTGCAATAACTTACAGCATCATAAGCTAGACTTGATTAACGCGGTAAGTGTTCAGCAAGGCAATTGAAGCACTGCATTATGGGATCTGTAGTTTATTGTATTACCAGCGCTTCATATCCCCGGGCCATTAATAACAATAATATATAAAATGATCTCGGGCGGATATAATTACACGCGGCCGGATGTGGCCTGCGGACCTTGAGTTTGACACATATGGACTAAATAGAACTTGAAAAGATATATTTTTTCAAATGTGATCGCACAATTCAGATCGAGTTGACGCGCACTACAGTACATCGAGCCCGCGTGCTATTGTGGTTTTGCCTGCGTGCCTCAATAAGTCATCCTCCCCTCGCTCTTACTTTTTTACCGTTCATCTAATGAATACACTGAGTATGGCTTTACCAAAACAATCATTGATCGCGAATAAAGTATCCATTATTCATAAAGCTTCAATTGGTGATCTGTCTTTCTGCGTTAACCACATATTTTTTCATACGTCTCAAACCAAGGGGATGCGAGGCTAAAATGTATCGGGAAGCGCGCGTACATACTCAGTGCATCCCCTCTCGGGAATCGAACCTCGGAAGCCGGCGCTAGAGGCAAAGCCTCTACTATTGCGCCACGGCGTGTGGTTTGGCTATTTGAGCATAGCAGTATAATTCAGTTTTTGTTCAGCACTCTTTGGAACTGTTGCTTTTTGTCTGTGCAGTTCACGTGAGCCGCTGAATATGGTTTTATATGTCACTCGCTCGCTTCTAATTGTTTCGCTGCCTTCTTAATTATATAATGTATGTTTTCTTCAGCGGTTTTTGGAGCTCTTCCTGGTTTTCTACGTACTGCGTGATTACGTGGGAGGCGTGATGATGTCACACGAAACTCCGCCCCCATGACTTTCGAGAACAACTCCATTACAGTAAATGGAGAAAAATAGCTTCTAGTTATGACCATTACGCGTAGAATTTCGAAATGAAACCTGCCCAACTTTTGTAAGTAAGCTGTAAGTAATTAGCCTGCCAAATTTCAGCCTTCTACCTATACGGGAAGTTGGAGAATTAGTGATGAGTCAGTCAGTGAGTGAGTGAGTGAGTGAGTGAGGGCTTTGCCTTTTATTAGTATAGATACAGTACTGTGCAAAACTCCTAAAACAATGCTCTAAAGCAGAAATCTTAATAATTGATAAGCTTCCTAGGAAGTGCGGAAAAAAGAAAAACATAAATTAAATCAATATTTGATCATTCTCAAAGGCCTAAAGCTTGCTGAGATAGGCTCCAGCTATCCTGTGACCCTGTCCTGGATGAGAATATCAAGAAAATGGATAGATAGATGGGTGGCATTGTCAAACTGACCCCGTTGAGTGTGTGTGTGAGGACTGGAGCTCTGTGTCCAGGTGTTCTGCCTTCCTTGTGCCCGATGATTGCTGGGAAAATGCTCCACATGCCTGCATAAGTGGGTTAAGAAGATGGGTGGACAATTGATATAGTATATAGTTGAATATTTTCCATACATTGTATGCTACATATACTTTTTATTTGCTTTTTTTGTATTGTAAAATTTTCAGCGGTCTAAGGAAACATACAAATGTCATTTTATTTTACTATGTGTATATTATAATAAACCTGATTTGAATTGAATGCTGCCATTTTCCTACTTGAGTCCCAACTTGAAATAAACATGTCTTATAAAAAGTAACATTAAAAGAATTTATTAATAAATATCAGAATTAATTTTATTGAAAATTGTACAATTATGCAATACAACATTGAAAAAGATGTGCTTGATCCTACTTATTTCATCACAGAATTAGACTCAGAAAACACTTCTATAATATTGTGCTGAAAATTTTCAGGAAAAAATAAGACTGCAATAAATGTGTTGAATACCAATTCAATAAGCGTTTTTTTATACTTTTGCTGACCCTTCAGCAACCTCTGCTTTAGGCCTTCTAGCAAATCTGAGGTCAAGGTACTCTATTCACAGCAAGTGCTCTGTGGGCTT
Organism: Polypterus senegalus; assembly: GCF_016835505.1. Taxonomy (NCBI): domain Eukaryota; kingdom Metazoa; phylum Chordata; class Cladistia; order Polypteriformes; family Polypteridae; genus Polypterus; species Polypterus senegalus. The sequence continues at coordinate 145,613,954 of NC_053159.1, read as the reverse complement.
TGAGGTTTCCAGTCTCTTTGCTTGTCTTCCTACATCTGTTCATTACACTCCATCTGTCTTTTGCAACTGAAGGCTCTTCTTTTGTTTCCTGAAACGCCTCTGGATACTTGTCTTATCAAAGTTACAACTTAATTAATCATTTTTCAGCCTAATTTTAAATGTAAAATAAATTTAATCAATTTTAATTGCTCTCTTTTTATCCTAAATTAGTTTTCAGCCTGCTGTAGAATTTCTTGGTAAATGTGTTATTGTTGATTATTTTGATTTACTGGTAAATGTACTGTTATGCCTGCAGCAGATACTATGTGGTTCTTATTTTTGCCATGATGATATTTCTGAAGTGCTGAAAGTAAACAAGATACTGCTATATATTTATAGTTTTAGGCGCTGCTTATGAAAAATAAAAAGTACATTAATAATGATAAATGTATAATGGGTTATCAAAAAAGAACAATCTGTAAATGATATTTATCAAGTACCATTGTCACAACATTCTATATATTAAGCTGATACAAAAAAAACAAACTGACATTTAATTTCCTCATAAAGCTAGTTTTGATTTTTGAATATATTTATAAGAAAAACACACAATTTAAATAAAATTAAATAAAATTAAGCGGGCACTCAATTTGGACGTTTTTATGTCATCTCGACTGAACAACAAACAACTCTTCCACACTTATAAGTCTACAAAACACCTTCTTTGATGATTTGGAAAGTTTTTCCAATGGTTGGCAACTGGTCAAAGAATAAACTGTTTATATTCCTCGTTCTTCGTCAGCATGTCACTGTACTTTTTGATAAGACGTTTTCTTCTTTCGGCTGCGTCATTCACTATTGTCATACCTGTCAACAGTTCACAAAATTTCTTAAACACTAGATCATCTGTACACTGTTCTGGTGGTTTCTTGAGACTTTTCCTTGCCGTTTTCCATGTGGACATCAAAGGAGGATTATGTTCTTTTTCTCACCAGGGGCCTCATGTATAAACGTTGCGTATGCACAGAAATGTTGCGTAAGAACGTTTCCACGTTCAAATCACGATGTATAAAACCTACACTTGGCGTAAAGCCACGCACTTTTCCACAGTACCTCATACCCTGTCGTTCGCAAGTTCTCCGCTTGGTTTTGCAGACTGGACTGCCGGCATCCAGCGGCAAAGCAGTGTTACTGTTCATGTGTGATTACCCTTTATTTTTTAGAACCACATTCCTGACGTGGTTTTATAAATACACTAAAACTAACCGCATATTGTTTATTAGTGTAATGCATCTGATTGTAATTAACTTGTAACAATATAATGATTCAGGGAATGGCCATAGTATTCCAAATACTATAACGTTTAGTGTTGTTACTCTCACTGCACCTTCTTCTTCTTTTTCTTCTTTCAGATGCTCCCTTTAAGGGTTGCCACAGTGGATCATCTTTTTCCATATTACTCTCACTGCACCACTCGGAGTATTTATACCACTGTATCTGAGTAGGCAATCACAGCAGCAGCTGATCGGAAAGAGAATTATCGGTATACAGCATCAAGCACACGCTGTCTCAGCCACGGCAAAACATTTCAAAGCCTTTCCTGTACGGACCTTGCGGTTCAGAAACAGTTTCATCCCAAGAACTATAAATGCACTCAGTCAATTGCTCCTTGTAGAACTGTTTGTACTTATAAATACGATCACCTCACTGTAAACTTGCACTACAGTTATAATATTGCACAACCTGCACCACTTTATAAAGCGCATATTTACATATGATGACAATATAATTTTTAAGATGAAATGCAGAAAAATATGTTGGATTATATTATACAAATAAAACTTTAAATTCATTTAAATAATCTGTACTGTTAATAATTAAACATGTGAGGACACGGTGCCGCTAGCAAGTTCATGTATTGTCCCTGCCTTGCGCTGTATATTTACTGCGGCTGGCGCGACACTGGAGGGATAGATTGTTAGAATAATTAAACACGTACTATGAAGATATTTCAATGTTCCTTAAAAGTTTTGAAGAATCGTAGTTGTAAGCTTACAGATGGCTTAACTTCTATTACAGAGCTGATTGTGTGGCGATTGGGTATTTGGGGAAAGAAAAGTAAGGACAGGAATTGGAGATTAGTATGTTTGAAAGAGACAGTACTGCTACAATAACTTATTTCACCAAAGGCTGCGCATGGCGCAGCAGCATCTTGTGTGAGACATGAACAATCACTGCACCATAGTGTTTTCATGGTTAATAACATGCTTTCATTCCAATCATCATGAAAATGATATCACGTATATATCTCAGTATTTTAATTATTCAGAGAGCTGTAATATCATGAATGAAATGGATTCTGTGTCCTGTCGGAGAAAGAATGGAAGCACGTAGTGATTCACACACATAGAGCACATTGAAGATTAAATACAAAACAAAGCATTTAACTTGCTACTTTAGTTACGATGGGATTTGAGAAACTAGTAAATTAAATGATTTTAAGATGAAGTTTATGATGTTCTACTTTAATGACAAAATAAACTACATTATTAAAGTAGAAATTTTAAAATTAAAGTTGACATTTCGTGCTTTTTTCCCACTGTGTGCCTATTTTTTTTGTCTGTACCCTAATAAGCTCAGACGGTGGGCTACGACTCCCTTTTCATGGCGACTTTGATATCTGACAACTTCTTTTTTATTTTGGCACTGTGCGACTTTGTGAACTTTAGCTTTTGAGTTTCTCCGACACGCTATGTCACTCGATCAACTTCCTTTTGTTGATTATACCACTGTTTAAATCAACAAATAGTATGTTTTTCCTTTGCCTCCACTTGGTATTCGCTGAAATTCTTCTATTTACCTCCGTGCTTTTCCCATTGTCTTTTCACAGAAGGCTGAGCTTAAGGGTGATTTATATTGATTTGCATTTTCAAAGAGGCGTAATTCTGGGAGGAGTTGGGGCAGGACAGCACGCTGACCAGAATTTATGTAGCGGAAGAACACGGAAGTTGGCGAACACACAGATTCCTGCATCTGGATTTTTCTGTGCGTAAGCACATTTCGACTTTTGTGCTTACGTCATGTTATAGTGTAAATTCTACACACAGCAATATGCATGAAGCCCCAGATCCTTTAACTTCAGCTGCTCAGATTTGTTAGTCAGCCCAAGACATCAACATAAATCTGGTAACAGTGGCCATGGCAGGCTTTGCACCATCTTTTCCTTTGTGTCTCTTGAGACTCTATCACCCCAAAAAAAAAAAAAAAAATGGACTAACTAACTACTACAGGGTTGGCCATTTATATGGATACACCTTATTAAAATGGGAATGATTGGTGATATTAACTTCCTGTTTGTGGCACATTAGTATATGTGAGGGGGGAAACTTTTCAAGATGGGTGGTGACCATGGTGGCCATTTTGAAGTCGGCCATTTTGGATCTAACTTTTGTTTTTTCAATAGGAAGAGGGTCATGTGACACATCAGACTTATTGGGAATTTCACAAGAAAAACAATGGTGTGCTTGGTTTTAACGTAACTTTATTCTTTCATGAGTTATTTACAAGTTTCTGACCACTTATAAGGTGTTCAATGTGCTGCCCATTGTGTTGGATTGTCAATGCAACCCTCTTCTCCCACTCTTCACACACTGATAGCAACACTGCAGGAGAAATGCTAGCACAGGCTTCCAGTATCCGTAGTTTCAGGTGCTGCACATCTCGTATCTTCACAGCATAGACAATTACCTTCAGATGACCCCAAAGATAAAAGTCTAAGGGGGTCAGATTGGGAGACCTTGGGGGCCATTCAACTGGCCCACGACCAATCCACTTTCCAGGAAACTGTTCATCTAGGAATGCTCGGACCTGACACCCATAATGTGGTGGTGCACCATCTTGCTGGAAAAACTCAGGGAACGTGCCAGCTTCAGTGCATAAAGAGGGAAACACATCATCATGTAGCAATTTCGCATATCCAGTGGCCTTGAGGTTTTCATTGATGAAGAATGACCCCACTATCTCTGTACCCCATATACCACACCATACCATCAATTTTTTTGTTCCAATAGTCTTGGAGGGATCTATCCAATGTGGGTTAGTGTCAGACCAATAGCGGTGGTTTTGTTAGTTAACTTCACATAAAAGTTTGCCTCATCACTGAACAAAATCTTCTGCGTAAACTGAGGGTCCTGTTCCAATTTTTGTTTTGCCCATTCTGCAAATTCAGTGCACCGATCTGGGTCATCCTCGTTGAGATGCTGCAGTAGCTGGAGTTTGTAAGGGTGTCATTTGTGAGTAGCTAATATCCGCTGAAGGGATGTTCGACTAATGCCACTCTCCAGTGACATGTGGCGAGTGCTACGCTGTGGGCTCTTGCTGAATGAAGCTAGGACAGCCACTGATGTTTCTTCATTAGTGACAGTTTTCATGCGTCCACATTTTGGCAAATCCAACACTGAACCAGTTTCACGAAACTTAGCAAGCTGTTTGCTAACTGTAGCATGGGAGGTTGGTGCTCTCGTAGGGTGTCTTGCATTGAAATCTGCTGCAATCACCCGGTTACTGCGTTCACCAGACATCAACACAATTTCTATCCGCTCCTCACGTGTTAACCTCTGTGACATGTCAATGGCTGTAAACAAAGAGAAACTTGTAAATAACTCATGAAAGAATAAAGTTACGTTAACACCAAGCACACCAGTGTTTTTCTTATGAAATTCCCAATAAGTTTGATGTGTCAAATGACCCTCTTCCTATTGAAAAAACAAAAGTTAGATCCAAAATGGCCGACTTCAAAATGGCCACCATGGTCACCACCCATCTTGAAAAGTTTCCCTCCTCACATATACTAATGTGCCACAAACAGGAAGTTAATATCACCAACCATTCCCATTTTATTAAGGTGTATCCATATAAATGGCCCACCCTGTAGAGTGTTTTTGAACCACCTAATCACTACTAGAAATTCTGGATAATGCCACTAACTACTACATTCTTCTGGGAGCTTTACCTTAGTACTAGAATGTTTATATTTCTTTTTTTGTGTTTACTAATCACTTAGCCAGTTAAGCACCCCATGCAAGAGTACATACGCAGTAACAGTACAAAATATAGTTTCAAAATGGCGCAACCTCTAAATGTTTCAGAATCAGGCAGATATTTTGCAGGTAAACCAGCTATGCCCAATGGAAAAACGTACTGTAAGCCTTATGGAAAAATGATTTTGCAAACATCGGCTCTTTGTATTGATTTGTGGACCGCACTTCCATATATATGCAAGAGCATCAAAGTTGTGGTGATGTTCAAATACAGTATTTTTGTTGTTTATAGATTTTATTTAAAAGTTAACATTCCATACAATCAAGGCTTACTTTAACAACAAAGGAAGCAGCATTACATACAGCTGAGTCAGACTCAACAAACTTAAAATAAACCCCCATCTGAGAGAATGAGTAGAGAGCTAACAATAAGAACAATTCTAACAACTGAAAAGGGAGAATACCATTTCCCCCGATATAAATGCTTAATCTAAAATTTTATTAATTAGGTCTTGCCATCTTTTAAAAAAGTTTTGAACAGATCTTCTAAATGAGAATTTTTTTTTCCAATTTCAAATAATACAGAACATCAGTTATCCACTGACTTATAACAGGTGGGCTGGGGGCAACTTTTCCAGTTGAGCAAGATAAGTTTGCATGCTAATATTGTGGTGTAGACAATTATAATCAATTTTATAATCAATTTGTACTTCTACACTTTAAAGCCATCATGGAGTACACCAAACACAGCTGTTAATAGTTTAGGAGTGATTGTGACACCAAGACTCTCTGATAGGCACTCAAAAAATTTTGACAAGAATGATGTTAATGTGGTGCACGTCCTAAACATGTGCCCTCGTGAGGCTGGAGCTTGATTGCAACATTCCCAGGTTGGATCTTGCCCTGGATACATTTTAGACAATTTTAACTGCTATAAATGTGCTGGATAAAAAAATGTAACTTGCGTGATTGAATGATTTGGGCATATGGAGGTAGAATGTATTCTAGGCATGGCTGCCGTCCACTCCTTATCTGAGATAATAAGTGAGAGCTCCTATCCCCTTTGTACCCTGGGAACTTTGAAAGGAAGGGGCTTTAAAATAATGTATATATTGTTGAGATGCTGTCTGAGTCTTCAAGACTGGTCAATATTTCCCCTGGAGTAGAATTGGGAGAAATAAAATGAAAATTAAGCAAGTTTCTTTTAACAAACTTTCTGATTTGAAAGTAGTGGAAAAATTGGGTTGATGGGAGGTTAACTTTGAAGCATAATTGTTTGTAAGATACAAAGACAGTATCTGTATGCAAGTCTCAAAGTGTTTTAATTGCAAATGATTTTCAAAGGTTAAATACTGTGTAGGTTTGAGATGATGGAAAAATTAAATTATCATGTAGTGGTGCAACAGAAAAAAAGCTACTCTGTCTTAAAGTGCTTCCTGCATTGGTTCCACATTCTTGATTGAAGGACAATTGGATTATTAGTAAACTGATGATAATTTACTGTGGCATAGAACAGAGCAGTTAAAGAGGTACAGCAAGATTTTGTTTCTGTTGCAGTCCAGGCTTGTATATGTTCATCAATTTGTGTTGAATAGAAAGTTGGGTACTGCCATGCCCCCTTCACTTTAGATCATTGTAGAGATGCCCTGTGGATGTTTTGAATTCCTAATAAATGTGATTATAGTTGAGTCTAATTTTGTAAAGAACTAATTGCTGACAGTATTGATTCTCTCTGCTAGTGTAAGATGGAGGGTAGACCAGCTGTTCACATTTTGTTTAATTTTTTTCCATGAAAATAGCAAAATTTTGTTGAAAAATATTTTTATATTTACTTGTGATGTTTGCCCCAGGGCGGCACGGTGGCACAGTGGTAGCGCTGCTGCCTCGCAGTTAGGAGACCCGGGTTCGCTTCCTGGGTCCTCCCTGCGTGGAGTTTGCATGTTCTCCCGTGTCTGCGTGGGTTTCCTCCGGGCGCTCCGGTTTCCTCCCACAATCCAAAGACATGCAGGTTAGGTGGACTGGCGTTTCTAAGTTGGCCCTAGGGTGTGTTTGTGTGTGTCCTGCGGTGGGTTGGCACCCTGCCCAGGATTGGTTCCTGCCTTGTGCCCTGTGTTGGCTGGGATTGGCTCCAGCAGACCCCCGTGACCCTGTATTCGGATTCAGCGGGTTAGAAAATGGATGGATGGATGGATGTTTGCCCCTAAAGTATTTAAACTGATCCACTAAAATTAATGGAAATATTTCCAGTCTAATACTGTGTGCAAGAGAGTTCAATGGAAAAAGTTCACTTTAGTACAGGTTCATTTAAGTCCGGATATATTTTGAAATTCTGCTAGTGCATTAAGGACTACTGGTTCAGAGAGCAATGGTGATAGGAGGCATCCTTGTTGTAGTACCATATTCTAGTTCGAAGTAGTTTGAAATAATGTTTTTGATACAGACTGAGGCTTCTGGACTAGTACAAAGTAATTTTGTCCATGCACATATGTTTGTGTCAAACTTAAATTTGTGCAATGTGGTGAATAGGTAGTCCCATTCAACCATATCAAATGCCTTTTTTGCATCTAAAGATAAAATGATTTCTGGTGTGTTACATTTAATAGGTGAGTACTTTGCATTAAATAAACATTGAAGAATAGAAGCTAAGTATCTCCCATTAATAAATCCAGATTGGTCTTGTGATAATGAAGAGGGAAGCAGTTTCTCAATCCTTCTAGCTAGAGCCTTATCTTCACATTGTTATTCAAAAGTGAAATTGGTCTATGTGATGCACATTGTAATAAACCCTTGAATTTTCTTTGGAAAGACAGTAATTAATGCTTGATTAAAGGTTTGGGGTAAGGTTTTGTTGTCTCTGGCCTCTGTAAACTTACTAATAGTAGTGAAGATAACTTATTTGAAATTTTTTTATAAAATTCTACTGGGTAGCCATCAGGGCCTTCTGCTTTACCGGTTTGGAGTGAGTTTATAGCATCCAATAATTCTGAGACTGTCAGAGGTTTGTCCAGGTCTTCTGCGCTATGAGTATCTAGCTGTGGTATTTGTAATGCACCAAAAAGTGCATTAGATTATATATTATGTTCCTTAAACTGAGTAGAATATAAGGACTCACATTACTCCATAAATGTGCGAGATGTATTTTTATGGTCATTAATTTTATCTCCATCTGTGTTGGCAATTTCTGTGATTGTGTGGTAAACTTCCTTCTTGTGGATTTGTTGAGTTACAATCTTATTAGCATTATCTCTGTGTTCATAGTAACAAGGTCACAATATAAAGATGAGCTATTCAATTTATTTTGTTGTCAAGGGGTTAAATTTTGATTGCTGAACCTGACTTTGCCTATAAAAATTCCTCATTTGGAGACCTGGCATATTCTTAATCAATCCTGGTAATTGCAGTAATTAACTTGAACGCCTTCTTGGTTTCTGATTTATTTTTGTAGGGGAGATATAAAATAATCTGTCCTATTAAAAAGGCCTTCTGTGTTTCCCAGAGTATTCCTGCATTGACCTCTGAGAATGCATTTGTCTCTAAAAAATAATCAATTTACTCAGCATTGCTGTACAATGCTCATCAGCTAATGATGGGGGGCTAAGACTCCAGCTACGAGATGAGTGTGTAGGGCATGGGTGTCAAACTCCAGTCCTGGAGGGCCGCAGTGGCTGCAGGTTTTCATTCTAACCATCTTCTTCATTAGTGACAATTTTTGGCTGTTAATTAACTTCCTTTTCTTTAGTTTTAATTCACTTCACTCAGGTCACTTAGTTGTCTCTTTTTCTTTAATTAGCAGCCAAACAATAATGAGACACAAAACAAGCCGCCACATGACCAGCTTACCTGTGCCCATTACACGATATCTATACATATAAAGGAGAGTTGGGATCCAAGAGACTGTGTTTGTGTGTTTGTGGAGGGAGGGTGAGGGAGTCACGTGATCATCTCCCCTCCCATTTACGTCATTTCATTCACTTCATTTCGCTCCGAGCTGAGCTCTGCAGCTGACGCGGTCTTACCGTTCTTTCTCCTTAGTGTTTAGTCTTCTCTCCTTTACTGATGTACTGTTTACTAGACGCAGTACTTACTGAATATTATTTTTTCCTTTAGTGTTTCTATTTAGTGTTTCTTTGTGTTTAGTACTCGCGGTGTGCCGGTGTTCCTGGCGGTGTTGCAGTTTACTGTTACTTTCTACTTCGTTTTTGTACTTTAGTGTTTAGTAGACTTTTACTTTATCTCTTTTACTGTTGTTCCCGGCGGTGTTGCCGTTTTTCCCGTTTCTATTTTTTATGTAGCATGTTCACGAATTAGTCACAGAGAAAATTTATATATTTTGGCTCCAGGAGGACAAACCAAAAATGTTGTATATAAAGAAGCTCTATAAGTCGCATGTAGGTATATAATTATTCCAAATACAGCGACTGCAGCGAAGCGCACGAGGTTTGCTAGTCTGAAAATAAAGAAAGGTCAGGGTCTCTGTAAGGTTAATCTCTCAGGTCACTCAAACATTTTGACGATGTTCTTAGAAAAAACAGACAAACAGTTTTGGAAATGTATGCTATGGCAGAATGAGAGCATCAACAAGCCATGGAATTAAATAACGGGTTTAATTAACAGCAAGAACTGGCTTCTCATTAAGAAACTGGTTGGACTGAAATTGGTTGGAATTTGATGTCTGTTTAGTGTGTCATCTTTTGACTCATTTCACATCTCATTTCTGTTTTGCGGCCACTTAATGAAGAAATGAATCAATTCAGAGGACTGAATCCTTAAAAACAGGGCTATTACAATGAAGGGAAAGGGAGTTAATTAGCATTGAATCCTGGTCACTGATTAGGAAAAGGGTTACAATGAAAACCTGCAGCCACTGTAGCCCTCCAGGCCTGGAGTTCGACACCCCTGGTGTAAGGCACAGTGATTTAAGATCCATGATCACAGGGGTGTGGTTAGAGATAACAATAGTGTTGTACAAGATTTGATAGTGGGCAAAAGATTATTGTCTATGAAGAAATAGTTGAATCTTGAGTAACAATTAAGTACTGATGAGAAGAAGGATTATGCTCTTGAGTTTGGACTTCAGAATCTATATGTGTCTGATAAATTACGATCCATTGCAAGCTGTATATTTATTTTTGCACTATTAGATGTTTTCCTCATTGTGGTTGAAGACCTATCCAGGTCTGGATTTAAAACACAATTAAAGTATCTAGCTATTATAATTTTATGAATGTTCATATTAGGAATAGATACAAATACTTTGTACTTACAATATTTTAGGTTTAAATAGAGTACCCATAACCATAACATATTGCACTGCATTATCAGATACTATGTCAAATGCTACACAAAAATTGTTTTGTATGTTAAGATTACCATATCTCTTGTTTTCTTTTGTATAGCTGGAGTGAAGGATTTGGCCAGTCTAATGTCTTTGCAAACGAAATCAGTCCTTATTTAATAAGTGAATCTCCTATAAAATTACAATCTTGGCATTTAGCCCTGATAGGTGAAAGAATACTTTTTCTCTTTAGAGTGTGATTGAGACCTTTAACATTCCAGCTAACAAAGTTCACTGTTTGGTCAGAGAGATACTACTTCTGAACTTTTGAGATTTTATAATCTTAAGTAGAGGTAGTACATTGTTTTATACAATAGCTGTGACCTTGAATTCATATTATTGCCAATTATTATTGCTAAGGAGCCTATTATTAGGTCAACACAGTTGTTTGGGCAAAAAGTATATATAAGGAATAGCTTACTTTCTTTCTCTCTACTACTGCCCCCAACCCTCCCCTAAATTGCCTCCCCAAGTGAGGCTGTGCCACACTTCATGAAGTCCCAGTCCTCTGACATGCTAAGACATAAAGCACATCTAAAGCAAAAAAAAAACCACCAGCTGAGGTATAAAAAGGATTAAAATTAAAATTGAGATAGCATATGAAAGTACAGTCCAAATACAATAAACCTATGATATGATGTTAAAAGTCCCATTTAGGATAAGTTGTATAGTTAGGATACAATGAACCTGGGGTATGATGTCAAACATTCCCCTTAGGGAGGAGAAAAAAAAGAGACATCTTACAATAGTGCAGTCCAGAAGCAAAAAAAACCCCAAAACCCTAGGGTATAATATTAAACAGTCCCCATAAGAAATATGAAAAAATAAATACAGTTTATAGATAAGTGTAGCAGGATATAAATGAGTAAGCAAACAACATACTGTAAATAAATTAAAAAGTTTAAAAAATGCAGTAAATAAGACAATAGTTTAAAAAAGTAATATGGAAAAAAATAAGAATAACTAAGCTCTCTGTGTAAGACAAAGTTTTTCAAATATCCCAGTTCTGATTTGCATGGCTACTCACGGTCAGTGTGGAGATTACAGTTTTGTATTTTGATTTGGGTTCTTCCGTTTTCCACTGGTATGCCCAAAGTTGTGTGTGTCAGTGTATCTGCATATTATAGCGTGTGTGAGTGTGAGTTTGGGATCTGTGTGAGGGGATCCTGTGATGGACTTGCACCATATCTGGGGTTGATTCCTGGCTTATTCCTGGTGCTTCCAGGATAAGTTCCACCCTTCTCTTACCTTGAATTTTTCAAGGCATATATTGAAAGATCAAAACTAGCCTAGCTATTTATTTTTACTCTACTAGCTCCTTCATGCCTGCAGCCACTGAATCTTTGTATTGGGTGGGATCTTAATTAACTGATGAGAGGTTAAAGAAGTTGTTCTCTGATTTGGCCTTTCCTAGGTGGTCTTTCAGAGTTTCAATGACAAGGATTGCTCTCATAGGAATGTCAAGATCACAGGTACTAATGTGTTCACTTTAATTGTCCTTGTCATTCTTTTAGAATTTCACCATAGTTTGTTTAGTACATACATAAATATAATGCTGCTTTTTGTTGTCCATTACCATTGTTGCTTATTTGGGTTGAAATGCTTCCTCGGCTGGCCAAATGTGCACATACATTATATTTATTCATGTACAGCATGATTAAAAAAGATAAGCTATAAGTACTTCACCTTAAGGGAGGCCATTTACTGTATATAAATAAATTTATTTTTAAACTATAAATGTATATAAGACAAAAAATGAAGTGTCATTATACACAATAAGATACTAAAAACAGATGTGAGTGTGCAGGGCACAAATCTTCAGAAAGAGGATAAATACTCCTTAATGATTTTCCAAGAGCTGGCTCCACACAAAATTACTGCTGGAGAAAACTGTTAAATAGGAGCCAACAGGAGCATAAAGTCTGCTAAGTGCTTTTAATATATAGCGTCATTAAGTGTGCCCTTCAGACTGCAAAAGGAAAGAAATCTATAAATACTGTACGTGTACTGGACTAGAGTACATCCTTTATGTCTGACTAAACACTGTAAGGTTCAGTTCCTTAACAATTTAAGCACATTAAGAAAAAAAATTGCCAGCACCATTGACTGGGGTGTGCATAAACAAAAATGGGTGATTATGAATTCATGACAGCTCACAAAGTTGCACTATGTAGAATAATCAAAGAAAAAAAAGGAAATGTTCAAACAAATTCATGAAATTTAAGAACTCTGTAAAACTGTAATCTGTGTTTCTGCCTGCAGTATATAATAGCAGTCTACACTCTTAAAAATAAAAGTGCCAGAGGGGATCTTTGGGGAGATGATGCCACAGAGGAACCATTTTTGGTTCCCAAAAGACCCATCTGCATGAAAGTTCCAGAAAGAACCACTCTATTGGTTTAGATCTGTAATAGGCTCCATTACATTAAATACGCATGAATGGGTGGTAACAGATTTGTGAAATACTAATAATTCATAACTTTAAAAGGAGTCTGGCTGCATGTAATAACACAGGCTAAGTCCAGGTTTTCTTAATTTGTTAGTGTTCTGCCATGTAGCCTACCATACATTAAAGATTTCAGTTTGTTTTTCTAAGTATTAGGATGTTTTACAAAGCACAAAGAACCAACTTCATGTGCAAAGAACCTGACACAGAATAGAATAATGCTTTGTCAAGTAAAGGTTCTACAAGAAATCACACAACCCAGTAAAGAACCATAAAGTGCCATTAAAGAACCATTATTTTTAAGAGTGTATACAGAAGGCCGTGTGTTGTAGTGTTTAAGGCATTGGACTTTGGATCTCAAACCCAGAGGTTTAGGATTTAAATCCCACTATTGACAATGTGAGACCATGTACGAGACCTGTCTGTTCTCACAATTGGAAGAACAAAATGTAAACAATTATATCTCAAATGGTGTAAGTTACTTTGTATAAAGGAATCAGCCTTTGATTTGTATGGTTGCATTGACAGGGTGGAGATAATTTTATTCTTTATCGTTTAGAAGATGAAGTAAATTATTTTTATTTGTGCAATTTACAGCCTAATGCTATATTTTAAAAGGTTATTTTGAACTATTTGTATAAAAAATATTTTCACATATTAACTTAAATTAGATTAATCCTCTTTGTGCCGAAAGGCACATAAGGCATTGACGATTTGCCATCATCTGGTCCTGTCTTGAGCTACATGTTTTGCTTCACCCCATGTTAGGTCTATGTCATTCAGCTCATTTATCACAGTTGGCCATGAGATTGTTTTACGCTGGCCTTGTTTGTGCTTCCCAGGTGGTGTCCATCTCAGAGAAACCTTAGTTATACGATTCTGGTCCATTCTGAGGATGTAGCCAAGCCATCTTAAGTGTCTGCGCTTGATCTGGCTCTTAGTTTTCTTGTCATGGTCTTCATTAGAGATCTTCTCAGGCCAGAAGATATGACAGATCTTCCTGAGACATCCATTGTGGAGAGCGTCCATCTTATGCATGTCTCTGTTTACAATACGCCAGCATTCAGAGCCATATAAAAGAACAGGTTTGACATTGCCGTTATAAAGTCTGACCGTTGTACTCAGGCTATACTATTTGGACTTCCAGAAGGGCCCAAAGTCTTGCAAATGCAGTGCATGCTTCTCCAAGTCTTGCTCGGATGTCTTTTTGTGTTGCATTGGCCTTACTAAAAAGGCTGCCAAGATACTGTATGTAAACTCCTCAACACATTTGAATGGAGCATCATTTACTGTGATAGGTGCACTAGGATTGGTATTTATGCACATCGCTTGTGTTTTAGAGGCACTGATGTTGAGGCCTGTTTGCTTGGCAAAGGTGTTGAATCTGTCAGTATTCTCCTGAAAATTGTGTAATATTAAGTTGTTTAATACATTTTATTTCATTTTTTTCATTTTCCTGTATGTAATTTGCAGATATACTATTTGAATGTAAGGCTGATATCAAGTTTAATTATTGCTGGTTGAAGTGGTTAATGCACATGCTCATAGCTGCTGGATTAAAATCCTATGCTGGTCACTGTCTGAGAGGAAATTTGTGCCTTTATTTGTGCTGTATTATTTGTATAATAATGGCGTGTGTCAAGAATCTCAAAATCCACCTCAAGCTAAAAGACTCTGCTGTTCTACACTGCACTTTTGACCTAAGGGCCACGCTCAGAATGCGTACGTGCCTGCATCATGGCTGCCACGCGTATTTCCTGCTTGTATCCTGGAATGGACACATCCCTGGATTGATGGATTTAATCAATAAACATAATTTTCAGAGATATTGCGGTAAGGTGTCATCAGAATTTAATGAGTGTTCTAGGCAATTCACAACACAGAGAAGCCGAACATGTTCTCACCATGATAATATCTCGCACTGCCACCTGGTGGATTCCTCCAAATTTACATAAGGTACGCGCGCAAGTATGAACACTACAACGTTTGTGTAGCAGGAGCGTCCGCCGCAGCATGCATTGCATCGCGTGAAGTATAACTCCGGCCTAAGACTGCACAAACTGAAAAACAATGACTAAGAATGATGAACTGTAGTTAACCCTTGCTAGAGACTGTTACTGATCTTATAATTATGATGTTATTGGAAGTAAAGCGATTGGCTATAACTCAGAATGCTTAATTTGCATATGGTTATAATCTGGTTTGTATTGGTGTATTATTATTATCCTGTTTTCCTTGCTAGCAGTTTTTTTTTTTTTGTACTTAATAAAGATATTTGTTTGTTATACCAAAGAAGAGTGAAGCTTGCTACTTCAGCAGTTTGCATGCTCCCTCTGTTTCTGTTTGTTTTTATACATTTATTTTTTAACTAGCAAAATACCCGCGCTTCGCAGCGGAGAAGTAGTGTGTTAAAGAAGCAATGAAAAAGAAAAGGAAACATTTTGAAAATAACGTAACATGATTGTCAATGTAATTGTTTTGTCACTGTTGTGAGTGATGAGTGTTGTTGTCATATATATATATATATATATATTTACACACACACACATAAACATATATATATATATACATATCTATACATATACACATATATACATACATATATATATCTACATATATACACATACATACATATACATACACACACATATATACACACAAATACATATATATATATACATACACACACACATATATAAACATATATATACATATACATACATATCTACATATATACACACACAGCTATTTCGTATCAGTGCAATACGCTGCTTGTTAAAATGGATAACTCCTCTCTTACGTGCAAGTCTGCGTGGATATTATGAACTATCGTATTTGTTCAAGTTCTATTTAAATTTTAAATAGAAGGAATTTTTATTTAGTCGACAGAAATATCTTTGGTAGGAATGGTAAAAACAGACAGGAATATTATTCCTGAATAAATCAACTCAAACCTTAAACAACTTATAATATTTTGCTCTCCATAAAAATATATCCTGTCTAAATTATACAAGTTAGAAATAAAGTAAACATTAAAAGAACAAACATTCAAATTTCTTTACTCTTATGTAATTTTATATAAAAATAAACTTAGATTTTAAATATCCCAAAAGATTTTGCTCTCCATAAAAATATATCCTGTCAAAATTATACAAATTCAAATATGAACATGCTGCATAACAAAACCTGGAAATATAAATAAAATGTGTTCCTTTCAGCAATAACAAATCAAATCATTCAGTTGTCTTTGCTCATATGTCATTTTAGAGCTGGACGCCTGGCATCTTTTTGGCAACAAATTCGTTTATGTTTGGTGTGAGGTTCTGTGTTGTGGAGATTCTCAGGATGGATTGCAGGTGCTCATCAGTGAGGCGACTCCTGTGTGCTGTTTTGTTAGTCTTTATCACTGAGAAGAGCTTCTCACACAGATATGTGCTACCAAACATGCACAAGGTTCGAGCCGCATGTAGACGGACTTTTTGTTCTTCAAAGTCACCAAAGCGCCGTGCAAACTCAGTGCGCTCAGTTTATCAGCAAAGTGCGATTTGGGAACACCGTAGTGACGACTTGGTTTAACATTACTTGGCAACAGGGAAAGTGGGGCAAGGTGCACTGGTGCATTTGTGTCTCCCATAAAAGCAGCTTCACTTGAAATCACTTTGTGATTGTGCACGGTAAAACGTCCGCTGAAGTGTCAGATTCTTATTTAATTATTCTGCTTTCTGTATCTTCTGCATTGCATTCAGGTTACCCTGATGTTTTGTCTCATAGTGCCGTCTTAGATTAAATTCTGTAATTACAGCCACATTAGCTCCACAAATGAGACACACGGGTTCAGTAAACATATACTCAGCCTCCCATCGCGTTTTAAAGGCTCTATTTTCAGAATCAACTTTTCTCTCAGCATCGTGTGAGCTAGCTTCGCAATAACTTGCAGCATCATAAGCTAGACTTGATTAACGCGTAAGTATTCGCAAGGCAGCTGAAGCGCTGCATTATGGGATCTGTAGTTTATTGTGTTACCAGCGCTTCATATACCTGGGCCATTAATAACAATAATACAGTATATAAAATGATCTCGGGCGGATATAATTACGCCGGGCGGATGTGGCCCGTGGCCCTTGAGTTTGACAAATATAGACTGAATAGAACTTGAAAAGATATATTTTTTGAAATGTGATCTCGCAATTCAGATAGAGTTGACGCGCACTGCATGCCTCAATAAGTCATCCTCCCCTCGCTCTTACTTTTTTACCGTTCATCTAATGAATACACTGAGTATGGCTTTACCAAAACAATCATTGATGGCGAATAAAGTATCCATTATTCGAGTATGTAGATCGGGTATATATATATACATATATATATACCCGCGTATCGCAGGAGAAGTAGTGTGTTAAAAAGCTAGAAAAGAAAAGGGAACATTTTAAAAATAACGTAACATGACTGTCAATATACAGTATTTGTTTTGTGAGTGTTACTGAGTGTTGCTGTCATCAAGGATTTGATTATCATTATTTCTTTCAATCAGGTTCGTATTTGTAGGATGTGTTGTGTTCAAGTTACATTCCGTGTTTGTCAATCGTTGTAAAGATGACAGGTTTCTTTCATCGATTTGTTTCTTACTGCATCAATAAACAGCTCATCTTCTTCTTTATCTGAGACCTGACACACTGCATGCACGGGTTTTTTACACTGTCTTCCTTTAGCGGGACATTGACTTTTTCCACCGTGTGCTTTGTTTCCGCAGTAGCTGGATTTATGAATATGCTTATCAGACACTTCATATTTTTTGCTGCCTTTTCAATTGTGTAATTCGGTTTTTGTTCAGTGCTCTTTGGAACTGTTGCCTTTTATCTGTACCGCGCCAGTTCACGTGAGCCTCGGTGTACATGCATCGAAGGTTCCCAGCTGTGCTGGTGCCATCTCGTGCTATGTCCATGGCTGTATTTAATGTTACCTTAGTCCTGGCACTTAAAACTTTCTCTCGCAGTTTCACTGACTTTGTGTCAAACACCACCCTGACCATCTCATCTTCCTCTCCATAAACACAGTCCTTCACCCGTGAATATTTAGTGGGAGTTTGCTATTGGATTGCCGCTGACGGACGGCCTTATATGGGCAGGCACTAAATTACAAACGCCAGCGGCAACCTGTCTATGAACTTAATTTAAAGTGTAGGTTTACATCGTGCTTTGTTTCCGAAGTAGCAGAACTCATGAATATGGTTGTATATGTCACTCGCTCGCTTCTTATTGTTTCGCTGCCTTCTCAATTATATAATGCATGTTTTCTTCAGCGCTTTTGAGGTCTTCCTGGTTTTCTATGTACTGCGTGATTATGTGGGAGGCGTGATGATGTCACACGAAACTCCGCCCCCACGGCGTTCAAGCTCATCTCCATTACAGTAAATGGAGAAAAACAGCTTCCAGTTATGACCATTACACGTAGAATTTCGATATAAAACCTGCCCAACTTTTGTAAGGAAGCTGTAAGGAAGGAACCTGCCAAATTTCAGCCTTCCACCCACACGGGAAGTTGGAGAATTAGTGATGAGTGAGTGAGTGAGTGAGTGAGTGAGTGAGTGAGGGCTTTGCCTTTTATTAGTATAGATACTATGCTTTTCAGATTACCTGGTAAGTCTAAACTGGCTGGGTATGACTTGGTGTGAATGTCTTTCAGTGATGCACTATCCAGATTTGGTTTTTGCTTGTTCACAAGACTACTGGGGCTTTAGCTGTTTTGTTTCCAATGGAGTTCTTCATTTAACATTTAACATTTTGGTATGTTACTGTGCTACATGAAATTTTGTTCTAAGTGAAGAATTTCTCATAAATTCTAAAAAAACATCACACCTGTTTCTGTGGTAATGATTTTGACTGGGCATGAATATTCCACCCAAAAATATTTTTTATATGTTATTTATCCCATGTAATTTGTAACAAAGGTCACGAAAAAAATTTTCATATGTTACTTACCCCATGTAGTTTGTAATGGTATCCAAGAAAAACTTTTAACTTCATGTTTGCAACTGTACTTGCAGTGCAGAGATCCCAAGGTTTCTGAGAGAACAGATGTCTATAATAGCAAGGGAAACATATGAATATCTGCAAAATAAATTGTTACCAAACAATTCTTTCACCAATATGTTTGCAAAGGTGTGTAATAACATGTATTAAAATGTTGAAATTCAACTCCCGTTGGAAACCCTGAAAAAATTCTGCTCAAGTTAGGGTACCAATTAATTATTTTTTGAAAAATTGATTTTTTTTAAATTGAGCCTTAAGTAACTTGTGAGGTGTCAAATAAGGGATTTTTTCATGATTCTGAGTTGATTGTTAGCATTTATATTTTGCCACAAACAGTCCATTGTGGAAAAATAATTTCTATATATATCTCATATTCTACTTTGCAGGCCATTTGAGTCTAGCAATATGCATGATAAAGACGTTACTTATGTTCAATTGCTTTATTTGTGAAGGCCCAGATACACCAGTTCAGAGGCTTACATAGGCAACTCCAAAGGGCTAATCTACTTTTTTGAAACATGTAGAAGAGTCAAAAATGCTACATTTGTGGAACGTATGAAGGAGGCTCAAAAGGATGGAAAACTGAGGTACCACTTCAAGTGTAAAAATGATCTGTACAACAACTTTATTGAGATCACCAAGAAGTCAGCTCAAGTATCAAAGGCAGAGAAAGAGTCATCAAAGTTGAAGAGAAGATGCACTTGCTCTGAATTCAATGCATCTACTGCCTGTAGTTCTACAAGTTCACAGTCGTGTATAAGGATGTATGCATTCTTTGCAACCAACCCGCTCAGCTCTACAAAAATAATCCAGCAGAAGCTAGAAAGAAATATAGAGTACCAGATAATTTGACTGCAGATAAACTGAAGGCAAGCTTGCTGAAGACAGCATAGAGTAGCGGGGATGACTGGGGCACTGAAGTCACTGGACGCCTGGAGGGGATCAACGACTTGGTAGCAGAAGAAACACTGTACCATTTGCACTGCAAACTTCTTTTTGAGAGAAGTGCACATTACTTCAAGACTGAAAAGGAAGGAAAAAGGCAGAGAGGACAGAGGAAAATTGATGAGGAACAAGATGCAATTTTTAGTGAATTCTGCGAATGGTTTGACTCAGAATTAGAACATGGGGTGATGATGCTTGACCAAGTCCACAAAAAACTGCAGGAGTTTGATCAGTCACCAGATAAGAGCCTCTGTTACTCAAAGTATTGGCTAAAGATAAAACTCCAAGAGAAATACTATGATACCTTGTATTTCACAAGACAGGAGAGAAGGGCAGATGTGCTCTGTCTCAAAGATGGCACGGACAACATTCTGCAAGAGCATCATGCTAATCTTGAACATGGAGATGAGAAGACTCAGATCATAAAGACAGCACTCAAGTTCATATGCAATGACATTGCCATGATTGATCTAGATCCAAAGTCATACCCCAACGCACACAATATGACTGACATCGATAGTCAGCTGGCACTTGTTCCTGCGAGCCTTCAGATGTTCTTGAGACCGATTGTCAAGACAGACGAAAGAGTTGCCATTTGGGGTCAGAACTTTATTAAGGAATGTCTAGCTCGGTTAGGAATATTGCCACACCAAATGGGGCTTGCCATACAACTTAATCATAGATTTGGGTCAAAATGGATGCTCACCAAGTTACACCAACTGGGATACACTGAGTCTTACTCGGAGACACAAAACTACAAATACTGCTTCCTTAATAGCAGGAATGGAGATGGTGCCCTAGATATTTATGACACTCTTGACACCACTGTGGAAGAAACCGATGATCAGATCAATCAGGAGGTTGCGGTTGATGCTGCACTTGAGGATCTATCAGTGATGACAGCCAGTGACAGTGAAATGTCGAGTAACAATCAAGTGGTCTCTATGGAGGTTGGGGAAACAAACAATGCAGTCACTGAGTTTGTTGGGGACAATATAGATTTAAACATTTTGTCTATTCATGGAAACACTCCCTTCCACTCAATGGGTTGGATCAAAGTTACTTCTCTGGCACCACCTTTGCCAGATCCACAGACAACAGCAGCTGTCCCCTTGGTGAAGTTGAAGGCACTTGACAAAGTAAGATCCTGAGAGAAGCTGAACTGAAGATTCACCCATTTACCAACAGGAAACAGACAGGAATAAACACCATCACGTTTCTCCCCATCATTGAGCTCTCCTCCTCTCTGGCTCATGACCAGTCAATCATCACTCCAGGTGACACACTCTGGGAAGCAGGGTGAGTGATTAAAGCCCAGGATCCTGAGTTCCAACACTCCAACTGGAATGGCTGGATGAAGAGAATGAATGCAGATGATGCAAAGCAGAGCACACAAATCAACTTCCTCCCAGTCATTGAAGGTGACCCTAATGACCTCAACACCATCTTTACCGCTCTCAAAGAGTGTATACGGCTCTCTGCTGACAGTCGCTATACTGATCTTTGGTGTTCCGATTTGGCTTAAGGCTGTGGATATCATAAAGCAGGAAAATCTACCCGTCATTGCAAGGTTGGGTGGATTTCACCTGCTGAAGTCTTATCTTGGATCAATGGGTAACATCATGGAGGATTCTGGACTACTAGAGGTGATCCAGTTGATCTATCCTGGAAGTACAACAGCCAACCACATCATGGATGGAGCATGTTTTGACAAGGCATTCCGTGCTCACCTCCTCATCGATGCAGCCATCTATCAGCACATCATGAAACTTGACTTCACTGAGGAGGAGTGTTTGTGCGTTGTGATTTCATTGTTTCGCTGTAGCAGTTCGCTGTATAAGCATATCCAAAAATATCGCGGACATGCAGACGAAGAATAGGAGACGATTGCCCTCAAGAGGAGAGAGAGAGAGAGAGGCGCGCGCAAGCGAGAGATAAGGAGAGAGAGAAGCGCGTGCGAGCTCGAGAGATAAGGAGAGAGAGAGAGACGCGTGCACAAGCGAGAGAGATAAGGAGAGAGAGATGCGCACGAGAGAGAAGAACCATCAGCTACAGTTATGCTCACATGATGCTCAGCGCACAAAGTGTATCCATACTACTTGTATTGCAAGACATCGCTCGTTTTATCAAGTCAAAATTAATTAAAACATTTAGCTTGTCTTGCAAAACACTCGTAAACTAAGTTACTTGCAAACCGAGGTTCCACTTGTATATATTATTTATCAGTATTATTTGTTAGGAAAATTGATTTTTATATTGATATTTTTAGGGGTGCGGAACGGATTAACTGGATTTCCATTATTTTCAATGGGGAAGTTTGTTCTAGATACAAGAAATTCGCTATACAAGCTCAGTGATGGAACGAATTAAACTCGTATCTCGAGGTTCCACTGTATATGCAAAATCTTACATCACAACAAAGCCACATCTTCTTTAGAGCAGGTGCTAGTCCTGGCTGTAAATGCAGAACAGTGTTCAGGACAATAGTGTATCTTACATGGGAATATGCAGGACTCAGGTCTTTACTAAGCATCTCATGTTTTACTCTTAGTACATTTCATTACAAAGTGCTTAACACTAGCAGAACTCCTGAAAGCTATGGAACTGTCATTTGCTACCCACTATTTTTGTTTCATGCTGTGCTGTTGTATTTAAATGCATACTTTTTGTGTAGGCTACTTAATTGACTGATTCTAGTGTTGATTCCAGCTGTAGTCCTGCACTTTTTTTTTTTCTTTTTTGAGAGCACTTAAAGTAAGCGGATGGCATAGAAACAATCTTGGCTAGCAGGTGGGCGAGAAATCCCTGATATTCTAGTTTATATACTGGTAGAGAACTGGACGGAATCCATATCTTCTTAATCTACTTCTTCCGTGCAGTCATGGCTTGGAGCATCTGTGAGTTAAGTTCCTCCCCTGGCAGTATGGTGAGACAGATTCTGATTTGCATAGGCGGTGGATTAGAAACCTTCTGAATTCTAGCATTAGGGTTGCTCCTGGTTAACACTGTGAGAGTTTTCTGTATCTGCTCAGCCCAGTTTTATTTATCTTTTATGTTATTTTCAGCATTACTGTATTATACTTGGCCACTATTTTTATTTCTTCAGCCAGGATATGACATCAGGATATGTTAATATTGTGAATTTGTTATCCTTACATGGCTATGAGATTACAACCTGACTCAAAACATTTTACGTAGTTGCTTCTTCAAAATTATGTTTTTTAAGTCAAGTCGTTTATGCAGTTTCATAACTGCTTTTCCATTTAATATTTAATTTTATTTATATAGCGCCTTTCCCATTCTCAAGGCACTTCACAGAGTTTATGAAAGAACAGCAGTGTATACAGTATATAGCATTGTACTAAACCAGATAAATAAATAAAGAAGAGTAAGATACAGTGGCGTAGCTGGGGGGGGCGGAGGGGGAGGTCTGCCCTGGCGGCACATTTTTGGGGGCGGCATTATTGGCCACAAGGCTCCGTACAATTCGTGTGTAAGCAGAAGGGTTCGGAAAAATATCACTAATGTATGAAAAAAGTCAAATTCTCTGATTTTTAACTACAAATGCTTGAAAAATAATGTTCAGACTGTCCTTCTGCATCAGACACAGCAGTTGAAATGTATGAGGCAATGACAAAAATAAACATAAACGTTGCACCGATAATAATTTCTAGGAAGATAAACAACTAATTTTCAATTTATAATTTTGTTTCGTTATTAATCCAAATGCGTTTTTGCTCTGCGCAGAAAACATCCTCACCTATTACTTTGGTTCTGGTTTTCGTAGCGTAATTATATTAAACTAATAATTAGAACACGGCTTATCAGTGCGTCTATACTATATTCTTGTCTAGTTGATGCTTATAAATGTATATAAAAAATTATTGCTGTTTCTTTATATATGAATACATCTATGCAAAATGTATCTTAATTTTTCTCTATACGTCATTTTAATTTTCTATTTAAATAGTTTAACATATTCAGATATGTTGGAGGACGCCAAATTGAAGCCCTGCCCCGCCCCGAGTGGCACGAACTCGAGCTACGCCACTGGTAAGATAGTAAATTCAGAGAAAAAAAGCCTAACAGACAACATAATTGATGGTCTAGCACACACACACACAGGTTACATGAGCATCTTGACATAGAGGTAAACTGAAAGAAGAGTAATAAAGTCAGGTAAAGCTAAAGGCCTCCCTGAACAGATGAGTTTTGAGTTGTTTTTTAAAAGAATTCATGGAGTCAGCTGATCTAATTCATTTCGGTAGGTCATTCCAGAGTCTGGGCGCTATACAGTTGGTGCTTATCAGTGGGATCAGTCTGACCCAGATACCAGAACATGTTAACACATTAACATGCATTTGTTTGGTGTGAGGGAAGACAGAACTAATCTGGGTCCTTAAGCAATCTAGACCACAGTACCATTCAAGTTCTGTAGGTGCTTTATATTTTATAGTTGCTAGCAATAAAATACATCATTTAAGATGATTTGTAACTGATTATCTTGCTTAGGGACTTCAGGGCTCTGGAGTGCCATAGCATATCTCAGCAGCATCAGATGCAAGGCAGGAGCCACCCCTGGTATCAGTGCATTGCAGAATAACAAACCTTTTAGTGCTGTGAAATGATCTCTTCCATGACTGTGCACTTATTATGCATCCAACAGTGCAAAGCAGCTGACTAATTTAATTGGCTTCTACTTTAGTCTTTTTAGCTTGTAAAATGAATCAGATCACAAATGAAGCTAGTTAGTTATCTTAGGATAATAACTGCAAGCATAAAGTAATCTTCTCTACTGTGGGCATTTCCTATTTTAGACTGGTAAATGATTTGAAAATAATTAGAAATGTTTTTTATCCTGATTAAATAGAACTTCAGTGTTCAAATTGAATTTGGTGTCTGTTGTGCTCGTATATTTTCCTTTTATTTGTCTTTAATTATTAAGCATTAAATTACCAATCAACAAATTAGAATGTTTTAAATTAAAGCCAATTCTATCTCTGAATTATTAAAACTAATGTTTTTTTTTTTCTTTTTTGTCTGGCTTGGTAAACTTTCAGTGAAAAGTGCATAATTTGTCATATAAAACGTAATGGGCTACCACCATGGGAACTCAAAAGTCAATACCTCCGATAGGCCAGTAATTATTCAGCAAAAGCTTAACTCTTTCTCTTTATTTTTTCTTCTTTCTTGTAACGGATTAAAGTGCACTGCAATGAATCATAATTTAATATTGAATGATTATACACTATTAAATAGGGGGAGGGAGTTTGAGGGATACTAATTGGCTAAAAACATCTGCTCAGGTTTTTAAACAGCTCAATACTGCAGTTTTGTTTAGACATTGAGTTTGAGAGTCCCAGAGCAATTGCTAACATTCAATTAATTGTTAGTTCAGATATTTAAATGTATAGGAAATTGCCCCATGGTAGTGAATGGCTCTTAGAGTTAATCTGAAAAGTTATTTATAAGTTTTAAACTTGTGGCAAAGGATATGTCATGAGCTCCAACTGTGACACCAGCCTTTCAAATTTAAATACGCTCCTGTTGCTCTCAAGCTTTAGCAAGATTGTGTCCTCCTATTAGAAAGCAGTAATACCCCGGAAAAAAATATATATTTCCTTTTGAAAACAGCCCTTTTCTTGAGCTCAACATAGACCTGATAGTTCTTAACTAATCAGTGTCTTGCTGCTGCCTATAGCAGTTCTTGACAGCTACGTTTTCTCCAGCCAGACGGCTTTCCAAATGTTAAGCACTGGAGAAATGTTGCTTCAGGACTAAATGTTATTTACTGAAAATTGATTTACTTTTAAAGTGAGTGATTATTTTTACCCCAAGTTCGCCCTGGTGTCTTTACCTATTTCCTGTTTCATTCACTTGCAGAATCCATGGCTACTGGGGCCAGTCATGAGTTTAACAGATGCAAGGCAGACATGCTCACACAGCGTTTTTTTCTATTTTAATAAACAACATATTAAAACAATGAAGACAGTCCTTGTCAGTTTTTGTAATGTGGCACTAAATGCCCAATTATCTATCAGAGCAGTTCCTACATTTTTTCTATTGTTACTGCTTTTGGGTACATACTGGCTTCATAACTGCTATCAATATGTTGGGGTCTTATTAGTGATTTTCTTTCTTTTTTTCACTTTGTCATGGATATTGTGACGCGTTAGTCACTGTCTTGCACCCCAAAACACAAGGCTGAGTTTCAGTACTTTAGCAAAACCAGCTTTATTCAACTTGAAACAGGGACAGTGGGGTTATTTAGTGCGGCGGGAGCTGCCACTCACCCATACACAGACACAGCAAATGGGCAGATTCTGGGCCAGGTCAGTGGGCAAGTTATACTGTTCCCTACATTTATAATGTTCCTTGCATCACCCATCGATGACTGGCACTTATAGCGCGATGTCGATTGGCTTGTAGTTGTTTCCCCTGCGCTATGCTGCTGCACTGTGAACCTGCAGTTGCCTCGGAGACGGACAAGCAGTCCTTCTCAGACCGGGCAGTCGTGCTTCAGCGGGATATCCCAATATGTGGAGTCCTAAAAGAGTTCAGAAACCTCACAATATGTATTTTACACTCACATCCTGTATTGAAGGTAAGTCATTCTCATTCTGTTTTCTTTTTACCTTAGGGGTAGTTAGAAAACTGAGACCTCATCAATTTATTTTAACGTGTGTTTAAACTTCCCCAGACTACCTCAGGATGAGACCCAAAGATATAATGAATTTTGTTGAACATGAACCCTCTTTCTTACATCTTAACATTTAGTTTTTATGATAAAGTTCAACAGTGCTATGTGCAACATGAAAGTAAAGATAGAGTGTAATAGATATGAAAGAAACAAATGAAAAAGGGTTGGTGGCCTAGGATCAGAAAGCCCTGTTCAGTAACTTAGGGCAGCAATTTAATAGATATATGAACAAAGAGAAGTGTATTCTACCCCGCTTCCTGCATTGGCTGTATTTAAGCTGGCCCACCGGTGGAGACAGGAACAGATATCTTCTAGGTTTGTCTTAAATCCTTCCCTGGTGTACCCTTACAATACTTCCACATAAGATTATTTGAACCATGACTGTAACATATTTGGCACAAATCAGTTATAAATATTTGTGTTACAAGGTCTAAACTCAGATATTTTTTATTACAGGTAGTGTTCAATGGATATTTCCTTAGACAAATGGCCCTTTGAAGGTTAAACTAGAATGGGTTCTAAACTGGTGTTTCTGCAGACTAAAATGGCCTCCCATGACTCCAAAGCTGATTTCACAACTTAATGAGTTGATCTATGCATCTTACGGCCATTTGACTTATGACCACTACCACGTCTCAAGGGCAAATGACAGTTTCCACCACACCAACTCCGTTAGCCATGACTCATTCATCTTGATCTCAGTTTATTACCTACAGCAGTTTCAACTACGTTCAGTTATATTTGTCTAAACATTACAGAAAAAAGCAATTGATCTCAACACAAAAATGAAGGTGATCAAGCAGTGTCAGGGAGGAAAGACAGCAAATGCGATCACATGTTACTTTAAGTTATCTCATTGTAACTAGAGTTTGTCGCACGCTTTGTATTGCTGTGCTCTGGCTTTGAATCCAGCTAACCTCCAAAGCTTCTGTGTGGTGATTTAACAATGTGCTTCTTCATGTGCAATGCCACGAAGGGGTGATGCAACCACACTGAACTCCTTTATCTGTTAATGTTTATTATTAACAGGCTGAAATGTTAAAAAAGAAAAACATTTGAGTGCTCAAACTTTGCCGATACTATTCCTCCACTTACAGTTAACACAATAAACATTGGGAGAGGCTCACACTGATGATGAAACGTGAAACATTAGAACATTAGAACACTCTAGACGAGAACAGGCCATTCAGCCCAACAAAGCTCGCCAATCCTATCCACTTGTTTCCTCCAAGAAAACATCAAGTCGAGTTTTGAAACTCCCTAATGCCTTACTGTCTACCACACTTCTTGGTAGCTTATTCCAAGTGTCTATCGTTCTTTGTGTAAAGAAAAACTTCCTAATGTTTGTGCGAAATTTACCCTTAACAAGTTTCCAACTGTGTCCCCGTGTTCTTGATGAACTCATTTTAAAATACAAGTCTCGATCCACTGTACTAAATCCCTTCATAATTTTAAACGCTTCAGTCATGTCACCTCTTAATCTTCTTTTGCTTAAATTGTAAAGGCTCAGCTCTTTTAATCTTTCCTCATAATTCAACCCCTGTAGCCCTGGAATGAGCCTAGTCGCTCTTTTCTGGACCTTTTCTAGCGCTGCTATGTCCTTTTTGTAGCCTGGAGACCAAAACTGCACACAGTACTCAATATGAGGCCTCACCAGTGCATTATAAAGGTTGAGCATAACCTCCTTGGACTTGTACTCCACAGATCGTGCTATATAACCTAACATTCTGTTAGCCTTCTTAATGGCTTCTGAACACTGTTGGGAAGTTGATAGCTTAGAGTCCACTATGACTCCTAAATCCTTCTCATAAGGTGTACTCTCGATTTTCTGACCGCCCATTGTGTATTCAAACCTAATATTTTTACTTCCTATGTGTAATACTTTACATTTACTGACATTAAATTTCATCTGCCACAAATCTGCCCAAGCCTGTATGCTATCCAAGTCCTTCTGTAATGATATAACGGATTCCAAATTATCTGCTAATCCACCTATCTTGGTATCATCTGCAAACTTAACCATCTTGTTACTTATATTCCTATCTAAATCTATACTAATAAAAGGCAAAGCCCTCACTGACTCACTGACTCACTGACTCATCACTAATTATCCAACTTCCCGTGTAGGCAGAAGGCTGAAATTTGGCAGGCTCATTCCTTACAGCTTCCTTACAAAAGTTGGGCAGGTTTCATTTCGAAATTCTACACATAATGGTCATAACTAGAAGTTATTTTTCCCCATTTACTGTAATGGAGTTGAGCTCGAAAGCCGTGGGGGGAGCGGAGTTTCGTGTGACATCATCACGCCTCTCATGTAATCATGCATTACGTAGAAAACCAGGAAGAGCTACAAAAAGCTCTGAAGAAAACATGCATTATATAATTAAGAAGGCAGCGAAACAATTAGAAGTGAGCGAGTGACATATAAAACCGAACACTTACCGCGTTAATCAAGTCTAGCTTATGATGCTGCAAGTTATTGTGAAGCTAGCCCACACGATGCCGAAGAGAAAAGGTGATTCTGAACATAGAGCCTTTAAAAACTGATGGGAGGCTGAGTATATGTTTACTGACATTGCCGGTAAACCCGTGTGTCTCATTTGTGCAGCTAATGTGGCTGTAATTACAGAATTTAATCTAAGACGGCACTATGAGACAAAGCATCAAGATAACCTGAAAGACCTGAATGCAATGCACAAGATACAGAAAGCAGAAGAGTTAAAGAAGAATCTGACACTTCAGCAGACGTTTTTACCAGTACAAAATCACAAAGTGATTTCAAGTGAAGCTACTTTTATGGGAGACACAAATGCACCAGTGCAACTTGCCCCACTTTCCCTGTTGCCAAGTAATGTTGAACCAACTCGGCACAACGGTGTCCCCAAATACGCAGTTTGCTGATAAACTGAGCACACTGATTTTGCACGGCGCTTTGGTGACTTTGAAGAACAAAAAAAGAATTTTGAGTTGTTTCGCAACCCATTTGCCGTCGATGTGGAAACTGCACCTGTGCAGATTCAGATGGAGGTGATTGAGCTGCAGTGTAATGGCACACTGAAGGCAAAGTACGATACTGCAGGGCCCGCACAATTTATTCACTCCATTCCCACAAAAATGCTCCAGCTCCGTCTACATGCGGCTCGAACCTTGTGCATGTTTGGTAGCACATATCTGTGTGAGAAGCTCTTCTCAGTCATGAAGACTAACAAAACAGCACACAGGAGTCGCCTCACTGATGAGCACCTGCAGTCCATCCTGAAAATCTCCACAACACAGAACCTCACACCAAACAGAAACGAACTTGTTGCCAAAAAAAGTTATTTAAGGTTTGAGTTGATTTATTCCTGAATAATATTCTGTTGACTAAATAAAAATTCCTTCTATTTAAAATTTAAATAGAACTTGAACAGAAACGATAGTTCATAATATCCACGCAGACTTGAACGTAAGAGCAGGAGTCATCCGTTTTAACAAGCAGCGAATTGCACTGAAAGGTTATCCCAGTTAATATTTGGATAATTAAAGTCCCCCATGACTATAATATCCCCCTGTAAACTTGCCTTTTTGATATTACTAAAAAGATGTGTGTTGAAATTACTGTCTGAATTGGGTGGTCTATAACACACTCCTAAAATGAGACCTTTTTCCCTAATATTTTCCAGGCGAAGCCACATGTCCTCACTAAGATGGGGCTCATCATCCAACTGAAGATGACTTACATTTAAACCCTGTTTGGCATAAACAGCAACCCCACCTCCTTTTCTGTTCTATCTATCCTTCCTAAAAAATGTGTATCCCTCTATGTTACACTCATCCCCATCTTTGTTATTTAGCCAGGTTTCCGTTATTGCTATAATATCATAATTATGCTCTGCTACATACAACTCCAACTCACTTACCTTATTTTTGATACTTCTAGCATTAAGGCAAGCTATTTTTAATGTGTTAATCCTTCTACATGTACGTGTTTGCTTAGAATTTACATTACTATGCATTTTTATTTCTACACCATTGTTTGTTCTTCCATGTATAGATCTAACCTGTCACGGCGGAACAGGTCCCATCTGTTCCAAAAGGAGTCCCAATGCCCCATAAACCTTAACCCTTCCACCCTGCACCAAGATTTGAGCCACGCGTTAAGCCTTCTAATCTCCTCAATCTATTGCGCCACAGAACCAACATAACCAACAGGTGTCAATGTCGCATGTTAAGGCGGCTTTTTGTTTCTGCAGTTATATTTTTGCATAAAAGCGCAATTGTTGTGTTAGATTAGTACCTTTTGTGAAAGTATTTGTGTGATACTTCAGGCTTCATACATTATATAGTTTATGCCTACATTGTGTCATCTACTAGTAGAATATAAAAAACGTTTCTGTTTTAACAATGTGCTTACACAGATTACTGTAGAAACGGAACAGACATGAAATGCGTGTGTTCCAAACAACAATCAATTATTTCCACTCTAAAACTCCACTTCACTCCCAGAAAATCAATCAAGGTATGAGCTGGGAGAGGTTTGTGCACGCTCTAAGTCGGTGGGGGGATGGAATAGCCGGCTGCTCGCAGCCTGATTTTTATCAGCACATTTAGATGACAAAAGATGCTGGTGGAGAGCTGTGAATGATTTTAAGAAGCGATTTAAGGTGGGATGGATTTACGAGTTATTTCGTAGGCTCTGGTAATTCTAGTGTTAAAGGAATGCAGATGGATGTAGATTTAGGGAGGTAAAGAGAAACAGAATCTGAAATAGGTGAGGTCAAAATGGGTGTTGAACTCCGGTCCTGGAGGGCTGCAGTGGCTGCAGGTTTTTATTCTAACCATCTTCTTAATTTGTGACCAGTTTTTGCTGGTAATTACCTTCTTTTGCCTTAATTTTAATTACCTTGACTCAGGCCCCCTAATTGCTTCCTTTTTCTTAATTAGCAGCCAAACCATAACAAGACACAGAACAAGAATCCATATGACCAGCTCACCTGTGCCCATCACAAAATATGTGAAAATAGAGAAAGGTGAAGGTCTCAGTAAGACTGATCTCTCAGCTTACCAAAACTTTGTGAGGGTGATCTTAGAAAAAACAGAAAAATCAACAGTTCTGGAAATGTCCACTGTGGCAGAATGAGAGCACCAACAAGCCATGGAATTAAATAATGAGTTTAATTAACAGCAAGAATCTGTTTCTCATTGTGAAACTGGTTGGAGTCTGAAGCCCCGATTTAGCTGGTCATTTGTTGGCTCGTTTCATGCCTCATTTCTGTTTGGCTGCCATTTAATGAAGAAAGGAATCAATTCAGAGGAATGAATCCTTAAGAACAGGGCTATTAAAATGAAGGGAACAGGAGTTAATTAGCAGTGAAAGCTGGTCACTGATTAGGAAAAGGGTTAGAATGAAAACCTGCAGCCACTGCAGCCCTCCAGGCCTGGAGTTCGACACCCCTGCTTTAATCCCTTCTCCAGTCACATCATTTAGTTTGTTATTTTCTATCTTAGAAGAACTATCTCCTCTGACCAAGAAGTTCAAACATTCCTTTTATATTTAGCAGGGCCATGAAACACTTAATGTTACCTAAAATAAAAAATAAAAAAATGCAGATTGTAAAGTTTTAGTACATTTTAAATTTGTTTTTGTCTACAAATTCTAACTTTAGAACTTCTAAAAGTTTGAAATTTGAAAAATTTAAAAAGCATTGGACTGCTAATTGTATTAGCAATTGTTTCCTATTTGACAGCATTCACCACCTTTTTAGTGGTGGAAGTCCTGTTGAGATTCATCACATACAGTTTGCAGTTCCACATTTTTTAAAAGAAGAAAACATCTTTGCTTTTAACCTTAAATATCTTAAAACAGTTTTACGTATTTTTAGGTAAAAATGAAATGATGAGTCTGTGATCCAACATCAAGGAAGAATACTTGAATTCATGGTGGTTGTCATTAGGACAGATTAATGAATTTGATGGAAGGACAACTATTTTAGTAAAAGTGATGGATTTGATTAGATTTTTTATATTAAATATAGCTTTTAATGTACATTTAGATATACATCTAATATATAATATATAATAGATATAAATTTAGATTTTGAACACAGTATTTTGGCCTAATTTGAATCACGTTTCCCTATAATGTTCACCCTGGGCTTTGCATCTCTTCTAAGCAAGCCTTGCGCTCAATCCTGCAGTTGGCTGCTAACAATTCTGTAAATCCTTTAACTGAGATATTTACTCACTAAGTTGTGAAATCAGCTTTGGAGTCATTGGAGGCCCTCTTAGTCTGCAGAAACACCAGGTTAGAACCCATTCTAGTTTAACCTTAAAAGGGCCATGTGTCTAAGGAAATATCCATGCTACTGATTGTCTTAAAGTAGCCAATCTGTATTAATCTTCAGAGTCTTTAGCAATGTTCTGGCCTGTAATGACAGGAAAGTCCTGTTTTCCTGCCACTCCTATATGGCCTCACTCTTAAAGGGGCAATTTGGTGCTTAAATAAATTGGTATTATAATACCACAATATGTGCAATGATATTTAATAACCGTTTTTGGGTAAAATAACATACATATTTATTTTTCCTTCCATTCATATTTAGTGCTACAGTTACAAAAATGACAAAAACAGCAATGGCTTTCTTTTGCATTATAGCCTATTTCTCACAAAGCAAGTTATGGGCACTAAATGATTCATAACATCAAAGCATGTTTTTAAAAATGTATTTTCAGAAACTGCTGTTTTGATATTGAGTGTCAATGAGTCAATCTGGTGGCCCTGGACCAGTGTGTTTCGCACCTTGGCTGTCAAGGTTTCCACATTTTCCATATGCTAGTTTGTTCCAGATTCTCACAACCTTTTGTGGGAAGAAATCCCTTCTACATTCGTGTTAAAAACACTTACTCTTAATTTCCCCCAATGTCCTCCAGTATGTGAGTCGCACCAACTTTGGATATATCACCAAACACAGAAAATTGTCTATTAATTTGAATCCCTTTGAATCATTTATCCATCCATCCATTATCCAACCCGCCATATCCTAACCACAGGGTCACGGGGGTCTGCTGGAGCCAATCCCAGCCAACACAGGGTGCAAGGCAGGAAACATTATTGAAAAGGAAAAAAAATAATAAAACCCATGTCAATTAACAGTTCAGTGCAAAAATTATGTTGTTATGGGAGTAGTTTTCAGTAGCCTAATTTAAAAATTCATTTAATATAAATTTTTGTCATCCACAGATTACTGGTGAAATACTTGTGTATATGTCACTTCAAATCTTCTTAAGGATGGTCATTAAGAAGAAAGCATGTTTTAAATTTATAGGCTATTCAATTTCATTTAAGATAAAATCTTGAATCACTGAATTAAGAATTAATCTCTACAACTTGTATAAATTAGCCAATACTTAACAAGTATGCCAGGTCTCCTTCCCCAGAGTATTTAGTCTGAACAACATTCTGTAACATTTGTTTAAATTTAAATTTATGTTAATTAAGAAAGCCTTGAGAGATTATTAGCTAATCACCATTTCTCTTCTGATGACTTCTGAAAATGTATCTTACATATTCATTCTAAACGTTGCAGACAAATTTAAGTGCTTTTTTTGAAATGCCTGTCCTGTTGTTTTCAAATTTATTTTTGTCCTTCAGATGCTACATGCAACTAAAAAATATAAGCCCTAGGATGTTTACAAATGTTTATTAGTTTCTCCCTTTTCTTTTGTTCATTTGGTTTAAAGAACAAATTTGACTCAGCTATAATTCTGAGTTTGATATTTACCAGTAATGAGGAATACAAGATAGGCCAGGCTCACCATGATCACATATATATATATATAATCTTACAGACAGACCTCAATATGTGCGTCTTGGGAACTGCAGGTCTGACGTTGTGTTCAGCAATACAGGGGCGCCGCAGGGGACAGTACTTTCTCCAGTCCTGTTCAATCTATATACATCAGACTTCCAATATAACTTGGAGTCCTGCCATGTGCAAAAGTTCGCTGATGACACTGCTATTGTGGGCTGCATCAGGAGTGGGCAGGAGGAGGAGTACAGGAAGCTAATCAAAGACTTTGTTAAATGGTGCGACTCAAACCACTTACATCTTAACACCAGCAAGACCAAGGAGCTGGTGGTGGATTTTAGGAGGCCTAGGCCCCTCATGGACCCTGTGATCATCAGAGGTGACTGTGTGCAGAGGGTGCAGACCTTTAAATATCTGGGAGTGCAGCTGGATGACAAATTGGACTGGACTGCCAATACTGATGCTCTATGTAAGAAAGGTCAGAGCAGACTATACTTTCTGAGAAGGTTGGCATCCTTCAACATCTGCAGTAAGATGCTGCAGATGTTCTACCAGACGGTTGTGGAGAGTGCCCTCTTCTACACGGTGGTGTGCTGGGGTGGCAACATTAAGATGAAAGACGCCTCATGCCTGCACAAACTTGTTAAGAAGGCAGGCTCTATTGTAGGAGTAAAGGTGGACAGTTTAACATCTGTGGCAGAGCGACGGGCATTACGCAAACTCCTGTCAATCATGAAGAATCCACTGCATCCACTGAACAGTGTCATCTCCAGGCAGAGGAGTAGCTTCAGTGACAGACTTTTGTCACTGTCCTGCTCCACTGACAGACTGAGAAGATCGTTCCTCCCGCACACTATGCGACTCTTCAATTCCACCCGGGGGAGTAAATGCTAACATTACTCAAAGTTATTGTCTGCTTTTTTATTTTTATTTTTTCATTTTATTACTATTTAATTTAATATTGTTTCTTTGTATCAGTATACTGCTGCTGGATTATGTGAATTTCCCCTTGGGATTAATAAAGTATCTATCTATCTATCTATCTATCTAGATCAAGGTCATTCGTAGTGTAGTGCCATAGTCTGTGGCCGGCAAATGTATTAGTACAGGCCAGGTGCTAAGAAGGTGTTGATCTTGTTTTGAAACCTCTGTAAAAAATACACAATGGCTTTAATGGGTTGCTTTGCTGAGGTACTGAGCTTTGCACTGTGTGACTGACTTCATTCTAGCTGGTCGATTATATGAAGAGTTTAGTGCATGTCGTCTATGTTGTTTGAACTTGACTAAAGTACAGAATTTGCTCCTAAAGCGTCACAAAGGGTTTTGGTAGTATTTGATGGTCTGGGTTGGCCTTGGAAGCTTGAACCTGAAATGATTAATAACAAAACTGAAAAAAAAAACCAATAAACGATCTTAAGTGCAATACATGTACTTCTTTCAATAAATAAAAAATCCACAAAACTAGTGACTGCCCATGAATTAAAATGCAATACATAATTCAGTGATAAAACCGGAATAAAACCACACACTCCTCAGGAACTTTCTGCTCTTTCTTTTTTCTCCACCTGTTCCCAGCATGTCTTCTTTCTTTGTCTCCCCAGATCAACACAACCATTTTGCAACTGGTGGAGATGTCTGCAGCTGCAGTTCACACATCTGACTTTCTGTCTGACTACCTCCAACGGCGTCTGCCAAAATGCAGGCTGTCCCTTTGTCTTCCGCTGCACTCACCTAGCATCTTCAGGATCTCAAGGAGGGCACCACTACCATCGCACCCTGCTCCTCTATAAATTCAGCATGGGAAGATCCACCCTGGAATGCTGATAACGCTCCTCTGCAGGGCTACCAACCACTCTGCCTCTTCTCCCTCAAACTGGTTCATGTACTCAATACTGCCCCATCACTCATAGTCCTCCTCTTTCCCTTTCTTTGTTTCTTGTTCAGGCTTTTTTATACATTTCCAAGGGATGCAGGCGTGCTGGCATTGATTACAGCCTCTGGAGTACTATTGAGGCAATGGACTCAACAGGGTGTGCCTGCACATGTACACATGTTCAGCAAATCAGCCCAACTGACATCCCAGAGTCGCTACCACACACATCTACACCCCGGATAAGCCTGACCATGTATTTACTTATTTAGAATGGCACAATCACCATTGACCCCACTATACAACACAGACCAGCTTTTTTCCTTTTATAAGTTTTTTTTTTTGACAACCAGGGGCAAGTGCTAGGATTAGGGGCAGGTTGTGAGTGAAGGAACATGCATTTTGAAGGTGTGGAAGAAGTGGAAGCAGGACAATAAGTGAATAATTAGCTGGCTTTGTATCTGTTAATAGTAAATAAACGAGTGGGTTTGCCAGTAAGGAAGGAAGCAAAGGATACATCGTGTACATGCTGATGAGCACTGCCACTCCAAGGCAGGCAGGGGTAAAGAGCACATTTTAAAAAGAAGCAATTACAGTATTGAGAGTTGTGTTGGGTTAGAAAGAAAGAGAGGCAAAGAGACAGTTTCTTAGGGAAAGTCTAATAATAGATAAAAACACATTCAGCAAGCAGCTTAAAGTGCATCAGTGTCAGAGCTTGTAGCAGCAGGAGCGTGTTTAACAGTACATACAGGGACATAGAGACGACAAGTAGGCATTAAATATTACACTTTTTGAAACTCATAATTAATTTTCAAAGGGCATAACTCACCCAAAAAATGTTTAATTATGAGGTAAGTAAAATTTATATTCCTGTTATGATGTTTTACTTTTTGGTAACTGGCTTTGATAAAGTCTGCCCCTAGAATTCTAACATCTGCAACAGATGCCTACTTATCCAGGCACCTT
Organism: Polypterus senegalus; assembly: GCF_016835505.1. Lineage (NCBI taxonomy): Eukaryota > Metazoa > Chordata > Cladistia > Polypteriformes > Polypteridae > Polypterus > Polypterus senegalus. The sequence goes on along the minus strand of NC_053159.1, from coordinate 145,576,858 downwards.
GAGCACAGGATTGCTGAACTGGTGTCAAGCCTGTGCTTTAGTAAAGAACCAGCTGATCTTGCCTGGGTGTCCTTAACGGAGATATTGTGCACACCCAAAGTGACATGGAAGGAGACTCTGGATGAGTGAGAGAAAAATAGGTGGCTCTCTGTCAGTCAAACGTGAGTGTAAGACAAGAGATGCACGCTATCCAGGGGCATCACTCTAGGATTTGAGGTTTCCAGCTATTTTCAGGGCTTTGCAGAGCTGAATGGTGATTCTGAATACTCTCAGGTGATAGGTAGACCTGATGAATCTCTTCAGAAAGAGATTATTTATCATTATGGGAGAAGATGAGAAGATTTATCTTTATGGCAGAAGATGAAAGAATGTATTCCATGCACTGGATATTAGATATCCACGGCAGCCATCAAAATCATTATTACAGCTTATAAAATAAAAAAGACATTTTTAAAGAATGTAGGTTTGTAAAATGTTCCCCATTTCCCTTGTAATGACCACAATCCATTTATTCTTCTATCTGAACATAAAACCTCAGCCTCTGAGTTCCTGCAATTTTTAAAGAGAGGCAAATTTCATATTGCATTTTAGGTATTTTCCTCTAGCCCAAGAAACAATCTGGAGTTTTGTCTATGGACCTTACAATACAAAACCATCTTTTGTGGAGAGTTCTCTCCAAGTTCATATTGGCAAGCTTCAAAATGTGCTAAAGGAGAAGTTAATCCTTTGTTTGGATTACAAGCTAGAACCATGTCAGCTTCAAAGTCAGTCATAAGGGCAGCGTGGCTGACAGCTAAATTAAGGGATGAAGAAATAACTTGATACTGTGTGCCATTCAGAACTATACATTGTATTTGTGTATTATCAAAGTCCTAATATCACTAAGTTACGTGGTGTCACACGTGTGTGCATGGAGGAGAGTTTAAAGGCTCAGATAATTTTACTTTCCTGCCAGAACACTAGAGGAGCGCTGTTGACTGAAACCTTTTCTCTTCCACTGTCTGCAGTCCGGAAGACTGACAATCCTAACATCTCTGACGTCACTTCGGCCTGCCTGGACCCGACTCTTCCTGCTAGGAGCCCATAATACTGGTAGCTCCACCATCTTGAGGAAGTCTGTTGGAAGACTTGCGTCGATATGATGTACATTTTCCTTTGTGATGCATTTATAACCCACATTTTATTTATATTATATGGGCTTAACCTTTGTGTGCCACAAATCTTCATAATTTCTCTGTCTCTTTTTTTACAGATGGTGATGTTGATAAGGCATAAACAGAAGCAAACATGAAGTTGATTTTAAACATAACAGGTAGTATGTGGGTAAGTACTTTTAATATAATTAATATGAATTTTTAAAAATAAATATAAAAAGTTTTACAGAAAATGTAAGTCACGATAGTTACTGTAGTGTTTAGTTCATAGTACTTAGACAACAAGGATTTGTCAGGAGCTCTGCCTTCTTTGCCAATGTATCATACATATTTGAAGAGAGCTATTTTATCCTCTGGTTTCTTAATGTGATATCCTGGAATTTTTGTTCATTCAAAGAAAAATCTTGCAGATGGTAACTAATGCCACCAACATTCAGTGGGTTTTCTACAGGTAGTAGAGACAAGTCCCTAGCTTAAAGTACAATGTTTGCTTCAGTCCACATCACTGATACACTATGTGGCTTAGACGAAGTCCCTGCACTAACATTAAATGTATGCTGAGCTGCTGTCACTTGTGAGCAACGGCATCTTTGCATGAAAACCATGAATCACTGATAATATACTGTATATGCGTGAAAAGCAGGTAAAGTGTGAAAAGCAGGTATCGTATAGAATCCCTAGGTCTTCTACTGAATGTGTGACGTTTTAAAGCAAAGCATGAAATGTCTGTTACTTATATACTTTCGCTAGGCATTGTATATAATACCTAGGCATTATACAGAATGACTTATATAGAATGGCTAGGAAATATTTGCAATTTTAATCATTTCATACTTTGACATCGCATTTTAAGCATTCTGTAGATTCCCTAGGCATTCTATACAATGCCTAGTTTCACACATTGACGGTAACATATTTTTTTCAGGACGGAAGAGATTTCAACGTGCTTACCATGAGAAAAGTGAAGGCTGATCAGTTATGGGAACTTTTGTAAAAGTGCAAGCCAAAAGCTTTTTTCTTGTTCAGCTTTTTTCCTTTTATAAAGTACAGATATTAATTATGGCCATCCAGTGGTCTTAAGTAAGATGACAAATGGCATGTCATTAAAAATGAGCAGCAATTTGATAAAGTAGGAAATTTTCTCTGGATATGAAGAAGAACATTAAATACTGCATTATGTTATTCAACACAATGACTAAGAAGGTCTACTTTTCATAGAAACAGAGCATAGAAAATGTTTAAAAAGGAGATAAAATAAATGTATTCCCTTTGACATAATTGACTAATCAGTTGTGGTATGTCTTATGTGCAATGTTGTTTAAAGTATTCTTACCCACTGTGGGAAAAAAAAAACTGAAAAACTTGCTAGCTATAATATAAGACTTGCATATGGTCTTACAAACATTTTGATCACAACTAATCTTGGGCACAGGCAGGGGAGACTGACTGAATGTGGCAGAAAAGTAATGAGACTGGCAACAATGCAAGCGATCTGGCAACGCTGCGCTGTTGTCCTTGATAAAGCACGTGTATCAGTACCCTCCCATAGCTCAGGGCGAGTTTCAACTCCTTCCGTTAGCTACGTGATTTTTGTGACTTCTATTAGCGAAGTTGTGTTTTGGTTGTGCGTCACGCAAAATGGAACAGCGGGATTTGGAGCAACGTTGTGCCATTAAATTTTGTGTTAAGCTTGGAGAATCGGCAAGTGTGACGTTTGAAAAGTTAAAACAGGCCTATGGGGAACATTCTTTATCCCAAGCTCAAGTTTTTCAGGGAGGCCTTCAACTTCGAAAACCAATGAAAACATCGAACGTGTGAACACTCTTGTGAGATCAGACCGTCGTTTAACATTAAGAATGTTGAGTGAACAATTAAATTTGAACAGATTTACTGTTCATCAAATTTTGACTGAACATTTGCACATGCGAAAGGTCTGTGCCAAAATGGTGCCGAAAAACTGCCCTCTCCATAACAGAATTTTTGACCTCAAAAGGCATTCCTGTGGTTCCCCAGCCCCCATATTCACCTGACCTCAGTCGGTGTGACTTTTTCCTTTTTCCTAAACTGAAAAATGTCCTCAAAGGACGTCATTTCGGGACTTTAGAAAACATCCAAAAGAGTGTAACAGACATGCTGAAGACCATACCGGTTGAAGACTTCCAGTGCTGCTACCAACAGTGGGAACAACGTCTCCATCGGTGTGTAGCTGCCCAAGGGAACTACTTTGAAGGGGATAACATTGATGTTTGAAAAAATAAAAACTTTGGTAAATAAAAAATCAGTCTCATTACTTTTCTGCCACACCTCGTACAGGTGCATTTAATACTTTCTTGTTCTGTAGTGTGTTGGAGCCTGGCAACTGCAGACAAGCAAGTGAGAATTTCACTGCAGTTCAAATCTGATTTTTCCACTTATATGTAGTGATAATGGCTAACACGGAACAACACCCTAGTACTACTTATATGAGACACAGATCTAATCTTTTTAGAGAAGTGTTGACCCAATGAAATCAGAACTTTTCAGGTCATTATGTGGTTTTAAATCTGATAGACATAAGCAACTTGTGTGACCTGTCTTTGAATTCTTGAATTAGTGTTATCTTTAAATTTATACTGTTTGATTTTATTGTTTAGTAAACCTAATCATATTTCTACTTTGTCAATACATTTGCCATTGGAAAGAAAATGAGATAGCAGACCTTAATGAGATTTGCAGAAGCTCCCAATTGCCAAGCTTTTTCTAATGGAAATGGCACACATCACACATGTATTTTTTGAGATTGTCTTGCAGACCGGGCTTGTCATAAGTAACTGGATATAAAACATTCTGAATTTGTCAAACTGTTGTTCTGCATCCCAGCCATCCAAATGTGACTCCCACCAATTCTCGATCCTTTCTTTATCCACAGGTTTCTGCATAGAGATGTAGCAGTGATAATGGCAATCAAAGCAACAGCTTTAATTTTTTCATTTTCCTTTTAATCTTTAACTATTGTTGCTATTGCTGCTGTCGCAATTCATTGTGTTCTATTTATTATCTATCTGACAAATGTGTTTATTATTGATTAATTTCTGCATATGTGGGGCACATTCAGGGTGGATATTTGTATACAATCAATTCTGATTTGGATTGCTGGCAAAATGTATTTGAACACTAAAACAATAAATCAGATATGAGCCAAAAATCATAATCAATTTTTTTTTGACAAAAAGAGCTTATTCAGCCTAACTAGCTTGTCCATCCCATTTATCTTGATTGTCTAAAATATCAACTCAAGATTTGATGGACCCTAAACTCCTGCTTTGCAGCTCACTATTTGATCATTTACTCAGGACACTATGCTTCTTGCATTAAGGAAAATGTTGTAACATTTCTGAGAAGTCAGATTCTAACATGTTTCCATCTCTGTCCCTGTGTTTGTGTTAAAGAATTTGCTTTAAATTAACAACAGGGCTTCATTGTACTAATGCCTTTAAAATTTTAAAAACTTTCATCATGGACCTGCTTCATTTCTGGTTGCTTAAATTAAAAAGGTTCATAGCTTTCAATATCTCCTCAAAACTCACACCTCTCAGTCCCAGAATCAGTCCAGTCGCTCTCCAGTGGATTTCTTCTACTGCAGATATGTTGTTTTTGTAAACTGGAGACCAAAACTGTACACATTACTTCAGGTTAGGCCTCATTAGTGTGTATATATAATTTAAACATACCCTCATTTGACTTGTACTCTGCGCATCCTGATATATAACTTAAAATTCTATGAACCTTCCTGATTGCCTCTTTTTGGTCATTAAGCGCACTTTCAAGATTCCGACCTCCCATTGTGTAGTCAAATTGAACATATTTACATTGTGTAAAATTTATTATGACATTTTACTTCCATTAAATTTTATTTCCCACATATTTACTCAAGCCTGCATTCTATTCAAGTTCCTCTGTGACGATGTACATGATTCCACATTATCTTCCCTTCCATGTAGTTTGGCATCATCTACTTAACCAGCTTGTTGATTACGTTCTTGTCCTTATTATTTACTAGCAAAATACCCGCGCTTCGCAGCGGAGAAGTAGTGTGTTAAAGAAGTAATGAAAAAGAAAAGGAAAAATTTTGAAAATAACGTAACATGATTGTCAATGTAATTGTTTTGTCACTGTTGTGAGTGATGAGTGTTGCTGTCATTCATAATATACATATATTATATATATATATACATACTGTATATATATATATATATATATATATATACACACACACACACATATAAACATATATATATACACATATCCATACATATACATATACATCCACATATATATACATATATATACAGTATATATATATACACATATCTACATATACACACATACATATACATACACACACATATATACACACAACACATATATACACACAAATATATATATATATATATATATATACACACATACACACATAAACATATATATACATACTGTGGCAGTAGGGGGCGCTAGTGCTCCCTTGAACCCTCAGGTACAACTCCAGACACCAGGTTAAAGTCCAAGACTCTTTATTTTCTTTTCCCACAGTGCACCAAGCACCTTCCACACTACTCATACAATTAAACTACACTACTAACTATAATAAACACAATACTCTCCAACAATAAACTCTCCTCCTCGCCCAGACACTTGCTCCTCTACCTCCCAGCTCAGCTCAGTGTCTGGACTGAGGCACCGTCCTTTTATAGCCCCTGACCCGGAGGTGTTCCTGTCCCAACAGTCCACAGTTCCTTATTCCTTCCGGGCCAGGGCAAACAGTCCTTTTCTTCAACCCGGGAGCACGTCGTTCCTTCCTGTCACATGACTGTGACGTACTCCAGGGTTATAGGGCACACAAAAGCCCATGAGCCCCCCTACAACGACTCCTGGTGGTCCCCAAGGTATCCAGCAGGGCTGTGTAAAAACACTATATAGTCCGTAAGGCCCTGCTGGAACTCGGGGCATGATCCTGCTGTCGGGAGAGCTCCTCCTGGCGGCCTGGGGGTGCGGACTGGCATGGGAAGCTGGCAGTCCTCCACAATACATATCTATATATATACATATACACACACACATATATATATATATATATATATATATATACACACACATATATACACTCTTTGGGGTGCGAGCAACTGTTGCTGGGGTTGCCAGAAACCATGAAGGAAGAAAAATGAAAAACATTATTTGTACAAAATCTTAATTTATTTATCCATTCCTAAATAATTAAATGGGCAGGCTATTTCGTATCAGTGCAATACGCTGCTTGTTAAAACGGATGACTCCCGCTCTTACGTGCAAGTCTGCGTGGATATTATGAACTATCGTTTCTGTTCAAGTTCTATTTAAATTTTAAATAGAAGGAATTTTTATTTAGTCGACAGAATATTATTCCGAATAAATCAACTCAAACCTTAAATAACTTATAATATTTTGCTCTCCATAAATATATATCCTGTCTAAATTATACAAGTTAGAAATAAAGTAAACGTTAAAATAACATTCAAATTTCTTTACTCTTATGTAATTTTATATAAAAAATAAACTTACATTTTAAATATCCCAAAAGATTTTGCTCTCCATAAAAATATATCCTGTCAAAATTATACAAATTCAAATATGAACATGGTGCATAACAAAACCTGGAAATATAAATAAAATTTGTTCTTTTCAGCAATAACAAATCAAATCATTCAGTTGTCTTTGCTCTTATGTCATTTTATCAGAGCTGGACGTGGCATCTTTTTGGCAACAAGTTCGTTTCTGTTTGGTGTGAGGTTCTGTGTTGTGGAGATTCTCAGGATGGACTGCAGGTGCTCATCAGTGAGGCGACTCCTGTGTGCTGTTTTGTTAGTCTTCATGACTGAGAAGAGCTTCTCACACAGATATGTGGTACCAGACATGCACAAGGTTCGAGCCGCATATAGACGGAGCTGGAGTGAATAAACTGTGTGGGCCGTGCAGTATCGTACTTTGCCTTCAGTGTGCCATTACACTGCAGCTCAATCACCTCCATCTGAATCTGCACAGGTGCAGTTTCCACATCGACGGCAAATGGGTTGCGAAACAACTCAAAATTCTTTTTTTGTTCTTCAAAGTCACCAAAGCGCCGTGCGAACTCAGTGCGCAGTGCGCTCAGTTTATCAGCAAAGTGCATATTTGGGAACACCGTTGTGCCGACTTGGTTCAACATTACTTGGCAACAGGGAAAGTGGGGCAAGTTGCACTGGTGCATTTGTGTCTCCCATAAAAGTAGCTTCACTTGAAATCACTTTGTGATTTTGCACGGGTAAAAACGTCTGCTGAAGTGTCAGATTCTTCTTTAACTCTTCTGCTTTCTGTATCTTGTGCATTGCATTCAGGTCTTTCAGGTTATCTTGATGTTTTGTCTCATAGTGCCATCTTAGATTAAATTCTGTAATTACAGCCACATTAGCTCCACAAATGAGACACACGGGTTTACTGGCAATGTCAGTAAACATATACTCAGCCTCCCATCGGTTTTTAAAGGCTCTATGTTCAGAATCACCTTTTCTCTTCGGCATCGTGTGGGCTAGCTTCACAATAACTTGCAGCATCATAAGCTAGACTTGATTAACGCGGTAAGTGTTCGGCAAGGCAGCTGAAGCGCTGCATTATGGGATCTGTAGTTTATTGTGTTACCAGCGCTTCATATCCCCGGGCCATTAATAACAATAATACAGTATATAAAATGATCTCGTGGGCCAGATATAATTACACGCCGGGCCGGATGTGGCCCGTGGGCCTTGAGTTTGACACATATGGACTAAATAGAACTTGAAAAGAAATATTATTTCGAATGTGATCGCACAATTCAGATCGAGTTGACGCGCACTACAGTACATCGAGCCCGCGTGCTATTGTGGTTTTGCCTGTGTGCCTCAATAAGTTACCCTCCCTCGCTTTACTTTTTACCGCTCATCTAATGAATACACTGAGTATGGCTTTACTAAAACAATCATTGATCGCGAATAAAGTATCCATTATTCATAAAGCTTCAATTGGTGATCTGTCTTTCTGCATTAACCACATATTTTTTCATACGTCTCAAACCAAGGGAATGCGAGGCTAAAATGAATCGAGAAGCGCGCATACATTCTTAGTGCATCCCCTCTCGGGAATTGAACCTCGGCGCTAGAGGCGAAGCCTCTACTATTGCGCCACGGCGTGGTTTGTCTATTTGAGCGTAGCAGTGTAATTCGGTTTTTGTTCAGCACTCTTTGGAACAGTTGCTTTTTGTCTGTGCACTGCGTCAGTTCACGTGAGCCGCTGAATATGGTTTTATATGCCACTCGCTCGCTTCTAATTGTTTCGCTGCCTTCTTAATTATATAATGCATGTTTTTTCAGCGCTTTTTGTAGCTCTTCCTGGTTTTCTACGCAATGCGTGATTACGTGAGAGGCGTGATGATGTCACACGAAACTCCGCCCCTACGGCTTTCGAAATCAACTCCATTACACTAAATGGAGAAAAATAGCTTCCAGTTATGACCATTACGCGTAGAATTTTGAAATGAAACCTGCCCAACTTTTGTAAGGAAGCTGTAAGGAATGAGCCTGCCAAATTTCAGCCTTCCACCCACACGGGAAGTTGGAGAATTAGTGATGAGTCAGTGAGTGAGTGAGTGAGTGAGTCAGTCAGTGAGGGCTTTGCCTTTTATTAGTATAGATACATATTAAAAAGAGCAGCAGCCCACAGCACTGGTTCCTGAGTGACACCAATTTTAAAATTACCTATGTTCCCCTAACCATAACACTTTGCTTCTTGTGTTAGAGCCCATTTTGTCACCATGTGAATGTGGCCTAATACAACTACTACTATTACTAGTAGTACTACTGACTTTTTTGTGCAAATGTCATTTGCAGAATTTTTAATAATTGCTAACAATTGAGAGAAAAAAACATTTTTCTTTCCTGGTGGTAGAAATTCAAGATCAAAAAAGCTATTTTTTGTTTTAATTATGAAATACTAAATCATAAGTATGAGACAATATGTCATAATTACAAAGCTTAAATTATGTGATAACTAATCATAATTAGGAAATCAAAATTAAGAGACAGTAAGTTATAATTTTACATTCAAAACTTTTTGTTTTCCTTTATTCAGATGAAACCAGCTGCAATAGGAATTTATTCAGTGATGCACAAAATGTAATTTAATCCTTGTACTTTACTGAATCTTTTGAGTATGGTATAAAAACATTTCTGGCATCGAGCTCTCCTGTGTTGTTCAAGAAGGTGACCTTGTGTCATGAGTGTGTGGTGTCAGAGGAAGTTCTTGGATACCCACAGGTGCTTTCTGGTGAACTCCTCAGGTATGAAGCTGTTAGCTCAGGAGGCGGTGGTGAAGTGTAATAATGTAGAAAAGAATCCTCATGATTGATGGTACATTCACTTGCCAAGCCACCAAAGTGTCTATACAGATTTGTCATCAACTGGCCCACTGTCTTTTGTGGTGTGCCCAGGATGAGACTTACCCAAATTTACTTGTGTTGACTGTTGAAAGTTAGCAGCTTTTCTTAGTTGTAGGACCAGAGCTCGAGGCTGCATGGGTGCTTCACTGGTTTTCCCTAAGAGTCCTTTTTCAGTGTCATGGCCTTGCTGAACTTTCATCACTAAACCACTCATGAATGATCCTTTTTATTTGCATATGTTGTGTCCCTTGATATGGAGAGAGTAACATTTAACTGCCACAATTTCACTGGCGATAGTTGCCAGTCGGGAGCATCCTTTGATAGTACCAGTGGTTATCCATCTGCAGAACTTTTCAGCAGGATAATGTTCCACGTATTGAGGCTAGCACAATCCAATGAGTCTAGAAAGATCATATTAATGTCAGCTTTAATGCAGTTACAAGATATTAGATCAGATGAGTATCTGTGGCGTGAGGCCCAAAGAGCTATCAAAAGTAGCAATGCACTACCAACTAATTTACAAAAGCTATTTGATACACCAAAGGTGTCGTGGGCTAATATTCCTGTGCCATATTTTCAACACCTGAGTTGAGTTCACGTCATGACAGATTCAGGCTGTTCTTTGGGAAAATGGGGAATTGCCTTGGAATTAAAAGCACATACCTAATGAAATGGCCACGGTAACACTTAAGAATAGTGATTTTATCCTTATATCATGTTTTGTGTCCTTATTTCTGCCTTATTATAAAGTAAAACAATATAAGGCACATTTTAGTGTTAATTTTTCATTATTATGAGGCAATAAAACAGAAATAAATCAATAATAAGTACTGTATATAATAAAAGCCTAATAATACAGTCAGTGTTTTAAATGGTTATTATTTTGGGTATTAAGCAGTTACATAAGACTTCTTAAGGCACAATGTGATACCAAAATATAAGAGGCAGTAATTGATAAATAAATTCATAATAAAAGGCAACTTAAAGTACCCCTATTCTAAGACACCATTGTGCCCACTTTACACTATTCTGTAGCTCTATAGTTAAATTAATATTCACTATAGTAAGGCACTATATTGAAAACATTAAACCACGTGTTTTTACTTTAGTAGAACACTCTACAGTATTTTGAACAGAGAACAAAATCATCAATCCATTTAAAATGTCCTTATGTCGTTGTTTACTATTTATCTAAAAAAAATATAGCACCTAAAAAATAATTAGGAAGCTTAATGTGATAGAAAGGAAGGAGCAACATCTGTTATACAGTTTTGAGAAATGTTTGAGCAGTTGGCACCCTGGGATCATAAGCATATTTCCACCCAGTTGGCACTATTATAAAACCATTATGGCATGCAGTAGATGAACATGAATGTTCCTTACTTTTATTTATTACTGTATGTCTCTTTTTCCTTTCTGCATACATGGGGTTTTTCTCAGTTTTACCGGACACAGTATGAATTGTTTTTAAGCTGATCTCCTAAAATGGTAAAAAGTGATAACTTGAATAAAACTGACACTTCTTTCTAATACAGCATTAGCTTTTTCCCTGAAATGCAATAAAGAGTGCCTACTGCTGTCTTAAGTTTCCCCATCTGATGAGTATCCATGGATTTTTTAAAGATTAAGGGATGAAGGCAAAATTAATGACTAGGTTCCTGAAAGACTTTTAAAATGTACAGTACAAATTCTTGCCCCCACCATGTTTCTTTTCAATAGCAACTATCTACATGTACCCCAAAGCCCACCCCTATATCTAAGACCAGGCTTTTGCACTACAATAAACTAATTGTGGCTCCAGGGCTTAATAAAAGCATAATAAAATAATGAACATTTAGGATAGATCTCTGGTTATAAATTGTAAAGGGAAGTTGGATGCCTGTTTGGAAATGTTCCTTTCACAGAATGCCAAATGAAAACAAAAGAGTGTGAATAAAAAGAAAAACATAAAAGAAAACCCAGAGAACACAACATAAAAAATAAACAATAAAGTTTGCTACCTCTCTCAGTCTTCATTATTCTATATTACCTTTCATCTCCCATTCTCCTTCTGTTTATCACATGCATTCCTGGCCCCTGTTCCTCTTGCCAGTTAGGCCTTGCCTTTGCATATGCCCCGAATCTACAACCTGAGGCTTGAATGAGTTGTATACCACTTGCCAGGGATGCTCACAGCGAAGCCCTATAAACACTTCCTAGGTGAGGGACTGATCTATAAATTATCTGAGCCACCAATCCAACATACCCTCTGGCAACCCTTTGCCAATTGCCTAAATTGAAAATAAAGCCAAACAGATAGCTAAACCTAAAACATTACCAACGTCAAAACTGGTACAGAGTTGTAAGTTCATTAACAAAAAGTCTGTTACCTGAAACAGTGTAAACTGTAATTAAAATAGTCAGTTTTGAAAATGGAATCCACTAAATGTCCAGCTTATACACCAGTGCCAATCACTTGATGCATTAGAAAGCTAATTTATAATGGAAATAATTAAATATTTGAATTTTGCATATTCAGAAATGTGCAAAAGACTCCAGAAAACTAACAAGAAAAACTATTAGAAGCCAGGAAATGTAATAAAATCTAGAATTTACAACATCAATATCCATATGAACATTACCTGTTCACACACTGTGTACAGTGTATATTCACTAGGTATATGGGATGTATAATTGGAAACATATCCTATGTATTGTCAGTCAGCAGGAGAGTACACACAGTAGAACTGCAAATAGTTATGGAAGTCTGGTCGAGGTCTGTCTCTGGCTAATAGAAAGCATAATTGCCTGGCAATGAGAAGCTTATAAAAGATTACTTGGTGCCTCCAACATTTTTGCAAAGAAAGACAGCACAGGTACAATTGCTAATACAATAAATCGGGAGCTATCTGCTGGTCAACATGGTCTGAAGGTGAGCATTAACCTAATTCAATAATTGGATGACCCTTGGGGTTCATTTTCAGACTTTCAACTGTTAATTAATGGAGTGATATTGTAGGCTTAGCATTTTTGTTAAATCAGTTTCAGACTACTTTGTTTTCCTGTGTGCTTAAACAAATCTGTATCTTTCTATGTACTAATTATATATTTAGTAATTTGTAAAATTGATACCTACATTTTACAACCCAGCCTCCATTTTGGAGTAAATCTCAAGCTTGGATAAATGGGGTGGGTTGATGACATGAAAGGCATTCAACCATAAAAATCACATGAAAACCTCTATTGGAGAAGTCTGGTCAAGATATACTGTATATATATATTGTTACACACATGCGTTTTAGGAGGCACTACTGGATCCCCCATTTCCAGTCATATTAGGGAGAGAGATTGGAAAAAAATTAACAGCGGTACAAACACAACTGCTCCTGCAAAAAATGTGGGCTTAATAATGGAGAGTTCATCTACTCCGACTGCCTCCACGCCATGTGCAGCAGTCACAAGGACCCATATAGGTACTCAGTACGAGGGAGTTGATGTCCTATCATCCTCTGCGGGAGGTAGTACAGTTAACATAGAGGACATGGTGGCAGAAGCCCCTCCCATTGAGGTCACAAGAGACCCTATTCAAAATTTATCGGCCCAATTTTTAATTACACTATCCTCCTTTAAAAGAGAACAATGGAACGATGATTCCTTAAAATTTAAAAAGGAATGCAATAGTATCAACCGAGGGTCATATGCCCCTAGATCCCATGCCACCGATGCCTTTCTTTGTAATACAAAATTAACTCTTGTACCGAGTGGCAGACCATGGGGGTGAAGTAAGAGCATTGCTCCTAGTTCCACGTACTTATTAGCGACACATATGTGAACTAGCGCATGCCCACCTTCTGGGAACCCATTTAGGCTCTGAAAAAACACTGGAGAGAATTAAGCTCCAATTTTACTGGCCAGGGATAAATGAGGAGGTCAGACAATTTTGCACGTCTTGTCCAAAATGCCAACTTCGCCAGATTCCTAGAAGGGACCGTTCTCCTCTTGTCCCTCTTCCCCTTATTGATATACCCTTTGAACGAGTCGGTATTGACCTCGTAGGACCATTAGACCCCTCGTTGAGAGGTCATAAATATATTTTAGTTCTAGTAGATTATGCCACTCAATTCCCAGAAGCTGTTTCCCTGCACTCAGCTACTTCTTAGAACATTGCACGGGAATTAATAGGGATATTTGCGCATGTAGGGATCCCCAAAGAGGTTCTTATGGACCAAGGGACTCCCTTCACTTTGGAGACATTTCGGGAGGTGGCTAAATTACTCAAGATAAAACATCTGAAAACATCGGTTTATCATCCTCAGACAGATGGGTTAGTGGAGCTATTCAAACTTTAAAGCAGATGTTACGAAAAGTAGTTAACAAGGATGGAAGAAACGGATCAGTTACTCCCCCTTGTATTGTTTGCCTATCGGGAAGTTCCACAGGCCTCTACAGGTTTTTCTCCATTTGAATTATTGTACGGAAGACAACCCTGTGGGCTATTGCATATGTTAAAAGAAGGTTGGGAAGAGGAGGTCCTTCCTACATCAAATATGCTTGAATTTATCACTCAATTACGCGATAGATTGGAAAAAATTAGACCAATACTAAAAGAAAATTTGGAAAAGGCTCAAGTAGCGCAGTCTCGTTTTATAATAGAAACACCACCATTCGGGAATTTGTCCTGAGTGTTCATTCCTAGTTCTCACTCCAAATTATTGGCGCATTGGCAAGATCCTTACGAAATTAAGGAAAGAAAAGGATTTCTAGATTATTTGGCAAAACAACCAAATCGTTGACCAAGTGAGCGAGTATATTATATTAATTTGCTGAAGCCGTGGAAGGACAGGGAAATTGATCGCTCCTCTGGCCAGGCTCGCTCCCTTTTCATATCAAAGTCTCGCCTTAATTTCGGAAATGATTTAACCCCGGAACAAAAACAGGATCTAGAGATGGCTATCCTGTCAGTACCTGAAGTAGTGAATGAGATGCCAGGACGGACTGCACTGATTGAACATGACATCATCACTGACCCGGGGGTAATTGTCAGAGAAAGACCCTTTAGGCTCACGGAAGCAAAGAAGGTGGAAGTAGAGTTGAAAGTTAGACGAATGCTGGAATTAGGGGTTATTGAAGAAAGTTATAGCCCTTGATCTAGTCCAATTGTCTTAGTTCCTAAGCCTGATGGGTCGTAGAGGTTTTGCAATGACTTCCAATGACTTAATCAAGTCTCTAAATTTGATGTGTATCCCATGCCGCAAGTGGATGATCTACTCGATCGGCTTGGTAACACTCACTTCCTAACTACACTTGATATGACTAAAGGGTATTGGCAAGTTCCTTTAACGGCCTCTGCTAAAGAAAAAAATGCTTTTAGTATTCCAAGTGGACATTGGCAGTACACTGTTATCCCTTTTGGCTTGCACGGGGCAGCAGCAACCTTCCCAGCGTCTGGTAGATACACAATTTATTTAGTGTCGCCTATCTAGATGACGTCATTTATTCTGGCACATGGGAGGAGCATGTATTGCAGGTCAAAACTGTGCTCTCCGGACTTTGCATTAATCCTAAGAAATGTTTCTTTGGATTAAGAAAAGCCAAATATTTAGGCTATCTGGTGAATGGAGGCACTGTGAAACCACAATGCTCCAAAATCGATACATCATAAATTGGCCCCGTCCAGTGAATAAGAGGCAAGTTCAAGTATTTCTGGGCTTAGCGAGCTACTATCTCCGTTTTGTACCTCGTTTCTCTGAAATTGCTTCACCCTTATCTAATTCGACAAAGAAACGAGCACCCTTAAAAGTGGTATGGGATGATAAGGCTGATACTGCATTCAGTGACTTAAAATTGGCCCTTACGTCAGCACTTGTTTTAAAATCTCCTGATTTTTCTTTTCCTTTCATACTCCAGACCAAAGCATCGGACACAGGATTAGGTGCCGTGTTGAGCCAATGCATCAAAGGTGCTGAACACCCAATTATGTACCTCAGCCGGAAACTGTGGTGGATTTTGAACCTTCAACCTTATCGTTTTAGTGTTATTTATCATAAAGGTTCTTTGTAGGCCAATGCAGATGCTCTCTCCTACGCACACGACCTCTCGGTGCAGGACGCCCAATGGGTCTGGACAGTGCAGTGGGTCTGGATGTCGACATGTCACACATGTGCGTTTAGCAGGCAGTCAAAAAGCCTAAAGGTGAGTGAAACATCGCAAGACAAGGGGTTGTCATGTGGTACTTACCCAAATCTGTTAATCTCCCACCAGAAAAACAGAAGAAAAATAAGACCCTCCAATTCCAGATTCCAAAATGGCCACCAAGACATCACTTCCGGCGCCACCCATGACGTCACTTCCAGCCACATCTGATGATGTCACTTCTGGTTCCTGTTTTCGACGTCAGTTCCTGCCAACCACTTCCTGTCCTCATTTCCAATACTGTATATAAATGCCATTTTGTTTCATGTCATTTGTCAAATATTACCATTACAAGTACTTCTGATCACTTCACATGTTTTTTGCTTTATTTTGTTCATTGGACAGTATATGGAGATGGTCCCCAAAACTTCTTTTTTTGTGGAGCTTCTTTTTTTCCTTTGATTTACGAAGTATATTTATATATATATATATATATATATATATATATATATACACACACACATATATAAACATAAACATATATATATATAGAAAAATAAATACTGTACAACTCAATACAACTTTTTTTTTGTATACAGCTCTTCACTGAGTGTAGGCACAGAGCTCTGTGAACAATTCTCAGTCCAAATGCAACTATAGATTATACTAATTACTAAATATAGAACTGCTACATACTACAAATAGAGACTTGACAAAACACGCAGAGAACAAGATAGATATTGATCAAGCAAAAATGGAAATCAACAATATCTGTCAAATAATTGATGAACTATGCCCAGTGACAACAGGGGAAATTAAAATTGTAAAAGAGAAAGTCAAAAACAAAATCAAAGTCCTGCAGACCTCGGCCAGCTGGCCACCTAGCTCCTCCTGGGTTTTCTATGAAGGAGTCTGGGCTGGCCATCCAGTCTGATAAGAGTTCCTTTCCATCCAATGAATCCAATGTTCCTTTACCTGAGATAATATTTCCATATGTAGAAGAGCAGCCCGACAGAAGAGCAGTGGCACCAAATGCCACAATGGTTTAAAAGTATTTTATTACTTGTATTTTTGTAGAAATGCCTAGCAAACAGAACTGCAGTATGCACAAATAATCAGCAGCTCTACTCGGGGTACGCTAAAGTAAAGTGAAGAAGGATGACATTTTGTTATACACTGTTTTTGTAGCCAGAACTTCACATCTGATAAATACATAAAGTTTACTTCCCACCTTAAGACTAATGCTGTGCCGAGACATTTAAGCAGGAAAAACTCTGGTGTCTTTGCAAAGATACCAGATTCTGTTCAGTATATACAACTTAACACAAATGCAGTGATAATAAATTATTGTTTTTCTGGCTAACAATATGAACACATAAGTTAAAAAGCATGTCTAATGCTGTATGTTCATGTACTTAAAGGCAGAAACATAATAATTAATACAATAATGAAAAAACTTTTAAAACAAAGACAAATAGTAGCAGGTATCAAAATAGAGTGGCCTACTGTTGAATATAAAAAATGGGTAAGCTGAAAAAGTTACCATACTGACTCAAGAAAATTAACAAACAAGGCGATGTCATATTATGCAACTTTTGTGTTGTTTATGAAAGACTTGCTGATACAGCTGCTGATCTCATTTGTTGGACCATGTCAATTTAAACAACTGAAAATTGCTGACCATGTTACATTTAGTGACTGCACGCTGAACTTCTAGCACAATAATGCTGCCCCTTTTTGTGACAGCCAATAACGTGCTGCTAGATGGACTCAGCACTGTACTAAGGGTTAATAGAAATGGTGAGTTCAGTGGGAATCTCTGTCTTTTTTCCCTTCTGTCATGGTATGTAAAACACAAGACATTAGGCAGACAAGTTGCATTACAAGTATAAAGAGACTGAGACAACTGTTATTAAGAAAATGAGCTCCTTCTCAGGCACTCCTGATGGTGGTTTCATCAGACTTTTTTTGATGCAAGGAATCTTGGTATCCTTGTTGATTCCTCCCTTTCTTATTCTGTTCACATAAAGCACATTAAGAAACTTTTTTACTTTCACCATAACATATCCCGTGTTCTCTCATTCCTTTCTTTTTCTAATGCTGAGAAACGCGTCCATGCTTTTATCACATACATTGTAGGTGCTCCTTTTAAACTTATATCACAGCTTTAGTACATTCAAAACTCTGCTGCAAGAGTCCTTACATGAACTAGAAACAGCAAGCACATAACACCCATTGTGGTTCGCTTCCACTGGCTCCCTGAGTCTTACAGGATTGAACATAAAATTCTCTTATTAACCTACAAAGCCTTAAATGGCTATATCAGTGACCTTTTACATCACTGTACTCCTGTTCGCTCCCTAAGGTCCTCTGATTCTGACAATATTGTCCCCCTTACTAACCTGCACTCTATGGATGACAGAGCATTTAGCTGTATAGCACCCAGACTTTAGAATGGTCAGATAACTCCAATCATTATTTTAAAAAAACAACTTAAAACTCTGTTCAGGAAGGCTTTAAACTTCACCTGACATTCTGCCTCCTCTTTCAGTCTTCCTCTCGGTCCAGATGCTCAATATACAGTGCATCCGGAAAGTATTCACAGTGCATCACTTTTTTCACATTTTGTTATGTTACAGCCTTATTCCAAAATGGATTAAATTCATTTTTTTCCTCAGAATTCTACACACAACACCCCATAATGACAACGTGAAAAAAGTTTACTTGAGGTTTTTGCAAATTTATTAAAAATAAAAAAACTGAGAAAGCACATGTACATAAGTATTCACAGCCTTTGCTCAATACTTTGTTGATGCACCTTTGGCAGCAATTACAGCCTCAAGTCTTTTTGAATATGATGCCACAAGCTTGGCACACATATCCTTGGCCAGTTTCACCCATTCCTCTTTGCAG
Source organism: Polypterus senegalus (assembly GCF_016835505.1). Lineage (NCBI taxonomy): Eukaryota > Metazoa > Chordata > Cladistia > Polypteriformes > Polypteridae > Polypterus > Polypterus senegalus. The sequence continues at coordinate 145,558,222 of NC_053159.1, read as the reverse complement.
CACCTCTCAAGCTCCATCAGGTTGGATGGGAAGCATCTGTGCACAGCCATTTTAAGATCTCTCCAGAGATGTTCAATCGGATTCAAGTCTGGGCTCTGGCTGGGCCACTCAAGGACATTCACAGAGTTGTCCTGAAGCCACTCCTTTGATATCTTGGCTGTGTGTTTAGGGCTGTTGCACTGCTGAAAGATGAACCGTCGCCCCAGTCTGAGGTCAAGAGCGCTCTGGAGCAGGTTCTCATCCAGGATGTCTCTGTACATTGCTGCAGTCATCTTTCCCTTTATCCTGACTAGTCTCCCAGTTCCTGCCTCTGAAAAACATCACCACAGCATGATGCTACCACCACCACGCTTCACAGTAGGGATGGTATTGGCCTGGTAATGAGCGGTGCCTAGTTTCCTCCAAACGTGACGCCTGGTATTCACACCAAAGAGTTTAATCTTTGTCTCATCAGACCAGAGAATTTTGTTTGTCATGGTCTGAGAGTCCTTCAGGTGATTTTTGGCAAACTCCAGGCAGACTGCCATGTGCCTTTTACTAAGGAGTGGCTTCCGTCTGGCCACTCTACCATACAGGCCTGATTGGTGGATTGCTGCAGAGATGGTTGTCCTTCTGGAAGGTTCTCCTCTCTCCACAGATGACCTCTGGAGCTCTGACAGAGTGATCATTGGGTTCTTGGTCACCTCCCTGACTAAGATTGCTCAGTTTAGATGGCTGGACAGCTCTAAGAAGAGTCCTGGTGGTTTTGAACTTCTTCCACTTACGGATGATGGAGACCACTGTGCTCATTGGGACCTTCAAAGCAGCAGAATTTTTTCTGTAAGCTTCTCCAGATTTGTGCCTCGAGACAATCCTGTCTCAGAGGTCTAAAGACAATTCCTTTGACTTCATGCTTGGTTTGTGCTCTGACATGAACTGTCAACTGTGAGACCTTATATAGACAGGTGTGTGCCTTTCCAAATCATGTCCAATCAACTGAATTTACCACAGGTGGACTCCAATTAAGCTGCAGAAACATCTCAAGGATGATCAGAGGAAACAGGATGCACCTGACCTCAATTTTGAGCTTCATGGCAAAGGCTGTGAATACTTATGTGCATGTGCTTTCTCAGTTTTTTTTATTTTTAATAAATTTGCAAAAACCTCAAGTAAACTTTTTTCACATTGTCATTATGGGGTGTTGTGTGTAGAATTCTGAGGAAAAAATGAATGTAATCCATTTTGGAATAAGGCTGTAACATAACAAAATGTGGAAAAAGTGATGCGCTGTGAATACTTTCTGGATGCACTGTAGTTTGTGTGTGTGTGTTATATTTAGGGCCCACGATTTACCATGGCCTGTGGAATTTAACGCCACTCCGTGGAATTTAGGGTTTTGCAGCAGTAAAACGCCACGCCGCGGAATTAACTGCTGCGGAAAATACCAAATCTGAATGAAATCTCAGATTTGAGGCATATTGATATTAGTATGATTAGTTTTGATTACTTCTTTGAGTTCTTTTTTTAGCCTATTGCATCATCTCATTAATATCTCATTCGTTGCTACTGAAATCGAACACAGTGGAGCTACAGTCCAGTTAAAGAAGCTGTCGGGGTTGCTGCAATGTACTGATAAACTTAATGAGCTGAGAGCTGAACTTGAATTTGTATCTGTTCACTGCCAGCCAATTATAAACACTTTGACTTCTTTTGAGGCACAGTCATTCATGACTGTTGATGTCTACAACAAAGTGTCTGACTTACTGTCTTGCCTGAAATCATTTGGATTTCCAATTGAAACCAGCAGCTGTGAAGATGCAAAGCACAATGCTGCTTCTAAACTTATAGAATATTTTGTGAGAACCAAATCTGTGAGAATATTTGATCCATGACAGCTACCACTCTTATCGAAGAATTTTGGTGATCATGCACAATCAGTGCCAACAATGATGGCTGCAGCAGATGAATGGCAAACTTATCTGGACATAGCATGAAGTAATTCCAGCTGATATCACTGCTTTTTGGCATGCCTTAGAGGACAGACTGCCTCGCTTAGCAGCTCTTACTAAAGTTTATATTGTGTTGCCAATCTCTTCTGTTGACGTGGAACATTCGTTCTCAAAATATGGATCGGTGTTGTCACCACTGCGATATTCTCTGTCACAAGAAAACCAGCTCGTAGTGCTGTTTTCTTCAACAATAAATAAACAATAACTTTAGAAACATTATTCAATAGTTAGTTGAGAATAATATTATGCCTACATATGTTTCAGCATCATTTGCCTAAAGCAAATCTGTGGATTAAAATGTGCTGATGTGAACGCTTTGATATACCTATTTGATTAGTATTACGAATTATGATTGATTATTATTAAGGATTAAGAATAAGAAAAATTACATTTATTTTGCTTGGGTTACGAATTAGTCTTATGGAGTTCTTATGGAGTTCGTATTAAAAAAACATGCCGCGGAATTTACGATTTCTTACCGCAGTAAATCGTGGGCCCTAGTTATATAACAAATGATGTTATTTGCTAGGCTTTTCTTTTAGTATTGAATTTAGTATTTTACTTTGGTTTATTGTCTTTTATTGTATTTAATGGTTTTGTATCCTGCATATTATCTGTTTTAGTGTTCTATTCAAGAAATATTTGTATCCAATGTTATATATACATGCTTCTTCTTTCTAAGACTCTGTGAAGCACCTTGAGCATGGGCAAGGCACTATATAAATAAAATTAATTATTATTATTATTGTCCATGTCTGACAAAACCTCACTTTTTCCAAGCTGACCTCAAACCAAGAGATAAACACACATTTAAAAAAACAAAAAATGGATATGGTATATTCTAAATTGGTCACCATAATGGCTGATTAGGTAGTGCTGTTGCTTCATGGATCCAGCATTTTCAATTTTAGTCCAACACTCAGTCACTTTGTGAAGTTTGCACACTCTTCCTGCCTAGGAATGGGGTTTTTCCTCCGGGTACAAAAATTTTCCTCTTACAGTTTCACATATTAATATTCTTAAACCCATTTTTTCCAATTCAGAGACACTGCTATCGATTAAGCCTACCCAGCAGCATCAGTGCAAGGCAGGAACCAACCCTGGATCGACAGCCAGTCCATCACAAGACCTTCTCGTATACACAGCCAGACTTGTTTGGATCTGTGGGAGGAAAACCAAAACAAAAAGCCATGCTAATATGGAATAAACATGTCAAATCCACACAGAGGGTCTAGGTGTGAAATGTAACACCAGTATCCTGGGATTGCACTGTCATTTACTGTAAGTTTGAAAACCTGGCTCAGAAAAAAAATAATAATGGCAAAAACAATATGAACTGCAGAAAAATTCCATGGTGGTACAAAAAAGAGGCTATACATCTTGGTTGCCAATTATCTGAGTAAGGTATTTTGTTCTCATTGTCAACTAAAAGCAAATACCATCTTAAGAATAGCGGGGGTTTAGAAGGTACACAGTGAGTGGGTGAAAAGTACAATGAATTGAGAGATACAGAAGGATTGTCTCCGTGTTGTTGCCATCACCAAAAGCATCAGTAAATAGAAACAAGAAATCAAAAAAATCCATCACTCAGGAGCACAATAAAAACTTGAAATACTTGCAGTTTTAGAACTCAATTCAGACGATTAAAAATATAGTCATATTCAGCAAGATGATCAGAGCTGTAAGTATGAATGTGTTTGTTCTTCTTCTTAAACATTTACATAATAAACACACACAGTTTTCGTCGCTCCTCACCACAGGAGTTGTTATGATATTGCACGGGGCCCCACTATCCTTGATACATGATTGACTAAGAGAAATGACAGATTTAGTATTTGTAAATCGATCACCTAAATCAGTTACACTATAATAGTTTACTTGTTGTATAATTTGTTCAATAAAAAGAGAATGAACATATGCCTCGAATTCACAGTTTGATAATAATTAATGGCTTATAGTCACCAACAGTATTCTGAATCCATGAAGTATGGCAATTAAGGCAAAGTACCTGCTGTAGTACAGCTTGGTAATATTTTTGTTGACATTGATTGCAAGGCTTAGAGGATATATGTGATGTTGCCTTGGTTACCCTTTTCAGATGATAGATCTTTAAAGCTTTTGTAGAAATGAAGAATTTATCAGAAAAGCTGTGCTTAATTTTGTTGAATACTATGACTTAGTGACTTAGAATTGTAAAGTAGTTTATATAAAGTACGCAGAGAGCTTATTGGAAAATCATAATCATAAATCATAGATAGATAGATAGATAGATAGATAGATAGATAGATAGATAGATATCTTATTTTATACAGTGTCCCGTTTTATTTTTTGTTATCTGCTAATGGTAAATATAAATATCTATGGTTATGATTGGTAGCGGAAGGGGTCATACAACATAATTAGAGGGTAAAGACTTCAGTTTTCAGCGTCCACTTTGTTTTAATAATCCACTTTCTACTGCAGTCACTGGCATGTGGTGCAACTTATATGTTTTTTTTTTAAATTCAGCACTCATAGAAAACATCTTACAGTGCTCAGACAACTTCTGGAACAACAGCACCATCTAACAGATATAGAAGAAAGATGAAAAAGATGCCATTGCATGGCACTGAGTGATTCCATATATATCTTGTTTTTTTGTGACATTATTTTAATTTAGTTTCCTATGCCATGATGAAAGTTTTTGCTGACTATTAACATATTTTTTTCTATATTCTTGTGAAACATATATCTTCAGAATGGAAAACCTAGATGCACTTATTTAACAACAAAAAATGCTGCATGTTTGGGTACCTAGCTGACCTTAAAAAGACCACTTGCTATTGCAGCACTAGCTGAAACTTTCTATGCAACCTACTGTCATTTTTGGGCTCTCCTGCAGCCAGCACTGAAGCTACTGTTTCCATAATGGAATACCATCTCATACTGCTGGTGACTCATCTCCTGTATGATGTAACCTGTCTGCTCCATTACAATGAATTAGCTAGTGGTGAATTGTTAGTGTGGTCCCAGAAAAGCTGGATTGAATTGAACTCTGGAACCTGAAGAGACCACTATGATAAAGTGTTTTTTTACTATTATATTAAAGAAAACATTCACATCCATATACAGTTTTATGCCTTAGAGAATTATCTGTCATATTCATACCCTACTGTCATGAAGAAATCCTTTTGATCAGAAGAAATTCTTGGATATCCTATTACTTGTATTGAGGGAAATAATTTGTACAATGGAAACATGCCCCACTACGTTACACAGAACTGCCAACCTATTCTCTTGACACCTAGAATGATGGATCTATCAACTGCCCAGGATTCAGTGTTAATCAATAGAATGCAGGATTCATTTAATACTTGCCCATTGCACTCTAGTATCAGTTATGTATCTCATTCCTGCTATTGGCAAATGGATAATCAAAATTTGGTTCTAAATAGTCCGTAAACAATCAGAGAGACTTCACATCCTGCTGATATCCAAAACTGTTGTCATAGTGTTGGTTGTATAGCACCATAAAGGGTAATTCCACACCTCAAAATTTCAGTTCTCCCTCTGAGAACTACACAAGCACATATATTGTGTACTTGTGTTCTTGTTTTATATAGCAGCATTGGTCTCTACATATTGTTTAAAATTAAACAGCTAAACATTATTATAAAGGAAAGATTAAGACATAAAGAGAGATATTCTCAACCTAGCTCTCAAACATTATGCATCTAAATAGTGTAAAACAGCTTTGTGTGAAGATATTAACAAAAATAAATTATAAACACTCTAAAATAGAATTGTTTACAGGGTGTAACGGCACATTACGGCTGCTGCATGACTGGTCATGAATACTAAAGTATATATATCGATTAAGAAAGTTTTGCAATTAAAATGTCACTCATTACTTCCATGTCTGTGGTATTTTTTTTACACCAATAGTCTCGATTTATTGAAAAAGAGTCTCCTCAGCAATCCAGCTAATTGGGATTGATAAAAAGCCTATAATCTGCCTTTCTTCCTTCAGTATTTAATGTCTTCTCCAGAAAGGCACTTTTAGATGTATCTGTAAGCCATAATTGTACAATTATTCATCAGAGCCACTGCGTTTAGTGAAGCATATCATAAATTTTTTCTCTGTTACAGAAGCATCCTGTGCGTCGGCCTGTCGATGCTAAAGCACTCTACTTGAGAGATTATGATCTTTATACATGATAACACTGCCTCTGTAGAACACAAAAACATTACATTTGGTAGATTATCTAGGATGGATTATGAATTCTCTTGATTTTAATAAATATTGCTTTAAGGCACTGCAGCCTTGTTCTTTAGCAAATGCTATAATAATTATATTTATGCACATGTTTAATAATAAAAAATCTATACCTTTTGTCATACTTGTATGTTCTTTTTATGTAACATGGCATTCACTAGATATAAGCAAAATAAATGGCTAAAGCAATTGTATTTATTTATTCAAATGTATCAATTAGAGCCCATGCTTGCTTTCTTTCTTTCCTGCTCTCCCTCTCACAAATATAGCTCAACAAGACATTCTTTTTTATTATTTTCTTTTCATGGCTAATGGACAAAGACACTAGATAAACCACAAAGAGGTTTTACAACTGATTTAAAAAGTTATTTTTTTCTGTATAAAATCTGTAACATCTTGTTAGGTTACCTCCGATTATTATACTGCCTTCCTACAGTATCTCACACTTTACAGAATCAATGAAGTGCTGTCAAAATCATTACAGTTCAAAAACAGCCACTGCAGCCTTTCTCTAAATAGATAAAGTAAGAATGACATCAGCAAAAATAGCTAAATTACAAAAGCAAAAACTCACCGTGTCATTATAATGAGTAGAGCATGACACAATAGAACCCCTTACCTCTTAAAAAGGTAAATAAATTGTTAAAAAGGTTCAAAATGAGGATTGAACTTAAGACCTCATTTAATCCCTTTTCCCCCCAAGTCACTGATAGCAAAAAGAAAGAAATTCTCAGTATAAACAAAAAATCTGATGTATCAAGGCCATTAAAACATATTCACCATAAATAGCCACAGCCACATCTATATTTAATCCCTGAAAATCTGAAAACCAAGAAACAGTATAATACAATACAATGCAGTTTATTTTTTGTATAGCCCAAAATCAAACAAGAAGTGTCGCAGTGGGCTTTAACAGGCCCTGCTTTTTGACAGCCCCCCAGCCTTGACGCTCAAAGAAGACAAGGAAAAACTCCCAAAATAAACCTATTAGGGAAAAAATGGAAGAAACCTTCAGAAAGGCAGTTCAAAAAGAGACCCCTTTCCAGGTAGTTTGGGTATGCATTGGGTGTCAACAAGAAGGGGGTCAATACAATATAATATACAGAACAAAACACAAGTAATCCTCAATACAGTATAATATTAAAATAAAAATATTACAAGTACAGAGCAGAATTTAACAGTAGATGATATCACATAATATGATTTGGATTTGTTTAGAGTCCTGGAGACCTCAGCCATTAAGTTGCCTTTCCCCGTTGGCCATTCCAATGCTGAGACAGCGCTGGGCCAGCCAGCCTGATGAAAGGACCCTTCTACTTGACGATTCCTGTGATCCTCCATCAGAAGTGACTTTACCTTAGGCAGGCAAAACAACTTGGAAGGTGGGAAGTGACACTAAGTGCCAAATTTGAGTACCAAGAAGAGAAACAGAATAGGTAAGGTTAGTAACAAATTATAACTATCATGTTACTTATGTTTTAGTGCTAATGACCAACAACAGACATGCTGTCTGTATAGTTAATCAGCAGCTCTAGTCAGGATATGCTAAACTGAAGTAGTGAGTCTTCATCTGGGATTTGAAAGCTGAAACCGAAAGGGCATCTCTTATTGTGGCAGGCAGACCAGTCCAGAGTTTAGGGGCCCTGTAACTAAAAGCTCAGCCTCCCACTGTTATTTTATTAATCCCTGGAATCATAAGCAGACTGGCATCTTGAGATCTTAATGTGCGCTCTGGTTTGTAAGTCATGATAAGTTGAGATAAGTAAGCACTGAGTACTGGTATATCTCCACCTTAATGAACAAATGATTCTTTGTTAACTGAGCAAGTACTTCTTGAACCTGGCCTATATGTGTCTCCATGACCACTGAAAATAATTATTATATCATTGGTATAAGTTAAAACACAGATTCCCAGCACATCTTGAATTATATCGTTAGTGAACAAGTGAAAACCTGAAACAAATTCATGATAGAACAATTAATACAGCCAGACAAGATGCTAAATAAAGTCTTCTGTTAATCTTTATCTTTGATAAAGAAGAAATTAAATGAAAATCTAATTTGGAAAATATTATGGAATTATTCATGTAATTTATTAAGACAAACATATGAGGTGAAGGATAATCATTCTGTACTTTTATTTTGTTCAGTTCTCTATAATCAATGCACATGCTAAGTGAACTACTTTGTTTTCTTATCAAAGAAAACAACAACCCCAATAGGGCTATTAGGATAAAAAAACAAGTAGCTACATTTTTTGAAATGTATTCATCCATAACCTTTCTTTCTGGCCCCCGAAAAAAGCATATAATCTTCTTTTAGGTAAAATAGCTCCAGGTAATAACTTTATTGCTCAGTCCTAGTGCTGGTGAGGTGGCAGCTCTAAACATTTCTGCTTGCTAAATTCATCTGAATAGACATCTGGAATAGCACTAACTGAATAAAAATGTATACTAGGACTGAGCATTTTACTTTTATTAATGCAGCCTTAAAAGCACTTACCTCCCAGCACTCCAATTCATTACATTCCTAGTTAATTTTAGGGTTACGTTTAGAAAGCCATGGAAATCCTAGGATACTGATTTTATTAATGAAAAGGATAAGACCCCCTTCATAAACCTGACCTGTTGACATTTGTAAAGATGAAGCTTTTTGCTCTATACATTTATGCCCTATAGGACCCCTCTATTTATTGTTTGGATTTTTATTTTACGTTTCCTGGGTGAGCATTTTAGCTATATTGGCACACAAGAGCAGTACTGATTTAATTTTCTGTAACATGCTTGTCTACTAATGCCTGAATTTTTATTTTATTTTCTAAAAGTACTAAGACATTAAGGGAACTAGGACTTTGCTGTTTGAGAACAGTAATCACCGTGAGAACTTCACCACAAGGTGAGTTTTCCGTTTCCTAGCTTATCATATTACTTAAATTTCCAGGCTCTCTACGGTAAAAAGCACAATCCCTCTCATATTCTCTCCTTCTGTTCACTAATTCACTAATTATAGAATTTCACACTTCAACTTCCATTTTTCAAGTTGTTAGCTTTCTGTGTGGAATTTGGGTACATAATTTCATTTTTTTTTTCACAGTAGCGACAAGAACAAAAGTTGGGCATCTCCATCCAATGCACATAACATGAGGTAGTCAGACACTACTAAAAACAGGTTTATAAAAGACTAGTGAAACACGCAGACCTAATATAAATGAACTTCATACAGAGCAACCTTTCCATTTTGGCAACATGTTCTTTTGTTTTAGCAATGAAAAGATCAAGCTGCAGAGTCATCACAGTTGTTATGTAGCTTTCTTAAGTAAAGCCCATATATTGGCATGAATTTCTCTCTCTCTTGTTCTTGTTCTTGCATTCTCTATCCTGGATGTTGTCTTGCATGCCTACCAGCCTTCATGCCTGTCTGCTGCTCAACATGATTCTTAGAAGATGTTGATGTTCTTCTTTTTCCTATTATGGGGTTCTTCATCACATTTGAATAAACACAATACTTACACTTGAATATGAATTCTGGGCACATATGTACTGTGTCCTGGGTTTTATCAATTGGTGGCCTTGCTTTTATTACACTTGAATATGAATTCTGGGCACATATGTACTGTGTCCTGGGTTTTATCAATTGGTGGCCTTGCTTTTATTACAACAGACTTTTCTGGACACCAGTAAAGAGATCACCAGGTTTCTGTAATGTAAATTATTTTGAATTTCCAGAACATATCTGGCTATATGTAGGATTATTTCTTGCTTGTTTTGCCATAAGAAACTTACAATCACAGGGCACGTTGCCAAGGTTACTATTGCCTCAAATTTATTGAATTTCCAGAACATATCAGGCCATAAGATTTTCATTAATATCAAGATCAAGGTTCTAGCTCTAGTAGTTTGTAAGTAGTTGCATTACAAACGGACAGACCTTAGCATTTTATATACATAGTGACTTGAACTACATTTATTTATTTTTTATTTTTTTTCTGGAATGGATACATTTTTCTTTAGTTAAGATGTCCACTGTAATAATGTTGCTTAGGGTCAGGAAGCTTTTTGGTTAAGTATTGCAATTGCATATGGTGACCTGTGAAAGTTATTAATTATTTCTGTGCTGGTATTTAAACATACCACAATGCCAGTTTGTTTTATTTAAACATTGCACTTTTGGTGCCTGGTTGCTAGGCTGTTGCCAGGGTCTTGCCACCCGGGTAGTTCACATCAATTCCATATTGGTATAAATACCCTCTGTGTGAAACATTCACTATGCGATTTTTGCGGTATATTTAGATACCTTTCCACAAAAAGTTCTTGTGTTTATTTTCTGTTTGTGAACCTGCTCTATTTTCATTTTCGAATTACAAATTTACCTTTCCCTTCAGTTTGATTGCCAGGTCTATTGTCTCCTGTCTACTTGTTAACGTTTCCTCATAGTTAGTCCATTTAACCTGTGTGCTCATTTTTTCTCCGCGGCAAAACATAAATTCTTAGAAAAAAACATTCTTGTACACTGAGCTCTTCACCATTTTGATTATCTTTGATGGGTAATCTTAATCTTTTTTTGTCTGTAGCCTTATTTGCTAAAATTGCAAGATAATATAAAGTATAATACCATTTTCCAACCTGGTGTAATCCAATTTTTTGTCCCTGGGGACAGCAGCACTAGGTTACAAAGAAAGGTACAAAGGAAGCACTATCCCTGTATGGCAAGCCAGCCCATTGAAGGGGACACAGATACACACCTTAATGATTGCCAATTAACGTAACACACACATCATTGCCATGGGAAAATGGACAGAGTTCACAGAGGCAATGGTTGGGTGCAGGATTTAGTCATAATATACACTTAATTCAGACTCAACAGCATTCAGAATGTAGTGTGTGTATAACTTGCAAAGTTATTCCATGTATACCTGGCCTTTCTTTAGTATTCCTTCTTCCCAAATGTCAGAGATGGGCATTTTAGGTTGATTAGTGACTCTGAATTATTTAGGTATGATTGAATGTAGTTTTTGTATGAATATGCCCTGTTAATAGTGTCCCATCTAGGCTTCACTCCAGCTTTAGCTGGTTGTAGCCCCTATTTACACATTACTTGTATAAGCAGGGTCTGAATGTGAATGAATGAAGAAAATGTTGAACTATGAACTGTAGATATAGTCACAATTACTAGAACACAAATTAACAATACTTACAATTCACGTTAAGCAATGCTAACTGACATAATTCTATATACTGTATTTGTTGTGAAATTCACATCCATGTACATTTTCTCATATTCTGTTTCCTAAAAATATATTAAAGCAACAACTTGCTTATAAGTAACAGGACACTACTGTCAGAAAAAAGTATCAATAACAGCATGAAGAGAAAGCTCTGGGAGATTCTGAAGCAAGGATTTCAAGATCATTTTTCAAAATATTTGAGAGAAAATTTACAAGTACAGTTGATTAAAGGAGAATCTAAAGAGAAATAAGGAAAAAAGCAAAGGATTAAAACATATGGTGCAAACATACTTGGAGGGAATAAGATTAAAGAAAAATTTATGACGCTATGACACATGCTAATACATATAAATGAAGAAAAAGAAAAAAGCTCCAGAGTTTTAGCATAGATAGGGAAAAGGGACAGGCAAGCAGAGCGACTCAGTAAAAGTCTACCGAAGACTGAAGAAGCGGCAAGAAATACACTAAAAGCCCAAGTATACCTGCCAAGATCTGCACACATGAATGACAGAGAAGAAGAGATTTACAATAAAACTAATGTGCTATTCATTTCAGTAGAAGAATAAATCATAATGGAAGACTGGAACACAGTAGGCAGATAAATACTTTAAAAACTGCAAATGAAAAATCTACCATGAGGATGAGGATGATGAAAGAACAGGTCATGAGCGCTTTCATAGAGAAAAGCAAAATGGAGTTTGCTAATTTTCCTATATTTCATTTTTAAAGCAAGATATGCAAAAATAAGGTTAACAGTCAAAGTGCAAATTACCAAAAGTATTTTTCAAGACAGGAGAGATATTAGTTAGTCATATCCATGAGGGAAACAAGTACAATGTTATATCTCATACGTTATGTCTATTGGGTTTTTTTTGTTTTTTTATGAATAGAATATATACTGCTTAGCAGTCTCAATGATACTGGCTATGGTTACATGCATAGCGTTTTGTATTGTTATGGAGAAAGCTGGATACTTTAATACAACAACTAGATTTTCTGCAAGCTCTCAGCAATGACCTTATGCTATCAAATAAATAGCTTGTTATGCTGCTGGGTGGTACACAACAGTAAGATGGTCGTACTTGCTCATATTGTACCACAAATTTATATTTAAAGTCATTAAAAATTTGAATAGAGCAGGTCTAGCGTGTAGTATCCATGAATGGTACATGCTAATATAAATTTGATTCTTTGATTGAACTCGCCAGAATGATTCTTCATTAAGATATTGGCACAGAGTGGAGCATTTCTGATACTGAGTCAGCCAGGATGATGTAACTTATTTTCCTGGACAGTAACAATGACAAATTCAGTGGACATTTCAATCACACAATAATTTTTATTTGCACTGTGCTTCCTTTGTGACCACTGCCTATTCACAACATCTCCAGTCCCCCACCTGTTTTTCCCACTTTACCTCATGAAAGCTTTTCAGCATTAGAATAGCATCTGAAATCTGAGTTTTAAGTTCTCTACAGTACCCAAACTGTCCCAGTACCTGTGCTCACCCCCATAACTCACCACAACTTGCTGTGAGATATATATACCACTTCATGCAAATTATATAAAAGCAATTGAATGCTTCTCATTGCATGGAGACGGGCCTAGGTCTAAATCCTACCCTCTTTATATTTATCCACAATCTGGATCTTTGCCTCTTTTTTATTCTCAGAGGAACCTGTATCTTTTATCCTCACTCTGGATCTCTTCGGACTAGCAGCTCTTCTGATACTGTGTAACAGAGTTCATAAGGTTCCAGTTATTGCAGTGCTACCAGCTGAGTATGGGAATATTTAATATATCCCAACTGATGTTCTTCACCGTCTCTTACATTCTCAGATATTATAGACATGGGTAGTCATCAAACCCTTTGTCCTCACCTTGTAGCATCTCTCAGGTTTGCAACTTGTCAGAAAAGTAGTTCAGAGAGGACAAAGCTCAGTCTGTGTTAACAACAGCACCAAATTAATAGGTGGCAACAGAGCAATGCTGAAAAATATATATGTCTTCCTGTATATTATTAAGGACAGGTAACCGGAAGGCTACCAGGAATGCCCGGCCCTGTAAATAATACCTGGGGCATAGGGGTGTAGGGATGCATGGGGTGGCCAGGTTGAAATTTCAAAACAAAGATTCCACAACTTCCAAAAGGTGATTCTGACCCTGGAATTACTTATATAGATTGCCTTTGGTGTAACTCCAGTTTGTGGTATAATGCCAGCAGCTCTTTAAGTTTGTAAATGAGGGGTGAGTAGGGAATAAAAACCTGACTGTTGTGAGTTAAAGAGGCTAGAGTCTGGAAAGAGCTGGAAGTGCTTTGTAGTGGTACTCTATGAAGGACATGTGGACAATCCACCTCACCTGATAAACAGGGGTACAAACATGTGTTTGTAGGCCAGCAGGACATGTTTTAACTTTCTTTAATGTGTTTTTTTACATTATTCCTTTAACCTTTCTCCTTTGTCTATTATTTGTATAATGACTGAACCTTTCTTTACTACTTTGGCATCTTAGAGACATTCTATGTATGGACTTAGATGCTATCGATACATCCTCTTTTTTATAGTATATGTAACAAAGACATGAAAAATACTATCAAACTTAATCTATCTTAAATGTAACGACATGGATTTAGTATATGACTTTCTAATCTTTAGAAATTTATACACACTTTTCATAAGGAGTTGATAAGTTTATTCCAATTTTGCAGTAAAATTCATATTAGTGATTGGAGAAATGTACATGGGAGTGAGAATATGTCCAGTATATGTGATTATTTTACTTATATGTGTAATTAATATCATTTTTTGCAGTTCTTTAAAGTTAATGTATTTTACTCTATGTATGGAACAGTTAAAAATGTGACTGACTACAAATCACATTGCAGTATTCAGGACTCTTGAATAGGGAAATGTTAATGGGCAGCTAGTGTAAATTTTGAATGGTGTTAATGTGCCAGGCTGAGAGGTTTACGAATCATGGGAGTATTCAAAGTGAGCTACCTTCTGTCTCAACCCTGCTTTATTTATATCCAAGTCAAAGATAATTTTTCTCAATTAAATTTATCGCATTCACTTGTGGCTTAACTGAAGGGCAATTACTTTCCTGGCAAGATGCTGTGTTCACAGGGCTCCAGAGCCTCAGATATGTCAGCAGCCCAGGTCCCCACTGGTCATACAAATGCTACAAGATGATCTGACATCCTGTGGTAGGCAAAGAACATCTGCCCAGGGTCCTTAACCTACTTCTGAGTGGGAAACAAGGCTGCAAGATGAAATCATGGTTGACACCTTTAGAGACACAATCTTAAGACTTTTTTTTTGTAAAGATGGCGTGTTGTTTTGATTCCTTTAAAATATAATGAATGACCACCTTCACTTCACAAACTATGCTGAAATATTTTAACTTCAAGAACAGACTAAGAGTGAGTTTTAGAGAAAGAAAAATGTGTACACTTTAATTAAAAGTGTTAGAAAATTACACTTATAGCAATAACATTTATATAGAGTGTATTATCCCAGAATTCTATCATAACAAATTCATTTTTTAATACACCCTGATAATGGACTCACTTTTAGTACATTATATTTGACGATTTTCACCATAAAATACTTGTTGTTTATCTCTGTAACTACTCATTTTTAACTATTTAGAAAAAACAATCATGCAAAATTAAACATCAAACATTTGCACTCTATGTCCAGTGCGGAAGGATTAAATATTCTATACCCTTCATAGTGCCAAGCTAAAGTCCCCTGTAAAAAGTTAAGGGTACATAGAAATAAAGGATACTTAAAATTCTGGTAGTTGAATCTGAATGCTGAGTATGTGATTCATTGTTTTGTAGTTTGGATCATAGGACTTGCTAATGAGCTACATAACCAACAGATTGAATGAATATCATTTGCTAGGGACTATTTTCATTCAATGTTTCCCCCCATTTTTCAATATTCTTTTTGGGTTTTATACATGCAATTAAAGGTGTTTGGAGTTGCTGAATCAATTAGTGGTGATTATTTTTAATTTTGAAGTAAACGTACAAGAGTAAATATTTTTCCAATTTCTGATACCATTTTGTTTTTAATTGGGCCTTCCATTTTTAGGTTCTTTAAATACTGTTAGATAGATAGATAGATAGATAGATAGATAGATAGATAGATAGATAGATAGATAGATAGATAGATAGATAGATAGATAGATAGATAGATAGATAGATAGATAGATACTTTATTAATCCCAAGGGGAAATTCACATACTGCAGCAGCAGCATACTGATAAAGAACAATATTAAATTAAAGAGTGATAACAATGAAGGTATAACAGACAGACAATAATTTTGTATAATAACGTTTATCTCCCCAGGTGGAATTGAAGAGTCGCATAGTGTGGGGAAGGAACAATCTCCTCAGTCTGTCAGTGGAGAAGGACAGAGACAGCAGTCTGTCGCTGAAGTTGCTCCTCTGTCTGGAGATGATCCTATTCAGTGGATGCAGTGTATTTTCCATTATTGACAGGAGCCTGCTCAGTGCCCTTCACCCTGCCACAGATGTCAAACTGTCCAGCTCCGTGTCTACAATAGAGCGTGCCTTCCTCACCAGTTTGTCCAGGCGTGAGGCATCCCTCTTCTTTATGCTGCCTCCCTAGCACATCACCGCGTAGAAGAGGGTGCTCGCCACAACTGTCTGATAGAACATCTGCAGCATCTTATTGCTAGGGTAGTTGTCACCATTGGAATAACGGATGTCACAATTTGTGATGTGTTCGGGTCAACAGTATGACGGTCAGTACCACTCACTTCCTGGGGCCTCATACATAATGCAGTGCGAAGAATTCACACTATAACATAGCATACAGGCAAAAGCGGATGTGCTTATGCACAAAAAAAATCCAGATACATAAATCGGTGCGAACGCCAACTTTCAGGTTCTTCCACTACATAAATCCTGGTCAGCGTGAAAAGTAACGCACGTGCATGTGCCTGTTGCCCCACCCCAACTCCTCCCAGAATTATGCCTCTTTGAATATGCAAATTAACATAAATAGCTTGTAAGCTCAGCGCTCTGTGAAAAAGCAATGGAAAAAGCACAGGGGAAATAAAAGAATTTCAGCGAATACCAAGTGGAGGAAAGGAAAAACATACTATTTGTTGGTTTAAACAGTGATATAAACAACAAAAGGAAGCTGATCGAGTGTCGGATAAACTTTAAAGCTAAAGTTCACAAAATCGCACAGTGCCCGAAATAAAAAAGAAGTTGTCAGATATCAAAGTCGTGGTAAAAAAGCACGAAATGTCAACTTTAATTTCGAAATTTCCACTTTAATCACGTAGTTTATTTTGTCATTAAAGTAGAACATCATAAACTTCATCCGTAAATCGATTCATTTACTAGTTTCTCAAATCCCATCGTAACTAAAGTAGCACGTTAAATGCTTTGTTTTGTATTTGATCTTCTATATGCTCTATGTGTGTGAATCAATACGTGCTTCTGGTCCTTCTCTTCCTCCGACAGGACACAGAATCCATTACATTCGTGATATTACAGCTCTCTGAATAATTAAAATACTCAGATGTATACTTGATATCATTTTCATGATGAAAGGAGTTAAAGCATGCTATTAAACATGGGAACAAGGTGGCACAGTGATTGTTCATGTCTCATGCAAGATGCTTTCTGCGCCATGCGTGACCTTCAATGAAATAATTTATTGCTGCAGTACTGTCTCTTTCAAATGTACTAACCCTCAATTCCTGTCCTTACTTTTCTTTCTCCAAATACACAATCGCCACACAATCAGCTCTGTAATAGACGTTAAGCCATCTGTAAGCTTAGAATGCCGATTCTTCAAAACTTTTAAGGAACATTGAAATATCTTTGTAGTATATGTTTAATTATTCTACCCATCTATCCTTCCCTTGTCGCACCAGTCCCAGCAAGAATACAGCGAGAGGCAGGAACAATCTGTGAATGGAGCGCCAGCTCCTTGCTAGCACTGCGACACCGCGTCCTCACATGTTTATTTATTAACAATATAGATTATTTAAATTAAGTTAAAGTTTTATATGTATAATATAATAAACACATTTTGCTGCATTTCATCTTAAAAATATCATCATCATATGTAAATACAAGCTTTATAAAGTGGCTCAGGTTGTGCAATATTATAACTGTATCGCAAGTTTACAGTGAGGTTATTGTACTTATAAGTACAAACAGTTCTACAAGGAGCACTTGATGGACTGATTTAGTGCGTTTAGAGTTCTTGGGATTAAACTGTTTCTGAACCACAAAGTCCGTACAGGAAAGGCTCTGAAGCGTTTACTGTATGAGAGCAGTTCAAATAGGCAGCATTGCTGAGGCAGTGTGTGCTTGATGCTGTATCCTGATAATTCTCCTTCCGATCAGCTGCTGTACAGCTGTGGTTCCCTACTCAGATACAGTGATATAAATAGTCCAAGTGGTGCAGTGAGAGTAATATGGAAAAAGATGATCCGCTGTGGCAACCCCTAACGGGAACAGCTGAAAGAAGAAGAAGAAGGTGCAGTGACAGTAACAATGCTAAAGCAGCTATTGTATTTAGAATAGTTTTACCATTCCGTGGACCATTATATTGTTACAGGTTAATTACAATCAGACGCATTAAACTAATAAACAATATGCTGTTAATTTCAGTTTATTTATAAAGCCACTTCAGGGATGTGGATCTAAAAGAGAAAGGGTAACTACACAGGAGCAGTAGCACTGCTTTGACGCTGGGTGCCACCATTCTGCAAAACCGAGTGCAGAACTTGCGTACGCCAGAGTATGAGCTACCATGGAAATATGAGTGGCTTTACTCTAGTTTAGGTTTTATACATCGCGATTTGAACGTGGAAGCATTCATACGCAACATTTTTCTGCGTACGCACCATTTATACACGAGGCCCCGATTATCAAACATTGTAGATAAAAGTATTACTTGTTGGTATGTGCATTTTGCTTCATTTTCGACCTTAAGTAACAGAACTCTGAGCTTTGTTTTTCTGACCGTGGTTTTGTTTAATATTTGGGTTTTAGTGAAAGAAAGGACTGATTTTAAATTAAAACTTTACCTTGGCATAACGACTGACTCTTCTCATGGTCTCTTCATAAAAATGGCATAATACCATTGTCTATGTCACCAATATTTATATCCAGCTTGGATGAGTAGTTACATTTTTGTTAATGCATTCACTACAGTGTTCAGTTTTATATGTTAACTTATTATCCAGTGCTACTTGTTTGTAGTATTATTTTTTGTACCCTCAGTCAGAAATATTACTTTGTGCTTTATGTGACTCTCAATTTTATGGAATAAAGAAATTAGCAGGTGTCTTTATTGTTAGGATGTAGTCATA
Organism: Polypterus senegalus; assembly: GCF_016835505.1. Lineage (NCBI taxonomy): Eukaryota > Metazoa > Chordata > Cladistia > Polypteriformes > Polypteridae > Polypterus > Polypterus senegalus. Next base: position 145,539,380 of record NC_053159.1, on the reverse strand, counting down.
CAAATTAATTATCTTTTGTTTAAATTCATTGTAAGATCCCAAAAAAATCACATCCTTTGTATCTTGATGCAAATCTACTACGTTACTAATTTGTTACAATGTATTATTGAGTTCAATGTATTTGAAAATAATTCAGAAAGCACCTACTGTCATCATCATGGTTGCTTTTCTGTCTGCAAAAAAACTGTTTTTTTAATTTGATATACTTTTCCTGCAATGAAGTTTGCTAGCTGAGTTCAATTTTAAATGAATTATCTCAATCAGAGCACACTGTACATAGTTTTCAATTTTCAAAATTCCTCTTTGAAAATATTTGGGGAAATCTTCAGTGCTACTTCAAATATGGATTAGCTAACTATTACAAATTTACATTGACAGAGGTAATTTCCACTTCAATATTTTATGTGTTTTCCTCTTTTATTCATCCTAAAATTTCTCCTGATGGCAATGCAGATCTTCAGTACAAGTTTTTGAAATGCACGCAGAATCATAAAAGTGACATTAACTTATGCCTGAGGCTGAATTTACAAGCAGTAAAGTGAACCTCTGGCATACCAGTTCACATGCAGGTATTCATCGACTAATGACCATGTTTGGTTCCAACAGACCAGTTGTAAGTCGATCTGGACGTAAGACGGGTTGATATGTATAGTACTGAACAACAAGTCCCTTAAGCCATATTGTTTGATTTATATCCTTTTTTATCATCATTCTTAGCTCATTGTGTAGATTTTCTAACATTTTTTGTAAATTATTTTGTTTTTTTATTATTATTGCTTGCATGGGTGCCAAACCTTTAACAGCTTCACAAATCCTCTCTTTGTCTGTGTTATGTTATGTCATCAGTGTGAGCTGCTCCCCGAGTTCGTTGTGTTAAATGTGAGAGGAGGAGTTGTACCGGCAGAATTTGAACACTCATATGCTTTCTGTTTTAACATTTCAGCCTGTTAATAATAAACATTAACAGATAAAGGTGTTCAGTGTGGTTTCATTATCCCATCGTGGAGGTCCTCACAAAGCAGTACATCATGAGTCACAGTGCAGAAGCTTCGGAGGTTAATTGAATTGAAAGCCAGAGTTCAGAGCAGCAGTACAGCGTATGTGGTAAACACCACTTACAGTGGGGTAACTTAAAGTCACATGTGATCGCATTTGCTTTCTTCCCTCCCTCATTCTACTTGATCACTTTCATTTTTGTGTCGAGATCAATTGCCTTTTAACCTGTAACAAATGTAAATGCACGTAGTTTCGCTGGAGTGATGGAAACTCCTGTTTATCCTTGAGACGCAGTAGCGGATCCAGATGTATAAATCTGTGTGAACGCCAACTTCCACATTCTTCCGCTACATAAATCCTGGTCAGCATGAAAAGTAACTAAGAATTACGCCTCTTTGAATATGCAAATCAACATAAATAGCCCTTAAGCTCGGCGTTCTGTGAAAGGGCAATGGAAAAAGCACGGGGGAAATAGAAGAATTTCAGCGAATACCAAGTGGAGGAAACGAAAAACGTACTATTGAAGTACTAAGTCGAATGGTTGTAAGATGCATAGATCGTAATTTGACAACTACCTGTATACTACTACTTAAAATCATACCAGGAAAGTTTCTTGGGAAAGTAAAAATAGCAAGCGAGGAAAGAAAAAACACAGGAGCTATGAAAGTGTCATTCTGTTAGCATCAAATGAATAAACATGTACTCAGTATTTACATTATACTAAAAATAACTTCATTGCTGCATTATTTTCATAATGATTGTAATAATTTAATTTTTCTGTAATACTAAAATATCTCTGATAAGCTTTATAGTGATCTGCCATCTGTTATGATCTGTTTCAACCAATTTGAGCTTGAGACTTCAACATAGATTTTAACTCTCCATCAAATGTCATGTCATGTTTAGGAATGATGAATTACAGCCTTCCACAATCCACAACTAGTAATACTGTAGTACAAAAAAATCATTATTTACATCACTTCAGCTTCCGAATCTGGGGTCTATGAAAGCTATTCTATGAAAGCCATTTCAGCCACACCAATTTTTAGTAGCTACCTGATATTTAAAAAAAAATGTAAAGTATATTTTATATACTCAATTAATATGTGCAATTACCTTCTCCTTTCACTGTTTATTGAATATGACCCACTGTTTAAAATATTTATTAAAGAAAAATGTGATAAATGTCTTTTTGATGAAGTAAATAAAAAAATTTAAAATGTTACAACTTACACATACAGTTAGTCAACTGTCACTGATTACACGTTACATCATGTGTATACTTTCTAAATTGTGATATACCGTATTACTAAGTTAATATAATAGTAGGTCCATGAAATGCTGTGCTCAGTGCAGGCACTGCATGCTAACATTATAATTTATATAGTATATGTGTCTAAGGTATTTGTATAACTTTGCTGTTGATTTATGCTTTTGAGGCATTTCCTCTTTCAACAGACTGCCTACTTCACACTACAGGATATCTGTGGGAAGGAAAGGAAAGTAAGCAATTACTTTTTTCTGTGAGCCTCTTTGATCACTAACATGTGCTGTTTGGTCCTCCATGCTCTGAAAATGTATTCTACAGTGAAGTTGGTTAAATATTTAAACAGAAATGTAAGTAAAAGTAATTCATAATATTACATTTGAATATGTACTGATTTTTTAGATAAGATTATATAAATATCCAGTGTCCAGTTCAAGAAGATAACAGGATTTTTGGGATCAGTGCCTGGTTGTGTCTGTTACAAAAGTAATATCTACAAACAGCCAATTTCTGGCAAGCTTTGTTCAACTTGCTTCATTTTGAGAATGAAGTCCTGTTTTTAGGTACTGTTACAACATTTCAGTACAGTTTAGGGCTGGACTTTGACTAGACCATTACAAAACTCCGAATTTATGTTTCTTTTATTTTTTCAGTTGTGGAATTGCTTGTGTATTTTAGTTTGTGCTATCAGAATGTCTTGATATTCTTCTAAAGAAATATCCCTGAAACAGAGTGGAATGTGTGGTTCCTTCAAGAACAGCAAGCTCTCAAGGTCTTGATATGGCAAAGCCGCACCAAACCACCACACTTTCATCACCATACCTGACTTTTTGTAGGAAAGACTTTTTTATTATTAATTTTAATTAAAGCAAATAACAATCCATACAATCAAGTCAAACTTAACAAAACCAAAATTCAACCCCCACCCAAAAGATAGACGGGAAGATCCATCCAACAAAGAATATAGAAGATTATTCTAAAATGTTTTTGATTAGATCTTGCCATATTTTTCAAAGAAGATTATTCTAAAATGTTATTGATTAGATCTTGCCATATTTTTCAAAGAAGATTATTCTAAAATGTTATTGATTAGATCTTGCCATATTTTTAAAATGTTTTGAACAGATCCTCTAAGTGAGAATCTGATTTTGTCCAGTTTCAGATAGTATAGTACATTAGTTACACACTGACTTAAAAGTGGTTGGTTGGGATTCTTCCAATTTAGCAAGATATGTGTACCTACTAGTAGTGAGGTAAAGGCAATTATGACTTGTTTGCCTTTCTCCACTTTAAACCCCCTTGGGAGTCCACCAAACACAGCTGTTAATGGGTTACGAATGATTGTGACACTAAGGCTGTCTGATAGGAATTCAAAGAGTGTTGTGCAAAACAATGTTAATTTGGTACATGCCCAAAACATGTGGCTCAGTGAGGCTGGAGCTCGATTGCAGTGTTCCAAGATTGAATCTGCCCTGGAAACATTGTGGATTGTTTTAATCAAGATAAATGCACTTAATAGAAGATTGTAAGTTGAATAATTGAGTGTTGTGTGCATTTAAATCTTGAATGTATTCTGTGCATGGCTGCCTTTGATTTATTTTCTGATTCTTTCCCCATTGTACCCTGGGATATTTGAAAAAAAGGGACTTTAAAATGATTTTTATTAAGTGTCGAGATGTTATCTGAGTCTTCAAGACTGATCAATATTTCTTCTGAAATAGAAATAGGTGGAGGAGAAGAAAATTGGGCAGGTTCAGTTTAGCAAAGTTTCTAGCTTGAAAATAGTGGAAAAATTGTGTTGATGAGAAATTAATTTTGAAGCATATTTACTCATAGGATGCAAAAACATTATCGAAGTTGTGACAGATGGGGGCGCTATCGCTTCCTTGAAACCCTGTCCAAGACTCCAGACACCAGATAAAAGTCCAAATATTGACTTTATTAATACAGCACAGTGCACAAAGCACCCTCTCCACCACTATATTCATTAAACACTACAATAATACTCAATAAACACTTCCTCCACTTCCAGACGCGGTGCCCTCCTACCACCCAGCTCAGCTTGCCGTCTGGGAGCTCCCACAATCCTTTTATGTTCCCAGACCCGGAAGTGTTCCAATCCCCAGTCCATGTGATCTCCTATCACTTCCGGGTCAGATAAAAAGTCCTTTTCCTCACCCTGAAAGCACGTCATTCCCCTTGTCCATGTGACTCGGATGTACTTCCGGAGCGTAAGGTAAATAACCATTGTTCCTCCCTGCAGCGTCTCCTAGTGGCCCCCAGGGTATCCAGCAGGGCTGTGTATAAAAACTCCAATGTCTAGGATTCCCTGCTGGAATTTGGGGCAACTTCATGCTGCAGGGAGGGCTCCACCTGGCGGCGTGGGGGTATTGGCCGGGGTGAACGGCCGGCCATCTATCACAATGTACAAGTCTCTAAATGTTTTAATCCTGAACATTTTCCAAGCATTAAATACTGTGTATGTCTGAGAGGGTGGAAGAGAGTAGTTGTCATGTTGAGGTGCAAAAGATAAGAGCTTCTCTGTCTTAAAGTGCTTCATACATTGGTTCCATGTTCTGAGTGAATGAAGGGCAGTTGGATTATTAGTGTATTGATAATAATTTGTATTTACTGGGACACAGACCAAGAAATATGATGAAGTACTGCAAGATTTTAATTCTATTGCAGATCAGGTGTGTGTATATTTATTGATTTTTGTTAATGTCCAGGTCTTTATGGCCTGTATATTTGCCGCCCAGTAATAAAATTGAAAGTTAGGTAGTGCCATGCCCCCTTCTGCTTTAGGATGTTGTAGATTCGCCCTTTGGATGCATGAATGTTAAGAATTCCAAATAAGTGAGGTTATGATTGAATATAATTTCTTAAAAAAGGATTTGTTAATTTATATGGGGATGATTTGAAATAGAAAAAGAAGCTTGGGAAGAATGTTCATCTTAACTGCGTTGATTCTACCTGCTAATGTGAGATGTAGGGTAGACTGTTTATTCACATCTTGTTTAATTTTTCCCTGGAGACAGGAAAATTTTGTCGTAAAAGAACTTTATATTTATTTGTCATATTTACTCCTAGATATTTAAACTGATCTGCTAAGATAATTGGAAAGGTGTCCAGCCTAGCACTGTGTGGTAGACAGTTAACCAGAAAAAGCACAATTTTATTCAAATTAATTTTTAGTCCAGATATCCTTTGAAAATATGCTAGTGCTTTCAGAACTGCTGCCATGGAATTTTGTGGGTCAGATATACACTCACCTAAAGGATTATTAGGAACACCATACTAATACGGTGTTTGACACCCTTTAGCCTTCAGAACTGCCTTAATTCTATGTGGCATTGATTCAACAAGGTGCTGAAAGCATTCTTTAGAAATGTTAGCCCATATTGATAGGATAGCATCTTGCAGTTGATGGAGATTTGTAGGATGCACATCCAGGGCATGAAGCTCCCGTTCCACCACATCCCAAAGATGCTCTATTGGGTTGAGATCTGGTGACTGTGGGGGCCATTTTAGTACAGTGAACTTATTGTCATGTTCAAGAAACCAATTTGAAATGATTCAAGCTTTGTGACAAGTTGCATTATCCTGCTGGAAGTAGCCATCAGAGGATGGGTACATGGTGGTCATGAAGCTCAGGTAGCCCGTGGCATTTAAACGATGACCAATTGGCACTAAGGGGCCTAAAGTGTGCCAAGAAAACATCCCCCACACCATACACCACCACCACCAGCCTGCACAGTGGTAACAAGGCATGATGGATCCATCTTCTCATTCTGTTTACGCCAAATTCTGACTCTACCATTTGAATGTCTCAACAGAAATCGAGACTCATCAGACCAGGCAACATTTTTCCAGTCTTCAACTGTCCAATTTTGGTGAGCTCGTGCAAATTGTAGCCGAGATGAGTGCTACCTGGTGGGGTCTTCTGCTGTTGTAGCCCAGGACTGCCGCATACTGGATGTTTTCCCCTTTTCACACCATTCTTTGTGAACCCTAGAAATGGTTGTGCGTGAAAATCCCAGTAACTGAGCAGATTGTGAAATACTCAGACTGGCCCGTCTGGCACCAACAACCATGCCACGCTCAAAATTGCTTAAATCACCTTTCTTTCCTATTCTGACATTCAGTTTGGAGTTCAGGAGATTGTCTTGACCAGGACCACACCCCTAAATGCATTGAAGCAACTGCCATGTGATTGGTTGATTAGATAATTGCATTAATGAGAAATTGAACAGGTGTTCCTAATAATCCTTTAGGTGAGTGTATACAGTACCATATCATCTGCATATAGTGATATTTTCTGTTCAAGTCCTTCTCTGAAAATCCACTTTTATCTCTGATGCATTTTGAAACTGTACAGGCAATGGCTCAATGGCGATTACCAAAAGCAATCGTGGTAGGGGAACTCCTTGTCGAAAGCTGCATTCTAGTCTGAAGTAGTTCATTTATAGGAAAAAAACTTATAGTTTACTTATTTGTCTACAAAATATTGTTCAAAAACTCCTGGGGATTATCTAGGTACATTTTGGCATATCATAGATGAGCACTTATCTAAAAGGATTCCTGGCTTTCTACACAGTTATGACTCTAATGTTTATCATTTTTGGTATGGTGATGGAAATTGAAAATAACTGAGACAAGAAACGTAGTTCTAGATGTTTTTCAAGATTGCAGTGTGTTTATGAAAATCTAAGTGCTTATTCTTAGATTTTGTCAGGATGTCCACTCTTATTACTTACCTTCTAAGTCAGGATAGTATAACACTGAATGTGTTTTGGTGATGCTGAAAAGATTTGGAGATACCTTTGCAAACAACCTACTGTATATTAATAGAAATCTTTTTACAGAGTTTGAGGCATTTACTTTGTTAGTGATATTTGTGCCTTTTGAACCTTTGTTCTGACAACTTCACTCTGGTCATAGCAGCCAAAATTAGTCAGGTTTATATTGGGCAGGGCAAGACCAATTCATTTCCAACTGTTATCAAAAGTATTTGAAGTACTCACACTAAGTATTCCCTTAAAAAGGCCAAGGCTGGAATGCAACATTTGGCATCTGAAGTTTGCATGTTTGATTACTTTGAGCCTCAAACATAAGAAAGAAGTTTTCTCTTACAACACCTTTTGGCCTTAATGCTGTAATTATTTACTCTCTGTAAAAAATAAATAAGAGAAAAATAAACTTATTCCAAAAAACACACACTTTAAAATATTGTACTTGTACTTAAATTCTTGCATTTTATGACAAAAGAATTAGATGAAAGAAATATAATACAGTGTTCCTCTGTTACTCACTAGTCCAGAACTGATGCCATGTTGCTGATTCTTCTGGGCCAAGTACTCCAAATGGCATACAGTATGTGCAAAATTATTACAGGTCAGAAGAAATCTTTAAGAAATTCTTCTGGGTCATGATCCACCTGCCTGTAGAGAAAGCCAACTGTTGCAAAAAATACTTCATAAATAATAAAAAAAAGTTTCCAGTCAGTCTTAAGAGAAAGTTCTTTTTTATATAATAGCTACAGTAGTAAACATTTTTATTTTCAATGACCATTCAGATAAAAGGTGCATTACAGCATTACCGCTCTGCTATAAAGTAACATCCAGATGTCCCTAAAGAGTTAATCATTTAAAGTCTGGCCTAAACATTTGGTTTACAGAATAATATGTCTTATATGTAAACTGTTATCACAGAAGAAAGCACAAAGTGAAACGTTCTATATGACCTCATTTTCTAATTTAAAGTGTGCTGGTACAAATGAAGTCAGGACGTCCTAGTTTAATAGGCAGGCAGTTTCAAGCACTTTTTTTTTCTTTTTCCCTACACCAACACTGAGTAAGTTTGTGGTGTTTCCTCAATATGTCTTCCTGGTGATGCCTCCAAATTGGCCCCCATAAGACTGATAAATTGTAAATGCATCTGACAGTAGCTATGAGACATTTGTATCATTTTCCATTATTCCTGAAGTTTGATAATGCAGGTTTATGGTAAACTTCTTGAAAATTTCAAAAATACTAAGAAAGATCACTATTCAGTGCGCCAGTTGTGTACCAAAACAGTTATTTCTACAGGCACAGTAAAAATGCTACCATTGCACCAAATTGTCTTTATAATCTGTGGCAGCATAGCATGCTTTTACTTTTCCCATGAAAAATAACACATCATGATGAGCTGTGAAATGGATTTTTTAAAGCTGTCACTTTTTTCTTCTCAAATAAGATATTACAGCAATGTTTAATTAAACATCATATATCACCGTTAAACACCATCTATCCTACTTTAAATTTTACCTTCTTCTCAATTTTTAGTATGATAATACAGAATAAAATTCTGTCAGGGCATTTTGAATGTTCATCTGTTTTATATGCATTATTTCAAAGCTTATTTCAGTAATGGCCATCAGTCTGTTGCATTGAGCAGGCTATGCTTTCAGAAGTTTATAACGTCTTTATTGTCACATGTACAGAGTATAGTGAAGTCCTTGCTTGCATGTGTTAATCAACATGCCACATAGCAGCATGAGTACTGAAGATACTGTAACGTCATTCTCTATAAGCTTCTGTCTTCTTTACCTTAAATTACCCAACCTCAAGACTTCTGTTTTCCTTACCTGAGAGTGAAGTCAATTAAAGATCATAATATTGACCAGACAATACAGAAAGCATTTCAAGTGAAATGATACTAACTTCAGTTGTAAGCTCATTGCAAGTTTAGGCAAAGTCTTCTTATGATATAATACATGACAATCATCATACAGTACATGGCGAGACACTATAGTGTGGTTCAAAACATTAACATAAAAGATTTTATTCATTGCTATTCTGCCTATATTGTAATCTTGTGACTTGTGCTGAAATGTGATACAACTGTCATTTACAAGGAAAAAATCTTTCACATTATGTGAGCTGGTGCTGCTGCTCACTGGTTGCTTTTAAAATGATGTGGTAAGTATCTGTAGTTTCAAACTGTGCACTTTAATTGCTTGGGCAGTAAAGAAAGCATTTTGTTCTAATGGAACATCTGTTCAGATATGGCAATTTAGAGTGAAAAGAAACTTGCTGTTCAATTTTTTAAAGCAATGGTTGATGATGAATGATTTTGTCATCTGGGATGTAGATTAGTAACTTAGGTTTAGCAGTTTCGGTGTGAATATGGCTTAACCAGTTGTTTTCAATTTCAGTCCAGAGGATGGTCTGTGGCTGCAGGATTTTGTTCAAACCAACTTCTTCCTTTAATTGAACTTCTGCTTTAATAAAACAAGTTGTTAGTTTCCAGTTTCTGTTTTTTGGTAGCAATCTAGAAACTAGAAAATTAAGTTTGCTACTTTGTTTTTTTTTTTTTAATATAGCACATATTTATATATTTAACTTGGGATTTCTACATATTTAAGCCAGAGGAGAGATGCTGAGTATATTGAGAGAAGGATGTTAGGATAGAGCTGTCAGGTAAGAGGAAAAGAGGAAGGCCTAAGAGAAGATATATGGATATGGTAAGAGAGGACATGCAGGTGATGGGTGTAACAGAACAAGATGCACAGGACAGAAAGATATGGAAGAAGATAATCTGCTCTGGCGACCCCTAAAGGCAAAAGTTAAAATTACAGCCTATCGGACAAGAGAAGAGAGGCTTCTCCCATATTTCAACCAAGAGGAAGAACTTGTATACTGCAATGATATCCCAGGAATTGTACTTCAAATGGGACTAACAGAATATCGACCAGAAGACTGGCGGCTTTTTATAGACAGCTCCATTAGAAGCTTGAAATGTGTTCTCTTGCACAATGGTAACCATTATGCGTCTCTTCCCATTGCTCACTCAACAAAACAAAGAAGAATATGAAAATGTAAAAATCGTATTACAGAAAATCCGTTATCATGAATATCAGTGGTCGATTTGTGTTGATCTGAAGATGGTGAACTTCTTGCTTGGACAGCAATCTGGATACACAAAATACCCATGCTTTATGTGCCTGTGGGATAGCACGGCAAAGCAAGATCATTGGACAAAAGTGTCATGGCCTACAAGGGAAGAAATGATTGTTGGCACTGCGAATATCATCAACAAGCTGCTGGTGGACAAGAACAAAATCATTCTCCCATTCACATTAAGCTAGGATTGATGAAGCAATTTGTTAAGGCTTTGGACAAAACGTGTAATTGCTTCAAGTACATTTGTAGATCATTCCCTGGACTGAGCATGAAAAAACTAAAATCTTTGATGGTCCTCAGATTCGTAAACTCATGAACCATTCCAATTTTACCAAATGCATGAATGACACTGAGGCTTCGGCCTGAAACAGTTTTGACTACTTGGGTAATCACAGAGCAGACAATTATGAAAAATTGGTGCAAGATATGCTTGCTAACTTCAGAAATTTGGGAGTTAATATGAGCATAAAGATGCACTATCTCCATAGCCATTTAAACAGATTTACAGATAACCTTGGAGACTTCAGCGAGGAACAAGGCAAGAGGTTCCACTAGGATATGAAGGTGTTGGAGGAGAGATATCAAGGCAGATGGGACATACACATGATGGCTGACTACTGTTGGAGTCTCCAATGTGATTGTCCTGATGACACACATAAAAAGAAATCGCTTAAACAGCATTTTTTGAAGCATTGACATTTAATATTATATTAATTAATCAAATCATACATAACTTTTTTCCTGTCACTGTTAGATATTTTTAATTTCTTTTTTGTATGATGTTAGACTGATTACTTACTAGTTGTAACTAAAATAAAAATATTCTTGCAATTCTGAATGCTTTTCAAACGTGTCTCAGAAATTTCTCAGAAACTAGAGCCAATCTGGCAAAACCAAAGTCATATTCTTAATCAGCACCATAAACTTAATATAAAACCGTGCAGATATCGTTGGCACCAAAATCACTGTATACCAGTGTTATCAGTATTGTTCCTGTTGCACATCCTCCCTAATCAGACACTGTACAAAAACAAAAGGCAGATTTGTCCTAAAAAACTATTTTAAATAATATAACCTTAAAAAAATGAGGTGTGTCTGTCCAGCTGAAGGAGATAGTGGTTCACAAAAATTTGCAGTAATACATTTTCTAACTAGAAACACTTGTGATATGCCTTCTGTTGGAATGAAAATTTAAATTTTTATTACTACATGTATTGCAAAATACATTCCAATAGATGCTGCACTGCAAACATTAATGCTTAGATTTCCACCCATCTTAGACTGGTAGCACAGCTAGTGTTGATTATATTTTCTCACTACACCTTGTGTCAGATTTGTGAATTTAGCACATCTGTTGATGAGTCTGAAGAGAAAAATTGAGGAGGGATTTGGATGCACCACCACTTTTCCATGCCACCTTCAGCCAGGAAGATCTCAACCGAGAAGAAAACAACTGACCTCACCTGGCTCCTGCCTCTGGACCTCTTCTGGTCCCAACCATTTAATTCTTAGACACTCCTCCAAATGTGATCAGTGATTTGATAACCACTGAGGAAGGCACTTCAATGCTACAAGATTCCATTTTTTTCAGTTTCCTTTTGTGACATCATGAAGCTTTCAGTTAATTCAAAATGCTAGTTTAAGAATCATTAACTGCACTCGAAAGTACAACAACCTCACTCCTGTTCCAGCAAATCTTAGAGCTGATTTCATAATCCCCCTTCTTACATATAAAGTCTTAAATGGCCAAGGTCCTGCTTACTTACAATCCAGAGCACGCATTAGGATCTCAAGATGCTAGCCTACTTATAATTCCAAGGATTAATCAAATAAAAATGGCAGATCAAGCTTTTAGTTGCAGGGCTCCAAAGCTGTGGAATGATCTTCCTGCTACTGTAAAAGATCCCCCTTCAGTCTCAGCTTTTCAATCCAGGCTGAAGACTTACCACTTTAGCATGCCGTGAGTAGAGCTGCTGATTAGCTGTGCTTGTTGCTCTAACCTGTGGGATGTAAATATTTTTTCTGTGTGCCAGTTTCACTTTTGATTACACACTTCATCAAACGGTAAGGTATTTATTTATGATTTTTGTGCATATTATAAGATTAATTCTGCTTAAATGTAATAAAAGTTCTGTGTTGTTTTTGTTTTTATCTAATTTTTGTTTAATAGTACCCTTAAACATTTATTCTGTACTAGACATTAAGCCTGTTACAATAACGGGCGCTAGAACAGTAGTGCATAAATATTAGTAGGAACAGTCTATATTAAATGGCAAGGGACCTTGTATGTGGCTGTAATATGCGTCACTGTATTGTGTGCCTTTAATTTTCTCTCTCAGTAATACTGGTTTGTATTTCCGTAAAATGCCTGTAATTTTGTCTGACAGTAATACAGTGGAACCGAAGTAATTTCCCCCATAGGATTGTATGTAAATACAATTAATCCGTTCCAGACCGTATGAACTGTATGTAAATATATATATTTTTTAAGTTTTTAAGCACAAATATAGTTAATCATACCATTGAATGCACAGCGTAATAGTAAACTAAATGTAAAAACATTGAATAACACTAAGAAAGCCTTGAACAACAGATAAAACTAACACAGCAAGACTTGCCTACTTGTTCTGCTCATAACATATCAGAACCAGTTAAAAGAGGAACTTTAACATCTGAATTGATATATTAACTATGGGCTTGGAGCTACAAGACAAATGAAAAGTTTCACCCTCATTCACATAGATTACTGATTGGTTTCAAGAACATAGGCTGAGCCAAGCCAGGACTGGTCGAGAGGCATGATGCCAGAACATCCATCCATCCATTTTCTAACCCGCTGAATCTGAATACAGGGTCACGGGGGTCTGCTGGAGCCAATCCCAGCCAGCACAGGGCACAAGGCAGGAACCAATCCTGGGCAGGGTGCCAACCCACCGCAGGATACGCACAAACACACCAAGCACACACTAGGGCCAATTTAGAATCACCAATCCACCTAACCTGCATGTCTTTGGATTGTGGGAGGAAACCCACGCAAACACGGGGAGAACATGCAAATTCCACGCAGGGAGGACCCGGGAAGCGAACCTGGGTCTCCTAACTGCGAGGCAGCAGCGCTACTGGCCCTGATGCCAGAACAAGGTAAGGAAATTGAACGCTAAATTGGTACCACCTCATTGGTCCAAGGGGTAAAGTAAGGAAGAGCAATGGTGACAGAGATACAGTATAAGGCACACTAGGAGTTGATTGTAGTTCCATCAACATCCATCATAAGAACTTCCCAGATCAAAGACTTATCAGCTCAGAAGCACAACGTCATTGAAAGAGCCACCTGATATCTAAGCACATCTAGCAAGGGGGAACTGCTCTACATCCAGGTTGTACGGTTATGAACTGTTACTTCCATTTGCTTTGCTTTTGGCCGCATTAAGCTGTAGTACAGACAATGTCATTCAATACTGAGGGAACCCACTTCTCTGCTTTGCCTTAAACAATAAATACACCACCTGAGGTCTAGAAAAAAGTAAAAAGGAGGAAATATGTTACCCATAGATGCAGTTCAAAGCATCTGGAACATATTCTGCACAAGAGTTTTTTTCATTTAGTTTGAATCAGCCAGTGAGCTTGTATTATTTCAGTAATCCAGGATTGCTACAGCATAATTATATCACTGGGGCATGGCCACTTGATGCAAAGGATGTGGCCATAGGGTCAGTATATAACACCTGTTTTACATACATGTGCTCACTTGGGTCCTAATGATATCCTGAATCACCAAACCTCCAAAATCCATTTATTTACCTGGCAGGGTTTAAACAATATAGGCACATACAATCATTTTCAATGAAAGTAGAGTAATGTATAGAGTATATGCTACAGAATATGTGAACATCTTAATTTGACCAGCAGTTGTGTCTCTTCATTCCCTCTGCACGGAATCTGCAGTTGGGCTTTTCCCACAGGATAACTCTATATAACTCAAAATTAGGATACTTAAAATGGATTCAGGCATCTGAAAGTGAACTTAGCTGAATGCAGTGTCTTCCCATCACTAGAGTTCTGTCCAGCTGAATGAAGATGAAACCAGTTTTTTTGGAGTCAAGGTGCACCACCTGTTAATTAATCATAACTATGGGAAACATTGCAGTAAACATAGGATGGCCTTCCTGTGACTGATTTTTAACTTAGTCCATGCACTAACAAATTCAAGCTTTTTTTAGGTGCATATGATAGATAATTGTCCTATTGGGTAGGTCAGTACAAATAAAAAGATTTAACATTAAGAAAATGAGACAGCTGTAATATTAATGTCAAGGAATGAATTAATCTTGTTTACGGAAACTTCATATTAGTGTTTTACATTAGTAGATGAAAGAAAATGAGACCCTGTGTTTCTGTAAAATCTTGAATACCTGTCAAGTGCTTCCTGTACCTTTTATTTTACAAATCAGTTTTAATCGTTCTACTCCAAGTGCTTTCTAATGAGAGTTTCTAGAGTTTTGGTAACAATAGTATTAGAAATTAGACCCAATTGGGACTGGGACTGCAGCCTGTTAGACATAATTCAGAATAGTGGTCAGGTTATAAGACACCCCAGCAGAGTTTAGGTTGGTAACTCTTGCAAATTTGTCAATGCCCATTAGCTTTTGAAATAAGCTGCTTACCTCTATTTGAAATTCTGACGCCCTCAAACATCAGAAGACTGTCTTGTTTAGTGAAATTCTGTCTAACTCATATGAAATGTTTGGTTTATGTAACCTAAGAATTGTAACTGACATGTATTTTGTTCTGAGCTCTTCACTTGTGATGATTAATTTTGTATCCTTGTATTGTAACACTTGTTTCCAAACAGTCCCCCACACCGATGTTTACTCAATTATATAGAGCTCCTTTGTAAGTGGCTTAGGCTAAAAGCATGTCCTAAGGGCTGTTCCACGAAGCGAGCTTATAAAATCGAGGATTATTTGTAATAGCCTCGCTTGAGTTAGCGTAACAGTTCACTTCAGGCTCATTGAGTTCCACGAACAAAGTTCAGGTGTATTTAATCTCCGCTAATTCAAGCCAAGCTTGATAAGCGAGGCTCGTGCGCGTCCACGCGATATAAAAGGCAGCCTTGTTAATCGATGCTGGATAAGTAAGAATGGAAACTAAGGAAAGAGCTGCGTTTTTTTCGCAGGCGGAGCAAGAATTATTATTACAAGCCTATGAGGACTACAAAGCTATAATAACTAGAAAGGGGAACACGAGCTGTATTATCAAAGCTCGTGAGGCTGCATGGGAGAAAATAGCTGACAAGTTAAATGCGTATAAGAACATGATTTTAGTAACTTTTCTGTTAAGGATGTCAAACTATTTAACAACTAAATGAGAACAGTTTCAAGCCTTCAAAATGTATAGTCATTAAAATTTCCTTTTACATATGCATTTTGTTACCAGTTGTAAGGTACTTTAAGGTTATTTTAACACATTGATAAACAGGACAGCATGTTAATTATATGGGTTCATCTTGGATAAAAAGTGATATATAATTGTAATTATTAATATAATTATTAATAATGCTTGGTTTCAGGAGCAACATGAGTGGAACGAAAAGGTCCTGGCAGCAAGTGAAGAATGCGTCATTATTGGCATACGCTCCTGCTGCTGTATTGCCACATTATGCAAAACTGCACAGGCTACTACAATGTCACACGCTCTGTCTGGTGTAACTCTGAGATGCCGCAGGCAGTTAAACCTGGATTTTAACTGTCCAAATGTCATTTCAATGCGTGCCCTTGTCTTACAATGGGCATGGTTGAAATGTCTTTCTGCTTGTGTTGCAGGATCCTCTGTCCCCAAGCAGCACAACAGGAAAAATTCCTATAATGGAAAGTAGACACATTAGACTGTAGTATAATAAACTATAGTATATTTGTGAATTTTAGTTGACTTGCCTTGTCTGAGGCTTTGAGCCAGTGAAGACTCGCAAAAAATTCTGGCATCATGTACTGATCCTGGCCATTTTGTCACAATGTTTGAAATTAGATGTTCAGCAGTGCATACCATCTGAAACATTTTAGGAAATGGTAATGACATACATTGCTAATGTTGGACGACTACACTTTCACCTCTTGTATATAAATGTGAGATATTATCAGTACTTACCTGTACATTAATACTGTGATATGATTTGCGGTTTATGTAATCAGGCTCTGTTGGACCTGCTGGAGCCTTTATCCTCACGTGTGTACAGTCAATGGCTCCAATGACGTTAGGAAAGCCTGACAAATTAAATTCAGTTACTTATCAGGTAATGATTTATGTGCTGTAAATGAGTAGATGTTTAAAGATTAAGCACCATTAATTCCAAAGAAAGTTTCCTTAATGGCAAGAATTCCTCTGTGGCCAGGAAAGGTAATGAATATATTTAAAAAGGACTTTAATGCAACGCAAACCTTCCTGATTTCACGGCACACTGTAGCTTTGCTTAAATGTTCAGCATCCCCCACACTGTACAGAAATGAACCACTGGCAAAATAACGCAAAGCGATACACAAAGACTGTGCAACCGTAAGGGCTTTACAGCGACGTGTGTTTTTAGAAATGTAAGGTTCCAATAACTGACACAAATATGCAATACTGTGTCTACTAAATCTATAGCGCTCGTATAAATAATCATCCGCAAAATGCAACGGATCTATCCTGGGCCGAAGTAATTGTGGAACCTGTTGCCTTAAAGCTCTACGAATGAGCCTCGCTCCCTCATCAACGGGATTATGAATAAATGGGCACGCCATGGTTATTCATGTAAAAGCCTTCAATGCACTCCTTGTCATTTTATACTTTCTAAGTAATTAGAATCGCCTGCATGTAATCTGTAATAATTTTATATTGGAGGGTCGATGTGTGCGAAAGAGGGAGTGAACAGCAGCAGAATACAGTAATCCCAGCCCCGCAGAATGTCGTGCTGTGACATCACATGGCTTGTCCAATCATATTCATCAAGCTAAACTAAGCTTCACAACTAACCTGCCACGGAGCAGGCTTGTCCAAGAGCATATGTTGACATAGTAATTAAGCGGAGCTTCAGGTTAGCCTCGTTCGTGGAACCGAATTTGGAGAAATTGAGCCGGGATTATCGAAATAAACCTGGATTTTGAGGTTAGTTCGCTTCGTGGAACAGCCCTCTGAGCATGTGAATGTAAGCAGACTAACATCAAGAGGTGGGCACTATGACTAACAATTATGTAGGATACTCCAGGAAGGTTTGTGACAGAGGCATGTATAAGTAGTGATGATGTGTACATCATATGCAGGTAGATTGAGCACTCTCCATGATGTTAACACAGACTTTAAGGAAGTTGGCTAATGATCTATCTGTGTATGACATATCACCTTGGGCAGGAGTGGGCAATGTCAGTCCTGGAGGGCCACAGTGGCTGCAGGTTTGTCTTAATGAGAAATTAATTATTACTAATGAAGCACTTATTGCTCAAGTGACATTTCGAGGCTTCATTTTAGTTGTCTCACTTGTTAAGGTTCCCCACCATTATTTATTTTAATTAGCCGTATTCTCTGTTTTATTGGGTCCTTATCAGCAAAAAAATTCAAATGATCAAGAAGCCAGCAGTTCCCCATCTAACTCAGGAGTCCCCAACTCCAGCCCTGGAGGACCACAGTGGTTGCAGATTTTCATTCTAACCCTTTTGCTAATTAGTAACCTCTTTTTACTGCTAATTCACTTCTTTTGGATTCATTTTATTTGACTTGCTCTTGCAGACTCAACCCCCTTAATTGTTTCCTTTTCCTTAATTAGCAGCCAAGCAATAATGAAATACAAATTGAATCAAAACATGACCAATATTGTCAATCATACAATATCTGAAAATAAAGAAAGGTGAAGGTCTCAGGAATGCTTATCTACTCAGGTCCCCCAAACATTTTAACAGTGCTCTTGGAAAAGAGAAAATCAACAATTTCTGAAATGTCTGCTATTGCACAATAACACCAGCAACAAGCCATGGAATTAAAGAACGAGTTTAATTAACAACAACAATTGGTGCCCAGTTAAGCAACTGGTTGGAGGACCTGACTTAGTTGGTCTTCTGTTGGCTCACTCATTTCACATTTCATTTCGGTTTGGATGCCATTTAAGGAAAAAAATGATGCAATTGAGAGGAACAATGAAGAAATTCAGGGAAAGAAATATTAAAAAACAAGTCAATTAAAATGAAAGGAAAAGGAGTTTATTAGCAGCAAAAACTGGTCACAAAATTAAGAAAAGGTTAGAATGAAAACCATCCAGGTCTGGAGTTGGGGACCCCTGATCTAACTTGTTTGCATTCACGCCTGTGTGAATTCATCATGCACTATTTGGTTTAATAAAAATGTGACAGTCTGAAAATGATCTATTTTAGGCTTCAGATCATTTGGATGATATCCTTGGAATGTAAAAAATCTACGGTATAAGAACATAACAATGTAGACTAACAAGCCATAAAATGAAATAAGGTTTGAGACTGGTAAAGATTGGTTTCTAATTAAGCAATTGGATTGAAATGAAAACCTGCGGTCCTCCAGGTCTGACATTACCCACCCGTGAACTAGAGACAAACTTGAGGAAAAGGGATATAGGTACTTCTGGGTTAACTAGAAGTGGAAAGATGAAAGGGAACCTATGCAAGTTCACCCTAGTGTGGAAGGTGGCAGCAGTAAGCTCCTAAATTTCAAAGATGGCTTCCTGCTACATATAATAATAGACTGGAGATTTTGGGGTTATCAGTCACTTTAAGACTTATCATATAAAGTTTAAAAAAACTGGAAGTCAGGATTGTAGTGTACTATAAGGATGGCCCTGGAGCTTTCACGGGGCAATGCGACCCCAACATTACTTCCTGGGCAGAGTTGTAAGTAGTTTCTGGCTTGGGCTAAAGAGCTCCTTCCTGTTAGAACAGAGTTGAGCTTGGAGTTGGGAGGATAGTATTTGACAAGAGCTCGACTAGCAGGAGAAAACGAAGCCAGTTATGTTATAAATGTATGAGAGGTGTATATGAGCAATGTGTGATAATTTGGTGGGGAAGTGTATAAGAAACCCCCACCTGTGACACGGTTTACATAGACTTTTATTTTCCCAGGGAATTTTTTTTTTTGAAGGAAGAAAATATAAAACCTAGGACATTGTTAGATACTGTGAAAGAAAAATGTAACTGTGTGCAAGCTACTAAGGGTTAAAAGCTGACAAAGCTGTTTTGATTTAATGGCAGGTTATTCATACAGGTATCTGTCATAAGACAGGTTGAAGTAAGCTGACCTAGGACAACTTCTTTAGAACGTGTCAGTTAGACACAGGAAAGATGACTTTTACTGCTTAAGGATCCCATCTGCAATGTGCACCGAACCAGTTGACCCATTTGTGCAATACAAGATGGAATACTTGAGTAAATGATATTATGCTTTTTTTATATAAGTAAGGAGAAGGAGGAGGAAGAAAATATAAAAAGCCAACTGAAAAAGGAGAACTTTGCTCTTCTGCCTTGCACCACATGAATCCAATGTCCTCACCGGTGCCTGAATAAAGACTGATTGATTGAACTATTCCCGTCTTCCTCGGGGGTTACTTCCGCAACACGTAGAAGACATGAAAATGAGCCAAGTAGCATAATAAGCATGAACCACCCAGAGTGCAATGGAATCTGTGTTTTTAGAAATTTAAATTTTTGCCCAGCCACAATGAATTGTCACCCCAGTGTATCCAAGTCTGGAAAGCATTTTAAGAAGTATTCA
Source organism: Polypterus senegalus (assembly GCF_016835505.1). Lineage (NCBI taxonomy): Eukaryota > Metazoa > Chordata > Cladistia > Polypteriformes > Polypteridae > Polypterus > Polypterus senegalus. The sequence goes on along the minus strand of NC_053159.1, from coordinate 145,519,409 downwards.
TATTAGTAAGCCAAAAACACCAGTGTAGCGTGGATGAAAGGGAAAATGGAGATAAATGGTTGTGTTTTTAAATGAAAATGTAAGAGTGGACCGGCCCTTAGGGATATTTAGTTGTAAAAAAGGGACAATCACGGAAACCCATCAAACAAACTCATTAACAACAGGTCCTCCTTATCTTTTAACAGACCCTCAGTGACAGAATTATTACAGTATGAGAAATGCTGGATTCACTGGCATACAAAATAAACAAAAGAGCAGGAAGACAGCAGCCTTGAGGTAATGCAGTGGATGAAGTGAGGTTGCCTGAAAAACAGCCATTAAGGCTTACACTTTTTGTTTTATTAGTTACAATGTCCAGATTGAGGCCCACCTCTTCCATGGTCCAAACATAATTAATAAATTGGTGTCTCTGCAACATTATGAGGTTGGATCACACAAAAACAAAATGAAAATTAATAAACAGTAATCATGCTTGCATTTTTGAGCAGATTTAGAAGAGTGGCTCTGATGCTCCCTACCTATCTCCTGTACTTTAAATTCATACCTCTAATAGCATAGTAATTAAACAGCGTCATGATTAATCCCATCTCATCATCAAACCTGCTAAATCGGGTGCAGTCAACTCTGAATAGGGTGACAGTCAATGGCAGGGACTACTCATTCACAAGGGGCTAATTTGGAAATGCCAGTTAACCTAACACACATGTCTTTGTGAAGTAAGCAGAAAACTAGAAGGCCCAAGGAAAAACCCACATTGACACAGGAAGAACAATCTCAGTGAGAGGACACATGATTCAACTGCCATGATGGCATCACTAAAGTACTTAAAATGATGAAGGCTACTAAAAATATGGTTCATTCTCTTACATTAAAATGACTTTTTAGGAAAAACACCAGGGGCACATGTGAAAGTACATTAAGTGTAAATGTTGCAAAACTGTTAAAACAATACATATTTTCATAAAGACAACTGAAGTACATAAATAGATGAAGTTACCAACTAGTGAAACCTGAAGTAGCACCTTGAAGACATTCCAATCCCAGAAAATGTAGGAATAATAATGTCATTTTGTAAGTGCTCAGTTTGAATGTACATATTTTGAAAATGAGGAACGTAAGGGCAACCTTAGTACTATAGCTAAAAAAAAAAAAAGTCTGCAAAAAAGATAACTACGTAGACTTGACTTCATTTACTAACAATTGTAAATTATCAACTGAAGGTCATGGCAAAATGGCAGAGTTCACTGTGAGAAGGCAAATATACTGAAAGAAGCAAAACCTTTATGTTTTAATTTCAGTGCTGCCAACTAGTGTGATTAACATTAATAAACTTTATTCTCAAGGACAACTGCACTTTCACTTCCCTTTGAGAGAATACATTGTGTTTAAAACTTTGTTTAATTCTGCTATAGCAAAACAATACAAATAATGCAAATAATGTCTTATTTATTCAGACTAAAATACTTTTATTGTTACATTTCATTGTTAACATTAGAGAGTGGGCTTGTAAACATAATACCCGTGCATATGGCTCATTTAATGTTAAATTCTTTCACTGTTTTCAGACACCTATTGAAGCTCATTGTTCAGTTCCTCCCACTCAAATGGACAGTGTATACCTATTATGTGTCTTCATAATTGCTTTTCCTGAAACAGAACAAAAATGAATATTGTCATGATTTGTGACTGTCTATGAGTAAGTCACATGTTCCTTTTGCATATAGTTGTCTTTTAGCATTGGGTTTTCATATACATACAGGATAAACATCTCTGAAACATTATTTGGACAATATTGTCCTGTGTATCACTATCATAAAAGCAATAAAAAGGCAACTAACAAAGGACAATACACAGACAGACCACTGTAATGCTTAAAAATGTAAATCTTTCCTTTAGAGAAATTACAAAGAAAGACAGGGCTCAGAAGTACCACTACTGGTCTACTGAAGACTAAAAGAAGGTCTTGGATATTCTTCATGAACCAGTAATCAAGAATTTAAAAGCTTTGCTTCATCTCGGAGTGTTCTTGTACAATATTGAGTAAGTAAAAGAACGGTTCCTCAGTGTGTGACACCAACTGTCAAACATGGGGGAGTAAGCTTAATGGTCTGGTTGTGGCTTTGGATCTGCCAGAACTGTTCCTATAAGAGTTTCCTTCAGTTTCCAAGCTCCTTTGGATGGTTTAGGAAACTGTACTCACTGACACCTTGGCTTTCATTGCAATTTCTCTAAAGGAAGACTTGCACTTTTAAGGGTTATAATGGTCTGTCTTCCTTTGTTAATTGCCCTTTTCTCACAATTATGATGGCAATATACAGTACAGTATGATATTGTCCGAATAATGCTTCAGAGAGTGTAGTATTATAATCTAAACACTGCTTTTATACAGATAGACGGAGGATTTGTAAGTAATCAGTAAAAATTTGGACACCTGTTGGAATTGTTTGCATCAACATTCAAGGCTTAATCAACTTCAATGTACGCAGAAAAGCTGTAAATTGTTAATCCACTACTTATCTCCTGAAAAGGGATTTTTTCACTCTGTTCATCCAGCATCAGAGGCAACCTGTATACCACACAATGCCCCAGCATGAGCTGACCCAAGGCCTGGGTCCACATCTGAGGCTCACTGATGGCCACATATCTGGGCTGATGGGCTTTAGTAGTCTGGAGATGCATTGAAGTGTTCTTTAAGTGTTGTGTCTGTATGTCCACCACACCAACCACACATACATACACACACACACACACACATACTTTCCTCCTCTACCTGCTCCTCCAGGGAATGCTGTATAGGTGAATTCTCTAGGTATCCCTGCCCCCTATCAGGTCCAGACCCTGGGGCACTACAATAATAACCATTCGATTAATGTTTGAGTTTAACCTACGTATTAACTGCCTGATCACTTCTCAGCCGAAACAGCCTCGTTATCAAATTTCAAAGCATTTGATTTTTACTAAAAAGAAATTTGAAAGGTTTAGCTCAAGTAAATTTTACATGTTGACACATATTTCTTAACAGTTGCCTAATAATCGGTCTTTTTAGAAAGTCTTTAAATGAAGCCTACTTGGCTGCTTTAATACATTCAGAAAATAAATTTAAGATGATATATAGAAGTATGCCACTAATTAATCTGTCACCTTTCTGGACGTTTTTATTCAGTTAAGTTTTATTAGGAGACGCGGCATATGTAGACAGCACGGGGTGCAAGTTTGGAACTAATCCTGAACGGTATACCGGTCCTCCGCAGAGTCACTGACCTAGGCAGGTGTAGTCCCTGTCGTCAAGCCAATGCAGATTTCCAACCTACTGGAATGACGCAACACTCTTTGGAGTCGGAGAACAAACAGTAATACTATAGGACCAAAGAGCAAATGTAAAACAAAAAAAAGCGAACACAGCACGCAAAAACACATGGAATTCGGTGTAGTGTAGAATCACCTAAAGTCAACAGTTGTGTCACGTTGTCTATCACTTGAAAAAGGGGTAAATACAGTTCATTGATTAACAATTTACATAATGAATAAGGTTACAACAGTGCTACTGCCATTCACATATTCTAAAGGTACCCAACAAGATAGATTTTTGGAACGGCTGTGCCATAAATATTGTCCATTCGTAACCCGTTCTGTGCCGCAGGATCCTCCCCTTGTTAGCTACAAACTGATAGGAAACTTGCGAAACCCCCAGCAGTTCCTCTTGCTGCTTCAGCACAAAAGTGAAAGAGCAAAGAGTAACAGCGAGTGGGCGGGGTTTAGGTGGCCGGTTTCAGGAAGGTAAAAACGGGACGGACGGGACAGCACACGCTAAACATCTGCACGGCTCTTCTCAGCAAAGACAAGTAAGTCGTTTACTGTCTCAACTTCAAAGCGTGAACGAGCACTTCTTATATTTGCTATTTTTTACTTGAAATTGCATAGGCGATAGGAAGGACGTTGGACATTTATAAATCACGTCATATTGTAAAAATCTGGACGTTAAATGTAATATTTAAAAAAAGAGCTTCCTGCAAGACATTGCGTTATCTGTATGCTTTTTCATCGGTTGATTGGATCACTTAAGTCTGAAAGCACACGCGATTTACGGATCAGAGAGTTAAGTGAGAGAGGCTAAACATCAATAGGTCGCTTCAGTGGGGTCGCCTTACAGGGGACTCGGTAAAAACGGTGGTGACTGACCACTAACGAATCCAAATATAAATAACACAAAGCAAATTACAGAGATGAGGCGTCAGCTGTTGTGAACACGGAAAAAAAAATCAGTTCTGCTTTAATGTCTCCTGGAAGAGAAACAACATGTATGGCACATTTCACATGTTGTCTTTACTCTAATGACTGTTAAGTTCTTATTTAAACCAGTTTTTTAACCAATGTGTGAAAATAAAGTTAATTTTTCATTACTTTCTGCAAAGCGGCACAAGAGTTAAGCACACGCTGGTAACATGACTTGGTCCTTGGCTCCTGGTCTATTGGAAATAAGCTATTAATAAATCAGCTTATATTTATTTATTTTTACAAATTCTGGCTCCTTTAAGACACATAAAATTGACATTTATTTGCACATTTTCATACACAGGATGAAGCTCAAAGTGCTTTACAGGATGTCAAAGAAACAGTATTATAAAAAGAAAAAAATTAAAATTAGGTAAGAATAATAATGACTAAATAAAAAAAAAAGAATCAATACAAACGTATGTAAATATACAAATAATAGAAAAGTAGTGTATTTGTATGGAATATTGTGTTGTAAGTCTCTAAACATGAATACATGATAAAGTCAGACGGCCAAGTAGGACTCCAGATTAGCTTGAGAAAAAAAAAAAAAACTTGAGGGGTGCCCAGACCAACAGACCAGCCAGCTCTCACTGTGCTTTCTACCTAACAAAGATGTTCTTAAGCCATTCCTCATTGTTTCAAAGCCTTGTCTTACTGAATCTGATGCAGTAGGTCTCATGGACAATTGGGTGAATCCTCCGTCATTCAGGCATCACCAGTGACTGTACTTAACCAGGTGGTGGTGGCACAAAATACCACCAGAGAAAAACCAGAAAAGAAAGCAGAGAAAAGTAGAGATAGGCTGCTGAGAGCCAATGCCCCCAAAAATTATTGAATAAATAAAGCATTTTTTTTAAACTGTTATGTTTTATTAACATTTCAAATAATTCTAAACAGTATCAGATTAGAACATTCAAACTAAAAATTAGACACAGAATGCTTATAATAATATATTAATAATAATGGAATCGGTGGCACGGTGGCACAGTGGTAGCGCTGCTGCCTTGCAGTTAGGAGACCCGGGTTTGCTTCCCTGGTTCTCCCTCGTGGAGTTTGCATGTTCTCCCCGTGTCTGCGTGGGTTTCCTCCGGGTGCTCCGGTTTCCTCCCACAGTCCAAAGACATGCACATTAGGTGCATTAGCGATTCTAAATTGTCCCTAGTGTGTGTTTTGTGTATGGGTGTGTGTGTGCCCTGCGGTAGGCTGGCGCCCTGCCCGGGGGTTGTTTCCTGCCTTGCACCCTGTGACGGCTGGGATTGGCTCCAGCAGACTCCCGTGACCCTGTAGTTAGGATATAGCAGGTTGGATAATGGATGAGTGGATGGATAATGGAATCACAATAATGCCAACATTGCTACTTAGCATGGTCACAGGACGGAATAGAACAGAGTAGCAACAATATTCTAGGAAACCTTTTATTACAATTCTTAAAATAAATATATTGATAAATTGTTACTTACCTTTTGTACAGGCAGTGTTGATAAACTTGCAGAGGTAAAAAGTAATTTATAGGGATGTTAAAATGGTGATTGGTTGAATAATGAAGAATAGTGATAGATTAACAACATACACTTACCGTGAGCAGCGTGCAGACGAATGCATCTTGAATATATATCTCACGCAGATTTTGTTTCTGTACATACTCAAAAGACGGGATGCAAATGTCACATGCACCAACCAGCTCCTTGAGTTTGCAAAGAACTAAAGTGTGAATACCTGGTGTGTTTTTTAAAAAAATACACAAATGTTATTAAAGTAATGACCAAAATATTGGGAGTGTGCCCAGACCCCTAGGAATCACAAGTCTAGAGAATCTCACCCCCCAATTCTTATCTAGTCTGTGTAAATATTAATAATGACTGCAAATCCATTAAGAATATGAAAATTCTGTTGTACCTATAGTTTACTAGGAGTAGAACTTAAAATGCAGCTATAAAAAAGTCAAATATTAAAAAGTGGAGTTTTAGGAGTTTTTTAAAATGATTCACAGTGCCAGCCATGTGTATCTCTATTGGTAAGACAATCCAGATTGTTGCTTAGCACTTGGAACAAAAAGCAGAACATATTTTATATTGCTTAGCATTAACTAAGAGTTCAAAGGTCTTTTTCTTAAGTGTGAACTGTCCGGGGACAAATTATGCCCCTCTTACTGAGCCACTCTGGCCATTCCAGAACTAATGTTCTTCAGTAAGCTAGCTATTAGGTGATTGTTACTTGAAAACTACTTTCCATCTATTATACTGAAGTTTATTTAAATTTATCAAAGTATATTATTTAGTTGTAAAGACTCTCTTATTAAGCATACTTGGCTTTCTGAAGTGAGTAATAAGTGGGGGGTTTGTAAGTTAGTATGATAATAGTATATTATTTACAGCCTATAATTTGAAAAGCAGGGATATTCTTGTGTGTGAAGAATTAATTATATGCACATACTTACACATATGAATGCTTATATATACAGTATCTATGCTGGCATACAATGGGGTACCCAAAAATAACCAGAATTGAAAAAAAAAATTGTTACATTTTTACTTACTGAAACCTTTTTACTCTCCGTGTGAATGTATGTACTTTACCCCTACAATTTTCCCACTGGTGGTAACATTTTTGGAATTGCTGAAGAGGAACGTTGTCAAATGCCTGCAGTGATTTTTCTTTGACTTCCTCAATGGTTCAAAAACACTTTCCTTTGAATTATTTTTTCATATGCGGGAACAAGAAAAAGTTGCATGAAGCAAGATCAAGTGACATTTCCCCTCATTTGAACCACTTGTAGACCTGTGTTTTACTTAAAGCTTCCTCTTTAAAAGCAGTTTCAAGCATCACTACAGTTTCAGCAGCTGTGTTCTCTAAGAGAAAACAAAATTTAACGCAGACTCGCTGCTCTTTATTATCACCCATCACAAAAATTGCAGAACACATTTAATAAGCACCAAGAAAAACCGACACTGAATGTTGTATGAACAATACAGAGCAACACCACTTGGCAGATTGTCACAGAATACTGTAAGTATGCTACACCTAGCAGCAAAATTTACAGCTAAGTCTAGACTTCATGCCAGGCACAGATTCTGGTTACTTTTGGGTACCCCTCGTACGTACTGTATATGTTGATAGTATATTTATATATTGTAGTAAAAAATAAGCAGCAGACAGAAAGCGGTTTGGGCATGGCCAACCTGTATACTTAAAAATCAGCAAAACAAAAGAAACACATCTTTACAGAAGCAGAGTTCACAATTGAACTGACTAACAGGTTCGATCTGGGCTATAAATATGGCAGATTAGAGGAAGAGGATAGGTGTGACCCTGAACTGAATTACCAGTAGGTAAGTTTGAAAATGGTAAAGTACATATACACTCACTGAGTCAATTATTAGTAACAAATTATAACTAATACTGGGTATGGCCTCTTTTTCCTCTCAAACCAGCATCAATTCTTTGTGGAAAGGATTCCACTAGATGTCAGAAACAATCCTCTGAGATTCTGATCCATGATTGCATCAGGTCATTTCTGCCTATTTGTCAGCTGCACATTCAAGCTGCTGTTCTACTACATCCCAGAGGTGCTCTATTAGATTCAGATTAAGTTTATGAAACCAATGTGAGATGACATTAGCTTTTTTGATATGGTGCATTATTATGCTAGAAGTAGCCATTAGAAGATTGTGGCCATGAAAGGATGCACATGGTAAGCAAAAATGCTCAAATGGCCTGTGGTATTCAAGTGATGATTGATTGTTTTTACCCGTTCCAAAGTGTGCCACAAAAAATGTCTTACACTATTACACTACCCCCAACGTGGACTTACTGACAAAATGCAGGTTAGGGGCATTGGTTCATGTGTTTGGTGCCAAATTGTGACCCTACCATCTGTGTGCCTCAACAGAAATTGAGATTCATCAGACCAGGCTATGTTTTTCCTTTCTTCAACAGTCCAGTTTTGGTGATCCTGTGCCCACTGCAGCCACAACTTTCTATTCTTTGATCTAAATACATGGCATGCTCCCTCAACCTTGTTGTAACAAAGGACATCCAGCAGGCCAGAGCTATTTACAACAGTGATCTTGCCTTTTCTTTATTTAAAATACTAATTGCTCAGGCAATGAATTAATCTGGTTTAAATGTTTCACAGTGTCTATATACTTTGAATGCATTTAACATTCACTTACCTTAGGGTGTGTGTGTGTAATATGGGTTTCATGCAGTGTTTAAGGCTACTGTGTGATTGCGTGCGAGCAGCTGCTGTTAATTACTCATTCTCTTGAGTCTAGCTTTTCCATTAAATTGGAACAAGAAGCTTTATATATATTAAAACATAAGTTATTACTTTCAGCTTTAATAATACCAGGAACACACATACCAAGGCATTTTTTGGCTTTTCTCATATTGTATGGGTACAAGCGATAACAGCCTTAGAATCAATTGTATAAATCAATACCATACTTATTTTTGTGTAAGAGCACCTATAATCTCAAGTGGCAATGGGGATTTGTGCTTTGTTCTGTCTTGAGGGCCAACACAGAGATTTCACTGGTACAAGCTGAAGACAAGTGCACTTTGTATTTCTTTCTCCAGGTATTTCTCTGGGTCTGATTGCACCTTCTGATGGTCGGCTGTTCTGAAGGTGCAGTCTTTGATGTTTTACATGATCATCCTCTTTTGCTAGCATGAAATACATCTGCTGAGAGACAGTGATCATGTACATTTTTCTTCAGCGAGATAAGCATTTTGCTTTTGTACCTCTTTTTCCTCACTTCAGCACCCAAGCTAACTGTATTATGGGTTGTCTTGTGCTGCTACTGTAAGGTATGGCTCTAGCTTACACCTTCTCTAGGAGGAGTGTTTCAAGTCATTATTATTAGCCACACTCTAAGAATTAGGGTGCTTGCTGCACGGCAGAACTATAGTTGATGCAGGTAAATGAACTAAATATGAAGTCAATATTTTTTTTCATTAGTGGTTGTTTTGTCTTGGTAGAGTAATATATTATTTTCCTTTCCCCTAATATGTAGCCTTTGTCAGAATGCCTCAAATCTCACAGACTTACCACTGTTTATAAAGTATTGTGCCATATAACTTCTCCCCACCTTACCTTCTACATTTATAACCTCAGGCAATTAGGTGTAGTAAAAGACAAGCAGGAGTTAAGTTACACACAAATAATGTATTATTAATCATATTCATAAATAATAACAATATGCAAAGTACATTTGAATATTGTCAACCATACAACCTGATAAATGTTGATGTGTAGTTTCAGGCAGCACACAAACTTGTTAGTTACTTAAAATGTCTCTAGTTAAGGCACCATTTGAGGTCAGCTTTCTTCAGAACAGGCCGCATGCCTGTCTCAATATAGCTGCTGCGCTGTGCTGTTCATTGTGTTGTCCTTTTCAGTTCATGGTGTGAGATGGACTTTCATTAGTTTGGTAAGAGAGAGAGAGTGAGGTAAAGCAAGCAAATTTATAGGTTTTCTGTTCAACTGCTACAGCCAATGAGATGTCATGGTGCTTAAAGGCTTTCAATAAAAGACAGTTACAAACAGCCATACTCCAGACCAATGGGGGGGACAAAAAGCCTTCACACCTGCTCTCCAAACCATGTGTTAAGCTAAAGCTTGGCAGTTAGGCATCCTGGCTTTCCTATGGGGATTGACTGAGAGACTTTAGCAGAGAAATATTTGCCAAACTGGTTTGAGGCACTTCCTCCAACCCTGTCGTTAAATTGCAAAGAGACTCATTCCTAAAAGGGGGAAGGGGTTCTTAAACCATCAAACCATTGCTGTTATTATCAATACTGTAACACTAATATTACATTGCTTTGTCCAAGTTACAAATAAAGACATACAAAATATTTATCAACTTGTATGCAAAATTTCATATCACAACGGTAGTCGACAGATTTTTTATGAATATTAGCAAAGCTGAGGTATGGTTATCAGTCTCTTTGAATGAGGCGATAAACAGTACAATAGTACAGAGATTTGACACTGCTTTATCAGGTACAGTTATTCAGATGTTTAATACCAAGAGAATAACTTTCACATCCTTTGATTTGCTAAAAATGATTTGGAGCTGGAGGATTGGTGTTAAGTGTGTTAAGAGTTCTCTGAAGTGAAGTGGAAGCCATGCAAAAGAAAAGGAGGGCAATATTGCTTTGTTCTGCAAGACTGCTCTTTAAAATGTGTAGGAAACTCTGCATATGCAAATACTGAGACACAAAGGGCATCTTTTTGACAGCTAGGTCAACATTAATAACATATCCAGATGTGCTAAACATTAATTTTGGGTTCATATTCTTTTCTAGAGTGATTTTTCTTTGCAATGGAAGCATCCGACTGCAATTCCCCAGTGACCATTTTTAAGCAATTGTCTTCTGAGTTGGGCTGTAGAATAACAGATGAAAAGTTTGCTCAGTATCTTGATGAACAAGATGAATTAAAACACCTGCGCAACAATTTTCTAATCCCTAAAGTCAAAGATCTGCCCTCAGGTAAGTTTTCATGCAACCCAGCTTTGAAATATGAAAATAATTAGTTATTTGTGGCTCATGTGGTAGTGATTTGGTGTTTCATGTGTTGTGATTCTGCTAGGATAAGTAAATGGTTTAGAACAATAGTTTTTATACACAATAACTACAATTTTTATGTAGTTTGATATGAAAATATTGTTTTTTATCACAATGAAGGTGAAGTCATTGCACCAGCACTTTGTTTATTGTATATCGGTCAGTGTCATGCTCTCCCTGAATGCCTAATATTGGTTTTACAAAAGACCTGTATACTTAAAAATCAGCAAAACAAAAGAAACACATCTTTACAGAAGCAGAGTTCACAATTGAACTGACTAACAGGTTCGGTCTGGGCTATAAATATGGCAGATTAGAGGAAGAGGATAGGTGTGACCCTGAACTGAATTACCAGTAGGTAAGTTTGAAAATGGTAAAGTACATATACACTCACTGAGTCAATTATTAGTAACAAATTATTACTAATACTGGGAATGGCCTCTTTTTCCTCTCAAACCAGCATCAATTCTTTGTGGAAAGGATTCCACAAGATGTCAGAAACAATCCTCTGAGATTCTGATCCATGTTAACATGATTGCATCAGGTCATTTCTGCCTATTTGTCAGCTGTACATTCAAGCTGCTGTTCTACTACATCCCAGAGGTGCTCTATTAGATTCAGATTGAGTTTATGAAACCAATGTGAGATGACATTAGCTTTTTTGATATGGTGCATTATTATGCTAGAAGTAGCCATTAGAAGATTGTGGCCATGAAAGGATGCACATGGTAAGCAAAAATGCTCAAATGGCCTGTGGTATTCAAGTGATGCTTGATTGTTTTTACCAGTTCCAAAGTGTGCCACAAAAAATGTCTTACACTATTACACTACCCCCAACGTGGACTTACTGACAAAATGCAGGTTAGTGGCATTGGTTCATGTGTTTGGTGCCAAGGTCAAATTTAAGTAGTTGTTTCTTTGTCAGTTCTGCTGTCATTTAATTGCAATGTCCTCAATTAATAGTCAATGCAGTAATTTTATTAAGCCTATTGGATATGTGCTGATCACATACTAATTTAATCTATTCAATTCTAATACATATGGGTACAAATAGACCATTTTGAGAAAGGTTGGGAAGATAGTGGAGAAACGAGTGACAAGGTAAGAAAAAAATTAGGCTGTGAAGGTATGTGGCACGCCCAGTCCGGGGTTTGCTTCCTGCCTTGCACCCTGTGTTGGCTGGTATTGGATCCAGCAGACCCCCGTGACCCTGTAGTTTGGATGTAGTGGGTTGGATAATAGACAGATGGATGGATGGATATTCTGTTATTTATAAAGTTATGAGTAATAAATAGTGTCTGTTCAAGTTTCTTAAAACAGAGGTTTTTAAATACTCTTTTTGCATATGGAGCACTTAATATAATTAGTACAATGTCATTAACTGCTGAAACACTCAAATATCTTTGTGTTCTTAAGATACATAAGAATACTTTTAAAAATGCACACTCAAGGCTCAATTTGTTATTAATTTTCTACAGAATCCATTACTCACTTAATTTATGCTACATTATTATCAACACTGAATCTAATGTATATTTAGCAACATTTTGATCATTTTATTTCATGTTGCCCTTCTGCTGCTGAGGCCTCTTTAAAGTTGACATGTTCTCAGTAAAGAGCACTTTGGAAATAAAAATCAATAGCTTTCTGTTTGAGACTGATGCATTTGATAAGTGCTCAAAGCAGGTCACATCTAATCTAGAAACCAATTACTGCTACTTTCTGTTGATCACCCAATTAGAAGAGTGTTGATATACTGTACATGTCTAGCCAGTTCGAACTGTACTAATGTTTTGGGTAAAACTACTAGATAGTAAAGCATTTGGGGTCAGATATACCTAAATGCTTTGATTCCCACTGCAGAGTGTTTAATTGCAGTACTGGTGTAGATATTACATTATAATGAGAAGCATGATTTAAACATTACAGTATAGATCAAGATAAAATATGTTATCATTGATTTGTAACTATTATCAGAAAGATGCGAGTAAATCTTGTAAAACTGACTCTATTTTGTCACAATATTACCAGTTATTGGCTTGGATATTGTGAATACACTAGTGGGAGATGAGGCAATGTGAAATGTTTAAATTCCTGAATTTGTCAAGCTAGTGTAATAATAATAATAATAATAATAATAATAATACATTTTATTTATATAGGGCCTTTCCCATGCTCAGGTAGAATTCTTCATTGGATCGAAAGTTAACTTTTATCCCTCCAGATCAGAGAATGTCCAGTTCCATTGCCTCAAAACACTATTCACATCTACAGTTATTCCCAAATAAAAACTAACAGCATCAGATCCCTAGGGTGGTTGTATGTATCGTGATCGTGAGTGAGAGAATAAAAGTGAAAAAAAAGGTAACTTTTACAAGTACAGTACTATAAATGTACACGGTTTGTTACAGACACAAACCAAATGTATGTGTGTACTGTATAATATTAACAATAAAAGCAGCTCACTACCGAAAATGGCAAATATAGGAGGCAGTGGGGAAGTCAACAAATCTTACCATTACACCATGGAAGCTGTTGTATCATCCTTGAACCTTTTGTGAAATTGTTTGTTTGATCTTTGGACTTCAGGCTTCACACATTCTATAGTTTATGCCTACATTTTGTAACATTTATTACTAAAATATGAAAAGGTTTCTGTTTTAACAATGTCTTTACACAGATTACTTTAGAAACAGAACACACATGAAATGCATGTGTTCCAAATAATGATCTATTATTTCAACTCTAAAACTCCAGCAGTTCACTCCCAGATAATCAAGCAAGGTATGAGCTGAGAGAACTTAGTGAATGTTCTGCGACGGTGGGGGATGGAATAGCAGGCTGCTTGCTGCTTGTCTTAATTGGCACATTTACAGGACAAAAGATGCTGACGGAAAGGTGCAAACAGATTTAAGGTGGGCCGGATTTACGAGTTTTCTCGTAGGCTCTGGTAATTCTAGTGTTTTTTTTTTACGAAATTATTACGAATTGTTCAGATATGGCACAGAACTAACTCCTTTAACATAACTGAGTGCCTGGTAGGTCACTTCATTTACCAATAAAATGGTGACATGATTATTGCATATTAGGACAGTTTTTAAAATTGATTTTAGAAATTACATTACAATGAATGAAACAGAGTATCAAACATACTGTATAATTAATTCTACTTTCAATACATTTATTTTAAGTATCAATTCAATGTCAACACCTCACCCCACTCAGTTTGGAAAGTCATATCAGCAGAGATCTGAGTATGAAGTAGACCCTCATATATATTTGTACAAAAGACTCACTCTTAGAGTGAGTCTTTATATTAAAAAACAACAAGAGAACCACAGGGGAATTCACACATTATGAATGAATCCCATTTTGTTAATGTCACAGGATGATTTTTTTATTATTATTATTATATTTTTATTAATTCTATTGCAATCCATACTAATCAATCAAGTTTTTACAAAAAGAAAAAAATGAGTTAAGGACAAATCGATCCCCATCCCGACAGAGAGAGCAAGGCAAACAGTGTGAAATTTAAGGCTTGTAAACATACCTAAATTAATAAATTCTGTTTGCCTTATGAGCTTATTTTAAAATATTACTGATTAGATCCTGCCATGTTTTGAAAAAGTCTGTACGGATCCTCTAACTGAGTATTTGATTTTTCCAATTTCAAATAATATAACACATCGGTTTCCCACTGACTTAAAGAGGAGAGTTTGGGTTCTTCCAGTTTATCAGAATAAGTCTGTGTGCCAAAAGTGTAGTGAATGCAATCACAATTTGTTTGTCTTTCTCCACTTTAAGCCCCTCTGGAAGAACCCCAAATATAGCTGTTAATGGGTTAGGAGGGATTGTGAGACCAAGGCTGTCTGAAGGTAATTAAAAATTTTGTCCAGAATAATGTTAATTTGGTGCAGGCCCAGAACATGTGACCCAGTGAGGCTGGGACTTGGTTGCAACGTTCACAGGTTGGATCATGCCCTGGAAACATTTTGAGAGTTTTAGACAAGACAGATGTGCTCGATATATAATTTTGAGTTGTATAATTGTATGCGCATATGGAGCTCAAGTGAAGTCTCTGCATTGCTACTTTCCACTCCTTTTCTGATATATTAATTGAGAGATTGTTTTCCCAGTGTCCTCTTGGATCTTTGAAAGGGAGGGATTGTAAAATGATTTTATATATTGTAGAAATGGAGTCTAATCCTTGAGATTGAGCAATATTTTTCCAGCATGGATGAGGGTGCAAGATGAGGAAAATCTGGAAGGTTCTGTTTAACAAAGTTCCTGATTTGAAGATAGTGAAAGAAATGTGTAGCTGGAATGTTAAATTTGGAATGTAATTGTTCATAGGATGCAAAGACTGTCTATATAAAGATCTCTAAGCAAGTTAATTCCAAATTTTTCCAGATATTAAAACTGCATATGTTTGTGAAGGTTGAAAGAGGTGGTTCTCTTGCAGGGTGCCACAGAAGAAGCTTCTCCGTCTTAAAATGCTTTCTACATTGGTTCCAGATTCTAAGTGAGTGGAGCACAATTGGGTTATTAGTATATTGCCGATAACGTGTGTTTATTGGAGCACAGAGCAGGAAATACAAAGAAGTACTGCAGGATTTTACTTCTATTGCGGTCCATGCCTGTGTATGTTCTTCTATTTGTGTCCAGGTTCTTATCGCCTGTATATTTGCTGCCCAGTAATAAAACTGGAAGTTAGGTAGAGCCATGCCGCCTTCTGCCTTTTGTCTTTGTAGGGTCGCTCTTTTGATGCGTGGATGTTTTGAATTCCAAATAAATGAGGTTATTGTTGAATCTAATTGCTTAAAGAATGATTTATTAATGTATATTGGATGTTTTGAAATAAAAAGGAGCTTAGGAAGAATATTCATCTTAACAGTGTTAATTCTTCCAGCTAGTGTGAGATGAAGGGTTGACCATCTATGCAAGTCTTGTTTAATTTTTTCCATGCAGACGGCAAAATTTTGTTGATAAAGAGCTTTATGTTTACTTGTGATGTTTACCCCTAGGTATTTAAACTGTTCTGCAATGATAAAAGGTAGGGTATCTAATCTAATATTATATGCTTGAGAATTCACTGGAAAGAGTACACTTTTATTCAGATTAATTCTGAGACCAGAGATCTTTTGAAATTCTGTGAGTGCTGCTAAGACTGCAGGCACAGAATTTTCTGGGTCGAATATATAAAGTACCATATCATCTGCATATAAAGAAATTTTCTGTTCCAGTCCTTCTCTGCTAATCCCCTTTATCTGATCAGTATTTCGACAATGTATTGCCAGTGGTTCAATGGCAATTGCAAACAGTAGCGATGACAAGGGCATCCTTGTCTAGTGCCACGCTCTAGTTTAAAGTAGTCTGAGCAAATGTTGTTGATGCAAACTGAAGCTTCTGGGTTAGTATACAGTAATTTAATCCATGCACAAATGTTCGGGCCAAACCCAAACTTCTCCAATGTAGTAAAAGGTATTTCCATTCAATCATGTCAATGCTTTTTCTGCATCCAATGATAATAATATTTCTGGGGTGTTTGATTTAGTTGGTGAGTATATTACATTAAACAGGCGTCAAGATTTGAAGATAAGTGTCGGCCCCTAATAAATCCAGTTTGGTCTTGTGATATTACCGAGGGGAGCACTTTCTCCATCCTTCTAGCTATGATTTTAGAGAGTATTTTAACGTCATTATTCAGAAGTGAAATTGGTCTGTATGATGCACATTGTAATAAGTCCTTATTTTGTTTTGGAAAAAATGATTAGTGCTTGGCGAAAGGTTTGAGGAAGAGATTGGTTATCTCTGGCTTCTGTAAATG
The DNA here is from genome assembly GCF_016835505.1 of Polypterus senegalus. Lineage (NCBI taxonomy): Eukaryota > Metazoa > Chordata > Cladistia > Polypteriformes > Polypteridae > Polypterus > Polypterus senegalus. The sequence continues at coordinate 145,502,734 of NC_053159.1, read as the reverse complement.
TTGCTAATAGGAGGGAGCTAGCTGAGCGGAGAATTTCTTGTAAAATTCTGCAGGGTAGCCATCAGGGCCTGCTGCTTTCCTGCCTTGGAGTGACTTTATAGCATCTAGTAATTCTGATAATGCCAGAGGTTTATCAAGTTCCTCCGCACTAAAAGTGTCTATTTGTGGTATCTGTAATGTATCCAGAAATGCATTAGATTGTGTATTGTCTTCTTTAAACTCAGTAGTATATAGGGATTTATAGTAGTCTCTGAAAGTGTGCATTATATTTTTGTGTTGACAATTTTATCTCCGTTCGCGTTGGTGATTACTGAGATTGTGTTGCGTACTTCTTGCTTGTGAATTTGTTTAGCTAAAAGCTTATTAGCTTTCTCTCCATGTTCATAGTAATGATGCCTGGATTTATAAATTAGTTGTTCAGTTTCTTTAGTTGTCAAGAGGTTTAATTCTGAATGTAGAGCCTGCCTTTTCCTATGTAGAGTCTCGCTTGGTAGTCTGGCATGTTCTTCATCTATTTTAGTAATTTCGCTTTTATCTCTGCTACTTTCTTGGTTTCTAATTTATTTCTGTGGGAAACATATGAGATAATCTGCCCTCTTAAGAAGGCCTTAAGAGTTTCCCAGAGTATTCCTGCAGAGATCTCTGAGGATGTATTTGTCTCTAGAAAGAATTTGATTTGTTTGGATATAAATTTTGTACAATTCTCGTCTGCTAATAGAAGTGGGTTGAGATGCCATCTGCGGGGTGAGTGGTCAGAAATAACAATAGCATCATATTTGCAAGATTTAATCATAGGCAAGAAGTTATTGTCTATAAAGAAATAATCAGTCCTTGAGTAGCAATGATGTACTGGTGAGTAGAAAGAATATGTTCTTGAGTTTGGGTTTAAAAACCTCCACGGGTCTGATAAGTTGCGATCAGTTATAAACTTTATAATTATCTTTGCGGTGTTAGATGCCGTTCCCCCTGTGTAAGAAGTCCTATCTAAGAGTGGATTTAGAACACAATTAAAGTCCCCAGCCATTATACTTTTATGAGTATTCAGATTGGGAATGGATGCAAATAAATTTTGTATAAATTTCTTATCATCAACATTAGGTGCATAAACATTTATCAGGATCATTTTACAGTTAGATAAGTCTCTCATGACCATTACATATCTCCCTTCAGGATCCAATACTACATCTGATGCTACAAATGAGACTGTTCTATGTATGAGAATTCCCACACCTCTAGTTTTCTTTGTAAAACTGGAATGGAACATTTGGCCAGTCCAGTCTTTTTGTAGCCGGAACTAATCCTTGCTTAGTAAATGTGTCTCCTGTAAAAATACAATTTTAGCGTTTAGACCTGTTAGGTGAGAGAGTACTTTCTTTCTCTTTAATTCATGATTCAGGCCTTTAACATTCCAGCTCACGAAGTTACCTGTCCCATCATGGAGACATTGTTTTTGATTCATTTTATAGTCTTAACTGGAAGTGAGACAGCTTTGGCCTTAATTTCCTATTTCCCCTAGAGTTATTGCCATGCAGCCTATTATTACGTTGGTAGTCATAATTATAAAGATTAAAAGGATAGATTAGGTATAGATCAAGCCTGCTCTCTTTCTCTCCCCCCCTTAACCCCCCACCCTCTCTTTTTGCCTCCCCACGTGAGGCTAGAACCCACTTCACACAGTCCCGGTCCTCTGACATACCCAGAGACAGAGCACGTCGAAAGCAAAACAAGCCCCCACGCAGCGGTGTTTTAGGGTTAAAAAATTGAGATATCTGTTACCAATATAGTCTAAAAAAATTGTGCACTTAAAATATATATAATCTTCAGCAATCTTAGTGTATTGAGATAATACACCCGGATAATAAACCAAGGGAACAGGATGATTTTTTTAACATAGCCGAAGCTGTACTACAAAATATTCTGGCACGCAGACCCCTCTAGAGCTATTACACTTTGATCCAATGAACTGCAAAACATGTCCATTATCAGTCAAAGGTGGGTTTGTATACACACCCAGGGTGTGTCTTTCAGAAGAACAATTAAATAACCTGATCAATAAAAGCTGATAACATCAAGGCTTGCTGAAGCAGTTAGATCAAGGAGTTCAATAGAATTACAAAATGCAGCCAGCCTTGCTCCACAGACTGTGGGCAGACTACCTGCCTCATGTTTGATTTATTTTTTTCACACTCATTTATATTAAGACAACATTGGACTGTTCCTTGTGCTTATTTTTTTAACTGTAAATAAAATAAGAAGTTATTTTCCCATTGAATTTTGGAGGATAGGTTTGAATTGTTTCAGGCAAGTAAAATAAAAAGATGAAGAAACAATGTAGTACAAATTATGGCAATATATTTTTTGTGAGTGAATTTTGTTTTTTCTGGTGTTATTCTGAGAAATTGTAAATCCAAACAGAAGAGCAAAATTTTTCCCCCAGTATGATCTGATATGATTCCCAAAATATATTACCTTTTTGGCTAGGCACTTGATGACGTTGTTCATTAATTGGGTCTATGTCTGGGATATATTCTGGATAACCTTAGTCAAGACAGGTGTGAGCAAAATAGAACTATTAACAATTATACCATACTTTTTTTTTGTATAAAAATGGCACCAGTGTGTGTGTGGCTTGCCGTCTGCATCTGTGTTCATTTTGGTCTGTTTTGTTTTTATTGCCTTGTTTACATCTTTTTTTATCCACAATGTCTTTCCTTTGCTGGTCTGTGGTCGTCAAACTCTTTTAAACATAAGCTCGACAGTTGACAAACCTTTTAATTACCTACCATCCACCTCCTCTGCCAGGTATACTGGTGTACCTGTGCCATAAGCCCTGCCTACTGCTCTGAAGGAAGCGTCACAGAAGACAAGGAAAGAATATGGCATATTCATGACACTTAATACTTAACTGCCGCCTTCTCTTTGATCCTCACTATGGTTCGGCTTATGGTCGTTTCATCTCTTGCTGCTCTTTGGAACCTTTGTATAAATGAATCTGATATGCCATAACCAGCTCCTTTGCGCTGCACCTCTTGGGGTGGACTTTGGGAACCTTCATCCTCTGGGATGAGTGCCCCATCAGTCTCGCAAATTGACTCGATTGAAGATGGCTCTGGTAAATGCTAGATCCCTAGGCAACAAAAGGATTTCCTCACCTCAACTGAAACTTGGCTAACTGTCAGTGAGTTAACAGGGGGTGTGTTAGCGGCAATATTTAAAAAATGTTGTTACTGTCGCCAATTAAAAACTGACAGTAACTCTAGCTTTGAATTACAGCTGTTTGAAATGGACCATTCTTGTCCGGCATTGTGTGCAGTGGTGTATTGGCTTCTAAAATTTAACGAGGATTTTATAGGCGAATTCTCTGAATTTCTCGCAGAAATTGCACTATATTTTGGCAGTATTAATTCTTAGGGATTTTAATATTCATGTATGCTGTCCAAGTAATCTTCTGGTTAAAGACTTTTTAAACCTCACTGATTCTTTTAATATTGCTCAGTCTGTGAAAGGTCCGACACAAGAGCCTGGATACACATTGAACTTTGTTTTATTATTTTATCTGTCTGTAGCAATTAAATTGGTGATGCTTGCTTTTCTGATCATATGCCTGTTATTACTCACTGCTTTCACGTAATAATCCCCACCACTACCAAGTACTCTGTGGCTTTTATGGATACTGTGTGATCCCCCCAACCCTGCTGAACTCTGACAGTTTAGTCATTTTGTTTAATTATACTTATTCTAAAATTTTAGACTCTGTTGCTCCATTTAAATTCCAGAGCTCAAAACCTAAACATAAGCCATGGTTAAATGATGCCAACTCATACCCTGAGGTGGGCATATAGGCGAGCAGAGTGCAAGTGGAAAAATGACAAGCTTCAGGTGTCCTTTGATATTTTCAAGGACAGTTTGCCTAATTACCAGAAAGCTGTAAAACTCTGCTAGGATAACGTATTTTTCAGATATTATTTCAGATAATTGTCATAGACCTACAGTAGAGTGTAATTTAATACTATTCTTCACCCGTCTGTTCCTACATGGCCTGACTTTACACCTACAGTCTGCAAGGATCTTCTCCAGTTTTTGTTCATAAAATTTTTAACATTAGATCCTGCATTACACCCTCTGTTGATGGCCTGTTTGTCCCTCCTACATGTTCAACCGTTTCTCATCAGTTTAAGCCTATATCTCTTCCCTTTCCTGGCAGAAGTAATTAGTCACAACTTGTTCATTAGATATTGTTCCCACTCATTTTCTTAAATATATTTTTGAAGTTGGCCCAGCATTTTGGACATTATAAATATTTTTCTTGAGACAGGTTCAGTCCCAGCCTTTTGTACACATGCTGTGGTGCAGCCCTTAATTAAAAAAAGCAAATCTGGACAACTGACTTGTCAAAATTGAGACAAAGCCCCAAGTTGCCCTCTCTCTCTAAAATTCTGAAGATACTTGTCTTTCTATATATATATATATATATGTATAACCTTTTAAAATGGAAGTGGCATTTTTGATGTATATTAGTCTTATTTAAAGGCACACCACAGCAAAGAGTCAGCACCTTTAAGTGTTCTAAATGATCTATTATTAATAAGGGACTCTGGGGATACAGTTGTCTTGTTATTGTTAGATCTATCTTCAGCATTTCATACAGTTGACAATGACATCCTTATCACCCGTCTTGAGCAGTATGTGGGTATACAAAGAATTGCATTGAAATGGTTCAGGTCATACCTCACAGGCAGAAGCTTCTCCCTTTGATAACCTACTATAAACCCTTTGCAAAAAATCTTGGTGTGATTTTTGATAATGCCCTCAAATTTGATAAACAAATTAAGCCCGTTGTTAAAGCCTGTATCTGTCATCCGCGGGTATTGTCTAAGGTCAAGCCCTTTCTTTCTGCACTTAATTTTGTAACACTAATTCATGCATTTGTCTCTTTTTGGCTTGACTATGGCAACTCATTATACACTGGAGTAAATCAGTCATCCCTTGCTCATCTTCAGTTATTCCAGAACACTGCTGGCAGGCTTCTAACAGGCACACATAAAACAGAATTGCATCATACCCGTCATAGCGTCTCTTCACTGGCTTCCTGTTTGCTACAGGATTGAGTTTAAAATTTTACTGTATGATTTAAAGCCTTTGTATGGATTAGCCCCTGTTTATCTTACTGATTTCTTGCACCCTTTCTATCCTTTACGATCACTGAGGTCCTCTGACCAGAAGTTATTGGTCGTGCCAAATTCTAGACTTAAACTTTGAGGGGACCGTGTTTTTGCAGTAGCTTTCCCTAAGCCTTGGAGAAGTCTAATTAGGTCAGCACCAACTTTGGTGAGTTTTAAATTCTGCTTGAAAGCCTACCTTATTGCCTTAGCTTTTAAATGTGTATGTGTGCATTTATGTTTGGTGTATTTATTTGCCAAATATATATATATATATATATATATAAAGTCAAAGTGTGTATGTATGTTCCAGCATCACGAACGAATGGCTGGAGCGATTTTCATGAAACTTGGTACACATGTTCCTTATTGGTTGACTAAAAATACTGTAGGGTGAAATCAGCCATAACCCAACCCGTTCTGGGTAGGGTGGGGGGAGATCTTGCTGTCTTGTATGCATGTTATCATCCAGTTGACACTCATAACGACCACTAGAGGGCGACTGGAGGCGACTGCCAGCATTCTTTATGTTTGAGCGCCACCGCTCCCCTGTTGCTTTTGAAATTAAATAGAGTTCTACGCGTGGAAGTGTGTGTCTCTCCGGCCTGGAAGTGAGACGTAGAGTCGGGGTGAGGGCTCCAGCTCCAAGGATACGCAAGTGAGGCCAGTACACCAGCAAAAGGAAACATTCTAAGAAAGACAGTCACTTAGCTGCTAATGCACAAGCGATGCAAGAACTTCTGCAACATGAATCCTTCTAGCAGAGAGATGCCAAGAGTAGTACTCACGATTTAAATACTTTCTAGGCTTACACAGTTAGTATATACAGTACCAGCCAACTGCCAGCATTCTTTATTTTTGAGCAGCACCACGCCCCTGTTGTTTTTCAAATTAAATAGTTTTGGCCAGTTCTGAGCGTCAACTAGATGATAACATACATACAAGACTGCAAGACAAGGACATTAGTAAATCTTTGTTTCTTAATTTATTTTTATATTTAACGTTGTGTTTTTTTAATTATGTTTTACTCAAACAATTAAAAAAAACACAAGGACGAACTGGAGATGCTTGCCAGCATTCTTTCTGTTTGAGCACCACCACGCCCCTTATTTATTGTTTGTTAATTTATTTTTCTCAAACAATTAAAAAAATCTTTATTTTCCTCCCGGGCAACATTGGGTATTTTAGCAAGTATATATATACAGTGCATCCAGAAAGTATTCACAGCGCATCACTTTTTCCACATTTTGTTATGTTACAGCCTTATTCCAAAATGGATTAAATTCATTTTTTTCCTCAGAATTCTACACACAACACCCCATAATGACAACGTGAAAAAAGTTTACTTGAGTTTTTTGCAAATTTATTAAAAATAAAGTATTCACAGCCTTTGCTCAATACTTTGTCGATGCACCTTTGGCAGCAATTACAGCCTCAAGTCTTTTTGAATATGATGCCACAAGCTTGGCACACCTATTCTTGGCCAGTTTCGCCCGTTACTCTTTGCAGCACCTCTCAAGCTCCATCAGGTTGGATGGGAAGCGTCGGTGCACAGCCATTTTAAGATCTCTCCAGAGATGTTCAATCGAATTCAAGTCTGGGCTCTGGCTGGGCCACTCAAGGACATTCACAGAATTGTCCTGAAGCCACTCCTTTGATATCTTGGCTGTGTGCTTAGGGTCGTTGTCCTGCTGAAAGATGAACCGTCGCCCCAGTCTGAGGTCAAGAGCGCTCTGGAGCAGGTTTTCATCCAGGATGTCTCTATACGTTGCTGCAGTCATCTTTCCCTTTATCCTGACTAGTCTCCCAGTTCCTGCCTCTGAAAAACATCCCCACAGCATGATGCTGCCACCACCATGCTTCACTGTAGGGATGGTATTGGCCTGGTGATGAGTGGTGCCTGGTTTCCTCCAAACGTGACGCCTGGCATTCACACCAAAGAATTCAATCTTTGTCTCATCAGACCAGAGAATTTTGTTTGTCATGGTCTGAGAGTCCTTCAGGTGCCTTTTGGCAAACTCCAGGCAGGCTGCCATGTGCCTTTTACTAAGGAGTGGCTTCCGTCTGGCCACTCTACCATACAGGCCTAATTGGTGGATTGCTGCAGAGATGGTTGTCCTTCTGGAAGGTTCTCCTCTCTCCACAGAGGACCTCTGGAGCTCTGACAGAGTGACCATTGGGTTCTTGGTCACCTCCCTGACTAAGGCCCTTCTCCCCTGATCGCTCAGTTTAGATGATTTAGATGATCATTCAAGGATGATTTCTGGTGGATTTGGATCCACTTACGGATGATGGAGACCACTGTGCTCATTGGGACCTTCAAAGCAGCAGAATTTTTTCTGTAACCTTCCCCAGATTTGTGCCTCGAGACAATCCTGTCTCGGAGGTCTACAGACAATTCCTTTGACTTCATGCTTGGTTTGTGCTCTGACATGAAATGTCAACTGTGGGACCTTATATAGACAGGTGTGTGCCTTTCCAAATCATGTCCAATCAACTGAATTTACCACAGGTGGACTCCAATTAAGCTGCAGAAACATCTCAAGGATGATCAGGGGAAACAGGATGCACCTGAGCTCAATTTTGAGCTTCATAGCAAAGGCTATGAATACTTATGTACATGTGATTTCTCAGTTTTTTTTATTTTTAATAAATTTGCAAAAACCTCAAGTAAACTTTTTTCACTTTGTCATTATGGGGTGTTGTGTGTAGAATTCTGAGGAAAAAAATGAATTGAATCCATTTTGGAATAAGGCTGCAACATAACAAAATGTGGAAAAGTGATGCGCTGTGAATACTTTCGGATGCACTGTATATATATATATATATATATATATATATATATATATATATATATATATATATATATATATATATCTCAATAAAAACTCAATGTGTGTATGCTTATGTCTGTATGTTCCAGCATCACATCCGAACGGCTGGAGTGATTTTCATGAAACTTGGTACACATGTTCCTCATCGGTCAACTAAAAATACTGTAGGGTGAAATCAGCCATAACCCACCCCTTCTGGGTAGGGTGGTGGGTGATCTTGCGGTCTGCATGTTATCATCCAGTTGACACTTGGAACGACCACCAGACGGCGAACTGGAGGTGACTGGCAGCATTCTTTATGTTTGAGCGCCACTACGCCCCTGTTCCTTTTGAAATTAAATACAGTTGGCCAGTTCCAAGAGTCAACTGGATGATAACATACATACAATACTGCAATTGAACTGAGATGTTCCATGGCACGTGCATTTGCATGCTGTGTTTGCAAGGATAAAAAGTCAATTTAATCAGGTGAATTAACATACCACCAGCCATAGACCAGCTCTGCAGTTCAAGTTAGTTGCGAGCACAGAATGTAGAAGTGTGTTATAAGAACAGTTCATATATAGCTGCTTTCCAATCTTGTTTGTCTGCTGAGTACTACAATATTTTCTCTCAAACACAGTAATGGGTACTAAGGGATGTATAACACCATTACATATTTTAAACATTTAGTTTTACTAGCCCCTAACAATTTTCATATTCAGAAGGTCCTAAGAGTTAACTAAGGGTGACACTGTCATATTATTCACCTTGATTATTGTGCTCAGAAGCAATAAACAGTAATATCTGATCCTGAAAATGTATCCTATATTTGCTACCATATTTTGAGTGGGTGATGAACCACAGTACTAGTAAACTGGCAATTATGGCACAACAGAGAGGAATGTATACAGAGAAAGGATTGCCTTTGCATTACTACTCTTTACTTCCTTCCATAGTCACAAAGTACATATTTTCACAATTCATGAGACATATTATATAACTGCAAAACTGTTACAGTAGTTGTTCCTTAATTAAAAAAAAAGATTTCTTAATATCCATCCATCCATCCATTTTCCAACCTGCTGAATGTGAACACAGGGTCACGGGGGTCTGCTGGAGCCAATCTCAGCCAACACGGGGCACAAGGCATGAACCAGTCTCAGGCAGGGTGCCAACCCACCGCAAGATTTCTTAATATATTTAGTATATTAGAATACTCTGAAAAAGTTGTTGAAAGTTATAAAAATTAGATCTAAGTTTTTGTAAGTATTAATACAGATATTTCAACTGTGCCAAGACAATTAAATACATGTCTCAAATTTAATCTTGTTCAAATTAATCCTGAAACTAGAATTCCTATAGAACTGCTGCAGTAGATAAAGAACAGTGACAGTGATGAATATGCTTCAGTAATATAGAGCATAAAGAGAAAGTTTGTAATTTGTAATTCAAGCTCTTTCCTTACATTTGCCTAAAAATCTGGCTTTTTGCAAAAATAAATAATCAAGGTTTGAGAGCAAGAGCAAATAGCATTGATGATAATGGGCAGACCTAGCTGGACCTCCGAAAAGCTCTTAATTGAAAATTTGACAGTAAATGTCTGCTTTTAACACATTCTGTTTCATCTCCCGATTTCATAATGCTGAGCACTTTCTCTATTGTTTTTGCTAAACCTTTCACTAGAATTATTTAAGGAGCAGAACAATAGGAGTCTTACATTCAAATCACAGCCAAGTCAATGTCAATGTGGAGTTTGCATGCATTGTTTTCTGAGTAAACCATACTGCATCTCATATGCTTCTAAATGTAATCAGCATCTCTGAATTGGCCCCATAGGAGTGAGTACTAATGTGTGCTTGAAGGTACCCTTCAGTAGACTAATGTCCCATCTAGGTTTATTTCAAACATTGAGGCTGATGCTTCTGAGCTGTTTTTCAGTTTCTGTGATCCTGGACTGGGATAAATGGGTTTCATACTGTGTGGCTGACTAATGTCAGAAGGGTATACAGCAAAATCACCTCTGTTAGAGTAACAATTGAAAGTATTTATATGAAAACATTGTTAATTTAGTACTATAACAGTTAAACTAACCCTGAATATTTTACCATGTAAGGTCATCATTTGGAAGAAATATAGCACTAGCAAATAAGAAAAACAAATAATAAAGAAGATCTCACGTTTTTACTTCAGTATAGGCAAGAAATATTATTAGCTTTATAATATTTTCATTTTGGCTAGAATTCTACTTGGATTCTGTTTTTCGCTTTGATAAAAAATAATAATTTTGGAGTACTAAATAATCTTAATGTAACAAACAGAATTAATAAGGAATTTAAAAAACAATTTGTTAAAAATAATTATGGGTAATACTTGTTGTTTTGATCCAATGTGTTTTTAGAAGTGTAAAAATATAATTCATGTTCTCTTGTGGCACTATTTTATTCATATTTGGGTGCTCCCATTCTGGGATAGATTTATCAACAGTTGCTATATCATCACTTGGCTTGACAACTGGTACTGTGCAATGTGAAACATCATTACTGTGAAAGCATAACGGTTGATGTCTTACTTATTGATGTTCCAGGATTTGTATTTGTAAAAATAAAATAAAATAACATTTTAATGATTTGATTTTATTTGATATACAGGTTGAAACACATTTTTGTGCTATCAAATTAGAAATTATATGTTTGTATTTTTTTATTTTTGTTTTGCTCTGGTTATATGTACACTTTTTTGGCTTACAATTTGCCACTTGGTTGCTAAACTGAGATTCTGGTCACCGATCCTGAACTTTGTTTTTTTAATTCTAGGGGGCTGTGATTCCTGCTCGCTTCACTCGACCACCCCCCACACCGGGGAGCACTGTGTACCAGCCACTTCATGTCTCTGCCGCTCGCATTGTAAAGGGGGGCCTGAAGGCACACTAAGGAGATACGATCGGATCAGCTGCTGTCTTGCTGCTGTTGCGTGTTCTGCGTGTTGATCATTTAAAAGCCTGTGCAGCAGCTGTCCTTTTGTCTCACTGCCTTGTCTCGCGGGACGTTAAAGTGTCCCCGAGAAACTCATTTATCATCTCCTTCCAAGATTTTCTTTAAAATACAGAGATCGGTCTTCCTTGTTTTGACCCCTGCTTGAATTCTGATCTGTCTGTGCCATTTCCTAATTTCAATTTCTCTCGCTGTGTCTAACTAAAGTTGTCTTGTGCACATAATTTATTTTATTAAAAAAACAGCTTTAAGTAAAACACTTTAAAAGAAAAAAAAATAAGAAGCACCACAATACCTACTGGAAGATTTAATAGAAAAGGCAGCATAATGTCCACCACCCGCCCAATGTTTTTTTCTCCAGGGCTTACAGCATTCTGTCAAGTGTGATGCATATTATTAGTAAGCTAGTTTTTATTATATGCTGGAAAATAAACAAAATAGATAAAGGTTAATACAAAGGAAAAAAATGAAAAAGTAGGTTGAAAACACAGTGTTTTGACTGTTTAAGGAATGAGCTCAGTAGCTGAATCAACTGCAAATGCCATGTAAATTGCTTTCACATTAGTTGTGTCATTTGGTGCCGTCAGTTATTTTTCATAAATTTTAGTTACTGGAATGTTCCACAATTTGCTCCTTGTTAAATTTGCCTTTTGACTCACTGATCTTGCAAATGCTGGCTAATCCCTTCAAGTCAGTCACAAACTGATGAACTGACGCATTCAACTGCTGACAGCACTGACGGTAGGGGATTCATCAGACATGATGCTTTGAGGTGGAGAGAAATGAGATGCCAGGAGGCTTACCAATGTGGAATATGCAGTGGCAATTCTGAAGGTTTTAAAGATGAATTGCTATTTAAGTCCTAGACAGTTTATGAGTATGGATGTTTTACAAGCATCACTCACCTCTTTCAGACCAACAGCTGATAAATACGCTTAAAAAAGTCCACGACACTGCATGCTCACCTTGCAGTACAAGGAATGCAGAAGGTGGTGTGAAAGAAAGCTACATCCTAGTCACTAATGTTATAGTGCCAAAATGAAGGCATCACCACAGTTACCATGCATGCAGCGATCCTTTAGTTGACACAGTGTCTCACATTTAAAAAACAGCACACATTGCACTAAGGCATGCAAAAACAGCATGAACCATGGCACTGTTGCAAGGCCATGCAGATGTACAACCACTCATTCCATGGTAATATGCTTAGTGTAGTTGTCAGGATTTACACTGTGGACAGGTGGAGTATATTGAGCTTTGGATTCTGTACAGGGTTGGGGTTGAGTAAGAGCTCAGATAATGTTACCAGGAATAGCGTCATCTGTAGCAGTTTAGAATATGAGCTTCTCATTTTGCTCAAAGTGCTAAGGAGCAGCTGGTTCCGAGGCAACCAATGTCGTCACTGCCGGTTCCAGCCTGATGACATCACTTCCTCTACTTGCATTTAAAGGCCGCCATTTTAAGGCAGCAAGGCACTTCTGTTTTGGACTCAGTTTTGTGAACATGTCTGTTCTTTTTGATAGATTTTGCAGCTGGGAAATATTATATGGGTGGCTGCCCCACACCTTTCCAATGTCTCTTTGTCATTCTTGTGACAATAGATATAAATACTATCAATATGACATATCACAGGAAGACATAGGATGCATTAATCACAGTCACCACTTAAAACCCCACCTTTAATTAATACGGAGAGCTAATTGGCAACAAAAATCCATTTATATTATAGTTCCTTATATTAATGAAAACACAACATGTTAAACAGAAATGTAGGCAGGCTATAAAGTAATGGAAGCTACATTCAAATTCTAGCAGTTGAGAAAAGCCAGTCTGCACACTAAAGTTGTAGTGTTGGAAATCAACGTGAGTGTATTGGTAGATATTTGTAACAGGATTAGACACAATTGTAAATAAATCCCTATGTGACAGATAAGCAAATTTTTTCTTCAAAAGTAGTCCTAATTTAGAACAGTCCAAAAACATATTGCCTAAAGAGGCCAGAGCTATATAGAATCATTCACAACTGAAGTGTAGTTCCTGGTATATTTTAGATAGCTATAATCTACAGAGATGCGAACAATTGCTAATAACGTCTCTCAGTAGTATAGTAAGCCATCGTATTGCCTGGAATTCACTAGGGACCCATATGAGCAATAAAAAAAAAATCACATGGCCCATAGGCTGGGAAGGCTTGTTGTCTATGATCACGGAGAAGAAACCGAACAAATATCTGAGTCACAATAGACCGATATAACATGTCCAGGTCAGAAGATTGCAGAAGAGTTGTCCTGCCTTGAACAGGTGGGATCTTGTTGCTGAAAAAAGATACCAGATATCCTAGAAACTGCCATAATGGCCCATGGTTTTTAATTGAGAATGGGCTTCAGCACCATTGTGTACTAGCAGTTGTGTCCTTCCATATGGTAATATTGGGAGGTAAAAGGAAGAGCATTTTTTTAGATATTAAAAGACAGGAAAGGATGGTAACCACTTTGTCAAATATATACAGTATACTGTATAAGTTAAAGTAGGCTTCTTTGGTAGGAATTATTTTGTTTTAACATTTTATTTTCTTTTAAGTTGATAGTTATTATTATTTTATTCATTTGTCAATGACTTTTGTTGGGGCATAAGTTAGTATCTTGTTATTATTCCTGTATTCTTTGGCATCTTTCCAGTTGCAGAGAACTCTAGAAAGCAATCACTTTTTTGCACTATACATTATTGGAAAGAATACACGTCTCTTTCAGACAATGTACAGTATGTTAATTTGACCTAACATCTAAGCTTGAAACAACATTTATAATTGTTTTAAACAGCAGTAATTTTAGTTTTTTATTTATTCACAAGGAAAACTCAGAACATGGATTAGTTTTCATTTTATGGCAATGAATGGTAATTTTCATTTATGTATACTGTTTAATCTCTTGAGCTGGATTGAATATTATTATAAGTATGACTGGGATAATTTATAGTCACACTCAGTAACAACTATTACTGGGACAGAATGATAGAGCATGGATGCTTGGATTCCAACTGTGTGTAATATCGGAGAGCACAGTATTAGAGTCTCAGTAAACAATTCTCTCCAGACTGATTAAATCAAACAGGCTGCAGGCTTCTATTTTTGGAGTAACAATTTAGGTGTCACTGCTGCAGTTCATCCTGGGCAAAGCTGTGAACTACCTCTGACTGTGTTTCTTTTTGGACAGGAGGTAAACAAGCCCATGTTAATCTAAGCAAAAAAAAACACCACATTTTTCTGTGACTTCTACTGATGTCTTCCCACCAATGGTCAGTTATAGTGTAGTGAGAAAGTCCTTATTTACCATATTTTTAGCTGAATCTGTCTGTAAACCACAAACCATTTATAGGTGAAGTTTTTCATGGCCCTGTACTTGAGGTGAGACTTATTCCTAAAGGAATTTGTAGTAGTGACCAGTTTTGGATTTTAAAGCAATATTGAGCCACTGGTCCTTGTAGAGTACATGCTATATCACTACCATTACTCTAGTGGTCCTCGACCATCCCAAATGCCATGCTTCTCATTTTCCATTGCTTAGTGATAGGAGGGGTGATCATTTAGGTATTCACTGAATACTGAGTAAACATGATCATGGAACTTACTTTTTATTCAGTTGTTGATTCCACCCTTTGTTCAGATTTGTACTGTATTTATGTGTGCTAGTGTATCTACTTTTCTGTAGATCGTGTATGAAGTAAATCCTTGCTTTCAGAAGGTTTGGGTTCATGCTTCTTTGCTTATCTGCTTCTAAAGAAGTGTAACCTATTGTGCGGCACCCGCAGTCTAGCAATAATAGGTCTATAATGGAGTTAGAAGTCTTGGGTGGCACTTACTATACTTAATAGTTCAACGTTGTGTCTTCTCAGCACCAAGAATAGTTGGTAACATGTTGAACCCAATTTATGATGGAAATGTAGGACAGAGCGTGATTTGTTTGGGCTCACCCAGAGGGACACTAATAAATGTATGAATGGAAGATGAATCTTAACTTGGTTAGTTATCAGTTTTGCCTTTAGCAATACAGGTAATTAATCAAATAATCAAGGCCCCTACTTTATTTACCGTACCTTTCTCTGTTGTAGGTGGCAGGTCTCCAGCCTTTAGACATATTGCAAGGTAACTGAAGCACACTAATTTTAAGAAACAATGTATTAATAAACAGAATGATTATAGAAATATGATAACTGTGTATATATATATATATATATATATATATATATATATATATATATATATGTTGACATATAAGACAGGATGCAGACAGACTAGATAGGCAAACATACAACATAGAGAGGCTGGCTGTTTACTTGCTGTTTAGAGTTCTAATTTATCCTGGTACAAATAGTTTTATGAGTCTTTAAAGGTGATGTCTAATGTTGTGTGGAGTTGGTTTGTTGTTGCTGTAGGTTCAAGTGGATGATTCCACTTGCTTTGGAGTGCTGTCTCTTGCTGCATGATCCTTTGTTTGTGGTGTGTAGTGCTTTCCTCAGTTAGGTCCTTTGCTACATCATCTACAAATTCATAGGAAAGGGCATTAGTTTAGATGCTGAAGTTCCCTTCCTGAAGTGATGACTGCTTTTCAGCTTTCAGACTGGCTTACTGTTTAACTTGGCAAACTGCACCTCAACAGTTTGAAGCTCTGTGTTATTAGAATACTAAGATGAATAGTTCATATCATTTTTAAGATGAAATGCATTCAATTAAGTATATTACATTATACATTTACATGCAGAATTAGCCATGTGCCAAGCCAGAATCTCAAAACAAGTCTTAAAGGAGTCCTCCCTCTCCGTGAGAAAGAAAATATGTGTGACATTAATATTATTAACGAAACATGTATTACTGTTTACATGTCATTGGTATCTTCTTAATAGAAGCAAAAAAGTGAAAAGCATCTGCATTGAGATCCAAAACCAAAAAGACACTTTGTTGCAGAGCTAATGTGCCCCCCAAGATTGGAACTCTGTGAGCGCAATGATATATAAATATATCATTTACCATATGTCAATATATATATTGTGACCTCCAGGGGATACACAGCTCCCTAAACACTCGACACAATAGACACCAGGACCTAAGTTCAGCAATATATAGATTTTATTATATGTGGGAAAGTTCTTCTCCCTCACTCCCCACAACAGCATAGTACAAAGCACCCAGCACAGTCTACAGCATTTTGTCCTTCTCTTCTCTTTTCTTCTCTCTCACTTACTTACTTACTCACTCACTCACTCTCTCTTCCTTCTTTTCTCTTCCACTCCTCCCTCAGCTTTTCTCCTTTTTCACCCGAATCTGGCTTCTGGAGCAGTGGTAGCTGGCACTTTTACAGGGGCACTCAGAAGTGCTCCTGGTGTCCAGTGATCTTCTTCCTGCACCACTTACAACTGCTGGTATGGTGGCAGTCCTGCTAAGGAGGGCTTAGCTGTTCCCCTTGCGCCCCTGGACAATGTTGAACTCCAACTATGTGGCACCTTAACAAGCTAGGGGAACTGCCCTCTGTCATCCCGGGGGAAGTATTGCCCAGTGGAAGCTCCAGTTCTTTTCTTCCCAGGCATCTCAGCCAGGTAGGAGTCCTGACTGTCCATCACTATATATACAGTGATCCCTCGCTATATCGCGCTTCGACTTTCGTGGCTTCACTCCATCGCGGATTTTAAATGTACAGTATGCATATTTAATATATATCTCTGATTTTTTGCTGGTTCGCAGATTTCTGAGGACAATGGGTCTTTTAATTTATGGTACATGCTTCCTCAGTTTGTTTGCCCAGTTGATTTCATACAAGGGACGCTATTGGTGGATGGCTTAGATGCTACCCAATCAGAGCATGTATTACGTATTAACTAAAAGTCCTCAATGATATACGATATGCTTCCCACGCGGTGCTTGATTGTTTGCTTTTCTCGATCTCTCTCACTCTCTCTGACATTCTCTGTGTCTGACGGAGGGGGAGCAGAGGGGCTGTTAGCACAGTGGCTGTTTGCCCAGAGGATACGGACGCTCCTCTAAAAAATGCCGCTTTATCGCGGTGCTTCGACATACTCAAAAGCCCAAAAACACGTATTGATTTTTTGATTGTTTGCATTTCTCTTGTGCTCTCTCTCTCTCTCTGACATTCTCTGCTCTTGAAGAGAAGAAGATATATTTGCATTCTTTTAATTGTGAGAAAGAACTGTCATCTCTGTCTTGTCATGGAGCACAGTTTAAACTTTTGACTAAAGGGTGTTATTTCATGTCTAGAGGGCTCTAATAATGTTAACAGTGTGGGAGAGTTTATAAGGGCTTAAAATATATAAAAATAACTACACAAACATATGGTTTCTACTTCACGGATTTTCACCTATCGCGGGGGGTACTGGAACGCAACCCCCGCGATCAAGGAGTGATTACTGTAGTATATATTTTAAAATACAAAAGTAAGTGCCACTATAGCACATTCAGTTTCACTCATATTTTACAGAATTATAGTTAGATTTTGACCTTATAATAACTTGGTTTATATGTATATATTGTTATGTATTATGTATTTTCAAATATATTACATTGTTTTTCTCACTGTTTCTTTTAACATTTTCTTTTTGTTTATGTTTGACTGCTCTTTTTATTCCATATTTATAACTATTTTATCACTCACAGGGGTAATTATAGGATGTACATGTTACAAGAATAAATGGAACTAAAACAAAATTCATAATGAGACAATGGTGCCTTTAAATCCTTTAAATACTGTATATAAAGAAATACATGTTTAAACATAGATATTCTATAATGAAATGTATTTTTATTAATTCATTACTTTTTTAATTTCTAAAAGCTGATTTATCTCTTCTTGATGGAAATGAGGACTGCATATATTTTTGTGGAAATTCTCTTGGACTTCAGCCTAAAAATGTTAAAAAGTACATTGAAGAAGACCTAGATAAATGGGCTAAAATGTAAGTAATGTAGTGTATGTTTGCTAATACAACAGGCAAGAAGAGCAGTGTGAATTTGTTAACCAATTCTTTATTTATGCATCTTATTTAGTGGTGTTTATGGCCATTTTCAAGGTTCTCGTCCCTGGGCTTTAGCAGATGAATGCATTGTGGATCTCATGGCTAAAGTAGTTGGTAAGTTTACATTGTTACTGTCAAACTATTTGTAAAATCATAATAAATGTCCCTCATTTTAATGTATTATTTTATTTATCTAGGCAAGCACACCTTTATATGTCCATCCATCCATCCATCCATTATCCAACCCGCTATATCCTAACTACAAGGTCATGGGGGTCTGCTGGAGACAATCCCAGCCAATACAGGGCGCAAGGCAGGAAAGAAACCATGGGCAGGGTGCCAGCCCACTGCAGCCTTTATATGTTTATATTGTATTATTTTATGAATGTAAGATAGGCGTATTTATTTGCATAATACAAAAAAGTGTGTACTTCATGTAGTGAACTTTTATAAATACTATATTATAAATACTAAACATGAACCAAAGTAACATAATCAGCTCACAGCAAGACCAAATGGAATAAGTTTGGGACCTGACTAATCCTGATTTTGACCACCACAAGATGTGATTTATCATGTGGCTTACATCAGTGCCTCCTCTTGAATGTCCATACTGTACCAGACTGCTATCATTTAGAGAGGGAACCAAATGTAATATGTGTTTATTATTTTGTCAGGTGGATTACATGGATAATAACATCATCCTTTTTCCCACTGTTTATACAAAGAAGCCTAAAATGCTTTAGCTTTAAAGAAAAGTGCGCAAACGCTAAGCCCCTTTGAGAAGGAGTTTGCTGATATCTACAACAATGGTAGTGGCCAAAACTCATTTGGCAGACTCTAAAATTATTACTTACAAATGAGCTCCCCGAAGCAGCCACTCTGCTTTTGTTTGTGAGGGGAATGTTGGACAGAAGAGAAAAACAAGTTAGTGCTTCAGTGATAGGATAATCAGCTGGAGGTGAGATAAGAAGACTTCATGGACAGTAAAGTCTGGTTATTGTGTCCTATAAATTGTGTCAGTACAGAACTGTACATGTGTATAATTTCTTTTTTATGTGTAATGTTATACCTCTTGTTAAGTACTTCGTAACTCAGAGAAGTGATGATCGAACTTCGAATGTTGGAATAGAGCTATTTTAAATTTGAATAAGAAATCTGTAAATCTGTTCATTAGTAGCTTATTTTTAACATTTTATCTATTCAGTGCTGATATATCATAACTGTACTAGTTCCAACCATGCCAATAAGAATGATAAAACAAACTCGGCACACTTTAGACATGAAGGAGAACCACACAGTTGCTATTATGCTTCCTTCTGTACTGTTGTTAAGCTAACAACACTTCACTGGTACAACCGTTGGTACTTCCATTCTAAATCTCATTCCATTAAACCTTCACATATCACTGTCTTTTAAAGTGTGTGACGATAATTAATGTGCAATTTGAAATATTTACAAGATTATTTGAGGGTTTAGTCATCAATGAGATTTGAGAGGTAAACTGCAGGATTTAGAGCAGAATGTTTTAGAGCAAAATACTGAATCTCCCAAATGCACAGAAGACATTACACATTTACTTTAGAAGAACGTTCACTTTAAATTTTTAAATTAGATTTTTTTTTGACAGAAAATAAATTAATTTGTTAGAAACAATTTGGAGGACAAGTAAACAATCATCAGTACTATTAGCATATTTTTGTCAGGCGGGGTAAAATAACTTGCTTAGCAAGGTCATATGCATTATCCTGGGAGGCAAAATAATGTCTTGTTTCTTCCACTCGTCCAACAAGTAAAACTACTTGGGGTGCCATTGCAATTATGTGATCAATGCTGATTATGCACAGTTTATTCAAAGTAGCGTAAACTTTTCATCTGACTTCCCCCATTAGTACAGGAAAAGTGGGAGAAGATTTGTATATTCTTATCACAACAAACAAGAATTTTTTTTTGAAAGCCTGGCTCAATTTGGTGACTATAAAGTAGAGAATTTGCACAATGTTGGTTTATTACTTACAGTTATGGGAACTGGAGCCTATGTTGGCAGCACTGGGCACAAGGTAAGCACAAACCCTGGGCTGGGCTGCAGTCCATTACAGGGGCCACGTTTGCACACACAATATACATATAAGTATAAAATTTGTCAATTAACCTAACATTCACGTGTTTAGTGATGTGGGAGGAAAACTCATGAAGAAGTATGATTTGAACCCAGGCCACCAGATCTGTGATGCAGCAAGGCTACTCACTGTGTTGCCATAAAACTTGAAACGTGAAATAAAACTGAATTAAAACTTACAACATTATGTATTAGGCTTTGGCTCTCCACAACAATAAAATAAAAAGAGAAAGCTGGGAAAATAGATAACACCTTTCACGCAGAAGCCATCTGTGACTTGCTGCTAATTATTTGTTACTCTTTCTCCATTTATTCATAAGTTTCTTATGTCATCCTTCAAGTACACTTAATTTAAACTTTAAAGACTTTTTAGTACATGCATTATGTCACAAATTTCAGAGGGACGTAATTTTGCTGAGTAAATTAATCTGTCCTTGCAGACATAAATTACATAGTTGACGGCCGTTAACAATGGCTCATGAATTGAACAAGAATCAATTAATCATTACTGAATTTCAGCCCTAGTGAATTTCATGAAGATGATTTCTTTCTTTTTTTTATAAATCCTGAACTGATGTCCTGGAAAATTGGCATTTTTTTTCATAATCGTTATTTGGGAAACATCCATGATAGTTCATTTCATGTGGATTTTGAATGGGCTCTGTCTCCATGTGGTTGACAGTGTGGTCTAATGGCAAAGGCAATGGACGTTAACCCTGAAGGTTACCAGTTCAGTCTCGCTCTGTGACCTTGAGTAGGTCACCCTCACCAACAGCAGGGTGTATATTATACCTTGGATCATGTAAAGAGCCTTGGAATAGTGTTTGGGCATAAATAGTGCTATAACAACAGAAGTCCTTTGTTGGTATAAAAAAATTATGAATATTCTTATTTTTATTTTGAGCATCTTTGAATTTAAATTTAAGTTCCTTTATCCAAAATTGCCTTTCCTTGCGATATTATGCAGTTAAAATAATTATAAATTATCATAGGAGATAATAATTTGGGGGTGGTTCCAGGAAAACACAAGTTCATTTAAAATGCAATGAGAAAGATATTTATATAGTAGATGCCCAGTTGGATGGATTTGCACCCCAGCTAGGATGAGGGATGAATTCTTGCCTAGCCAAGAGGCCGTAAGAGATGTACATTATACATAGAGTAGAGGTGTAACCTGGCTGAGGTGGTTTCTCGGTTACTATCCCAGTCAGGGTGAATGAATGATGGATGGTCGGAAGGAGTCTGTCTGGCAAGAGCAGTTCTTCCCATAATATGATTGATTGCAGTGTTCTTCTGGCATAGTTCCAGCTTGGACACTCACAGGGCATGCCGGATACTGTAGTACTGTACTGTAGTCTCTAAGGACAGCCCAGTCAGAGTCCAAGGTTGCCACCAGAGGGTGCTGTCAGGAAAAGACCTCCCTGTTTTGTAGGACTTCTGCCTGACCTATAATTGCTTCCGTTTCCCCAATACTATGGCATTATGAGTTCTCAATAAAAGAAGCCGCTCCACAGGAAGTCAGTCAGAGTCGGGAGGAGGAGGAGGAGGACAAGGCTGTATGGAACAAGTTAACAATGTAAGGAACAAGAATTCAATTGTATATTGTGTTCATGGAAGAGAAGCCTGTGAAAGGTATTTTTTTGAATAAAGCAATATGTGTTTTGTACCCATGACTGTCTTAGTCAGGAGTTCCCAATCTGGTGTGAGAAGACATTTCTGGGAGTGCAACAGAGAGGAAGGTTGCATTGTGATTCGACAAAATTGAGTGAGGTGCATCATCCGACATTATCATGGTGCAGTGTATTGCAGTGTGCTGTCATTTTTAGATCATTTATTAGTTAGTACTCCTGTTCTATGATAAGAAAAGAATCAAGCATTGCATGCACAATATTCACCAGTGAATGAGCCACAGAAATGCACATTCTCACATGTTTCTTGCAGAGCATTTTGTAAAGGCTTGTAACAATTTTTTAAAAGAACATCCATTAAAAGATTTTTAAAAGAGAAGAGAAGGGCGAGGCCTTAATGGGTGAAGTACTGATTTATGTACAAGTCCAAATGTCACTGATTTCGAGGTTTGACTGACATTTTGACAGTGGGTACAAGGGGAATTGAACTTGATGGAACACCTGTTGTTTCCATTCTATCCTGCTGGCGGCCCTGGTAGTAGCGCAGCAATTTTAACTGTGCAGCTCATCTGTTTTTTAACTGCAGTGCAGGTGTTATCGAGGGACAATACTTGTTGACTGGGTGCAGCACCCATTGCTCCAATGGGTCTCCAATCCCCTGAACGATCATTGATTGTAATTTTCTCAAATCGCTTCATGCTTGGCAGGATATCCCAACCCCCAGATTGTCAAGATTCATGGGGAATACATTTACAAGTTTATTGAGATTTACAAAGGTAAATTGCTAAATTTATATTTAAATTTCATGCACTGAATCAAAGCTTTTTTTTTACTTCAGTTTGTTCACCTGCAGCACTGAATGTGGTTCAAGTTTAGGTTAAACATTAGAAATTTGACTTCATCTTCAAATGTGATTTTACTTTGAGTGTGTGAACATAAATAAAAGAATTTCTAGGGGTACGTGGTATAGAAAAGGTTATCAACCAATGGTCTTGGTGCACTTGTGTTTGAGATTTAGGGCTCCCTAAAGGCCACAATATGTATGAAATTAATTAATAGAAGGTAATTCAGAGATCCATGTTTTGGCGTCTTTCACAAGGTTTCCCATCCTGAGTATTGTGTGTCTTTAACACTAAAAAGCACTTTGCAAGAGCCAATGGTACACTTTTAAGGTGCTTATGGGTGAAACATGGGTGAGAAATTGAAAACAGTGACTGAAGATTTTAGTCACTTCATTTGTATGTTTGTACTGTATTTTTAAACTGTGTTTTAAAATCCTTTAAACACTATAAAACTAAAATGTTGTAAAGCAATATTTCAATAACCTGTACATCGATGTAAACATTTTCAATCCTCAATTTCACTTTATCCATTTCTGGGCCACAATGGAGTCACTGAGCACAAGGCACATTACCTTACACACCTGCACTCACTCATTCTTGACAAACTTAGATTCACAAATCCATTTAACGCACAACTTTGGACATTTAGTATAAAACCTGAGTATCCAGTGGGAAGCTGAGAGTCACACAAGGAGAGCATATAGACACATGTAAAAGGGATTTCTGAAACTTGAACATAGTCTCTTAGAATTGTGAGGCAGCAGCACTAAACAATGTGACACCAATGATTAAATATTTATTATTTACTAAACAGGAAACAAAGTTTGATTTATACCAGCTGTGTTGCACCATATGTTTAATAACTCTAATTTAGTATAGATACTTAGAGGACATGGTGATGTACTGTGGCAAATGGAGTCAGTATTCCATTTACCAAGTTCCGTTATCAAAAACTCAACAAATTTTAATACCAAACAATATTTTCACACCTGCTTTAACCTCCTGTTTTTCTTTCATGTGTCACAGCTAGCTGTTTTGAGGAGATATGCCAGAATTGTTTTTGGACCTTAATTCTGCATGCATTTTATAAAGCAAAATATCGAAAAAGTGTACATATGGACAGACAATAATTCAATATGACAACAGCGGTAATAATAATTATCAAACTGAAGTAGACACAGACACAACAAAATAAACTTACATGATTAATACAGCAACATTACTGTAACTCTAGGCTTTGATTGCATTGGTTAAAGCTGATTTAATCCTAAGAATAAGAATTTCTCACATGGGCTTACAATAAAACTCCTCAAGAACGCCATCCACAGTTCACTGTCTATGACTTGATTGGCTGCACTCTTTACATTTGCTCTCAGCTTACTAGGAAAGTTCTCCATAGTTGGCCTCTTCTTGGAAAATAAGCTCTCTTAACATTGTACACTGATTGGATGGTGATATTGCATTATTTGCATATGTTCGCCACAAAATAGTAAACAGGAATCATGGATAAATGTTTAAAAATAATTATTAAACTTTGATTCTATTGGATTTTGTGATTACATTAGGATAGTCAGTTTATTTTAAAGACCTTAATCTAATTTATATCTTGTCACACATGCAAGCTGTGGAAGAAACCATCAGGCTCTGCAAGGATAATTGCAGGGAAAGAAGACGGGGTTGTACTGTCTGTGCCTGATTCTCTTTCGTTTCCCCAGCCCTGCAATTTTGACCCAACCCCTTCTGCCTTGGGACCAATTTAGGAGATGATATGACAGGAGCCCTGTTGTCACTCCAGACCTGGCTCTCAAAAAAAAAAGTTTTAGTGGTCTGATAATCTACTACCTTAGAGTCTGCAGGATTTAATTAAAAGTCTACAGTATTAAGCTGTGGGAATTTATAGTGGGCAATGGACAAAACAATTCTAGGGTATATCATACTTGTGAGGCCAAATCTGGAATATTAAGTACAATTTTGGCCTAAACATTTAAAAAGGACAAAAGTACAGAGACTTACAGTATGATGCTTAAGAAAAGACTGATGCAGATGAATCTTCATTGTAAATAGAGATTAAGAGGCGATATCATAGAGTGAGTATAAAATTGAACGGTAGGACCTCATAAAAAGAGTCAGGGTCAAGGCCAAGGATGCCTTGCGTAATCACAGATAATAAATATGGTGAAAATAGTGACATTGTATCTCAGAGAGCAAGTGAGAAGGTCTGTTCTTCAAAGCCGTTGCTGGGCTAATGACAACTACATCCTGTCATTGTCTCTTCTTCTTTTGACCAGGCTGAAAGTGGAAAAGCTTGATGTGATCGGACATGATAGCACTGGTCTATGCATAGCAATTCATGTGCCATAGGAATGAAAATTAAAGCCACTGTTATGCACAGTGCAGTCCTCTCTTCAGTCTCACAGGTGTACCCTTAAATCAATCCCAATAAGACACTTGTAATTCTCACATGTGTGACAATAGTTAGTACAATGGATGCCAAGTGCTTCTTTATAACAGGCTCTTTAAAATGACACAGGGATTACCAATAGATGCTGGCTACTGGTAAATTTAACATGAATGATAAGATAGTGTTATTATCATGAAGTGTACTATTAGCATACACAGTAAGTTTCCTAATGTAGTAGCTTAAGTAAAAGAAGCCTCTTGAATGATTTTGGATTACTTGCCTTATTTGTGATGCACTATGTTAGGGTGTACCACATTTATGCATTTTATAAAATCACTTGACTTTTTGTTACTGCATGAAATCAAAGCAATACCACTATCTGAAAAAAACAACATTGTGCTAGTAACTATTACAAATATATTGTGAAAACAAAACACAATATTTAATTCAGTAAAAAAAAAATAAATAAAAAAGGTTTAAGTTGTGTAAGCTGCCCTAATTTGGGGTGTACATATCAAATTTAATGATTTACTTCATAAGGTAGAAGTACATAATAAACAAGAATAGTTATGTCAAATGCTTGAAATATTAAATTATGTGCTTAAAAATTTAAATTGTAAAGTTTAAATATTTTCAATTATAATAGAATTTTTTTTTTCAACCTCTGATAAAGGTCTAGAAGGGACTACATTCCTAGTAAAGGATAAAAAATAACACCATATTCATCATCACTAAACTTGAAATAGTCTAAAACTATAGTCTAACCCCACAAACTGTTGCTTAAAATTTGTCATTTTAATCTTCTGGGAGTGGGTCTTAGTGGACCCGTGACCATTAGTAAGAATCAAATATTAAACATATGACCATATTCATAATAAGAAACATCAAAATAGCATAAAACAACACACTGCATGTCTACTGATTCCCATTTTGTCAAACGTTTATGAAAACAGTAATTTTAACCCTGTGTATCCCATTAGGGGGTGAACCCTTTGTTTTGAGTCATGTGGCATGCACAACAGCAAGTCCTTCTGATCATTTGTGCTGAAGACATGTGTTGGTTTACTCTTTAATCGAATGGTGTAGCACAAATTATGGCCCAAAAATTTGCATAAAAATATTTTTTTTTATTGAGAGGAACACAATAAGAGGGGATCCCAAGAAGCTTGATGTCTTGGGTAATTAGACATCAAGATGAGTTGAATGGTATAATATATGTGGGGGTTTTCTTATACTGGTGAGTCGGGAGGTGGCAGACAAAAGAAATTGCAGTTGATTTCATAGCATTCATAAGTAATTCTTATGAACACAATTCTATGGTAAACCCAACACTATATAATGTATACATAGAAAACCCAAAAAAATATGCATATGTATATACAGTATTCTTCCCATTTTAATTCATTAGCCCGAGATTCTCCATGGAATGCTGGATGTGTATGCATATACAGATACTTGCATATGTATAAAAATATTTATGCGTCCATTATTGAACATAGTGAATCCCTTTAAGGGACATGGAGGATAGAGCCTGTGGTGGGCTGGTGCCCTGGCCGGGATTTGTTTCCTGCCTTGTGCCCTGTGTTGGCTGGGATTGGCTTCAGCAGACACCTGTGACCCTGTAGATAGGATATAGCGGGTTGGATAATGGATGGATGGATGGATGGAGGATAGAGCTCTCCCTTGCACCACCAGGTAAAATGCTGTATGCCAGTCCCCCATAGGATGCCAGTCAATCTCAATGTATATATGTATATAAAAGTAAGTCAATAATTATCCACATTTTTGTGAAAAAGTTGTTTGAGTTGGCTATACAGCTTAACTCCTAGAAAACAACAAGAGAAATGGACTGATCAAGGTCAAAACTTTACTACTATGACCACAGACAAAACATGTTTTCACTTGTGTGCAGCTATACAACCAATCCAAACAATTATCACTTATTTATTGACTTACGCTTAATTAACAAATAATACTTCTTTACATTTAGGTTTTTCGCACTACTCAGAAAGCTTTTTCATAGAGAGTGGGGAGCCACTTCTACCAACACTAATGGGTGGGATCCATTTGGATAATGCAATGGCATCCATTTTGCACTAGTACACGCACCACACATTAGCTATTATGTGGTGAAGATGTGTGAGATATTTACCAATCAGAGACAGAGAATGGTTAGGGGGCCAGAATAACTAGGCCGAGGAGGACAATTTAGCCAGTACACTGAGGTATACCCTACTTTTTACAGAGGATTCCCAGGGATCTTTTATTGCTATAGAGAGTCAGGACATTGATTTTACATCTAATCTCAAATGCCCCCTTCACTGCAGTGGGGTATTTGGATTCACATTCAGACCACAGGTTAACCTGAGACCTGCTGGCCTTGTCAATACCTCTTTTAGCAACAATCCAAGCATTTCTTGGTTTGTCTCCCAACTAAGTACTGGCTTTGCCTGAACATGCTTAGCCAAAGGTGGATCACCTCTTCTGAAGTGCATGTGGTGTGTAACTATAAACCCAAAGTTCAGCCAGTTCCCGAATTGGCTGGCCATTTTGCATTTTGGCTGAGAGGTGTGGCTAAAGTCCGAACTACTAGAAATGACCAGAGTATATGCTACTTTGGCTGGCCATTTCGCGACGTGGTGAGAACTCCCTGGCCATAATTTGATGCGCTGATGTAAGACTGTCTGCTTAAGGTGCGAAGATGCTTAAAAATTTCAGATGCAGATTCAGAAGTGAGTTTTCCATTCTGCACGAGAAACTGCTCAAGGCGGGTCTTGTTCAGAAAGCGGACGCCACTTGAGACAGCCTTCCCCTCACCCAAACACTAACCTTAAGGTCAATAAAATAGGTCCCTGATGTTAAGTTACTATTTTAGGGCAAAATGATAACAGAAATGTGAAACCTACTAAAATACCTAATCTTAATTATTGTAAAACAACCAAGTGGCGTCCGCTTTCTGAACAAGAGCGGCCAAGGATACATTCAATGCAATCGCACTACTAATTGCGCAACAAATCGCTGCTCAAGCCTATTTTCTTCCGACTTTGGCCAATTGCCCCATGCCATTTCGCAAACTGGCTGGCCAAGTCAATTTACAGCGACTCTGGCCATTTCCCAATTTGGTCGGACACTTCCTGCTTTGGCTGATTTTGCGTTTTGGGCGTAACACACGCACACACACTATATATATAGTATGTGTTAATATATGTTTTAAATAAACATGTAGCTTTTATAAAAAAAATGGTCAGTTCAGGCTAAAATATTATAAATTAAAAATCAAGAATGATTTGGAACTGAAACTTCATTAAAAAAATCTTCTCTGTTCTGTCTATTAGAACAGCAAAACTTCTGAGGGCAGCTTCAAATAAATTCTTAGCATGCAACCATAGAAGTATAACCTGCCTCTGAAAGTAATATCCTGCTGTATTTTAAAAGATTTAATTAGCCAACAATTATCTCTAAATGATCTTGTGTTAAAATGAAATTCTGTTTTCCTTTTTAATCATTATATTTGACTCTTTCATTTTAAGTTTTCAAACTTTTCTTCATAACTGATAGCTTATTTCAAACCAAGTGTGTGTCTGGAAGTGTTTGCAATTAAATGAAAGGAAAGAGAAAAGAGAAGAAAAGGAGTAAGAAGCCCCCCATTAGCTTCTTTTTTATCTGAAACACTAAGACTGCCCAGCAGGCATGACAAGGAAAAGATATGGCTGGCATTGCCAATTAATAAAAATGAAAACTTAAAATGTGTTTTTTAGCTAATGAAAAATGTGTAAGTTTCAGCAATTCTAAATCATTTCACTGTCCTTACAGAAAGAAACATAATGGCCCAATGGTGCAATGCTTAGCACTGATGCTACCTGGCTCCAGTGTTGCAGATTCAAATCCTTTGCCTGCTTGATATCTTTGTGAAGTGTGCATGTTTTTCTTATGTCTGTGTGGGTTTCCTCCAGGTACTCTAGTTTTCATATTGCATCCCAAACACAAACAAGCATGTCAGGTTAATTTACAATTTTACTGTGAGGGTGCCCAGTGATTGGCTGCTAGTTCTTCTTGGCTTTGTTTCTGTTTTTCTCCCCGTCATGATAATGTGTTTTAGGATAACTGGCAATCCAGAATTGCCCTGGTGACAGTTGGTATGTTTGTGAGTTTTGCCCAGGATAGACCTCCTCACACATTCACTCATACTAGGCACATCTAAAGTCACCAGTTACCCTAACCTACATGTCTTTATGTTTCACACTTCGTAGTTCATGTTTGCCACTGCATACTCTGAAGGCCACTCACACTAGCAACAAGAAAAGGTTTTATCCACAATATAGCTTATTGGAAAGTAAATATTTGGTTTGTCCTTAGGTAGCAATATAGTCCAGTATTCTAAATGCCATGTCAAAAGAGTAATAATGCTGTTTCATCCAACAGGAGCAAAGGTCAATGAAGTAGCTTTAATGAATGGACTGAGTGTGAACCTTCATCTGCTTTTGGTAAAATTGTTTTCCATAAGTCTGCTTTTTAATTAAGAATTTAAAATTGAGTGCGTTTACGTATTAATATTTAAGTCATTCTGTAAATGCTCTTTAATCTTTTTTTCTAGCTGTCCTTTTACAAGCCAACAACAGATCGCCATAAAATTTTGCTTGAAGCTAAAGCGTTTCCTTCTGACCATGTAAGCAACACATTTTCAGATTTTCTTTTTACAATAAACGTGTCTCCTGTTTTGATATTTCAGTGTAAATCAGTCATTCCTTCATTGACTTTCCAAATCTGCTCATTACAGTACTAGGTTACGGGGAATGGAGCCTGTCCCAGCAGCATCATGCACAAGGCAGGATGATGCTCTATTATAGAGTACTCTCATGTTTTTCCATATTCCTTCAAACTTCATATCCTGTGGTTTTGATGGAAACCAGGGAGTCCAAAGAAAACACCACACAAGCACAGTGAGATATTGTACAAATGGATAATGACCAAGCTGGAAATTTAATCCAGAAACTGTGAGCAACCATGCAGTTTACTTAGCATTATATCTTGGTGAAGCATTAACATCTGAAAGCACAAAACTGTTTGAAATGTCTCAGATATTCTCATATTATGTATCTGTTTATGTATATAATTTGTATTAATATAAAGGATAATGTACTCAGTCATTAATTGCATAAGTATAAGGTATGTTACTGTTATTACTAGAAAAATTGTACATTTCATTTATGCAACAGTCAGCAATCGGGCACATTCAGTGGAATTAATGATCAGTCTATAAAGCTCGCCGTGACCCTGAATTGGACAAGGCAGATTTGAGAATACAACTTTGTGCTAGGACTGGACAATATGGCCTAAAAATAAAATCCTTTTTTTCCCACAGATTCACTCAATTTACAATTTTAATTGAGCTTTTTGTTTTAAAAAAACTCAAAAGAGGCATTCAAATAAGTTAAAAACAAAATGTTTATGAATGTCACACACATTTCTTAACTGCTTTTGTTTTGACAAAAAACCATATAGAGGAAGCGGCTTTAGAGCTGGAATTGTTGCCTGAATGCTGCTCACTGCTTGTAGTTCTTAGCATGGTTAAAGTACAAAAGAGTAATTTCTCAGTGGGGATCAATAAACTGTAAACACACGTTAACAAATTAGAAGAAATAAATAAACAATGAGCTTGAAAACTCTTGCATCCTTGAAGAGAGACTTTTCTAAAGAAAATAAACTGTTTGTAATTGGCAAATAGCAAAATCAAACACCTGTGGTGGGCTGGCGCCCTGCCAGGGGTTTGTTTCCTGCCCTGCGCCCTGTGTTGGCTGGGATTGGCTCCAGCAGACCCCCGTGACACTGTATTTAGGATAGAGCGGATTGGATAATGGATGGATGGGTGGAAATCAAACACAAGGTGTTTTTAATGTCCAATAAAGTTTTTTTTTTTACAGTTTCTGTGCAAGAAATACAAGCCTGAATACTACCTCTGACTTTAGGCAAGCCCTGTGGCATGTTACAATCCTACCTCCAACACTAAAGACCCCCTTCGATGGGGCACTTGTAGCAGGGATGGAGAGATTTTCCCAGGCCAGATTACTGAGCACCGGGAAGTTTGCTTTGTAACGCTTCCACCACTAAAGTGGACTGGTGTGTAGGTGTGGGAATATGACGCTGCTTATTCTGACCTACTTTTTAGCAGTAGTTTTGGGGCTACCGCTAGCTTGTGTATCTCTCAGAGCTGCTGCCCATCACTGTTTTCCACACCTCAGATGGATTAAGTTTGTCAAGCTACTACCTTACGTTTTCAGAGACTTTAGAAAGACTTTACACTTGCCAGTTTCAGACACAAGCTCCTTGCTTGTCAACGCCTGTGATGCTGCTATTTTTGTGTACCAAGGGGTGGGGCAGTTTGACGGAGAACAAGTCCAGTGTGCGGTAATTACCCAGATTAATGTGAATCAAGATTTCCATTTATACACATCACCCTACACCAAACATTTGAATTAATCAATAAAATCAGTTTAATCGCCTAACTCTGCTATGTGCTATGTTATATATCTATATAGGTTACATATTAAGATGGGAATGTAAAAAATATTCACCCCATTGGAAGTTTTGATATTTTATTATTTTAGAATATTGAATCCCTTGGTGGCTCAGTAGGTGGCGCTGCTGCCTTGCAGTTAGGAGACCCGGGTTCGCTTCCCGGGTCCTCCTCGCGTGGAGTTTGCATGTTCTCCCTGTGTCTGTATGGGTTTCCTCTGGGTACTCCGGTTTCCTCCCACAGTCCAAAGGCATGCAGGTTAGATGCATTGGCAATTCTAAATTGTCCCTAGTGTGTGCTTGGTTTGTGGGTGTGTGTGTGTACCCTGTGGTGGTCTGGCACCCTGCCCAGGGTTTGTTTCCTGCCTTGCGCCACATGTTGGCTAGGATTGGCTCCAGCAGACCTCTGTGACCCTGTAGTTCGGGTATAGTGGGTTGGATAATGGATGGACAATATGATATATTCTTTACCTAAACAAATACTATTGGTTTATTTAACAAAACTAATGATGCATTTCTAAACATGCCTAATCCAGTCAGAGGGGCTGAAGAATATCCTGGTGTCGCAGGAAGCAAGGTGTGAAATGTCCCTGGATGTCAGGGCCAATTAACCTAACCAGCAAGTGTTGGCTGGGATTGGCTCCAGCAGACCCATGTGACCCTGTAGTTAGGATATAGCGGGTTGGGTAATGGATGGATGTTGTTAAGCCATTCATGTATAGTTTTGGCTTTATCCTTTGGGTTGTTGTTTTGCTGGAAAACAAATCTTCCATGGTGCAGTTTTATTTTCTGCAGATTCCATCAGGTTTTTCTCAGTATTTTGCTGTATTCAGTTTACCCTCAGAAGTATTTTAGGGCCTGCTGCAGAGAAGCATCCTTACTGCATGATGCTGCCACCACTATTCTTCCTGACGGGGATAGTGTGTTTGTGATAATGTGCAGTATTTGACTTAAACCAACCATAATGTCTAGGCTGATGGCCATAATACTTAATTTTACTCTCATCAGACCACAGAACATTCTTCCAGCTGACTTTAAGGCCTTGTTCACACGGGCGTTAAAATCGAGCGTTTTTGCGTTCAGGCGTCCGGTGAGCGGATCAAGCGCCGAGTGTTTTCTACACGTAGGAGTCAATGAGAGTGTTCACACAGGCTTTGGTGACGTGCGTTTGTCCGGCAGCGCGTTTATACGGCATCAAAAAAATGTTGCATGCAGCTTTATCTTGGCGTTCAAAACCCAACAAACGCAAGGAAACCGCTTCTAGTTCGTTTTCTGTGCGTTTATTTTACGCTTCGGAGGACCGGATATATATTTTCATATTCCTTATTTTATTTTATTGTCTCATGTAATTTGTAAACCATGAACCTATTAATTTATGTTCTAATATAATATTTGATAACGATTATGTAGGGGGGGCAATCCATGGCGGGGGGGGCATTTCAGTGCATAACACCGGTGTAAGCGCACACTCGACTACTATTTCCTTACCTCAAAGTGAAGAGTAGTCTCTCTTCGGGGCTAACACCAAGTCGCATATTGGTTGATCGGCGTGCAATGTGGCATTGCACCAGCTGCAGCAGACAATCAAAAGTGGAAACCGACATCTGACAGTAATTAAAAAACTTGCGCGGAAATTTTCGCATTTCTTTATAAAGCACAAAAAAACTTTCTTTAACCCGACGTTGTGCAGTCAGAGGATGAACAAGAAGATTAATATCTAACATAGCAAAATGGTCCATATTGAAAGAAGGCACCTCAAATAAAACGACAAGTTCCAGTTCCTGACACTGCCTCCACAGGTTAACACACAAACTACAATTTGGGCTGCAGGCTGGCGTTAGACAGAGACAAACGAACGCCAGTGTAGAAGTCAATCGATCGCCACCACAAAATGCAACATAAACGTCTAGGACGTTCAGAGCAAGTTCGTTTATCCAAAAACTTAACGCCCGTGTGAACAAGGCCTTAAGATCCCCACATGCCTTCAAGCAAACTGTGTTTTTAACCGTGGCCTTCTCCCATAAAGCTATGACTGGTGAAGCTTTAGGGCAACAGTTGTTTGTACAGACTCTGCAATCTCAGTCAATGTAGCTTGCACTCAAACTCCTTTAGAGTTCTCATAAGTCTCTCGATGGCCTCCTCTTCTTCTTAAATGACCACTCGGTTTGTTGTTGACACTGTTCTAAGCAGATATACAGCTGTTCCATATTCTGTCCATTTCTTAAATGACTAATTTAAGTGGACTCCAAGTGAAATTCAGTGACTTGGATATTTTCTTATGTCCATCCCCAAACTTGTGCTTTTCAATCACCTTTTCATTGAGTTGCTTGGTGTGCTTGTCTTCAGTGTGTAGATTAGGCTCTGGTATGGATTTATTGCAAGTTGATCCTTTCAGATATGGTGCGTTTATGCTACAATCAACTGAAACCCCTTCACTACAGACAGGTGTTCTCCTTTTAACAAAATGATGTGTATTTTAAAACAAACTGGTGTAACATATTAAAGGAGGTGAATATTTATGTGTTCATTTTTTGTGTTTTACATTAGTAATTAAATTAGACTACTTTGCAGAGATAAGTTTCACATTGACATTAAAGAGTATTTTTGTTGATTAGTGTCAAGAAGGCAAATTAAATTAAATGTGATTCGGTGTTATATAAAAAAAATATATGAAAACTTCCAAGGCAGTGAATACTTTTTACAGGCATTGTATATTAGAAGTGATCGAGTGAGAATTGAGCCTTACTTATTACATTTACAGAGCATTTTATGCCACCCAAAAAAGGTGTGTCTTGCTTTTACAATTACTAACCATCTTGATGCCTTTACAGTATCATTGGCATAGCACACCCCATGTAGGTAATCCTAAACAGCTAACATTGCTGAACAGGTGGTAGTCACGTGGAGCCAGGTCTGGAGAAATGGCTGGGTCTGACATCTCTGCATCAACAGTTTCTCAGAATAGCCTTTATAGCCCATGTATTGTAAGAGGGGGGCTTACTCCAATGAAAAAGAGGGAATAATTGACAGTCTATTGTATTGTTTTTCCCTGATTTCCTGCCACAGACACCAAGGGATGTGGGCCTTTCGAAGCCTGTAATTACTAGGGATTATACCCTCAGCATCATAATAATAAACAGTGCACATAACCATTGTGACACATGCATGGACCATGGGTTGCTTTAGTGTCAAAGAAAAACCATGTTCCCATTGTTTCAATTGTTGTTTGGACTCTGGGTCATAGTGATGCATCTAAATTTCATCTACTGATATGAAACACTACTTCATTTTCTCAAATTTCTAAATCATTATCACAGGATTATCCATGGAACATACAATATTTCATTTCAGAAGTCAACATTCTCGTCATACCACTTGCATAGACGTTGCTCTTGTTTAATTGTTCATTAACAATGGATTTGATTGAACCATAATTGATTCCAATCATGTCTGCTTTCTCATGTTCTGTTCTACTTCAGTTAGCCATTATGGTTTGCTTCAAAAAAATTTTTTGTCTTTGCTATTGATGGTGAATTCCAGCCAAACCTTTGGTCATATCGGAGGTTCATTCCCCCTGACATAATTCTGTAGCCTCTCTCTTGAGAAGTGGACTGTTTTTTGTACAAGTTAACTAACTGAAAATTAATCTCCAAAGGAGTTAAGTTCTCTAGCATTAAAAATTCAGGGACAGCCCGATACCTGATTGTGCGGTTCTGAAATAAGCAACGCCCATTATAAACCACAAATGATGCAAACTTGTAATTCATATGTTTTAGTATTTAAAAGCTAATCTTTGGCATATTACAAAATCTGCATCATGGAATACCCCTTTCAGACTCATGATCAGAACTTTTTGGTCTCTTCTCATCTTATATATAAATGCGTTTGTGTGTGTGTATGTGTCCAGCCCGGAAGTGCGAGGCTGTAGCATGACACTCAAAGAGCGGCAAGGAGGCCTACTACTGAAACCACTGAAGAAAAAATTTGATTAGCCGCTCATAGTCAAGATGGTTGGAATGTGTCCGCAAAACAAAACCACAGGCTCTGTATTTCAATTATTTTTCTGATGATTTCAGTAGTCTCTAGGAGCCCAAGCTTTTTATAGCACGGGCTTACACAGCTAGTATATATATATCCATTTTCCAACCCGCTGAATCTGAACACAATCTCAGACAACACAGGGCACAAGGCAGGAACCAATCCTGGGCAGGATGCCAACCTACCGCAGAAATATATATATATATATATATATATATATATATACAGTAATCCCTCCTCGATCGCAGGGGCTGTGTTCCAGACCCCCCCGCGATAGGTGAAAATCCGCGAAGTAGAAACCATATGTTTGTATGGTTATTTTTATATATTTTAAGCCCTTAGAAACTCTCCCACACTGTTTATAAATATTCCCCGCAGAGTTATACAGCATAATCCCTTTGTATTCTCTTAGATATTAGGTAAGATTCATTGAAATTATGTGAACACACTGTTTATATACAGTAAAACCTAAATATTATTTTAAAGATATTAAGTGTCTCCGATATCACGTTACAGCCATTATGATAGACATGCCACCAGCAATAAATACGTACAATGCAACAAAAATAGTATACGGTAAATGTGTGTGTACAGTGACACTAAACGTACGTACATGTACTAAGTACTGTAAGTAGAAAATTGTCCGATAACAATGAGTTTTATTTTACTGCACAACAAAGGAGAGCGTTACAGCCCTTAAAGGAGCCACTTCAGGCGATTGTGTAGCACTGCCGTTGTTCTTCTTCTGGCAGTCTTCAATCCAAATCCCTAAAGCAGATTCCATCCAGACCACTGCCTTATTACATCCACTTACAACTTGTTTTGCACCCTGGTTAAAAGGACACTGCGGCCGTAGATCTTATATTCCTTTCCTACATTTTAAATAAAAAGAATCGTAGCCTTCAACAAATCCAAAACGTTTACCTTTTCGGCAATCATTAACATCTTCCGTTTGCGCTTGGGCATGGCCCTGAAGCAGTAGCAGATCGTTTGGAGCCATAATGAAGGGCTTGACTATGCACAAAGATAAACACAAAAGAGCACAACTCTTTACACAGAGAAACACGTTGATGCTGAATGAGTGAGACGAGACTTCCTGGTTAACACTGCATTCAGCAGGCAGGAACTTAACTGCTGCTCTGATTGGTTAGCTTGTCAGTCAGGAGAACTTAACTGCGTGCTCTGATTGGTTAGCTTCTCAGTCATCCGCCGATAGCGTCCCTTGTATGAAATCAACTGGGCAAACCAACTGAGGAAGCATGTACAGGAAGTAAAAAGACACATTGCCTGCAGAACCCGCGAAGCAGCGAAAAATCAGCGTTATATATTTAGTTATGCTTTCATATAAAATCCGCGATAGAGCGAAACCGCGAAAGTCAAAGCGATATAGCGAGGATTACTGTATATATATATATATATATATATATATATATATATATATATATATATTCAGTATATATATTTATATAAGAATACATATCAGGTAGATGATAAATTATTAGGGGACCAAACAGGTGCCCCAGATATAAAAATGATAAAGAAAAAAAAATGTTAGATGTAAGGCATCCATCTATGCCTTTCCCTTAAGCTTGGTGAAAGAATCTCTGCTACAAAGCTCCATCCTCCTTGTTTCTGTCAACTTAAATAGCTTCCAGGATGGAAGAAGTGGCACCTACAAAGTAAAACGAGAAGAGCTTGTTGCCAGACTTATCCACCTGTCTGCGGGTGAAACAGAAAAGGGTGTTAGGAACTGCACTTCCTCAGGCACTGATTTCGATATTCTAACCTGATTATAGTCCCGTTGATACTCCCAGTGTGAACATGTACAACAATGTATATACAATATTAAAACATTATTGAGGTAAATAATAATTTTAAAATATCTTATGCAAAAGGTGGTTTTCCAAAAATACCTCTAAGCATACTTCTAGGAATTCACTGTTTAGTTTACATTCAGGCAATTTAAAATATACTGTAAAACAAATGAGTATGAGAGAAGTGTAAGTACCAAGAGTAACAGTATCTAACTACAAGTATAGAAAGTGACCTTTGCATTTTATTTTGGGATGTGGTTAGTGCTGCTGCCTTACAACTGCCTGGCAGGTGGGCTTGAATCCTTGACCATGGTCACTGTCTTTGGTTATTTCAAACTGAGCCCATATCAGTACTAGTGTGTGCTGTGTAATGGGCTAGCACCTGATACAGGGTTTGTTCTTACTTCAGACCAGATGCTGACTAAATAGAGTCCAATTCCCTTTGACCCAAAAACTGGAAAGTATGAATATTGTTAATTAAATAATATTAAACATCCATCCATCCATCCATTATCCAACTCGCTATATCCTAACTACAGTGTCACGGGGGTCTGCTGGAGCCAATCCCAGCCAACACTGGGCGCAAGGCAGGAAACAAACCCTGGGCAAGGCACCAGCCCACCGCAGTAATATTAAACAATTAAATAAAATTATAAATAAATGCAGGCATATAAAACCTGGGAAAGCAGTTTCTTGTACTGTGCACTCCTAATTGAACACCTTTCCCAGTTTACACAGGTATGACATGTACAAACAGTGGAGCAGCTGACAGCACCTGTTTATCCCATATTAAAAGTGAACAGTGCATTTTTACATTCATTTAAGTCTGTGTTACAGGCATTTTACAACTTATAACTTAGAACATTTTCTAAATGTCAGCTATATGAGAACAGAGATGGATAAGCAATTATAACTCTGTTAAAATTTGCCCTTCTAATTTGACCACATTTTACTGGTAAATTGCATATGCGGGGCAGAGGCATAGCAAGTTTTTAATGACTGATAATCATAATATGGTAGATGAAATGGAGCCACATCCTGTATAACACTTTGTGTGTAGCAAAGTTCATGTACTGTAAACATTGTTTCTCAGAAGAATGGCTGTTTTTCTTTGAAGATATGTAAATGAATTGCAGCTTCAAAATCACTTCAGCATATAGTTAACATGTTTTTCATTGTCCACTGACAGCAATTGTGTTTTTGGTACATACCTTGAGGTCTTTTTATATAGGGTGAAAATATACAAATTTGCCAGTTTGTACAAAGGATTTTGTCAGAATTTGAATAGCAGTAGCCTTGACAACAGAAATACATTATCATGTATAAATGAAGGTTAAATAGAGGTCCAGTAAACAAATTTGACTGTAAGAAAAGACAATAAGCTATAATTTGCAGCTGATGCCTTTTCACTGATAAATGTTTCTTACATTTTTTCACAGTATGCTGTGGAGTCACAGATTGAGCTGCATGGATTAGACCCTAAAAAAAGTATGTTGCTGATTCATCCCAGACCTGTAAGTTTTTGGATATTTTATTACAGTGTTTGTTTGACTTGTACGTACTTTTGACGTGCACTTGTCATTCTTGTTTACAGGCTGCTTTCGCTTTATATTTTGCATTTCACATTTGGGTCAGTTAGTCTGCATTTTATGTGAGGCAGGCAGTGTGGCATAGTGGTTAAGACGTTATACTTCTTACCTTGTGGGAATGTTCAATTTCCACTAGCGACACGGTGCGACCAGGAGCGAGTCACCTCACCTGCCTGTGCTTCAATTGGAATTAATATCAAAAGAAATATAATTGATTGTATCTGAAATGCTGTCATTCAAGTTGGATATATGCAGCTGCCAAATAATGACAAAATAATGCCTAGTCATAGTGAATGCCACCAGAAAGCTCATTAAAAACATCAGGAAGTTTCAGAAGTTCACATCCATCTGCTGTCAACAGGGATGAGAAATCCAAATTTCTTCTGCTGATGTGTGTTAACTAAGGATTTTAAAAGTATTGCAGCCATCCATCTTAGAAACACTTTAACAAAAGTGAAGATGATGCTGGGGCTGTTAATAAATGCACAGGGGTCAAATTGTGACTTGAATTGAATAAGTTGGTTATATTGAATGCACAGGGGTCAAATTGTGACTTGAATTGAATAAGTTGGTTATATTGAGCTCTTGTGCTGGAAAATACCATGCTGGTTAAACAATACTTTTAAGAAGGGGAGTTCATTCATAGGATGATGTCAATGTTAAGTCGTACGGGCAGAATCTGTGTGACAACCAATGACCACACACCTGGAAGTACAATGCATTTGATGCAGTAATGTGGAATAAAGATAATGTATGTTTTAGATCTCAGAAACAGAAGTAAAGGCTTGCCAGTATGATGTCTCATATTTATGTACCATGATAGAATGGGGGGAGTAAAAAAAATGGGCAGAGAATGTGGCTGAATTCATCATACCTGTGTAAACCACCATACAGAACCAGCTCTGTCAGGCATATCATTGACTGAAGAACTCCCAGTACTTTAGAAATATGAAACTGTGCTGGAAAGTTGTCATGCAGTTGGGTAATTTCTAAACACCCCTGGAGCTTTTATTTGCATGTTTTTGCAATATCCACCTATCTTTTCATATTGCTCCTTTATATCAGATACATGTTTCTCTATCTTTTCTATACATACTTTTCACCTTTTTGTTTCACCCCATAGATTTCACTTTTTGGACCTCTCCAGCCTCCATCTCACTTCTATGCAGCAGAAACTTTTATCCTTAAACACAATTGGGTCTAAGCTAGCTCTGAACTCTCACAGGAAATACCAACATTTTCTCTATTTTATCTTCTGAAAATTTTTATTTTTACAATCTGCTTCTTCTCAGAATTTCTGCTGTTTGGATCAATACGTCATCCAGTTACAGTGTCAGTGTGATGAGGATTGTGGCGCTGCGTATTTTAAATAAATAAATGATGGGAATATGCATGTGCCACTGTGAGGTTGATTGGAGTGGTTGGCTGATCGCACATTTACATGCATACGTGGGAGGATAAGTCAACTGCTTAATTTATACCTTGTAGAGGTGATTGCAACTCCCACACCCATATCCAGCTTAAAAGGGAGCCTGAATGGCAAAATCAGAAGGAGGCAATAGAAGAATGAAAAAAGAATGGCAGAGGTTAAAGTAAAGGGAGAATGAGAGGCAGGATTGGGAGCTGTGCTGTTTGGGATGGAGGCAGGCGGTCGGGGTGAACTTCAGAGACAGGAATGTATGGCCAGCGCTTTATGGGGCTGGAGAGGATCACTAATGCTGAGCACCTTACAGAACAGGAGTGACACATGCGTTCAGAGTAGGCTTTCACAGACTCCGGGGAAGGCTGTGGTAGTAGGAGCAGGGCTCATGGCATTCCTCCTGTAAGGATAGAGACTAGTAGCGAGGAGGAAAAGCTGCATTTTGATGGTTGATTGCTCCTGTTGTCGGGCATCCCCCAATAACACTGCACAACAAAGTTTTTGCTTCTTGAACACTGTTGGGTGTTTCTTATAGATTTTGGGTGCTGATCACGAATATCACATCAAAATTTACCCATCACGTACTGTTTCAGCTTTGTCATGATTTTTTCTTATATTTGTATCCAAACATTTTTGCTCCCGTAAGTAACTTATCAACAACGGGTTTGTGCAGCCTGGGCATGTCCAGACATGGAATCAGGCCAGGTTGGAAGCTGTTCTGTGGAGGTTGTCATCCTGGGCAGGTCTGAATGAGCTTGACGCTGTCTCAGCATGCTATAAAGGTGGCTTGCATACACCGATCCTGCTCATTTGGTTTATATAGATAGTCAGTGTGTATGTATAGTATCTGTATAGTAAAGTATAGTATCTGTAGCAATATAACAATAAGTAAGCTTGATGTTATAGATGTTTTGGTGTCAGGCTATATGTCTCGTCGATGTCGTAACAGCCGCGATACATTCTGCTATATCTGATCTGTGGC
This sequence comes from Polypterus senegalus, assembly GCF_016835505.1. Lineage (NCBI taxonomy): Eukaryota > Metazoa > Chordata > Cladistia > Polypteriformes > Polypteridae > Polypterus > Polypterus senegalus. The sequence continues at coordinate 145,461,403 of NC_053159.1, read as the reverse complement.
GAATATACACTTGCGCCTCAGAGACGTTGGATGACTGCTTCTGTTTGACTAATGTGTCTGGTTTCTCTGTCAAAAACAAGAAGTCAATTGAATATCCTAATCTGCCTTCAGCAATGAGACCCGTGCCTCATGACAACAGTCTTCCAATTTCGAAATCATTAGAGGATTGGACCTTAGACGAACCAGATGAAGAAACTGCAATGCAGGGTACTGACAGTGGCATTGACCCGGATTTTGAACCGTGCTCATCAGGTGATCCACATCTGATAACACAGTCCGAATTGAAAATTTGGTCAGAGATTTGGGTCTGTCAAAAGCAAAAGCTTAGCTGCTGGGTTCGAGACTGTAGGAACAGTGTTTGCTGTCAGCAGGTACAAAAATTTCTGTGTTTCAAGGCCGACATCATGATATAACCAAATTTTTTTCAGAAATCGAAAGTCTTTGTTTCTGTTGTGACATTGAAGGATTGTTCTCGGCCTTGGGTTGTGATTACAACCCGGAAGAGTGGAGTGTCTTCATTGATTCGTCAGTGTTAAGCCTGAAAGCTGTTCTGCTACACAATGGCAATGTTTATCCTTCAGTACCTGTTGGCTATGCAGCACACATGAAAGAAACGTATGAGAATATGGAACTGTTGCTGAAGCATGTCAAGGATAGCAGGTACAACTGGAATGTCTGTGGAGATCTTAAAGTCGTTGCTCTGTTACTAGGACTGCAGCTCAGCTATGCAAAATACTGTTGTTTCATCTGTGAATGGGACAGCCATGCCAAAGAGTCACACTATTCTCGACAGAACTGGCCACTCTGTAAAAAGTTAGTTCCAGGACAGAAAAATGTGGCACATGAATCACTTGTCGACCCGGCAAATATATTTTTGCCTCCTCTTCACATAAAACTGGGACTCATGAAGAATTTCGTGAAAGCACTGAACAAGAAAGGTGAAGGTTTTCATTATTTAAGACAGAGTGTTCCCAAGAATAACTGACACCAAGATCAAAAAGGGCATTTTTGTTGGCCCTCAGATCAGACATGTTATGAGTGACAAGCAGTTTGAAGATCTGTTAGTTGGGCCGAAAAAAATTGCCTGGAAAGCTTTCAAAGATGTTATTGACAATTTTCTGGGTAATTACAGAGCCCCAAACTACTTTCAGCTACTTTCTACTTCTCAAAGCATACGAGACAATGAAGTGCAACATGTCACTCAAGATTCATTTCCTCCACTCACACTTGGACTTCTTTCCTGCAAATCTCGGTGCTGTCAGTGACGAACACGGTGAAAGGTTTCACCAGGACATTGCTACGATGGAGAAATGATACCAGGGCAACTGGAATCTGTCCATTCTTGCTGACTACTGTTGGACACTGCAACGTGATGCACCAGACGTTGAATACAAAAAAAAAATCAGGAGCAAAACACTTTTAATTCTGGTGAATTCAATAGCTTATGCGAAAAATAACCAATGCTAAATACATTATTGTCAGTAAACATATAAATGTCTATTTCTCAGATGCAGTAAAACCAAAACTATATTTGTGCATACCTAGTAGGTACCTGTCACAATCAGCAAAAACTTTTCAGGAAGCAAGACTTTTCAAAAAAATTGTTGTGCAGTGCAGAGGAGACATCATTTTAGATGTCTGGGGCTCACGATTTAAGAAAAAGTTCCTCCTTGGTTATTAACCTCGTTTTTATGAATATATGTATCATTATTTAGACTTTGCTTTCATGGATTATTTATGTACTAGACATTAAGCCCGTTACGATAACGGGTGCTAGAACAGTAGTGCATAAACATTAGTAGGAACAGTCTATATTAAATGGCAAGGGACCTTGTATGTGGCTGTAATATGTGTCCCTGTATTGGGTGCCTTAATTTTCTGTTGCAGTAACACTGGTTTGTATTTCCGTAAAATGCCTGTAATTTTCTGTGACAGTAATACAGTTGAACCGAAGTAATTTCCTCCATAGGATTGTATGTAAATACAATTAATCCATTCCAGACCGTACAAACTGTATTTAAATATATATTTTTTTACAAATATAGTTCATTATACCATAGAATGCACAGCGTAATAGTAAACTAAATGTAAAAACATTGAATAACACTGAGAAAACCTTGAACAACAGAGCAACGTAATACTGCAAGAGTTTGTGCTATAGTACTACGAACCGCTCGCTAAAAACACTTTTTTAATGAGTTTTAAGCACAGTGAAAAGAATTAACATTTGAAAAATCCTTAATTTAATAAACAACCAAGAAAAGTAACATTGCAACAATGTATGTGCGTGCCTGTGTGTTTGTGTCTCTCTCTCACGCGCCTGTGTGTGTTTGTGTCTCTCTCTCTCACGCGCCTGTGTGTGCGTGTGTGTCTCTAGCGCGCCTGTGTGTGTGTCTCTCTCACACGCCTGTGTGCATGTGTGTGTGTGTGTCTTACGCGCCCTTGTGAGTGTGTGTGTCTCTCTCTCGTGCACGCACCTGTGTGTGTGTCACTCTCTCTCTCTGCACAGGGAATGCACAGGGAGAGACTGAACACGTGCGGCCCGCGCATGCACTTCACCAGAAAACACACACACACGGACACCTGGATGCACACAGGGGTTTTATTAAAGAGGATGGAAAAGCACTACACTGTTTGGCACTTTATTGTTTTTAATAAAAATACTTAAATCACTTATATACCTATCCTTGCTGAGTGTGTGTGTGTGTGTCCTCATTTGTCCAGCTTATCCACGGTTTCGTTATCCATAATTTTGGGTTCAAGCAGCCAGGATTCATGGACATGCAGTGAGTTTCCTGAATTAGAGATAGTTGAAGGCTGAGTAAGTGGAGATTAGTGGCATGGGTGCTTTTTTTCCCCCTTAGCCTAGGGGTCCACCTTCCACATTTCCTCATTGGCATTCTGATTCCTCTCGTATTGTTATCCTTCCTTTTTTCTTTTTATTTACAATTCCTTACAGTAGAGAGGGGGGAGTAATGAAAAGATAGGTGTTTGTTTTATCATTATCCTTAAGAGGGTTGTAATTGTTTCTACTTTTTTTTACATTTATTGGATTCAATTAAAAAAATTGATGATGAAGAGAATGGCTAAATTGTACATATGTTTGTAAACAACAAACTGAGCAGCCTGAAAAATCTCACAGGAAACAGGATTAATAATCAGTTGCAGTAGAATGAAATAAGAGCACTGCTCCTGTGAAGCTGATTGAATTGCACAAAAGAAAAGCTGAGGCTTTAAACCAGTAGAAGTTCACAAACAGAGGCTACTAGAGAATTCCAGTGAGAAGAAGCCACAAAGCTAAATGAGCACTCATCAACAGTTGAAAACCGGTGAAATTGTACTATCGACATTCCTTTTGTGATGTAGTGCTACCTTGATGACTATTTACATTATTCTAATAATAAATTTATTCAAAGAGAACCTTTCTTAGTGTCTAATTACCATTTGTTTATAAATATATATTTTTAGAAGTAAAACAAAAAAGGCAGATTAATTAACGCAGTCAGTTTCACAAAGCGGGAATTTAACATACACTAAGTTGATTTAAAGTCTCATGTTTTATCCACTACACGATACTGCCTGACATGTATTTACATTTTATATTTACTTATTTGGCTAAAGACTTTATCCAAGGTAACTTACAACATTTATGACGTGCTTGGTTACATATTTATTTTGGTTTTGCAAATGGAGCACAGACAGGTCAAGTGACTTGCTCAAGGCCACACTGTGTCAGTTGCAGGATCTGAACCCACAATCTCGGGGTTTGAAGTCCAAAGCCTTCACCACTACACTACACTGCATTTTTATATTAATGACCAAACCATGATCATACATTCCATTATTGTTTTGAAGCTACAATGATAAAATGTTCTTCCTTTTTCCTTTTTTTAATCTAATTTCTCATAGTGATGGAAAATTATTCAAAGCTGGTAGTAAAGTTGCTTAATGTAATCTTCTTGGTATAACAGTTGCTATCTGTATTAAATGTTGAATAACATAGTTATTTACTGTATATTTGAGAAAGTTACATTACTTGGCCACTCTATAAAGTGCCATGATAGGAAAGATATGTTCATGAGTGTGCCCTTCTGTGGACTTTCACTTCATGCAGAGGTTGTTTCTGCCTTCTGACTAATGTTGCTGGCATAGACACTTTTTAATCCTGAACTGGAAAAACATATTAAGAAATGAATCAATGGCTAGATGTTTTTGGGTATTATACACAATTTGAAACATAGTTCTTATATATTTTCTTGCCTTAGAAAATCACATGCACATCTACATCTGCACTCTACCTGAGCTAAGCACGTTCAGGCCCAATCAGTACTTGGATGGGAGACCATCTAGGAAAAAGCTGGGTTGCTGCTAGAACAGTATTGGTGAGGCCAACATGGTTCACTAACCCTGTGGTCTATGTGTGGATCCCAATGCCCTATGTAGTGACAGAGACATTGTGCTGTTAAAATGGTGCATTCCTTCTGATTAGACATAAAACCACGGTTCTGACTCTCTATTGTCATAATCCCTGAAAAAATAGAGAAAGTTAGAAGCAAAATATTTTGGATGAATAAGCTTCATCATGTGTGACCGTAAATGGGAAGTAGAGAATAAAGCCAGGGAGAAGAAAGGAGAGAAAGACAGAGTTAGTGAAAAAGCAGCCATTCCAAAAGGTAAAGGAAGCGATTAAAAGTTTAGTTGGTCATTTAGTTGTTGTATGAATGTGTGATCTGAGTCTGAGAATGACCTTAGCTTCTGTTTATGTTTGAGAAGTATCTTTGAAAACACTGTGAAAGAACACAAACAGAGAGATCAGGGTGGCTATGATCAAGGGATGCGAAATATTCTGCAGTAGGCATTGTGCAGTCTTTGATCTTAATGGCTCCCTGAAACAAGCTGAAAACTGTCTCACTGTTTCTCCTATGCAGATGACAGGACAATTTCTACAAGAAATAAGTGAATAAATCTTGTGTCTCTAAGCCACTTTTAAATTTTTTTTCTCATGTTGGACATTACCTTTCTTTCTTTTGCAACTTGACATACCCCTTGATGTGAGTTAGGCACCTATAAAAGCTCAATTAGTGTCTGATTCATTTTTTCTTGAGATTCCCTTTGTTGTTTTGGGGGTTTTGGGGTATTAGGCATCATTTCTGAGTGTATAGGCAAAGTACTGGAATTATGCATATTTCGATATTATATTTTCAAATTACAGAAACAGCATATTATTTTAGTTATAGGACCTACCATTTTGAAGGTCCTATAGTCAGGATATGGTTCCTGGTTGTTAGTGGTCATGGTCCAAGAACTTGTATCATGAGTGCAATGAACCTTTCAACATATGTGATGTTTGAGAGTAAATTTGAGTAAATTGGTGTTCCTGATTGTCTTTTGGTTTTAGAATTATTTGCTTTTTATTACAACTACAAGTTTGTTTAACATTTTGGTTTTGGTGTCTGCTTCTGGTTTCTCTTGATATTGACTTTAACTCCCCGTTGGTTGCAGTCCATCTCCTGGGCTTGTATTTATCAGTCGTTTCAGAATTACTCTTAATAGGGAAATACTTGTCTTGTCTGATATTAGGACATGAGAAGTATGTAAGAAACATAGTACATACACTCCCAGGAGTGAAAGTTCACATTTGAGAATTAATTATTTTAACTTATGATGTTTTGTAGTTTTCTGATACTAATGCTAAGGCTGCACTATAAAGATTATAATAATCTTCAAAGTAGTGGTAGATAAGCAAGTTGTTATAACATCAAGAACAGTACTGTGACAAGCACTCCGATGGCAAGACCATCAAAGACACAGAGACAGAGTAAAGCCTTTCACAGTCCTAATTATCTTCCTCTGTGCTGTACCCCACTCAACAATTTCCCCTTATTTTCTGAGATGCACTATGTATGCCCCAGGGGTCTCCACTAGCCTTGGACCATCCTGAGCTTGTAAGGTGTAAAATAAATGTTCCAAGGGTTTGTGGAATGCAGAGCTTAACATACTTGTGTAAAATTTTGCTGTCAATCACCCATCCAGCCCCACTTAATATCAGGGTAATATACTGGCTACTACAGTACAGTTTACACCCATGACCATGACGATACTGTGATATTGCTTGCGAATCACATAGTGCATATGCAAGTTCATTCGCATTTGGGGCAATGATCTTTATGTGTGTGCTTGAATGCATCTTGCCTTAGCATCATCTCAAGTAGAGTGGAGGTGAAATTTGTAAAATCAGCGTTATATGTCATGTGTTGTAAGGCCGTTCAAAGTTTGGGTTAAAATTAGAGAAATGGATGGCTGTGACTTACCCAAATCATTGCTATCGCAAAGCTGAATTTTACATGTAATGTATACAATATTAATTTCAGCTGACAACACATGGCTCCTCCATGTAGATCAATTAATCACATAATGTACAAGATTTGTTATGACTATTATTTGATCTCTGTCAAATTGATCATTTTACGAGTTCATTGTTGTCTAGTGTTTCCATTTGGACTTTCCTGGTTTGTCCATGCTGATCTCTTCCAAGTTAAAAGAACTCCTTAGCTCGCCTTAATCCTGATGAAATTAATAGTGGTTTCTCAAATAAGAAAAAATGAAATGCTTTTCAAGTAGGACCAAATTTGCATCACTTTAAGATTTTTTAGCCAGTTAGGACCATTTTCCTACTCTTGAGGTGCTTCATAAATATGGACATTGATCCTTTTACCCAGTACCCTTTTTTATATGGAAAGCGCAGGTTTAAAAAACTAGGTACGCTTGCACATGCCTTTTTTTGTTTACATTATATAATACACAAAGTTTATGATATAGTCTACTAATGTATATTTATTATATTGTCAGTAATATATGTCAGTTACAACCTAAGGACTAATTGTCTTCAGTCCTTCCTAAAAAAATCCAAGGTCAGTTCAAAAAGATATTATCCCTTCAAAGAGTCCTGGGTTTGCCCCCCACTTTGTTCTCAGTGTGTCATATCCAGCATGACCAGAGGAGTTTTCTAATTACTTTGCCTTTGGATGAATAATGGAATATTCCTGAATTTTATTTTGGAAATCTCTAGAGAGAGAGAGAGAGAGAGAGAAAACATTTGGCATTGCTATTGTCAAGGGAGAATTCATTATGCATTTTTGCATCCAAGCTCACAATATATATATTTACATTTGCATATGTTCATTTAGCAGACACTTTTATCCAAAGCTACTTTCAAAAAAGGTCAACAGTTAGGAGTTTGTTTTGAAACACGTTAGGAAAACAAGTGAAGTTTTCTCTGGATCCTATAATTTAGCAATCATTAAACCAATTAAATCATAAGACCCATTAACTGTAAATACAGAAAGAACCTAGCATCAAAACCATTAGCGAGCAGAAAGGTATTCACAAAACAGGAAAGTCTTATTACCTTCTTAAACACACTGAGGGAGTCAGGTGCACAGATACAAGTTAATGGAAAATAGTTTATGTGTTGTTTCAATAATTTCATTTAATACATTCTTTTTTTTATGCTGCTGCAGAGTTGTAGCATATTGACAGACATGCAAGTAAGAATTTCATGGTACATTTGACAATACTACTACTGCTACTCTGAAGTCAACTGGTGTTCTAGGCTGGTTCCTTTTCTTGTCCCTGGTAGTGTCAAGATATCTAAAAACTAAAAACATCCCCTTAATCAATTAATTTGAATTCTATGAAGTGCCAAAAATACTTTAGAACTATTTCAGAAATCACAATCATTGCAGTAAAAGCATACTTCTCATACATCCTGTTTTGAACCATCTCATGGTCACCCATTCCAGCAGCAACCTTGATGAGATCTCACTTTATAGCAGATCATAATAAAGCACACATCCAGACTCACCTAATAAAGGGCTAGTTTAGATACAGAAGTTAACTTCAGATATACAGCTTGGAATTTGGGAGAAAAACTGCTATACATGGAGAATAAACCCTACAGACTCTGGAAGAATGTACAATATCCACAGATATAACTTCTGAGTCACAACTCAAACCCTGCAATGGAGCAGGTTTAGCCACTGCACCACTATGTTAACTTACGGCTCATAATGTAATCTAGAATTGGCTAAAATGGGTAAGATGTGATATCACTGAAATACTTCTAGAAGGGGACTCGTTAATTATTAATCATGTCACTCACTGGGGTACTGCGTGCCTTAGTAAACCATGCAACAAGCACCTATCTAGTGAGCTTCTTTTATTTATTTATATGAAAGTGTGATTTTCTTTTATGGCATGCTTCAGTCGTTTTCCTGTGTTCGAGTTTGTGCTATATGCTTTGTCATTTTCTGTTATTAAATTGTGGGATTTATGTTTAGCTCATATTACTTTTTACAAATTTTTTTCATTCCAGAGAACAATTGAAGTGTTCCCTTATAATGATAGTTTTGCTAATTGACGTATGATGCTTTTTTTGTAGGCAAATTTAAAGGCAGGATTAGCTAAGTAGTATTTTCAGCTCACTTGGAAAGTGACTGCTTTGGAATGTTTTTTGGAAACACACGGAAAAGCTTCTTATACTTTAAGTACTTGCATCGTAAAGTCACTTGTTAATAACTGAGATTCATCGTTTTCAGTAAACGCACCCCGATTCAGTTTTGGAAGAAATATTTACATTGTTGAATGTTGTAGACCAGTAGTCCCTTCATACTTAACTTGTTTTCTTTTTATTTTTAAAACTTCACTTTAACAATTTGTTCACTAAATTATTTCTAAAATGTTTCCTTTACAAATGTCAATTAACACATACAAAGCACCTGAACAGGCACTGTTAATTCACCTCGATTTACACCTTTGTGCTTCTCATCAAGTGATAGCTTTAGTAATATGTGCAAAAATGAAGGTGAAAATGTTTGACATGTAACCTTAGTAAAGTTATAGCAATCCATTCTAGTGTTTTAATAAAGAAAACGAAAAAGACAAAAAAAAAATCACCAATATCTTGCTAAGTTCCATAGAAAAGTAAAAAAAGATTTGAAGGGAAATTTCCACTTTGGAATCATTAAATGTAGAAGCAGCAAAATAACTTGAAATTGTCTGATGCTGTCAGAAGAATATATTTCTGACATGTTGTTACAGTAAAAGTTGATGATGTTACACCAGGTTCTATTTCCAGAATGCATTATCAGGAAATTTGGATGAAACTAAACTGACATTCAAAAATGTCTTTTATTTTATTTCATTTTATATTGCTACCCTGAAATTTTTACAAAGTTCCTCCTTTTTAAACCTGCCACTAGTATTTTCTATAAATGAATGTATGAGTATAGCCATAGATGTGAAATGAATGAAACTTAAAATGTTATTGTTCTTTTTTTAGTTTGGAAAATTAACTATACATACAGAAACTTTTGAATTTTGAACATTTATTATTTGAAAGCTAAATGCCTCATCATGAATTCAAGAGAAAAAAAGTGCTGTTAACATCACAGCACTTCGAGATCAGATATATATCAGATAATATTTTTTGCAGGATGTCCATTTATAGTGCATAACAAGCATCAGCCTAACTTGAAAAGTCATAGGGTGGACCAAGTCTTTCACTCAAAGTACGGTAAGACCACCAGTGGCATGGGTATTCAGATTTACAATGCAATACTCATGTAGCTAATAAGATAATTAGAATCAGAATTGACTTTATTGGCCAGGTACTAGGAATTTGTCTTGATAGTATTGGTGCAACATACAAGGAAAACACAAAATATAAAAGATAAATATAAGAAGATAAAACATAAAATGATAAAATGTGACAAGGGCAATACAACAATAGATAGTAGGATTAAAATGTCCAGGCAGTCTAGTGTGCAGGTACACAGACACTGAGAAGAAGTTCAGACCTGATTAGTAAAGTAACTGCATTTGGAAAAAAAACAGTTTTAGGTGCACAAAGGTGTTTGCTGAAGGGAAGTCTTTGGAACAGGTGATGCCCTGGGTCAGATTAGACTGTGAAGCCTGCTAAATCATGGCAAAATAAATAAGTGACCATATTGATTTTAGTTGCGCTTACATATACATATGAGTGATCATCTCAGAGAGACACTTTGAAGTCCCATGAGACTATTTGCACGTCATACCCTACTTACAAACAATTTCTCAGAGACACTTTAACGAACCATGAGACAAGGAAGTCAGAAGGACATCTGCTGTACAGGCTTTTAAATGATCGACGTGAAGCGCGACATGCAGGACACGCAGCTCGGTAGCAGCAGCTGCAAGCCAGCAGCTGATCCATCCGCATCTTCTTAGCATGCGTATACCCAAAATTCTTTTTATTTTCACTAATTACCTGTTGGAATTAAAAAGAAAATACAGCTGCCTATAAAATTGTGTCTTCTAATGACCATCATAAAACCAAATGTCACTCAATAGGAAAACTGCAAATTAATCTATGGCAGGAATATTTACTGATGGACAATTATATGTAGCATATTCAATATCAAGGAGCTCTGGTAAACTAATTATATTAACCCCAGTAAAAAGTCTTTACTTTTCATACATCCAATGAACCGATAGCACTATTACTGAGGCCCACAGTTTATATACGTATAGTATATAAAGGGTGATTTAAAGTCCTAATTACAACTGTCTCCCTTTTTGTAGACAAATGGGAGCAATTTTATGTGGTTAGAAGAATTCTAAAAACAGGTCACAATGCATTCACTTCAAGGCGGGTAATGTGCTGCCATTAACACCAAGTAGCGATAGAAACTAGAAAAAAAGAAACTGTAATGGCAATTAATCCATATAAGAGAGTAAAATGAAATAACTTTACAAGTAATTTTAGCATGATTATATAATGCTAAAATAACACATCTGCATTTCTAATTTAAACACCGACACCAATGCCCCTTCTCTAACATTGACAGGCAGATCATTCCAGAGTTTGGGGGCCCTATAGCTAAAAGTCTCTGCCTCCTACACTTGTTTTATTTACCCATGGAAATTTGAAAAGGTCTGAATTTTTGGAAAATTTCAAAACAAAATAAAATGTAATAAATATGTCTGAAGTCACCAGTTCCTAAAAGTAGCATCTACTAAGTTTCAAAATAGCAACATCTGTCGGTCATTGTAGGTGGACAGGGCAATTTAAACAAGACTAAGTGTGCAGTAGGATTTACAGTGAAATGATTGAATTCTCTGTGATGAAAAGAGTGTAAACATAATATGTAAAAATAAAAAACAAGCTCAAAAACAGGGCAACAGGAGGCCTGCTTAAACAAGGTATAGATTAACTTTCAATTAAGAGCTTGCTTGAAGACAAAAACTATAGAAGTCATTATGGCTCTCTGGGAGCAAGGCTTAACAACTCTAATTTTTCTGTATTCCAAGCATTATCAACTTATTTGAGAAAAGCTTTCTCAATTATTAAACCATTTTTTTTTTGTTTGTCAAATCCACCTGTAATTAAAATTATGTTTTATCCTTACAGCTGTAGTAAAGACATGACCTTCAAAATCCTTACAGCAGGAATAAAACATTTTTGTTTTTCTTCTTGGGGCAATGAGGTCTCTTGAATTCCATTCCACTCAACCTTTCAGTCATTTAATTGATTTGATTATTTGATTCAATGGATGCATTTAACACTTCGGTAGGGCCAAACATATTTTGATTATCTGTTACAAGTATTCAGTATTTCCAGCTGAACAAATAACTAGAACAATTGGGATGAGGCTTTCCAGCAAAAATGAAAACCAGAGGATCCAATGCTCTGCAGGATTAAACATGCCAATCCCTGCCTTCGGAGACTGAATAAACAGATTGCTGTGCTAGCATGTCTGGCTAAGTAAAGCACTGTGCACATTTTGCTTGTGCTGAAATGGAACCAAAAAAAACCCCAAAGAATCAGTTATGTTTTATGTATTTTATCAAGTCCACTTAAGCATATACACATTTGTTTCTTTCACTTATAGTACAGTATGCAAGGCACATCATAACTAATGATATTTTTTCGGAAGACAGATATAAGATTATACTTGAAAGTGGGTATAACAAATATACAGCTGGAAATAAACTTTTCATTTCTGTAATAGTGACTTGAAACAGAGTCAGTAATAATATGTGGACCTCAGGTATTTTACAACAGGGAAGGATGAAGGATGTTAACATTATACAAAGTTATTGTCTGTTATACCTTCATTGTTATCACCCTTTAATTTAATATTGTTTTCTATCAGTATGCTGCTGCTGGAGTATGTGAATTTCCTCATGGGATTAATAAAGTATCTATCTATCTATCTATCTATCTATCTATCTATCTATCTATCTATCTATCTATCTATCTATCTATCTATCTATCTATCTATCTATCTATCTATCTATCTATCTATTCAGTTATTCTGCCTTTTGTAACAAACCATTGTCATGTCATGAGGTGACTGGCTATGTGCACATCGTGTTTCCTGGATCTATGATTAGGGCTGCAACAAATAGCTACATTGAAAAGAATTAATCTATTCTAAACTATTTTGTCAGTTAATATACCAACTTATTTTCACCAAATAATTCAAATAGGCACATGGATGTGTGCTGTATTTAAATACTGACTAGAATTTGAAAGCATCATCATTTGAAAAATAACACTAAAATAACTCCAACAAGAAGACAAACAAGATGATGGTAATCATAAAATATTTATGTCAAAAAACCTAAAAGTAAAAAAAAAAGATGATTTTCATTAATAATGGACTTATTAACATATGTTGATGTCAGAAGTACAACATGAAACAATGCCAGATAATTAGGCTTCTAATACTCATGTTACTTGTATTTTTTTTAAAATCCATCTTAATTTGGGGTAGCTGTTATTCATAGATATCATGAATATAGCATAAAGCAGCTTAATAATGTTTGAAAAGTATAAATCATATAACCTGAAATCATATTGGAGGGGACAGGTAGCTCTTATCTCTTGAAGAGTAGACTGACCTAATACCAATATGCTATACTTTTGCAGCTGCAAATTATTAAATAATTATACTGCGTGTTAAACTTTTCTGTAAAAGTTATTGTTTGGATTGCTGACTTTGGTAGAGTTTCATGCTTTGTTATGAATAGTACAATAGCTGACCAATGAGCATTTTTTTTAAATTCCTGTTACTTGATATTGCCATCACCACATTTAAACATTTATTATTTATACAAAAAAAAGGTGATAAGCAGGACTGACAATATGCATGTAAGTCCATTTGTTCATCGCAATTTTTTAGTTCTTCAAAAGCAACCTAATAGATATCTTAATCAATTGAGAAAGTATGCATTAATAATTCATCAAAAATAAAGTGCAAAAGGTTCTGAGCAACACCCAAATGACTTCACTCAGAAAAGTTCTGCTTATAAAATTACTTTCAAATTGTTTCTGACATAGGAAGCGAAGTGAAGTGGGAGAAAACCTTTACACTCAAAGCACTTCATATTCAGCATCCACTATAACTCTTCAAGGGTTCGCTGCCAGCGCCGATTTAAGAGAGAATGTGAGAAGAGCCCAGAACCTTTATATTAAAGACATGTGTACCCTTTTAAACATTAAAACCATGATTTTGCTGGGCTGCATATTCTGCATAGTTTTGCAATCTAAACTGCAGTGGAAATTGTTGGTTTTTGGAAAGAGAACACTTCCTAGCAGCAGCTCCACCATGAGCGGAAAGCTAGCTGCATTTTACTGTGCCACAAATTCTGTTTCTATTTGGATCAACTGCGTCAACTGCTATGGATTAAAAAAAATATTCAACCTGATTGCTTATTGAATGTGATTGATTTTCAGTTTAATGACTTTAGAAAAATAAAGTTTATAAAGTTGACCTATATTTATATAGAATGTTGTTGAGGCTCAATTTGGACAGCTGCTGATAAGTAGTCTTTCTTAGTTACAAGGCAGTTAAAAAGTTACCGGCCATGGCAAAGGGTGAAAATGCATTTCTGTCCAAAGTAAATCTGACAAGTACATTTAACATGCTATGCTATCATATTTAGCTAGCATATGCACTGGAACATTTACTTCAGTTCACTCGTAACAATAGTGGCAAATGACAAGAGCACTTAGCAAACAGTTTATCTGTTCTGTCAGAAGTATTACCATGGCCGTAACTTTTGTCTCAATGCTAATTACTAGCATGAATTTCTCAAGTTAACCAGCAAAACCACACTAAAAGAACTATTGTTGACCAACTAAATAAGAGTAAGTAGTTTACTTACAGTATTGCTGGCTTGTCCACTGTTATACTTCCTCTTTAGGTGTTCATGCTGCTGTTGTGAAACACCATCTTGTTTTGTACACAATGAACAACCATTTTCCCAAGTTTTTGGGTGAAATACTCTCACACAGGCGAGAATGTTTCTGAATGTGGTACAACTACCACCAAGACTAGCCGACTCAAAAATAACACAGAGTGTTGCGGTATACCAGCATGTGGTGGAGGTGGAGGTACAATTAATTGCTTACGAAAATATAATTTGATCAAAATTTTTACTTGATTAGTATATTACATCAACCTTGTTTGGCTAGCCACAGTGGATTTAGAAAGTATCCCGACCCCTTTGCACTAGCAGAAATTAAGGGCAAGTACATTCAAAATTCAATTCAGGAAGCCAAGTTTTATAAGAAGAATCTTAGAAGTTCTGATTCTGAATACTGCATCAATCTCCGGATTCACTCCGCTAGACTGCCTTACACACCTGCGCCTCTCTGAAGTCTGAGTGTTCCGTATTTATTTAAAATCGCACATCACCAAGGACATTTCTCATCACAAATTTTAATAAATTTGTTTCTTATTTGTCATTATTGTGTATTGAGTGATGCTTGATGTGGGGAAACTTTAATTTCAATGATTTTAGGACATGGCAGCAAAACAAATTGTGAAAAAAAGTCTGAAAACTTTATGAATCACCAAATGATCACAATAGGTCATTCAGATAATGTTACAGCTTGTCAAGGTTTCAGCTTTAACTACCTCAGAGTTTATTCAGAATTTCTAGGATTCTTCTTGTGAAATTTTGCTTCTGGATTCCATTTTGATTGAACTTGTCCTTAATTTCGCCCAATGCTGTTGAATACATGATTCACTATTAAACAGTAAGAATTCTTATGAATCAGCTGTTTATATTCCTTAAAGTAATATGAATTCGTGGATTAGGTTTCCACATAGTTCAAGACTGAAAGGTTTAATTCCCTTATTATATGTTGCACTTCTGCACATTAGATCGCTTGCTTTTGCAAATATTCATCTAATCCAGTTGTCTATATCCTGGGCATGCATATTTAAGCAGAAAGCTCAAGCCCATGTTAGGATCTTTAGTCATAAGCTGGGGACAAACCCAGGACAGGACATCACTGAGTCACATATAACATCCTGTTGTTAGTATACGTGAGAATAATGGACCATTAGAAGTCAACATAACAATCATGCTTGTGTGAGTTTTCTCCTCTGGATATTGTGGATTTCCCACTATATTACTCAACTACGCAGGTTGGCTTAATTAGTGATCTTAAACATGATCAGTGTAGGTGATTGTGTAATGTGTTTTACTAATGAGCCATAATAGACTGGTTCCCACCTGGTGCCCTATCCTACTCAGATGGGCACAAGCTCCCTGCAACACTGTGTTAGAAAAGCAAAGAACAGGATGGATTAGTCATTTCCTTTGCAGTATTTTTTCTACTTCATATTTTGTACTATTTATACATTAATATATTAAACATTTTAACGTAGTTTGATGCTACATTGTAAATTTAAACTACATGGCTCTCTCTAAAACCTGCCTACAGGTTTCTAGTTAAAAAATACATTCCAATAAAAATGAATGTTAGCTTAGTTAAAATGTGGTATTTTTCAAGTTGAAGATGCCTTTTCAGCCATGGAATACATTAGCATTCATCTGAAAATGTATTCTTAATTTAAGAATTTTTTATATATTTAAAAAATACCATGCCTGTTCTTCTGGTTTCAAATAAGGTCTACGGGGCATTGATGCAAATCTGAAAAAAGCCTCAAACATGCCAAATACATCACTTTTTAAGCCAATAATGTTCTCTAGTATTGATCTGCATCTTCAAATTGCATGCATATTGTAAAACTGCACATCAATGTCATTTTAGGATAAAAAACATTTGGAGATTCTGAATTTTTAAAGGAAGTCTAGCTATTTTCTTCATATCCTTACCTGTCTCTCTGTAGCATAGATTCCTGTAATTTGTTTAGGTAGTCCTGCAATTGCCCTATCCAAACACATTTGCTCCACCAATACAATTTCTTCAAAAATATTTTTATATGCATATATGTTTTAATCCAAGTGTTTTACATTATAAGAATAAACTGAAAGAAAATTACTGTTTTGTGAAAAATGTAAAATATAAGTTGACAGCCTTTGACTGCAAATTAACTTTTTTTATTATTACTATTGCTGCCTCGACTCAAGTCCCTCACTCATCAGCTTCATCTTTTCTACTGTTTAGTTCAGTGGTTTAAGAACTGCCTCCGTATATGTCTGGTCACCCACCAACATCATCAAATGTGTAGGCTTAACCTACCAACATAGTCACACATCAGTCTTTGGGCAGTTTTACATTATCTAATGTTCATTTTGGTAACTAAATGCCAATTAGCTTATTTATGCTGCCCAAAAAAAAAAAAAATGGATTATACAGTTTTGGAAAAATATTGCATTATATCACAAAGTCACCACCTGCCTGATTTTGGGTAATAACATCATTCATGCACCTGTTTCGGCCATCTAGTGACAGCTAGCGAGGACAACGTTAAGCACGTGCATAATACAGTAACAAGAACTGAACAAAAGTTATAAGAATACATTTAACTCTGCACGTATGGTGTAAATTTAAATAAATGCAGTTTAACATCATAGGGAGACAGTGATTATCACAACAGCATTGGTTGGAAGACAGGAAGAAAACATGGTCATCTGTATGCCGGTCCTCTGCAGGACACTACAGGTATTGCACAGTCAATTAGGAAAGAGTTTGCTGAGTGCAATCCAGTAACAGAAACTTTTAAATAAACTCTCTCTTTAGTTTTAATCTAGTTATTTAAAAAAAAAAAAATATTTAGAAACAGTAAGGCACATCATCTAGTGTGCATACCTTGAACCATTAGTGTCTCAGATTGGAGATGGAAAAAGGGGTAGGATGTTACTTGATGCTACAGTATTTGAAGGACTAAATCTATTTTCTTAATTAAAAAGTATTCCTGACACTTTTCTAGTATTCAGTGTCAAAGTAGGTATTCATATAGAGTAAAGCACAGTCACTCACTCCAATCAGTCAAATAAGTGTCTATGTTAATAACTTTTGTTAATGTCTTGTCACTTGATTGAAAGCTACATGCATGCCTAATTTGTCCCTCAATAACAGTCATCAGACAACAAAAGCATGTGCATGCAAGAGGATAAAGGCAGTAGCATTGTGGTATTGTGAAAAAAATGCATAACTTTTTCAAAATTATGCTTTTTTTTTTAAGTGGCTGGAATAAGCTTCTGCAGTCAGCATCAACTTCATTATTTTAGTGGCCTTGTTAGAGGTCACCTAAGCTATAATAGTCATTCTTGAATTTGCATGGCTCTATTTATATTCATTTTATTTATTTGTATTATATGAAATATGGGTGTCAACATATCCATGTTTAATTAATAACATTTCTTCTTGGCTTTGGGATTACTAAGCCCTGGTTTAGGCTAAGATTTTTGTCTGGATTTAAGTTGTAATTTTATCTCGAGCTGTGCACATAAACACCCACACACTACAACTTACACTTATTTGGAATTGCAAATTCATTTAACTGGCATGTTTTTCAGGATGTGGGAGGAAACCCCACATTCACTTGTGTGGAAGGTACAATCTCCGTATGAAAAATGGGATTCAAACCCAGCAAATAAGATCTGTGCTAGTGTGCCTCCCAACATACGAGCGACTCATCTACAAAATATTCAGTTTAGTAGCAAGCAACATTTCCATGGCTATTAGCAGATGTCTCTGTTTTTCACTGTGCTAACCAACTCTAGATTTGTGCATGGTTTTCTGCTATTTTACTTCATTTATATGAACACTACATCCAGCACTGGCACTGAGCAGACAGCTGAACAGAACCGTATCCTTCATCCATGAGAAATAGTGTAGAATCATTGCTTAAATATATTACTTCCAGTTTCCTTTTGTTCTCATACATACTTCATAAGTCTGCAGGGTTTGTTCCTGCCTTGCACCCTGTGCTGGTTGAGATTGGCTCCAAGAACAGGCATGGCACTTTTTAAAATTCACTTCTAAACTTATCATTTAAAAACTGTTATTTTAAAAATATTATAGATCTTAAAGGGAGTCACAGATCACTGCTTACTTTATTTTATGCTTCTTCTTTTTCCATGACTTGAAGAAACTGAAAAACATGAACTAATTATTATTTTGGAAGTTAGCAGTTTCTGTAATAAATTAATCCGTACTGATTTGAAATTCTGAAGACAGATTCGACTTGTCTCATAACATGGAAGAACTATATAAGAAAGGGGAGAGAATGCTCTTTTTTCTTAGAAGACTGCATTCCATTAATGTGGACAGAGGCATCATTTATATCTTCTACAATTCTGTTATGACCAGTGCAATTTTGTACGTTGTGTTGTGCTGGGCCAGTAACACCACTTCAAGACAGGCTCAATGAATCAACAAACTCTTTTAAAGGGCAGGCTTAGTTATGGGACACACACTGGACCCCTTGGAATTAGGAGAGAAGGAGAGAAGTAAAGCAAAACTGAGTGCTATTTTGAACAATGCAACACATTTTCTCTCTACCATACTAAAAATGAGGACTTTTATCCAACCAATTATTCAGCTGAAGTGCATCAAGTAACTCACCTAGGGCTCCTTTATACCAACAGCAATATACCTGCATAATGCCTCACTGGGACTGTGACCGCTAAATCAGAAATTTTCTTTATTTATCATTCTGGTGTGTGTTCAGATCATAGCGTGTG
The DNA here is from genome assembly GCF_016835505.1 of Polypterus senegalus. NCBI lineage: Eukaryota > Metazoa > Chordata > Cladistia > Polypteriformes > Polypteridae > Polypterus > Polypterus senegalus. The sequence continues at coordinate 145,442,410 of NC_053159.1, read as the reverse complement.
TGTTTGTATCTATCATACAAAACATCTATCAATCTACTACATAGTGCCTTTCATATCTATCTATCTATCTATCTATCTATCTATCTATCTATCTATCTATCTATCTATCTATCTATCTATCTATCTATCTATCTATCTATCTATCTATCTATCGCACTTCTGTAAAAAGTCAGATTTCCTTCTGGGGACAAATAAAGTTTTATCTATCAAGTGGAAATCCTTCAGTCTGTCAAACATATTTGCATAGTATGTTACTAACTTTACCCAAGGCATGGTCCAATCACTTGACAGGGAGTATCTATATGATATATATAGTGTGATGGATGGCCGGCTGTTTATCCTGGCCAATACCCCCAAGCCGCCAGGTGGAGCCCTCCTTGCAGTGTGGAGGTCCCCAAAAGACCAGCAGGGCATCATGGACATTGTAGTTTTTATACACAGCCCTGCTGGATGCCATGGGGGCCAATAGGGGATGCTGCAGGGAGGAATAACGACTATTTTCCCTACGCCCCGGAAGCACACATGGACAAGGGGAATGACAGGCTTCCGGGGTGAAGAAAAGGACTTGTACCTGACCCGGAAGTGATACAGGATCACATGGACTGGGGATTGAGAACACTTCCGAGTCAGGCTATATAAAAGGACTACGAGAGCTCCCAGACGGCGAGCTGAGCTGGGTGGAAGGGTGGCAACGCGTCTGGGAGTTGGAAGATTGATTTATTGTTATTGATTGTGAGTGTTTATGAATATAGTGGAGGAGAGGGTGCTTTGTGTTACTAAATTGCTTTGGGCAATTTAGTAAAGTCAAATCTTGGACTTTTACCTGGTGTCTGGAGTCGTGAACAGTGGTTCAAGGGAGCGATAGCACCCCCTAACTGTCACAGTAGCTATATCCTATATAAAGACAGCAAGATGATAGGAGATGAAGCTCAAAAGCTGTCTGCGGAATTTTATCATCATTGTGGTCTTTCCTGAAAGCTTTAAATGCAGAAACAGTTATACAAGAAGAGGAATAAAAACACCTTGCTTTAAATTCAAACAAGCAGTTTTTAAATAATGTGAAGGAGTATCATAAGGCTGCACCAAATATAGGCCAAATATCTTAGAGATGAACGCAACAGATATTTTACAGATGAAGAAACTTGAATCACTATCTACAACTCTCTTCACAGGATGCGAGAATATGTTTAGAGTATTCAGAAGCTGCTTCTAGGGGGTTCTTTCACATATACACATAAAGCACACATGTTTAACTTAAGTCTTGAATCAATTCATTTTAACCATCTTGTCCTTAATTATAGGACGTAAAGGTTTAATAATCTAATAAGCATTATCAAACTGAAAGCTGTTCTTGTCTTCACACTATGCATCATACGTAATTATTTATCACTGGAAGCTAATCAATGGTGTCCTCACCATATGTTTTCCTAATTGCATATTTTAGTATATCAAAGTTATTTGAAAGAGTGGCAGAGTATCATAGATCTGCATGCTGCTTATGAAATTGCCAAGAATTCTCAATGAATGCTCTGACCTCAATGTATTGTTTTAGTTGACAAAAGATTTACAGCGTCTGCATTAATTTCTCTTTAAGTTTCTCTCAGAAACAACATTTGATTAACAAAATCATTGTGCTCATCGGTCAGCTGTCTTTCAGATTTACATGACAAGAGAAAAATCTATTGACATAATAATATGGGACTTAGATCTGTGTTCTGTGAAAAGACAATGGCAAGACATAAGATAAATAAATTAGTGGCAAATTTTGCTTAGTCTCATGTTCAGAAGTATCTGATAACAATTTTTTTATTGCCCAATTAAAAAATGTACAACTCAAAATGCTCACAAACACAAAGTGATAAGCATTCATTGCATTTTAAAGCTATTGATCAGTGGCAGAGAAAATAGAATAAAACTGAGAAAATGCCATGGTGGTCTGAATGCAAGAGGTTCGCCTCTTCTCCGGGCATTATCGCTATCCTATATCAGTTTATGCATTTTATGGGAAAGTCAAGCTGTTAGGTGTAGGATTTATAATTGCTGTCCAAAACATCCACTAAGATTTAAGGTTGTGATCATTGTGGAGGACTGCCGGCTTCCTGCTCCGGCCCTCACCCCCAGGCCGCCAGGAGGAGCTCTCCCGACAGCAGGATCGTGCCCCGAGTTCCAGCAGGGCCTTATGGACTATGTAGTATTTTTACACAGCCCTGCTGGGTACCTTGGGGGCCACGATGTGGGGGGGGCTTATGGGCTCTTTTGTGCCTTATGAACCGGGAGTATGTCACGGTCATGTGACGGGAAGGAACGACGTGCTCCCGGGTTGAAGTAAAGGACTGATTGCCCTGACCCGGAAAGAATAAGGAACTGTGGACTGTTGGGACAGGAAGACCTCTGGATCAGGGGCTATAAAAGAGCGGTGCCTCAGTCCAGACAACGAGCTGAGCTGGGAGGTAGAGGAGCAAGTGTCATAAGAGGAGAGTTTATATATTGGAGAGAATAGTGTTGTTTTGAATGAGTAGTGTGGAGGGTGCTTTGTGCACATTGTTATTAAACAATAAAGAGTCTTGGGCTTTTACCTGGTGTCTGGAGTTATACCTGAGGGTTCCAGGGAGCACTAGCGCCCCCTACTGCCACACAGGCGTAGTCGGTAGGATTTTCTGGCCGTCTGTTTGCAGGAGACCTGCATTAAAAATAAAATTCGGTTGGGCAGACAGCCCTAAGGAAGACTCTCGTCAACACACTGAGGTGCAAACACCACCCGCTACTGAAAACGCTATGGCGGTGAGCGTCATTCCAATTCAGACCGTGATGGGGAAGAAGACGGGAGAAAAGAAGGTCAGTACCCACGGGGTATGGAACATGACCGACGTCGAAATGTCCTGGACCTACCTGACCGGGAGCGCGGAAGACTGAGAGCTAATTCAGGCCGAGCGAGCCCGGGCAGCGCAACTATCCGGACACGGCCAGCGATCGACTGCATCAGATTCCCTAGATGCACCGGGGATATCGCTGCCTGCTACGGAGGTAAGCGCAGGTAAAACACCCGACGTTTCGGGTTTGTATCTGTCATGTTTTGCAGACGGCCGCAGACAGACTATCAGCGGCGTCTCGGATGCCTACCTCGCGGTCTGGCAAAATGGCCGCGGCTCTCAGAAAGCAGTCGACGACGACAGACTGGTCACCCGCGGTGGATGCCGGGATGGTGAAGGTAACCCGGAGTCCTCCAACGAGGCCGGTCGTCCACTGACAGGTCCGAGCCTCCTGGAAGGGGTGGGGAAGGCGAGCAAAGCAGCACCGAAACAAGCTGCAACCGTCAAGGAGGGACGGGTTGTGGCTGAAGGGTCTACAGTCGTGAAGGAAAAGGCAGATCTCAGCTGGCTTGTAGTAGCCAGCCGTCCCCCTGTGGACTCCAAGTCCCAAGAGCCTTTGCGCGACCCAGCTGAACACGTGCCAGGAGGGGACGTGCTCATTGGTTCCCGGCCGGAGGGTAAGTGAAACGCGGATGCGCAAACAACGCCGGCCGTAAACATTAACTGTGTGGACTTACGGGGGCTCGAGGTACTTTGCAGGAGTTTAAAGAACAGAAGGAACATGTGAAGGAATTGGGAGCGACAGCAGCAGCACCGTTGGAGGGTCTGTGGGACTTTGTGCAGCGGCTGGGCCGGGAAGCTCCAGTGATGATCGATGTGGGAGTGCAGGTGAGTCCGTCCCGTGTTGTAGAGTATAAGGGGACACAGTGCGATCGGGCACTGCAGAGGATGAGTAGCGGTTGTCAAAGCACCGTGTGCCCGACAAGAGACTGGAGCACGATGACCGAATGGTCGGGGACTGGAGCAAACAGCCCGGGGCATGCGCGTGACGTGGCTTTCCGGAGCAGTGCAGCCCTCCAGAACCCGACCGGTCTTAAGTGCGGGGTGGTGCTGGTGACAGGAGTGCCGGGGCAAGCGCCGCTCACGCCGATGCAGCTGAACGGTGCTGTTCATCTGAGCAATGCGGTGCTAATCACGCCGCATCCGGGTAAGCGGAAGGTAATGGGTGTGCAGACAGCAAAGAGGCCCTCCTCTTCCCATAGGGAGCCTCAAGCTGAGCACAAGCCCCAGATTAAGCAGGAGATCCCCAAAATAAAACGTGGGTCTCCTGACAAGACAGAGGGAAGGGCTAAGAGCTGCAAAGCGGCCATAAACCCCTCCTTGGTAGAGAAAGGGGCGGAGGTGACGCTGACGGAATTCCTGAGGTGTTTCTGGTCTCGCAGAGGGAGACACCCAGGAGGACATCGTCGGTGTTAACAACTGCCGTTGGCTGGCCCACGAGTGGCGAGACTGTACTCGGAGGACAGGGGAGTGGGTGGATAAAGGATACACCGTTCCCCCAAGGATCGCTGGGAGACATGGACCACGCAGCCAGGGTCCGGCTGACGCGTCCTCTTGGAGGAGGATGTCCCTCGCGGGGCCAGACGCTCCGCCCCAGTTGTCGTGCTCCTGCCCTCACCCCCAGGCCGCCAGGAGGAGCTCTCCCGACAGCAGGATCGTGCCCCGAGTTCCAACAGGGCCTTATGGACTATGTAGTGTTTTTACACAGCCCTGCTGGATACCTTGGGGGCCACCAGGAGTCGCTGTGGGGGGGCTTATGGGCTCTTTTGTGCCTTATGACCCGGGAGTACGTCACGGTCATGTGATGGGAAGGAACGACGTGCTCCCGGGTTGAAGTAAAGGACTGATTGCCCTGACCCGGAAGGAATAAGGAACCGTGGACTGTTGGGACCGGAACACCTCCGGGTCAGGGGCTATAAAAGGGTGGTGCCTCAGTCCAGACAATGAGCTGAGCTGGGAGGTAGAGGAGCAAGTGTCTGGGCGAGGAGGAGAGTTTATTATTGGAGAGAATAGTGTTGTTTTGAATGAGTAGTGTGGAGGGTGCTTTGTGCACATTGTTATTAAACAATAAAGAGCCTTGGACGTTTACCTGGTGTCTGGAGTTATACCTGAGGGTTCCAGGGAGCACTAGCGCCCCCTACTGCCACATCATACTTTTAGATATTGTATTATGTAGCTGTTATTATTGTTATAGTTTTATTTTATTCCACTAACCAGTATCTATTTTGTTTTAATGAGCGATGCCATATTGCAGTGTTTAAGCACCTGTGCCTCCATATTGTTTTTAGTAATCTCTCATTGCTGGTCACTTGTGCATAACATACAGTGCCATTGTAAGGAACAGACAGAGTCTATGCCAAGATCATTGTTAATAATGTAACCAGGATATTGAAAGAGCTAAACAAAGGGAGAAATAAATAGTTTAAAAGAGATAAAGGTCTCTACTGCAAGTAGTTTTTGGAGATTAAAGAAAGAAGTCAACATCAAAACCCAAAGGAGAACTTCAGCAGCCAATCTAACCATGAAACAAATTGCAAAGGAATACTCCTCCAAAAAATTATATATTTTTTGATGTTACTTACTCCATGTAGTTTATAGCGGTGGCCAAGAATTTATTTTTGTAAAAAAAAAGATAAAAAAACATATGTTGCTTGGTTGCATAATCCACATGTCATTTATACTGTTGTATGTTCAAAATGTGTTTTTTTTTGGCTAAAATATTTTAAGATAGTTACTTCTGGAATAAACAATGTATAATATAAACAGGAAACAAAACTTCATGAGAAAGATTTGTTTTGAGTGAAGACCTTTTCCCTCATTCATTGGTCAAGAGTCCTGTATTCGACTCAAAACATCTTTCCAATGATCCTTTAGTTTTCTTTTTATGGTTTATGCTGTTATGTGACACAAGTAACATAAAAAATTTTTTCTTAATTTTAAATGGATTGTTTTCAATTTTTTTTCATTGTCCAGCAATGGTCACTATTACTGTGGGTCCTGTTCTATCAGAAAGTTTATGTCCTTTCTCCACAAAAACATCAGATACATTTTTTTTCTTGGCCACCTCCATAAATGATATGGGGTATTTAACATGTTAAAAATATATGCTATTATTGGAGTATTGCTTTAACCTAAGTAAAGTTGAGCACACCCAACAAAGATTTGTTTTGAAAATCCTAAAACAAGGATAACCAGAGGCGGTGCCACCATCTTTACATATACACGCAGTGATGATGTCACACATCACAAGATCAGGGTCACATGACCTAAAACACCAAATGAAATTATGACCTCACCAAAATGGCAACAGCATGCTAATTCTGTCAAAAAATAGTAAACATAAAAACCATACAACTCAAACTGATTTGTGAAATTAATAAAAAAATGAAAAATAATAAGATTCACAACAGTCATCACATCACACCTATTTAAGATGGCAGTGTGCATTGCTATGCATCCAAATGTCGGGATTTTCTACAAAAGGAAATTAAAAAGCTACTAGTAGACACTGCAGATTAGGTTTGGTTTCTTGTAATTATTTTAATTTGAGAACCCTGCTTGTTGTTTTTGAAAAGTCTCTAAAAAGATAATTTCATTTTTAGATGATCTTTTTTTCTTTTACTCTTACTGAGTTTCCATTAACTGATTTTACAATACAGTATAACATTGTACTTGCTGTGTTCATTTCATATGATTGGGTTGTGTTTTGTTATGTTCTGTTTTTTAAAGAAAATAGTATTTAATAATACTCTTTGTTCAGCCCTTTTGGCTTGTATGCATTACACTTACAGTCTGCTTGTTTCGGGTGAGGACTGAGGTCCAGTGCTCTCATTAGTTTTAACCACTGTTCCATCTTGATGTTGTTTATTAGGATGAAGAAACACTAAGAATGGAGGACATCCTTTCTGTTATCGAGAGAGAAGGAGATTCAATTGCTGTTATTCTGTTCAGTGGAGTACAGTACTATACAGGACAACTTTTTGATATGCCTACAATTGTCAAAGCAGGTCACAAAAAGGTACAGCCATTTAATTTTTTGCATGTTATTTTAGCAATGTGTTAATTTTTGCCTTCTTTTCATTTTGATATAAAAGCACAGATACAGTACATTATTTTGTACATATCAGATGTGTTTACCTTGGTGTGCATGGAACATAGTGATCAATTAAGAAACAGAAAATGAAAATTCAATTAATTTAACTTTAATATGTAGAACTATGAAATTATTCAGTTGGTTTTGTTAGAATTTGGTGGAGCATTGAAAGATAGTTGTAATAATCCAGCATAGGTATAGAATATACATTTATTTATATAAATTTTGTTTAAGTGGTAGTACTGAGGTTAGTATTGCTTCCCCACAGCTCCATGACACTGGGTTTGAAACCTGGTCTGGTCACTGTGTGTGCAGTGCTCACGTTTCTCTATATTACCTGCATGAGGATTTCAGTGTTTACCATGGATTTTTCCTAACATTTTGAAAATAAGTATGTCAGTCTCTAGATTCTGTGGTTGTGCATGGATTGTACAAACTACTGACTGAAATGTTATGCTCTCTAAAAGTATTTTTTGTAGCCAGGGTGTATTGGGAAACATTAATGTCAAACTGAAAACCAAAAGCTAAAGTAAGTTTGCAAAGTAAAATACCTAACAAGCTTTTCCTAACAAAGCATTTAGTTTTGCCTGAAATCTGGATATCTAACTGAGGCCACTGCCATTTGTCGTGGTAGCGTTTTAAGGGATTCATCACTTTGAGGTAAACAGAACAAAGTAAAAAACTTTAGGCCACAATGCAAATAATATTAATTTCTCCCTGGAACATTCTGCCCCCTAACTTGCATCATATATACCACCAAATCTCCGACTTTAAGATCAAAGGGGCCACATCGGTAACAATTTTCTACTCAAGTTTTAAATAAGAATTTTAACAATTTCTTAACCTCCAAACTTATGAAGAGATATGCATTCTCTTATTTCAATAATAAAACAAAAAACATATGCACATTTTTCCCCATGACTAACATGTTTCAACATTTTTATAAGCCAAGTCTTTGTGTTTAATTGCTCCTCTTCCACTCCTTATCCTGGTGATGGTGGGTAGCGGCTGAACTGGGGAAAGGTAAGATGCTGGTGTGATTTTTTTCTGTAGGTTTTGCAGCATTGTCAAAACTGCCTCTTACCCCTTCATTTGGCTATATTGGCAAAAGACTTTTTTCTGTTTCTCCTTACAGTTCCATGTGCCCCTTTAACCAAGTAGGAACATGGAGAATGATGTGCTGATATCATAGTCCCTTGAGACTCAGTATCAGTCCCCACAAATTCTGTCCTGGACCAAGTGAACACAGACTTCTTGCGTGGTGTCTCTTGTTGAAGTTTGCCACATCCTTATCTTTCCTCTCCCTCTCTTTCGTGACTACAATAGATAAATCCGGTATTTCTGGGACAAACATGGAAAGAACCTGAGGCACCAGAGTGCAAAGTCTGCACCCCATTAGTAGCTGTGCAGGGCTATAGCCACAGGCTAGTGGTGTTGCTCCATATGCAAAAAGTGCCAAATAAGTATCTTGTGCCTTATGAAGCACATTTTGTTTTGATTGTCTGGACATGGTGCTGCCTCTCAATTACTCTGAGGCAACTTTGGCCTTCTTATGAAAAAACGAGCAAAGCTAGATCCAGAATATTTGAGGACCATTACCTGAAAACAAAATTCTAGGAATGCCATACATGGCAAAGATAGACTTGTATTTGATCTTGTCTGAGCCAGCCTGGCAATTTCTACAAATTGGAAGAAATAGGCTACCACTAATAAGTAGCTGTGACCATTCAGTAAAAAAAGATGTCTGCACCAGGTTTTTGCCAAGGTCTCTGGCAATTCACTAGGCATTAATGGCTCTGCTGGAATAACACACTCTTTGACACAAACTCTACAGTTATGCACTAGTTCATTTAATTGCTCACTTAATCCCAGTCACCATACAGTCTCTCTAGCCCTCTCTGTGTATTGTGTGTCTCCCTGATGCTCATGCAGTTTCTCTAAAACCATGATTTGCAAGGCAGAGGGTATAACTAGTCTGGAGCCTTTTATCAGGAGACCCTGGTGGACTGTTAGGGATGCCCTTTCTCACCAGGACAGTTTCATGATGTTGTTAAGTCTATTGTGGTCTGGCCAGTCAGTCTCATCACCTGTGAACATGTGCTTGAAATGGCTCACGGAGTTCATCCAGATAGTTTGAACTGGTTGGTAAATTGTCCATTATAGCATCTACATAAATATTGGTACTTTTCATCAAGTCCTTATCTGATTTACTCATATTTTCACTGTATCCCCTTGGTGCATGAGATATTGTGTCTGCTGTTAGCAATGCCTTGCCAGGAACATGACTAATTTGGTAAGAGTACTTCATAAGCCTTAATGGAATCTCTAGATCCTCAATGGGAGCTCTGACAGACTGTATGTCCCCAACAGACTTACAAGAGGCTTGTGATCTGTTTTTATGTGAAAGTGGTGTCCTATGAGGAGATCTCTAAATCATTCACATCCCCAGGTTATGCCCAAGGTTTTCTTTTCAACTTGAGTGTACATCTGTTTCATCTGACACAATGATTGGGAAGCATATACTACAGGCCTCCAATGAACTTTGGTGCAGTAAGATGACCTCAAGGCCATATGAAGCTGCATCAGCTGACAACTTCAGCTGTTAGCTACGCTCATGTAATGTCAGCACCGGTGGAGAGGACAGCACTTTTCTCAGCTGAGTAAAGGCATTACACCACTGGTTCTTTGTAGAGAGCAGATTTCCCGGTGGCTTGTCATCCTCAGCTAGACACAGAATGACTTTTCCTAGCTGATTTATAATCCTTAGAAAACTCAGAAGCTCACTAACATTGTTTGGCACATTCATTTTCTGAATGGCTGCATTCTTATCTGGGTCTGACCATACCCCTTTTGATGGCAAAATGTGACCTAGGAACTTTAGTTCCTCTGTGCTTAGCTCACACTTTTCAATATTTAGCCTTCTGAATCCTCTTTAATACATAGTGCATCTTCTCATCATTTCTGCCCCAAAACAGAATATCATCCATATGAGAAACAGTGCCTGGCAGCTCTTCCAGGACAACTTACATTCTTTCCTGAAAATGCTCTGGGGCAGAGGTAATACCGAATGGTAGTCTATTGAAATAGTACTGTCAAGTCTGGACACAAGGTTCAGCTTAACTATTCCTGGTCTACTCAGTGTAGAAGTGCATAGGCCTTTAACTACGTAAACATCCTCATGAACTTCAAAATCACTGTTACTGAGTGGCATACTTGCCACCCCATGAACAGAGAGTGGTACCTCAAGTGGCCCATAAAGCCTGAATTCCTCATAGTTATGTTGTGGAATAACAGTAGCATCAGAGCTGGTATTAATCTTAAACTTAATTTTATGGTTCCAGATGTACATCTCAGATGTCCATGGTTCTTCTCCAATGTCCACCGTGACAAGGAACAGTCCCCCAGTGTCTGATTTGACAGCATGCACGGCCTTGAATGATGTACAAACTTAAATGTAATGTCCCTTCTTCTTACACATGCAACACTGTGGATTAGCAGGGCAGGGCCATTTCTAGTGACCTGACCTTCCGCATTTACTGCACAACACACCTGCTTTTCTAGCTGTCTCTGCACTGCTTTTGCTCTGAATACTATTTTTCGTTTTACTGATTATGGCTTCCTAGCTTTAAATGAAATTCAATCCACTTCTGAAGTATTTGTAACAGTGCTAGCAATACCACTTAAATCCATTTGTTGCTTCATTACTGCCTGTGATTGTGTAGCAATATTAATGGCTTTCTCTAAAGTGTGATCTTTGTCGAGCTGCATCCTTTCTGCTAAAGGTGTGTCTCTGAGGCAGACAGCAATTCTATCATGAATCAGCTTACCACGGAGTGCGCTTTAATTACGTTTAATTTTCAGTGCATGTAAAGCAGTAACAAAAGAATGAAATGTTTCAGTAGCTAGCTGCCGTCTTTGATTGAATTTTGCCCTCTCATATTTCACATTCTTTCTTGGGATAAAAAATGTTTCCAGAGTTTCTTTTATGCTTTTGTATTCAAGTCTGTAGGCTTCATGCAAATTCTGGCCCCGCATAATATCGTCCACTTCATTACCTTCAATAGATTAGTGTATTCACCTGGTTAGCCTCTGAGGAAATGTGCAGACTGCTGGCCAGTCGGAATCTTTCAAATCACTTTATCCGTTTTTCCCATTTTTGTGGTTGTGAAAAGTTGAATGGTTCCATAGGCTGGATAGTGAACGTGGTGCTTGGTGATGATTTAACAGGAGGCTGAGGTCTCGACTGCTCCTCGTGTCTGGCCACAAGAACCTCTATATTGACGCCATAAGTTATCAATAGAGTCACTTAACTACCAATTTTGCTAGATATTCGAAGTTTGCCAACCAGCTACTGTAGTTCTTTCTGAATATTTTACTGTCGCAGGACTTTTAAAGGATTCACCACTGTGAGGTAAACAGAACAATGTTAAGAACATTAATTTAGCTTCAGGCGTATATGCATCTTGTAAACACTTTGTCTGGCAGGCCCCAATCCTTTTTTTAATATTATTTCCTTCCTGGAATACTCTGCCCCTTAGTGATAACTAGCCTCATTACTATATTAACCTATACACGGATAATACATTCAGAGAATAGATACAACCACACTGTCATATAATGGCTGTCCCATGATATGCAAACAACCACATATCAGCGTAGAGATGAGGAACACAAAATAGCAATAGCAACAGAAATTCAAATGTACAAAATGGTGACACTTTGGCAACACCAAAATAAAGTTAAAACAAATCAAGTATAAAAATAAAATCTATGTAAACTAATTAAAAAACTGAGTCAAAACACATTACATTTTTGCTTGCAAAATTGTCAATTCAAGAAATTGATAGCCATGAAAAGTTTAACATCTTGTTTTTCTCTTGTTATTTTAGCAACAGCAACAAGCAAATCCACATTAATTTGACAAATGCTTCTGTATAAAGCCCTTACATCACTGAATACACATCTGTCTGCACTGGCATGCCAGAGGTGAAACATAATTAGTGGATAGGGGCCAGTGCTATGTTTCCAGTGACATCAACCTGACACCATGGCTTTATTAGCATCATAAAAATGTAAAATCATTAAAATAATTAGTACTTGTGCATTCATAATAAATAATGTGCTTTATTTCATTTTACAGACCTAAAGTGATGCATTCGGATGTCACATTGAAAACATCATGTAATCAATACAAATACTGTATGCTGCTTTTCCATTTTTTAAGTATTTAATTAATAAGAATGAAAACAGAACTGAGCAGTGATCAAAAGAGTCAAAGACAGGTTGAATGTAGTGGAAAACTATAAAATGACATAAGCAGCTATTGGAACTGGTGGTGCAGGTGAGATGCTATAGTAGAATAATTGCAGTTTCACTAGTTAAGATTATACTGTATATGGTCCTTTCCTTGAAATACAGTAAAATAGTTATTAGAATATCATCAGAACACTATTTATCTGTTCATTTTCTACAAACACTGGGTGGTTATCAGTCATTAGCTAACCCACTACAGTATATCCTAACACAGGGCCACTGGGGTCTGCTGGAGCCAATCCCAGCCAACACAGGGTGCAAGGCAGGAACAAATCCCAGGCAGGGCACCTGCCCACCGCAGGACATACACATACCCACCCACACACACTAGGGACAATTTAGGATTGCCAATGCACCTAACCTGCATGTCTTTGGACTGTGGGAGGAAACCGAAGCACCTGGAGGAAACCCACACAGACACGGGGAGAACATGCAAACTCCACGCAGGCAAAGACCCGGGAAGAGAACTCAGATCTCTTAACTGCGAGGCAGTAGCACTACCACTGCACCACCGTGCTGGATGCTTATTCCAGGGAATATGCAATTGAAATAGTTTTTCTGGCAAAACTCAAGATAATATACTTTATGTGAAACCTAATTATGCCAACATAAATGCAGAATAAGTTAGGATATACAGTTAGGATATACAGTATGTGAATTGAATAATGTAATGAGACTGCATCCACCACCGGTTGATCTCTTCAAGGAGTGCCATGACATTTCTAACTGGTTTTCACCTCTGTGCTTTTCTGAGTATGATTAAATAAAATGTATTTGTTAGACTTCAAAGTGCACATTACATTGTACTTGCTAGTGAGTGATATTAATGGGTTCTTTATGAAGCATCTGCACTTCTTTGTTTCAAAGTCATTTTTGGGAGGTACAGTAGATTGTTTAAAATTTCCAGCATTGTAAACCTAGATGGTAAACATGGCTGTGTTCCATCATTCTTCACCAAAAAAGAATGGGAAAGTGGCATGTAATTTTATTGGAAAAGGCTGTTAGGCTGCATTCACAGTTCCGATTTTTATCACTCAGTCCTTAGCGACAGAGATACAATCTTTTTAGAGAAGCGTGAACAGCAAAAAAAAAGCAAAAAAGAAAAACACCTGGAATAAGAACTTTCAGATAGCATATACACCATCTTTATATGTAGTACTAAATAGGATAACGACATCAGCAAATTGGGTGTGACCTGCCTTTGAACACTTGAATCGGAAAATGTATACTCCAACTAATTTTACATCAACATTTATATGACTTTGAGATATCTCTGCAATGAAAATTTAAGAGAGATGACATTACTGATTCAACATGCTACTGGAAAAAGAACCGTTTGGGGTTACAGTTGTCAGCTAATATAGCCTGACTGAAATATGCCTCCTCAGTTACACATTGGGAAATGTAAAATGTACCTCATGCAGGAAGTTTCCAAGAGTCTTAAAGGCAGACATCCACATAACTAATTGAACATCCCCCTTTGTGATACCACTGTTTTGCCACAATTCACTCCTACAACTCCTGCCTTCTCTTTCATGTCAACAAGTTTTTATTTACAGATACAGCAGTAATAACTATGCTCAAAGCAACAGCTTTGATCTTGACATCTTCACATGATGATTTTGCACACATCCTACACTGAAAACAAATTCTGGCAGCAGAGCAGCCACCATACTGTTGGTGTTTGTGATGGTTTTTGTAATTGCATCAGTTAATGTGTAATAACTATAAATGTGTTTTTATTAATGTTGTGAATGCAGAGAATATCCAGGATAGATATTTGTATATGTTAAACTCAGACTGCTGGCAAAATTAATTTGGACAGTCAAATAACAAAAATGTCAGATATAAGTCTATATTTGTGGAATGAAATTAAGGCATTGTTCTCACTGACTGACTGCATTCAACTCAGAGAGGTAATAGATTTGCTCTCAGATAAAAACATATTTTCAGAAAGTATTTAGAACCCTGTAGATTGGTGCAATTATACTGAAAAGCACAGAGAATTTGGAATGTCTCTTAACATAAATTAAAATCTTTTGAAAAGTTAAGTAAGGAAACTTTTTGAAGAGCTTCAACCATTATCATCCACTATATTAACAATACCATTATCAAAAAGCAAGGAAAACTTATTAAAAACATTTTCTGCGCAAAACTGCTTTATGATGAAGAGAAAGGCTTTGCTAATGTGTAATTAAATATATAATATACATAAATGCTGAGCATTCATTATGGGTAAATTAATAGAAGCAATTGTCAAGGAATTCCTAGCATCACATGGCAAGTACAGGTGCATTAGAAAATAGTCAGCATGGGTTCAGGCCGAAAAGTTTGTGTTTCACTAATATGCTGGAATTCTATGAGGAAGCAAGCATATAGTCAGGAGGTACATGTGATATTATTTACATCGATTTTCAGAAGGCTATTGATAATGGAGCACATTAGAAAATAGAAATCAAACAAAAGGAAGTAAGAGTTCACGGTGTTCTGTGTAGATGACTATTAAATTGGATTAAGCAAAAGATTTTGGTGAGGGGATCCTTTACAGAATCAGGTGATATTAAAAGTGGTTCCCTAAAGGATAATGATGAGTGTGGAGCTCTTTTTAATATACAGTCCATAAATGATCCAGATAGGAATATAGATAACAAGATGGTTAAGTTTGCAGATAATACTAAACTAGGAGGAATGGCAGATAATGGAGAACCAGCCGAATCATTATAGCGTGACCTAAGGAACATACAGGTTTGGGGAGATTTGTGGCAGAAGAATTTTATCGTAAGTATAAGGTATTTCACACAGAAAGTAAAATGTTAGTTATAAATACACAATAGGAGGATTGCAACTTGTGCAGAAGTGATCAAGTGAACTAATGGTATGTAGAGTATGGAGAGTACAAGTAAACAGAGGTTATGTTTAAGTTATACAACCAATTAGTGAGGCCTCATCTGGAGTACTGTGTATAGGTTTGGTCTGCATGTTCCAAAAAAATATATAGCAGTGGTAGAGAAGATCCAGAGAAGAGTGACTAGGCTGATTCAGGGACTAGGAGGTATGAACTGTGAAATAAAATTGATGGAGCTGAACCTTTCAGTTTAGCAAACAGAGATTAAGAGGTGACTTCACTGAAGTGTTTAGAATTATGAACAAAATTAGTATAGCAGATTCAAAGTGTTTTCTTTAAAATAAATTACTTAGGGCATAAAGACATGGTTTCTAAACTATTAAGGGAAATTTGTCTCACAAATATGAGAAAGTTTTTTTTTTTTCTTCATTGCAAAGAACCATAGAGGCATGGATTCAATTACCATGTATTTTGGTGGAAAGAAGCACATAAAGATTTTCAGATCTCGACTTGATGTTATTTTGGACACTCTACATGAACAGGATTGATAAGCTAGTTGGGCTGAATGGCCTATTCTTTTCACAGTAGTTCTAATGTTTTAATGTTGAAATGAATAGTCTGATTCCAAGACTGAGAGGTTTGAGCTATAAGGAAGGAATGAAGAAGATGAAATCTTCCAGTGAGAAAACAGACATTAAGAGATGGAGGGATTGACTACTTTTACCTTAAAATACATTTTTCAACAAAAACACAGGGATGCAGTTTAAAACTTTTTAAGTATACATTGTGCTCAAATGTTAGAAAGCCTTTCTTCATGCAGAGAACGATGGTCACATGGAATAAATTATCAAGAGGTGAGTTAAAGAGTAAAACTTTAGGGACCTTCAAATCTTGGCTCGATGTCATTTTGTAAAACGTTATGTGAAAAGAATTTGGCGACCCTGCTGGACTGAATCACCTGTTCTTGTCCAAATTGCTCTAGTGTTCTAATGATAGCAAATGTAAGTATTGAATGAAGGATCAAGAAATCTGAGGTTGACCTTTTTATTATTGTTTCAGTAGTAAATAAAATAAGTTTCAGGAGAAGCACAATACACACCCATTTTCTAACATTTAATCATGAGCCCCAATCTATTACTTGAAAGCTACAATATAGTGCATAACATGCCAGTAAATCATTGTTTCACATTCACTTATTCTTCTGAAAAAATGTCACTCCCAACTGCCTTGTAATTATTTTGTTTGCTAACAAGGCAGATCCCAACCAACTGGCACTAATTATTTCTAATATGAAAAAAAATAATAATTTGATATTCTCAGTTAAAATGTGATCAGTTACAAGCAGTTAGAATTTAAAGATCTAACTTAAGAAGTGTCAAAATACATTTATACTTTAAATTCCTTCTAAATTCTGTACCACAATGCAACCATTAAGAATTAAAATGACTGAATTGCAGTGTGCACACTGATAAGAATACATAAAATGTTACTGGTTATTATGTTATTGGGCTGAACTTGTGAAGGTGGTAAAGAATCCTTAAGTAGCTTTGAATTGCATAATTTTATTCTAAGCTTGTCTGCTTCTTGCTGTAATATACACTGTAACTACAGGCGTGGAGTCATAAACAGTAATCTCACTGGACTTATTTAAACACATTATGTAACATATCATTTCAGAAATAAACCTGCATTACTGCCTGAAGTACAAATCTTGTTTGTACTTAAATAACAATTCCTGTCCAGAGTCAGGGGAGGCCACAGCCTATGATGGCGGCATGTGGTTCAAAGAGAGAGCCCACACTGGATGGAATTTCAAACTATCAGAGGGCTCGTTCCCTCACACTGGCACAGGGACACCTTAACACAGACTATTAACATAACACATATAAATCTTTAGGAAGACCGACACAAATGTAAGTGTGAAGCTCCATACAAGCAGCAGCTGAGCACTTCTACTTCACGGATCAGCAGCACCGGCCACTACACCATACAGATCAAAAATACAGAAAGAATTTTTTTTATTCTTTTTCAAAATGATTTACTATTGTTTTTGGAAGGAGAACCCATCACAATGATCTGTAGAAATGAAATTATTGCACTGTTACTTGCTTATAATTATTACTGTAATTTTAGGTTGTGTGCGCTGAGTTTCAAAGCAGATGTGTACTTTCAAAACCACCTATAAGAACATTGTTGATAATGTAAAAGGAAAAACAACAACTATTGTATCTTATTTTTTGAAAGCTTATTTTTCTGTGACTCTGCATTTAGTTGAAGACCATCCTAATTTTGGAGTGTTTAGCTTACCAGATCTCATTTGTGAGGCAGTTTTACATTGCTCAACACAATGAAAATGGCTTTTCTGTTTTGTAGCTTGTTATTGTATAGCCTAAACTGTAATAATAATTATTTATATTTTGTCAAGCAGCAGAGTATTCTAAATTGTACAGTTCACGTTTTAGGTTTTAAATTAGAAGAGAACTATTAAACCATCATCATCCTCTGTTAAGATGTTAAAATTACAGAATGTGCAAAAATATTTTAAGGAATTAATCAAAGGTGCATAAAATGTGTACTTCTTTGCTGGGCAACATTATTAAAGATAGATTTTGTATTTATTCCTATTTATGACTGGGAATTTTTAAAAATGGTGCTACTGTTTGTATGACTATAACATTTTTCTGCAAATTTTAAGCATGTGGTTTAGATTATTTTATTTGCCTCGATCTTATTTGGCCAGTGTGTTTCCTGGCCCAGTTCAACACAACACCCACACTGTGAAAAACAGTTTCTTGGAATTTTTGAAATAAAGTAAGGTTAAATTTATATTCTTTATAATTATTTCACTTTTGAAGTGCTCCACCAACATTAACTCATTAATATGTGCCATAGCATTGAGTGCATTACTGCTTATTTATTATTTGGGAAAATTACACAATAGAAACCATTCTAAAATTATAATATTGATTTGTGAAATACCCTGTGATTGTTTTCTGTCACTTCATAGTTTACTTTGAATCCTGTCTTGTTTGGCCCATTTGGGAATTTCACGAAAAGTTCCCACACATCAGCTGTTCACTTAGTTCCTTGTCCCTCTGTTGCTTACATAATGATTTGTTGAAATTTTGTATCTCAACCAAAACTGAGAGTATCTGTGGCTTATAATGGCTAAAGCAGGAACTCTCATGTCCCTCCTACTCACACTGTTCAAGAAATAAACTATATTTCTTCCCCTTTCCATTGTCTAATCTCCATAATTCTCCGTATGCACTGTCTTGTTTGGCAGGTTTTCATACATAATGTATCATTGCCTCGTTTCACTGAGTGTAATTCATTTTGTAATTTTACACCCTGATGTAGTATAAAACCTTAAAGTAAATTTATTTTTTGATCAGCATGAGCTAGTTTAGCTGTATTTCATAGGAGTTATGCAAATAAATGTAGATGCTTTCACAATGTTCACGTGTGTGTCAAATAAAACAAAAATACAAATTACTTGTATAAGTAATTAATCTTTATCTTACTGTATGCAAGCATTAATAGCATATGGCATCAAATGGCATTTTATAGAACAAACAGGATTAATATGCTACATCAAATATAGAAACTAAAAATAAGTATGAAATAAATCATAATAGCAATCACAAGTGAAAACAAAAGAAACAGATTTTAAGGAACTGATCAAGAGAACCTAACAATAACAGCTGACATATTCTAACATTAAGTCCTATAAAAAAGGAGCTGTATACGTACAAATACAATTTATAAAGGCTGTCCAAGTTTTTTATGATTGGAGACAATAAAAAAAAGAAAAAGCAAGCAAGTCTGAATTTAAACAGGAAAGATTGACTACATCTTACAAACAGAAATAACAAAATCAATGTAAAATTGTCACTTTTGTAGCCTTTTTAATAAGGAGAAAAATGCACATTTTTTCTGACAACTCAGGCTGTAACAGCAGCTCTCATTGAATGAGTCATGCAAATAAGATTGTCATTGAAATCAAAATATCATTCTTAAGAATCTGAATAGATATATCCTCAAGTCTCTAGTCAAACTCATCATTCGAAATAAATTCCATTATTTTTCACACATTGGTACAGGATGGAATGACAGGGTTGTCTAAAATTTCAAACTCCCACCTTATAGTTAGAATGAACCAATGCTTACGGCCTAAGCGTGAAGTGCAAGGCAGAATAAGTTGTTAGTTCATTGTACACTCACACCCTCTCCAACGTTTATTTAAATCAGTTTATTTCAGAGTCAAAAATTACACCAAGCTACATAGGAAAACTCAGTCACCCAGAGAAGAACACACTTAGACAAGCAAACACATGAGTATTCCCCATGTACAATAACATGGATATATATCAACCGGCTTTCCTGTAACAGTAAGGCAGGAACACTAACTACTTTACTAGCGTGTTAAACAGCATTTATGTGCTCCCACAAATTAGGCATCTCATGATTACAAAAACAAATCAAACTAACTTAATATGTGATGGTCAGACATCCAATTGAAACAGCTATAATCTTCCTTTTGTGTAGACCACACTGTTCATATTTTATTAAAATATACAAACCGTCATGCCGTCCAGTTTAAAGAAGACTTACATGATTTATCCCCTTATGTTGTGACTGAGTTTTGACTTAGAGTCACTCATAGAAGAACAAGAAAAGAAAAATGTGATGCTTGAGTTTCTAGTCCAGAAGAGTCAACTGGCCAGAGTTCAACAATTTAATTAATGGACAGAAATTGATTGGATTAATTTTTGTTAATCACTTTCTGATTTGTTTTCTATGATTTTTTTTATTTTGTTTTATTGATTTTTATTGAAATCACACAACATTCCATATAAATAGATCCATTTTTACAAAAATAGGATTGAAAACAAATCAACCCCCACCCCTGAGAAAGAGAGCATGGCCAGCACAGTAAAAATTAAAGCCAGTAAAAATAAGTAAATAGATGAATTAATAGGTGAATAAAGATAATTGGAGAAGAAAAAGAAATGGAGAATCTGCTTCCTCGGTGATTTAAATGCTTATTCTAAAAATTTTATTGATTAAATCCTGTCAGGTTTTAAAAAAAAATGTTCTGCACAGATCTTCTAACTGAGTATTTTTTTCCAGTTTCAAACTGTATAAAACATCAGTTTCCCACTGACTTAAAAGAGACGAGTTAGGATTCTTCCAGTTGAGCAAGAAAATTCTATATGCTAATTGTGTAATAAAGGCAATCACAGTTTGTTTGTCCTTCTCCACTTTAAGCCCATCTGGAAGAACCCCAAACACTGCTGCTAGTGGATTAGGAGGGATTGTCACACCAAGGCTGTCTGATAGGCATTTAAAGATTTTGTTCCAGAATGATGTTAATTTGGTGCAGGCCCAACACATGTGGCTCATTGAGGCTGGAACATGATTGCAACGTTCGCAGGTTGGATCTTGCTCTGGAAACATTTTGAACAATTTTAAGCGAGACAGATGTGCTCCATATATAATTTTGAGTTGAATAATTGTATGCGTTCCACATATGGAGCTCGAGTGAATTCTCTGCATTGCTACCTTCCACTCCTTTTCTGAGATACTGAGTGAGAGATCCTTTTCCCACTGTCCTCTTAGATCTTTGAAAGGGAGGGATTGTAAAATGGTTTTAAATATTACAGAAATGCTGTCTGAGTCCTCGAGACTGAGCAATATTTTTTCCAGCATAGAGGTAGGTGGGAGGTGAGGAAAATTGGGCAGGTTCTGTTTAACAAAGTTTCTAATTTGAATGTAGTGAAAGAAATTTGTTGCTGTTTTCTAGGTGTTTTAACAAATCTGTGTCTTTATAAGTACTATCCATCCATCCATTATCCAGCCTGCTATATCCTAACTACAGGGTCACGGGGGTCTGCTGGAGCCAATCCCAGCCAACACAGGGCGCAAGGCAGGAAACAAACCCCGGGCAGGGCGCCAGCCCACCGCAGTTTATAAGGACTGGTTTTGCATTTTGTAATTTGTAAAATCATACTTACATTTTACTTGAAAACTTATCACTCAGTGAGGAGTGCTATTCAAAATAAACTGAATAGAAATAGTACACCTTAACAAATTAAAAGAATATAGAATATAATACCAAAAAAAGAAGGTGTAAACTTCATTGACAGCAAGTTGACATTTCTTATTAAACAACATTACTGGGAATTTTGAGACTTATTCAACACAAATTATCAAAATGACACCACAGGTTTTTTATATTATCAAAATCCCAAGTAAAAATATTGGAAAGCCAAGCAGAACAGCACAAGCTGGGTACTATGAGAAGACATAAATATTTATATTTCATAACTACAGTATATTATTTTTAAAATCAAACATACTTATAGGAAAAGTAAATGTGCAGGAAGATGCATACTGTTAATCTTTGTTTAGCAGATCCCTTTGTCAAAAGTGACTAAAATGTACAACGGATAATGGATGGATGGCTTTTATTAATATGGATCTATAAAGCACTTTACCTTTCATATTGTGTGCCAATGAAAACAGTATTAAAGTGGCATCCCGCTACCAGACTTAATGCATGTCCTGGTGTCAAGAATTTTCTGTTGTGACCACACTACATAAGAGGCTTGCAGTTAATTACTGGCTGTACAGTATGTCCTCTTTCCCCGGCCCAGAGTTTTATAAAATATAGTTATAGCTATTTAAAGACTATACTTATCACATAGTACTTATCTTACAAAACTGGCTGTCAATACACCGATACCTTCAGAAGTTAATTTCCGTGAAGTGTGCTCAAGAATAGCAGATGGAACTCTCATATTGACAATGATGACAAAAAAAACTGAATAAAATGAGTGGGACTGAGAGAGACAGTGTAGAGTTTCAGTGAGCAGACATTAAGGCTGATTAAAGATTCACAGTTTCATTCCTCTGCTGCCTCAAATGTGTCCTCTTAACACACAAAATCTCATTCTGTTTCTGTACCAGATTAGTGCTGAAGTTTTTATAGTACCTGTAACAACCAGGCCATACTGAATGAGTTCATTGATTGCAGATCCTTCTTTGGATGAGGCTTCAATCGTGACTCCCAACATCAGTCATATGCTGCTTTTTAGAACCAACTATAAATCAAACACGGTATAAAGAACTGTGTGGATTAACAGAATAACCTGAATATGATAAAAGAGCACTAAACAATGAAAGTCTGTCTCTGTCTAGATTAGATATTGTGATAATATAGCTATTAGCTAACGAAATGAGTGTGATGGACTGTATGGTCTCTTCTCATTTCTCAAAGTTCTTACAGTATGTTCTAGGATAGGTAAGCATTTTATACTGGGCCTGTGTGGGTAACTGTATTGCTTTTCTGAATGCTGATTATAGCTCACTGACCTTAATTTTCCCAAGAAATTGCATTTCTTTAGGAAACATTTCATCACCATTACCCCAACCATATTTGCATATTTAATTCAGCACAAATGGCCAGCTGTCTAATGCTGATGTAAACCATCCAATAAATGACGTCACAATCATGCTATGCTCTCCTATGCGTACAGTATAATAGTAATATGTTGTAATGAGTAAATACGATTTACTAACTGTCAAAATAGTCTCTGGCCAGAAATCCTGGACTTCAATAAGCTATTGTACTACAAGGATACATAAGCTTAATTAAGTAAGAACAATGGAAAAACAATGTGCTACAAGTCCAAAACAGCATTAGCAGTCTTTAATGTCAAAGGTTAAGGGAGTGCCAGCTGTCAAGCAGGTTTGGCCATGTTGGACAGTTTCATTGAATTTCTAGGTTCTGCGATGCAGCCACTCTAATTTACTGTAGATTAAAAAAGCAAAACATTTGAAAAACAAACAGCTATTGCGGTGGAACATCACACAGGATTTAGAGTTAAGACATCTTAAATAAACATGACATTTTATTAAGAAATGAAGGCAAATAGTAAGTGTATACTTGTTATGCAGGGATAGCAGCTTAGCACATAATGATGAAACAACAAAATATACTAAGTTAAAATAAAAGGAAAGATTAAATTAGGAATAATTAGATTGGTGTTGAAGCGTCCTACAGAGTATGTGGTTGCGAAAATAGATATTTTGACAATGGCTAAGTGGGAAAATTAAGGTATTTTTTTGCTTCTTTTTTCATTTTAAAAAGTTTACATTTGAGGCATTTTTTCATTGTTTGTTCCAATGCGACTATATTATATCCTGTCATTTATGACCGGTCTCGTCCCCTTATTGGGTCTAACCCATTTAATAATATGCAGAAGTATCTGAAAGTCTTCCTGAAAATTAATGGAACACTTTATAAAGCTTAAGGCCATTAGACTAATTAGAACAACAATTCATTCATTAAAAGCTCAACTAGGTGTAGGATAACTATTTTCACTGAAGCTGCAATTACATGCAGTTTAAACAATCATTATTAAAGTTGGCGGATGGCCATATTGCAACAGTTGGGCTCATTCTGTCATATTTTTCTGAAGCAACTTTATGATACTAATGGAGAAATTTTGGTAACTAATACGACCATTAGTATAATTATTACATTGATTACATTGATAGATGAAGATATTAGCTGATGTTGAGTCAGAGTAATGACCTCTAGTCCAGATTTTTAACTTTTGAATGCCCCTCAATTTGTTTAATTATTTATTTTTTTGCTTTGGAATCTGTTTATTGATTGATAAAATATTTTTTAAAGTTATTTTTGTGAAGTTTCCAAACAGGACATTCTCTATTTTGATTTACTTTATAGATTTTGTTAGAGGTCATGATAGATTGTTGTTTATTTTTATAAGTCACTGCTACCACACGATTGCCACAAGTCATGATGAGTGACATCACAGTCTGGATGGCATTTATGATGGATGCACACTAAACTTCATGCGACAATAGCTGTTTAGGAAAAGGGTTTAAAGATAGGACTTTTTGGCTTTGTTCAAATTAGTTCTTGCATATTGCGTGTTGGTAATCAGTATTTTTAACTTCTTGGTAAAGACTTGTGCCAGATTACAGACCTCTTTTTTTCTTGTCCCATTCCCTGGTTTTTGTTTTAAAAGTAGTTTTTCACAAACATTTCTCTCCACTAACAAAGCCTATGATTGTTCCAACAATGACTGATAGTAGTGGCAGTTGTAAGATTTATTAAAAATTTCTGATAAAAGTATTCTGAAGGGCATTACATCGCTTGTACTTTAGACACATACCTATTAGATGGACTCTACAAATGGAGTCTCCTGTACACTATACATGGGACAATAAAAATTACCTTAAATTAAGTGCATACATTTAGAAATATACACTATATACACTCAATTGGCAATTTTTAAGTACAACTTTCAAAAAGTTTATTATGTGGCTACAACTAAAGGTATATATAATAGGCAGAAAGGGCTCAGTGTTGGTTTTAATATACTGTACACTCATTTATTAGGTACACCTGTTTAACTGGTTGTTAACGCAAATATCTATTCACCCAATCACATGGCAGCAACAAAATGCATTTAGGCATGTAGACATTGTCATGATGACCTGCTGAAGTTTAAACTGTGCATCAGAATGGGGAAAAAAGATGATTTAAGTGACTTTAAACGTGGCATGGTTGTTGTTGCCACACAGGCTTCTCTGAGTATTTCAGAAACTGCTGATCTATTGGGATTTGCACATACAACTATCTCTAGGGTTTACAGAGATTGATCTGGAAAAGGGAAAATATTTAGTGAGTGGCAGTTCTCTGGCCGAAAATGCCTTGTTGATGCCAGAGGAAAATGGCCAGACTGTTTTGAGCTGATAGAAAGATAAAAGTAACTCAAATAACCACTCATTAAAACTGAGGTATGCAGAGGGGCATCTGTGAATGCACAACACATGGAACCTTGAAGCTGATGGGCTACAGCAGCAGGAGACCACACCGGGTGCCAAAAAACATTAGCTGGCCTAATGAGTCTTGAATTCTGCCATGACATTCGGATGGTAAGATCAGAATTTTGGCGTCAACAATATGAAAGCATGGATCGATCCTGCCTTGTGTCAACTGTCCATGCTGATGGTGATAATGTAATGGAGTGGGAGATATTTTCTTGGATCACTTTGGTCCCCTTAGGACCAATTGAGCATCATTTAAATGCCACAGCCTAACCGAGTATTGCTGCTGACCATGTCCATCCCTGTATGATCGCAGTGTACTCATCTTCTGATGTCTACTTCCAGCAGGATAATGTGCCATGTCACAAAGCTCAAATCATCTCAAACTGATTTCTTGAACATTTCAATGAGTTCACTGTACTTAAATTGCCTCCACAGTCAACAAATCTCAATCCAACAGAGCACCTTTGGGATGTGATGGAACAGCAGATTCATATAATGGATGTGCAGCTGACAAATCTGCAGCAAAACCATGATGCTATCATGTAAATGTGGATCAAAATCCCAGAGAAATGTTTCCAGAAACTTGTTGAATCTATGCCATGAAGAATTACGGTAGTTCTGAAGGCAATAGGGGGGTCCAATCCTGGTACTAGCAAGACGTACCTAATAAAGTGGTCGGTGGGCGTGCATAAATGTGTTTGGGAAAATGTGTCATAAATTAACTTTAACGTAATTAAATGTAAAAAAACACATAAAAGAAAAAAAAGGGAGGTTTGAAACTTCAAAATAAATTGTGTAGAGAGGGACCAGGGAGTAATAGTGGACTCTTCACTTTCTATATCCATATTTTGTACAGAGGGGATTAATAACTCCAACAGAATTTAGGTGATATAGCCCGATATGTGTTGTGTGCAGATTTGATCGCCGTATTACGAAAAAGGCATAACAGTTTAAAAGAGTTGACTAGGCTAATTCCAGAACTTTGAGGTATGAGATTAAGCAAATGTTGAGGAAGGTGAATCTTTTCTTTCTGAGCAAATGGAGATTAACAAATGACACAATTGAAGTAAAAGAGAATTAGTATAGTTGATCTGAGCTGCTATTTTAAAATGAGATTTTGAACATGACCACAAGAAACTTGCTTAGGGTAAGTTTCAAACAGAAGTTCACTTCACAGTAAACTATAGATGTGTGGAATAAATTATAAAGTAATGTGCTGGACAAGCTTTGCTGGGATGAAGGATCTGTTTTTGTCAAAATTATTCTGATGTTCCAATATTTGTAGTAGTATATAGCACACTCAACACATAAGCAGAAGTGCACTTTATAAAAACAAATTGAAACATTATCGGGCACCTTCATATTTATAAAATAGTTACATTCCTTTTTAATTTTACATAAAGCCAGTTCTTCTAAAGGGTTCTTCATTTTGTAGCACAGTTCTACTTAGAATAAACCTGAACTAAATCCTTATTCGGTAGGTCTTAAAATTGACACCACATGACACCAATACAAGATACTGAACTCAACAAGACATTGTAACATTTAGAATTGTAAATGCAACCTGCTCTCTTCCATCCAGTTTAGACTTATTGCAGAACAGGTCACGTACGGTCAGGATGGCCAGAATAACAAGACTGAAAGCAGCCCGCATTATCATGTGAAGTGAAGCCCTAACTTGCCACTAAAACCAGAAGGATTGTAAACTTGTAAGGCAGGTATTCCCTAGCTGGTGAGTGATGCAAGGTGACTTACATACCTAATTGATCACTAATACTAAGAGTGTGACATGCTTGTTATGTCTCAACAGCCCACCAGAGACAGATGTGCAGTTCTCAGTGCTGTCTTCACATCAGGAGAAGAGGCGTAAATTGTTTTGAGCTCACACAAGGCTAAATCCTAACACTTCATGTTCCTTTTTTTCCCCCTGCCTTTTCTCATCTGCACTTTACATGCATTTTCATACCTTTCAATATTTGCTTGGTTTAAAGGTGTAATGACGGTAGGGTATCCATATGATGACAGGCACTAAGTGGCAGTGTCAGGTTTTTCATGTCAAGAGCTGCATTTAATTCTAGCTGTTGAAGCTACCCATTTAAAAATACCTTTTTCTGTTTAACTATTTAATTAGGTTACACTCAAAATAAAAAAAAATAAAAAATGAAACACTTTCTGATGCATACACCAGCTCCGTGAATGACTGATAAAATTTTAAAGCCTGACTTGAAAGGATGGTTTTATCTTATTAATCTTGTAAAAGCTAGGGGGCACCAGTGATCCCCAAATACCACCACACATAACAGTCCCGGGCTCAAACAAAGGGTGTTTTATTACAGAAAGATCTTGCTTACACAAGCACAAAACACAAGTCACCTCTCCTTCCCCTGCTCACCAACACACTGCTTTCCTCCAGTCGAGTGTTGCCTTCCTTCCTCCCAGCTCTGATATGCTTGGACAAGGCAGCGCTGTTCTTTTTACTGAAGATCTGGGAGTACTTCTGGTGCCAGAGACTCATCCTTCCGGGTCATAAGGAAATCCCAAATAGTAGGGCGTGTAATTCCTTGCAGCGCCCTCTTGCAGCACCCCCAGACTCCAGCAGGGCTGCATTACTGGACTACAATTCCCAGCATTCTCTGCTGGCACCGATATCCAGGGTTGCTGCCATCTAACATCCTGGGGGATTAAACAGCCCCCAGAGATAGTCCCTTTACTGCCCTTCCCTTTGGACCCGGCAAGGAAAGGTACTGTAAGTATAAACGTTCAGGATGCCTGCCCATCTGCTTAGGGCTTCTTGTCCAGGTGAGGATTTATCCCCTCTCTTAGCTGGGATGCCCGTCCATCCTGTGTGGTAGTTCCAAGCTGTGATTCGCTTTCTTAACCCTACTGATGCAACGGGCAGACATCAGGAACTTGTGGTTCTGGAAAAATACAAAAAAAAAATGATGGAATGATGGATAATCATAGGGTTTAGAAAGTACTGATAATTATTAAAGAAATAACTTTACACTCTTTACCTTGTTATACCAACCCTGTACAAATGCAGTAATACAGCACTAATTTGGAATCACCAGTCACACTAACAATCATATTTTTGGGAGTAAAAGCAGAATACCCAGGGTACAAAAAAGCTAATCACACAATGAGAATGTAAACACATGACACGAACATCAAGCATGTGCAGGAGTTAAACCCAGAACAATGAATCCACGAGGTGATAGTGCTAACCACTGGGCCACCAAAAGACATTAATAAACATCTATGTAAAATCCACCCATTTGTCCATTCTCTTAGTCTACTTATTCCAATACAGGGTGAGTATCGGACACAAGCCAGAATGTCAGTTAATTGCCGGGACACTAACTCACGCCTGTCTAATTTAGAGTTAACTGTTGTAGCCTGTGGAAGGAAAACAAAGTCCTTGTGTAACCTCACATGAACACAGGAATAATATGAAAACTTTAAATAGAAAGAACCAGAGGCAAGATTTGAACCCAGTAGTCCAAGCCATTTTTTCTTTGTATTGCCCCATGTATCGAAAATGAAAAACTGAAACACTAACATTATTATTCACCTTTTGTTTTAGTATTTTGTACAATTGCTTTTTGACATTAATTGAATGTTTGCTCATTCTTGATTATTTTGCAAATTTGGACATGGCAGATTTTGCATATATTATATTTGTGAAGTTTGATGCTGCATCAACAGTCCTAAATTCTTTTAATAGAAGTTCAACAGTAAATAAGTCTATGGCACAGCGAGAATGTTCACTCTCTTGTTCTGAAGCAGCTCAACTGTTTCCTTACAACACCAGGAAGGTTGTGAAACATTTTGGATCAATTGCAGAAACTGATGTGAGGACCTTGGAGGATAAAGTCAACTGCCACTACTCTTCACTGCATGCCACACGACTTACCATTCATAAGCTGCATGAAGCAAAATACAAGCCCTGAAGCTCCTGATGTTTATTGGCAACCAAAAATCCCTACCTGTCCCTGTTACACAAGGTGTTTTACTGCTCAGAACTTGATTTATTTCTGTTTATTATTTTTATTGTTCTTTTTGGTGAAATTATTAAACAGAATAGCTTTCATTTCTATGCAGGTGACAATCAGATTTATGTATACACTAAGCCTACCTCTGATTTCCCACCAAACTCCCGAGCTGGGTGCATTGATCATAATGATTTTTGGTTGGGCCACAACTATTTAAAACTTAATGGAGACCAAACAGATAACTGCTAAAGCTTTTGTTAACTATGTTAGAAACTCTCAGCTATTAATGGTTGCACCATCTCACCTTTCTTGAAAGACAGGAACTTGAGTGTCATTTGAGCCTAATTTGGTTTCTTTCATCTGAAGAACATCTTGTAGATTAGACCTTCACTCACTGACCATGCTTTTGTCACATCCCGGCTTGATTATTGTATTGTTTGTCTACTCTTTACTGCTTCAGGCAAACTGGTAAATAGATTACAACATGTACAAAATTAGGCAGACAGAATTTTAACACTTGGTAAACCTTGGTAACATTAAGCCACTTCACTGATTTCCTTTCACTGGCTGTCAGTTAAATATCAGATCTCTTAACATATAAAGTATTCATGAAAATGATCATATCTGTAGTTCAAAGATGCTACAATACTATACACACTGTTGCAATTTAAGGTCATGCAGTGCTGAATTTCTTTTTGTCCCAGACACTAAAGGCAGCTCCCCAATTATGGAGTGCCCTGCTTGTTTATCTTAGGCAGTCTTCTTCAACTGCTTCTTTTAAAACCAATCTAAAAGCATATCTCTTTAAATAGGCATTTATGTGCTTGGTGTATTTTGTAATTTTGACAGTCTAATTTATTTTTTTGTATGTTTTTGTTTTAAGTTTTTATGCACATTGCCCTTGACTATCATTAAAGGTACTTTTAAATAACAAGTATCATTATTTCAGTTTATTATTATCTATATATATAATTCACTAAGTCCATGGCAAGCAAAACGCACGCAAGACAAAGCCACGCCCGCCAACTCTGAGACCCGCCCACCAACGCTAAGACCATGGGATACGACGACAACTCACAGAGCTATGCCCGCCGACAACACAGTGCCATGCCCACCAACTCTAAGACCATGGGATACGACGACAACTCACAGAACAATGCCCAGCAACTCTAAGAATTCACTAAGTTCATGGCAAGCAAGACGCACGCAAGAGAGAGCCCCGCCCATTAACAATTAACTAAGCAGCCGACCATGGCACACGCAGGACAGAGCCATGCCCGCCAACAATTCGAGCGAGAGCAAAAGCATTTGTCAAGAATGTTTTCATTAATCAGGAACGAAAGTCAGAGGTTCGTAGTTCCGACCATAAACGATACTGACTGGCGATCCGACGGCGTCATTCCCATGACCTGCTGGGCAGCCAACCGGGTAACCAAAGTCTTTGGGTTCAGGGGGGAGTATGGTTGCAAAGCTGAAACTTAAATGAATTAATGGAAGGGCACCACCAAGTGTGGAGCCTTTCGCTTAATTTGACTCAACACAGGAAACCTCACCCGGCCCGGACACAGAGAGGATTGACAGATTGATAGCTCTTTCTTGATTTTGTGGGTGGTGGTGCATGGCTGTAATTAGTTGGTGAAGCGATTTGGCTGGTTAATTCAAAAAACAAACGAGACTCCCGCCTGCTAAATCGTTACGAGACCCAACAGCGGTCGGCATCCAAATTCTTAGAGGGACAAGTGGCTTTCAGCTACATGAGACTGAGCATTAACAGGTCTGTGATGCCCTTGTATGTCCGGTACTGCACGCGCGCTACACTGAATGGATCAACGTGTGTCTACCTGGCACCGAGAGACATGGGTAAGCTGTTGAACCCCATTTGTGATGGAGACCAGGGCTTGCAATTGTTCCCCACGAACGAGGAATTCCCAGTACGTGCGGATCATACGCTTGCACTGATTACGTCCCTGCCCTTTGTACACAACCCCCCTCGCTACTGCCATGGTCGGGTGACTTGGTGGATTATATATAGAAAAGCAGCCGGAACCGCAAAGAACAATGAAAAGTCAACGTGGCTCAGAGGTGCATGTGGACACTACCACAGACAAAAGCAACTGAGGCGGTGTTTGGAAAATGAACAGTCAACGTAACTCACAGGTGCATGTGGACTGTACACAGACGAAAGCGACTCAGGTAAGGAGTTGGGGGCGGGCACATGAGCAGGCAGTTCGTACTGAACGAGCGCCGTCCAGCCCCGTCCCTCGCTCTGGGAGGAAAAGGAGTGACGGCGCTCCTCCAGTTTTCAGTCACAAACAATTGTATGTTGGTTCGTACCATGCATTGTTGCAATGTTACTTTTCTTGGTGGTTTATTAAGTTATCGATTTTTCAAATGTTAATTTTTTCCCCTGGGCTTAATAATCATTAAAAAAGACGCATGGTTATGCGGCGTAGAGTTGTAATTATTACTATTATTATTAACTGCATATACATATCTTTTTGGAAAGAAACTAGAGAAATTACAGGAAGCCATCAATAATATGATGGTAATGTGTAAAATACACACAGAAAATAAAGGGGTTGGGAATTAAAGCCATGTTTCCGAAAGTAGTGAAGAAACCATGTCCTGCTTTGCAAAATTTCCAGAATATTTGTTTTACAGTTTTAATAAGTGACAAAAATCCCATATAACTGTCTATTTATTTTGGTTTGCAACATAATTAGAATTAAAGAAATACTTTTTAAAGCTTGTTACATAAAACTCTGGAAAATATTTTATTAATGTGGTCAACCTTTGTAATCTTTTTCAATATATTATCCATTTTAGAATTCTGATTTTCAAATTAGAACATTATTTTTCAAAAATTAATAGAATCATTGTA
This sequence comes from Polypterus senegalus, assembly GCF_016835505.1. NCBI lineage: Eukaryota > Metazoa > Chordata > Cladistia > Polypteriformes > Polypteridae > Polypterus > Polypterus senegalus. The sequence continues at coordinate 145,410,546 of NC_053159.1, read as the reverse complement.
ATTTTCCATATTAGGTATAATGTATATGGTTGGTACTTAAAACAAGACATTATAGAATTATTTCCATAACCAAATAATTGTATAATTATACAAATAATATTATAAAACATCTCTGCATCAATTCGCTTCTTTTGACATGCCTTGTTTTCAGTTGTTAGGCTATGTTGTTTGGAGCCACAATAACACTACTATAAAATGTGTATCAGTGGGTTTGTACTGCCATCTAGTGGCTGACAAGTGATCAATGGTAACAATTGATATCAATGATTCGGTGAGATATAGAAAAAAATTACGTTTTGTTTTTTCAATTTACACTTTTTCCTTTTTAATATTTGAAGGCAAGAGTGCCACTAAGACACATGCTAGAAGTATTTAAAAATCCAGGAGTAAGTTAAAGCTGAAGTTCTGGGCCAGCTTTGTATACTTGAGGATGCAGAGTTCCCTGTTTGAATTGTGCAAGAAAATGCAGATTGATGCGGTCCATTCAGCAGGTTTTCTGGAGCCCAGAAGTAAAACACAGATGCAATTATAAAAGTTCCTGAAGCGCCAGGATGCTTAAATGAGGAAATCCTACCCATCCTTACTCTATGAGGGTTTGGCATTGACCTGACGAATGGCACTGGACTAGAGAAGTGGACTGAGCCTGAGACAGAGCCTGCTCAATATATACTGCTCCAAAAAATAAAAGGAACACTTTGGAAACACATCAGATCAGATTATGTGAATTTCCCCTTGGGATTAATAAAGTTATCTATCTATCTATCTATCAGATCTCAATGGGAAAAAAATCATGTTGGATATATATATTAATATAGACTGCGTAATGTGTTAGGAATGAAAGGATGCCACATTGTTTGATGGAAATGAAAATGATCAACCTACAGAGAGATGAATTCAAAGACACCCTGAAAATCAAAGTGAAAAAATGATGCGGCACGCTAGTCCATTTTGCCGAAATTTCATTACAGTAACTCAGACCCTGACAACATCTGGGCATGCTCCTAATGAGACAATGGATGGTGTCCTGGGGGATCTCCTCCCAGATCTGGATCAGGGCATCACTGAGCTCCTGGACAGTCTGAGGTGTAACCTGGCGGCATTGGATGGACCGAAACATAATGTCCCAGAAGTGTTCTATTGTATTTAGATCAGGCAAGCATGGGGGCCAGTCAGTTGTATCAATTCCTTCATCCTCCAGGAACTGCCTGCATACTCTCTCCACATGTGGCCAGGCATTGTCGTGTACCAGGAGCAACCCAGGACCCACTACACCAGCATAGGGTCTAACAATGGATCCAAGGATTTCATCCCAATACCTAATGGCAGTCATGTGCTGTTACAGGCAGCATAATGTTCTCCACGGCTGTAACATTGGTCAGCATGACCAATTTAGTGGTGGGTCAGTGATGGACTGGGCAGGCATATCCATGGAGGGACTCAAAGACCTCTAAAGGCTAGACAACAGGACATGACTGCCATTAGAGGTGGCATTAGAACACATGGGCTCAGAAATGCTTTGTCAGTCAACACCATTCACTGGTGCATCTACAGATGCAAGTTAAGGCTTTTCTACGCAAAGGTATAGCCTTGTACTCTTTAAAATAAAGGTGCCAGATTGGTTCATCAAAATGATGCCACAGAGGAGCCATTTTTGGTACCCAAAAGAACCATCTGCATAAAGGATCCAGAAAGAATGTTTATTTATTTTGATCCATAACAAGCTCCATAGATAGCCATGACTAGATGATATTTGTAAAATACCAATAGGTTCCTGAATTTACAAAGACTCTCCCAGCATGCAATAAGCCTATGTTCAGGTATTCTTGATCTGCCAGGATCTTGCAGAGTGGCCTACTATACATTAGATTTCTGTTGTGTCCACATATTCAGAACCTTTTCAAAGCTCAAAGAACCAATTTCATATGTAAAGAAGCTTTCACAAAATGAAATGGTTCTATGTTAGGAAATGACTATGTCATGCAGGGTAGTGCCATTAAAGAACTGTTGCTTTTAAGCGTCTATGTGCTGCCCAATTCACCGAGATTGGTCTCATCTAAGATGGAAATTAAAATTGTGGAATCATGTTTTACAGGCCAAAAGGACCATCCACGCTGTTACAAGCGTCAGGTCCAAAAGCCAGCGTTTGTCATGGTATTGGGGGTTTGTCAGTGCCCAAGGCTTGAGTAATTTGCACATCTGTGAGGACACCATTAATGCGAAATGATATGTATAAAATTTGAGCAACATCCAATCTGTTCCTGGGACATCCCTGCATTTTACTGCAGGACAACACCAAACCACATTCAGCCCAAATCACAAGTGCACAGCTGCAAAAGCAGAGAGTGTGGGTATGAGATGCCACCAGTCCTGACATGTCTCAGACTGAGAATATGTGATGTATTTTGTAAAAAATGTGCCAATGTAAAAAAAATATGGCAATGAAGGCCCTGTATAATTGCTTAGATGGAGATCTGGAAATGGAGGACATTTCTACTTGCTAAACTTAACCAACCTGTTTCTTCAGTGCCCAAGTGCTTAACATGTTATTAAAGAAACGATGATACACAGTGGTAAACACTCGACTGTCCCAACTTTTGCGAAGCATATTGCAATTATTAGATGTGACATGAGTGTATATTTAAAAAAAAAAAATAAAAAAAAAAAAATAACAATGCAATTCACAAGGTAAAACATCAAATGTGGCATTGTAGTGTTTCAATAAAGTACAGAGTGAATAGAATTTACAGATTACTCCTTTTTGATTTTATTAGCATATTCAATTCTGTCCCAATTTTTTTGGAATTGTGGTTGTAGTTTATTCACATCTCTTTGAAGGAAGAGTGTTGATGCGTTTTGTTTTAGGATCTTTAATTTGTTTGGTTTACATTTATATTATCAGGCGTGTATTGTTGATGATGTGGCAAGCTCCTTTCTCCGAGCAGGTTTTTGTTACACTGCAGCATTGTATCTAAGTGCACATCGAGTGGTGTGTGACATCATGGTGGCTAACTTTTAAAGAGGAATTCATGCCATTGCAGATTGTTTAAACTTTGCTGAAAATGAAAGAAAAGCTTTCTCAAAATAATTTCATTTCTTATACAAACCATTCTACAGAACTTTCAGCTTTTGTGAATTTCCCCTTGGGATTAATAAAGTATCTATCTATCTATCTATCTATCTATCTATCTATCTATCTATCTATCTATCTATCTATCTATCTATCTTTGATTTTTGATTGTTTAGTGACTTTCCTTTGGTCTTGATACTAGTGACTTGTTTACTTTCTAAATTACACCGGACTCTCACTTTGTTCAGTCATTTACCATTAATAGCAAACAAACAAACAAACCCTGAAGTACCCATTAATCAGTACAGTGAGTGTTGTTCTACATAACCCACTAATGAGCAGATTCATTCAGTGGTAAAGGTTGCTACATTTTACATACACAAATATGTGAATACCACACTCTTTTTAATTTAATAAATTATTTTTGCAGGCTCAATGCTTCAATCTTGTTGTACACATTCCTTGTTTACTGTACAACCATCGTAAATGTATTCCAAAATCCTTTTAGATGTTAATACATGCAACCCCACCCAAATACCTCCACTCCCTAGCAACACCTAACTGTTCACAGGAAATTATTGCAAAATGGTTGATCAGCAAATTGTTTCCATATTAATGGATAATATTGCATGTACGAAAACATTTAAAAAGACTGAATGGAATATTAATTGGCTGTTTATGATAAAAATAACATGTATTTTGTAGAAGATTAGCCCGGCTACAGACAACAGACCATAATGTCCAGAACACACACGTTTATTGTTCTTTTGCACAGCACAATGCACAAACCCCAATAAAGCTCCGTCCTTACTTCTTTTCTCTGACCGCCTCTACTCCTCTCCCACAAGCTTCATCTCCTTCCTCCCGACTCCGGCTCTCTTGCAGAAGTGAGGTGGCCTCTTTTATACCTCACCTGGAAGTGCTCCAGGTGCTCCTCGATCAAGTTCCGGCAGCACTTCCGGGTGTGGCAGAAGTGCTGCATTGGAATCCAGTTCCTCTTCTGGCAGCACTTCTGGGTATGGCAAAAGTGCTGTAGACCACGGCACTGGAACTGTCCAGGCGCCCCCTGGTGGTGGCCACGGGCCCATGAATGGTTGAGCTTCTAAGCTCCAGCTCCGTGGCCCCGATGTAAACCAGGGGGGCTGCCCTCTTGTGTCCCAGGGGAGGTACTGCTGGTGATATGTCCCTCCCCGGGTCCTCTTCTCAAAAGGTGGTCCTTTGCCCGGCTGCCTATCACAATGTTTGTTCAAAAACACTAACTACATCCAAGCTTTGTCAAAAATACAATAAATTTTTGTTTGTGCTTGGTATTTCATCATCATTCTCTAACTTTCTGCCTCTACAGATAACAAATGCCCATTTATCTAATGTACAGCCATGCCACTAGCTTTGCATATACCTTTGGGGAAATGTTTAAAAGTGTACAGTTAGGAAGTGCTTGTATTTTGACACTAGACACAATCAAATTTACCTACTAAATATCATTTCGTTTATGTACTCCCTGACTGAATGAGACCTGCCTCAGATCTTTTGGCAAACCAGTTACACAAGACGTTTAGCTCTGGTAGGCTACACCTGTGCTATTTTAACAATATAAAACGTAACAGGAGTTAGGATAAGGCAAAGAAATTCTGAAAGTGTCACAAGTTAAGGAGTTAAAATTAAATTAAATCAAATAGAATGGACAGTGACAACTTCCATTTTAAGAATATGATCATTTGCTCACAGTGGTAGCTGAAGCTTGTGAGGTGAATTCGTTCTTCTTTCAGTAACTTAATGTGAGCCAGCAGTCTACCATATTAGCAAATTATGATTGATTTCGCCATAAAACCAGCTTCTAAGGCAAGGGTTTTCAAACAGGAGCAAGCTGGTATTTCAGGGGCTGTGACAAAGCGAAAGGCTGCATTGCGATTTGCCAAAATTGAGTGAGGTGCATTGTCCTACTTTATTGTGGTGCAATCAGTGTCTTGCAGTGTACTGTTATTTATAGGTCATTTATTAGTTAGTGCTCTTGTTCTTTGATATGAAAAGAATCAAGCATTGCACACACAGCTGTCACCTGTGACTGAGCCACTGAAATGTGCATTCTCACAGATTCCTTGCTGCGGTTGGAGTGTTTGTAAAGGTGAATAACTTTTAACAGAATGGAATTTAGAACTTGTAGTGACCTGTAGAATAGAGCAAGGTCTAGTATTGATTTCTGTGCAAGCCATAATCGTGAAATCGTCTCTGATTTCATGATTTTATTGACATTTTTGCCAGAGGGAAACAAGTGGGACTGAATTGGATGCAACACCTAATGGTTACACTCATCCCATCTCTTCTGCTCGTGGTCTTGGTAGTAGCACAGCAATTTTAATAATGCAGCCTCAACTGTTTTTGAACTAGCATCCATTGTTTTATTGTCTTCAGTGCCCCAAATCCCTCAGTCACAGAGTGCGTGTCATTTCCTCATGGCGTTTGATGCTACGTGGAATTCCTCAGCCTCCTCAATTAATTATGCAAGCTTCAAGACTGAGATTCCTAAACATAAACTGCACTTTATGCACTTATTTAAAAGTTTATTTTATTTTAGTTCAGTTTGTTCAACCGCAGTACTGTTTGTGGTTCAAAATTAGAAATGTAACTTCTTTCTCTTCAAATGTGATACTTCTTTTCTTGGGAATGTGAACATAAATTTTGTAGGGCTGTGGGGCATAGAAAAGGTTGGACACTACTGTTCTAAGGACACATATTCAGTATGGTGCAGTAATTATTTTCATTTCAGGTAATTCACTGATAAAAATGATTATGTGATTTACTCATATGCACTGTATATCAACTTACATATACATCACACACAATTAATGTGTCTAACAGAATGCTAAAAGTAAAACTGATTGATTGACTGGACAGTAGACAACACACCTAAAGTCCATGCCCTGTTAACCATCTTTTGGTAACATATTTATTGTTTTTGAAAGGGATGAAGACATAATCATCCACATATTTTTCTGTATTCCAGGCAATGTTCACATAAACACCAAATGACTCTTTGTAAAGATATGTGAAACTCATCCCCATCACTGTGTCATTGGGCAGTATTTCTGCATAGAACAAGAGAGGCTAGAAAGAGTTTGGGGGTACCACTTCTAAAATCACAAAAAACAATCTATGTTATTGGGGATTCACTCTATTCTTCCAGACTAAAGTGCCAAGATTTAAAGATCAAATCCAAGCTGTTACTCCTCACCTACTCGTTGTTTACTGACCTGCCACCTGGCATCAGGAATAGACAAGAGCCAGCAGGTTTTATAGGTCTATCTAAATACAAGTAGGGAGATGTATTAACATTGAGAAGCATCTTGACCTTAAAATCTATTGTACTTCATGCTCTTGAATCATTGTTATTTCCTATTTAAGGGTGTAACAGTGGTCAGAACTTAAATGTGGAGTTTGTACTTTCTCCCTGTCTGTGTAGAGTTTTCTACAGATACTCTGTTTTTTCTCCCACATTCCAAAAACATCCATGTTAGGTTAATTGGCCCTGTATGAGATGTCTGTAAGCCATCAACAGATGAGTACTTTCTAGATATCCTCTGACTGAACCATAGAAGTGTAATTTTTGACGGGGATACTGCTTAATGAATACGTGTATCTGTCCGTTTTGGTTTTTGGTTAATAACAATTGCTGTTACCCTTATCTTGTATAGTATATTTTTATTAATATATTTCAGTTAATGTTTCTATGAGCTTCAGTAAATCAAATTATATGCAGCTGGTGTACTGAAATAGATGAAACTAGCATTTAAAGTGAGGGTGAGTTATTAGTATCAATTCAGTGTGTTTGAATTTAGCATCAGTGCAAGTTCTAATTCAAAGTTGTCTTCCCTATTTTAAATTTCTTGGTCACATTTGTAAGTGATGCCAGGATCATAATCTCTCCTTTAAATATCAGCAAAACTAAAGAGAAGGTTAAAGCTTTTTGGAAGCCGGAAGCAGATCACACTACCATCTACATCAACAGGGATGCCATTTACAAGATCAGCACCTTTACATTTTTTTCAGTCACCACCTCTGATTACTTCACATCTCAGCTATCATCCACTACTGACCCACAACTCTACTCTGAGAAAATTCTCATCTCATGTTCATCAACTATAGGTGAAACCCAGAATCTGACCTCACTTACTGCATAGCCTCCTAACAACTGTTCTGTTCAGGATTACAAAGTAGTACACAATTACACAGCACAGCTACCTTCTGCTCAGGACATACATCACACGCTACATTCCAAAGCCAAACTGTATCAATAAAGACCTCTACCACCCTGTACAGCCACGTTTTCTCTCATCCATTCTGGCAAAAAGTTCAGAAGCTTTAGCACTTGCACGACCAGATACAGGAACATTTTCACTCACAGGTCATACAGAGACTCTATAACCCTCATAGAGACAATTGTACGAATGTTTCTTGTATATACATTCAGGTGAAATAGTAAGTACACCCCAAGAATTTTTTTTGCTTTTTCGACATATATAGACATATCAAGATTTGATCTTCACTTAAAAAGTATCTTTAGATAAAGGTGATGTAATTAAACAATGCAAAATTGACTTTGCAATAGTTTATTCAGGAAAAAATGAACATACAGTATATGCTACTTCTGTCTGTGAAAAAGTAAATAGCCCCTCAACTCTTATAGGTGGTATTGGCCCCTTTGGCAGAAGTAACCTCAAGTAGGCATTTCCCCGAACTGTCTACCAGTCTCTGATATGTAGAATTATTTTACCTAAGGTGTTTGAGGGGTGACATGCGTGCACAGCCTGTTTCAAATCTATCCACACCACTGCAATAGGATTCACATTCAGGCTTATGCTTAACCATTCCAGAACCCTCCATTTCTTTCTTTTCAGCTATAACTTGCTGGATTTACTGGTTTGTGTATGGTCATTGTCATGTTGCAAGGTTCACTTTCAGCAGCACTTCAGCCTTCTAAATGGTGGACTCACATTATCCTCAAGCCCCCTCCAGTACAATAATTTATAGTGGAGTCTGTGATGGTGAGCTGCCCAGGACTTGGTGCAGCAAATAAGCCCCAAACCATAGCATTTCCACCACAATTCTTTACAGTTGGTAGCAGCTTCTTCTGCCCAAATAAGTGTTGTTGGTTTTTACTAAAGATGTCTTCTGATACTCTGGCCACATATCTCTACCTTTGCCTGGCCTGTCCTAAACATATTGCTGCAGAACACCTGATCTTTGCCTAGATGTTCACTGTTAAACTGTGGACTTGCCCTGATGTTCTTTTGGGACAGCAAATGTTTCCTCTTGGCACACTACCCCTGGAGATCTTATTTGTGCAGCCTTTTCCTTATGGTAGACTCATGCATCTTGACATTAACAGTGGCAAGATATATCAGTATGTCCTGTGTTGAAATTGTGTTCTTAGGGACTTCTTTCAGCATCTTGTGTTGTGCTTTCAAGTTTGCAGTTGTTTGGTGATCTTTTCGAATATCTTTCCAAACTCATAGGCATTCACAGTATGACCTTCTTTCTGAAGGCCTCAGAGAGCTCTTTTGACCTAGTCATGGTGATAACACATACTTCAGCAACAAACAGTAAACTAGGCTAAATGTCTGAGGTTTAAATAAAAGGACATAGTCAGACAAAATCCTCTGCAAGGATGTTCAAATCATTTGCACCTTATTCTCATTTTAAGTATTTAAGGTAATAACGTTTTCCACATGAAAAATTTGCATTTATGCTAGTTTAAATTACACTATGGACTAAAAAAGGTAACTGTGACATTATGTTTACTGTATATCACTTATATACAGTATAGCTACTGCTCAGAAGACGATTCCTGGATATGTCAACATACAGTATGTTAAAAAAAAGAATATTTGATACACAAAATTTTTCACAGGACTATTATATTCCTTGTCTGTTATTGATGTACTACTGATATTAGTCTGTGGGAGACATGCAAGTAAGAATCTCATCGTATGGTGTACATATGACAGACTTGAACTTAAGGTTTATTAATGTAGATTTATTCGGCACAGTACCAGTTAATTATTTATGGCTGCTATAATATAATAAGGTCCTGAAGTATTCAAAGGTTAATTGAACATTGTCAAGAATAGCGATGCAACCAGCTGCAGTGATGCTGCTTTGTATTTATTTATGTATTTCTTCTTCCAAAATCTGAGATTTTAGGAGTTAAAAAGCCAAACCATATGTATATTCATGCAATGCCTATATGCATTCTAATATTTTCTTTATCTGTTTAAAAGCTCAACATAAGTCTGATACCTGGTTCCTAAAGCACTCCAAATCAGATTCTTCCATCTGTTGTTGTTTATGGTAAGAACTTAGTCAGACAAATGTGATGCCAGTGAAGTTTCCCCCCTTGCTCTCTGTACAGAATATTTTGCAGATTTCTGCATGGCTGCTATTTGTGTCTGAAGCAGGCATTATTACAAGCCAGCATGAGCACTGCACTGTGAGTTAAGAGACCTGCTGGCTATCAAATACGCCGTATTATTTACTCTATTAATAAGGCTGCCTCCCATGTGCTGTAGTTACCTACTCTCATGAAAAACGGCTCATTGTTGCACTGGAAATGCCAGAAATTTGTGGGAATTAAATGATTATGATTATTAAGCCATGCATTTACTCAGGGCTGGACTTACTTACATCTAAGATGACTATTTATTAATATAAGCACTATGAAGATCAAATATGATCATCTCATTTTCTGGAAAGGGAAAATGCTCACACTACTTATTCATTAAGCACAATGCACCAGCTGGAAAGTAAGTCATTTAACCTGGATAACTTGATTAGATTACTACTAGATTATTATTATTGATTTGACTCCAGCTCTGGCAGAGAGGTGTCTATCTTTAACTTTACTTAATTCCGTTTAAAGAGATATCTCTGTGCTCTAATCCACCTTTTGTGTGCTAATTAAAGATGAAAAAAAGTTTGATTGTGTTCTTGTCTGGGACTTTTTTGGTATATAACAGAGAGGCAGGATCACTTTTACTGTTTGCCACTCAGAGAATAAATCTTAATATTACCTTAATATGAGTAAATCAGGATATCATGGAAATGCAGGAACACTAAACGACATAACATGCAATAACATACAATGGGACAGCTTGACTAAATATTCCATAATTTAATATAAAAACATGCTTAAAATGAGAAGTAGACTCTACTCAGGAAGCATTGGGTGCAAGATGGGAAGCATTCCTTGATGGAGTGCCACTGAATCATGAGTGGCCAATGAATTAGTACCTGAAGTGCTTAGTGATGTCAGTTATATGATGTATACTCAGTTCTGCCATTATTTACATTTACATTATTTGCATTTGTCACTACTTCCCAGCTCCATGGACATTCCAGCTTAGTCACTGTATGGACTTTCCATAGTTTCCCTATGTTCATCTTTAATGTTCATGTTTTTGTCATCTGAGAACTTGTGATTACTCCCACATTTCCAAAAATGTGCCAGATGTGGGTGTCAACTCTGATCTGACTCTGTGTAGGTTTGTGTGGGAATAAACCCTGCAGTGATTTGGCAACTTCCTCAAGGTTGCTTCCTGCTTTGTGCCTGATACTGCAGTCATTGACTTTTGCTTACCACAATTCTGTGATGAAGTAACTGAATTCAGGTAATACAGTCATATTAAAAAGTTTGGGAACCCCCTCTCAGTATGCATAATAATTTACTTTACTTTCAGCAAAAAAGATAACAGTGGTATGTCTTTCATTTCCTAGGAACATCTGAGTACTGGGGTGTTTTCCGAACAAAAGATTTTTAGTGAAGCAATATTTAGTTGTATGAAATTAAATCAAACGTGAAAAACTGGCTGTGCAAAAATGTGGGTCCCCTTGTAATTTTGCTGATTTGATTGCATGTAACTGCTCAGTAATGATTACTTGCAACACCAAATTGGTTGGATTAGCGCGTTAAGCCTGAACTTCATAGACAGGTGTGTCCAATCATGAGAAAAGGTATTTAAGGTGGTCAATTGCAAGATGTGCTTCCCTTTGACTGTCCTCTGAAGAATGACAGCATGGGAACCTCAAAGCAACTCTCAAAAGATCTAAAAACAAAGATTGTTCAGTATCCTGGTTTAGGGGAAGGCTAAAAAAAGCTATCTCAGAGGTTTAAACTGTCAGTTTCAAGTGTAAGGAATGTAATCAGGAAATGGAAGGCCACAGGCACAGTTGCTGTTAAAACCAGCAGGTTTGGCAGGCCAAGAAAATTACAGGAGCGGCATATGAGCAGGATTGTGAGAATGGTCACAAACAACCCACAGATCACCTCCAAGGACCTTCAAGAACATCTTGCTGCAGATGATGTATTTGTACATCGTTCTACAATTCAGCGCAATTTGCACAAAGAACATCTGTATGGCAGGGTGATGAGAGAGAATCCCTTTCTGCACTCACGCCACAAACAGAGTCGCTTGTTGTATGCAAATGCTCATTTAGACAAGCCAGATTCATTTAGGAACAAAGTGCTTTGGACTGATGAGACAAAAATTGAGTTATTTGGTCATAACAAAACGCTCTTTGCATGGCAGAAGAAGAACACCGCATTCCAAGAAAAACACCTGCTACCTACTGTCAAATTTGGTGGAGGTTCCATCATGCTGTGGGGCTGTGTGGCTAGTTCAGGGACTGGGGCCCTTGTTAAAGTTGTGGGTCGGATGAATTCAACCCAATATCAACAAATTCTTCAGGATAATGTTCAAGCATCAGTCACAAAGTTGAAGTTATGCAGGGGTTGGATATTCCAACAAGACAATGACCCAAAACACAGTTCGAAATCTACAAAGGCATTCATGGCAGAAGGAGAAGTACAATATTCTGGAATGGCCGTCACAGTCCCCTGACTTGAATATCATCGAAAATCTATGGGATGATTTGAAGCAGGCTGTCCATGCTCAGCAGCCTTTAAATTTCACTGAACTGGGGAGATTTTTTATGAAAGAATGGTCAAAAATACCTCCATCCAGAATCCAGACACTCATCAAAGGTTATAGGAGAAATCTAGAAGCTGTTATATTTGCAAAAAGAGGCTCAACTGAGTATTGATGTAATATCTCTGTTGGGGTGCCCAAATTTAAGCACCTGTCTAATTTTGTTATGATGCATATTGCATATTTTCCGTTAATCCAATAAACTTAATGTCACTGCTGAAATACTTCTGTTTCCATAAGGCATGTCATATATTAAAAGGAGGTTGCTACTTTGAAAGCTCAGCCAATGATAAACAAAAATCCAAAAAATTAAGAGGGGCACCCAAACTTTTTCATATGACTGTAAATGAATTACTGACTGAACGAATAATTGAATGGATTTATTGGGCACTAATTACAGAAGTAGACACTTGGATGGTATGCCTAGGTCAGTATTCTAAATTAAATCTGTTCATCTATTTGGCTTATTCCAATTTGGGCTCACAATGAAACAGGATAACAGATTACTGTCACTTATGCAAATCTACCAGAGTCACCAATGAATCTAACATGTATATTTGTTAGGTGTTCCAGGAAACCCACACATACATGGACAGAATGCACAGGGTGGTGCACAAAAAAGTAGCCCTGAGCACAATTAGTTTTTAGCAGCAGCAAATGTAGTCCCCATGCACATTTGTTAGCTCGGTTGTTCATTGTAAGAGTGTACATAGGTGTACCTGTGTCTTTACACAGGCTCCTGAAAGTTGACAGTGTGGGATTAATGCTCAATATGAATTGCACAATCAGCAACCCACCTATCCATTGTCAGTGACAATGAAGATGATATAGGAACCAATTCCCCTAGTGTGACACAATGTGCCTGTGTGTGGTGTGTGTCATGAAGGTCATGTCAGCATGATCAGCACACTACTTTTTCCTGCACCAGCTCTGCTAACCAGTGAATCAGCAGTGCTACCCTCTACCACAGTTTATTCATCTATGTTCTACATCCAGCTTTTGAATTTAAAGGTTACAGCATAAGCTACAAGGAAACAGCCAACCCTGGATGGGATATCTGTTTACTACAAGAGCCACATTCATTCATACTGGAACAAATTACTTATACCAGTTAACTGCACAGATAGCCCATAGAAAACAAACTGAGAATGAAAATCAGGTCCTTTGAATCCTTTGAACTGTAAATTAACAGTGCCTCTGTTGTTGCATCTCGTAGTCAGCTGATTTATTATATTAATGGTATACTTAAAGCTTTTTTATGGATGTAGGTTTTAGTAAGCATTAAGTTTTAGCAAATGTGAAAATGTCAATTTGCCCTACCTTCATTTTAAACTTCCACAAATTTGTAACTTTGTGGGACAACTGGGAAGGAACAGCACTGTCATAGTAATGGCACACACATATTTGCATTTATTTGAGAATTATAGTGTATTTTATGACAATAGTGTTTTCTGGGTCAAAGCTATAAAATATGTTTTATTTGTGAGGCTATGAGACTACATCCCCACTATACACAGTATATATTGATCGAGCCTCCCTTGTAAAAATAAAGAATGAACCATCTAAAAACTAATTAGTCACATTAAAGGTTCAGAAGAATGCTATTCTTGCATAGGGGGGAGGATCCACAATGCTATTAGGGATTTGGTAAGAGGACACATTTCAGTAAATACAGCAGAATCACAAGAGGCCTTTAATTCGGAGTGGTAACAAATCAGCTTTAACCCCGCCCCCATTCGGGTGACCTCACTGAAAGTTGTCTGTACATTAAAAATGTTCACCTGATGCATTCCTTTGTTAAAGGTCACCTAATAAGTGTGCAGCTGTGCCATGGGCTCCTTACTCTGTGGAGGAGTCCACACCATAGAGGCTTTTAAATTAGGGCCAAAACAGAGAAATACTTGCCACTGGAGCATTGAGGTCAGAAAGCTACCTCATTTCATAGTTAACACACTGGATAAACAGTTTAGCTAGTCCCAGGCAGTCCAAATCTTAGCTCTATTGCTTAAATTTGTATTCTTCAGTTTCTCCTCCCTGTGTGGTAAAAATTCTTAACAGAGTCTTCTTTTTCCATGTGTTGGGGTCACATTTAAATTAACTTTCAGAATATGTTGTGTATATTTTAGTGTGCTATTTTTATTTCACATTATATTCCAAGCATGCTCCTGAAAACCTGAAAAATCAATTTATTTGGTCTATGTATTTGGCTACAGGTTATTGAGCTGTCAGATATTCTTGTCTTATCATAATAGGGTACAAAATCCTACTTTTCCGGTTTTGTTTAAATCCTCAAATGAAATGGATTGACATTTAGCTACCTGCTGTGTTGGGTAACATGAATAAATCACAATTTAAAAGGCAGCTTGAGGTCACTAGAAAAACAACTCATTCATCAATGTTATATATATCAAGCCCCTCAGACCTTGTCGCTGTTTGTCGAGAGTTGGAATTTGTAAATAGTTTTACCAAAAAAATTCTCTGTTACCCTTAATATTTTCTTTAATAAATCGTACAATTCAACTTCTCCTAGTTTTTCAGCACTACCAAACCTGGACTAACATCTAAAGGGAGCACTTAAACAGTAATATTTGTAGATGTTGAGGAAACACTGTTTTTTGTCCATCCAAATCTTTAGTTTCTTGTTTGCCATCATTATTCAATTAAGAGGTATATTTCATTCTTTGTAATGCCCCAAAATATAGATCTATGCTTTCTATTTAGAAAATTGTAAAGTAATTGAAATGTGAAAGTAAAATAACAATAATACACAACACAAATATGAACCAGGCCATATTACCACCTGGTCACTGTCACCTCAAGTTTTTACTGGATACTCCAAATTCCTCCAATAGACCTCCTAAATTCAGACTCTAAACAGGCTATTATTATTATTTGTATTATTGATGATAATAAAATAATAGTAACATGTGGTATGGTAGCACAGTAATTAAGACTACCACCACACACAACACCATATTATCATGTCCACTTTATTAAGCGTTTCAGAATTACTCCTAGAGATTGTACTAAAAATCCATCTAAAGTTTTTCCTACCACAGAGTTGGACATGAGGATCCTACACTTACTCCCAGCTAGAAGAAGTTTGCATTTGACAATGAATTACACTTTATGGCAAACTTGCAGCATACACTTTCTAGTTTTCTGATACTACTATTAAGGCTTTGCTGCCATGATTTTTAATAATAATTATTATTTTTATTATTATATTGATTAATAATACTATTAGACATTTAAAGTTGTAGGATAAATAGAAGTAGAAGAAAACCATAATAAGGTAGTCTATTGAATTAAGCTGCATGTAATTGTTGCCACATTAAGAATAATACTGTAACAACCACTGGGATGGAAAGACAGAGACACACACACACCTAATGACAGTAAAGTCCGATAAGGGTCAAGTCTATTTAACAATGAATGATCCACAGTCAAACTTTCAGAAGAATCACCTTATTCACTGTTATGGCCATGGGAAATGCCTCGTAAACTGACAGTTACTAAAATTAGCCATGGCTTGTGCTGTTTCTGAACTCATGTCCACTGTTCCTGAACATTTTCCGGATATGCAAGTTCTTGTCTCTCTCTATGATCCCCTGATAATCTTCTGTGAGGCTGCAATTGTCAAATGTCTATATCACAAATATTCCAGGGTTTTGTGGAATGTAAAGCTTAGCGCACTTCGTTGACACTTCGTTGTCCCATCCAGCCCTGCATATCTTCAGGGTAATATGGTGGCTACTTTAATAAAGTTTGCATCTATGTCTCCTTGAGTTCTGATACTGTCATACTGCTTGTGTTTCAAGTATGCATGCTTATCCACTTTGGGTTAATGATTTTTATGTGTGTGCCGTCAATTGTACCAACAACTTGAGGAAAACCAACAATTAAATGCCTGAATGCAGCTTGCTTTAACATTACCTCACATGGAGTGGCATGAAAATGCATTAATCTGTGTGTCACCTCACATATAATAAAGGTGTTCAAAGTTTGGTGCAAAATTTGAAAATTGGTTGGTTGCTATTGCAAAGCTATATTTTCCCTGTGGCCTAAAAAATGTAATGCTACCTACTCTTTCATTTTATCTAACAACACATGGCTTCTTCACGTAGATTGAGTGATCACATGACATACATGATTTTTTACAAAGTTATTACAGTTAATGAAAACTAAAATCAAAATAGAAACTATTATTAAAAAAACAATTTTCAAAACTTGTAAAAAAAATAATTAACAAAACCAAAATAAAAAACAAAAACTAAACTATTAAAGTAGCTGGAAAGACTAACAAAAATAAAATAATTTACTAAAAACAATTTTAGTTTTTGTCACAACCGGACTTGCACAAGGGCTAACCTGGGATGCAGGGGTCCTGAAATTAATTAAAATATATTAATAAGAATTTCATATTTGGTTTTTGAATAAATGTTCCTGCTGTTAGTCTTTAACCCTTGTAACTTTTAACTCTAAAAACGAAAGTTAACCACTATGAGCTGCCCGTGTATGTTCATCCAGTGATTGGGAGCTCGGTGAAGGGGCGGCTGATCCCACAGCATTTGCGGTGATAGAACAAGCTGAATATGGGCATGTAAAGCGTGTGAAATAGAAAGTGGTTTACTGTGTGGGAATAGTGACAGTTCTTCCGGAGCTGATAGTGAAAGCATGATATATTCTAGTTCAATTGTTAATGAAGAAGACAAGGTGATGATTTTGCTTTGAATGGGCTCAGTAGCTTTCAAAATTGCCATTCACTGTATTTCTGGGGCTCAAGAAAGAAGTGTTAGATACTGATAATCCCTTACAATATTTCAGTCCGTTCATAAATGACGGCAATGTTAGCTATAATCCTGACTGAACCCAAGATACAGTATGTACACAGCAACTATTACAACAGCATACACTAAGCCAAATTCCAAGCTGGATATGAGTCTAATGTCCGTTATGATGAGTTGCCACATTTCTTTGAGCCTCGTGTATATCAAGATGTAATTCAAACAGCTGAAGCTGGAATGTGCTAGTCAACATAACCTTTATCGTATGGTCAGAAAATCACAAGTGAGTAACGGTTCAGTTTATTTCTCAGGTATCTGCACTTTGATGACAATAATTAACCTGCTACTTCGCAAGCATTTGTTCTTTGATTCTCTTTGTGGTCTCTGTATCATTTAGAGTTTGCATATTCTTCCTGTGTTTATGTAATTTTCCTTTGGGTACTTCCTATGTTTAAAGAGCATGCAAGTCAAGTTAATTTGTGACTGAAAATTTGTTTTGTATAAGTGAATGTGGGATTTTAAGGGAGTGTGTTCCATGGCATCTAAACCACGGCTGGTAACTGTTTTAAACCCAATTTCTCTATGCTTAGCTCTGACTCCCCATAACCCAGTGAAAGAAAATATTTGAAAGTCAAAGGAAGGGTGGTGGAATGGACCAATGATAATGACCAATGATTTCCACTCATACAGAGAAACAACCATTTGTAACACTTACATATTATCTTCTTGGTTTGCCATGTTGATTTCCTTTTGGCTTCATGAATTTAAAATTGAGTTCAGAAAAAGATGACTTTGTGTATTAAAAGGTTTTGCTGGTCATGTCTGAATCTGACATTTTTTGATTTATAAAGTTTTTATCTGACTCTATCATTGTTTGCCTTTTCTTTTATGTGTTAAATTGTAACATTTATTTGTAAATGATCTTTCTTCTAGGGTTGTTTTGTTGGGTTTGACTTGGCACATGCTGTTGGTAACACAGAGTTGCAGTTACACAACTGGAATGCTGACTTTGCCTGCTGGTGTTCATATAAGGTAAACCAGACACTTGCCTTACACTTGTGCCACTTTTATGATTGCCTAATGAACTTTGTTTCATTCAAGCCAAGAATGCAGACTAGTTTTAGGAAGACTGAAAGTAGTATATTTGTTCATTTAAAAGCAGTTTATAAGGGCACCAGGTAATGAAATTGTTCAACATTCAAATAGCTGCAGGAATTATAGATGTTGAGGCATTTCCGCTGGTCATATTAAGTACATTTTTGAATAATTAAAAGACAATGTGCTTATTGGGTGTCATGGTGGTGCAGAGGTTAATGGTATTACAGTTTTCCTTCCCTGAGATATGCAGGTTAGCTTAATCAGTTATTCTAAATAGGCTGATGGTTATGCATTCAAGTGGACCCTGCTATGGACTGGCTTTCTATCAAGGGTTAGTTCAATGCTTGGGACTTTTGCTCACCAGTCTTTGGTCACCAATAATCTTCAATTGCCTTAAGCAGGTTAGACAACATTATGTTCGTAACATAGGCCCAATTAACTAAGCAAAGTACAGAAGTGTAAATTTTTCTTAATATGCCAAATTTTTTATGCTTACCCAAAGCACAGTGTTATTATGTTAGCGGCAAAAAACTCTGAAACATGTATAGTTAGTGTAAAGGTTTTAAGTAAATGGTGGACAAATCATGTTTGTGTCATGAAGCAAAGTGGAGTTGCAATACACGGGTTAGCAGGTTTCAGGACAAGCTTATTGTTGGCTTGCACAGCTGGATGTGGAAGACTTGGCAAATATTGTACATGGAAAAATGACATTACTTTTGTCCTTTTTACTTGAGTGGTTATCCTAAAAGTGTGATATTTGCAGCACTGTGTAAGACAGAGCGTTAGCTAGACTGAAATGAAGCCATAAGGCAAGGGTAGTTATGGCCAATAGAAAGTGTGTCAGTGAATGAGAGGTGTCCCTGGATTGTCGTTTAAAGCCTGAGGGTGCAGAGTATTGAAAATGGTGTACAAGGTATTGAGAAGTGTGTGGTGGTGTAAAGAATAAAAGAGCATAAGGACTGTAATGGATCAGGAGGTGTCTGTAGAATGTGCAGAGCCTGGGGAACTTAAAGCAGTCGCTGTCCCTCCTTCGGTCACTGGTGCTTGGTTTCATGAACTACGAGAAGCCCTGAGTTTAATCTGTGCTGGGGTTGAGGTAATGGGGCATCATAGGGATACCATAAAAAGATGATGAAAGGGCTCTGACTCTATATTGGATCAGATGTGTTTAGAAAATAGTACTTATGAATATGCATCCATCTATCCATCCTCTTCCGCTTATCCAAGGTCGGGTCGCAGGGGTAGCAGCTTAAGCAGAGAAGCCCAGACTTCCCTCTCCCCGGACACTTCTTTCCAGCTCTTCCGGGAGAATCCCAAGGCGTTCCCAGCCCAGCCAGGAGACATAGTCCCTCCAGCGTGTCCTGGGTCTTCCCCGGGGCCTCCTCCCGGTTGGACGTGCCCGGAACTCCTCACCAGGGAGGCGTCCAGGAGGCATCCTGATCAGATGCCCGAGCCACCTCATCTGACTCCTCTCGATGCGGAGGAGCAGCGGCTCTACTCTGAGCCCCTCCCGGATGACTGAGCTTCTCACCCTATCTTTAAGGGAAAGCCCAGACACCCTGCAGAGGAAACTCATTTCAGCCGCTTGTATTTGCGATCTCGTTCTTTCTGTCACTACCCATAGCTCATGACCATAGGTGAGGGTAGGAACATAGATCGACTGGTAAATTGAGAGCTTTGCCTATATATGGCTCAGCTCTTTTTTCACCACGACAGACCGATGCAGAGCCCGCATCACCGATCCGCCTGTCAATCTCACGATCCATTCTTCCCTCACTCATGAACAAGACCCCGAGATACTTGAACTCCTCCACTTGGGGCAGGATCTCTCCCCCAACCCTGAGAGGGCACTCCACCCTTTTCCGGCTGAGGACCATGGTCTCGGATTTGGAGGTGCTGATTCTCATCCCAGCCGCTTCACACTCAGCTGCGAACCATCCAGAGAGAGCTGAAGATCACGGCCTGATGAAGCAAACAGGACAACATCATCTGCAAAAACAGTGACCCAATCCTGAGTCCACCAAACCGACCCCTTCAACACCCTGGCTGCGCCTAGAAATTCTGTCCATAAAAGTTATGAACAGAATCGGTGACAAAGGGCAGCCCTACCGGAGTCCAACTCTCACTGGAAACGGGCTCGACTTACTGCCGGCAATGCGGACCAAGCTCTGACACGGTTGTACAGGGACCGAACAGCTCTTATCAGGGGTCCGTACCCCATACTCTCGAGCACCCCCACAGGATTCCCGAGGGACACGGTCGAACGCCTTTCCAAGTCCACAAAACACATGTAGACTGGTTGGGCAAACTCCCATGCACCCTCCAGGACCTGCTAAGGGTGAAGAGCTGGTCCACTGTTCGCGACCAGGACGAAAACCACACTGTTCCTCCTGAATCCGAGGTTCGACTATCCGACGGACCCTCCTCTCCAGAACCCCCGAATAGACTTTTCCAGGGGCTGAGGAGTGTGATCCCTCTATAGTTGGAACACACCCTCCGGTCCCCTTTTAAAGAGGGGACCACCACCCCGTCTGCCAATCCAGAGGCACTGTCCCGATGTCCATGCGATGTTGCAGAGACGTGTCAACCAAGACAGTCCTACAACATCCAGAGCCTTAAGGAACTCCGGGCATATCTCATCCACCCCCGGGGCCCTGCCACCAAGGAGTTTTTTGACCACCTCGGTGACTTCAGTCCCAGAGATGGGAGAGCCCACCTCAGAGCCCCAGGCTCTGCTTCCTCATTGGAAGGCATGGTAGGGGGATTGAGGAGGTCTTCAAGTACTCCCCCACCGACCCACAACGTCGAAGTGAGGTCAGCAGCGCACCATCCCCACCATATACGGTGTTGACACTGCACTGCTTCCCCTCCTGAGACGCCGGACGGTGGACCAGAATCTCCTCAAGCCGTCCAAAGTCGTTCTCCATGGCCTCTCCAAACTCCTCCCATGCCCAAGTTTTGCCTCAGCAACAACCGAAGCCACATTCCGCTTGGCCTGCGGTACCTATCAGCTGCCTCCAGAGACCCACAGGACAAAAAGTCCTATAGGACTCCTTCTTCAGCTTGACGGCATCCCTCACGCGGTGTCCACCAACGGGTTTGGAGATTGCCGCCGCGACAGGCACCGACCACCTTGCGGCCACAGCTCCGGTCAGCCGCCTCAACAATAGAGGCACGGAACATGGCCCATTGGACTCAATGTCCCCACCTCCCTCGGGGCGTGGTTGAAGTTCTGCGGAGGTGGGAGTTGAAGCTCTTCTGACAGGGGACTCTGCCAGCCGTTCCCAGCAGACCCTCACAACACGTTGGGCCTACCAGGTCTGACCGGCATCTTCCCCACCATCGAAGCCAACTCACCACCAGGTGGTGATCAGTTGACAGCTCGCCCCTCTCTTCACCCGAGTGTCCAAGACATATGGCCGCAAGTCCGGCGACACACCACAAAGTCGATCATTGACCTGAGGCCTAGGGTGTCCTGGTGCCAAGTGCACATATGAACACCCTTATGCTTGAACATGGTGTTCGTTATGGACAATCCATGGCGAGCACAGAAGTCCAATAACAAAACACCGCTCGGGTTCAGATCGGGGGGGGCCATTCCTCCCAATCACGCCCTTCCAGGTCTCACTGTCATTGCCCACGTGGGCATTGAAGTCTCCCAGCAAAACGAGGGAATCCCCAGAAGGTATGCCCTCTAGTACTCCCTCCAGAGACTCCAAAATCGGGTGGATACTCCAAACTGCTGTTCGCCGCATACGCACAAACAACAGTCAGGACCCTTCCCCCCACCCGAAGGTGGAGGGAGGCCACCCTCTCGTCCACCGGGGTAAACCCCAACACACAGGCTCCAAGTCGGGGGGCAATAAGTATGCCCACACCTGCTCGGCGCCTCTCACCGGAGGCAACTCCAGAGTGGTAGAGAGTCCAGCCCCTCTCAAGGAGATTGGTTCCAGAGTCCAAGATGTGCGTCGAGGTGAGTCCAACTATATCTAGCCGGAGACTCTCGACCTCGCGCACTAGCTCAGGCTCCTTCCCCTTCAGAGAGGTGACATTCCACGTCCCAAGAGCCAGTTTCTATAGCCGAGGATCAGACCGCGAAGGTCCCCGCCTCCAGCCAGCACCCAACTCACACTGCACCTGACCTCCTTGGAATAAATATAAATAAATAAATAACTTATGAATAAACTTTATAAAACAATATAAATAAGAATGTGAGGTTTCTTTAAATTAGGTTAATTTAATTTAATACTGGGACTGAGGTTAAAGATAGGTTAAAAAAGGATGTGGCTATAGCTGATCCAGTAGGTCAAGGATCAAGTAAAATATAACTTGTCCACTATTTGTATACCAATTAACAACATTTACATTATGAGGAATGCTAAATAATACAATAAAAAAGTTAATATAGCATTAATTTCTTATATTTATTATATGCTCGCACATTTAGTATTCAGTATTCACTGCTAACTTCTATGTTGTAAATCTGGATTTCAATTTTGTTCCAGTATATTAATTCAGGAGCTGGAGGCTTGGCAGGTGCCTTTATTCATGAAAAGCATTCTCACACCATAAAGCCTGTGTAAGTATTTAAAGTGTCTGACTCATTTAATTTTTTTATTATAATATTTTAATTGAGTATTTTTAAAGCAGTATGGTAATACATTATCCCATTTATATAACAGAATAGTATGCATATTTTTACCCTTTTCAATATTCTCAATCTTTCTCCTACCTCTTTTTTTCCACAAATAATAAAGGAAACAAAGAGCAGAAGAGTCTAATAGACAGCTCTGGAGATGGGTAAAGCATAACTTTAAGACAGGCTCCTATATTTTGAACGATCATTTTGTTCAGCGCACCATTTTTAAAATGGGAGCTTCGTGTTTTTCCATTTTTATACATTATGGTACACTCCTAAAACTTTTGTTAAAATGAGATTTTTCATTTCTGCAAGAAAATAGCAAATTAGCAAATGCAACAACAATATAAAGATGATTCAAGAATGGTGTAAATTCAGATTGGACAGTAAGAAGATGGTCCAATGGCATAGTAAAAATTAATTTAAAATAATTGTGCTTGTTAAACTAGCAAACCTGTTAGTTTAACAACATAGAGCACCATGTGTATATTCCCTATCAAATATTTTGTAATGATTTTTAATGTATTGAATATTTAATTTTATGTTGCTTACACTGTGTCTCTTATAGGTTGAGAGGATGGTGGAGCCATGAATACAAAACAAGATTCCAAATGGATAACAGTATGTATTTAATTAATTGTAACATCAAAATCAAATTTATAGATGTTGAGAATATTTTTTTTTTTTGTAGAAACTAAAATGTAATTTTTCAAGAAAAGCAACAAACACTGTAATCCATGCAAACATTTAAGAGTTACTCAGTCTGCCATACTGAAACAGTAGTGATGTGGAGAAATATAACTTGCAGCTATATTGAGTAGGTGGTAAATGTCAAGAAACCCTTATGAATTCCCAAAGGAAAGATGTTACATCTTTAGAATTTTAAGACAGCACAGTCTAACATCTTCTTTCTGAGATAAATCAGCACCAAATCTATCAGACTTCAGTCACATCTCAATATTCTTTTGCTTGTTTTGTTTTCTTAAAACCTGTTCAGCCAGGGAACTATCTGACAGGTTTTTTTTTTACAAAGAGCTAAAAGAAAGATAAAAACAAATAAAAAAAAAAAAATAATAATAATCTTTAACCCTAAAATGAAGTAAAAACTAAGGTATGATTATTTAAATCTTAAGTTTTGAATAATTTCTCACCTCTGTACCTGAAGAGCACAATCTTTGCTTGTTTGTTTGTTGTTTATGCTCAGCTTTGTTCTCAAACCACAAACCTGAAATTTGGAAAACAGGTTTTGATGTACAACTTAGAACTGCAACCAACAAATTCTGGAAAAACCACAGCATGCAGAAAGTGATGATTAGCACGCTTGCTTTTCAACCGAGAAATCTGTCTTTGATTCCTTTCCGTTAAATTTTACCTTTTCATTAATCATGAAATTCTCATTTTTGTCGTGGTCACAATCCATCCCTAGTGGAACCATATTGTCATTGTTATTTATTGTAATTTGCTTTTTACACAAGAAGGAAAAACCAAGAATACTGCAACAACAAGACTTTCCAGTAGTGACATCAGTTATATACTACATACACCTTATCTGACGGTATTATGACTCTGTGCATTTTAAAAGATTTAGTGTTATTCTTACCGTGACTCCATTTTGGGATTTTCTAGGTGGAATTGTTTGCTCCCATTGGCTTTACACATTCTTAGGCTGGTTAATAGCCGCATTATGTCATCAATATAAAACATGGAGGTGCTATTTCACAAGTATCATAGCACCGAAATACCACCTAAAATGCTATATCACAATTCTTTTGTAGCAGTGGCAAAATCTGATTTTTAGAGTAACACATAAACAAAGGAAAAATGGATATAAAATGGTAAAATATTATAAATTACCATTTATTGATGTATTTTTGATGTGCATTTTTGTTTTGGCTAAAACTCATTTTGTGTTATGGTGTACTGCAAACTTTTAAATATGGGGCCATTTGAGCAAATTTTTCCTTTTTTTAATATCAATATTTGATGTTTTTGTCTGCTTTGTTTCCATTTTGGCCTCACAACAGTCACTTCAAGAGGTGATGCAAATAGAAAGTTATTCTTGGAAAGAATCACAAAACTCCTTAGTATATTCCTGAGATGATAAATGAAAAAAGAAAGACTGAAAAATTCAGGTGGAAAAAGAAAAATATCTAACATTTAGATAGTAAAGGATTAAACATTGTTTGTAAAAGAAGAAAAGTCTAGCATAAGAGGAAAACAAAACAGTCTGGTAGTTAGTTAACAAACACAAATAAAAAAACTAATCTTTGATTTTGTTATTCTGAAAGTGCCTTTCACCTTCCTGTTTTATTTTGTGCTCCATCCCCAGCTTTATTTGAAAAACGCACAGTAAAAAGCTAATAATCTGCACCAGCGGCAGTGCATAATTTATCACATGAAATAAGCTTTCAATCACTGACTAAAATAATATAACCACAGATTTCACTGCTTCCCTTTAAGTGAAGTTTACATGTCATCAAGGTTTTATTTTGGGTTGCTCCAAAACACAGCTATTCCAAAAAAAGTCACTTTCTTTGTAGAATTGCAGAAATTTAAAATAATTACATAAATGCTCTAAAGTGACCCTGTATGAGGGTCATTTTAACATTATTTGAAATCTAGTGAGATAACGTAAGAGTGCCCTTCCCAATAAAATAGCCATCATGGACTTTTGAGATGAAAACAATGCCAGACCAATCTGTTAGACTTGCTGAGTGGGCTAATGGAGTAGTCAAGCAAAGCATATGATTTTACTAAGATATTCAAAAGCCCTTTAATTCAGTCCCGCACCAAAGATTAATTTTCAAATTAGAAGGCATTGGCATTGGAATTAAACTAACAAAACTGGATTACAAGTTGGTTAATATACACACTAGCTTTGCTATCCAGCCAAGGCAGGTGAAATCCAAGTACCGCAATCAACGTAGACCTCATGTTTTTTTATTTAATACATGCATTATCTGTTTTGGCTTGTATATTAATACACCCCCAAATACCTCTTCCTCATGGAATGGGGCTTACCTAAGCATGGGTCAAGTTACGCATTTAATTAACTCTGCCCATAAGAGAGGAGTCATGACCCATTGCACATGCAGATAGTAAAAGTTTGTCAGGCTGATGTTACAATACAACAACAACAACAACAACAACAACATTTATTTATATAGCACATTTTCATACAAACAGTAGCTCAAAGTACTTTACATATTAAAGAACAGAAAAATGAAAGACACAATTTATAAAATAAAATAAATCAACATTAATTAACATCGAATAAGAGTAAGGTTCAATGGCCAGGGGACAGAAAAACAAAAACTCCAGACGGCTGGAGAAAAAATAAAATCTGTAGGGATTCCAGACCATGAGACCGCCCAGTCCCCTCTGGGCATTCTACCTAACATAAATGAAACAGTCCTCTTTGGATTTAGGGTTCTCACGGAAGGGCTTGATGATGATGATGGTCACGTAGACATCTGCCTTTAAATCCATCCATCATTGTTGGAGCATCATGAAGCTTTGAGTAGGTGGTGGTGGCGCAGGCCACCACCACAAAGAAACCGGAACAAGAAACAGAAAAGAGAGTAGGGGTCAGTACGGATTTTAGAGCCACCATGAATAGTTATTATGAGGAATTGAACATACAGAGTATCAGGATTAAGTTAAATTAAATTAAATTGAAGTTATAGAAAGGCCATGTTAAAGTAATGTGTTTTCAGCAGTGTTTTAAAGTGCTCTACTGTATCAGCCTGGCGAATTCCTATTGGCAGGCTATTCCAGATTTTAGGTGCATAACAGCAGAAGGCCGCCTCACCACTTCTTTTAAGTTTTGTTCTTGGAATTCTAAGGAGACACTCATTTGAGGATCTGAGGTTACGATTTGGAATATAAGGTGTCAGACATTCCGATATATAAGATGGGGGAGATTATTTAAGGCTTTATAAACCATAAGCAGAATTTTAAAGTCAATCCTGAATGACACAGGTAACCAGTGTAGTGACATTAAAACTGGAGAAATGTGTTCGGATTTTCTTTTCCTAGTTAGGATTCTAGCAGCTGCATTCTGCACTAGTTGCAAACGATTTATGTCTTTTTTGGGTAGTCCTGAGAGGAGTGCGTTACAGTAATCTAGTCGACTGAAAACAAACGTGAACTAATTTCTCAGCATCTTTCAGTGATATAAGAGGTCTAACTTTACTTATGTTTCTTAAGTGAAAAATGCTGTCCTAATGATCTGATTAATATGTGATTTAAAATTCAGATTACAGTCAACAATCACCCCTAAGCTTTTTACCTCCGTCTTGACTTTTAATCCTAATGTATCCAGTTTATTTCTAATAGCCTCATTGTATCCATTATTGCTGATCACTAAAATTTCAGTTTCTCTTTATTTAACTTGAGAAAATTACTATTCATCCATTCTGAGATACAAGTCAGACATTCTGTTAGTGAATCAATAGAATCAGGGTCATCAGGTGCTATTGATAAGTACAGCTGTGTGTCATCAGCATAGCTGTGGTAGCTCACGTTGTGCCCTGAGATAATCTGACCTAACGGAAGCATGTAGATTGAGAATAACAGCGGACCCAGGATAGAGCCTTGTGGAACACCATATGGATATCATGTGTCTTCGAGTTGTAATTCCCACAACTAACAAAAAATTTTCTCCCTGTCAGGTAGGATTCAAACCAATTTAAGACTGCCAGAGAGGCCCACCCATTGACTAAGGCGATTTCTAAGAATGTTGTGATCAATGGTGTCAAATGCAGCACTCAGATCTAAGAGGATGAGAACAGATAAATGGCCTCTGTCTGCATTCAGTCACAAGTCATTTACTACTTTAACAAGTGCAGTTTCTGTGCTGTGATTTGTTCTAAAACCCGACTGAAATTTATCAAGAATAGCATGTTTATTTAGGTGGTCATTTAACTGCATAATGACTGCCTTCTCCAGAACTTTACTTAAGAAAGGCAGGTTAGAGATGGGTCTAAAATTTTCAAGAGCTGAGGGGTCAAGATTATGTTTCTTAAGTAGGGGTTTAACTACAGCAGTCTTAAGACAGTCTGGGAAGACCCCAGTATCTAATGACAATTTACTATGTCAGAACATTATCAATTAGCAGCCTGATACTTCTTTGAAAAACCTTGTTGGTATCGGGTCAAGGACGAGGTGGAGGTTTTAATTGAGAGATTATTTTTTTAAATCAGGTAAATCTATCCTAGTGAAAGAGTTTAATTTGTTTATAACAGGATGCTGGGGTTTAGGAGGATCCTTAGTGTTGGGGAGATATACTATGTTATTTCTAATATCATTAATTTTTGATTGAAAATACAGCGACAGCCTCACAGGTTTCACTGGAAGCACTTAGGAGGCATTCCTTTGAGCTACCTGGGTTTAGTAGGCATCAATTGTAGAAAATAAGACTCTGGGATTACTAGCATTGTTATTTATAATCTTGAGAAATAGCAGCGTCTCTCAAGACGGACAGTGTTATTGTATTCTGTTATTTTGACTTTTAATATTTCATGGTGGATAGTAAGTTTAGTCTTCCTCCATTGACGCTCAGCTCTACGGCATGTTCTCTTTAAATCAGACACTCTTTGGGTCTTCCATGGTATAACAATGCTAGAAGATTTTTTCACTGTCTTTTCAGGTGCAACTATGTCAACAGCAGCTCTCACTTTAGTATTAAATCTTTCCACCTTACTATTTACATTATCCTCGCTATTATAGCTGGCACTATAAACGGACTGATTGCTTAAAATGTTTGTAAGTTTTAAAGCTGCTGCCGAGTCAAAGAAGCGTTTTTTAACAATATGCTTCTCATGAGTGTTTTTTATCATTATTTCTATATTAAAAAGTAGAAGAAAATGGTCTGATAGACCAATATCAATGATCTGTTTTATATCAACTTTCAGTCCTTTAGTAATCACTAAGTCTAACGTATGACCTGCTTTATGTGTAGGCTGATTTATGAGTTGTCTCAAATCAAAAGAATCCAGGAGGTTCATAAATTTTTTTACTTTTAGATCACACTGATTATCTATATGAAAATTAAAGTTGCCAACTATTAGGAGTGTGTCATAGTTAGTAATTAAAATTGACATTAAGTCAGAGAATTCCTCAAAAAACGACGCGTTATATTTAGGAGGTCTATACACGGATAGTACTAGAACTTGAGGATCTCCATGGATAACAACGGCGAGATACTCAAAGGACTTGAACTTACCAAAACTGATATCTTTACATTTTAATCGGCTCGAGTAAATGACTGTAAGAGCAATACACCTGGTACACTATGGTTAAGATTAGGGTTATCTGACTCAAATAATTAGGACATAAACAATTTTCATCATTTACATGCCAGTCATATTTTTTCCGGTTTAGCGTGGTGCTCTGCAGGACCCAAACATGTGGCATCCATGAATAACAGTCAGAATTAATTGTTTAACCTTGACCACATTTAGGCATGCTGCATTGTGTATGCTTCAGCAATTTTTTTTTCTTTCTAAGCCTAGTAACAGAATGTACACAAATATTACATACAGGTAGTCTCCAGGTTACGGACATCTGACCGACGACTTACGAACGGGCCGCAGCTGTGACGCATGTGCCTCAGTAACTGCCACTTTGTCATCTTTGGCCTGGGGACGCTGCAAGAGGTGGCTGGATGGAGGCTGGAGGGGGGCGATTTCGCTGCTCGCACAGTGTACTGTCCCTTGGGTGGCTCCCGCCGGCAAGCAGTTTCACTCCCGGCCCTCCACACACGGCTGCCCCATTCGTTCTCGGTGGGCGGCTGGTAATGCTGCAAGCGGTGACCCGGTTGTGGCTGAACGGACGCCATTGAGGGTGAACAGGGTGGCAGGGGGTAGCATTGTAGTGTGCATCGGATGGCTGCCTATTGAATGGGGGCGATTCACTATCCGCCTTTGGCCACACCGTGTTCGTTCTCGGTAGGCGGACACTGCAGGCAGCATACTGTAGTGGATGTGACTGTGAGGTGGGCTAGTGATGAACCGCCCGTCGATGCCCGCATTCATTCTCAATAGCAAGCCTGCTTGTACTGTTTACGTACATAGCAGGAAGTTGTCTCTTGTCAGTACATCAGACGTGTTTACATCTGGTGCCTTCCTGCTGTGATAGCGTGTACAGTGCTGTGCAGAAGAGCTCATCTTAATCTTTTGTCTTCACCCTTCAACAATGTCTCTGAAACACAAATCTGATGCAAGTGCTGGTGATACAGTAAAGAAGAGAAAAACCATCACCATTGAAAATAAAGTAGAAATAATAAAAAGGTCAGAGTGAGGTGAAACTCCATCATTCATTGGCAGAGCACTTGGTTACAGTCAGTCAACAATAGCATTTATTAATTTTATGTACCTGTTCCGACTCACATGCAAATTCAACTTAAGTACAAACCTACAGTCCCTATCTCGTATGTAACCCGGGGACTGCCTGTATATAAATATATATAAATATAATATATATATATATATATATATATATATATATATATATATATATATATATATATACTGTATATAATATGTGTGTACATTCTATTACTAGGCTTAGTCCTTGCACATATAAATATTACACAACCATCCTCCAAGGGTATTTTCTTGCCTTAAACTCAGTACTACTGACGTAATCTGTGGCTTCCTATGACCATAAACTGGACAGATTAAATGTACTTCTCAGCACATGCAGGATTAAATGTATACCTAAAATGTCTATTCAGTTCTTGTCCCATGATTGCACACTATCCACTTGCTTAACCTCTCCCTCACAAACTGTCATTAGACAGCCAGGGTACTGTATGTGTGTGCATGATGACATCAACAGAAGAAGGCAATATCTTTGCAAAATAATACAATATGTATTGTGAAATAAATTATTTGTGAAGCAACACAATCATTATTCTGAAAAAATGAAATATTTTTGAAAAATAATAAAGTATTTTTTTTTATTGAGTGGGAGGATTAAGGTTCTGTAATATTTTATTGCTTTACTGTAGTAATATTGTATTTTCTTTGTGGGGTGTGGTAGTTGTATAATTGTAGTCTAACTTTATATTTTAAACCTTTTGATTATTTCTTTTATTGGTTGTAGATAGATAGATAGATAGATAGATAGATAGATAGATAGATAGATAGATAGATAGATAGATAGATAGATACTTTATTAATCCCAAGGGGAAATTCACATAATCCAGCAGCAGTATACTGATACAAAGAAACAATATTAAATTAAATAGTAATAAAAATGAAAAGAATTAAAATAAAATTAATGTTCGCATTTACTCCCCCAGGTGGAATTGAAGAGTCGCATAGTGTGGGGGAGGAATGATCTCCTCAGTCTATCAGTGGAGCAGGACAGTGACAAAAGTCTGTCACTGAAGCTACTCCTCTCTCTGGAGATGACACTGTTCAGTGGATGCAGTGGATTATTCATGATTGACAGGAGTTTGCTTAGTGCCCGTCGCTCTGCCACAGATGTTAAACTGTCCAACTTTAATCCTACAATGGAGCCTGCCTTCTTAACAAGTTTGTCCAGGCGTGAGGCGTCTTTCATCTTTATGCTGCCACCCCAGCACACCACCGCGTAGAAGAGGGCACTCGCCACAACCGTCTGGTAGAACATCTGCAGCATCTTACTGCAGATGTTGAAGGATGCCAACCTTCTCAGAAATTGTATTGTCATTGGCAACATTTTCGGTTTACTGGATACAAATGGTGCATTAGTTACTGACGCAGCTCTTCTGATGCACCATCAAGGGGTTTGAATCCTTTGCCATGACTTTGTCTGGATAGAATTTGCATATTCTCCCCATATCTATGTGGTTTTCTCACTAGGTTTTGGTTATTTTAATTAATGACTCACACATCATGCGTGGTTGTGTGACTATGTGTGCCATGTGAGGAACTGGTGCCCTCCCATGGGTCTTTTATGTCATGTCTTGTCTGTGATACCTGGATAGGCTCTTGCCCCACTGGCCTGCAGTTGGATTAAATATTTTGAGAACATTGTGTTATATTATCATTAAAAGTAAAATACAATGTTAATTTGAATTTGATTTTAGTTTGGCTTCTGAAATTGACTTGTATAAAAATGATGTCAACAGTTTCATCTTACGACAACAACAACAAAAACATTTATATAGCACATTTTCATACAAATGATATAGCTCAAAATGCTTTTCATAATGAAGAAAGAGAAAAAAAGACTAAATAAATAAGAAAATAGAATTAAAGAACACTAATTAACATAGAGTAAATGTAAGGTACAATGGCCAGGGAGGACAGAAAAAACAAAAAAACTCCAGGACGCCTGGAGGAAAAAAAAATCTGCATGGGTTCCGTGGCCACGAGACCACCAAGAGCCCCCTCTAGACATTACACCTAACATAAGTGGCCTCACAATCAGTCCTCATGGTTTTCAGGCTTCACATGAAAGAACTTGATGTTGACGGTCATGTGGACTTCTGGCATTTAATCCATCAATGTATGGACATCACGGTGCTTTGATCAGGTTGTGGTGGTGCAGATCGCCACCACAGAAAACTGGAAAAAGAACAGAAGAGAAAGTAGGGGTTAGTACAGATTATGGAGCCACCAGGAATGATATTGATAATTAAATGCATCTTAGACTTATCTTCAAAACCTAGAACAGAAATTAAGTGTCCCATTTCATGATTTAAATGTCCACATAGGTAAAAGTTATTAGAAGCTTCATCACTCAGGTTAATATTTCATTGAATTGTTGCTATGAGGTTCAAATGGCAAGTCACTCCTAGAATTGTTGCAAATAAAAATTCTCCTCCCAACATTGTGTTTTTTTACTGCTAAATCAACTTCAGAACTGATGTACATCTTCAGAAACGTTGTATTCAATCCAGTGTTACTGATGCCAAGAAATATTTTTATAATTTGGAAATACCAATGCTGTCTCCAGCTCTAGGACACTGGGTTCAAATTCCTACCCCAGCTTTGTCAGTGTGAGGTCAGAATGTTCTCGTTGTGTCTCTGTGACATATAGGAATGCTGTCTTTCCTTCCATGTCCCAAAGATATTTGGAGTTATCTATTAACTCTGAATTGACTTCACATTAGCAAATATGCATGTTCTCAGCATTAGATTGTTAACATTGTTTTAGCTGTGCTACCAGAATAGCTTGCAGTGTCTTGGAAGACTTGTTTCTGTAAACGGATAAATAAAAATGTATAAATAACAAGGTCTTGAAGCAAACAGATAAAAAAAACTTAAGGTATCTTGGTCTGTCAGTTGGTGATTGACATTATGGTATTCCCAGAACTGTCTTTCAGTTGTGAAAGGGTTGCTTTAGGTATTCTACATCTATTATAATTCATAGGAAAAAAAAACTTTTCATTTTGTCAGCTGCATACTCCTGGGCAAAATCATGTTGTGGCCCCCTGTGGTGCTTTATAGTGGTAATACTAGACAGGGGCAGATGCAGATCATTTCGGGTGACATATCTAGGACTAACTGGCTTCACATTTGGAGGACAGTAACAGATGTTATCATCTCCTTAGCCAGGGGAAAGAAAAACACACTTGAGTTTCAGCAAAGGAAGTCATTTAAGAAGATTCTTTGAAAATATTCACAGCAAATTCTTTGAAATGCTTTGTGGCTTTTTTTAAAGAAAGCCTTTCCTTTACATAAAACAAATATCGACAGACGTGTAGACCTTAAACCAACAAACAAAGATCAAGAGCGGAACTTGAATATAAAATATTGTCTGTTTTAAATTTTAGTAGATAGTTTACAATTAAATTACCTGGCAAACACTGACCTCTTGTGGTGATATGAAAAAGTATTTTTATATGTTATGGAGTCCCTCCAGAATTACAGGCAAAGATGAGCACAAAATGCTATGAAAACTGTCTTCACTGTCCATTAGCTTGATCTTACACTCCAATTATAAGATTAATCTAACCTTTAGCTGAGGTCAAATTTTTCAAAAAGAAACATTTTCACAAAAAAGTTTCACATTTTTTTCTCAAAACATGTACCACTATTCGCCTCTTAGAAATTCATATTAATAAAATCTAACTAACATTTCCTCCTATTCATATTTTAAGTTTTAAAACACACCTGAGTACTTGAACCTATCTTGACAGAACTCGTACTGATGTATCTGTTTTATTGGTTTTGCATCAACAGGTCCAGCGAAGACACTATATCTTCTGCTCTTCACCTGTCCTTAACTCACTTGGTTAAAAGAGATACATATGTCAGAATGCTGTTCATAAACTTTACTTAACATAGTAATTCCCCAGAAACTAAATGTGAAACTGAGTAGGTTAGGGCTAAACACCTCACTACGTGATTGAATCTTGGATTTCCTAATAGAGAGGCTACATTCAGTTTGGATTGGCTACAACCCTTCAATCCCCATTACACAGAGTATAAGAGCATCTCAGGGCTGCGTGCTTAGTCCACTGCTGTTCACCCTGGCTGATTAACGACATCATGGCTCTAATTATAATATCATCAAGTGTTCTGATTTCACAACTGTTAAGATAAATGTATTAATTGCTGAGTTTGGGAAAAAAAAACTGCAATGACCATTCCCCAGTCTAAATCAATGGCAGACTGTGGAGATTGTAAAGGTGTCAAGTTCTTTAGTGTTCACATAATTGAGAACATCACATGGACTAACAATACTACTTCATTAACAAGAAAGGAGTGAGCGAGCTTCCCATCTCCTAGTCGCAATACGTTTTACAGTTCAACCATTGAAGAGTATTCTGATCAACTGTATCTTCGTCTGATTTGAAAATTGCAGCATGTCTGACTGCAAGAAACTCCTAAAAGTAGTGAGGTAAGTGAGGAATATTGGAGCACCATCCCTTCAATGGAAGATACATTCTATAAAATCTGTGTTCGTAAGGCCTGCTGCGTTTTGCAGGACCTAACTCTTCCCTGTCATGGATTCTTCATTCTAATGCTATCTGGAAGAAACAACAAAAAAAAAAAAAACACTACTGCAGCATCAGAATCAGATGTTTCATGTTATGTGAAAGCCATTTTCACTATGGCTGTCAGACTCCTCAATACAGATACACCCCCATCCCCATAATCTTCGACCTTACCCTTACATCTTATATCATGATCTCTCAGCCCACTTTATGCACAAGTCATATTATCTATCATGTCAAAAGATCACTTACTTCATTGACTGTGGAATTTGCATTAAATGGTTTTCTGTGTAATTGTGACATTTAATTGTTTTGGCATATTGCTTATTTAAGTTTGTATACATGTTGCATGGTTTCATCTGTTTGTGCACACTGTCTTATTTTCAATATGTGTACAATGTGAGCTCTGACACTTATCATTGTGTCTCTCCGTATACTTGTATATGGTTGAGATGACAATAAAGTTTACTGTGACTTTGACTTCATAATACACAGGCCTAAGAACCCTTTTGACATCAATCAATATGGGAAAAAACAGACCATACATAAATGAAATGAGACATACTGACCGGGATGTGGAACAGCTTCTCAGATAATTTCCGGTTGCGCAAACGCTGGCATGTTTTGTCTGCCACTGCCTGTTCGTACAGTAAGGGAGATGGTCCAAAAGGCAAAATATTTACCAAGGGTTGTATCATGAGATTGACAAGTCCCCAAAACTACAATCAGATGCTGCTATCATATCAACAAATTGTTTAGCAGGTTTGCCAGAAGGAAGACTCTGCACTGATGTCAGACCACAAACGTAAGTGCCTGGTCAAATCTAATAAAAACAGAGTATTTTGTAACAAATACCAGAGGTAAACATGGTGTCAAATAGATGAGTTGAGATCATACAGAAAAGTACTGTAGCATGGCGCTACATTTGTGATGCTATGGTGCTGTTATTTCTGCCAGGAGGTCATTGGAAACCTTTTTAGGATATTGCATCATAGA
This sequence comes from Polypterus senegalus, assembly GCF_016835505.1. NCBI lineage: Eukaryota > Metazoa > Chordata > Cladistia > Polypteriformes > Polypteridae > Polypterus > Polypterus senegalus. Next base: position 145,375,040 of record NC_053159.1, on the reverse strand, counting down.
TTCCATCAAATATCAACAGATGCTTGATGAAAATCTGACCGCCTGGTTATTAGATCTTCCAGTGAGACCATGATTCAAAGCATACTCCCAAAACCACGCAAAACTTGAAAAAAGAATTAAACTTTTGCAGTAGTCACCCCAGTCCCCTGAAATAAACTAATATTGAAAACCTTTTTTCGGTAAGGTTAACAGGAGAGTCTTGGGTGAAATTCTGTATAGGGAATCATCTCAGATCCCTTTTAACTGTGTTCTCCTGACTCATCCAATATTATAATAACAAACACATTGCTGTTGTCATGGCAAAAAGAGGGTGCACAAGGTACTAAATGCAGGGGTGCCAGTAATTGTGACACCTGTGTTTTGTGAAAAGTTAGATTTCTCTGTTGATTTAAATAAGATCAAGCTTATTTAACATTAGAATTCTTGAGGCCTACAAAAACACTTTTAATCCTAGGCCATCTTAAATTCCTTCGCACTTCTCCATCAGCATCTTTTGTTTTGCAGATGTGTTAATCAGCACAAGCAGCCAAACTCCAGGCACCTCACTCCCGGATAAAGAGTCCTAAACTCAGAAAATTTTGTGACAGACTCAGCTCCGGTGGTGAGGAGGGATGGGATAGCAGGCTGCTTGCTGCTTGTGCTGATCTACACATTTGCAAAACAAAAGACGCTAATGGAGAGGTGCGAAAGAATTTAAATTCGCCCGGGATTACGTTTCTTCAAAGGCTTCAGGGATTCTAGTGTTAAAAGAAACATTTTCAAAACCCTTTTTGTCTGTCTTTACCAAGGGTGCCAAAAAAGGATGAAGGGTTCAAAACAATTTTAAAGCTTAATGTAATGTTTGTTACTGACCCTCATACAAATATCTATTTCTTTTCTTGATTTTCCAGAACTTCATTTAAGTGCTGGCATAAATGGTTATCGAATATCAAATCCAGCTATCCTGCTTGTCTGTGCACTTCAGGCCTCATTAGAGGTAAGAATGTGCTGAGTGACTTGTAAGTCACTAGCTATGTTAAAACTGATACAGTGTATCCAGTAACAGCGCAGCAGTTCAGAATCTGTATCTCCAAACTGTGGTCTCTCATATACTGTATTTAAAGCTCCACTTCTGACTTTAGCACTAGAGGCAGGAAGTATATGATTTGCAGAGTGCTATAAAATATGTCTGAAAAGCAGGGTGATAACAGCACCAAAGGCTTTACAGTTTCCAAGAGCAATTTTATAAAATGATTCAGTTATTCTTATTAGGTAGCATGGTGATGTAGTCATTAGTACCAGTGTCTCAAATATGTGTATACCTGAATGAAATTCTTTTGCTTAGTCGCTAGTTGGAATATACACCTTCATCTTTTGTTTGTTTTGGCTCTGTTTGGAAGTCCTCCCATATCATAAAGATAAAATGCACATGACACACAAAAGGAAGAGATTACAATCTTTATCGATTTATTCTTGCTTTAGATATAAAATATAAATTAGCATTATACATAATGCCTCTACCAAATCCATATCCAGAAATCCCTAATTGTTTTGTTATATATATCTCTCTCTTGCGCTCTGAGGGACTGGACACATGGAACTTAGTGTTTTATTATATAGTAGATCACTTTGACTAGATGGTATAGATATTTGTATTCTGTGCTTGTGAATGGTCATCATTGAACTCTACGCAATTCTACATTACATCGAATAAATTTTGCACCTTCCAGCTTCAGGAATAAAGTAAGGTCCCCACTGTTATGGAGAACAGCATTCTCCTCATGAACAAACAAGCAATTTCATTTAGAAATGTAAATATTTTTAAATTTAAAATAAAGGTTTTGAAAGGATGTATTGTCAGGACAATTGATTCTGATTATCATCAGTTGCCACTGCCCCACTCGTGGATTCACTCTATGCTGACAGACTGAAGTGTAAAGACATAAACATTTTATCCTATTTGTTGTACCTGGTCCTTAGGTCTTTTTCTGTATAGTAAATGGCTAAGATCTAGCAAGTTTAGTAATACCAAATTAAAAAAAAAATCCTTTACTCACAAGTTTTGAGATGCATGAATTTAACCTGACCTTAAAAGAATGCTCCACTCAAAAATTCCAACTTTTTATGTTATTTACTCCATATAGTTTTTATTGATGGCTAAGAAAAAAAATGCATGTCTAATAAAATGTTTCTGATATAATAGGTGTCTATGGTGACCAACACTGGACAACAGCAGACAATATCGAGAATGTCCATGAAAAAAAAAACCTCACTTGTGTTACGTAATTCACATGTTAAGTCATCCAGTCATATGCTCACAATGTCCACATCGCATGTATTTTTACAAAAGTTTTGTTAACTAAACCACCTCTGGAAAATGCTCTCATAAACAAAAATAGACTATGCTCAGGAACAGACAAGCATTTGAATTGTAGACCTGTCTCTCATCATTAAATTTATACTCCTAGCTGCCACTAGACTATAGAGTACCTTGGGATTATTTACCACCAGTCTGTGAAACTGCACAATGTTAAAGCATCTCAGATATGTACAAATACAAGGCACATTCTTGTCCTGATAATGTTTTCACTTTTAATTTTAACTTTTCATTTTTGGTTTTACCCATCTCTTAGTGCAGACCTTGTGTTGCTATCACATGAAGCATAATTTTAGTCAGTGAATAAGTTGTTACTTATGTAGTTGGATCTTCAGTTCAAATCATCTTTATACTTCTGAGCGTATTACACTTTCCTTCACAAAAGCATTTTCCCAAAGTGGTTTATTTAACAATATTTTAGCAAAAGCACGTTTGGGACTTTGTGAACGTTCAACTGGATGACATGCAGTCATACCACATGTACTTCAGAACGGGTCACCCACTTGAAGCTAAGTATGTTAGGGCCTGGCCAGCATTTGCATGGGAGACCATCCAGGAAAAGCTTGGGTTGCTACTGAAAGAGGTGTTGGTGGGACCAGCAGGGGGTGCTTACCTGTGGTTTGAAAGTAACTTCCAATGCCCTAGTACAGAGATGGGGACACTGTGCTGCAAAAATTATACTGTACTTTGGATGAGGCATACAACCAAGGTCCTGACTCTCTGAGGTCATAAAAAAATCTCTGGGCATCTTTTGTAAAGAGCAGGGTGTATCCCGATGTCCCGGCTAAATTGCTCTCCATGGCTTAGTCATTCTGGCCTCCTAATCATCCCTTCTCTTTCTCACCACTTCAACACCTAATACTGTAAACTCATGTGTGGTGAGCATACTGGTACAAAATGGCTGCTGTTGCTTCATCCAGATTGATGCTATACATTAGTGGTGTTGAACTGCTTTCAGTAATGAGAAAAGCTCCATATAAATGTAAAGAATTATTATTATATTATTATTATGTGAAATGTGGATTATGTGTGGATTTTTTTTTGACATTTTTGATACTGATTATTGGTCATCATAGACCCATATTTTATCAGAGATTTTGTTATCTCCATTCTGCAAATATTTTTTTCTTTGCCTTTAGTACAAACCCAATGGGGTAAGTAACATATAAAAAAATGTCACTTTTGGGTGGAGTATTCCTTTAGTCTAATGCACTAATCTGATGAATTTGTCTAAGTGTGTTTGGGATAATTGGCTGTTTGTTGGCAGTTGGGGAAGGATGAAGTTGCTGTTATGCTGTGTGCTTGTATCGATGTTTTCTGTTTATAAGCTTCCCTAAACCAATTTCATGCAACTAATGTTATTATAGAAATAAAGTTAATTTCATCCCACTTCTTAAAGTGTTTTTTAAAGTTGTCCAGATTATGTTGATTTGTGACTCAAAATGATTCTGCACAGTGTGTGTCCTGTGATGGACTAGTGTCCCTTTTTTGGGTTTATACATTGTCTCCTGTTCAACAGACTCTACCCCCCTGTGACTCCACATTATGATTTAGCAGCTTAGAAAAGTGTTGGATGGTTTCATTTCTGGATTTTATGTAGAGGCAGTCACCCCATGTCACACCACAAACACAGTTTCCCAAATTTCACACTTTTCACTTTTATTCTCCCTCCCCGCCAAATGTCTCTGAACTATTTTCACTTGTCAAGCTATGCTGAATCCTAAAATGTCACTCATTTAACTGATGCTGTTGATAAGTTTGTTAACATTGGATATTCCACAACTCGTTTAGCAACCTGTCATGATCTTCTATAAATCTATACAAAATGCAGAAGCTGTTGGGGACAATTACCTAATAACAGTGTAGGTAATTACTCTGCCATGTTCATGCACAGTACTGTATAAAACTCTATAAGCTGGTGTAGTTCAGCAGGCTGAGCAATTATATAAATATGGCTGCACCTGGTAATAGCAAGAGATTTTAATATGTGTCTGTGTGTCTGTCTATGTGTATCTGTCAATTGCAGAAAATTGAAGGTTTTGCTATAAGATTAGCTGCGTTCCCATGCATTTTCTATATGCTTATTGCTTATGTATAGGAATTAATTTAGTATTGCAAGAATTAAAGGTATGGTTTAAGATAAACTAAAACATTTTTTTCTTTACATTTTCTAGATTTTTAATCAAACCACTATCAAAGATTTAAGAAAGAAATCTGTCCTCCTTACTGGTTATCTGGATTACCTCATTCAGTTTTATTTCTCAAAAGATGACGTGGATGCAAGCAAACCTTACGTCCAAATTATAACTCCTTCAAACGCAGAAGAGCGAGGCTGTCAGTTGTCTTTAGCTTTTTCAGTTTCTGTTAAAAAAATATTTACTGAATTAGAGAAAAGAGGAGTGGTGGTGAGTATAACCTATTTAAAATATTTCCTCACATTATTCTGTCTTATTTTAATCACCTAAAACAGCCGAGGATCATAGTTAAAAATTTATAAAACTGGTTGTTTTAGTAGACATTTTTCATAGGTGTGTGGTATCAGGTCCACAGCTCACTGAGCAAAGACCATTCATTTTTAAATAAATAATCCCCGCTCTCGCGGCGGGCATAGCGAGAGGGCGTTGGGCCATGACGAGGCGCTGGACGCTCGGGTTGTGGGCGTTTCTCACCGAGTGCACAGGTGAGGAACTGCCCACATCCGTAATTGCTCCCGTGGCTAATAGGTTACAGCTGTCATGGTCCTTCTCCATTTAAAAGAAGCGCGAGTCGGTCGGGAGAGAAAGGAAAGAAAAAGGAGGAGGAAAAAGAACGAGAGAGAAGGAAGAGAACGGAGGTTAGAGGGAAGGAGGAAGCAGGCAAGCAAGTCGGTGCAGGAGGAAGCGGGCGAGCGAACGCTTGCAGGCAGCTGAAGGCCGTCTGGGTGTTTGGCCAACACCCGGGAGAAGTGGTTGTGGTCGCCCCCGCAGAAGATTGTTTTGTAGGGCGGGAGTGACTTGGAAGGTGCAGGACTCTCCGCGGCAGTCGGGACTTGGGACGCAGTGTTCCTAAAGTGAGAGCCTTGGCCGTTAAGGGATTCCCCAGTCGCTGTCCAGGGGAGCCGACCGGAGCCAAGGACCAGTGAGGCAACTGACAGCAGCAGTAGCAGTAGTAGTAGTAGTAGTAGGAAGAAGGGCAGCTGCAGAGTGAGAGCCTCCCTTGTTGTCAGACCCTGATGGGTGAAGCAAGAGGGACGTTAGTTATAAACGAAGGCACCGAGTTTGTCAATTGTTTGTTTTTAAGACTGCATCCTGATCATTTTACCTCTCGTTTTAAAGGATTGTTTTTCTTATTGATTTTAACCTCCACGTTTTCATTTTATGGATTTATTTATTGAAGAACTTTGGAACTGCGCTTTACTTTATTTGAACACCTTGTTTTGATTGTTTCTTTTAATAAAAGCACTGTTTCACTTTCAACCATCCCCTTGCTCGGATGTTTATTGCCTCCACTGACTAGCTCAATTGGTAACATTACCGACGGTGTTGGGCTGAAGGGCTCCCGAACAGCAATGGGAGTGTGGAGCCAGAACCCACATCGTCACAAGGTGTTTTCTTCAACCAAAATATCAAGTATCAATATGACACTAACAAAATAATTTTTGTTGTATCTAATTTTTTATCTAATGTCTTATATTAAATCTGTAGTTTTTGTATACTCCCTAAGAAATTATGACACTATAGTGAAGTAAAAAAATAGGTAACACTTTAGTTTAGATACTGAAAACATGCATCTATTACTCATTTACTTTTACATATCAAGACCTTCAAAAAGGTACTCCTGGTGTTAACACTTACAGAGCATCAATAAAGTGCTTATTCATCTGTGCAATGCGGCTTACTAAAATAACTTCACTTTGGAATGATCAAAAGTGCCTTAACTGAGACATATTTATCATGATATTCCATACATTATCGTAAGGCCAGTGAATCCTTCACATTTGTGAGTAATTTTTCCAGCATATCAAATGCCACACTGCACAGGTATGAATAGCTGCTTTACTGAAGTTTGTAAGTGGTTTTGAGTACCAAAATGGGCCTTTTCCTTTCCAAAGTCAGAGGTGTGGACTATTAGTTGAGGTGTTACAATCGATTAACTAAAGCAATCAGATAATATCCCACCCTTTCCATGCTGGTGCTGCTGTCATACAAACACAATAACAATTTTCTCAAACCTGCTCAGTCTAATTTAGAGTCTCAGGAGCTGACTCTATCTTGGCACCACTGCTTCCAATGCAGGAACCAGCCCAGAAACATGGGGTTCCTGCTGGTTCAAGTGTGAAATTGCCAGTTAACCTAACATGCACATTTTTTGGAATGTGGGAGAAAAATCAGAGCAGCCAGATGAAACCAAATAGGAAGAACATATAAACTCCACAAGGACAACTGTCTGCTGTAAGATTTGAGCACAGGTATAGAAGAATATTTTGGACAAAATTAATTAAATAAATAAATGCATTGTGAAATGTGACAATGAAATAAAAGCATGATATGAGAACATACAGTAAATAGAATGTGTCGTACAATGTTTTTTGTTGCTTATTTCTTTACTATTTATTTCTTCATCTGTTTTTTTCCCCACTAACAATGTAATATCCACATTAAAATGAAAACTGCCAATTTCACCTGTCAAAGTTGAGAGGATGAGCTCTAGCGAGTTCTAGGTTTTGATTGGTAAATCGTCAGTACAGTGCACCGAAACCTTTGGCCATCAGTTGCTACGTTTAGATGCCAAAACTACATGTTATACTCATTCAGGGCTTCTTGAATTAATTTGGCTGCTTCAGGCAGTAATTTTGAACATTTTTTTCTTGCACTCATATCTGCCAAGGAAGTGCACAGTCAAAACTTTACATGGTTATGGAATCCTGTGGCTTGCAGGCATGTGCTAAGTTGTGACTGCCAGTGTCCCATCTGCCACAAATTCATTAATTGAAACACTTAACTCATTAAGGGCAGCATGGTGGCACAGTGGCAGCATTGCTGCCTCACAGTAAGGGGTCCTGGGTTCGCTTCCTGGGTCCTCCCTGCGTGGAGTTTGCATGTTCTCCTCCGGTTGTTTTGGTTTCCTCCCACAGTCCAAAGACATGCAGGTTAGGTGCATTGGCGATCCTAAATTTTTCCTGATGTGTGTGAGTGTGTGCCCTGTGGTGGGCTGGCACCCTGCCCGGGGTTTGTTCCTGACTTGCACCCTGTGCTGGCTGGGATTGGCTCCAGCAGACCCCCGTGACCCTGTGTTAGGATATAGCAGGTTGGATAATGACTGACTTTACTCATTAAGGTCCACCCTCTCAGCTTTGGCAGGTAAAAACAACAGTTTTCATTTCAAGGCATGAGTCACTAAAATAAACACATATTGAAGTATTAAACAAAAATATATTTAACATTTTATGCTCACAAATCATTCTGTATTTATCTGTTTATTGTCACATTTCATAATCCATTAATTTATTTGCATATTTATTTATGCAATTAATATTACCCAAAATATTCATCCATACATGGGACACTGGATCCATGCAGGCAACACTGCCTACCAAAAACAGAAATAGGTGTGTTGTTAGGCAAAAACAGGTTGCTGCTTAGTGTTAAGGTGAAGATGACTGCATCATTCAGGATTGATTCCTGTACTGTGCAAGTCAAACAGGTTTAAAAATGGATTTAAGACCCACTTAGAAGAAAAGAAATCACAGTGAAGGACTGCTGTCTCACAGCTAAAGGAGAATGAATACAAATCTTCACTTGGCCACTGTGCAGAGTTTGCATATTCTATATCTGCCTTTAGAATTTTTTTTCCAGCCATAACCCAAAGATATGAGTTTTACGTTAATTGGTGAATCTAAACTGGCCCAGAATGAGTGAGCATAGGTTTTGTATGTATGACAGTGGCCTGCAGTGCCTGGCAACCTGTCCAGGATTGTTTCCTACCTTACACTCAGTGCTGCCATGATAGGCAGAGGTTCATATGATCCTAAGTTGTGGATTTGTCAGGTTAGAAAATATATGGATTGATCATTTAAGCACAAACACCAGTTGACTAAGCACACTGAAACTCATTATTGGCCTGCTAATGTAGGTAATTAGTTTCCTTTTGCTTATTTGACAAATATACTGTCTTATGATAGCTTATGTTTCTTTATAGTAGTATATATGTTTAAGTTTTATGTTTACAAGAGAAAAGGAAAATAAAATTTTTACATATTTTATATGAAAATGAATGCCATGTATAATGATTAGATCAGATTTACTCTGTTTAAATAAGTAATATAATCCAAGTAAAAACTTGCATTGCAAATAAAGTTAATTATGAAAATGAATATTGTCATGAAATTTTTGCAGAAATGTGCTATACTGCAAGCATGTAATTTACCATTTGTTTTTCAGTGTGATATGCGTGAACCAAATGTGCTACGCATCGCACCAACTCCACTCTACAACTCATTCAGTGAAGTGCATCGGTTTGTCACAACTCTAGGGTGCTGCTTTGATGCATGCACTGAGGCAACAGGCTTACTACAGAAAGGAGAAACATAATGCTAGAAGAAAATATATGTGCAAATCTGAAAATAAAGGAGTGCTAAAGGGTATCATGACTGCAAGACATTTCGTACGCTTAATTGCTTTCAGAAGGAGATGAAGTAGCCACCTTTTCCATTTGTATGTACCTTTTTCACCATGCACACTGCGTTCCTCAAATAATTTTAATGTATATTCTGTATGTATGAATTTATAGTATATGCAAGCTGAAGTCAAATATAAACTGAAATTTGCATACCATGCAGACAAGATGGTAATTATAACTATGACAAGGGTTCACAGGATCTTCACAGAGACGTGTAGCGATATTTGCCAAACCACATTTTTTGCATGTATCCCAAATAAAAATTTCTGAGTGGTGCAGAAGATGGGCAGCATTTGTTGGTGCCTTTGCCCGACAGGTACACATTAAGTCTCAGTGTGTGTTTGGAATTATAGAGATGAGGAAATGGGAGCAATAGATGAGCATTTAGTTGTGTTGAAAACTAAGCAAATCTGTCACCAAGATTTTAAAAATACTTAAAGAATTGTAATGTATGGTACTCAAAGCTTTTAGAAGATGGAATGAACACTTTTTAAAATTAATCAGAAGGGCAAATTAGAACTGCTCCCATCATACAGAAAACCCACCACTGACCATTATCTTCTAGATTGTACTATGCATTATATTCACAAGTGATATTATAAAATTCTATTGGTAGACAATTCTAGAGAAGGCAACCAATATCATGTGAGCAATCGATTTGTCACCAGCCCCGACTTTGCTGTATGCTGTATGTGGGGTTTTGACAATTGCATTTAATACATGCTTGTTTATTGTGGCACTGCACTTATTATGAAGTGCTGACATGTTGCATGCTCAGACATCCATTTACATTTCACTGGAATCTGTAATTGTGACAAAACTACTAGTATGCAATGCTTTGTATATTTTTGACTGAGTCTTGTGTATATTTTTTAAATTATTAAAATGCATAAGAAACTTTTACCTTCTTGTTTAGCAGGTAATGAAAATAAAAACGAACTTTAAAAATGAACTATTGTTTGGTTATTAATGTTTCTATTCCTGTTCCATTTACTTCCAAGAAGACACACTGACCAGTTTCATTCTATGACACGAAGACTGCAGTAGTTAGAATATTGACTCATAAAGCAACCCCATTCACAGCATTTAAGGTCGTCACTGATTAGGCAGGCTACAGTTGTTGGGAAAATGATTCAAACTGAATTAACAGTATATGCATCACTTTGGAATGACAAACAATTCAGAGTAGAAGTTCTCTTAATAAACCCCACACTCATCAGTTCAAAATTGTAATGAGCGCATTTGAGAATATCATATATTATTTATAAAGCATTTTGTGATATATTCATTGATATTTAACTTTTTTTAACACAATATTTGTGACTTCAGCACAATAAAATTTTTTCTGAGTATTTTGTGGGCACCCTCATTTTCTACATTATTTGCATAGAGGCAGACATATTGTTTATAGCTATCATACATAGAATTATATTGTACTTTGTACTTGTGACAATAATGACCATATAAACCCGTCACCTTGGTATGATCTAAGCTGTTACATGAACTTGGCATGTGCTTTCATCACATCACAATTATGGCAGCAAATATGCTCTGGTGTCTGATCTTGCGACGAGACACGACTTTTTCCCGGGGAGAAGACGTGACCTTTTGAAGAGAGATCTTTTGAAGAGAGACATAGAGACTGAGGCACTTTCACTTCCCGCGAGATGGACAAGTCACGTCATACTTACAACCTTCAGGTGCAAGTCCCATGATACACATGCAGAGTAGGTTAGAAATAATGGAAGTAGGAAAATTTGAAAGTCTCCAAAAATGAGAGTAAAGATTGCATTAGCGCAAGCAATCTGAAATAACAGAACAGTGAAAAGAGATCGAATATTCAGGTGCTGTACAGGCTTTTAAAAGTTCGAAGCTCCACACAAAATGCAGATCACGCAGCACACAGCAGGAGCACGCCAACAGGTTCTAACTAAGAATTTTTTTTAACCTCATGTCACTTCACAGGCTCCATGGTAAGGAAATTGATAAACCATTAGTAATTCAACTGTCTTGTTCTTTTGACTGTCTTACCTCCTCCCTGAACTCCACCTTGCAGTCTTCCTTTTTCAAATTCCACCATTTAATCCTTGGCTCTGCCCTCACTCTCCTCCTCTTCTTGATCTCTAAAGTCATCTTACACTATCATCATCATGCAACCTAACTACAGTATGCTTTCCACTACAACCACTTTGCAGTCTCCAATTCCCTACACATTGGTCCTCCTGCATAGGATATATTCTATCTGTGTGTATCTTCCACCATTCTTGTATGTCATCCTGTGTTCCTCCCTCTTCATAAAATACATATTCACCACAGCAATGTCCATCCTTTTCACAAAATTCCCTACCATCTGCCCTTTTTCATTCCTTTTCTTGACACCATACTTACCCATCACCTTCTCATCCACTCTGTTCCATTTCACCAACATGTCAGTTGAAATGTGCTCCAATCACCACTCTCTTTCCCTTGGGTACAGTTCCCCACCACTTCATTGAACTCACTCCAGAAATCTTCTTTCTCATCCATTGTACACCCAACTTGGAAGATGTCTTATCCTCTGAACCAGATACTGTATCAACAAAAGACTCCTAATTAATAACTATTTGGGGAATTTTGGATGGTAATTATTGGTATTGGTATGATTCTAGAATATACTATTTATCTGTATGCTGATTGGTGTAACTGAAATGCTTTCTAGCTATATATGTAAACAAACCTAACGGATACATTAAGCTATTTTATTAGTTTTCTTCAGTCTGCTATGTTGCATTGAACAAGTGCACATGGGGGCTCCACCAATTTGTGTAATTAAAAGAATTATTTTTTGAATTTCATTTGTAACAATGAATCTAGACTCTTCAATATTTACTGAGAAGTTCTACAGCTTCCCACATGAATAACTGAATAGCAAGCAATTCTTAAGGTTTTAATTTACACAGTCTTTTGTAAGGGTATATAAATCAGGTTGGTCAGATTTGTGACATCTTTGGCATTTACTGTTGTGAGAGTTGTTTTCATTTGTCTACATGGAGAGGAGACATTACCTGGTTAATTATACTTATGAAACGTAATATCTAATGGACATGTTACAAAACCTGATGCCCTAATTTTTCAAATCACACCCTCTTTTTTTTTCAGATTTGTCCTAACTTTCCGGTAACCATTGTGAAATCAAAGTTGTTATCTTAAGATAAAGATTTCAGAATTCCTGTAAAACATCATTTGTTCTGTAGTTTTCAAGCAACCCCAATCAGACGTTGCCATTGGCTATGTCTACTGTATAATAATCCAGAACTAGCTTTTGAATTTGACCGTAACTTTAGTAGTTAATCCAAACTGGAGAGGACACCTCACTAGCTCGATTGCCATTTATATATGTGTGGTTTCACTGTGTTAGTTGCATTTTAGTTGTTATGCTAATGAACATTACTTTGGCCTCAAACTCCAATTAGCAACAAATATTTAGTGTTTGCTAATTCTTTTTCAGCAATTAAGTATGCTTTATTAGTAGCTGTTAGTAGCACTGAGACTAATTTCCATTAGCACATTATCTGTCGTATTTCTTAAAAGATTTTACTTGTGTTTTTAAAATATTGCAATCTGAACCGCAAAAATATCTAGCCAAAGTGGAAGGTTTCAAAGTGGACCTAAACAAATTTTATATGGAATGAGCAAATGGAACAGCTGACTTTGTAACTTTGGTAGATGAATATGTGGATGTGTGAAATAGTGGTGCCCCATCCAAGACTGAACCTCCTCTGTCACTCAATACAGCTTGGCTAGGCACTGACTGATAGTCACATCGAACTGGTTAAGCAGGTGAGAAAATGGACTGTAGCCATGTTCATATCAAATGGAGGGTGAATGCAACACTTTAATTTCTTTATCCTAGCTATGTATGACATATTATTAAAGGTAAAACAGTTCCTATTATAATGCAGTCATTATTAAAAAATTGTTTTAAGCATCTCATAACTATTTTCTAAGCTTGTCTTAAACATTTTGATCTGTTTCATTGCAGAACAATGTTTAGTATTTTTATTTTGTACTAAATAAGTTACTAGAAATAATTATATTTTATTATTTATTGTATTTTCGGTTATTGAATATTCATTTTGTTTTTTGTTTGGGTGCTGCCATTTTAAGATAGCCACCGCTTAGATGCAACTCTTAGTTGATGATGCCACAGATCCATTGTGGATCAAACAAAAAAACTTGTGTATGTTACTTTAGTGAATTTTGGTAGTGAAAACTTAGTCAATCCTTTTTTGACGTTGTCTTTTGGTTATTATTTTGGTTTGGCCAACTTCAATAGCAACTTTCAGGTTTACTGGCTTGTGATATCTGTTTTGTTTAAGCAATCATATACTCCTTAGTTTATTGTAGTACAATCGCAACAGATACTTGGTCACATCGTGTTTCAGGTGCAAATGTGTATTTTTATTTCTCAGCTAATTCCATAACACAATATAGGTGGCAATAAAAAACAAGACTTTACTGCCTTGAAATATTCAATTTTATTAAGTTACACCATGCAGGACTTTTAAAATTCAGGCCTTGTCTTATACTACGCATTGCTCACACACCACCGCATTTTACTCAACTAGAAAAATTCCAGTCCACCCAGTATAACACAGTGAGATGTCCTATTACTTTTAAAATTAGAAGAAAAACTCCCATTTGAGAAACTATACCAAGTGTCATTTGAAAGAAATTCTGCTAACCATCTAACTTAATTTATCTGAGTGAATATGAATTCATTAAATTAATCTGAGATATTATATCACTAAGTTATATTTAGTTGTTTTGTACCATGCATATTGTGATGTACTTGTATTAAACTAAAAAAAAATCAGAAAAAATCGGCTTCACCTGAATTTTGATGGCCTCCTGATATTTGCCTGTCTGCTACTTTGTATTGTACTTTCAGTAACTGAATTTGAAGTTATTATAACTGGGTGTTCTTCTGCATCATCCAAAGTAACATCCTTTATCTGTATACAATAATAATAATACAAATAAAAATGTGTATCTTTGTCATTGGTGTTAATTTTTTATGTCACCTCATTTGTGGAGGAAGTACTGAAAATAGTTATTTAGGCTCTTTTTGAATTTTTTTTGGCCAATGCATATATTTTCTTCGACAATAATCTGTTTCTTTCATTTCAGGGTCACAGAGAGGCGTCACAGTGGTGCTACAAGTAGCACTGCTGCCTACCAGATCTACGAGACCGGGGCTTAAATCCCAGCCTGGCGGTGGTTGCTGGTTGTATTCCCTGTACATTCTATTATGACAGAAATTTTAAAATATGCATGTCCATTGATTACTTTGCAATATATTGAAATCACATTTCCAGTTGAAATATTCTAATTTTTATTTTATTCTGAAACCCTTGGGTAACAAAGTAATGTTGGATAGCACTTCTCTTTTGAGGAGCCTGGGTTTGAATTCTGGTTAGTTTATTGTCTGCATGGAGTTTGTCTGTCCTCCTTTTGACTAAACAAATAATGAGGCATTTTGGAAGCATACGAGAAGCTGCATGTACAAGTGTAGAAATGATGGGGCTATAAGCCCTGTATGTCTACTACATAATACTTGCATTGCAATGAGTAAGAAATTGGCAAAGGTGAGTGGCCAGACAGATAGAATTGTATTTGTCCTATACCATGCTGACCTTGGCTGCTAAGGCTGGACACAACAGATGACAGTAATGCCTGAATACTTGAAGATGTACAGCATCTAATTGTGCTGTTGCTCTAAAAGAGCAAGCACCCAAGATATTTGAGTCATTTGAGAAAGAAAAGCTACCTGAAAAGTTGAAGATATGACTCTATACTTCAGTAAGGGAGACAAAATGGATCTAAATAATTATAGATCAATAAGGCTTGAGTAACAATATGCTAAATAACATCCAGAATGGGTTTATGATAAGGAAATCTTGCCAAACCATTTTTTTTTCATTTTTTGAACAGGCAAATGCAATAGTTGACTAAAGCAAAGCCTATGACATAATTTACTTAGACCAGGGTTGGACAAAGTTGGTCGAGGAGGGATTCTGTGGCTACAGGTATTTGTGACAACCCAGTTGTTTAATTAGAAAATAATCCTTGCCGATAATCTAATTTCATAGCTTGTTAGTGCTTTACCTCTGCCATGTCAGGTTACTCTCATATTTTGGATTTTTTTTCCTTTTTAAAGATATAATACAAATGATTTAAAACATAAAATAAGAGTAATGTTGCAAGTAACAGTTGCAAGATTTAGACCTGGACCCTAGAGCTGCAAGTCAGTTGCACTTACCACCTCACAACCCAGCTCAATTGTTTCATTGTTGTTCTATGATGGATGACTCAAGAACTCAGAGATACACTATATCAAGACAGGCCAGTAGATCAAAAGATATTGCTTGCTGAAGCAAAGAGAAATAACTGAATCAAATGGCATTGAGCCTTACACAAAGATAGTGACCTTTGCTGTAATTTAAATTATGCTTTGTTTTAACTTGCATTATACTGTGTGTATAGCCACAAAGAAAATACTACAGTCTGCCTTTAAATCTCAGAACAAAGCTTCATAAACAGCAATATTTTCTTACAAGCCACATCAAACATTTCACACAAAATTGAAATTTCAAATTGTGAAAAATCAAATACAATGCTGAAACTTCACACACTAAAATTACAAAAATGTCCTGTATCTTCAGCATTCTGACTATGGTGTATTTTCCTGTGTGGCTTTTTATGTTAGTAATTTGTGTATAATTATTGTTCTCAGTAATTGGCACTACTTAACACAGAAATGAATAACAGACTTCATAGTTAAGTAATTTGCTTAAGTAGTTAGCATACTGTATTTATAAAGGAAACAACTAACTTCAGCCTTCCCCCAACTCAACTGGCAGTGAACTGCACACACCCTTATTCTTCCTGTTATCTCTGTTGGCACATCTTTACATCATACGATAGAAAGGAAGCTCTGCATCATCGGCCAAGCAAAAACAGTTACTTTCATTCTTACACTTCCACTAATAGAAACAAAATTCAGTTGGTTTAAAATAAATTCTATTGCAAAGCCAAGAACAAAAGAGTAATGTGAGCACCCTGTCCATCCAAATGTCAAGTGTGAATAAGGGACTGGTCATCAGGATAACATCAGAATATTCCTTCAAAAGGATGAATAGAGAAGGAAAACTCTCCAAGGAAGAATGCCCTACTGTGACCATTGAGAATGAACTTCCACGATATGAGTAAATTATTGATATTTTTTTTTTTATTATTGGTGTTGATACATACTAAAAAATGCTAATTTGACAAAATAACCATGAGACAAGCAAGGGTCCATTGTCTGGGTAACTTGCATAAATGATTACACCAGTAATCATAATCAGCAGCAACTTAGAAGTAACCTAATATTCATCCATTATCCATTATCCAACCCACTGTATCCTAACTACAGGGTCATGGGGGTCTGCTGGAGCCAATCCCAGCCAACACAGGGCACAAGGCAGGAAACAAACCCCGGGCAGGATGCCAGTCCACCGCAGAAGTAACCTAATATTCTTTTTTTTAATTATCTTTGTTGAAAGTCTATCCTTTAAAAATACAAAGTATTAACTGCTCTCCTTGGCACTTAAATAAGGTGGCATGTGATACCTCATTAATTGACATGTGTGTACTGACACCTTGCTATAGAAAGGCATCACAGAATATTAAGCACAACATTAAACACAAGATGTCTTCATCATCATCTGTAACTATAAAGAATAGAACATTATCTTTAACATGATCTCCAACATTATCCTTATCATCATGATCATCATCATCCATTTACTGTCTATCTTCTGGGTTTACTCAGATTAGTTGATTGTCCACAAGTCTTTATTTTCTACTGTCCACTTTCCTTGGAGTTCTTTGGGGTTAGACCCATTTTTTGCATATTTTATCAAAACAAAACCTCCAGTCAGACCTTCTTCCGCCTATTTCTGGGCCTCTCCCCCTCCATCTCTTCCCCTTGTCATTTAGTGCTTTTCATCTGTCTGATCATTTTAGTTTGTTTCTCTTTGGCAGAAAACCTATAAACTTCACTTCAAGATCTTCTTTTCACCGTGCCTTCATCTTCCTTTCACTATGAAACATTCCACATATCAGCTTGATGCTACTCATCTCTATTCTTTCCAGTTTTTCTTCATGTTCTGCTTTCATTGGCAATGCCTTGCTCTCATAGAGCATACCACTAGTCACACAGCTTTGATAATTCTTTTTCTGTTCAATGTTAGAGACTCCTTTAGAAGTCAAAATGGTAGACAAGCCATTGTTATCACTGCTGTGCTTGCATCTCCATCTGCTCTTATTATATCACCTATAGAGAAGACATTCCTTACTTTCTCAAAAACTTTTCTAATGGTGCTTTTCCACTGCATAGTACGGCACAGCACGGTTCAGTACAGCTCACCTTGGTTCGGCTTAGTTGGGCTCGGTTTGCGTTTCGATTGCAGTTTAGTACCGCTTTAGAGTGGGCGGGATTATTCACGTGTCGTTATAGTTGCGCTGCCGTGACACCGTGGAACTTTTACAACAACACGTAGACAACGACAACACTTTACGCGCAAGGGTAAGCATCTAAAAAAAGCACGTCACTAGCTAACTTTTATCACTGTTGCAAAGCATAAAATGAACTTAACTGTCAGTGTAACATTAAAATGCTGATTCTGTATATTACAGATCTTCCACATTTTGCAAAAAAGTCGCCGCAACAGACCATCTGTTTGGACATTTAACCATGCTTCAGAGTGGTGGGATGTGATTGTTCCCGGTTTTACAAACACTCAGTGGCTGGAGAACTTTCGAATGTCTGAAGAAACATTCATCCACTTATGCAACAAACTGCGTCCAGCGATGGAGAGACGGGACACAAACTTCCGCGTGTGTGTACCGTTAAAGAAAAGAATAGCCAGTGACGCAGTAATGACGATTTTCTCCGGCCAATCAGTGACCAGCAGAGTTTACACGTCACATTTTGGTAACGGTTCGGTGCGCTTGGAACCTCGGCTGAGGTGGTACTAAAAAAAGGACCAGGTACCAGGTACTGTTCCCAGTGGAAAACCCTCCAAAAGTGAGCTGAACTGAACCGTGTCGTGCCGTACTATGCAGTGGAAAAGCGCCATAACACTACTATCTAAATTCACATTTACTACTTCAGAATTCTGCACACTGCTTACCCACTTTACACAAACGAAGGTGACTTGAGAAGCAACAAGAATGTCACGCTGATGTTGCTCCCTTCTTTATGAACACACTAAATGCCTCTCAAACTCCATTCCTGTTGTCCTCAACCTCATGAGGGGTATGCCTGTTCTAAAAACACTAATTCTAGACACTTTCTTCTTCTGTCTAAAACACTTTTGGCCAGCCACTAATAAAAAACACTTTTATGCAGCCTCTAATTTGAATTTTTCTAATTTAAATTTGAACCTTTCCAGTGTGAATTTTGGCATTACAGCCCAAAAACAGCTCTTAATCAATTCTGAATATTCTGCTTTGCAGTACTGATGATGGTTTGCCAGACTCTGAAGTAATTTGTTACTGTGTAAAATAAGAAATAATCTGAAATATTTAAAATAATTATACAGCCCTGACACAATCCTTCTGCAAATGGAACTCATCTCCTCACTCTGGCTGCATGCAGTTAGTTTATTGAGAGGTACATACAATTCTCTGACTCCTTACAACTAAACATTACTTCTTACTGAACGACTTCATCATCCTCTGTGTCCATGCTTGGATGCAAACTTGAAGGTAATCAAACTTTTGTATCTCACACCTCTGCTGCAATCCAACATTCATTTATCATCAGAAGGATATCACCAGAATGGAATCCTACACCTGTAGATCAGACTGCAAGGGTATCAGCAGGCTTTTATAATCACCTATTTGGACTACTACTACCGTACTCTTTTAATGGAGGTCCAAGAGAGGTAAAAGCAGGTTCTAAATAGTGTCGTTAAATAAAATAGCTTCATGTCCCAAATCAAATCATCTTCTACACACTGTCTCTGAGTATGAACACCTGTCCTGAAAACTTGCCTGTGCTCTTTACACCATACAAAACTGTTACACAGTGGAGATTGTCTAATGTTCCTTAACCCTTTAAAGAAACATTTGGCAAAATCAATTAATTTCGTGCCCCTAAAGTCTGGAACACTCTTCTTTAGTCTGTTCTTGCTGCTCTGTCTATCCTCATGTTCCAATACAAAAATAGTGACATTTGAACTCCTATCCCTTTATTAATATGCTTCAGCAGTCTTCTATGAGTCACTGTGATGCTACTAACTCTACTATAATGTTTAGTATATGCAGTAACTACTTATAACTTAGCGCACCCTACAGAGGCCATCATCTCTGGATTTGTGGAACACAAACTTGGGCCTGTACTCTATTTGCAGCATGTTAATCAACTGTCTTCTCCATATTGTTCAGCGATTTTGGCAGGAACCATTCTTCATTGTCTAATACTGTAACTATGATTGATTTCTCATACGTTTAGATATTTGACATTATATTATGATCTGGTTTGATTGTGCATGCTTTTAATGTATTCGTGTTATATAAAATAAATATTGAATGCCTGGCACCTTCACAAGTCCCCTACGCTAGTAGATTTAATACAATATTAAATGCAAAACTGAAGCATTGGAAAGCACAAGAAATGTACCAGTGGTGGATAATATTATCACTCTAGGCCACTTCCATAGAAATGGCTGCCTTTCCAGTGCTTGGAAACAAGGTTTTAATTATAAAGAATAAAGTTCATTGTACACACAGTACCTATAAAAAGTATTCAAAAACTTGGATGCTTTCACATTTTATTAATACAACATTGAATCACAGTGGATTTAATGTAGCTGTTTTGATGCTGACCAACAGAAAAAGACTAACATCAAAGTAAAAAAAAAATTTACTCAAAAACTCAAAATAATTGATCATATAGTGGAGCACCTTTGGTGGCCATGACAGCAATGAGCCTTTGTCCTTGTCAGCTTTGTACATTTGAACACTGCCATTTTCCTCATTCTTCTTTGCAAATCCATAGTATGAGGTGTGGTAATTCATGGTAGGGCTCTGTGGCCGTGTGAAGGTTTTAGTTAAAAACAGTATGCTCAGGCTCAGAGGGACATAGGTGTATGCAGTAGCATGGATGAGTGACCCTGGGGTGTTGATGAGACAATTGGTGAGCCTGTATTCACATACAAAAGTGCACATTTCAGCCAATTTCTATATTAATGCTCTTGGTATGTAATTAGGCACCTACACGCACTCCAGTGCAAAAAGGGCCTGAGCAGAACAGGAAAAAAAGATCAAACCGAAAAAAACGATGGAGAAAGAATCAAGAAAGAGACTGGTAGGTTAAAAGGAAAAGAAAAATGGAAAAATAAGACACGATTTTGGCTGAGGCAATGCTGTTATGGGAAGGAGGCAGGAAGTTGGAAATGTGGCTACAAGAGGAGTGAGTGGACGGTGCTCATGAAGCGAGGTTACTCCCTCTGAGCACCAAAGGAGCAGGAGCAACCAAGCACTCCGAGTAGGGTTCCAATGAAGGCTGGGGAATGGTGGCAGAAAAAAAACGAACGGAGCTTGCAGGGTCCTCACAGATGCTGAGAAATGATATCGAGGACACAAGCCAGTATCAGGGTTGACGGCGCCTTTCAGAGGACATCTGCTTTTGCTGCAGAGACCTTAAATTGTAAGTAGAGGAGACATTTATTAGGAAGCACGAGGCTCAGGAATGGTTATGAAGAGACTGATTCGTGATGTTTTAACCTTGGATTTTTATCCCAATTTGATGATTTTTTTTTTATTGGTTATTTATTGTGACTTTTAACCTCCAAGGAACACTTGTTTTTATTAGGGATTATTTAACTAGAAAGACTGCATCAGACTTTGTGAACACTTTGTATGGAAAAAAAGCATAACGCACTTTTGCACCATCACTTGCTATGTGTTTGTGTCCAATTCATCCTCAACTCATTACTATGTCCTCAGTTCAAGCGTGTATGTAAGCAGCAGCTAAACTGGATATCACATGAGGATTGTAAGTCAGCAGACTTTTCAAGTCCAGCCATAAACTCTTCTTTGGTTTGAGACCTGAAATCTGATACAGCCACTCATGGCCATTAACAGTATTGTTTTAAGCCATTCCTGTGTAGTTTTGGCTTGATACTTGGGGTTGTTGACTTCCCCCTATGCCCTGGTTTCTTGCAGACAACATTAGGTTTTCTTCTAATTTAAGTGATTGGCAATAATGGATATAATGAGGTTATTAGAAATAAACTTGATGCATTAGGATTAAAAGTCAAAATGTAGGTAAAGAATTTAGGGGTAACTGTTGACTCTGACCTGAATTTTAAATCACATAATAATCAAATTACTAGGACAGCATTTCTTCATTTAAGAAATATAGAAAAAGTTATACCTCTTATAACATTGCAAGATGCTAAGAAATTAGTTTACACTTTTGTTTTCTGTCGACTAGATTGCTGTAATGCACTCCTCTCAGGACCACCCATAAAAGACATCAATCAATTTGCAACAAGTGCAGAATGCAGGTGCTAGAATCTTAACTAGGAAAAGAAAATCTGATCATATCTCTCCAGTTTTGATGTCACTACATTGGTTACCTGCGTCATTTAGAATTGACTTTAAAATGCTGCATATGGTTTACAAAGCCTTAAATAATCTCGTTCCATCGTATATTTCGGAATGTCTTATACCTTACACTCCAATTCATAACCTTAGATCTTCAGATGAGTATCTGCTAATTATTCCAAGAGCGAAACTTAAAACAAGTGGTGAGGCGGCCTTCTGCTGTTATGCACCTAAAATCTGGAGTAGCTTACCAATAGGAATTCGCCAGGCTAATACAGTGGAGCACTTTAAAAAACTGCTGAAAACACATTACTTCGATATGGCTTTCTTATAGCTTCATCTTAGTTTAATCCTGATGCTCTGTATATTCAATTAATGATCATTAACTTTACTTTAACATGGCCTTTTTATAACTTCATTTTAATCGTAATTTAACTTAATCCTGATACTCTGTATGTTCAATTCATCATAACAACTATTCATGGTGGCTCTAAAATCGCTACTGACCCCTACTCTCTTTTCTGTTTCTTTTTCCGGTTTCTTTGTGGTGGTGGCCTGCGCCACCTCCACCTACTCAAAGCTTCATGATGCTCCAACAATGATGGACGGATTAAAAGGAAGAAGTCTACGTGACCATCATCATCATCAAGTCCTTCCGTGAGAACCCTAAATCCAAAGAGGACTGTTTCATTTATGTTAGGTAGAATGCCCAGAGGGGACTGGGCGGTCTCATGGTCTGGAATCCCTACAGATTTTATTTTTCTCCAGCCGTCTGGAGTTTTTGTTTTTCTGTCCCCTGGCCATTGAACCTTACTCTTATTCGATGTTAATGTTGATTTATTTTTTATAATTATGTCTTTCATTTTTCTATTCTTTAATATGTAAAGCACTTTGAGCTACTGTTTGTATGAAAATGTGCTATATAAATAAATGTTGTTGTTGTTGTTGTTGATTATTATTCATGGTGGCTCCACAATCCGTACTAACCCCTACTCTCTCTTCTGTTCTTATTCTGGTTTTCTGTGGTGGTGATCTGCGCCACCACCACCTGATCAAAGCACCGTGATGTCCCTGCATTGATGGATTAAAGGCCAGAAGTCAACATGACCGTCATCATCAAGTTCTTCCATGAGAACCCTGAATACAATGAGGACTGATTGAGGTCATAATGTTAGGTAGAATGCCTTGAGAGAGCTGGGTGGTCTTGTGGCCTGGAACCCTTGCAGATTTTATTTTTTTCTGCAGCCGTCTGGAGTTTTTTTTGTTTTTTCTGTCCTCCCTGGCCATCGGATCTTACTTTTATTCTATGTTAATTAGTGTTCCCTTATTTTAATTTTTATTTATTTTACTTTTTTTCTCTTTCTTAATCATGTAAAGCACTTTGAGCTACATCATTTGTATGAAAATGTGCTATATAAATAAATGTTGCTGTTGTTGTTCCAGGATTTCCCAGTACTTTGCTGCATTTCACCCTCTATCCTCACATTCCTTCCAGAGCCCGCTACAGAAAAAGCAACTCCACAGCATGATCCTGCCACCACCACCATGCTTCATAGTGGAGATGGTGTTTTTTTGATAATGTGCAGTACAGAAAACAAACCATTTAGTCTAATGATAACAAAGCACCATTTTTGTCTAACCAGACCATAGAACCTTCTTCCAGCTGGCTCCAGCGTATCCTATGTTCCTTCTGGCAAACTCTCCCCTTTTTTTAAACAGTGGCTTTCTTACAGCCACTTTCACATGAACCTATGACTGGTGAAGCACCCAGGCAACACTTGTCTGCAGTCTCTCCAATCTTTACCAGTGTAGCTTATAACTCCTGCACAGGTCTCCTGGTGGCCTCCCTCACTAGTCTTCTTTTTGCATGATCACTCATTTGTTGTGGACAGTGAATTAATAAAATGTGAAACTTCCAAGGGGGTGAACACTTTTTATTGGCTCAGTACATCTTGTACTAAAAATAATGAATGCTAAGTGAATTATTCTGGGTTCATTATAGAAATATGAATAGAAAATAACAATAAAAAGAAAAAAACAACACAATATTTTAAAAATGGATTATATTTATAATTTCACATTATTACAGTAAGCATGTTACTATAATTTGCCCAATACTTTTGAAAAATTCAAGATTTTTTTTTAACATTTTGTAAAAGATAAAGTCAGCAGGTATCCAGATATGGATATAATTTTATTTTTAGTACTTTTCAATCATGACACCAGAGAATAGCAAGCTGTTACCGGTTAATCAGTTATACAAGTAAGAATAAATGTATTGTACATCAGCTTGAATGGTCCTGATTGTAGCCAATACCTATTTGACTCAGTGTCCTGTAGGTGGCAGCAAATATTTACAAGTGATCCCAACCTCTCTATCTGTAAGAAGTCAGTTTTAATGCAATATATTTATATTAAGTTTCTTACTGTTTTAAATGTATTAAATGGAAGAGTAGACAGTGGTTTAGCTGAGAATGATTATCTGCCAGCTTTTTTAGGCAAAGCTGGCCCAAAGGAATATCCAAAAGAGATTTGTCACTTTCTGCATTATGGCATTTTTTGTCAATTAATCAGCAGAAATATTTTCTTCTGATGTTAAGTTACCACTGTTATTCTCTAAAACTTGACTGTCAATAAGTTAATAAGCATATATTCCTAAGTCCAGGGGTTCCTAAAATGTTCCCCTCCAATATAAACTTAATGCAGTGAAGTGTAGCATTATCTATGAACTTGATGACTGTTAACAGAAGTCACACTTCATGATTCTGGGCACTTATAAATCTACTAATCAAAGCAAATGCTTAACTAATGCAGACTATTGACGCATGTGCGATATCTGTATGCCAAGGGTTTTCAAGCTTTTCGTAGGCGTACCCCTCCAGGAATTTATATTTGTTTTGTGTTTAAATTGTAATGTATTGAACTCTTACCAGGTACAACTAATGGGGATATTTCTTTAAACCCCACCCCAGTATAGCATGTGAGAATTTTAATATGACATTATACTGTTTTGAATGGTCTCTGGTTTTAAATTTTTATTGTGTGTGCAAATCCTTTCTAATGAGTTATTTGTTCAATGTAAAAACAGTAGTGTAATAACACACCCACTATTGCTTAACATGATATGAAAAATCGAAAGCCTAAATGACCATACAAGTAACAAGTTAAAGTTACACACTATACAATAATAAAAAACAAAAGAAGTACCTGTGACTCACAAGTTACATGTGACATTAGGTCAAGAAAAGGAAAATAAAGACAAAGTGAAGGCAAAGCCTGCTTCATTACTGTACAGTTCTGCTTCTATTTTCACCAGTTCCTGTATTTATTTTTTAATGACTGAGGCAGGTAACCGAACATTACTGATTATTATTGTCAGTCAGTCATTTCCCAACCCGCTATATCCTAACTACAGGGTCACGGGGGTCTGCTGGAGCCAATCCCAGCCAACACAGGACGCAATGCAGGAACAAATCCTGGGCAGGGTGCCAGCCCACTGCAGGACAGACACACCCACACACCAAGCACACACTAGGGACAATTTTGGATCGCCAATGCACCTAACCTGCATGTCCATGGACTGTGGGAGGAAACCGGAGCACCAGGATGATTATTATTGATGAACACTAAATGAAATAGTAGATAAGTTTATATTATTATTAATAATTATTTAACATTAGTCTTTATTCCTTTTATCCTTCCAGAAATTATTAACTGGTTATGCTGTATTTTTACTGAAATATAAATAAATATAAACTACTACGAAATATTGCAATAAATAAAGAAAAAAACATGAAATATGAGTATAAATAAATTTGTTAGGGTATATGTTTGGTGCTTATTTATATAATGTCTATAATATTCCTCCAAATGCAACATGGAGTAAGACTTGAGTTTAAAAATGCGGTTGCTTTGGGACGCTGTTCCGCGTGTCATCCCGTTGGGTCAAATCCCACAAGAGTTTAGAAACTCACTCACACCAGCCATGATTTTTTTCAAAGGTAAAGTGCAGGTTAATTTGTTTTATGTAATTTTACTCATTTAATCATTTTTATATGAATAGTTTTGGGTTGTGGAACAAATCATCTGAGTTTCCATTACATAGTTCTTATGGGGAAATTCGCTTTGATATAAGAGTGCTTTGGATTGCAAGGACGTTTCCGGAATGAATTATTTTGCAAACCGAGGTTCCACTTGTATTCTTTCTTTCCCTGTCTGCTGTCTGTGAGGAGTTTGTGCCGTTATGCCGCCACAGTTTGTGTGTGGTCATGTGACTGCTTGACTACGTCTGATTTGTGAAATGGAGCCATATGATTATTGTTGCTACGTCTGATTGGTGAAACGGAGTCTTGTGATTATTGTTGCTATTGCTGATTGGTGAAACACTCTCTGGCAAAAATATAGCGTATCTAATGGAAAAAAACGATTCGACAACGATTCGAGTGTTGCCCAATGTAACGGAGTAAGAGTAGCGTTTCATCTTCAGGAATGTACTCAAGTAAAAGTAAAAAATATGGTGCAGTAAAACTACTCTTAGAAGTACAATTTTTTAAAAAAAGTTACTCAAGTAAATGTAACAGAGTAAATGTAACTCGTTACTACTCACCTCTGGTTGCTGGTAGTACATTTAATTTTATGATATTTTATTTCTGCCATCACTATCATAATTAAATGTAGCTAAATGCAGTTTTGCCTATAGGAATTTATTGCAACAAATATTATATAACACTAACATTTTTTCTGTTTCTAGGTGACTATACTTTGCACATGATCTAGGTCAAGAGTTCCCAAAGTGGTCGATATCGACCCCCTGGGGTCGATTTGAACTTTCTAGGGGTTGATAGTTTCAATAAACAAATTTGGGGGTTGATGACAGCAAAAATGGACCCCCTTACAACTGCTATTTGTTTGTTACTTCAAAATATCTATGATTCCAGTAGGTACCTAATTAAGAAGTAAAATAATTCAAAAAAACACTATTTTAATAAAAACACATTACATACCAAACTTGCGAAAGAAAAGGTAAAATGTGTCATGAAAAGAGTCACATGTAAGAATGCATGAAAATACACGTAGCACAAACATGTCTGTGCATTGTCTTATCGAACGTATCAAAGCAAGTGCGGACATTAAAAACCGTTGCATGTCCACACTTGCTCACAGTGGGACGAGATGACAAATAATCAATATTAGCAGAATCTATCAGTCTTGTATGGTCATGCTTTCATAAAACACTCATAATTGGTTCGTTTGATGTGACATGTACTTATTTGTGATTTGAACTTTGAATATAATTATTTATTGAGGAGCAGTACTACAAAAAAGAAAATCAGAGGACACGGTTTATTTATTCCAGTTTGAACAAAGTACAGACTTTATT
Organism: Polypterus senegalus; assembly: GCF_016835505.1. NCBI lineage: Eukaryota > Metazoa > Chordata > Cladistia > Polypteriformes > Polypteridae > Polypterus > Polypterus senegalus. The sequence continues at coordinate 145,348,005 of NC_053159.1, read as the reverse complement.
GTTTTTTTTATCACAGGGGCTGTCGAAATTGTTTGTTAATAAAAGTTTTTATTTGTTCAGATAATAATATGACTGAACCAAAAAAGAAATGCAGACAGTACAGCTTGGACTATATGTACTTATTTTTAATTTACATATTTATTTCATAAATGTCAAAAATGTAAACTCTGCTCGTATTTTTTTGCTTTAATTTTCATTAGTGCAGGTTTCGATATTAAATGTTGCACAAGATCATGCCATATTCTGTAGTTCTTTTATCTTTTTCAGTCATTAATTACAAGTGATTAAAATGAAAAGTTTGATACAGTATCTAGTGAAATATTTAATATCGAGTACTGTACAAATGTATTAATTTGATCAAGTAAAGTAAATAACTAAGGGGTCGAAGGTTTTAAAAGTTTTTGGTAAAGGGGTCTGTGGCCGACAAAAGTTTGGGAACTCTTGATCAAGGTAATGCAGATGTAATCAAGAAAAAAATCCACCACTGTTTTCGACCTCCCTAAGTGTGGAAATATCATTTTAATATAAAGTTTGATTATAAATAAAGATAAATGATTATGTATTGATATTATCTATTAGTTATAATGAGAACCACACACATATGATATTTGAGAAATATTGTGTAACTGGAAGCAGTTCTGATGACCTTTACCTCTCTCAGTATGCAAGAAAGTCAAGGGAGTTAATGTAAGGTGTTTTGCTTGACTTTGAAATCTTGTGGCTTATGAACTTGCTCAAATTTGTGACTGTACATTTCAACTACGAGTGTAAGAAAAAGTTCCCAGAATTATTATTCAAAGCGGCTACTTTAATTCTATAAACTCCAAATTCATCCTTATAGCCTGCATCTGATGTGTCTGCCGTAAACGTGGCATTTTATTGTTGAAGATTAAAGTCTGGTGTACTCACGATTCACCAATTAAAACTCACTGTGCTGGACCTTGACACTGCACTGTGTAATTGGATTCTAGACTTTTTGAAAAAGAGGCCAGAGTCAGTGTGGATTGGCAACAGAACATCAAACACCATCAGGCTGAGCACAGGCACCCCCCGAGGATGCGTGCTGACCCCACTATTGTTTATACTGCTCACCCACGACTGCATCGTCAAGTCTGAGTCCAATGCCATTGTCAAGTTTGTAGATGATACAACCATCATGGGCCTCAGCAACAACGATGCTTTACATGCTTTTACTTTATTTATTAACACATTTCATAGTACTTGTATCCGAAAATATTTCTCCATAGGACTACACTGGCCACCAATTTGAAAACCACTGCCTAATCTGATATTGTGGTGCAGTGGTTAGTACAGCTGCCTCAAAGGTCCTAGAGTTGTTTTCACCCCCAGATCCCCGAAAATATACACTTTCGACTAACCTGGTCATAGATGTTGGGACTTTTTGAATTTAACTTAACAGTATACTGCTGGAGTAAACAATGACACAATAGCACAGGAGGCACATGTGAATTCCACACATCAGGCTTGAGCTAAACTGGGTATCGAGTACCGCCACCATGCCACTCTTAATGAAACTATTTAAAAGTAGGGAAGAAAAAAAATGTGAATTCTTACAATAAACATGAATTGAGGCATTTCTTCTTAGGTGTATATTTTGATCCTTTCATATTTTTATTCTATTTATTCTAAGGACAATAGGACAACATGTTCACAGTCTTTGCATCTTCCGTCTCTTGGGACATCAATAGTCATGAACCAAGTTGGACTAGGATAATGAGGGCACAAACAACAAGGTATAGCGAAAAAAAAAGTACAAAAGTGCCTTTACTAAAACAATCCAAAGTGACCAAAACAAAACTGCAATGGAAAATTCTTCTAATAAAAAATAATCCATAAAAACTGTACTATCATGAGAAAGTTAGATCAATAAATAAATAGTTTTATTAAATAGGTAAAACCAGAGCTTTTCTCCCTCGCTTTCTTGTCTCACCCAACTCACCACTCTGGCATGCTTAACAGGGCTGAGAGGGCAACAAATGTCGTCCTTGATCAAGTCCCTTCCCAGCCACCTTCGTTGGAACCTACTTGGACGCTTGGAGGCCACTTCTTCATACTGCCACCATCATTTGGTGTGCGCACAACAATTCTTGGAGCACTACAGCCGATCCTGTTGTTACGCTTAACAGGAGCATCCCAGACCTCGAAGCGCCGCTCTTCCAATCTACCATGGGGGATCCTGACTGCTTTTTCTCTTACACCATGCACTGGCTCCCACCCTTCTCGTATTTGTTGCAATGTTCTTTTTTGTATTTTTCCATCTTTTGAATCCTTCCATTTCTCCTTCTCAGACCTCTTTTATAGTCACCGAGTGAATGCGTGATTAACAAGCCATCAATGAGAGAGGGCTGAACAATCAGTCATTTGTACACAAACACCTAATCAGTCCATTCCCCTATAAAGTGCTCCATTGCCACTGCTGATGTCTGAGCTGTACTATTTTAAAAACAATCAGCACTTGCTCCAGGCCACCATAGACCCCTGGACACACTTCACCACCCAACAATACACATGTCTGGTTTAATTTATTAACATCCTCACTGCTTCTTTCTACAAACTGCATGTGTCCATATCTTAAAGTCATGAGTGTTAGGCTCATTCTTTTTATCTGCTCTATCCAAGCTAAATACACTCTCAGGACTGATAAGAACAGGGTTTTATCCTAATAGGAATCAAATCTGGATGGGATACTGTTTTTTCAATAGGCACACTCAGACTCACACACACACACACATAGCCCACAAATCAACTACAAGGAAAGTTCACACAGGATAAGAGAGGAGAATCAACTAACCTCAAAGACATTGACCAGGCTAGGATTTTAAGTTAACCTCCTGTGGCTGTCATGCAGCTATGATAACAACTATACTAGTCTAATGGTTAAGGAGGTACAGTTCAAGTAACAAGGTTGCTAATGTAATCCACATCTTAACTAACACCAGGTCAAATAATTTGCCTTGGATGCGTCAATATAAAATATATCATTCTCGAATTCCGGGTGCCAAAGCCTAACCATGCAGCATTGGATGGCTGACAGCACAACACACTGGGTAAATATGGAGTTAGACGCTGAACCTGTGATGCCTCAGACATTAAATAATAATAATAATGACACATTACCACAACTGTACTCCACAACTGATTCTGAAAAGCCCTGCAATATCAGGATCCTTCGCTGCAGTAAATGATTCTCCATTTAGAACATTTTCTTCAGTTGCAGTGGATCCAGTCAGAGATGCCTATCTTCTTATAATACGCTACCGTGGCTGTTTGTTTGTCTGTCCAGGATTTTGAATCACCTGTAGCTCGCAAACCGTTTAATAATAATAATAATAATAATACATTTTATTTATACAAGGCGCCTTTCAGAGAACTCAAGGACACCGAACAACCAAATAAATAATTAAATAAATAAATACAAAACACAATTATAAACAACTTAAAACATCAGAAAATCTAAAAGTTAAAACCAAACAAAACCACTATAATTAGGAGGAAGAAGAAAAAGCCATTTTAAACAAATGTGTTTTAAGTTTACATTTGAAAGATGAATATGATTTGATATTTCGGAGATCCGCAGGTAATGAGTTCCAGTGCCTGGGAGCAGAACGGCTGAAAGCTCTGCTCCCCATGGTGGTTAGACGGGAGGGAGGAACGGTCAGATGGGTGGAGGAAGAGGATCTAAGGTTACGGGATGGAATGGCAACATGTAGAAGGTCAGACAGATATGGAGGTGCGAGGTTATGGATGGCCTTAAAAGTTAGTAGCAGAATCTTAAAATCAATACAAAACTTGATCGGGAGCCAATGAAGCTGCTGCAAGACCGAGTAATATGGTGAAAAAATGGGATTCCAGTGATGATACGTGCTGCAGAATTCTGGACTAACTGAAGCTTGTGAAGAGATTTATTAGGGAGACCAAAGAGGAGTGAATTGCAGTAGTCCAGCCGAGAAGTGACAAGACTATGAACAAGAATGGCAGTAGTATGAGGAGTGAGGGAGGGACGAATGCGATTAATATTACGTAAGTGGAAGTAAGCAGACCGGGTGATGTTATTAATGTGACATTGGAAAGATAGAGTACTGTCGAGGATGACACCCAGACTCTTGACCTGAGATGATGGGGAAACAACAGAGTTATCAATAATAAAAGACCTATTTGACCTATTGACTTGAAATTTGGTACACATATACTATGTGACGTATACTATCCGCTTTGGGGGTGATGATTGACCAAGGTTATCCCTCTTTTTATTTTTATTTTATGTTATTGTAGAATCAACTCTACAGGCGGCCGTGTGGTGCATGCATATACGGGCGCCATTCTCATCCCTACCCCCCTCGCCATAACTTCCACTACCTCTTCATATCTTAAATCATTCTTAAGGCAGATTGAAGACTTAAGTGCCAACTTAAGTGAAAAATTAAAGAAAATGTACTAAGAAATTACAACACAAACACTGACTTGATCAGTTAAAACGTGAAAAGATGCTGATGAAAGAAGAGAAGAAGGGGGCTGCAAGGGTGGAGAAGAAAAGAAGAGCTGCTCAATGAACACACATCAGCATCTGAGCAAATGAATGGTAAACGTACAGAGAAAGAGTAGGAAAACTTTTAATGCTCAAGTCAAGTGTATTCACTTCACGTTATCGTGCAGTGCGCCGTTACTGGTTTGTTTATAATCTTCAGGATGACTTTCAGATTCCAACTTGTATCTATAGTTAAAGTAAGATGGAGGACACTTTGATATCAGTTTATTTTGAATATTTTTAAAAAATCCCATCTTTTTTCCTTTTTTGACATATGTGGGAAAATTATGTTTGTAGGGAGCTAAGAAAATAAAAGTAGTGACATTTCCATATTTGAAGCAACACGTGTGGAGTGTAACTGTACAAATCACACAGAATAATTAAAAATTTGAATGTAAAAACATCAATATTTAGATGTAAATATGGATATTTTGTACATTTCGAAGAATAATCATTTCATCTGCATGTTTAATGTGATATCTCTGCCTTATTCGCCTCTTCATAGGAAGTATCTGTTCAAACTACAGAGTTTCTAAGTAAAGTCAGACCTGCATATGAGGCAAAGCCTTTCAGTTTTGAAATTAGATGTTGCTAAATATGCCCATTGAAAGGAGAAGTACTGGCAAGAAATAATCAAACAATTATCACTATGTTTTCCTGTTTTTATTTAAATCTGAGTATTTTTATCCTAAATAACTTATTATAAACAAGATTAAGTTGCCTTTTATGATCGATAATCTCACTGTAAAATTATGGCAATTTCTGCAGATGGAGGTTTGCCTTAACATAAATACCTCTTTCAGGAAGTGGCTTTAACCAAGGTTTTTTGCTGTCAACATGACTTCTACCATCTATATACACTGAGCAAAAGAGAGAGGGAGGGAGGGAAACAGCAAGATTCTGCTTTTCACGTGATGCTTTACACACTTCCTCAGAGGGGCCTTTTTTCATTTTAAACTAATGGCAGTTTAATTGGCAAGACAAGTTGGCGGGTAACAGGTAGGAGATTTCAAGGCAAATACTTCATTAAGAGAGTCACTGTGTGCATCTGTTTTTTAGCTGCCACGTGGTCTAGTTGTGAATCTTTATTTTTTAAAAAGAAATTTGGTAAATAAAAAGAAATATTTCACTGTATATCTAATATAGGCAATAGGGGACAAAAGTGCATTACACAATTTTGTTCCACTTTCCTGTGCTTTTTGGATTAAAATGTTTTCATTCTTCTAGTGAGTGTAAATTAAGGAAATGAAGGGAAAAACTGCAGACAAAGCAAAAATAGAGTTTATACAATGGATTATAAAGGAACGGAAAGTTTACTTTTAATAAATTTGAGAAAGGTCAGCAATGTAGTTAATACAGGCTGCTGTTGGAGACATTTGATTTCTTTCATTTTTTTTTTTTGTAATATTTTAATTGGTATGAAAGGATAATACACTAAAGTACTTTATTAAAATATGAAATGCATTTTGCATGTATGATGTTTAAACATAATTGACTTTAAATTTAAAGTAGTTTCTGATAAAAAAGGACAGTTAATTTATGAATCTTTTAAATGTATGCTTTAGTTTAAAAATTGTTAATTTTTCCACTGGATGTGGCCTTACCCCCTGTTTATTTGCTACTTTCTTTCTTTATTTTGTTATTTTTGTTGCTAGAAAAATATATGAGTGTATATATTATAGCAAATATTAATTTTAGCCTGAAATGGTATAAATTTCCCATTTTGCAACAGAATATATAAATGTTATTTAGGTACAGAACAGCACAGATTAAAGAATTTCAAAATGTAGACAATAATAAGCTGTCATGTGTGTAATGTATATTTTCTGTCCAAAATGAAGGTCCTCATTTTTTTTTACTTTCATGTACATTAAAGTTTGAATAGCAACCTTATCAGAAAAGAAAAATACATTAAATATACATTTAACATTCATATGCATTCATATACCATTTTCAAGTTTGCTTAATGTAATTCATGCCTATGCAAGAGACACTGGGCATAAGGTAGGAACAAACTCTAGATGGGGCAACAGTCCATCACAGGACCCTCTCATATGGATACACACACAATCTGGAACCACCAGTTGGCCTGTCATGTCTGTGTTTGAGACAGGAATGAGGTCAGTTCTAGCAATTCTGGGAGAAGAAAAAATAATCCGCCATTGAAGAACTATCACTAAAGCATATTATCTGTGTGATGCATCATAACTTGTTACTTACCATGGAAACTAACAAAAAATGTTTGCAATAGGTTTTCAAATCTTAAAAGGAAACAGGAAATGCATGCCCAGTACTGCAAGCATTAAACATCCTCAATAACTACAGTCTTCTAACAAAAGTGATTTTCTTTGATCTACGGGGGTGCTCAAAGGCGATGCCAGGGTTAGAGCAACACTTAGAGGCGGCACAGTTCTAAAATAAATATTCATTAAGGCAAATAAGGTAGAAAAGCAGTATTAATGGAATAATGACACCAATAAAAGACAATAGGGTAAAATACACACTACAACTGCCCTAACATGAATGTCCTCTCTGTTTTATGTTCTCCGATTTTGACAGGGATAATTGATCTAATTCCAGTTCCAAAGCTTTTGTTTCTTAATTTTCTTTATGATTCTCCCATCCACTCCAATCATAGATAATGAGGTTAAGAAAGCCATTACAGGTTATCTTTGGAAGTTCTTCTGGTATTGGCCCCATTGGGGCAGGGAGCATTTCTTTATTGAGGTTAAGCTTAAACCTTGTATGGACAGCACAACAACTGTATTTCCCAGAATCCCTTTGCGGAGACTGGGGTAGGCAGGGAAAAATAAAGCGACTGCTTTTTTCTGGCTGGAGGACAAAGATACATGAACTTAAGGTACCCAAGCATTTTTTATTTGTAGGTGTATCCTCAGCCAGGAAAGGTATCTTCTGAGCATCTTGCCTGGTATGTGCTGCCTATTATAGTAACCTCAAAAATCCTGACCCCCCCCCCCCTAAAATATATGAGGGGAGACCCAAAAATCATATGACAATTTAGAGCAATTCCATTTTAGTCACCATCAAAATACACTCCTTGAGATGCAATACACTTGTCCCAGCACTTCTGCTATTCCTGGAAACATTTCCTGTACTTATGTTTTGTTACTATGTTTAGAGCCTCCAGCGATATTATAGTTACCAATCAACTTCCCTTCACTCTCAGTTTTAATTTTGGAAAAAAAAAGTCAGAGGGAACGAGATCTGGAAAATTCAGGAGTGCAAAGTAACACCCACATTGTTTTTCATCAGAAACTCTGACTGACAGTTGCACTGTCAAGGCACAGAGGTTTGTGTAGAAACACTTATGGTGCAAAGTGCAGCTTTCTGTGCACCGTCACTTTTTCCCTAATGTTTTCCTGTTAACTTCTCAGTGGTTCAGTGAAATGTTGCTATTAACTGGAAAACCTTTTCCTAATAAGTCTGTTAATGTCAAAAAATACATTCATTGTTATTTTGACATGCTTTTTATCAGCTTGGAGAGAAAAAAAAAATCACTGAAGTCATGCATAACCACTCAATCTACTCAGCACAATGCCACTTCGCAGACTGATTAACAAGACTGTAGGCATACAATACCTAGTAACATAGTCGATAACTACACCCTACTTCTGTGTTAATGACCGATTCTTGGAATTTTTGGAACTCACTCATTTATTTAGTAGGGAAATAACACACAAACACTTAATAAAAGGCATGTAAACTGTCATAGTACAGGATAACAAGGGAGTTACCTCACACACAAAATTCATACCAGTGTCAGAAATATCCAAATATTTTGTATCACCAACAGTCCACATCAGACATAAAAGCTGGCAGAGTGGCATAGTGATTAAGGTTTTCAATACCGAGGCTGTAGGTACAAACCCCACAACTGACACTACTTGAACAACCACTAGCAAGTCACTTTACCTGGCTGTGCTCCGGTGGGTTAGCGGGAAGGTGTAACCAATTGTATCTCAGATGTTTTAAGTTGCCTTGGATAAAGGCGTCACCCAAATGAAACAATAACATTTTAAAAATCTAACTTTAATAAACAGCAAGAGCAATGTACAAAGTTCTTGTGTTTGTCAGTTGTTACTTTGAAGCTTTGTCTTTCAGTCTGAATATTTTGGAATCAGTCTGTTTAATCTAATTAACTAGTACTATAACTTCACATAATTTCTTTTTTTTTATTTTATTGATTTTATTGAAATCACACAACATTCCATGAACAAAGAGTGGGAAAGCTCAGGTTCTTGTCGCCTGCATGTACTGAGGACTGGAATTGGGGGGTGCGGGAGTGGCTGAGTGAGGCGCAAAGCAGTGATGGGTATATAGTGGATGGACATATTCCAGGACAAGTTGGAGGTGGAAATACAGTATATTGTTTGATCCACCCAAAGATTAGTAGTTGCTAAAAAATGATATGAAATGGAAGATAAAAAAACATTTGCATACATATTTTACAGAAAATTACATCTACTATTTGAACGTTATATTTTACTTTAAAAAAATGGCAACATTTTCTGAATATTATAGTTGTTTGGAATTATATTTACTTCATTTGAGTAGTTTGCTTTTCCCTCATATATAGGTCTGATAAGGGATGTAATTCTTACTCAGCTGTAATTTTTGAACATTGTGTTGGAGCCTATAGTGTTTCAAAGATGGAGAACGTTCATTTTTCCAGTGACTGTTGTTCAGGAGGGACATTAGTGCTTTTTCGCTTGAACTATAGTTTCTTAATGAGATAGTTGCTAATTAAGATTTCTTTTGCCAGAGCACATCACACTTCACTTCACAATTTGAGTATCTAAATTATATCAAAGCTAAGCAGTGCATGAACAACATTAGCAAGGGGAGAGGGCATGAGACAAGAACACATTTGGGACAATTTAATGATTTTTTCTTAAAAGTATTTATTTATGGGATTTCCTAAAGAGTGATAAATACATCTAATGACAATAGAATGTGCAAAATAATCATCCGTGGCTGGATGGGCCCACTGATTTGAGATATGGGTGGAAAATAGTGTATGCAGAGAAAAACCCAAGAAGACAGACAAAAAATGCAAGCTCCCTACTGACAGCAACCAGCCATGAGATTTGAATCTAAGATCTTGAGATAGTAGGACTAACCACTGTGTCATCTATTGAATAAACATGTAGTAAATAGAGAACATAAAGGCCACTTTCTGAAAATGCTGTTTCCATTACAACATTCAAATGGTTGCAGAGCGACATAGAAAGCAAGAACTAATCTTGAATGGCACAATAGTACATTTCATTAAACTTGCACTCACCCTCAACTCATACTAAACTAATTTAGTTTTGCTTAATTAATATAATACAATAAAGATATTAAATGAACCTAGACTATTCAGGGAAAACTTAAGTGATTGTGGACATAATACACAAATTATTTACTGTCAAAAACCGTGGCAGGAATCAAACCCACATCCCTGAATATTTTTGCAAGGTGTTTTTACTACTATGAGTGCCGTTCCACCCTACTAGTTAGTAGTTTACTCTACCTTGAAATATACATAATTCTGGTAATTTCTTATAATTCACACCTCTGTTTCCAAGCTGAGTTTTATGTAGTTTTTCCAAATATAGCCATCTGGTTTTCCATTCATTTATCAACCAATTTAATTCAGTCCAGGACTGCGAGTGATACGGCCTATCGTGATAAAACTGACTGCCAGCCAGGGATCAACCCTGGACAGGCCATCAGTCAGCTGCAGGGCACAATGAGCCAATGTGGAGTTGCCACAAAATAACCTTACACATATCTGTGTTATATTGGTGGAAACTGAAGTACCTACACAGCCAGAAGTAGAAGTGTTCAAACATCACTCACATAGTGACTCAGGACTAAAGTAGTTTAACTAGGACTATGGGCAACAGTAAAGAGTGTTGTACCATCAATTTGCAAAGTACATCTTAATATATATATATATATATATATATATATATATATATATATATATATATATATATATATACAGTATATAGTGGAACGAGCCCTGGACACATATTTATTTACATTAATATTTACAGTTTAGTGCACAACCCAGTGCCTCTGCACCAATCCCCCAAAGTCCAGGCCTCTCTCTCCAGTGCCTGTCTTCTTCAGGCCGCCTCCACTCCTCTTCAGCAAGACACTTGTCCACCTCCGCCCGACACCAGTCATCATCTGAAGGGAGGCTGCCCCTTTTATACAAGCCCGGATGGGCTCCAGGTGCTTCCCAACACTCCTCTGTGGACACTCCCCTGTGTGGCGTAAGTGCCGGCTGCGCATCTAGAAGCACTCCGGGTGTCCCCAGTCTTCTTCACCTCAGCACCGCTGGGTGTGGTGGAAGTGCTGAGGTCCAGGGCTGTCCAGGCACCGGGGTGCCCCCTGGCGGTGACCACGGGCCCCTACAGGGTTGAACTTCCAAGCTCTGCACCCATGGTCCCCAACGCAACCAGGGTGGTTGCCCCCTTGTGTTCCTCCAGTCCTCTTGGGCGTTCCGGCTGGGTACCACCCCCAGCCGCATGCCACAATATATACTGTATATATATACAGTATACTGTATATAGCATTCTATTAAACACACAAACACCATGTAAATAAAAATACATAAAAATAAAAACTACATGTATGAAATATTTTGATAAATTAAATGCACATTAGAATAATTGTGTCAAGAACAGTCACTTTAACCCAACAAGCTTGTCCATCTTATTCACCCAGATTATCTTAAATAGCATCAAATTGAGATTTAAAGGTCCCCAAAGTCCTTCTCTCTCCTACAACACTTGGCAGTGTATTACATGTGTCTACGGTGCTTTGTGTGAAGAAAAACTTTCTGTCTTGCCCAAAATATGCTCTTAACAAGTCTCTAGCTTTGTCCCTGTTGAAGACTTTTATTTTAAAGTATTAGCTGAGATCCACTGTACTAATTCCCTTCATAATTTTAAACACTCCAGCCATGTCCTCTCCCAATCTCTATTTGCATAAACTGAAAAGGTTTAACTCCTTTAATCATTCCTCTTAGTCCCAAAATCACCCTAGTCACTCTTCTCTGGACTTCTTCTAGTGAAGCTACTGTATGTCTTTTTTGTAATATGGAGACCAAAACTTTACACATATAGCATAACATCCAATTATGCTTCTTGATCGCATAATAATACATTTTATTTATATAATGTCATTCCCATACTCAAGGCTCTCTGTGCAACAGCAATGAGTCCACTATGACTCCTAGGTCCTTCTCATTGTCTATTGTCTACCATTACATGAAGACTGAGGGGTATGCTTGATGTACAAATATAATAAAAGCTAACGAAAAATGATTAAGCACAAGTACTATTTAGCTTAAACCATCAGTCAAAACAAAAAAAAACACATGTAAAACAGTAAGCCAGAGTCATTCTCCATTGTGCTACAAGTTTTGTAAAGTGATGATGTTGGGTGTCTCTTATTAATTCACCCTTTACTTCTTCTGACTCTCTTTTGCCTCTACATCAGGGTGTCTTATATAATGCTTAACACACTCAGGCCCCAGTCTAGAGAAGGTGTATATATTATGCGATAAATTCTACTTTTGGATTGTTAGAAAAGTCATGTACCCCATCTTCAAGTCGAGCGTTTTTTTGGCCACCTGCAGATAGGAAAGAGAAAGGAGCCGAGTGTTTAGTTAAGTTAGTGCATGCCTTAGTTTGAGAAGTGGACCCTCCCAACTGCGCTGAAGCTCGTGCTCATACTCTCTTGCATGCACGCGAGGCCGCTTTCCCTATTTAACACATGCTTTGTAGGGACTCAGTGGAGCACCTGTGCAGAAGGCACCTGCATCAGACACGATTGGTGTATGTCTCAGGTTTGGGTGAAGATTTGTTCCCCGACTATAACAGCCACTTCCTGCCTCAAGGGGCTGTCTTTTGACTTGGTAATATGATGGTATAGCTCAGTCCCTGGTATACACCAAACAGTACCTTGTACCATTATTTGTAAAAAAATGTTTGTACATAAATAGGTATATCTCCTAGATGCAGTATTATTTTGGTGGAGGTATTTATATAGATTTTGGGTTTGTAGTGCACTTTGTTTTTCTTGTTCATATGCTTTTTTTTTCTTGTAAATATTTTTCGGATTCTTTGGACTTTGTTGGGTTTCTTCCTGAATGCTTTCTTTCTTTAGGAACACATCAACACTCTCCAGTGCTGAAATAAATAAAAATGTATTAAATGCAGTCACATAACATATAACAATAAAATACTGTAAAAATCCAACAGTAAGATGCATTATTCTAATGAAGGGTTGGGGTACTAGCTGGTAACCCCATATAACTGTGGTTAAAAAAGGCAAAATAAATAGCATTTGTAGGTTTCAAATTGGCTTCAAGTAAAAGCAGAAAGTGGAAGCTGTGGAAGGAGTTCTATGCCCTCTCCAGCTGATGGTCCTAGAGTAAATCCTGGTTTTTGGTGGCTTCTGAACATATACTGAATATATAACCAACTCAGGAAGGAAGGGGCCTTCTTGGTGTAAGCAGAAGCGGTTCACACATCCTCCAGCTGGCAAGCCTCGGAATTGCAGGCAGGAAAGAGAGACGTGTTTAGTAATGTCTTCCATTACCATCTGTGAGCCCTGAAGATGTTCCTATATACATGTACGTGACAATCTAAACTATTGTAAATTTTCAACTAACTCTTTAGCTCCAATAGGCTATCCTAAAATACCAATTGACATGGTTCTGCAATATATTGTAGTTTATTAATTTTTCCTTAATTACTAAAGATTAGTACATTCTGGTTCTCATGTATCCCTCAAATATCTTTCAGTTTTTATTCAGGGAAGAATACCTTCTTCTGCCTTTAGTCACATGTTATCTATTTGTTTTCCAGAGTTCATATCTTCCAGATCTCTTCTGTTATGAAAATACAAATTTACTTCTCATGCCTAAATGCCTAATTACCACTGCTACTATTCTATTCAAGCTTTATGCCTTAATGATCTCTAACTGCCTGTTTTCCTTTTTGTTTGATTCATTTTTTATCTCCCAGTAAATCTCATCTATTATAAATCACTGTTTTTATGGACTACCGCTGCCATGCACACTTGATCTCTTAGTGTATTCCGCAGTATTGTTTGTTCATAATTATCATCATCATCATCATCACCTTTTTCATTTCAAGGTAATTTCTGCCACTTTTTGCTTTTTTCCTTGTCTACCTTTTATTGACATTTTTTTAATTGGGATACGAGGTGTGTCTATTAAATAACGAGACTGATTAAATAACTCACCTTTATGTATATGTATTACAAATTGAATGCTTGTCCCCTTCAATATACTCCTCATTTGCACTAATACATTGCTGCAGTCTTGTTTTCCACTAATCGAAGGCATAGAGCAAATCAATTTCTGTCAGCTGTTTTAGCACATCCGTCATTTTCTTCTTTATAGCATCAACTGACTCAAAACGTGTCCCTTTAAGCACTGATTTAACTTTTGGGAAAAGATAAAAGTCTCATGGTGCTAAATCGGGCGAATATGGAGGATGTTCAAGTGTAGTAATGTGCTTGTAGGTCAAAAACTGCTTTACAGAAAGTGCTGTGTGAGCAGGCGCATTGTCCTGGTGAAGAATTAAACCATTTTCCCACAGTTGCGGTCGTTTTTTTCTGACTTTTTCTCTCAGCTTTATCAAAACTTCCTTATAATAATGCTGAGCATGGCTTTGAAGTTTGACTTGCTTTGACAAGCTTTTTTCATTCTTGGTCCAGGATGTTCATCATCTACAACATTCTCACGTCCCTCGCTGAATCTTTTGTGACACTCAAATACACGCGTACGAGACATGCAGTCATTCCCATAAGCTGTAGTAAGCATTTGAAAACATTCTGTTGGTGTTTTGTGCAATTTTACTAAAAAATTCAAATTGACAATTGTTCAACTTTTAAACTTAGCATTTTTTTAGGCACACTACAAAAAACACAACCAAACTAAATGGCAACTCACAATCAACTGAACGCCATAGAGTGTTGCTGCTTGTCATGCAGGGTCAGACATGTTCAAGGTCACCAAGCATTCAGTTATAACCAGTTCTGACTGCTTTGTTTACTGGGTGGAATCACAGTCTTGTTATTCAATCAACATACCTCGTATTTTGGGGGTTAAATCTTATTTTTATTTTTTCCCCCCAGTATTTCTATTTTTATTATATATATATAGATAGATATAGATATATGTGTACTCCAGCCACAGTAACTGTCAAAGACAGGTACAGGGGGTCCTCGAGTTACGACACAGTTCCGTTCCTACAACAGTGATGTAACCTGAATTTTGGTGTAAGCCGAAACACACCCTAGCCTAAGTCATTTACCTATCCTAACACATTTGCAAAATCATAATCTAGAACATAAAAACACAACTAAGCCACAGAAAAAGGAAAAGGACATAATATACACTGTACTGTAGGAACAGAAAAAATGAGTGTAAAAAAAATCCTTACCTTTATCCCTTCTCACGTCTCAAATTTTTAAGTTTTTATGGGAGTGAGAATTGTAAACTCGAAATGTTGTATGTTGAGACGTTGTAACAGGAGGACCCCCTGTAATAGAATAATTTAAAAATACCCTATTTGTATTTTCAGTAGCTTCCTTTTGTACTCACATGTGTCTGAATCTCACTTCACAGGTGCTCCCTTCATGGGTGTGGTCCTGTAAAGTCTGCTTCTTAGACTCTCAGACTTGATTAAATTCAATGCGTCTTTCTCACTTTCTGTCAGGTTTTATACTTTATTCCTCCTCGTGTATCTCACACTCACACATCCTTCATATCACGAAAGCCAAACTGACCAATCAGATTGCTCTGAGGGATTGGACACACAGATCTTAGTGTTTAATTATATAGTAGATAGGTAGATATGAAATTTTTGAAACATAAAATTGGTATATGTTATTATCAGCCTTTCCTTATGTACACACTATACCTTTGGAAATGTACATTTTTAGTCTCTTTGCATTAAATATAGAAAAGCATCTAGTTTTATTGCATGTATTTTACATAAAGAAAATTAACTGTTGAGACTTCAAAAAGTTACACCGATGGTAGACCAGAGCCACAAAGATCCAAATACTTGCATGAGCTTATGGGTAGGAGTCACAGGTAAGCTGAGGGTACAGCAGTATGCTCTTTCGCAATAGTTACAGGTACTTTAAATATTATGGTATGTTGAGATAGTTTTTATTAATAACTGGTTTCATTGACAATACAGCCATCTTTGAAGATAACTATTTTGTATATCACAAATTAACCACATTGTACCTGTACCTTCTTTTTTTTCTTTCGACTGCTCTCATTAGGGGTTGCCACAGCAGATCATCTTCCTGTCCTCTACATCTTGTTCTGTTACACCTATTACCTGCATGTCTTCTTTCACAACATCCATAAACCTTCTCTTACACCTTCCTCTTTTTCTCTTGCCGGGCAGCTCTATCCTTATCATCCTTTTCAAACCGTCAAACTTGAGCTGTACTTGTTCCTAATCCTTTTCATCTTTGTCACATTCCATGCACACCTGTATCTTATTGTATAAAATTATTACTAATAATAGTTTACAGATACCAACTTTCAGTTATTTAAATTTATCTAAAGGTGGATAGGGTGCAAAGGAATTAATAAAAACTGGGGGGTCACAAACTTAAAACAGTTTTGAACAGCCCTGCATTACATCTCCATCCAACTGCTTGTGCTTCTGTTCTTAAGTTTCAGGTTTATCAGGTTTCAGGTTCAGGTTTATTTATTTGTCATATATAGGTTAACACAGGGTCAACATACAATGAAATGTGTATGATGAGAAAAACAAGTCACTCAGCCTAGTTCCAATAAAGCTAAAAATAATTTAAAAATTACAAGTTTAAAATAGACTAGCAATATAAAATAAAATGTGTACGTTTTAAAAGAAGTTATAGAGCAATATGAGTTGAATGTGCAGCAAAAACAAATGACAGTTATTGCACAGATAATGTTTTATAAAGTACAGATGCAAATTCCCTAAAGTGCAGATGCATGTTCCAGTCAGTATTCCGAGTGTGTGCAGGTACAGTTTGTGTGTGAGTAGTGCAATGTAGATGTAGTGCAATGTAGGTGTGATGTAAGTGTATGTTGGTGTTCAGGTGTTGCTGTTGAGGAGTCGAATGGCCTGGTGGTAAAAACTGTTCTTACGTCTTGTGGTCCGAGCAGCCAGACTCCTGTATTGTCTGCCAGACGGTAACAAGGAGAACAGCTGGCTTGCTGGAAGGCTGTGGTCCTTTATGATGCTGCTTGTCTTACGCAAGCACCGATGGAGGTAAATGTCTTCAATGGCAAGGAAACTCTTGCCCGTGACGTGCTCTGCTGCCTTCACCACTCTCTGTAGTGATTTCTGGCTGCTGGCAGAGTAGCTCCCATACCAGATGGTAATGCAGCCCGTCAGTAGACACCCGACCACACTCCTGTAAAAGTTTGAGGTGATGTTGGCATTCATGCCAAACATCCTTAGCCTCCTCAGGAAGTAGAGCCGCTGGCGAGCTTTTCTGACCACTGTGTCTATGTGAAGGGTCTGCGAGAGATCCTCAGTGATGTTTACTCCGAGGAACTTGAAGCTATTAACCCTTTCAACTTCTACGCTGCTGATGTAGATGGCCTGGTGTCCTCCGCCTTGCTGTATCCAATAGTCCATGATCATCTCCTTGGTTTTGCTGACGTTAAGAGACAAATTGTCATCCAGGCACCAATTACTCAGTCCCAGCACCTCCTCTCTGTAGGCCGTCTCATCGTTGTCAGTGATAAGGCCTATGATGGCTGTGTCGTCTACAAACTTGATGATGGTGTTTGTGCCGTGTTTTCCAACACAGTCGTTGGTGAACAAGGAATACAAGAGGGGGCTAAGCCCACAGCCCTGCGGCGCTCCTGTGTTTAAAATGAGTGATGAGGACATGTGTTTGCCAACTCTCACCACTTGAGGCATGTTTGTAAGGAAAGAGAAAATCCATCTGCAGATGGTCGTTCCTAACTCAAGGTCATCAAGCTTCAAGACAAGTTTTGAGGGGATGATGGTGTTGAATGCCGAGCTGTAATCTATGAACAGCATTATTACATATATATTTTTCTTTCCAGGTGAGTGAGGGCAGTATTTATTGTTAGCGCAATTGCATCCTCTGTAGATCTGTTTGCTCTGTAAGGAAATTGGAGAGGATCCAGCATGTCAGGGAGGGAGGAGCAGATGTGACATTTGACCAGTCGCTCGAAGCACTTCATAATGACTGATGTCAGTGCAACCGGGCGATAGTCATTCAGACAGGAGACCACCGGTTTCTTTGGGACAGGAATGATGGTGGATGCCTTGAAGGAAGTGGGGACCACCGACTGCCTCAGGAAGAGATTGAAGATGTTGGTAAACACACCTGCTAGCTGGTCAGCACACGCCCTGATGGCACGGCCTGTGATGTCATCTGGTCCCGGAGCTTTGCGAGGATTGACCTTTTTGAAGGACCATCTCACGTCAGACATTTCAAGGATCAGAGTGACAGACTCACTGCCCCCTTGAGGATATAGCACCTGTTCTTTGTTGGCTGCATCAAAACGAGCATAGAAGGTATTGAGCTCATGTGCAAGAGATGCAGTGGGCTGAACACTGACTGTGTTTTTCTTTTTATAGTCATTGATGCAGCACAGTCCATTCCACAGGCGCTTGGTGTCAGAGCTGTGGTAGCTTGACTCCACTTTGTCCCTGTAGTCCCGTTTGGCCTTCTTGATGGACTTCCGGAGGTCGTATCTGGCTGCTTTGTATGCATCAGAGTCTCCTGAGCCAAAGGCAGAGGTCCGCACCTTGAGCTTAGCCCGAATATCCCCATTTACCCAGGGTTTCTGGTTAGGATATATGCAAACGTGGTTTTAGTGAAAACATCATCAATGCACTTGCTGATATATCCTGTGACAGTAGGTTACTACTCAGCTACCTGTGGGTACATGGCTACACTTTATATTGCATATATTTATTTTAAAAGAAAGGTATTGAAATAAATCAATACTTAGATATGTGAAATAATGTCCAATTAAGTGTTTTTATTTTTCAGTATGCTTTAAGGGGTATGCGGAGGGGTAGCTTTCTTAAACTAGATCTATTCAAAGTAAAGGATATCAAGACAATGTGCCACTTCTTTCAACATGTCAATATGTGTGATGCAACACTGATGTCTGCAGTTAACTATACTCTGTACAAGCTGATTTAGATAATACCTTTGCTTTTCTTAAGTAACATATTTTTACCAAGTTAAAATTATAAAATTCCAAATTATATATCCATTGATTATGTTGCACTATGCAGAAATCTCTTTTTCTTCAATTGAGATATTGAAGGTCACCATCTGTGTACAATTTGGAAATTCTTGTAATGTTTGTATGAGTTTTTCTCTTAGTGCTCTGTTTTTTCATATATATCCCAAAGGTGTGGAGATTAACTTACTAAACTGATGTCATGTGTTTTTAAATAGAAAAGTTAATGTGCTGGTGCCATTTTTGCCACGTCCTTGCACCTAACCATGATCATATAAACTAGAAAATCTCCAAATAAAATGAAATGTGCACCACCATGAGTTGTGAAAATCTTACTTGCTCAATTTGCTCTGTTAAACTGGTTCAGACATTACCTTTATTGTTTTTTCATATTTTCTGTATGTCTCCTGAGCACATTATTACTGATATTAATTTTACTTTTGCTCCAAAAAATTTTCAGCAGAAAAATAGCAGTGGTAGGTTACTGCGTCTTCTCCTTTAATTATTAAAAGTATTTACTTTGTGGACTTCAGCCATCATTGACCTTTTTGGATTCCCCCACTGTCTGAAAGCTCTTTGCGGCTATTAATCTGTATCTCAGTTTTTGTGCATATTACATGTATCAGCATGATCAGGACCAGTTTCATTGTTTCAGACATGCAGAAATTTATTTTAACAGGCCTATGGTAGACTAGGCTCTTTTAAAGTGGTTGTGACAGTAAAAATGATCATCTACAATTATGACCAATGTACAATATATACTAAATGTTTCTATAAAAAACTATTACGGTGCATTATCATTTCTTCTTTCAGATATTTTCATATTTATAGTCTATTAGACCTCATTATCCTGCATTTTATTTAAATTGTATTCTTACACATATATTCATTTTTGTTTTTTTTGCAATTAGGTTTAACATACGTTTTATTAGGCATTAGACTTCAGATAAACTTTACCTGCCACATGTCTTAAATATGGCAGGAGTAACAGTAAAGCTTATTTGCAAAAAGTATGACAATGCTTTTATTGATACGGTTCACTCACAATTAACTTCTACAAATAAAAATACAAAAAAAAAAACCTTCCGGAGAGCAAGTAATCATAACATATATTGTGTTTCATTTTCATTAGGCTGAGCCAAACTGGATTCAAACATTTCTAAAGGAATAGCTACAAAGAACATCTAAAACTGGATCCACCAAGTCCAACAGGACCTGCAGTCCAAATTTTGGATTTGTGGGAGGTTTATGAGGATGAAGTATCCGGACGGAGGTTTTTTGTAAATTCAGTCACCAAAGAAAAAACTTGGAAACCACCCCGATTAACAGCAAATAAGGAACCCAAGGTGAGATGTAAGGTTAACTTCTAAAGAGCCTAGATTTTTTGCAGGTCATAACCAATCAATCATCAAACATTTGCTAAAATTTTATACTGATAAAATAAAGTAAAACAAATTGTAAAACCTTAGAAATGGCAAAACCGTAAGGGTAAAGAATTGTCCTGGCATAGAATCTAAGAATGTGGCTAACAACAGCTTTTTATATTTAATTTTGATTCATGCTTAGTGGTCATTCCCTTTAAATTGCTTCCACGGTAGCGTCTCTTTGTTAGGCAGCTTCTTTCTAATTACAATAATGCAAAACTGTGAGTGTTCTTTATTTATTTAAAATATCAGCAAAAGTGGTCACTGCATTTTATTCCCATTAATTTATTTACCAGATGGATTTCATTATGGTTGACAGTGCTACCTTGTATCTTCAGGGACCAAAGTTTCATTTCTTGCCTAATGTCTTTGTGAAGTTTACATGTTCTCCTCATGTCACCAAGGGATTTCTATTACATTGTAAAGACCTAGATGTTAGTTTAACTGATGTTAAGTCTAAATGGTCTGATATGAGTGAGCATAGGCATTAGAACAAGGGTGAACTACACTGAACTGGCTATGCATGAATTGCTGCTTTGATCAGATTCACCTCCCCAAAAACCTGTATTGGAGTTAAGAAAATGGATGGAAGGATGTTTACACATTGCTTTCTGTTGTTTCAGCATGATCCTTTGAATCGTTTCATTGTTAAAAAGTAGCTGTTCTGCTTTATGAAGCATCCTTAACATTTCTTTTTAACTTGAAAGTGATATTATTCAGTGAGCTGGAGAATCTGATCATTATCTGTTTTATATTAGTTATTTATTTACTTTGAAGGGTGCATTATGCTGCTGTATTCAAAAGAGTGGTACCACAACACATCCATTGAGCGATTAGGGATAAGGCATGGTTCTCAATGTCTGTACAGAGCTTCCTGAAGCTCTCCATGTTCTCACTGGGTTACTTATGTAATTCCAAATTCATGTACTGTATGTTAGGTTAACCATTGTATCATAATGTGAACAGTGGTAGATAGTAACAAAGTAGCTTCGTTGAAAGAATTCTTAGAGGTTTCAAAAGAGTTAGCTTATGTTTGTTATTATTCATTTATTTGTGTATTTTAGAGGAACAGTACTTAATTACTGTAAAACAGCATTAGTGAATATAATCAAAATGACTAATTTAATGCCTAATTTTGGCATTAACATGTACATTATTTCTGCTTGCTGTCCTTGAAAACATGATAGTGCTGTATTAATTATTACTAAGAATGATGAAAAATGCTTTGCTACACCGTTCACGTCACGTGTCGTGAGTTAAAATATACTCAAAAATTAAATTGCTCACTATCCTGTTTCATGTTGCTGGTTTAATATTACTGTTAACAATTGTTGGCACCTAAGAGAAACTATTTTCAGACTTGTTCAGGGGTACAGAGCCTATAAGAGAAACTGCTTTGTTTTGTCAGGGGATTTTACTTAAAAGTACAGCTGAAATCACCTTTACAATGGTTTGCAATGGATGTATTTTATTACAACAGGGAGGGAGTCTTGTCATAGAAATAGCTCAGTTTTCCATAACAAAACTGAGGAAAAATGGAATTGCTTGATCCTAAACCTTTGCTGTAAAAGTACATCAATTTGCACCAGCCAAAACAGAGAGAATAGTAAAGCCCATCTACAACTGTATGTTTTATAGATAGAAAGCTGCCATATTATCTAGACAGATTATCTTTGACAAAACATCATTAAACATTAACTTCTAAAACTGTATATAAATACTACAGGTAATGGAAGTTATATGATCTTATCAACTTCATGATAAATGTACTCACATATGAGTGTTTGGTCATACAAAAAAGAACGCAGAATATGTCCCTTGCATTTTATATACAGTTCTTTAAATTATACAGTTGACGCTAATATTTCAAGTAATCTAAAAATGTAAAAGCATCTTTAGCTATAATTGAGCTTTAATATTCTAAGAATGCATCTGTATCACCCAAGGGAATTTCTAGGATTTGATGATATCAAGATATTTAGCCCCATTATGAGTGTCTAGAAAGAATTGAGGAGCGAGTGATTGGGCTCCTGTAGGGTTTCGTGTATGCTAATTTATGTATATGACAACAAAGGGAGAAGTTGGGGTTTTGAGTTTGCTGAATAAATAAATAAAAACCCAAAAAAACGATTAGGGACTTGACACAATATATCAGGAAATTAAGCCTCTGAAGCTCCTGCCTCCCAATGCCAATGGTATCCCCTAAATTATTATCCAGCCATCTATCTGCTTTCAGATCCACTTAATCAAGTCACAGAGTCATGGGTGTGCATTGTTTATCATATAAACATTTGGTTCAAGGCAAGGAATAACAATCCTACTAAATATTTCAAAACCATACGCATGTATGCATTTTCAAACCTGTTTTTTGGATTATAGAGTCTCAGTAGGGAAATTCTCTTTTGTATCAGGATACAAGGAGGCAGAAACCAAACTTGAAAGGAACTTTCAAGGAATATTAGACAAAATTGAATAAATAAATACACAAATTGATAAAGGTACTGTGAAATGTGACAATACATAATTGTTACTTTCACTCTTCAAAGCTGGGTTTTACTAAGTTTTGTTTATTGATTGGTGAATCATCAGCAGCATGAATATAAACCTTCACCCATCATGTGTTACCTTTACAGCAGACATTTCAGATGTAAACTTCTACTGATGAATTCATTTTCATAAATTAAAGAAGCTGCTTTACACAGTAATTCTGTGCAAATTGTTCTCGTAATCATATCCAACACACATACAGTCACAACTTTGAGCATGCATGTGAGCCACAGGATTCCCAAGTCAACCAAATGACATACATCAATGCCACGGATGGTTCACTAATCAAAAAGCCCACTATCTTGACTTTGAGAATGACAGTTTTCATTTTAGGGTTTATTTCATGTTGGTGTAGTATCACTGAAATAAATAAATGAAGAAATAAATAAATTCATAAAGAAATAAGAACCAAATATATTTGATGACACATTTAATTATGGTCACATTTCGTATTATTATTAATTTATCTTCACAGTTCATATTATTTTTATGTTTTTGCATATTTTGTTAACTTTGTCCAAAATATTCCTCCAAAATGAGCCTCATTTTTACCAGGAGATCATTACATTGCATCTTGCCTGAAGAATGGGCCTGAGTGGCCACAAAAGCTTGCATGTTGTAATCTTTTCAGTTAGCTTTTATTGGGTGTTATATTGCTTGACTTCTCATTGCAACCAGGAAAACAAAATTCTATTTTCTTCTCAAACTAATGCTACTCTATTACATTCAGCAAATATATTAATATTGTTAAATGATGTTTTCAGTTCAACATTACAAAGAAGTAAAACTTTAGTGATTATTTTAGAGAGGTGGTGCAGAACTTAGGACAGACTTATGCTACATTTGCATGTTAATAATAATTCTTTGTGTTTATATAGCGCTTTTCTTACTACTCAAAGCTCTCAGCAATTGCAGATTAAGGGCCTTGCTCAAGGGCCCAACAGAGCAGAGTCCCTATTGGCATTTACAGGATTCAAAACCGGCCACCTTCCAATTGCCAGTGCAGATCCCTAGCCGCAGAGCCAACACTCCGCCGAGTTGTTTCCAGTCTCTATCTAAGTACAATCTGTATCCTTTTCTTATGTCCATGATGGTTTTTCTTTGGTTATTTCAGTTGTATTCCCACATCCCAAGCAGTATGCTAGGTTACTTAGTTATTGAAAATAGGGTGTGATTCTGCATTGTACTGGCACTCCTTTTAGAGTTGGTTCCCACGTGGTATCCCAGCACCTCATGACACTTAATTGTTGTAGGCAGGTATGAGAATGTTTTAAATATACATTTTCTTATAACACATACAGTATATGCATGTAAATAAAAATGTATAAATGTTTAGTCTAGATGAACTCGAAAACTATTAAGAAAATAAAGGTTTACCACCGCAGCCCCAGAGTAGTTTTTGCATTGTAGTACAGTAATATCTTAGATAATGAATCCTCTGAGAAACAAGATTCTTTTTAATAAAGTTGACATAAAATGCACTATGGCACATGCACAATTTTAATTAAGAGTCTGCTAGAATGTTGTGGAAGTTGTTAGTTATCATTGGTATTGTGTGTGCTGTAGAATGCAAAGTTGTTATACAGTATGTGAGATGTCTGTTATTTCACATGTACTGTAGCTATATTACTATTTTTTAGAAAGTAATAAATATAATTGCACAGTGCATTGCAAAAATATAAAGCAATATCTTTAGAAACTAAAATCCAGATTTTAATGGGGGTAGAAGTGGTAGAAAAAACACCACTTAGCACAATCATTGGGATAGAAGCAGTCATAAAAGGAGTCGGTGCAGACCATGGAAAAGAGGGTACAGATATAGAGCACTTACGTGCAAGCACTTCAGAGATCAATCCTCTGCTACAAATGTCCATTAATCTGGGTGAATATCTTCCACCTTACCGAATGAGTTGTTTTTGTCCTCTCACAATATTATGTGTGTTGTCAAAATAGGAGCATGTATTAACATCCTCTTCAGATGACACTGTAGAACAATATGGAAGAGAAAGAAGTGTATGGAAGCTTATTTCCACCGTACCAAAATGTTTTATTGTGTTTCTGTACAAAAGTATTGTGTTATTTCGCAAAACTATTGCCTGATGAGATTGGTATCATCATGCAAGTGTGTGCTCTGGCCATCTGGTGTCAGCTAGAGAGGAGGAGGTTAAATATGTGCAAACTTGTTTTTTGAGACATGGATATTGCTCCATACTGACTTGATAACATCGTACAGTTCCTTCAGATTGTATGGCCACTCATTCATGCTGTGAACCTCCTGTTCTAATTCATACTTAAGATGCTCTATTGGATTGAACTCTGGGGACAATCTATGCAATGTATGTATAGCCAATTTGAAAGAATGTGTGCTTTGTGACATTATCCTGCTGGAAATTTACATTTGATGGCCAGAAAAAATGCACAGGTAATCTTTGGAATTCAATTAATTCTCAGTCTGTATTAAGGGCTGTTGTTAATGTGCCTGTTGTCTTTGTCTTAGCTTGAGTGAAATCGTCCATTTTCTATGATGTATCTTACTAATATTGTGTTGTCTACCACTAAACTGCTGCTTAGTGAATGGTTTTATTTATTGCACCAATCCCTTTAAACTCTAGAGATTACAAGCGTATGTTTCTCATATGCTAGAATCAATTTGCTTGGCACCAACATACATACAGAATATGGTTAAATTCCCTTAGATCATGGGTCTTGCCTATTTTAATATTTAGACAAGCAACAACTAAACCTCTTGACTATGTCTGCACATCAAATTTATTGATTTGCAACTATATGATTGGCTTCTTGAAGAAGCAGCTTATTTGGGAAAAGATATAAACTGGTCACTGTATAGACCAGTGTTTCCCAAACTCGGTCCTGGGGGCCCACTGTGGCTGCAGGTTTTTGTTCCAACCAGATTCCTAATCAGTGACAAACACCTGATAGCACTGATCTCATTTAATTAGCTGGTATTATTTTTCTTTTATTCCACATTCAGAAAAGCACAGCAGCATGATTTTTACATTTATGGAACATCTAGAAATAATTTCTGCTTTTGCTATAGACTCTCTTTTGTTGATTTCATTATTTTTTGCCCTTTCTCTGTGCAGTTTTTCCCCTTCGTTGTATCTTATTAATGACAATTGAAAACGAGCAGAGCAGATACGCTGGCAAACAACACTGAATTATCAAAGACTGCAACTACTTTAACATCAGATTTGCTAGTAAATAATGGATTAATTAAACAATTGGAACACCTGGAAAAGCAGAATGAAAATCAAGATGAAAATATTGTTAAAAGAAAAAAATACATTAATCCCATATAACTGCTTGGTACATTATAATATATATATATATATATATATATATATATATATACAGTATATATATATATATATATACAGTATATATATATAATATATATATATATATATATATATATATATAAATTCTCTTTACCAAATTTAGTTTTCTAATTTCTATATTGTTCCCAAAACACAGAACTTGTTAAATAACACATCACTTAATTAGCCAAGGAGTCCAATTAAAAACAGAAGCTGGTTGGAACAAAAACCTGCAGCCACAGTGTGCCCCCAGGACCGAGGTTGGGAAACACTGATCTAGAAAGTGTATAGTAGTCAACAATAATGCATTTCATGCTAAAAATAATTCAGAAGATGAAGCATGTTTGATTTGCTCTTGCCTATAATGATTTGCATTACATCATACTTTACCAGTCCAATATCAGTAAATCTTCAAAGTGGAGCATTGACAGCATCATGTAAATTGCATATTGTCAGACTGTGAGCAAACTGCAAGGACTGAACCAGTAAAGTTGTGGTTTTCAGTTAAACTGTTCAGGAAAAAACGCCTGCTAAATACTTGCAGGCTGTAATGACTATAATGTACCCCAGCCATTAACACTGACACCCAAATTTTTGGCTATTTCAGCTCCCAGTTTGCTCCAAAAAGTACTCTGAAATGTGTAACTAGTCTTGGCTATGAGTTTAAGTGTAGTAGGCTAAGCTGCTGGTAGAGTGACAAGTTGTACACCATTTAAATATTTCTGTTCATTTAGCAAGACTCTGCCTTGTGCCTGAGCTTCAGTTTCACCTTTCATTTTCAAGCCTACAAGAGCACCTAAAAAACCTATAGAATGAGTAGAAAAGCAGAAGTAATTGAACTCAAGAGAATTTATTGCCACTTACTACTTTGCATCATTTGGTACAGTTTCATTGGTATTTACTGTAATTAAACCTTGGGGTGCAAGAGATCTTCATTTACACCATCCCACGATGCAAATTATGGCTTTTCTTATATGCCTCCTACAGTTTTGAAACCCTTTGCTGTATTTTATTGAAATTCAGCTGTTTTCACATGACTAGCAAGTCTTTGTTTTTTCTTGCTTAATTTCTAGTTTGCATCACAGAAATGTGAAGGAGGCGGCTGGCATGTACTTTCATGCATTTGAGGAAGTAGTGCAAACCAGGCGACTGTTAAAACAACAAGGTCACCAGACTTAAGGAAGCTACAGTACTTTGTTTACTAGGGAGAATTCTTCAAAATGTTGTTTTCATCAACTACTTTCAGTAAATTATGTTAGGCAGAGGTCCATTTAACTTAAGATTTTGTAAATGTTTACAATTTACTTGACATTTTAAAAAGAAAAATTATTCTCAACTGCTGTTGGTACAATGGCTTAAAATACAGTCACTGCCTATGTACAGTGTATGTATTTACAGTTATAATTATGTTAAACTGCCAGACTTCTTAGAAGACTGAACTCTTTAAGATGATGGAAAATATTCACTTAAAAGCTCAACAACTAATATGTATGAATAGACTTGATGTACAGTATTATAATATTTAATACTTAAATGTAGTCATTTTTTTCCAGTAATTTATTTTAATTATGAAAGCTTTTATTATAAAAACAGCCTGCAAAGCACTTTGTGATTGAACGCACAGAGAAAAGTTGACATAAAATAAAGACTGGCACAGAAATATGCATATGTGCTGCATCATGTTGTTGTCAAGTGCCATTTATATTAAGTTATCTAGAGTATGTCTGCAGTGTATGTTGCTCTCTTTTTCCTTATTGTTTTAACTTACATGCATGTTTTCTTTTTCTTCAAATATTCCAATTTTTACTCCTGCATGTCAATTTTAAACCAGCCATGTTTCTAGGTATTCCTTACTATGGACTGGTGCCTTCTTTGTTATGCATTCTACTGGGGAGAGCTATTGCCATTTCATCCCTGAACTATATTAAGTAAATACTGATGGATCAAAAGGATGTTGGTCATGGTTACTGGTGCCAGAGCCTGTAGATGGAGACCCAAGCATAGGACAGAATCCAACTCCAGATGAAGTGCCACGTCTTTCAGGGCTCACTTACCCCTATCTGGCCAGTTATAGCTGGCAGTTAACCTTGTCTACAAGTCTTTGGAGTAAGAGAGAAAAAACAGTGTACCCTTTGAAAACTGTGATGAATATAGGCAGAAAACAAGAAAAGTACACACGGATAGCATGCAAACTGGAGTACAGAGCTGGAAAGTGGCAGAATGAACTGCTCCAGCATTGTCCTTCCTGAGTACAACTAGTAAATCAAGAGATAAAGTTTACATGCAGTTAAATTTATTTAGATTACATCGTCCAAAATTTTACATTTAAAGTGACCTACTGATTTATAACATGCAACATCAGGCACAATGCAACAACCAACACAAGGCAGATTGTACTACTAAAATGGTAAATAAAGTAAATTATTTAATATACATGTTCAATCCATCCTATTTAATTACCTAAGAGTAGAAACACACACAGAATTAAAATAACTATATATGCATATGAATGATTTTTTTTGGTGAAATATTTTTATTATATAGACTAAGGGGGTCAGACCCTACTCGTTCACCAACCCCTGGGGGCAGGCGCTAGGCACACGCTGTCTCATGGCTGAGCCACATCGGGGCACTACTCCATTAGAGAAAGCAACTGTATTTCAAGAGATGATATATAGAAGAATATGTGGGGGGTTTGGTCCTTAGTTATAATAGATAGAAAATCAGTTACTTGAGTATTTCACTACAATTGTCTATTTTAAATAGCAATGAATCATAAAACGCAGTAAAAGTAGATGTAAAAAGTACAATGTGATCAAGTATAACAAAAAGTAAATAAAAAATTGAATTCCATTAACACCTTGTCAAAAACGATATTATAAATTACTTTATCTTCTAACTTACATTTCTATAAATGTTGCTTTTTTGCATTTCTGTTCACATATTGTTCGGAATATTTTTCTCTTTTTGATTTATTAGACAATTCTCTTTGTTCTTGATTTTTATTATATGCAGGTCTTTTTTTTTTCTTGATTTTCTTTTTTTAGACGTTCATTATTAGCTCTTGCCATTCTTTCTCTATTGCGATCTAAAATTCCAGGTTCTTGAATAGATAATTTCATTTTTCTGCCTTAAAAAATAATCTCCAAATTGGTGACATCACCCAAAATACCAATAATGTAATTAAAAAATACCAAAACAAAACATCAGAAACACAATCATGGCTCTCCATGATTCTGAATTTTATTAAGTGTGATTGAGAGTGTTTAGGTTCTTGTTTTAATTTTTTTTTAATATTTCTAAGGGTGCAGTAAAGTATATGATAAAGGACAAGGGAAAAGAGACAAAGGTTCGCAACCAAAAAATATTTAGGGAGTCAGCTGGGCCATTTCATTTTGTGGTAAATAAAAATGAGTGTGTGATGGCACCACATAAACAAAATAGCTCAGGCTCACTGGCCACATTTAATGCCTTGCTTCATGTTTAGCATGCTCTTATTGAGTCGGTCAGTTCAGGAGCTCCATTCTCTTGAAAGTCAAGTCCAAAAAAGACGCCTCCATCCTGGAACACCGACAGTTATAGGACTGCAACCAGAAAGGGACAGAGCCTTCTCTGGCCATTGGAAGTGGGTTAAATATCTTCATTGGGCATCTTCTCAGAGCTGTGAAGGGAACTGACATTTAGATTCCAGACATTAGATTTTCCCATGTATCAACCTTTTCCTGTTAAAATGACTCTGTCTCTGCTTTCTCCTTCATCATGTTCATTTTCTGGTCACTGTAGTATACATTTCACGTGTTTTCAATATAGAATCTTACTTTGATGCCTGTTTCACATTTTGAATTGAATTTTTTTAGTGTTTTTTATATTTATTATTTATGATGATGTTCCTGGTGTTGATCACTTGCCAATGGTGTTGTGATGTCACTGGATAGTGTGTATAAATATGGCACCATTCATATTTTCCCATTATCCATTAGTACTGTATATAAAAACCTGTCATTTGTAATAGTGTTAGTTAGCTTCTTTCTAAGTGTGTCGTAGTGTTAGGTTGGGTTGCTGATTTTTGATCACTTCAAGTCTGTGACTTTTTTTTCCCTCTGGTTTCTGGATGTCTATGTTCATTTTGCTGTTTGGTGTTTTTAACCATTTGTTTCCCCCTTTGTTTATTACAGTTCTTCACATTTTTGTATTTTTCTTGCTCACAATAATTCTCAACACCTGTATGCCATTACAATAAAATATTTGAAAAGCTAGACATGAATTTCTCATTCATTTCCAAGAATTTCAAAAGAAATGCTAGGATCATGAGCACACCTGACTGTCCTCTTATAAAAGGGCATAGCGTGGACACTACGCACAGTGTCACGCTAGTCACATGTTAGCATGGCACCATTACCACAGGCAACTGGCTAAAATGATCGCTGGTATTTACTGTGAGACCAAACATCAACAAAAATATGACATCATTTACGCAATGATAAAAATAAACTGAAAGAACAATATTTAATTAATAAATACCATTCAAAAAAGTACAAGACAGAATAAATGTGAAAAAATCAGAGGATGTCAGACATGAATCATTGGGAGTAAAGCAGATTAAATAACTAATTTACTGTAGGATCATTCGGCAAATTTGTATTATATTTAATTAACTCCAGTACTGCCCACGCACACCATTTCATCCACTGCAGATCTTAGACACTTTGCAAAAAGTTTAACAAAGGACAATGTAGTCTAGGATGCCGTCTTTAATTTGTGGTCTCAGCAGCTTCTCCTACGGGTGTGGCTCCTCACTGTTATGATCTACTGCACATAGCATTCTGCATGTTTTTTGTAACAGGTGCAGTAGTCAATATAGAGTATCTCACTAGACCTCACATCTGTTGATCCTCTGTCCAAATGTGTTCCCCTTTTTTCTTTCTATTTCATCATTTATGCACATGTAATGTGTGACCCAACAGAGTAACTGAAAATGATAAGAATGTATTACCTGGGCAGTACGTTTTTGCACAACATGTTAGCATGGAGACCAGGGGAATAAGTATGAAATGGTGCTAATACTGCAGAAGCCAGCTCCCTGCAACAAACTACCTTGTGATGGACTGGTAACGTATCTATAGCTGGATACTACCTTACGCATATCTCTGCGGAGATAGGTTTTTGCTATCAAAGCCAAAGACAACTTCCATGCAAATCTTTTTTTCGGACAGATCTTATTCATTTTAAGGGTGTTTCAGAAGGATTATCAGGCATTAAAAAGCATGGTACATTAATAACAAATGCATAATCAAAGCTAACAGGGCAACACAAAACTCAAAGTATATTATAAAATTAGGTTTCAAAGAACTAAGTCTCTTATGAAGTTTTCCTTATATATTAAACAAATTTCAGACACTACTTTAACCAAACAGGCACTGTGTATATCATAGCCTCCTTGATTTCATTTAGCATTCACATGAAACAGTGCAGAATCCTTGTGAAAAGATACACAAAATGGCACCACCCATAAAAAGTAATCTTCAAACTGGTGCCATCACCCAAAATGCCAATAATATAAAAGAAAATACCAAAATAAAACATCACTAGCATAATCATGGCTCCCCGTGATTCTGAATTATATTAAGTGGTGTTGAGAGTGTCACATCAAATACTAATATTAGTAAAAATTAGTAAATATTAGACTTCTAAGGGTACAGTATATGAAAAAGGACAAGGGAAAAAAGACAAAGGTTCACAACCAAACATATCAAAGATGTCTATAATAACCTTAAAGTGTAATAGTAGAAAGAATAAGCCTGTAATTTGGTTCATCAGTTATTAGTAGTAGAAAATTTGAAGGAAGAAGTTAATGAAAGAAATGATTAATGACAATAAGATTAGAAGAAACCACTGATTCAGCTGGCAGGAAGAAAAAATCTGCAGTTTATGCCATTTAACACATTTTCAGCAGAAGGTGTGGATGACAAAGAGTGATACCAGTTTGAGTACATAAGACTTACTTTGTGAAAGATAATACAAGTTCTTTTAACATTAGTTCAGGTACTGAAGAAGACTGAAAGTCTCGAATTAAGGAAAAGTATGAATTTATGGGATATATCAACTAAAAGAGTGGAGCCAGATTAGAAAGTAGAAGTAATGCAGACACAGGTTAGAAAGGATTGAAACGTTTAAGGCTAGAAGGTCAACAAAAGTTCTTGTGATTAAAAATAAATCAGAATATAGAAACCAAAGACAGTGAAGGAAGTTGCCAGGAAGATATAGAGAATCTGGAATGAAAGTGATTATACTTAGCAGAAGGAACTACCTTTTACTTAAATAATTAAAAACAAGTTCATCCCTTTAAACATACAGTATGTATACATGATTATGCTGTGTCAGTATCCCAAAACATTTATATGTTCATTTCTTTTTCAAAAAAGATACATCTAAGTAAGCTTTAACTATCCTTTCTAACTGTAGCCTCTGCTCCTTCCTGTGGCTACAACAATTCTTATAAATAGAGTATCTTAACGTGATTCCTATGAATTAACTAGCTGTAAATTATGTTATATTTTCTTGTATTTACATTGTAAAGAAGAAGGAGTACTCTTGTGCTGTACCTGAACATAGAATAATGCCAAGAAGGTCAAAATAATAGTAACATGAGATTCATTAGAAAAACAATGATAGGTAAGAATATACAGTGGTGTGAAAAACTATTTGCCCCCTTCCGATTTTTTATTCTTTTGCATGTTTGTCACACAAAATGTTTCTGATCATCAAACACATTTAACCATTAGTCAAATATAACACAAGTAAACACAAAATGTAGTTTTTAAATGATGGTTTTTATTATTTAGGGAGAAAAAATCCAAACCTACATGGCCCTGTGTGAAAAGTAATTGCCCCTTGTTAAAAATAACCTAACTGTGGTGTATCACACCTGAGTTCAATTTCCGTAGCCACCCCCAGGCCTGATTACTGCCACACCTGTTTCAATCAAGAAATCACTTAAATAGGAGCTGCCTGACACAGAGAAGTAGACCAAAAGCACCTCAAAAGCTAGACATCATGCCAAGATTCAAAGAAATTCAGGAACAAATGAGAACAGAAGTAATTGAGATCTATCAGTCTGGTAAAGGTTATAAAGCCATTTCTAAAGCTTTGGGACTCCAGCGAACCACAGTGAGAGCCATTATCCACAAATGGCAAAAACATGGAACAGTGGTGAACCTTCCCAGGAGTGGCCGGCCGACCAAAATTACCCCAAGAGCGCAGAGACAACTCATCCGAGAGGTCACAAAAGACCCCAGGACAACGTCTAAAGAACTGCAGGCCTCACTTGCCTCAATTAAGGTCAGTGTTCACGACTCCACCCTAAGAAAGAGACTGGGCAAAAACGGCCTGCATGGCAGATTTCCAAGACGCAAACCACTGTTAAGCAAAAAGAACATTAGGGCTCGTCTCAATTTTGCTAAGAAACATCTCAATGATTGCCAAGACTTTTGGGAAAATACCTTGTGGACTGATGAGACAAAAGTTGAACTTTCTGGAAGGCAAATGTCCGTTACATCTGGCGTAAAAGGAACACAGCATTTCAGAAAAAGAACATCATACCAACAGTAAAATATGGTGGTGGTAGTGTGATGGTCTGGGGTTGTTTTGCTGCTTCAGGACCTGGAAGGCTTGCTGTGATAGATGGAACCATGAATTCTACTGTCTACCAAAAAATCCTGAAGGAGAATGTCCGGCCATCTGTTTGTCAACTCAAGCTGAAGCGATCTTGGGTGCTGCAACAGGACAATGACCCAAAACACACTAGCAAATCCACCTCTGAATGGCTAAAGAAAAACAAAATGAAGACTTTGGAGTGGCCTAGTCAAAGTCCTGACCTGAATCCAATTGAGATGCTATGGCATGACCTTAAAAAGGCGTTCATGCTAGAAAACCCTCAAATAAAGCTGAATTACAACAATTCTGCAAAGATGAGTGGGCCAAAATTCCTTCAGAGTGCTGTAAAAGACTCATTGCAAGTTATCGCAAACGCTTGATTGCAGTTATTGCTGCTAAGGGTGGCCCAACCAGTTATTAGGTTCAGGGGGCAATTACTTTTTCACACAGGGCCATGTAGGTTTGGATTTTTTCTCCCTAAATAATAAAAACCATCATTTAAAAACTGCATTTTGTGTTTACTTGTGTTATATTTGACTAATGGTTAAATGTGTTTGATGATCAGAAACATTTTGTGTGACAAACATGCAAAAGAATAAGAAATCAGGAAGGGGGCAAATAGTTTTTCACACCACTGTACATGTGAAAATCATAATAAAAAGTAATAGAATGAACAGAATACACCACTTGTGGTTTCCTAGTACAAATCCACTGTCACTACCTACTTTAGGGTGGCTTACTCTGTACTTTGCCCCTTGCACTAGATTATTCCCTTTACCTTTCATCTCACTTAATCCTGCCAGCTGAGTGCTTCCCATTCCATCTCTCCCAAAACCACACTCCCTTGAGCAATAACTACTTTAACTTTGGTATAAACCAATATGCCATATTATGTCTTCCCTCATGAACTCCATCAGCCATCCTTTTATGGCCCCTTCTATGGGTTCTAGTTGTCTCTGCAGCCTTAAACTCCCACTCACTCTTAAAATAGCAGACTTAACTTATAGTAGAGCGGCAGTCATAGTGCACAGCAGCCCTTGGTTGCCCACAATGATGGCCCCAACCTGATACACCTTCACATCATCATCATCAGTTCTCATCCACTTACTCCGGTGAGGGTCACATTATCAGCACACTGAGCTGGCTGTAGAGTGTATCTTCAGCAACTTCTTCCAGCACTTCATGGGGAATTCTCAGATTCACCCAGGCCAGCTGAGAGAGCATGTTCTGGATCTAGCTTGGGTCTTCTTCTAGTTGGTTGTGCCCTCAGAACCTTCTTTGGACAGGTGGCATTGACCAAACCATTTTACATGGCTCCCCTCGATCCAGAGAAACAGTATTTCTTAACTATAGTTTGGTCATTTTGTTGAATTTTTCATCAAATTGCAGAGAGTGAAGCCAGAAACCCTGTGTAGGATCTGTTGATTCTCTGTCCAAATGTGTTTCCCTTTTTCTGTCTGTTCATTCATGTATAAGAATATTTTAGGTGACCTGATAAATTGACTAGAAATGGTGATTGTAAAAAGCAATGGTGATAGGGGCACGTGTACTACATCTAGTTTGAAGTACTTTGAAGTAATGTTGTTAATACAAGCAGAGGCTTCTGGACTGGGATAAAGTAGTTTTATCCATGAACAAATGTTTGGCATGAACCCAAATTTGTGTAATGTAGTGAACAGGGAGACCCATTCAATCATGTCAAATGCTTTTTCTGCATCCAAAAGTAATGAGATATCTGGTGTGTTAGATTTTGTGAATGGATATATTACATTAAACATCTTTCTAAAGTCCGCGATCATCCCTTTAGGTTTATCAACTTTAAGAGACAGATTGTTGCACTTGTGCCAGTGTACCAGTTGCTCCACTTCCATTCTATACTTAGTCTCATTTTCATTGCAGATGAGACCCACTATCATCGTGTCATCAGCAAAATTGATGATGCTGTTGGAACTGTATTTCGTAATGCAGCCATGACTTCATCAAGGTACACAGAAGTGGGCCAAGCATGGATCCCTGTGGGCTTCTAGTGCTCAATGTTATGAAGCTGTAAATGTTATTACAAATGCAAACTCCAAGTATCCCCAAAATTTTAAAGTTTTTCAAAGTGTGCCTTCCATCTTTTGATATCTGAAGTCAAAATTTTCCCACCATTGACATACCACTTGCACTTTATGAGTTATCAAATGATTTTCTAGAAGTTTTTTTATCTCCAACCAAAATTATTCTATGTGGCCTGACCAATCTCCAGTTCTAAGCATGATTTGCTTTGACAATTGCTATAATTAATTTCTTTTTGACCACTGCCTCTCAGTTAAATCTGGAGGCAGTCTTGCTAATAAAACATATTGAACTTGACAACTTACAGTACCTTGCTGTTTTTGCTCACCATTGGGTCATGAGGTTGATACCAGAACAGGCATCAATGACACGTTGGTCATAGCTACTTGCAACTGTTTCCATTACTGAAGTCTTAAACATGGTCCATTTTTTTTCTCTGTGCTGAGCTGATCCCTTGGACCTTAACCATGCTTGACTTCAAGAGTCTGTTTCAATATCTTTGCTCTGGACACAATTTCCTGATTAGCTTTTGTCTTGAGAAACTTGTTATGATTTTCATGGATACAAAATCAAAGTTCAACAAGCCAGTATACAGAGTGGGGACTCAAAAGTTTGCTCTTGGCAAAGAAGTTCCCATTTACTATTTACCAGTCCTGGTTATGTTCCTTGTAGATGGATTAATGGATAGATGTTTGCCTCAGTTGTTATCTTTAGCATGTTCTATAATAGTTTGTAATGAAGCCTAACACACTTGTGATACTTCTTCTGCTTCTTCTTGCTTTGCGCATTGTACTCTATATTAACAGTATTACTGAAACTGAGTTCTTGGACAAACAGACTGATTTACTGTTGACTTGTATTTCTATCCTAAACTATAGTCATGAGATGTGGGTTGCCAGAAGCATACCTGCTTGGGTATGTTTTCTGAAGAAGGCTGCTATAATCATTCTTCATGACAGAGTGTAGACCTCAGAGTAGAAATACTGCTGCTTCTGTATGGGTATAAGATAGCCAAGCTGAGGTAGTTTCGTTATATTTCAGCCTAGATGTGTTCCCTGGCTTATGTGTGCTTTCCCATTTTGTGCTTTCTTTGGTTATTTTAAATTATTATTTTGCATGTGTTTGTTTCAAGTATGCATTTTATAAGATTGCTCTGTCTTTTACTATTAGTTTTCTACGTATTTTATGTTATTCTCTTATATTTTTTTGTGTTTAGTGGGTAGAATCCCAAGAGGCAGGGGTGCATGTTGTCACCACTGCAGGATTAACCTCTGTTATGATGGGATTTTGTTCTTAATTTTTAATAGCTCTCGTGTAAGTTTAGAAATTCAGTATTCAGAATTTTATTTATTTTTTTACTCTAGAAATATTCCAAGTGAATATTGTGACGAAAGTACATTTAAGGTTTGTAAATTATGTTTACAAGGTTTGAATTGCCATTTGGTTTTTATATGGATGATTGTATTTTATGAACTCATTGATATGATAGGGGCACCAGGCTCATGGTTACGCATCTGACGTCAGTAGCATAACAGCTTTAAAGGTTACAAATGATGTTCACTTCCTTTCCAAGTTTTGAAGATATTGCCTTAAATGATTTCAGATGTGATTTTATTTCTGATCTCACTGTTTCTCTACATTTTTGCTTCATGTAGTCAATAGTACTGCCTGAGTTTTGGCTATGAACTTTCTCTGTGTTTTGACCACATACTGTATTATTCTCCTGATCATTGTCACTAAAATACTGTCTGTCTCTTTGAGTCAGTATACACTTAGCCCATATTTATTGTGCGGGTTGTGAATCCTTCAGTGGCTCATTGAAGTTCATTGACTGTGATTCAAAATAAGTATTGATTTTCTGGTTTCTGGATTTCGTTTCTGTTTTGTAGATTCTGTATATTGGATTATGATTTGAAACTCTGTGGTGGGCTGGTGCCCTGCCCGGGGTTTGTTTCCTGCCTAGTGCCCTGTGTTGGCTGGGATTGGCTCCAGCAGACCCCTGTGACCCTGTAGTTAGGATATAGCTGGTTGGATAATGGATGGATAATGGATGGATGGATGAAATTACTTCATTTTTTAAGATTCTGCTTTGGTCTTTTCTTTCCCAGACAGAGGGGTTTTTTTTAACAGTTCCCCTCACTATAAGGGCATGTTTGTTTATTTTTGGTATATTTTGGAATATTAAAGAAATATTTTGAACTTTAAAAGCATATTCCCCACTTTTGGAACCTGGAAAGACATGAAGCCTGCCTAGGGTGAGATCTATATGTGCAAATATACTAGAGGCTTACTACAGCAAAAGTAATTAGAGAAAAATAGATTTAAATGAATGGTATATTGTGTAGATGTACAGTAATTGTGTGTTCTTAGTGCACCATGTATATTATGATGTCAGCATTATCAAGGTGAGAAACAGTTATTAAAGTCCTGATTTTTATGTATTACTATATATTTAACTTTGCCTCTTTATATCAGTATTGTTTGTGTGTGTGTGTGTGTGTGTCTATGTGCATTAAGTGATTTTGGCTATGTCACATTGGGGTGAGAATGTAAACCTCTTCAGCAGGACGGCTAGACACTGTGCCACACTGAAACATCACCAGAAACTACAACATTTACATCACAATCTTGGAGACTGATCTTTACTTAAGCTCTTTTTTCTTCATTCTCTGCCTCACTCTATCTGTTTCTATCTGTCTATTCTTAAAGTATATGCACATATATAACTTATAGAGGTAAGTATACAATATATTTCTAACATTCTTTTTTATATATATATAGTCCAGCATTTTTCAACATTGCTCAAGGTTTTCTCCCATTTTATACTTCAGTATCATTATTTCCTCAGACTATTTATAATTATTAACATGGCCATTTCTCTGATGTTAAGAATGCCTAAAAATGTCTGAAATGTGGTGCAGAAGTAAGAGTTTGATTTTATGTTTTCTGCACAATTTCCACATGTCATCACCAATATTCCTATAGCACTAACATGTAGAATTTCCATGAGAGTGCAGATAGCATAAACATTTTATTGCTCTATTTCTCTCTCTGCCACTGTCTATAAAGTGGCCTTTCCGGAGAGACTCAATTATTCTCTGGCCATGAGTAGCCTTTTAATATCACCAGGGTTTTACTTCTGACTAAGGTTTAGTGTCACCTTCAACAGTCAGAAACATGCCTATGATACCAAAGGACTAGCAAGCTGAAGTCCTGTCTAGTCATATTATGTTTTAGATTGGTTGTTAAATAGCTAAGCTTCTATGATAGCTTCTAAGCTTTTGCCATCATAAATCTAAGAAGATTTCTAGAGGTCTCCAGACATACACCTTGAGCCCCTCTGATTGTGGTTTCCTAAGGGCAATTACTTTTAAAGCACCATCAACAGCGTCAGACCATACCAGTTCCCTGTGACACCTGCCTGCTCACACTTACATGTAGAAAAAAAAATCTCTAATGGCAAATGTGACTTTTTGATTATCTGGGCTCAGTTAGGCCATACCCATTTTGTTGCCAGTAAATCTGTGCTAGTGAGTTGTATTGGTAAGGGAAATAAGACAGAATAGAGGAGGTAGGTGGTGAACTTTGTTTCTTGGTGAAAAGAGAACTGTCTGCAACTGTTTATTAGTTTTCACAGTCACTATTGACAGTGTGGATGTGGAGGTGGAGGTGGCACACTGCTCTAAGTACTTGGGGGTCCATATCAAGTTGGACAAAGAGGAAGTATATTAGAGTGGGCAAAGCAGATTCTTTTTTCTTAGAAGACTGCATTCCATTAATGTGGGTATTAACATCATTTACAAGTTCTGTAACATTCTGATGCCCAGTGCAATTTTTTACACTGTGGTGTGGTTGGCCAGTAACATCACTTCAAAAGAGGCCCACCAAATCAACAATCTAATTAAGAAAGCAGGCTCAGTTATGGGAGTCAGTCTCAATCCTCTACACACAGTAGCAAAACGAAGAATTAAAACAAAACTGAGAGCCACTATGAACCATGCTACACATCCCCTCTCTGACACAATAACACTGATGACTTTTAGCCAACAAATTATTCAGCAGTATTGAGAAACACTACTGTGACTCCTTAATACCAACAGAAATAACCTGCGTAATGCCTCACTGTGACTGCTGTCTTGTCATTATGAAAGTCAAAAGTTTTCTCCTTTTTGTAACTCTTTGTGTGTATTTGAGAGGAGTTGTTATAATAGTAAACCTCTGTAAAAGGTAAAATCTATCTATCTATCTATCTATCTATCTATCTATCTATCTATCTATCTATCTATCTATCTATCTATCTATCTATCTATCTATCTATCTATCTATCTACTTTATTAATTCATAAGCAAGAAATTAAACTGCTGATATGAATGATTAAAGCATAAAAAAATAAATTAGACATGACAATTTCTGCCAGAACACAGACACCTAAAGTAACTCAGTACACACGTAGGGCTCTATCTTCTTCACAAGGAGAGTCGAGTTGCCTGCCCTTTATAAAGTCCACTGCTTATGTTGACATGTCATCTTTATTCTAGCCACAAATTAGGTAATCCTTTCCCTATATACATTGTCATTATCATCAGAAATAAGGCCTGTGACCACAGAGAGATATCAGATAGACTTTGAAAATGGCAGGAAGGATATTGTTTTTTTGTTTTTTCTTTCAAATCATATGTGTGTAAGTTGAAGAGTGGAGGTGCAAGAACGAAATACCACAATGAACATCTGAAACTGAATCTGAGGCTTACATGCCATCATACAAGAATAAAATCGTAATCAAATGGATAATCCACTTGACAATTCATCCATCCATCCATCCATTGTCTAACCCGCTGAATCCAAATAGGGTCACGGGGGTCTGCTGGACCCAATCCCAGCCAACACAGGGCACTTGACAATTCAGTTGAGTTTTAATTTGCAGTCTGTGCAGTTTTCATTTGCAGGTCACTTAGGTTTCTTCTAAGTGGATAAGGCTTGGAGGAGCTCAAAAACTTGCAAAATATGATTGTCACTTAGCTCGCAGACATATACTCATCTTGACATAAAGAAAACAGATTTACAGTATATTCTTTACTTAACTGAATATACGTACTAGGTAATTGACTCTGATACAGTGTGTTTTGTTTTTTTTTTGGTGCATTCACATATGATGAAAAAAGCACCTACTGTAAGCGATGGCCATCTCGTTTTGTCTTTCTGTTCATCTGCCCAACTGAAATAACAGGGGGCCTGTTATGTTTAAAATTTTGCACACTTATTCTTTAAGGAAATTTGACAGGATGGTTTGATTTTACTTATGATATCTCAGATACCGCATGCTATACATATTTTTAAAGTTTCAAAATCACCCATAGAAAAGCCTTGTGAAATTTGCAAACTTGTCTGCCTTAAAAGAAAGAAGCATTCTTTGAGACATCAACTTTTTTTAGTTTTACCTTTAGACTATAGCTAGTATTTTCTTTTTTAAAATTAACTCGGTTGATAGCCATTCCTCATGACTAAACAGTGAAACACCTGCAGTTGTTTAAAGGCCAGAAGTCCACATAACCATCATTGTCTAATTATTCCACTGGAGCTTGAAAACCGTGAGGACTGATTGAGGTCATTTATGTTAGTTAGAATTCCTAGAGGGAGCTGGGTGGTCTCATGGTCTTGGAACCACTGCAGATTTTGTTTTTTTCTTCAGCCCCTGGAGTTTTTTGTTTGTGTTTTTTTAATTTTTTCTGTCCTCCCTGGCAATCGGACCTTACTTTATTCTTTGTTAATTAGCATTGCCAAGTTTTTATATATATATATGTTTTCTTTCTTCATCTTGTAAAGCACTTTGAGCTGCATTATTTGTGTGAAGATGGGCTATATAAATAAATGTTGTTGTTGTTGTTT
Organism: Polypterus senegalus; assembly: GCF_016835505.1. Lineage (NCBI taxonomy): Eukaryota > Metazoa > Chordata > Cladistia > Polypteriformes > Polypteridae > Polypterus > Polypterus senegalus. The sequence continues at coordinate 145,306,251 of NC_053159.1, read as the reverse complement.
ATGATTTAGCAAGTACACCTCTCTGCAGAACATTGGGATGGGGTGGGATCAGATGTAGGCAGGAATGGATGGTTAAGTATTACCATATAAAAAAGGTGCAAAATTAGATTTGTATTTCATTTCACTACTAATAATGTTCTTTATTCAACACAGTAGTAATCATATTGCTTATTTATTAATTTCTGTGTAAGGCCTCATTATATGCTAGAAGTCTGGCTTCAGGCTTTCCCTATCACACATTCATCTGTGCAGCTGCTCAGCATCAAGCACAGTCCTCAGTAACAACATCTCACTTCTCCTGCTTGTTGAAATGAAAGTGAGTAAGTGACATGATGTCCATGTCCATAAAAGTAAGAAATAAAAGCAACTCAACGTATGTGGAAATGAATGATGGATCGCTCAGTGACACTTTATGCTACAGTGACAAAATGTATGCTTAGTATTTCTGTTACACTAAAACCAACTTCATGGCTGCATTATCTAAAAATCATGATTCAATATTTCTCTGGCACTATAATTAATCGGCAAAGCTCAACAATGATCAGCTATCAACCATGTGCAGCCAAATATTTTAGCTTGATGTTTCAGCACATATTTTACTGATCTATTAGATACTTCTTTGAAAAATGTAATGTTTAAGATATTTGAAGTACAATTAGCCACACAGATTTTACACCCAACAACAACTAAACATAGCACACTCATCTTTTCAGCACCTAGCTTGGAATCTGCTGTCTACAAAATCAATTTTAAATAACATGATATTGTAAAATAGTATTAAAAATCATATTTTATGTACACTATTAATGCACATACTTACATTCTGTTGTCACTTTTATACGAGTTAGTGTTACAAAATATAGGTAATAAACAAAATTATGATAACAGACTTTTGGTAAAAAGTACTAGAAAATTGTAAAATGCTCCAACTTTTAAACCAGATAACCAAATTTATGAATGCACCTCAATGTTATGCTATGTGGACATTTTCTTACTTGTTATCATTTAACATAACATAGCATTACCAAATATTGCTTAATTCAGTTCAGGATCATGGTGAGCCTAGAGACTGTCCTGGCAGTACTGGCAAGAAACTGCCTTGGGTGGCTTACCAATTCATCATAGGACCCATTAACACACACATAGTCTAATATGGAACTGCCAGTTCACATAAACTGCATGTCTTTGAGGTTGTGGAAGGAAACCTCAGTATCTGAGTGGAAGCCATTAAAGAACATGAATATAACATGCAAACTCTGCAGGAACAAACCCAGCATGCTGGATTTGTGAGACGTGTCATTACACTGCCAGCAGGCCCCATATTTGAAATAACGTCAGGTATTGCTGGTAGATCACTAATGAATGGATGGATACTGCAGGAAAAAAATGACACACATTTTCACAACCTATTATAAATATGGAAGTTAAATTGAAAAATACATTTAATAACAATAACAACAATAATTATAATATTAATAATAAACATAGCAGAAGATATACCAATCCAGTAATTTAAATTAAGCGTTGCAACAACAAGGAAAGTGCTTTTCATATTCCTCTAATCAGGCTTCTTACAAATTAATGTATTTACTGAGACTCTGCTGCTCCCTCTGCTGTTTTATTTTTATAATTCAAGCAATAGAGTTGCTTTTATTAAGATAAGAGTGCAAAGGTATTGCACTTTTATTACCATAAATTGAAAATATTAAAAATAATTGCTTGTCATCTGTTACATTTTCCTATACATGTATTATTTATTTTAAACTTACTTTAGTGTATATCTAAAAAGTAACTATGAAAAGGAACTGGTTTTTCTTCATACTGGATTCATTCTGATGAGATAAAAGGCTTTGAAAAAAGAGAAATATTTGCCTTTTTTCATATTTCATTTTTATTTCTCTTGCAAAAAAAAAAAAAAGTCCCAAGGTCTGCAATTTTTTTTCCATCACACCACATATTTAATTTACATTTACTTTTGTGTGACTATTTTTAAACTTTCCACATTTGATTTCCTTATACTTTGCTGTCTTTGCAACACAATATTTTTGAGTATGGATTTTAATATTTTATTCACTGTAGAATATCTATTTAATTTTGCATACCAAGATGACTGTCATTTGCTCTGTGCTCCTGTGATAGGCTCTGTCTCTGAATTGAATTAGGCAGGTTTGAAAAAGTCATTTCAAATTATGTTACTGTGGTACAGTTCATATGAAAAATCTCCTTTTAGGGATTCTATTGTAACATTGCACGGTGCCGGCCATGGATTCTTGTTCTATACATTGTTCTTTTCAGGTATTTTTCTGTCCTTAGAAGGACAGTTGGTTTTAACAACACCAGAATGATGACTCTGTGACTGCGACAGGTTTGTTCTTCTTGTATGCTTTCCTGCAGTTGGCACTGAAGCTACTCTTTTGAATAATAAGGCACTTTCCCACTGCACAGACTTTTTAGAAATGCAGGAATATTGTAGCATTCTCGCTGGAGGAACCTGGTACTTTTTTACCTCTTACTCCAGGGTGTGTAATTTTCGTTTACCCTGTAATTATCATGGGTAGGGATCAGATAAAGAATTGTGCTGACTGATTCTGTAAGTAGTTTGGACTTTTGAGAAATATCAGTGATGATGGAGCGTGGAATTTGGCATTGCATCACTCTTCATAGCCGCCTCCCTGGTGCGCCATGCCATGCACTGCATCAATGCAATAATTTCCCCCATGAACTCACTATTCCATTGTACTTGGAGCTCCAGATAGCACCAAGGCACCACTCCTCTTTGCATGTAACATATTTCACATAAAGGTTACAGTTACTGTGTTGCGGTGCCAAGGTAACACACAAGGTGGACAGGGACCACTAGTGGCCCAGGGCGTACATCAAACAGGAACTCATTGGCTTCTGAAAACATGTGATGGGAAAGCATCTATAGAGTGCCAGCTCATAGTGCTGATTTGGTGAAGGCTTTCCTAGGTTGATTCCACTTGTCAGGGACTTATATGCATAAATTATAATAAGTTTTTCACTTTCATTCTTCTTCTTTTTTTTAATCTTTTCACCCTAATGAAGTCTGTTTCTGATTGTTTGGTCAGAGATAGCTCTGGCAGTGCTCATCCTGTTCCTCCTTGCCCAAAGGAGCAGATACCGATCCTGCTGAAGGGGTTAAGGACCTTCCACGGCCTTGTCCTGCTCTACTAGAGTAACTGCCTGTCTCTGAAATCTCCTCCATGCCCTTGAGACTGTGCTGGGAAACACAGCAAACCTTCTGGCAATGGTACGTATTGGTGTGCCATCCTGGAGAAGGTGGACTACCTATGCAACCTCTGTAGGGTCCAGGTATCGCCTCATGCTCCCAGTAGTGACACTGACCATAGCTAAATGTAAAACTAGTGAAAAAACAATCAGAAAAGATGAGGAGGAAAAAATATCTGTGGCCTCCACCTGTTAAACCATTCCTGCTTTGGGAGTCATCTCATTGTTGCCCCTCTAGTGAACCTGTTGTTAATTTCATTAACACCACAGCAGCTAAAACTGATTAACAACCCCCTCTGCTACTTAAATGACCAGATCAATAGCCCAGAAGTTACAATGACTTGATGCTATACTCTCATTAAAAAATGTTCCTTTAATTTTTTTGATATACTGTATACAGCATTATACAGAAAAAAGTATTGGGACACACTTCTTAATAATTGAATTCAGGTTTATCAATCAGACCCATTGACACAGGTGTATAAAATCAAGTACTTAGCCATGTAGTCTCCATTTACAAACATTTGTGAAACAGAATGGGTTGTTCTGAAGAGCTCAGTGACTTCAAGCACGGTACTGTGATAGGATGCCACCTTTTCAATAAGACAGTTCATGAAATTTCATTCCTGCTGGATATATATTCTACGGTCAGCTGTTTCCACGGAAAGTCACAGAGTGGGGCCAACAACTGCTAAGGTGCATGGTTCATAAAAGTCACCAACTCTCTGCTGATTCCATAACTGAAGAGTTCCAAGCTTCAACTAGCAATAATGTAAGTACAAAAACTGTGCGGCAGGAGCTTCATTAAATAGCTTTCCATGGCTGAGCAGCTGCATGTAAGCCTCACATCACCAAATCCAATGCTATTCATCAGATAGAGTGGTCTAAAACACACCACTGGACTGTGAAGCAGTGGAAATGTGTTCTATGGAGTGATGAATTATGCTTCTCTGTTTGGCAGTCAGACGTGCCAGGAGAACACTGCCTGATTGCATTGTGCCAACTGTGAAGTTCGGTGGAGGAGGGATAATGGTGTGTGGCTGTTTTTCACAGTTTGGGCTAGGCCCTTTACTTCCGGTGAAGTGCAATCTTAATGCTTCAGCATACCAAGACATTTTGGACAACGCTATGCGTCCAACTTTGTGGACACAGTTTGGGGAAGGCCATTTTCTCTTCCAGCATGTCTGTGCCCCAGTGCACAATGCAAGGTCCATAAAGATATGGTTGGATGAGTTTGGTGTGAAAGAACTTGACTGGCCCTCACTGAGCCCTGACCTTAACCCCATTGAACATCATTGGAATGAACATCACTGGCAGTCAGGCCTTTTCGTTCAGTATCAGTGCTGACCTCATAAATGCTCTACAGAATGAATAGGCACAAATTCCCATAGAAACACTCCAGAATCTTGAGGAAAGACTTCCAAGAAGAGTGGAAGCTGTTATAGCTGCAAAGGTGGACCAACTCCATATTAAAGTATATGTATTTGAATGCAATGTCATTAAAGTCCATGTTCGTGTAATGGTCAGGTGTCCCAATACTTTTGTCCATATAGTATATATATATAAAGTAAAATTGAGGGGCAATACCAAGAGTGCCAAACAACTGGCTGAATCTTGGCTATCTAATGAAAATGCCACTATCAGACACTTGGACTTAAACCCAGAATATGCAGGCTTTAAAAGAAGAACATCCAAATAATGAAAAAGACTTTATGACCAACACCTTCAGAACTCCACTCCCCCTTACGACACCCCCTCCCCCCCTTTACTTGCTCTATATTGCCTTTGATTTCTGTATATCTAATCATTTCCTCTGATGATGACACATGGTTGGATGTCGAAAGCTTTGGAATAAAAAATCATTTTAAGATGGATGACTCATTTTCTCCCTTTGTGGACCTCTAGCTACAAATATGCAAAATATACACAGACTTTTGCTTCCATATATATACAGGGTGAGTCAAAATTATGTTAACACTAATGGTACTGCTATGTATATACTTATATACAATTTTTGTGGACAATTTATGTGCCATATATGTTACATGTGTTGAACATGATGGCGAACAGGTTGAGACATTCCTGTAAATCATCTTGCACATATGAAGTATGTTTTGTGAATAAATTGTTTCTGCCATTCAAATGTTAACATAATTTTGACTTACCCTGTATATGGAATAACAATCTCTAAACTGCAAAAAAAAAAGAAAAAAAATGTACTCAACGGTCCATGGTTTCTTATACATTGTATGTCATGATTCGCAATGGGACAGTGCTCCATCCTGCAGCTTGCGCTGGCCTCAGAAGCTGTCTTCTTCTGGAATGCCCATTCGTTATGGCAGTTGGACTGGAATGTGTGGGGTTAGGATGACCTTACTTGTGAGGTAAAAAGACAAAGAGGTCAAAATTAGTGGTCACTCCCCCTCTTGTCTCGGCAGGTTATTACATACCTTTACCAAACCTGGAGAGGAGCCCTCTGAAATACATACATGGCTATATATACATGCATATATCAATATATACTGTATGTATGTATGTATGTATGTATGTATGTATGTATGTATGTATGTATGTATCTATCTATCTATCTATCTATCTATCTATCTATCTATCTATCTATCTATCTATCTATCTATCTATAATGACCTTAAAGTACTTCAAACTGGAATGTTTTTCACTGCTTGCACTCTCATACTTTATTTTAAGTTTAAGAGAAAAACAGGAAAGGCAAGAAAAACACAAAGGAAGCAGAAGTAACACAGTAACAGGGCAGAACTTGAAAGTGGCACCACATAGCAAAGACAGCACTCTCTCAGAAGGCAGGGACCTCATAGAATTCAATCTTCTTGTCTGCAGAATTAAAATTGGGGTTCTTTGGCATCTGGCATCTCACACAACCTGCTGAGTCTTGAAAGAGACAGGCTTATAAAGACAAGTACTCTTGTGAGTACAGCGATAAAACAATTTCATGATCAAAAGAACAACTTTTCAAGTTTTTCTTTTTCCTTGTGCTAAATTAGAGATTAAGTAGCTGAATAATTCTAGCACCTTCCAGCTTTTTATAACTAACCATTACTTTTAACTGAGTTTTCTATCAGCTCCTGTCCCAATTGAGGTTAAGAACCACATAGCTGTGTTAGTAGAAGATGTGTAGATAGAGCCACTAAGAACCACTGTATAGCAAAAAAATTAAGAAATTGTTCTGAATAAAAAGATGTAAGTAGGGAATGCTTTTTGCATGCATTCTGTGTTTATGTCCAGCAGCCCTTTTTCTCAGTTATTTTATTTTAGTGTTTTTATTGCATTACACTGTCAGCTGAATAGCCTTCATTGTTTTCATTGACAGTTAATTGGTGAAGTAAAATGTGTTTTTATACCATTCGGTTGTCTTTTTGTCTTGTTTAGATTATGGAAGGACATTTTTTTTTTAACTGTTGCTGCCACATCTCCCAGATATAGCAGCTTCGCCTTAGTTACTGTGAAGTTTCTACATTCTCCCTACATCCGATAGTATTTTCAATCGATATGCTAACTTTCTCACTCATCCAGAAGACATTCATGCCAAACTATTTGGCAACTCTAAATTGGCCTGATATTAGTTTCCAGTTGTTTATGAGTGTGTCCTGTAACTGACTACTGACGTGTCCTATCTTAATAAGCTGGTTAAGTTTGCAAATGGTACCAAAATGGTGGAAGGTTAGGTAATGAAGAATGAGCCAAATCACTACAGAAAAGCCTGGTTAGAATACAGGCACATGAAATTTAATGTAAATAAACATAAGGTTTTGCATATCGGAAGTGGGAATGTTAGATTTGAATACACAATAACAGGTCTGAAACATGATAGTACACCTTACATTAGGTCATGTGAATCATAGTGGACTCATGACTATCTGCTGTATATCAAGACATTGTAAAAAAACAATCAAGAAAGCTAATAGAATGTTAGGTTATATAACGCAACGTGTGAAGTACAAGTAAAGGATGGTTATGCTTAAAGTATATAAAACACCAGTGAGGCCTGATCTGGAGATCTGTGTTCAGTTTTGGTCGCCATATTTCAAAAAAGACATAGTAGCACTAGAGAAACTCCAGAGAAGAGAAACAAGGCTGATATCCTGAACTGAGAGGTATGTGTTATGAGGGGAGAGTGAAGGATCTGAAGTTTCTCATTTTAAGCTTTTTTTAAGCAAATTAAGATTAAGGGTTGACATGATTGGCGTGTTTGAAGTTATGACAGGAATTAGTACAGTGGATGCCATCTGTTACTTTAAATCAATTCTGCAATAAGAGCACAGAGACATGCATGTGAAAATGTTAGAACATTTTTATACAAACAGGGAACCATAGACACATGGAATAAATTGCCAAATATTGTGGTGGAGAGGAGGACATTCAGCTCCTTCACCTGATTTTATTTTGGACAATCTTGATGAATAGAATTAACAAGCTTGTTGGAGTCAATGGCCTGTTCTAATCAAAACTGCTTTTATGTTCCAGTGTTCTTAAGTCTAGTGTTGCCTGAGTATGCTGTAGCTGTGAGCATTTCGATCATAGAAATAATAACTGTAAAAGTGATAACATTTGTTTACTGTAACACAATATATTTAGATGTACTGAAATATATTGAGTGAATTTATTGAAACTAAAAAGCTCTTTTCTATTTTTCAGGATGTCGCAATGAGCTCTTCAGTTAAATCTCCATCAGATAAATTAAGCTCAAACCACCAAACAGGTGCTGTTCAAATGAGAATTAAGAATATAACAGCAAATTATGATCGATTGAGCCAAACAAAATCGATGGTTCTTGTTGATCCAGAACAGTCATTAAGACCAGTAAGTACCACTATAGCTTCATATGTGCTGTGATGGATAAAATGTTTTTTACTTCAACACTTTTAAAGATAAAATACAATGATTAGATTTTTTTCTAATGGTTGCATTCAAGTTATACCATTTTACATTCATTATTTCCCAGTTCCGTTTCTTCCTCTGTAACTGTCTGAAGATGCCAGAACCTTTGACTCTTTAAGGTTTAAGATAGGTCATTTGTAGTTGCTGAATATTCAATATTAGTTATTTACATTATTCACCATTTCTGCGTTTGCTGGCTCCACGTGCATAAATCACATGGTTCACAATTCTACTTGAAATATGTGCACTGCTGAAGTTGGGGCTTTACAAAAATTGGCATATTAAAAGAAGATTTTGGCTTGTACATTTGGTGTTTAGTTTGCGTACATGTTACATAAACTTTGCATCTATAAGAATTATGCCAGAGGTTTAGAATGAGACTCGATTCCTTCTTGTGATGTAGAAAAACTTATGACACTGATCGTTTGGCCTCTAACTCCGACCCATCAATTGTTTGGTATTTTTGTAGGTCTGTTTGCCTTTAGGTACCTTAGAGTTCCAATAGTGCCTTGGGAAGCAACAAACTGTGACTTCTATGTTTGCTACCTCCACACTGTTCATGTGGTGCTGGATTGTAAATATTTGATTTTAGTGACAGCTTTTTGTAAGCATACTATCAGTCATTTCTTGCTGTTCTAAATTATATATGACTTGCCATCTCAACCTGTCTGTTTATTTAACAAGACTTTGACATAGCAGCATCAGAGAAAGGGTGGAGATATGAAGCAGAAAATCGAAAAGCTCTCTACAGCTGGAGACCTTCGGTTATGTGTGTAAAAGAATAATACATAAATACAGCATACTTCCAAAATGATAATGTTTACATGATTGCTTTTTGATATGATTATGAGCTTTTTAATGTTTATTCCTATTTTTCAGTAAATGTTCATATTATGTATTCATTATAATAATGTTAAAATATTGCTGTGTTTTGTTCGTATGTCATTTTATCCTTCTATATTGGAAATCAGGACCAATTGCTGCCACATGACTATAACATCATCAAAGATATGCTATAAAACATTTCACATTATATTTTTATTTTGTTGTTACACCATTTTGTTTATTATGAATGAATCTAATGTGATAGTTAATACATTTTTGTGTAGTAGCAATTCTGTATCCCCTTCCTCCCATGATGACTGAAATATGATGTCACAAACTCGTTGGTATAGAGCTTAGCATCATGAACTTCCATGTTGTCCAAGATTGAGGATAAAAAACAAATAATTGTGTTTTGTTCATCTTAGGGTACATAACTTTATTTTAAATCAAAATTAAAAATTCAGCAAAAGATGAAAAGAATTAAACAAATAACAATCATTCCAAAGAATCACAAAAATCCAAAAATAAAATGGTCCGGGGCAATAAATTTACAAACATGATAAAAACGAGGGGAGACTGTTTTTTGTTTGTTTCATATTTGAATATGTTGTTATTAATTCTGTATTTCTGTCGTATTATGTTACTTTGCCATTTTGCATTATGTGGCTATTGGATATTTTAGTTTACATTAACCACCTTGTTGGTGCAGTGGTAGCACTGCTGCCTCGTAGTTAGGAGACCTGGGTTCACTTCCCGGGTCCTCCCTGCATGGATTTTTTCATGTTCTCCACGTGTTTGCATGGGTTTCCTCTGGGTGCTCCGGTTTCCTCCCACAGTCCAAAGACATGCAGGTTAGTTGCATTGGCGATCCTAAATTGTCCCATTTGTGTGTGCCCTGCGGTGGGCTGGGGCCCTGCCTGGGAATTTGTTCCTGCCTTGCACCCTGTGCTGGCTGGGATTGGCTCCAGCAGACCCCCATGACCCTTTGGGTTGGAAAATGACTGACTGAATGACTTATCCACCTTGTCTCCTTAAAGTGGCAGCCAATTTTGAAATTGGTTTAAGTGGATTCTGAAAAAAGTGATGGATGGATGGAAAAAGAGTTACAGATAAATCATCGATCATGGATAGTGTAATGTTTAGCCCTGCTGTCTTAAATATCCGGTGTCTTAGTGTCAAATCCTGTTACTGCCCTGGTGTAGTTTGTAAGTGTTTGGCAAGAACTTTTCTCCTAGTAATCTAGTTTCCTACCGTAGTCTAAATATGAACATGGTTAATTGATTAATAAAGTGACTGGTCCTCCATGAGGCTGTAATGATGAGTTAGTAGGTCTACCCCATGATAGATTGGCTGCCCAGGTTACTTTGTGACAGATTAAGGTGGAATAGGCTCTGTCTCCAGTATGACACAATATGACTGAAGCAAAGAAGACGTAGAAAATGAATGAAAATCCATGCACAAATAAAACTTGTGGTACATGATAAGGTGGAGAAAAGATAAAGAAGCAAAGGTGTGGCATGAAAACCCAGATGTGCACTAGGTCCCTGAAGCGCAACCTCCTGTACATACATTCCCAAGATCTGCAGCCTGGAGACTATGCTACAGCACAACTAAAGTACTTTCTTACATAAATAGGTGGTCCAGAGAAGAAAAAAAAACAATAATAATTGTAATTTAAATTATTTTCATTATTCATTTGCCCATCAACCAAACATTTCTTTTTATTTTCATAAAAGCTCATATATAAAATCACACAAAAAAGCAAAAGCAAACAATCTAGAAAAATGATGCTCCTTTTTTTCCACCATTCATCACACATTAATTGTCATAAATGTGTATTATGATTAACACAACAGTATGAAATTAAGCAACAAATGCATTAAAAACATTATAATGCAAAGATGATTCCTTCTTTTTATCAAAGCAGATAGATAATAATTGAAAACAACAGATGATGAATTTAAAAATTCTGGCAACAGCTGTGCAGTGACATTAATGATTGACGATACAGAACTTCTGGAAAGCCTGACTATAAAATGTCTCCACATTTTATATAAGGCATGCTATGATTTCTTTCAAAAACCATTATGTAAAATTGAACATAAAAGATAACATGCTTTAGGTGTCTGTGAGACTGTTGTTCCATTCACACAATAAAAAGCTGCCACAAGTTTTAGTATTTTTTTTTTTTATTTTTTGACAAGCTTGAAAACATCACAGCATGAGGTTGCAAATGGAATTATTTAGCAAAATTGCAAGAGATCCATCTCTACCAGAATTATACACCTCAATAGCCTGCAGAACTCAGCTACCAATTAACACCTACTTTATTACATGTTGGGACGTTCTTAATGTTCTTGCATGTGTTTATGCACTATTACCTTGACGGATGCCTCTTCTACAATTAGACATAATTGGCATATCAATATGCAAAAGTTAAATGGATTAACCCTCCTCAAAACTAATGAGCATTTCCATAAGCAGCTGGTAAATGGGACAAAATTAGCATCTGACATTTTTTGACAAATGTTTTTGATAAAGATTTTAAAATACCTGTAAAGTAAAAAAAAAAGAAAGAAAGAAAGAAAAAACCTCTTGTGCTGTAGGTAATCTAACGCGCATTAAAAACATGGTGAATATACTTATGTAACAGAACATACGGCTAGATGTGCATGTCAAAATTAATGTTACAGCAAATGGAAGATCCAAATTCAAGACAACAGTGATAATTATAGCAACTGAAGGATGGTCAAGTTATAGGTAGGCTTCACCAGAAGGCACATTTTAATTGCTGTGTAGGATAGCTAGACTTACACCCACCTTTGCAAAACCCTCATAAAAGAAACATTGCGGCTGAAGTGATTAATTTCTTAAAATGTGGCAGCTCAGGGTAAAAAGACTTTTACATGGAGTGAAAAAAAAATCTTTAAAGAACAAAGATCAAGGAATTGGTATAGTTTGAAAGTAAGTGATCACTTAAAAAGCTTTTTATTTGGTGGAGTTAATGTTTAAGTAGTTATCTGCCTGTTTTTAGATTAGCCAGCATTGCAATTAATTTGATTCAAGTTACAATACTTCTAAATGAAATGGAACCCTTTTAAATGACCTTTTATAAACCGAGAAAAAAAAATTAGATACTTTATTAACACTTTAGAATAAGGGCTACTACCTAGGTGTATCCATAAATATCCTGAATACAGGAGGTGCAAAGAAACAGCACATTGTTTTTGCTGAAATATTCCTGACTGACAAGGTGGTGTGTACAGGTGTGCTGTCATGGTGCAAAGTGCAGTTGTGGGTGCGCCATTCCTCTGGAGTTTTTTTCCTGTTTTCTCATAGACACTTCAGCAGTTCAAAGTAATGTCACTGATTAACTGTCTTTTCATGGAGAAGAAATTCTTTACGAACAAGCCTGTCAGCGTTGCTGAAATGCGGTCATCATTGTCTTTTGAAAATCTGCAATGGTGGCTTGGGGGAAAAAAAATGTCTAAGTCACCTGTGCAACTGTAGAATAACTTGGCACAATGAAACTTGACAGACTGGTTAACTGTACTGTAGGCATCTGTGGCATATTCAAGAACTTTACCCAACTCCCAGGCTACTGACCGATTCTGGGACTATTTGGGTCTACCTTAATATTTTTAATGAGCAGTTTCTTACACTAAACTAATTTGTCGCGTTTTCTTGCTAATCAGAAGGAAACCTAACCTACCTAATACAAAATAATAGGAAAATGATGTTGTGTTTAACTTTAAATTAGAGAATATTCAATGTATCTTTCCAAAATCAATAAAAAAAAACTTTCCTTTATATTACAACTCTTCATCAGTGCCATCTTCAACAGTCTTAATTTATGCAAGCCATCTAGGTTTTCTGTTCCCACCATTTTTGCTTTATTTTATTTTGTGGGAAGAGAGATTAGAATTGGTTCCAGAGTTGCGTCAAACCCTGCGACAATAGGCAATGGCTTCCCAAACCCCTAAACAGGACATGTGGGTTGGCAAATGGATGGAAGGATGGATGGGCAATTCATGTGTATCCACAATTCTGCTAAAATGTAAGACTTTCTGGTAAAGTTTCAATAACAATAAGAATATGTGAGCAGGGCCGTCTTAACTGCATTATAGGCCTCCAGGCAAAGCAGTGCACCAGGGTCCCTAGCTACACAACCACTCATAGGAATTAAAATTTAAATGGTCGATAAAGTTAAACATATATTTATTGTATTGATACTTCCAACAAAATCAGTATTTAAACATTAAAAAACATGCTGTACAGCAAAGATTATTCAACACAAATGTTTGAACAATATAATATGAGCCTTGAAAAACACAAAAATGCCAACATATAAATGATACTCAATTCGTAAACCGTACAGATGAAGATGGCAGAGTATGAACTTACTATGAATTAATTATTACTAAACAAGTGTTAAACACAAATATTTGAGAAATTTCTTTGCAGAGAATTGAATTAAAGTGACGTTAACATATACGCTTTTACATTATGTAGTGTGTGAGATTCTGTACACATACAAGTACGTGAGGTTGCAGAGGTGACAGCGATACTAAATGTCCACTTGTAACACAATAACAAATATTTATAGTTTAGTATTGTACAGTATTTATATATTGATAGCAAGTCACAACATAAATAGACTAGCATGGGGCCCCTGTACTTGTGGGATCCCCGAGCAACTGCCCAGTGTGCCCATGCATTAAGTCAGCCCTGTATGTGTCTCAGAAGTAAATCAAAAGTAAGAAAAGCATAAAATATCTGTTGAATAGGTAAATGATACAATTTATTGACTTCTATTGCTCTGTATAGAAGTGGTTTAAATTGCCTAATTATCTTTATAACTTGCAATAAACAAGCTGTGTTAACTGAAACTATAAGAATAGAATTAATATTTTAATTTTATTTGTAAATATAGAATTGTATAGGAGTCCATTGCTAGCGTTTTAATTTGAAACAGAATGAAGTAAAATGAAAATATATTTTGCACTCTCTACATATACACTATACACTATATGGACAAAATTTTGCAGATACCTGACCATCACATCTATATGAGCCTGTTGGACATCCCTTTCCAAAACCATGCACATTAATATGGCGTTGTCTCCCATAATTTGAAAAAATAACAGCCTCCATTCATCTACAAAGGCTTTCCACAAGATTTTCGAGTATGTCTGTGAGAATTTGTGGCAATTCATTCAAAAACAGCTTTTGTGATGTCTGGTACTGATGCTGCACTAGAACACCTGGCTCACTATCACTGTTTCAGCAGGGTTGAGGTCAAGGCCACTCAAGTTCCTCCATACAAAACTTGACAATCTATGTCTTCATGGACCTGGCTTTGTGTACAGGGGCACAGTAATGCAAGGACAGAAATGGGCCTTCCCCAAACAGATGCCATAAAGTTGGATGTGAAAAATTGTCTAAAATGACTGTGTATGGTGTAGCTTTAACGCTACTCTTCACTTTTGGAGGAGGACTGGTCCAAACCCTGCAAAAACTCCTTAAAAACACAATGCCCTCTGTGAGCCTAGAAGGTAGCATTCTTGTGGCATCCACCAAACCCAGATTTGTCCATCAGATGGAAAAATAGTGATGCATTTCAAAGAAAACATTTCCACTGTTCCAGAGTCCAGGCAGTGCTCTGCATTGTGCATAGTGAAGGCTTGTGTGAAGTTGCTCAACTTTTAAGAAAAACATTTCATGAACCTCCCGACATATAGTTTTTGTGCTGATGTTGCTTCCAGAGGCTGTTTGGAACTCTGTTGTGAGTGATGCAAGAGAAGATAAGCGATTGTTCTTCACTATGTACTTTAGCACTTGGTGGACTTGCTACTTGCTGTGTGAGTTTACATGGTCTACTACCTTGTGGCTGAGCTGTTGATGCTATTAGATGCTCCCACTTCACAATAATAACACTTATAGTTGACTGGGATAGATCATCAGAGCAGAAATTATATGTACTGACTTGTGGCAAAGATGGTATCCTATGACAGTACTACATGTAAAGTCATAAAGTTTACAAAGTCACTGAGCACTTCAGCATGGCTCATTCTATTACTAGTGTTTTTAATGTACTGTAGATTGCATCACTATAATCTTCATTTTATGGACCTGTTACCAAAGAGTGGGACTGAAACAGCAATTTGGTGGGGTATCCACGTACTTTTGGCCATAGTGTAAATGTTTATATGCTGTATATATATATATATGCAGTATATGTATTCATTTATATTTCCCCTTTAAGATGAGAACAGCACTATGTACAGATTCACAAAATTGTATTTCCCAAAGTAATAATTCTCTTTTTAAAAAGCAGAATAAAGGTTCATTTTATTTCTGTCTTGCCTCAAAAAACTACTTTGAACTGAACAGCTTTAAAAGTGAGGAGTGGACAAGTCTTAGAAAGCTGCATCAAAGTAGAAGCATTTTACAGACAAGTCATAAGGGTGTTAGATTATTAATCTTCATGGAAGAAATACCTCCATATTGACCTTTTTAAATCACATAAGTTAACAACTTCCAAAATCTTATGCAAATGCATTAAACCTTATCATAACAAATAGTTGTGAACATGCGAAAAATAGCTTTCATTCAGCACAGTTGGTATTCTGCAGTAGAGCCATCTATCAAGTACAGTACATTAAAGTGAAGGTGATAGTTTCTAGTAATGTGTGGAATAGATGAAACATCCTATTAGATATTTAATAAATAGATAATTTCCTTGTGTCTGGCTTTCTGATGTTTTCTCATTAGGAACCCATTAAATGAGAAGTTGGTTGACACCTTGCTTTGAAAATTCTAGTGAGAAACTTGTAGAAGTTTCATTCTTCTTGTTTTGTTTAGCAAGTTCCTCAATATCTAGCTTTTAATATTTTTTTTCTCTCTTCAAATGGTGTCTATTAAAACTATCCCTGTTTTAACTTTCATATATTTTACAGTGGTGAAGAAGTTTGCAACTAGAGGAATGTTTTACTTATCCGAGTTTAACAATCGCAAGTTATGACCCTATTAACTTCAAATGAAGCTAGAAGTCTAGTTAGAGGCATTGTTTGCCAAACTGTTCTGTAGTTGGCCTTGATATTTTATAAAAGTGACACTGAGCTAGGCTGGATTTTATAGGACATGGCAGTTATCACAAAGGTAATTGTGTATCATGTTTTTTTTTTCCCTGCTTTTGTGAAAAACTAAAAAGAAAATGCAGCTAAACCAGGCTGTCAAGACACATCGAAGATCAACTAAAAATGAAGCAATCTATTGACACAGAAGTCTATTTAAGCTGCCATGTTTGGAGATGAAAACTTTGCCGTTTGTCTTGCATTGCTATGAGCCTTGGATTGCTAAGGTTCCTGTAGGTACTGTAAATTAAGAGCCCTCTGCATCAGAATTAATTACTTTAAGAAGCTTACCCTTGGGGTGACTTCTGCACTTATGTCTTTCTGATTTGACAGCTGTAAAAGGTGGTTTAAGAAGTGAGTTGTGGACCTTTTCATCATAGTAATTACTTTTATAGGCACATTAAATAAGATTGGAAATGGCAGTCCACCTTTTCTTTCTACAGTGATCCTTGAAAGTGCTGAGAATTGATGAAACCTCCCGCACACTTCATGAAGCAGGGCATTTTATTTGATTTTATATGCAATTGTTAATAATTTAAAATGATCATTTAGACAATATCCTTTTCTGCTTTAGAGTTATTTTACTACAGAAGGTACACCTGATGGCCTGATTTTTTTCTGTGAAATAAATAGTTTATCCCACATCTGGTCACTGCGTGGAGTTTGCACATTTCTTTTGGTCTATGTGGTCTCTAGCATTTCTTCTGATTGAATCTTGTTCAGATTGTGAATTTCCTGTGAATATTAAGGTTTCAGCTAATACTTTTAGTGAGTACGGTACCTCAGGTGATGCCACGGCTCTCTCACAAAATCCAGCATCCTAGGTTTGAATCTTGTTGTGTGGAATTGACATGCTCTCCTCTTATCTGCATGGAGTTTTTATTAGGGTTTTTGAGATCTTCCACATCCTCAAAGATTCACGTTAAATTAACTGCTGATTCTAAATTGCCTTAGTGGATGTGTGTGTGTGAATGAGCCATGTGATGGTCTACTACCCTGCCCAGATTTGCTTCCTTATAGCTGCCAGGAAAAGTGCCAGCCTCCTAAAAACCTTGATTGGAACAAGCATAGAGAATTTGTTATAGACACAAATGGACTGGCATCTGCACTGGGATGGAAGTTCTTTCCTTAACTGGTCAGCTGACCTCCTTTATGGGTGGACAGCTGGGATGGATGAGCGTCCTATCCAGGGTGGGTGCTGTTCCCTACCTCAGGGCTGAGTTAATGAATGGACAAAGGGACCCACTATTCCCCAGTATGCTAGGTGCAGTGCTTCCCTGGTGTACCTCTAGATTGGGACACTTGCAGGAGTTAATGGGAACTGTAGTTTGGAAGGACAGCCCTATTGGGTTCCGGGGAAGGCCACCAGGGTGCACTGAAGGTAGTGGATTCCATTGTTTTTTGGCTGTTCTGCCTGGCCTGGAAGTGGTTCCTGGGTATAATGCTCTGGCACTGGAAGTACTCCCAAGTCTTGGATAAATACATCTATTCCACATCACCCAGGAGAGTTGGAGAGGAGAGAGGATAAGGGCAATGCTTGCCAGCAATGTGCGCAGGAGAAAAGGAAGGAATAAGGAAGAAAAGGAGAAGGAAATAAAACAATTAGTATTGTATTATCTGGAGGAGCCTGTAAAAGCCACTTATTTGAAATACCATATATGCAATATGCAGTTAGATAAACATATTTTTCTGTGAGTAATTTACAATAGTTAATTGCTTTGATGATCTCTTTAAATGAGTTGTGTTTATTGTAACTTTTCTTTGTTAGCCATCATCATTATCATTTCCATAACCATCACAGGTTTAACTGTTATCTTCTGGGCTTACTCAGGTTAGTTGGCTATTTCTCAAATCTTCTCTCTCCACTCCATGCAGTCCTGGGCCTTCTTTGGACTGAGACCCATATTTATCTTTTCATCCAATACTACCTACAATCAATGTTTACAAATTGTTAGTGTCTACAATGATATCAACGTGTGAAGAAACATAAACTAAGGTCAGAAGAGCAGATGAATATAGGGAAAGTTTGATGTAAAGGTGGGACTGCACTAGGGATCTGTTCTGAGTCTATTTGTTCTCATTGAAGTGATGAAGATGGAAGTGCCATGAAAACTCTTGTTGGCTTGAATACCTTGTAGTGTTATCAAAACTGAAAGGGAAATGAAGGATAAGATCCTGAAATGAAAGACTATTTTGAAAGAGGCCTTAAGGTAAATACAGGACGATGATGGTTGGTGGCGAAGAGGCAGGACACATGGAAGACGTGAGTGCATGGCCATGCGGCATGTAAAGCAGTGGTGTTAGGAGAAATTCAATCCAATGCATGGGTTGTCAAAAGTGGGTGCAAAAAAATGTAATGGTGTTAAGGTTACTGTGAAGGAGATCTGTATGACCTTTTCTTGGACAGTGTGTGAGAGGGAAAGAGATTGCTGATGTAATACGTGAGGTGGACATGATTGGGAAGCTTATATAAGATAAATTGCTTGTTCTGTTAAATTTTTTTAAGTAGTAGTAGATATCAGCAATGGAATTGTTTTGGTAAAAGTACGGAAGTTCTGCTACTGGGTGACATGTTGAGTGCACATAAAAGTGTAGGCACAGCAGTAACAGGGAAGGAGAGAGGTTCATGGATATTGATGGGTCTTGTATGACGATGATCTTGAATTTGGTGCTCTTCCATTAACTTTCAAAAAGAAAAAATGTGAATAGCATTTATTTACTTGACACTTCGATCTGTATCAATTTACAAATTTGAGGTATAGCAGCGCTGTTTATGCCTTGCATGGGTTTTAGGTTCATTAGCAGCACTATACTGGTTCTGTATGCAAGTGTAGATTAGCATGAGTGTGCCAGGAGATACACTAGCAACTCATCCAGGGTTTGTTCCTATCAGGTTGGCCTATTGTTCTCATGGCCTTAAACTGAATTAAGTAAGTTCATTGATGAATATAGGAGCTGATAAATTGGTAACACTTTTTTTCCAAGTCAGGACCATACCTGTAGGTAAATGTATTTTATAATTCAGCAATTTATCCAGGCCACCACACCACCTGAATTATTTTGGAGCATATTTTCAAAGATGAAATACCTCATTCTGGGAACATCAGCAACACCAATACCACCCTCAGCAACCTTCAGGGTCTTGTCACAGAACATAACCACATAACATTAGGATATCGGCAGTGGCACACAAGTCTGAAAGTTCCTCACGCAAACTACCTGTAAACTCATTATAATCTGTCTGATCTTAGAGTCTGGTCAAGTCCAGCCTCATTCTCCTAGTAGGTGGAAGCCTACTGGACCTAAGCTGGATCTTCAGAGTAGTAACAAGTCTGTGTTCAGAATTCACAAACTGTGAACTTCTATAGACCATGCAGATCTTTAGGCGCATCCAACATCTGTACACGGTAGATAGATGTTCATTTCCGGAGGGTGGGACTGGACTGATTGTCTGCTGGAGAAGTTGCTAATCAAGATCCTGTTTTGTCGTGTGGTTGGTGCGGCAATTCTCTGTACCAGTGCATGCTCCCCAACCTGACCTGATCGAACCTGATATTTCCAGAATTCAGTTGAAAGATGGCTGTGCCATCCACATTAATAACCCACTTTCTGTATTTGAATTCTGTCCTGGTCAGCATTTGGGTTGAATTTGAATAGCTCCCAAATGTCTGCCTGAATTTCCTGCACACACACACCTATCATAACCCCTGAAGCTTCATGCTACACGGATTGGAAATTTTAAATGGACCCAGTGTGAGTCATTGTCTGTATGTCTGTCACAAACTTGGATTCTATCCAGAGCTGTTGCTACTAAATGGCCGGGATCAGTTCCATCTCAATGCAAGTTCAGATATAGATGTATATAGATGAATGGGTAAGTTAAATTGTTAACATTTTAAGGCAATTTAAGACACTGGCCTACCAGTAGTTTGCACAAAAATCAAAGCAGCTGCATGTGACATCTGTGCTTAACCAAACAGAGATGGAGTCTCTTCTACTCACCCTGTAAATACAGTACAAAAAAAAACCAAAATGAAACAATCATGTATATTATTCAAAAGGAATAAGGTTTATAGATCAAAACATGAGGAAGTAAGCGTAATTTGACATTTGTAGTTTGTGTTTTTGTTGATTTAATATACTGTAATTAATAATAGGTGGTATAGTGGCTAGCACTTCTGTCTCACAGTTATAGGAACCAGGGATTGAATCCCAACTCTGATTACTTCCTGTGTGACATCTGCATGATTTCATTGTGGTGTAGGGGTTAAGGCTTTGGACTTTAAACCTTGAGTTTGTGGGTTCAGATCCCGCTACTGACACTGTGACCATGAGCAAGTCACTTGACCTACCTGTGCTCCAATTGGAAAACCAAAAGAACTAATTGCATCATACATTTTGTAGGTCTCCTTAGATAAAGGGGTCACCCAAATAAGTACCTGTAAAATATAAATTCATTGTCTCAATAATGACTTTGCAGAAACATTTCAAATCTTTAGGTGTGTTAATTGGCAAGTCTAAAATGGCCTGGTGTGAGGATGTGTGGGCTCTCTGTGGACTCCATATCCCTAAATAGGATTTAACAGATTAAAAAAAATGAAAGTATGATTGAATGAATGAATGAATGAATGAATGATTTGTGATATTGTCTGGCAAACAAACCAGCTTAAGCTATGGGAAATTTGAGATTAAAGTCAAACCTAAAAGTAACAAAAATAAATCCTATAAAAGACTGTTCTTTGAGCTACTATTATTTTTACTTGGTTCTTAGTATGGTTTTGGATCTGTTTCATGATAAATGAAACAGTGGGCCAGGAAAAAAAAAGTGGGCAACACTATCATAAAAAAGGCAGAACTGCCCAGCATTTTATTAAGTAAGTGTTTGAGAAACAATTCAATTTACATTACAACAGTTATTATAAAACATAAAATATTACACTGAATAAGCAGAAAACAGAATAATACACAGGTACTGGTGTCCCCAGCATTTAGCAGTGATATTTTTTACCTTTGACAATTACATTTTATTTTAAGGCTAAAGACCACTTGGTTCTGTAAAAAATGTAGATGCTGATGAAAAAAGAATATACACAATTTGATAGAGTTTAGGTATAATGATCAATGAAAGAGTCTTCTTTTTCACATGTTTAAACAATCACCATTCTAAATCAGAAACTATAACCTTGTTAGCATCTGGACTGATTTCCATATTAACAACCCCTTCAGAACCTACAAAGTGATGAATAATTGACAACAAATGAAATGTTTTGATTGTCGTCGGCACAAAGCATGTTTAATGTTTTATGTGTTGCTTCCTAGCTAATTATGTAGATGACACATTTGTCAGACCTCGTCTTCCATTAGAAACGTGTTTCCAGAGGGGAGAAAAACAGGCTATTCGTGCAGTAATTAACTAGAATGCTCAATGACCTGTGAGAGATTCAAATGGCTGCCAATTCAGGCATTGTTTTGCCACAGACGTATAAGGGTAATTAAAATCCTAAACTACTATGTTAACTGAGGAGAAATATTATTTGAGCTTTACAAAAGTTGGATAATTAATCCTACTTTTTATTTCTGCCTAAATGAGAACGAAAAATCTATCTATCTATCTATCTATCTATCTATCTATCTATCTATCTATCTATCTATCTATCTATCTATCTATCTATCTGTCTGTCTGTCTGTCTGTCTGTCTGTCTGTCTGTCCTATATAGTGCCATTTATATTTTTTCATATATCTATACAGTACATAATTTCAAACTCACAGAACCCACCTCTTTGGTTTTAGAAATACTGTATTTTTCAAATAGGATATTGCATATTTGCAATTGATATGTGTTTATCTGTTACCTTGCAAGATAATTTTAGTGATGGTAAATGTTTAAACATTAATACAGTATATGTATAATTAAACTGTCTACAAATTTCATGATATGATACTGTATTTTTTAGATATTATTCACCCTTACATCATATTGTCTTACATTAGATGACCTTTACCCACAATAATCCTTTGCCTATAAAATTAAAAGTAATTATTTTCATTCTTATCATTATTCATTCATTATATTAATCAACATATTTCAGAACTGGACTGCTGGAGAATGCCTGTCTTAGTAGCATCGGTCAAAAATCTGGAAGGATCTGTGGACGATATGCCAGCCTATTAGAAGGAAAACATTCAGTCTTAAAAATACTTGTTCTTTAGTGGCACGTTATGGTTCTTTACTGGATTTTGTGGTTCCTCATAGAATCATTTCTTGAAAAAGGACCATTTCATTCTGTTTTTTTTTTTTTTTTACAAATGAAGTTGTTTCTTTGCTCTTTAAAAACCTTCCTAATATCTAGGGAAAAAAATGAAATCTTTAATGTACAGCAGGCTGCAGGACACTGGCATATTAAGCCAAACTAATAAAATCTGGACTTAGACTGTGTTATTGGATGTATACAGCAAGAATTATTTTAATATCATGAACCATTGATATTTCACAAACTTATATCATTTATTTATTATTATTCACACTATAGAGCCTGTTGGAGCTCTAAATAAGTAAATGGTTCTTTCTGGAACTTTCATGTGGATAGGACATTTTTGTAAACAAAAATGGTTCCCCTTTGGCATCGTTCTGTGGAACTACTTTGGCACCTTTACTTTTAAGAAACACAGACATCCATCTGTCTTTCAGTATATTTCCTATCTATCTATCTATCTATCTATCTATCTATCTATCTATCTATCTATCTATCTATCTATCTATCTATCTATCTATCTATCTATCTAGAAACTTTCACCTCAATTTGTCAATGAAAATGCTTGCAAAATAAATCCATATTTTCTACTGTATATACAACACCGGCTTTCTCACATGCATTTTGTTTTTTTCTTATTGTGTTAAAGTGGGTTTCTTTAGGGATTGCTCTGTCATGTCAAGAAATAATTATAATCTGGCCTGAGTCAGTGTGTGAGTCAGTCTGATGTCTGCCTTGTTGTTCAAGATTGGTTTCTTACTTATAATATTGTTTCCATCTAGAACAGTCATTAGCTTCCAATGAATTTTGATTGCTGTTATGGTCTTGCCATGTGAAATTATTTTAAAACTACAAATTGTTTAGTTTTTAATGTATGGGTTAATTGAATGTTATACTGTATGTTATTTCATACAGTCAAAGACTGGCTAGCCAATGTCTGCTAGAAGCATGTAGGCACATTGAAAGAAAATGTCAGGGTAAAGAATCCTAAGACCTTCATTAGGGGAAAATACCCAATTATAAGAGACGAACAGGAATGCTTTTATAATTTGGATTACAGAAGAGAATTTGTGTAAGAGAAATGTTCTTATACACTCGCATTGCCCAAGTCTTAACTAAGTGAGCCAGTGTCAGACTGGACAAGCTTCAGTTGATCAAATGCACTCTATATCTTTTACATTAACCAGAATGAAGAAGAAATATATTTGGTTCATTTGGTGTATCAAGAACATAAGTAAAATGTGCCTCGCTTCTCAGCGTAACTGAATGCAAGACAGGGTGGTGTCCCAGTCTGTTATCGGGTGTGCTAATTTTGCACCCCCTTACATACTCACACTAGTTCAGGTTAAAGGCACCAATCAATCCAAAATGCATAATATTGGACAGTGAACCACAGAATGAGGAGGAAAACCCACACAAACAAGAAAAAATGCAAAACTCCTCAAAGACAGTGACTGGGCTCTGATTCAAATACAGTCTCCTGGCACCGTGAGGCAGCAGGACTAATCACTGCAGCACTGGCCACCCACTTGATTTATTTGTGTTCCCAATATAAAAAATATATACATAATTATTGGTACTTTTACTCTCAACAAGCAAAACATCGTAGGAGGGGATTCTGTACAAAAAGGTTAGTAAAAAGTGCATTTGTGTTTAATGCTGTGTAAAATAATGTTTGAATGCTCAAAAAAGACCAAAAATCTTGAATATGTGTGTAAGTGTGTCACTAATAAATGTGGTATGTAATTTGCCAACGTGGATCATTTCCTTCTCGATATTTTTTGCTGAATCGTTTTTTATTCATTTGTGCCTACTGTACATATTGTATGCAGACTACAGCATGTCTTGGAGCATATTATATTATATTGAGATAAAGGTCTAAGTATTATGATTATGATTGTTGTTAGCTACTGCAGAACATATAAATATAAAAAATGAAGTGTCTTTCCATCCATCCATCAGTTATCTAAGCCATTTAGTACAGCCTTGGGTTGAGTGGGCTGAAATCTATCTTGAAAGCATCAAATGTAATGATAAAACAACCAGAAATGGGGAGCCTATTATGGGCTACACTTGCACACAAATTTTCTTTTACCCATAAAAATCTTTTTTGGATTTATTCTATTAGAAAAAAGTGAAATTAAGTAGAATAAACAGTTTTAAAAATGCTAAAGGTATCTTTGAATGTTAACCACTAGTAAATGCAGACATAGGTGAAATACTGGTAGAACAGCTGCCACTTTTACAGCATTTTAAAACATCTATTTACAGTAAATATTTGGTACAAAATACTTTATTTAAACTTTGTGCTGTTCTTATAATGTGGCACCTTTCATTACATATCAGTCTGGTTTATCCCACGCTGATCCTCTATTTGCAATGTGTCCACTACTAAGCACTGCCAAGTTTTTCAGTCATCTGTATTATTATTACTATTATTATTATTAACATAAAACATGATAAGCAGAGTTTGTGTTTTGGTAAAATTTGTAGTATTCATTTCATATTAGTATTTTGACACTTCTAATATTTCAGCTTATTACTATAATACTGAAAAAAAAAAAATGATACAATTAGCTTGGTCATGTTTGTTGAAAAATGCAGGTATGTTGGATGTATTCTGGTTATGAAATTACGCTGATCATTTAAGGATTTTGACAGGTACAAAAATGAGTGTTTTGGGTTTGATTTGTTTGTAACGGCTATTGTACACACATTTTGTTATTGTGGACTTTGACATGAGGCAAATGTATTCAGCAGCAACACAACTTTTGTGAAAAGAGTGATTGGTGCCGTAGGAGGAGAACAGTTTATACCAGTTGGCATACGTGTGTGGGTGAATCTCAAAGAAAACATATGGACGGTTGTAGATTGTTAATTGAGGAACATTACAATGCACACTTGCAATTGCACGAGTTCAAACTAAGCTACATAAAACAACAAGAATTCAACTTAAATAGTTTCTAAATGATAAAGTGAAGATGGTTATCATATGAATAGTTTCAGTTTTGATTTCTAGCATATTAACAGTCTAAAAGTCTCTAGCAGCTTAGAAGTACTTATTTTAAGGCAAGCTGATCACTATTTTAGAGCATTTTCCAGTTATAGAGTGAGCACAATCATATGGGTATATTGTATTTTGTAGCCGAAGGAAACAGATGAATACTGCAGGAGCTTCTTGAAGTAGGTAATTACTTTAAGTTAAGTTTAGATTGGTGTATGTTAAAAAAACCCATTCAATTACTTAGTCTGAGTCTTCATAATGTTCCATGTTGTTTCCCAGCCTCTTTTATTTTGAACCAAAACCACACCCACATAACCAGCAGTCCTTGAAAGTGAACCATAAAAAGTTATGACCAAAAGTAACAGGTTAAGGCTACTTTGTTGTTATTGTCAGCTTCACCAAAAAGCAACGCAACTTGTGTTGCTTGTGCCTACAGTGCAGTTTTACTAGAGTACTTAAAAACAAATGTGGTATCAGTACATGCTGTTGATGTTATTATTCCTACAATACTATTAAACAAGTCTACAGTATATGTCAGTATAATGTAATTTAATCAGATTAAAATGATTAAAAGAGTGGAAACTCATAATATTCATGACATTTTATTGTCAGGATTTGTTTTCCAAAAACCTAAGAAAAAAAATAAATAAAGGGACTGAAGTCAAAATAAGGCTGATGTGAGTGGAAGTGATTAGTGAAAGTCATTCTTGCTGTTTGATAACTTAAATAAGTAAAGCTGATTAATGAAAATTGATTTCAAATACACCAATATATGAATGTCCATGATTTTGAAAATTATTTTTACTTGAGTGACTTAACAATATTGTAATCAGGATGTCTCCTGATGGGAGGAATACTACAAGGATAAGGCACAACAAAGTGTAGCAAAAGAGCAGGGGAAACTCGCTTGGGATTGAAGAAGTCCTCTACATGTCTGAGCGAATACAATAAATTAATTAATAAATTATTTTTTTATAAATACTTAGAATAGGTTAAATCCATTCAGAAGACAGGAACATGTAACTAGGCAGTGTTTACTTATTAGCATTAAGCAACAGTAAGCGTTACAAGTATGCATAAGTATTGGGAAATTAACGAAAATTTGGTAAACTTTCATTACTTTTTAGAAAGTTTGGAGTTCACTTTTGCATTGCTGTTCAATAGGAAAAAATCTTCCATTTAACACTTCTAACACTGTGTTTCTGATTACAGTTGTTTTCATAATATATAACATTGTCCTTAACCACAGCACTTAATGCGAAAAGCAGATTGAAGCGAAGTGCATACTGTGTACTTATTTCAGCAATTAACTCTAAATTACTGTATGTTTCCAGTATTAGTACATAATTATATAATGCAGAAACTCCACAGGTTAATTAATTTATTTAAAACAAGAATAAATCCGCAACAGCTGAGACTGGTGTGTGCAGTACTTTCAGGAAGGTAAAATGCTTCAAAGTATGTAATACAGATGTCTGCTAACCCCACATCCTCTAAACTGTTACAGATCAATTATTTACAGTATTTCTACTTTCCCGTCCTTTTACTATCTCATTGTAGCATCCATCTATGCATTAAAATATATCAACATTTTATTAGGGTGTCAATTTTACTTTATGATCATGAAGTAAGCTGTAGTATATTTTGATAATGAAATTATTATTGTCATCTGGGCAAAAATTTGGAATAAGGTAATAATTTGGGTAGCTTGTTTAAAGATATATATAAATACATGTGTACAAATTACTTAAATATATAATTCTCATCTTTATTACAGTTTTTATTAACAATGAATCAATATCAATGTTTATTCCTCTAGTATATATATTGATGCTTACTGTTGCACGTTCAGTGTTCATATGGGCACCATATGTTAAATGTACTTATCCTTGTGGAAGATGAATGCCTCAGAAAGCAAATATAAAAAAAATAATGGCCACTAGGAGATATTCACATTTACATTTTTTTCATGCTATCTATTTTCTAAACTTACTTAATCCAGTTGAGGGTCATCGGGAACCAGCAGCTGTGCTGGCAGCATCAAAATAAATCAGAAGCCAGCCCTAGATGGGATGCACAGAGAATATAGAGCACACTTACACACAGACCTCCACAGACACTCATACAGAGCCAACTTACAGTTCCCAACTAATCAAGTCAACATATATTTAGGAGAAACTCCATGCAGAACTGAGAAATCATGATCGCTTTATACAGATAGTAACCAAGCTATGATGTAGTGCTGTCTTTCATGCATATTCAATACATTGAAATTCCTACATTCCTACATAGGTAGGAAACAGTTATGCAATGTAGTAGCTAACAGATAACAAGATAACAATAAAATATTTGTCAATATTCACAGGTCCAGTGTCCCGAGTTTGAACCATGGGCCTACCGTTGCTCAGTTTGACAGTGTATGTACTCCTCATGTTTCCATGGTTTTTCCTCTAGGCACATTGGTTTCTGGTGTCCTGCACAAGGCTGGTTCCTGTACGTACATTTTATAGCATCTTGTAAAAGTTATAAAATTTGTGGCCTTACCCAAAAAATGTAATTCCGTCCGGGACACCAGACTTAATGTTGAACAGGCATTTAGCTTGTCTTTCAAACTTGCATCGGCAAATGTATCTTCCACTCTTGTTTAGGTAACTGACAAAAAATTATAAGAGTTGATACAGTCTCCTCTTTTATCCAATTCTATAATTTTGATTAGCTTCA
Organism: Polypterus senegalus; assembly: GCF_016835505.1. NCBI lineage: Eukaryota > Metazoa > Chordata > Cladistia > Polypteriformes > Polypteridae > Polypterus > Polypterus senegalus. Next base: position 145,278,150 of record NC_053159.1, on the reverse strand, counting down.
AGTCCTTTCAAATCTCCACACTTTATAGCTACTTCAAACAATATAGATTTCTTTAATGTGTGTATGTAAAGGTAATTAGATGTTAAAGTTTTACAGACATAACATGTTTCTTTGCAAATGAATGTTGTCAATATAGTGCTTGTAATGTTTGTTTCCAAAGTTCAAAAGTGTTACTTTTAAGTCTTTTTTTCTGGTTTTTGTCAGCTCAAACTGTTAGTGGTTACAGACAGGATGAGGAAATTAAAATATTCACTGAATAGAAAAATGTTTTGACTGAGCTGTAACATACAAAATCTCTTTCTGTATTGTGATCATCACTGGCAGCTTTAAAGCCTCATATCTGGACATTTGCATCATTCATCTCCAGAATGAAAGCAATGTGAACTCAAATAATCATAACCTAACATATCATTTGTGAGGCTACTTTATCCATTAGGGGTGAATGGGGTGCCAGAGCTTATTCTGGCAGCACTTAAAAATTCAGGAAATAGCCCTGGGCAGGGCACTAGTCCGTCATAAACAATCATGCCTAATATCAATATGAACTGAAAATATACTTTGATTGTAATTGTTTCAGGTCATATTTTGTCATCTAGTTCTTTTTGTCTCCAAAGTCGTGGCTAACAGTGACATTCCATCAATAGTTCTGTGCAGCAGTTCTGTTTGCACCTCAGTTTTATTGCAAAGAAAACACATTATGAATGTGCACTCTGTGAACTTAACGACAATTCTATAAAATTTAAATAAAATTCTCTAAAAATAAAAAACAAAATACAACATAACATAGTGTGGCACTGCGGTGCAGTGGTTAGGTCTGAATCTCAACCAAGGGATTGTATGTCTCAGGCATGCCAAAGGTTCTTATTTACTTGTGGAATTTCTCAGAATTTTGATGTTCTAAAGTTAAGAAAAAAAAGGTTGATCAACAACTTTAAATTGGCTTGGCATGAGTAATTGCATAAGTGTGCGCTGAGATAGTATGGAACCACATGCATTTGTGACTTGTGCTTGGTGCTTCTGGGATTAGCACTGGAATGTTATGAGTAGTGCTGATTGGTAAAATTTGACAAAGCAAATTATTCACCAGCTATTTTCCTGAACATTCGCTATGCAGCTGGCTTTGACAAACTTTTTTCCCAGTGCCCCATGATGCTTTGTGAGGTCATCATGACATCACAGAGCTGCAGCAGCAAAAGTTGAATGGGATTGCCTTTTGAGTAGATAATGGCAATCCTATAAGTGAGTAGTATGGCCGTAAAACTGCTATACCAAATGAAGTTCTTCTTTGGGTATGGATTGAATAAGAACTGTTTTTTTCGTATACTAAAATTAGCAGAAAATTTGCAAATAAATTCAAACACAAAACATGCACACAGTAGGAAACTGGAAATGTGTCAGTGTATTCGTATTTTAAAGGTAATGTCTTTTTGTATGGACTTGTATGTGAGCTATGTGCCAAACATGAGCCTACCCCTTTAATAGTATTACCCAGAGTGCTGCGCAGTTGATGCAAGCAGGAACAAGTTGAGACTCTAAGGCTGTGCTTATTTATCAGCAGTTTAGCGAGCAAAAGTGTCAGAGAAAAAAATAAAATAAACTGTGCTTTTCAGTTTGTGCGAGGTGAGTACCTGTTATGTAATCTGTTGGGGCCAAGCCTCCTTGAATTCATGCTTCCTTTTCCTGTTGCCACTGTCTGTGTGATATTTTACTGTTCTGACATTTAATTCTATTAATTTTATTTCAGAGAGACACAGTGGTGTAGTGGTTAGCAATGCCACCTCACAGTTCAGTAGTTATATCTCGCAGACACTTCCTGAGCTCTCAGGGGCATTTAAAAGACAGCTGCACCATTATAATCCAGTTGTCCAATAAACCAGTTGTTTTTTTATTTTTTGTAATCAATTTTATTCAACAAAGTTGAAAATAAGTCAATATTTCAAAATGTGTAACAGTTAACATGTTAGAAAGACCCTTACCCCTAGTCCCATGCCATGCCACCAGGATCTGTGGCTGCCCCAACAGACACCACCATTACACAGTAGCCAGGGAGCTCCTGCATCATGAGTTCCTGCACATAAAAGATTTACCTGTGGACGCAGCCAGTTTCCATGCTCCATTAATCTGTGATGCAGACAACTAAGGGAAGATCAAGATGTAAAAGGATGACAACCAGTTCTTCAGTGAGATTAGATTAGATGAATTCATTTCTTATTCCCTTGCTTTAATGTATTTTGCTGAGTTTGGTGAAGTTCTCAAACATTTCTGCGATTTTGTCAAACTCGAGGCAAAGCATATTCAGCAGGATTTGCTCATCACCGTGATTGGAAGCCAGGCTCAGACTGTGAACTGAGAAATGGATTTACTAAAATATTATTTTATCTTGTTATAGAACCCAAATAATCTGAATTACTTATTTCATTAAACTTTATTTATATTATTAAAAATGAGTCACTGTTACTAAAGTTAGGTGACTTGTAGGATTCAAGTAAGTAAAACAGTCATAGCTAAGAACTGCATTGTGCCCAGTGTCGCAAGAATAGGCTACAGTGTTCCTGCAACTCTGAATTCATGTAAGCAGTTATAAAAATAGACAGATAAATGGATTTGAATTTTTTTAAAATTTTTTGAAACTGAATTAATAGATTCAAGAAATGGAAGAATGAATTGACAGATTGTATAATTTTTATATCTTAATTAGTAGCAATAAAATCTAAAAAATAAATTTAACTTATTGTAACATGTGCCTTTTATTTCATAGTATAGTGATAGATATGCACTTTGATTATTTTAAATTCAGACCTTTGAGAACTGTAAAGTATTGGGGAATTTGCCCGGTTGGATGAAGGGTACACCCTTAAGATTTTCTCACTTTGCTAACATCCATCAGTTAAATGGTATTAAAAGAACTGCAACAATTTAATACCCACTGTTAAACTAGACAGAACAATATATTTAATTAAAAATAAAGAACTTTATTTACCTAGCCAGGAGTAAAATGAGTCTGTTAACAAGAAATGACAGGGCTTCCATGCATTTGATTCACGAAGGTGGGGGGAATGGGGGTTGGCAGCAGATGACAGTAGACACAGAGTAAAGTCTGATTATCCTGAAGACACTGTCAGCCAGGATTGATTTCCACTTTCCCGATTTATGTAAGCGTTCCTGTAATACAGCTGACCCCGAATCACGTTACCTTGTCATTTTGCAACACAGATCAAAGAGAAGACGAGCTGGAAATAGCTGGGCTCTGACCTTGAACTTGCCTGAGAAGTGAGAAATGACACTATTTTGTAGGTTTATCTCTGAACAAAAAACACATATTATGTTCTTTATGAAAGCAGAGGGTCATGCAAAAATTCAACAATTCTGTTTCAGATAATAAAAAAAACTAATGGCATGATTTAGTTTTCCACCGATTATGGCAAATGTTTTTAGAAGTTGAAACATACATATGTAGTTTTTGTATTCGGACAGCAAAGAGTTAAATTTCTCATAAGCATACAATTTGTTAAGGTTTAATTTCAGTTTAGCCACTGTCATTTTTTCACCTGGCTGTTGAGTGCCCTTTCTGCCATTTATACATTTCTAATTATGAAATGATTTCCTAGTACGGTGGCTGTGGGATTAATTAAAAGTCACAATGTTAAAGTTTTTAGGTTGTGTGACACTTTTTTGGTGGAAAATAATATGAATTGTTGCTAAGCTGAAAATGTTTAGGCTCTAAACATAACAAATGAAGTCTATCTATCTATCTATCTATCTATCTATCTATCTATCTATCTATCTATCTATCTATCTATCTATCTATCTATCTATCTATCTATCTATCTATCTATCTATCTATCTGCTCAGTTTCATGTTTGAATTACTGTACCTTAACTAAAGACTATGTTCTTTATGTGATAATAAATAATAACATAAATTGCGCAATGTTTGCATATTAGTCCTTTTATAGGCTATATTCAATGGTTTCTTCCTATTCCTATAAAAGGTTTGAACAAACTGATTCAGATTGGGTTCTTTGCTTTTATCTTTGTGGCTTGGCTGTCATAACACAGGAACTGTAAAGCCTCAAGCAAGATTAACGTGTGCATCTCTCTGCACCAAGTGTAATGCAGAAGCCAACCTTGTCAAAGGAAATAATTTACCTCGACAATTCCATATTAGCTATGTTGGCATTCACAGGTGCACAGTTTAGGCAGTTTTATGCTAAGACACCAATCTGTGAGGTGAATCAGAAAATTGAAAGTAATAGCCAAAGGCATGTAGATAACTGACTCCATTGCAGTGCATAGTGGAGCTCCAATGACGTATTGTACTTTGGTGTTAAATAGAATATTCAGTAAATATCTTATCTTCCCTATGTTAACATCTTTAATGCATTTTGTTTTACTGTTTTATGCATGAATAATACTGTTGACTGTAAGTACTTCTGTATAAGTTTACATTAAGATAGTTTAAATATTAACAAAATGTTAGTTCCAGGCAAATCTGTTTAAAGTAGGTTGAGGACAAAGCACAGAAGCAAAGAGTTATGCAAACATCAATTATTACAAATATATATACTCAGCAAAAAAAGAAACGTCCTCTGACTTTCAACTGTTTTTACTTTCAGTAAACTTAATGTGTAAATATTTGTATGAACACTAAAAGAGTCAAAACCATAAGACATAAACTAAAAATGTTTCACAATGTGTCCCTGAATGAAGGGAGGCTCAAAATCAAAAGTACCAGTCAGTATCTGGTGTGGCCACCAGCTGCTTGAAGTACTGCAGTGCATCTCCTCCTCATGGACTGGACCAGATTTGTCAGTTCTTGCTGTGAGATGTTACCCCACTCTTCCACCAAGGCACCTGCAAGTTCCTGGACATTTCTGGGGGGAATGGCCCTAGCCCTCACCCTGCGATCCAACAGGTCCCAGACGTGCTCAATGGGATTGAGATACGGGCTCTACCACTGCGAGGATGATCAGCTGTCCTTCGTGTCTCCCTGTGGCGCTGTCTTAGGCGTCTCACAGTGCGGACATGGCAATTTATTGCCCTAGCCACATCAGCAGTCCTCATGCCTCCCTGCAGCATGCCTAATGCACGTTCACGCAGATGAGCAGGGACCCTGGGCATCTTTCTTTGGGTGTTTTTCACAGTCGGTAGACAAGTCTCTTTAGTGTCCTGCGTTTTTAGAACTGTGACCTTAAATGCCTACTTTCTGTAAGCTGTTAAGGTCTTAACGACCATTCCACAGGTGCATGTTAAGTAATTGATTATGGTTAATTGAACATGCATGTAAAAAACATTGTTTAAACCTTTACAATGAAGATCTGTAAAGTTGTTTGGATTTTTAAAACATTATTGTTGAAATACACAGTCCTGAAAAAGGAGTATACATTGCTGAGTATACATTGTTATGTCTCTGTTCACCACAATCTAAAGTAAGTAACACTAAATAATGCCAGAAATTAACTTTCATAAACCTACTAAATTAGGCTCAAAACTAACAAATTGCCATTGAGTACAGCCATGGATGGCATGCAAGTCTATTAAAAGTCACACACACACACAGAGTTATTTTAGAACTGATAGTTAACCTGACATGGATATCATGACTTGGTGAAAGGAAAAGTAGAATACATGAAGAAAAATATATGCAGATATTGGGAGAAACATGCCCACTCTCAGGATTTTTTCAAGGAAAAAAGAGATTAAGAGGAGACATGACTTAAGTGTTTAAAAATATGAAGGAAATTACTATAGTGGATCAAGACTGTTATTTTAAAATGAGTTCATCAAGAACACAGTTGGAAATGCGTTAAGGTTAAAATTCCCACAAACATTAGGAAGTTTTTTTCACACAAAGAGCCATATACACATGGAATAAACTACTAGGTAGTGTGGTAGATGGTAAGGCTTTAGGGACTTTCAAAACTAGATTTGATGTTATTTTAAAAGAATATAGTGCATAGGACAAACAAACTTTGTTGGGCTTAATAGCCTGTACTCATTTACATAATGTTATAATTTGTCCCCAAGACTCTGTGGCTCTTAGGCCTGGTTTATACTTCGCGTGACGAGACACATGCTTCAGCGGACGCTACTGCTATGCAAGCATTGTATTGTTCATACTGTACTTGTGCGGGTACTCATCTGGAAGAATCCAGCAGGTGGCGGTGCGAGATATTATCACAGTGAGAACAGGTTTGGTTTCGCTGTGTTGTGAATTGCCTGTAACACCCATTAAATTCCGATGACACCTTGCCGCGTATCTCTGAAAAGGATGTTTAATGCTTAAATCAATCAATCCAGGGATGTTTCCATTCCAGCTAGCATTGGGCACAAGGCAGAAACAATCCCTGGATGGGTCATCAGCTCATTGCAAGGTGAACACAAGCACTCACATAGACTAGAGTCATTTTAATGTCACCAAATCTGCATAACTTTGGAAGGAAACAGGAACACACTGTGGAAACCTATCAGGAAAACATGTAAACTCCAGGCAGGGAATACCAGCGACATGTCACCCCCATGTGTGTAATTATTAACAGTATTCATTGTTTAAACGAAATTAATGATTTATCTGTAAAATGTAACATATATACTTTAATACATTTCAGCGTGAAAGTGATATCACGTATGAATCTAAGGATTCTAAATGTACAACGAGTTGGAATATCATCATTTAATATATTCTGTGTGGTGATCTATTGCTGTTTGCCGCTGCTATCAGGTCAGGAGGAATCCTCAGAAGCACGTAGCGATTAACAACTGGGATGACATTTATGACGGTCTGCTTTAATGATAAAGTAAACTTAAGAGTTTAAAGTGGAAATTTCGAGATTAAAGCCAAAATTTCCACTTTAATCACAAAATACAACTTTTCATCATGTTCTTATTTTTTTTTTACGTGGCTCAAATACAGCACTGTACATTATGTTGCTGTTGTGAAATTGCAAAACAAAAAGATGGCACAGAATCTGTTATGTGAGACCTTTAAAGTGTATCGTGTCATTACGATCAGGAATATGCAACACTTGAATATAAAAGTACCATGAATGTATTTGTATGTTGGCATTTTGCTTCACCACATTGAACAATTCATCAAACATCGTAGCAGGCACATCAATCCCGTAGGATCCTCAAAGCAGCTTTCTGTCACATGTAGATATTAAACAGTGACTCTGAAGTCACATTCCAACTTTTAATCACACTGTGCCCCCTGACTTTTTGCTGGTACTGCAACTCGCGCACACGTCACGTTAATTTCTGAGGACCTGCTCAGAGAACGCATCAAATGAACGCCGGGAACACATGGCAGCCATGATGCATGCACATACACGTACTGCGAGTGAAGTATAAATGAGCCCATAGGGATCAATGCTGTTCACTTATCCACTGATGGCAAGCATTTCAAAACAATATTTAGAAGGGCTTTAGTTTAGCCACTACAGTACCAATAACACATCTATTAGTTGCATACTAGGGCGGCACGGTGGCTCAGTGGTAGCGCTGCTGCCTCGCAGTTAGGAGACCGGGTTCTCTTCCGGGGCCTCCCTCGTGGAGTTGCATGTTCTCCCGTGTCTGCGTGGGTTTCCTCTGGGCGCTCCGGTTTCCTCCCACGATCCAAAGACATGCAGGTTAGGTGGATTGGTGATTCTAAATTGGCCCTAGTGTGTGCTTGGTGTGTTTGTGTGTGTCCTGCGGTGGGTTGGCACCCTGCCCAGGATTGGTTCCTGCCTTGTGCCCTGTGTTGGCTGGGATTGGCTCCAGCAGACCCCCGTGACCCTATTCGGATTCGGCGGGTTGGACAATGGATGGATAGTTGCATACTGTTATGTTGTAAGACCTTAAAGCAGCAAAGCAATCTCCAACCGTTGGTATCAGGTTTCTTTTGGTCAAATGCTGTCTTTGGTTTTTGCCAAGCACACCTTCTGGTGCTGTTGCCAATTGCTCTATATTTGCCTTGTCTGTCTAGAGCACATTGTTTTAGAAGTCCTGCCTTAATGTTCTTTCTAGACATTAAAGTTTTTCTCCTGGCACACTTCCCTCATACTGTAGATCTTATTTATCCCGTCTCTTGCTAAAGGCATTTTGACATCAACAGTAGCAAGTGATACCTGTAGGTCCCATGGTGAAATTTTGGTGTTCTAAGGAACTTCCTTCAGTATCTTGTGCTCTCCTCTCAGGCTGAACTTGCTGGAGTGGAAAATCCTTTCTTCTTGTTGATGATCCTCCAGACAGTAGAAGGGTTGATTTTCAGTTGTTTGGAGATCTTTTTAAATATCTTCCTGGACTAATAGATATCTATAGCCTTTCTGCCCTTAGTGAGCTCTTTTGATCTAGGCATGGTGATAGCACACACTTTAACAACAAAGGACCAAACCAAATTAAATGCTGAGGATTAAATAATATGGGGTCCTCCAAGATCCTCTGTTCTAATCGTTTGTACCTGATTGTAATTTTTGGTATTTGAGTTAGAAATAAATGTAGGGATGTACTTACTTTTTCCACATGTAAATTTGCATTTATATGTATTGTAAGAAGAATGACCATCAGACATTACAAAGGTTTGGGGCAGCCATCCGTATAATTTTTCCCGGCTGCAAAACAGTTGCAAAAACATTGACATGTTCACACAATCGAGTCCCAAAACAGAACTGCCTTATTATCCACAAAATGGCAGCTTTAAAGGCCAGTAGGGGAAGTAATGTCATCGGGACCGGAAGTGATGTCGGTGGCTATCTCAGAGCCGAGCGGGATTTCCCTAGAATGGGTTGTAAAAGATAGAGAGGGAGAATTAGTGCACTTCGCCACCCCCTGGTCCGGCATGGAATTACATGTACTAAAAGCCTTTAGTTGTCTCCTAAACATTCGTGTGTGACAGTATTTAATATTATTCAAAGGACTACAAAATGTAAATGTGACATTATCGTTGTTATATTATATCAACTTAATCTATAGATACTGCTTAAGTGAAGATCAATTCTTGATATTTTCAAATATGTTAAAAACTCAATAGGTGTACTTACATTTTTCACATGCCTTGTATTGAAGGAAGCAATACAGAGAAACATTATGCCACACTTAAGCAACTCAGACCATTCTAAAGTGGTTATTTTATATTTTATATTAATATATGTATGTAATCTAAAATGCAGAGCATATGTTGAAGATGAAGATTCTGTTTTTGATATATTGTATGTTATATTGTATTCAGAGAACACACTAACATTTTGTTGTACATCTGTGCTATGACAGTAAAATGCATTCAATTCTATTCTTTTAGTTTGCCACAATTTACACAGATAAATGTTCACTTTATTGATGCTTTGTAAAAGTTATTAAATGTTGTAGGCAGTGCCTAACTGAAGTGTTATACAATATTTCACTGCATTTTAAGGTAGCTAACCCTCTTTCTGTGACAATCACCATATTAATTCATCACATCTTTTTAGACTGCAATGCGTGGCACACTTTTTTACAAGAGGTGGATAGTGCAGCATAGCAGTTAAGGCACTGGATTTTAAAACCACAAATTTCTGGTTCAGGTCACATGTTTTCTTACTGTGTAGCTAACTATATGACACTTTTTATAACTCTGAAATGAATTTAAACAGTTGTGATGTACCCTGTGCAAGTTGCCTTGATTAAATGAGTCAGCTGAAAGTTTTAACATTTTTATTTTTTTTAGACATGTACTTTTTGGTTTATGTATCACGCTGTATTCAGCTATGTATATCAAAGTAATTTTCTAACCACCTTGACCATTTCAGGTTCACAGGAAGCCAGTGTCTAATGCAGCTGCACTAGGTGTAAGCCAAGAACAATTTAGGCTTCGGTCCTTTGAACAAAACATTTAGAATCCCACTCTGGGCTAATTTAGAGTTTCTAGTTAACCTAATGTGAAAATCTTCAAATGTCTAGTAAAAGTTGTTGAAACAAACTCAGTACTACACTCATTCTGCTGCTGACATCAATCACACCTCCATTCGTTTCAGGTGTGAACTAACTCTAGTTGGAACTCTGGGTCATCACACACAATATAAACACTCACCATCATTCTCATCAGGTCATTTTAGGGTAAGAAATTTACTTAACACTGATGTTTTTAAGATGGCAGGTAAAAGCTGGAGTATGGGGACAAGCGCAATGCCAACATATGGTGTTTTATTTTGGAAGGTTCCAAAGTTCCTATTCTCACGTTTTGACTCTCTGTTACATAGACCACAACATACTGCTCCAAATCCCCATTATGGCCCTTGTAAGTTTACACTCACCAACCTGTCATGAAGGCACATTAATCATATGTTACATTATATATCAATTTAAAATTCCTAAATGTGCCCAAAACAGAAACAAAGTAAAATGAATGTAACAAAAATACCAGTACAACTGAGTAACAGTTTGTGTTGCTAGCGGTCTAGGCATCCATTTGCTTAGATTACCATTTGAATCTTCACCTTAGTAAGCTAATTGGTCTCTGATTTGGCATGTTCAGGCTTCTGTTTGACCAGTCCTGTGTAGGCACAACTTGTGTCCTTGAAACGTCTACCAGCTAAGGTTTTCACGATAGCCCTTGCACTAGGACAAATTCTTTTTTTCCTTGTATATTTACAGCTCTGATGTAGAGTTTGTTAGATCTTCGTATATACTGGTTCAGATCTGGTATTCTCTAAGTAGAACAGGTTTTTTTTTGCTACTAGAAAACTGTTTTTTTCTTTCAAATATCCTGTTCAAATTCATCTTTTATAGACATTATTCAGACAATTATCATAAAATGTTACATGTTAGAAATACACAACAACAAACTGAAACAATAATAACAAAGCAAGTTTCAGGAAACAAATGCAGTTTGTGCAGACCTTAACTCTAGTCCATTTTTATTCATTTCTGAGTGCACTTTTTATTCTCCATTACATGGGGTATCATGTAACTATATTCAGAAAGCTGCTGAATCAAACCCAGCTTCCTTGTAGCAGCACTAACAACTGTACTGCCAAAAAATCTATAATATAGTATGCCAAATTACCAATTGTGCTTATGCATTATATTCTTTATTCCTTGAAATATACTGTTTTTTTAATCAAGACTTACTTACCATGTATTCAGATGAGATTAGAGTGTTACACTTCTTCATCTGTAAAACAAATTCTAGATTTGGGATTTTTCTTTTATTTACATGTTGGAAATTTAAGGCTGCGGTGGGCTGGCGCCCTGTCCAGGGTTTGTTCCTGCCTTGCGCCCTGTGTTGGCTGGGATTGGCTCCAGGAGACCCCCGTGACCCTGTGTTAGGATATAGCTGGTTGGATAATGGATGGATGGGATAATGAATGGATGGAAATTTCAGGTTTGGGCAAAATGTTTTAAACGCTAGCTTGAAAAAAGAACATATTTGCTCAACAAAAAAAGTCAGAGAATTTTGAAGTGGTGAAGAAGTGAATATAAAAATGTTTTCATTTGAATCATGGAAAGGGCTGTTTGCAATATGACATGTTCAGGGAGATATTAGTCCTATTCAGCATGATGCTAAATTGTTAGGATTGACATTAAGGAGGTGACAGAGCTAAATTGTACTAATTTGCATACACAGAGCTGTTTGCATCTCAACTTTATTTAAGTTGAGTACAATACATTTAAATTAGGGAATGGATCCTCAGTCCTCAAGGTTCAACAAGTCTGTTTAGCCTCTGTTTAGTGTTTAAATGTTTGCATTTAATCCTTAATTATCCAGTCATACATCATCTTATCCATTTCTGAATCTTCATATTCAAATAAAAGTTAATCGGGTCTCACATCAAATACCCAAAGTCTGAGATCAGCTCTGGGTGGGTACCAGTTCATCACATTGTAAATCTACACACTGTAAGTCAATTTAAGTTCTTACAGACAGTGAGGTGAGATGTGTAAATTACTCAGTCTTTAAGCCAGAATAAAGTGGGCTCAATCCCCACTTCTGTCTCCCCACGTGATACTAAAATAGTCACATTACCAATCTTTATTTTTTGTTTGTTATAAGTAAGTAAACAGCAATCATCTATCATTATCTTATAAATCGCCTTGTTTAAATATACATTAACTAGATCAATAATAATAAGATTCACCAGCCAACCAAACCTGCATGCCTTTGAATATAATAGAAAATTAGAATATTATGAGAGATCCCAGATTGTGACCTAAGTGGCGATCAAACAAGCGTCCATTGAGCCATATAGCCTCTGTGATAACGAGTGTAATATCCTGGCACCATTCATTACTTTTCTTTTGCATCTTGTTGTATCTTTTACAATTCAATTAAAACAACCAATCTTTATTTTACATAGTGCCTTCATATAGCAAACACCACCCAAAGGCAATCTACGAGTACAGATTCACAGAACAACCATCTTTATGTTCTTTTTACAGCTAGAGCACAGGATCCATGAGTATCTTTCTCAGAGTCACACAGTAGGTTGTAGGAAATAATTGAACTAGAAACGTTCTGGCTTCTTCTGGTTCAGGTTCATAGCCACCATCAAACAATATTTCCATTAAATGATCATTTAGTTTTTAATTATTTTTGGGGAATTTTAGTTACAACTTTTCAGTCTGTATACTTTATAAATGGTCATGGATTTGAACTTATTAGTATGCCGACCTAAACTTTTTACAATTACGAGACTCACAGTTGGAGATCATGCAGTAATAGATTGGCAAACTTTTTCAGAATTCTCCTCCCAAAATGAAAGAAAATGGGAAACTATAAAAGAATAATAATAATAATAATAATAATATTTAACAAAATGAAATATGGTTAATTTTTAAATATATTCTCCCAGCTTTATTTCTGTGTTGAATTACTTTTTTATTTATCCGATAGTCTCTTTTGACTTGCACAGGATAATTAAATAATATTTAGTTATTTCACCAGCAATTGTTCTAGCTGTGTTACATGTTGCTATGTTAGCAAACTTTTTTTTGTTTAAATATATATTATCCACTATTAGTCTTCAGGTGGTGGAGGATGAGATTTTATCCAGGATTTTGCTAGATTGAGATCCAATTATTCCTTTCATTACTTCTCTCAATTGAGAGTCCCTGCTGCTAAAAATCATCCCCATAATGTGATACCTCAAAGTGGGAGTGTTCTTTGTTGGCTGCTGTGCGGTAATCGATTTTTTCAAATATACCATTTAATGTTCAGGCCAAAATGTTCGTTTTTGTATCAATAAACTGTTTTTATATGATCTGTATGATCTCTAGCTCTTTAAGATTATTTTGAAGTAAAAATTACCTATGTGCGTATAGAGTAATCCAACCATACACCTTACAATAAATATTCTGTTGTATCTACTTATTAATTACATTGTTTTCACAAATCTGTCTGTCTGTACCTTTGGGCACAAGTTTTAAACTTGCTCTTGATGATGTGGCAGTCCATCACGTGGTACTCTCATGCACACATCTAAATTGGACCAATCATGTTGCTAGTTTGCGTCTTTTGGGATATGGGAATTATACCAGAATTCCCCAAGAGAAAAAGACATGGGGAGAGCTGCAACCTCCTCAAAGACAACAACTGAGATCGTTGAGCCTTGAACCCATGACACGAGAATTCTGAGAGAGCAGAGCTATGCAGAAGTCTTTTCACCCATTCGTCATTTGCTTTTCATTTCATGATACCATAGACCATAAAAGACATCTCTAAATTGCTCTGTTGTGTATTAAACACAGATGCACTCATAGAAACATGTAATTCATATATTTTAAGTCACAGGAGCTACAATATGTTGCAAAATTAGACATTTACAAAATTACCTAGGCAATCAATATGCCTTTAATGTATATATTGAAGTACAAGTCAAAAATTTTTAAACAATTCCAAGATGAAACCCTAAGAGGTGAGGCACATAAGAGTTGCCAGCATTGTTCAGTTATTTTCCCCTCAAGCCACAATACCAGTTATGGCCACATAATGTCAGTAAAAGACCATAAAACAAGCTTGCCACTTAATATCATTAGACTTTAGGGACCACTGCTTCTTAAGCTATTACTGGCACAGCAAACTCTTTCCATCTCCTTTTTTATTTATTATACTCTAGAAAAAGGAAGATATCAGTTGTTTGCTCTCTATTACATTAATACTGTAGATGTATGGTAAAAATCAATTGACAAAAAAACCTTACCATATTACAGAAATCATTAAGGCATTCATGATAAAAAAAAAGAAAGTACGTTTTAGTGTCATCATCAATCAGTACCACTTATGCCCACTATCGGTGTTGATAATAGCCTGACATTTTGTTCCCGCAGTACGATGCCCAATTTGAGCAATGTGTTTGAAAATGGCAACCTACCTTTTCTCATCATATGGTCATCAGCTGTGTTAGTCAAAAAGGAAGAAAATAAGCATTACTCAGAGTGCTTAGGGTAAACTTTAGGAGACCATGCAATGCTATTCTAGGAGAAGGCCAATACATTCCTTAATTAGAATGATCACATGAGTCCCATTCATCTTATGACAGTAATGCTGACCTGGCATGGTTGCCATGAACATGAACAAGGTTACTTCTACAGATATAGATAATAGTTCATGAAATTCTAGTTTGCAGGATAATGATGTCTGCTGGCTAGTGGGTTAAGCACACTCACAACGTGATGTAAATGTGATTATTTTCTATTTTCATATTTGTCAGTCTATGCTGTTTTGTCACCATGCATTTTTAAATAGTAGCTGATCTGTTGTGCACAGTATTTTTGCCACTTCTTAATGAAAATAAGTGCTACATACAGTATATGATCCAGAAGCCATTTTATTTACTTAACATAATCCAAGATTCAGAAGTGGACATGAATTTATTTTCAGGTTCAGGATCAGAGTCAAACATCTTGTAGTTTGTTCTGAAAACCCAAAATCAACACAATGACAATATGAACCTTTTTTCATTATATATGATAAAAGAAGCTTTGCCTGCTTAACACTCTATAGTAGCACAAATTGAGCCTTAGAAATAAATTCAGTTTGTTATACTTTGAAACCATGAATTGAACAATTTTATGGTTTTACAAATAAGCCCTTTTGTAGCTGGCAATATTTCCTTTGGTAAAAATAACATTTTAATAAGACCATTTACATTCAAAGTTTTTGGTTTGAATCTTGATCTGGGCACTGCCTATGTACAACTTGCGTATTCTTCTGACATACTCTACCAGGTATCCCTTTTTTGTCATCACATCCTGTAAATGTGCAGGCTGAGTTAAATTTAAGCTGAAATGGCCCCATGTGAGTGTGGGTGTGTGCACGACTTTGCACTCTGATGGTTTGGTGCCCCATCAGAATTAGTTTCCTGTTTTGTTTCCATTTCACTACGACAGACATGAGATCCTCAGTGTCACTGAACTGGGCAGGTGGTTTAGCGAAAAGATGGAAGTTCTTAAACCAGACTCTGTACACTCTAAGTACATATACTGTAGAGATGTACAGTAATCATAAATTAACATTTAAATTATCTTTTAATTAAACTACTGTTTGTTTTAAGTTGTCTTCAAAAAATTGTGATTTTTACTTTATAAGGTTAAAATAAAAATGCTTCTCATTTTTGTTGATAGTCTACATTTGTTAGCACATAATAAATAAAAAAAAAACTTGTAAAAATGTAGTGTAATATCTCAGGTGACCAGATTTGATTTTTTGTGTTGTCATCCAAGATGTTTTCACTACAAACAAAAGTGGACATATGGCTCTAAGATCTGATGTATCCCATAGCATCATACTCTTCCAAAAAATATGTATCTTTATCTATGCCAAATTTAAAAGTTTTGCAATATAATTTACTTTTGATTCAAAGAATTAGTAAATTTAGCTTGAAAAACTTTAGCACTGTTAATTTATATTTCAGAGAAAAAATGACTAGTTGAAAATGTGCACTGATATGATTAGATTGAGTACTGCCGTAATGAGTGATGGTCTTTTAACAGCTCTCAGTAGTGTCTGTGTTGTTTGTATAATAACCCATGTCCATTTTTGTCCAGATTCTTTGATTTTTATCCCACAGGTCAAAAACATGCATCTTAAGTTGACTGGTGCCTCTAAGACCCAGTGTGGCTGTGAATGTGAGTTTGTCCTGTTGTGGACTGACACCTTACTTTGGATTGGTTTCTGTCATGCTACTGGAAAAGACCACAATGCTCTGTGTCCCTAAATTTGTTTGGCTAGGTTTGAAAATGGAATGAACAGACACAACTTAAAATATAGTTTTTCTGAATTTTATGAGCATAACTTGATTAAGCTCATTAGGAAATAAGTGGATGCATCATATGAGTGGCACAGCTAAAGTACTTCAGAGAAAAGTATGGTAAGTAAAGTGCTGTGACAAAAGCCTGTAACAACAAATCAGTATAACTAGTGAGTTGCTTTTTCTATCTCACATAGCTGCCATGAGGAAAGTCCGTGAACTTAATTTAGTGAACAATTACAAGTTTTACTTGCAAGTTCACAATTTTATCAACATTAGGTTTTGTGCTTGGTGATGTAATGCCCACTGTTTTTGAAGACCTTGTGGTTACAGAGTTAGACATGTCCAAGCCAAGTGTGATGGATGGCCGGGGATTGTGCCCTACCGAGAGACCTGGAGGAGCAGGGGACCAGGAGACGGGCAATTTATGCCCCGGGACATGAGAGGGCAGCCCCCTGGGTTGCATCGGGGCTACGGGCTTGGGGCTTAGAAGCTTCAACCTGTTGTGGTCCGAGGCCACCACAAGGAGACGCCTGGACAGCTCAGGAAACAAGATCTGCAGCTGCCTGAAGAGGAGCTGGATTCACGAGCAGCGCTTCCGCCACACCCGGAAATGCTGCCGGAGGCTAATCGGGAAGCGCCTGGAGCACTTCCGGGTGCACTATAAAAGGGGCCGCCTTCACTCCATTCAAGGAGCTGGAATCGGGTGGAAGAGGATGGAGCTTGCGGGAGAGGAGTGGAGGCAACAAAAGAAAAGAAAGAAGAAAATATCGGACTGAGCATAATTGAGGGTTGTGTGTTGTGTTGAAAAGAACCGAAAGTAAATAGTGTGCTTTTTGGACATTGTGTGTCTCAGTGTCTGTCTGTAGCCGGGCTGGTCTTCTACATAACATATGTCCAGCTTAATCCCCACCTAGCAAAATTCTACTTTGTGAGTCTTATTTATTACAATTGAATTTATATGTATATGTATGCTGTATAGGGTGGCACAGTGGCGCAGTGGGTAGCACTGCTGCTTCACAGTTAGGAGACTTGGGTTCGCTTACCAGGTCCTCCCTGAATGGAGTTTGCATGTTCTCCCCGTGTCTGCGTGGGTTTCCTCCCACAGTCCAAAGACATAAGGGTTAGGTGCACTGGCGATCCTAAATTGTGCTTGGTGTGTGGGTGTGTGTGTGTGTGCCCTGCGGTGGGCTGGCACCCTGCCTGGGGTTTGTTTCCTGCCTTGCGCCCTGTGTTGGCTTGGATTGGCTCCAGCAGACCTCGTGACCCTGTAGTTAGGATATAGTGGGTTGGATAATGGATGGATGGATGTATGCTGTATATATAATGGAAAATTATTTCCAAGGGAGGGTTTACATTAAGTTAAATATTTATACATTAGTGGGCACTTGTCGGTGCTTGCATTTTTCCTGACCAGATTTGACATCATGTGCTTTTGTCGATGCACTGTTGTTGGTGTGCCATTTAGAAGTTGTGTAAATTTTAAGTTTTATTCATATACTACATACTTTTACACAATGTTGTAGAAAGGATTCCAGCTCTTCACAACTCTGAAACAAAATAATTAGGTCCAGTATATTGAAGGTTAGAGTATTGTATTAGCAGTGATGCATATTCCTGAAAAGGAGTCTGCAGAGTTGGTCATGGAGAATCATAGTAGCTGCAGGTTTTTATTCCAACCTTATTGGCTAATTAAAAACCAAACCTTGCTAATTAAACTTGTTAGTATCATGGGTGGCACAGTAGTAGCACTGCTGCCTTGCAGTAAGGAGAGTGGGACTTGCATCCTGGGTATTACTTGTGTGGAGTTCTCATGTTTTCTGCATGCTAAAGTAGCTATAACATGTGTGAGTGTGTGTTTGTGTGTTCACCCTACGATGGGCTGGTACCCTGTCCAGCTGTTGTCCCTGCCTTGTGCCTTACTATCGCTGTGATAGGCTCCATCTGTACTATGACCCTGCTCTGAATAAGCAGGTAAAGAAGATGGATAGATAGTGTTTTCATTTTGATATGTCAGGTCATCACTTGTATTGTTTCTTTTTCTTTCCAAGGATATCACCCAATTTGATTTGTAACCTCAAGTGGATTAGTAATTCTCATTCCTTCACTTTTTTTTCTTTGAAACATTTTACACACAGGTATAAGTGGATAAAAGTTAAATGGAAAACTGCTAGGGATGGGATATTTGCAACTGTGTTTCGAATTTTGTATCACTTTAATGAAACACACTGTGTTGAAAAATTGTATCAAAGATTATACTGAAGCTTCATTACCACGTGACTGATGATGTCTGAAGTTTTGAACATTACTGAAGCACCGGGAGCAGTCTGATTGCTTCAAAGCTTTGCACTGTTCCTTATGCTATAAAAGGAGATGTGAAATATGGAACCCAGAAGTACTTATCTTGTTATTCAACAATTAATTAAATACCATGGTATACTATTCTTCTGTCCTGGAACCTATAATGTGACAGTAATACTGTAGGCAACAGTAGGCCCATTCTCTAAACCCTCATTTATGTGTGCGGTTCCACAATCATATTCCCTAAACCATGTTATGATTCTCTTTGCTCCTTAGTGCAATTATTCCCCATACGCTGATGGAAAAATGTTCATCTTTCACATTGCCTCACAGCAAAAGTCCCATCATGTGCAAAAGCTGTAAGATAATTATGAATCAGTGGTGGCTTATAATGTATTGTAGGGTTGTGCCAGTGTTCACTGGCTCTGAATACCAGTGGAGTCTCATTGTTTACGTTGCTGTTGCAGTGACGCTGACAAACTACGTCAGCATTTGGGGAAGCCACTACTAATAACATCCCATAATATATGTAAGCAGGTTCAGTGCCAACTGCAAGTAAGCCTAGAAAAACGGCAAGCCTGCCCAGAGTTGCATAGGAATTAGTGCAATCTTTCTAAGGACAGTGAGCCACCTAAAAGAGAGATCTAAAGAGCAAGAATCCATTGGCACACAACACAGGTCAGCACGGTTGCAGTGATACAATATTCATAATGACTGCTTTTAATGGCAACAAATTACATTTATAGGACAACACATGTAGACATTATTTCATAGTGGATAATTGTCACCTGTACAAACATGTACATTTATTGCAGCATTTTAATGACAACATGATTACCATATGAGCAAAATGAACACACAGATTGGTTAAACTGAAGCCATGTAATCAGTAAATGCTTGTGTGTGTGCTTCCTCGGCTGGCTATGTCAAGCTCATGGCTGCTATGATTTCTGTAAACCGCAAGATGTCACTATTTTTGATGCTTCAGCCTCAAAAACTTTATGGGCTTCAAATGCTTCATTCACCCATCACTAAGAAATGCTGGTTCCTTTTTCATTTGCATTTGCATCTTATTGCTAAAAAGAAGCAATTAAAAGCAGTAAATGTAGTTGATTATGACTAAAATAAGCAGTTAAGGCTGGTGAATATAAGTGGCGGAAAATGCAGCATAAAAATGGCGCTTGAGCAATAAGTGCTAGACTTCTCATTAAGAGACTGGGTTGGAACAAAAACCTGCAGCCATTACTCTTCTCCAGGACTAACTTTGTAGATCCCTGCTCTAGAACACTGATGTCAAATTCAGATCCAGAACAGACACAGTGGCTGCAAACATTTGTTTAACCACTTTCTCAAACAGTAGTCATTACTACTGCTAATTGAACCTTCTTCTTCTGCTTTAATTTGAATTGACTTGATTTTTATGATTCAGAAATCATTCCACCACCCAATCAATAATGAGATGCAAAACAAGCTGACAGATGACAAGCTTACTTGATTCCATTTGCACCTATGTGCCCATCATACAGTATCTGTTGTATTTCAAAAGAAAAATGTGACCATCTGAGAAATACTGATCTTCTTTGCTCTGCAAAACATTCTGATAGTTCTCCTGGAAAAAATAAAGAAAGCAAACAGATTAGGAAATAGCTGGTGTAGGAGAATGAGAACACAAACAAGTCATAGATTTAAAAAGCAGGTTTCATTGACAATACGAAAAGGATTCTAATAAAGACATTGGTTGGAGAAGAAACCTACATGGCCCTGTGTGAAAAAGTAATTGCCCCCTGAACCTAATAACTGGTTGGGCCACCCTTAGCAGCAATAACTGCAATCAAGCGTTTGCGATAACTTGCAATGAGTCTTTTACAGCTCTCTGGAGGAATTTTGGCCCATTCATCTTTGCAGAATTGTTGTAATTCAGCTTTATTTGAGGGTTTTCAAGCATGAACCGCTTTTTTAAGGTCATGCCATAGCATCTCAATTGGATTCAGGTCAGGACTTTTTTTTTTCATTTTGTTTTTCTTCAGCCATTCAGAGGTGGATTTGCTGGTGTGTTTTGGGTCATTGTCCTGTTGCAGCACCCAAGATCGCTTCAGCTTGAGTTGACGAACAGATGGCCGGACATTCTCCTTCAGGATTTTTTGGTAGACAGTAGAATTCATGGTTCCATCTATCACAGCAAGCCTTCCAGGTCCTGAAGCAGCAAAACAACCCCAGACCATCACACTACCACCACCATATTTTACTGTTGGTATGATGTTCTTTTTCTGAAATGCTGTGTTCCTTTTACTCCAGATGTAACGGGACATTTGCCTTCCAAAAAGTTCAACTTTTGTCTCATCAGTCCACAAGGTATTTTCGCAAAAGTCTTGGCAATCATTGAGATGTTTCTTAGCAAAATTGAGACGAGCCCTAATGTTCTTCTTGCTTAACAGTGGTTTGCGTCTTGGAAATCTGCCATGCAGGCCATTTTTGCCCAGTCTCTTTCTTATGGTGGAGTCGTGAACACTAACCTTAATTGAGGCAAGTGAGGCCTGCAGTTCTTTAGACGTTGTCCTGGGGTCTTTTGTGACCTCTCAGATGAGTCGTCTCTGCGCTCTTGGGGTAATTTTGGTCGGCCGGCCAATGATGAGAAGGTTCACCACTATTCCATGTTTTTGCCATTTGTGGATAATGGCTCTCACTGTGGTTCGCTGGCGTCCAAAAGCTTTATAAATGGCTTTATAACCTTTACCAGACTGATAGATCTCAATTACTTCTGTTCTCATTTGTTCCTGAATTTCTTTGGATCTTGGCATGATGTCTAGCTTTTGAGGTGCTTTTGGTCTACTTCTCTGTGTCAGGCAGCTCCTATTTAAGTGATTTCTTGATTGAAACAGGTGTGGCAGTAATCAGGCCTGGGGGTGGCTACGGAAATTGAACTCAGGTGTGATACACCACAGTTAGGTTATTTTTTAACAAGGGGCAATTACTTTTTCACACAGGGCCATGTAGGTTTGGATTTTTTCTCCTAAATAATAAAAACCATCATTTAAAAACTGCATTTTGTGTTTACTTGTGTTATATTTGGCTAATGGTTAAATGTGTTTGATAATCAGAAACATTTTGTGTGACAAACATGCAAAAGAATAAGAAATCAGGAAGGGGGCAAATAGTTTTTCACACCACTGTACAATACCTATGGATCTGAGAAATCATCTGCTGCTTTCACCTATTATATAGTTCTAATGTTTAAAGTAGTCAAGCATTTGTTTATGTGTGATAGAAACTTGATACAATGATCTGATTAGACCTCACACTCAAACTGTATCTTTCACCCATGTTTACCCTGCTTTTCATTATGACTTCTGGTAATCCCTTTACCTACTAATCTATAGTAGATAGGAAACACATTTTCAAACTAGTCATTTTTGTATTTCAGATGACATTATTTAAAATCACTGAGTATCTTTAAGGACATTTCTTAGCAACTTTTACCTTCAATTTTAGTTTTTTGTTTAGTGTGTCAGTAAGAAGTATTAACACCAGCAGAACGTATAACAGGATGAACATCAGTCCATTGCATCAATATTCTAAATAAAAAATAAATCACAAAAATGGAAATGTACACAATGTTAATAATAACAAAAACTGTTCACGGTGCACGGTGGCACAGTGGTATCGCTGCTGCCTCTCAGTAAGAAGAACAGGGTTCACACCTGGATCCTCCCTGGTGCTGTAGTTTCCTCCCACTGTCCAAATGTATGTAGGGTAAGGTGAACTGGCTTAGGTAAGTAGGTTAGGAAATGACATGACTTTTCTTCTTCTTACTATTATTATATTATTATTTGGAGAACATGGTTGGAAATAAAAATCTGGTGGAATACGATCGACAAGCATTGTTATACTGAATCCCCTGTTGTGATGAAAATTGTTCTAACATCTAAAAGAGCAAAATACAGACAATAACTCAGACTGTCATTTAGCCAAAGTCAGCTAGCTATTAGACATGCTGATAGTTAATGGTACACTGACATTAATCCAATAAAAACTTTAAAATCTGTCCCACAGCCATGTGTATGTGATCATTTACTTTGTACATCAGTGGCAACATTTGTGCTAGATATGGAAATCACACCATGTTTCTTGGTGTTGCAATTTCCATTTTCAACAATGATTTAAAATGTTGCTTATAACAGCAATTAACTGTGGGATTGTCAATTTATTCCAGAGCACAAGCACTTCACAGTTTACTGTTATGGTTCAGTTTTATACTAAAGACTAGACATTAAGCCCGTTACAATAATGGGCGCTAGAACAATAGTGCATAAACATTAGTAGGACCAGTCTATATTAAATGGCAAGGGGCGTTGACCTCATTCTGTTTCTTGTCTTAATTTTTTTTTGTCAAAAATATTTTTGCAAGAAGCCTAAAGTAAAATAATAATAAAAATAAAATAAAAACGTATATGACAATACAGTAAGTATAATTAATATTGCCTTAGTGTAAAACTTAGTAATAATCTGTAATACACAATATCTGAAGAAGATATTTAGGAAAAATTTTCTATTTTTTTACCTCATGAAATTTTTCTATAAAATTTAATTACAGACAACATTTCTTGTAAATATTCTTTCTGAGTTTGGCAAGAGTTTGTCTTGTTCAGGACCATCTACAACCTTGACAACAACATCTGGAAAACTTCTAACTCTTGATAATGCAACATATAACTGACCCTGGCTGAATACTGGTTCTGGCAAGTAAATGCCAACTTTTCCAAGGTTTGCTCTTCTGAGTCTTTCTCTTTTAGCGTTTTTCTGACAGTCATTTTCTTTTTCTTCAATCGATCTATTTGCTCGCATTTTTCTTTGTCTTTCAGCCTTTCTTTTGTTGATGTTTACTTGTTGAGCTGACTGTTCTTCCAGGAGATGTTGCTTATATAGGATTTGATTGTCTGTGTCTTTTGTCCTACTTGACGTGTGCTTTTTTATTTTGGGTGGCATGTTGTTAGTAGATACGTCCGTAATATTTTCTCTTACAGTAATACTGGCTTGTATGTGGCTGAGATATGCGTCAGTGTATTGTATGCCTTTAAATTTGTCTCGCAGTAATACTGGTTTGTTTTTCCGTAAAATGCCTGTCATTTTCTCTGACAGTAATACTGGCTTTGATGTCCGTAATAGGCCTATGACTTTAATTTTCTGTCACAACAGTGGGCAATCAGCAGAGTGTCCCCAGCAACTGATGTAATGTGTGGCGTGCAGTTGATAATCGTGACTGTGTCGTCTCCCCAGCAAGTACTGTGCAGTACCCCAGCAAAGTATTTTAATCTGTGCTGGCATGTAGCTGATTATTTTATGTGTGGCGTCTCCCCAGCAATGGATTTTATGTGCGTGGCCGCAACTACCTAATCAGCATTCTCCCCAGCAATGATGTCTTTTATTTGCTTATCATGTGCTTCCGCGGCAGGGCCATTCACTGTGTGCCCAGCTTCCAGTGTGTGTGCTTTATTTGCTTATTATGCGCTGCCGCGGATAGGCCATTCACTGTGTGCCCAGCTTCGAGTGTGTGTGTGTCCAAGGTGCCGTGCTCATGGGCGGGGCACTGTGCAATGTGCGTCGCGGCCCCACACATACGCACTTCACCAGAAGTCACACACACACGGACACCTGGGCGCACACAGGGCTTTTATTAAAGAGGATGATGATCAATGTTAGTAACTAATACTGATATAAAAGTCCAACGTTCCAACTCTCATATCCTGTAGTCCAGTGTTTTTTGTTATATGGATCACATTGGTTCATAACATACTGTAACGAACACCGAGATGAAAGACCAAGACACACACCGAATGCGAGTTAAGCCCAATAACAGCCATGTCTATGACACAACAAAATATTTACAGTAGTCTTCTATAATGTGCTGTAAAAGCTGTATAAGACACCCCATAAAAATGATAAAAACAGGCTATTTCACACTCGCAGTGTTCCCAATCATCATCCAGAGTCTCGTGTGTATCTCTTTCCCTCTTCTCCTCGTTCTCATCTGTAAGGCTTTGTTTATAGTGCCCTGGGAGTCTCCACTTGCCTTATTGAGCCTTCTCAGAGATGTAAGGTGTAATGAGAAAGTTCCAGGTGTCTGTGGAATGCACAGCTCATTAAACCTGTGAATAACCTTCCGTCAATCAACCATCCAGCCCCCACACAACTCTGGGGAGACAATGCTGGCTAGTACAATATGTTCAAGTGAATGATCAAAGTTATAGGAGAAAAACCTTGCACGCTATTTTTTTTATCATTCTTTGTTTTCGTGTGATGAAAACTTGATACAATACTTTGATTACTCCTCACACTCACACTGTATCTTTCACCCATGTTCGGACTGCTTTCCATGTTGCCAGTACAATGCTAAGCACATCAAAACAATGATGACAAAAAGAGAAGTAGATCACCTTATAGAATAGAAAACACTAGCCACAAACTACAAATACTCAAAAATGTAATATCAAAACCATTGAGCTACATTACTCACTGAGTCACTGACAGCTTCTGAATAATTTAGGAAAACAGCATATTGTATTTTTCTTTACAGATACAGATTTCACATCATGTGATTTTTTGTAGAATGCGTACCTGGTAACAAAATATCTAGACAGTAGATGTGATACACTGGGCAAGCCCTTATTCCACCATTTGATCTTTGCAATCACAGGACTTCTGATTAGTTTGATCAGGCCCACATTGTACAGAAGTGACGCTCTTGGTATTTAAAAATACTGGACTATTTTACCTCTAGAAATGCACAGTGGGTGCAATCACATGTACCATGCAGTGTTTACATAATACTGCATATTGTAATGTGAAATTAGTCAAATATAATATAAATAACAAAATGTGGGATAAACAAATTGGTGCTGACTCTCACAGAGAATTTGGATCTCCTATTAAAACTGTAGTAAGAGAAAATAACGTGACTAAAATAACTTAAACTGTAGGAAAAGAATATTATATTGCTTCTATTATATAGAACCATTTTCGGTTATTCTGATTAGTAAAATACAAACACCAATTTTAATTAAGAGATTAATTATTATATTAATAAAAATAAGTAAGTAAATAAATCAATGATAGTGACTACAGAACAATTTAGCAACCGCCTTTAAAAGAACAATTTAATTATAACATCTAATTGTATACATTTCATAATTAACTGCTCTGTTATTCTAGGCAGTTTACCATGAAAACAACAGCAGAAGCACTTGCAAATAATTAAACGTGCAAGGAACATGTTGTATACCTACCCTCTAATAAATGCAGTTAAAATGCTAATTAAATGTACATTATTGACCAAGGAACTCATTGTTCTGCTTTTCCAATTTTAAATTTTACTTGTACTACGTTTATGAAGGTACTACAAGCGTGCTTTGCAAGAAATAGTTGCAGCCTTCTACAAGTAATGGCATATATTATAAAGACTATCAAAGGGGTGACCATTATTCAAAGGGAGCTTATTTTTATTTTGTCTGTCTCTCTTTTGTCTAAAGAATTTACTCAGGGTAGTACACTTCGCTTCCCGCAGGCTTTCCAAAGACAGCAGTAGCAAGACTTGAATATTGCCACTGGATTACGGGACACCCATTCAGGCAGTGGAGCTAAAGGAGATCTCCTTTGGGTACAATGGCCAGTCAGGGTTTCTAAATGTGTGGTTGCCTCTTATATAGGAGCAGCATTTGTGCAGCATTGCCTTCATTTTATTCAGTGATTGCAGTATGTCTTACATGTTAGTTTTATTCCCATTAAAAAAAAAATTACTTGTTCTGATTCTGTGTTTTGATGGACATCCTTTTATAGGCAATACAAGAAAGGTATGATCTTTCATTTCTCACTGGAAGATGCAAAAACCTTGATATACTGTTTAAGCTTCCTGCATTTTTAGATGCATTCTCATATAATGTGAAAAGCACCTACTGTGGTTGCCATGTTTGTCCATCCACCTGTTCAAATAAAAAAAATTGGTTTCCAGTTGCCCAAGTTTGATGAAGTTTGGTACATTTATTCTTCAAGGAATGTTCAATTTTCATTAAGATATCTTAAATACAGTGCGCTGTACAACGTTCTAACATTTCAAAACCTCCCCATTGAAAAGTATTGCCAAATGTATAAATCTTAAAGCAGGGAAACATTCTTTGCAACCTCCACTTGCTTACTGTTTCAAATTTACTTTGAGAGAGATCATGCCAACTTTATATTTTGCATTTTTTTCTCTTTTACACTTATGATGTGTCCTCCTGATGGGCAAAACAGATCTCGATTTCAAGTCTGTTTTAGAATTGTGTGTGTGCAAGTCAAACCTCTGGCACTTTATTTCACTTCTCCTGCTGCTCTAGTTAACCGTGGATTGGGACGCAGGGACACAAGATAGTTTTGAAGGATGTCTGTGCTTCAAATTGGGTGTCTCTTCATGCTGCAAGGTGCAAGTAGGCGTCAGTTTTAAAAGGGAAGCACAGGGGATGAGAATTTTAAAGACTCCTGTTCTGAATTTTAACCTCCTTTTAAACTGATTTATTTATTCAGATTTTAACCTCCACCACACTTTGATGTTTTTATAGAATATTTATTTATTGAATTTTTTCTGAGCACGGCACTTTTTGAACACTTATTTTTGATAGATTTTTTTTTAAATAAAAGCACTAACATTTTTCACCCTTGCTTGGTGTGTTTTGTCCTTATCAGCTCAGCTCATCCGGTTAAATTATCAACAGTGTTGGGTTCAAGATGCTCCCATTATGGAACAGGGAGCAAGGAATCAACTCGCACCGTCACAGAGCTATGCTTAAAAATGTAGAACTGCATAGTTGAACAAACTGATAGAAATGAAGACAGTAACTACTGTACCATCCTACTGTAGTAGGATCCTTTGATGAAATGTTTGACCTTTTTCTCTAAGGCAACACTTTATTAGACTAAGGTTAAGATTATGGATGAATGGATATATTGAAGTTATACTGTGAAATATTAAAACGATCTAGACTGGTTGTGTAGTTGTTAGTGAATCTCATGAAAAATGGTCATTTTGAAGAAGTACACAATTGCATGGGTATTGTTTGCTCACTGTGTGTGATGAAATTTAGGACAATGGTTCTCAAGTTCAGCTCACTGAGGCTTTTATAGCAGACTTTTTTTCCTTTTCTCCCATTGTTAAATGTGTTTTTGAAAAACCTTTCCCCAGGATATTCCAATTTTCCTGACACACCCAAAGACATAAAGAAAAAGCAGTCACATACCTTGAACTGCGATTCTGAGGCACCCTTTAGTATCTCTATTTACATAAATGTAAGCCAAATGGTACAATCTAAACCAAACACATATTAAATCTTTCTTACAAAATGCCAAAATTAATTCAAAATGCTGAACTATAACTAATTGGTTTAGTAAGTGAACTCTCCACGTCTCCTGTGTTTGGCAGTGTGTTTTAAAGAAAAGTGTTAACTTATGTATACAGTATGTAAGTCAGGGCTTACTAAAGTTGTAGACAGGCATAGATAAACAGATAAACATGAAAAGATTCCTTAAAAAAAGTCAAGATCGTCGTAGGTGCATGACATAACCAATATTTTTTGAAAATGAGATCATCCCTTGAAAATGCGAGATTTTACAGTAGCTCAATGAATAAATAAATAATAATATTCTTATTACAAACAGGAAACATCTCTCAAATATATACATATGTCAGAATGACTAAAAAAAAAGAAAGAAAACTTAACACACTTCTGCTGAATGATTCATTGGCTGAAAGTCCTCATTGTTAGTGTGTCAGAAGAAGGTTGTGCTTCACTATTCAAAACGGCACTGGTCTTGTCTTCATCTTCTTTTTCACTATTACCTTGTGTTTTGTGGACGGTTCCCCAAGAGGTATGGCCACCATTATCTCACTGCTAAGGTACTGCCTCAACCTATTAAGGTGGGCTGAGAAAGAAAGTGAGTTCCTTGAGGATCATTTGAATGTGTTCTGGTGGAGGAGTGTTTAATGAGTGTTGACCTTATTTTTACTTACTTGGTTTGTTGGAAATTTTGGATTTTGATTCTTTGATTTTTGTATTTGAATTTAGTCATAGTGAATTGTATTTTTGGCAATTCTTTTGCTTTGTTATTTTTTTTATATTTTGTTAATTGTTTCCATTATTGTTGTTAATTTATGGGTTGTACTATTAATTTGTATTCGATATTCATCATATGTTTTAATCTTATATTTGTTTTGGGAGTCTTAGAAACCATTTTTGCTATTTATTTTTCGATTCTCCATATATTGTAGTTTAAGAGTTGTGTAATTTTTTAAATGTTTTGGCCATCATTTTAAGTTCCCACGGTCAGTGCTATATTTCCTACCTGTCGCTAGGTCTGCCTCCTGTGTTGTCAGGGGTGTGGCCTAAGAGGTTGTGATCCGTTTGTAATCAGCACAACAGATTAAAAGGTTGGCTGTATGTGCACTTCCTTATTCAATCTGTGGATTCCAAGTTCTTCAAAACTTTTTGCTGTTGTATTTTTAAATGCTATTTTTAAGCCTTTCTTATTTATTTGTGCTTCCTTTATTTATATCAGTATATCTTTTTTTATGATTTGCATTATTCCTTTTTTTTTGTGTGTCCGTTTTCATGCCTTTGTTATGTGCCTTATGTTTTGTGCTTGGCTCCCAATGGTGGGTCCTCAGCCCTGTAAAGCCACAGTCTCTTGTGATTCATTTGAATGTGCTTGGGAATTGGTGAGTGTTGGGATTATATCTGTGCTTTGTGTTTCTGTGATTTATTGTATTGTTGTCCTTTTTTGCTCTGTTTTTGACTGCTCATTGTATTTTAAATTGGGACTTTGCTGATCTTGGATTGTCTTTGCTAGCAGCTCCTTTATGTCCTTTTGTGCTCCATGGAACTTCATGTTATTACAGCATTTTTATAAAGAATAAATCTTTTATTCTATAAATATCCTGCGTTTGCCCTTATTATGAGCTGAGGTTTGAAGGTAATATCCACCTCTAGTTGACATTTTTGGATCTTTTTGGGACTTTGTGCTTGTCAACTCTTGAGTTTCATAACATTTGGTAAAACTTCCTTCTCATTATTGTTCCTCTGTACTGATCTTTTGCTTCAACTTTTCAACCCTGGCTCTTTCTTATACTCTTAGTGTTGTGGTTTAATTGATCTCTTTGTTTTGACCTTTTCATTTTTGTTTGTGCATCTCTGGTCTTATACAAAAAAATTCTCCTGTCAATGAGCTGTCGATACAATTGTCAATAAATTGTTCTTTTTTATATAGATTCTTTTAGTGCCTCTTCTTACACAAGCCAGCGTTGCCAATTCTCTCCCTTGAGGGGCATTTTGATTTTTTTTTCTGACTTTGCTAATATTTTAGCACTAATGAAGCCAAAGCCCTATTTGGTCCAGTGGTGCAATTGGAGTAGGAACTTAGGTTGCCTGGGACTAAACCTTATCTGGGCAGTTAATTAGGGAGTCTAACCTGCTCTTTGGCCCTGTTTTAAAGACCTCACACCTTTTTCTGCTCTAGTGTGCTATGAATCATAATAGGCAAGTATTAAGATGATTTGAACCTTGTCCCAAAATAAAGGAATAACTTAGTTTTTGAGCACCCTTATGGTTTAGAATGTTATGGTTACAACTCTGGGTTTTTAAGCAACTTTGAATTTTTCAGTCTTCCTTAAATGTTTATAAGCCATCTATTGGCTTTTAGTGCTTCAGTTTTAACAATGTCTAAATACATTGAAAATCTCTGTCACTCATTTAATAAATTTCATCTGTCTTTAATGGAAAACTCTATTGATACAATAGGCACTGATGCCATTTACACTGAAGGTTTTCGTTGGACCTTTCTTGACTGACGCTTCTGTTTTCCAAGCTTAACCTGTCGGTGAGCCAAGGATATCTGTACATTGTGCTGAAGACAGCTACCGTACGGGAAAAACTTATCAATAAACCATGTTACAAGAGATGGAGCCAATTGTGATATTGATTTGGTAGAATATATACTACCTTCTTGTACAGTTGCCTGTGTTTTACATGGAGCCCTCAATGCTTGGTCTATTCACACTCTCTCTCACACACACACACACACACACATAGTCACTCATGCACAAAATATACAAATCACAAGCAAACACAGCAGTCAGACATATAACCATAATCTATAGAAGCTTTAATGAAAGACATTTCATATCCTGAGCCCAGTCTTTTCTACATTAAATCCATTTACTAGGCTATCTGTAAATGTGTCTTGACACTTACAATTTCTACTTCCTTGGACAGATGGCCAGTCAGCATCAAAACTGTATGAGTCATGGACTCATGGACTACAGTTCAGACGAAGAATAAGAATAATCTTCTTGAAAGGGAATGACCTTCTCTATAGCTTGTGAAACTCAGATTCTTTTCTATAATTCCCTTGACCTATTTTGTTGAAATATCTCTTAACAAAAAGATTAAGGCTGTTTAATAGTAGGTGACACAGCAGTGTCCTGAAGTGTTTTTCTTTCTTAATCGTCTACATCTTCAGTAAAAGAGCTTTCACAAGAAATATTGTAGTTTTTGGCATTCCTTCCTTCAGGGGATGTTCGATTGTCAGAGTGCATTTTTACATGTTTAGGAGCAATTCTTCAGGAGCGTCATTTCGCTGCTCTGTTAGCGTGTTAGGTAAGTAAGGCTGAGTTCCAAAAACATCCACCCAAAGGTCTTAGAAAATTGTTACATTTCTCTTTTATTTTATTCTGTCACCCAGCTTTAAATATCTTGGTAAACAATGCATTTTTTCAAATCGCCTTTCACAGCTATTTTGCTTTATAACCTTGAGAGTAACATCACTTCTGGCTGTTTACTGCCCCAGTTTTCAGGCCTGAGGTTTGTCAACCTCTGCTGCTATTTTGCAAACTTGAAGCTTCCCTCCTGGAATCTTACACTCTTTGTTGAGTGTATTCCAAGAAGTTACAACTCTTAAATTTATAACCAGTGTGTAGAATATCATGAATGTTCAAAAGAACTGTCGTGGAAATTATTCAGACATTACACTAGATAAATATAGATATGTAGTACACACACTTTGAGCGATATGGTCATCAGTTCTGATTCATCAAATAGAATATGCTTCATGCAATTTACAAGAGCCTAAAGAAAAAAGATGGATGTGAAAAGAATAAGTAGGAAATTAATGTGAAGCTTTTTTTTGTTTTTTTTTCTTAATTTAAAGACTCACATGTTCTAGTGCAGGGTCGTGGGGGGCCTTAGCATAGCCAGCAACAATGGATGCAAGGCAAGAACTAACCTTGGATGGGGCACCAGTTCATTGCAGAGCACACTTACGCATATTTGTACCTACACTCCCTCATTCCATCACACTTTTGAATTGTCAGTCAACATATTCTGGGTGTTTTTGGGGTGCAGGTAGAACTGGAACACCTAGACAAAAACACCAATGGATGTACGACAAATGTGTAAACACTTCCCCCTAATATTTTAACCAAGAAGAAGTACTAACTACTGCATCAGAAAGTACATTTGCAGACATCACGAATTTGTATTTTTAATAAACTTGTACTCAATACTAACCTTAACTGAACCCTATTGGTTATATTCACTTAAAACATCTCTAATAAGTTAACTTATAAAGTGATGTTAATGAATTAGCAGTAGAGCATTTGTATCAGTGGAGATACATACGAACAGAAAAGAAAGTCGGGACTGTTCCACTTGTGTTTTTTTTTTGGCTATGCATTGATCCTATTGATGCAAGATTATGTTGTTGGTTAATTCACCCGCAGCTGCTGAGTCTTCATCAAAAAAATCTGGTAATTCTCTACTACAGAATAAAAAAATATCATGAAAATATGCTCACCCCTTACAAAAACATTAGCAACTGGAAAATATGCTGGCTCAAAGATCAAGAAAGAATAACATGGATTCATAATTGTGTGCTGTTTACAGCATATACCTATTAAAGGTTAACTTTTCAAGTCAAAGTTATTTTATAACAATCATGGTAGGTATTAATTTGTCACATGAAATTGTGTTCAGAAGAAAAAAAAATGTATTCATTTCCACTGTTGTTTCTTGCATTTTTAAAATGAAACTTTGTTGGGATAAAATTTTCTTAAATTAACAGTCGAGATTGCCATTCAAATGTTTCCACACTGAACATCCTTTATTACAATAACCCTGAAGGATTCCCGCATAAGAACAGGTCGGTTCTCTATGCTAGAATGAGTAATGATAGAAAGATATTTGATTTATAAAGCTGGAGTAATTTGAATAACACTGTTAAGAAATACATTAGGTTGCACCAATTGATTTTACAGATAAATAATATGATCCTTAACTGACTCTACATCTTTGTAGATTTAAAAGTTCAAAAATAGTTAAATTAATAGTCATTGACAAAAATCTTATCATTGAATAGAAACTGTAATATCATCGTGAAAAGGCAGACAGGCAAGAAAGTTCTGATCCTCCTTCAAATCAGTCCCCATGTCTGCTAGTAGACAACTGTTGATTCATAGAGCTGTCTTTGTAATCTTAACATTTGCTGACAGTTGTCTAAGCAAACTGCAGCACATACAATATACAGTTGCCAGAAACACAACAGGATGGTATCAACAACTGGATGACACAATTTCTAAGCCAGTTCACTCCTGTCAGTCACTTATTTCTAAACAATCCCCACTAACTTCGTCTTAAAACTGATCTAATTTCTTCTACAATTTCCACAACTCTAATTTTGTCAGCCTCCAATTGTGTGATCATGTGTGTTATAGCAGCATTAGTTGCATGCTTCTGCAAACTTAGGAGGACCGAGATGTGGCAGTTGAACATGGTCATCAACTGCTGAACAATGCCTTACCTTTTCCGGGGTTGAAGTAACTCTTTTTTTCCCACTATCCAATAAATACTAGCTATATTGGATTTACGAAATGTACCTGATCCTGCATTTTGTCCACGATCAGACCCTTCAATAATACTATTGGTGGTGATACAGGCAGCTGCAGCATTATTTCAATAACTTTAAAAGTTACCAGTTTATGTTAACAATGATGTTCCTCCCAGCCAATGTGTGTGCAAGAATGACCAGAGATATAAATCTTCATACAAGCAAAACCATTCTTGCATCAAATGCAGATGCTTATATCAATAAAGTCACCCTTTTGATTTTTTCAGCCATGGTCTGTTCTATGTTCCACCATTATTTCCCACTATAGGCAATTAGTACTGTGTTATTCCTCTTGGTATACAAATTAAATACAAGATAATAATCCTCATCTCACGTTGTTGCAAATCTTCTTCTACATCTGAGGATTTAATATGGTGTAAAAATTAGGCCCTGTAGTCCAGTACCCCAAGGCAAACAATTTTAATATCTGAGACTCTTGATCCTATGTGGATGGATGCCTTCTAGAATTCGAGACCCATAAAGATTGAGAACGTTATTTAAGGATAGTTGCACATCTACTTCTTCTTCCTTTGGTGTCAGAGGTTACCAGCAGGTGACCACCATTGGAGGGCTGCCTTTACTGTGGTCTCATTTAGATACAGTGAATGGAGGTTCAATTTTTAATGCTTTAGTGTTTTACTGTTGTCTCATCTTTAGGAGGTGGACCTTTGTGTCAGTGGGAGACATAAACCCAATTTTGTATACCCTTTCAGTTTTAATGCTATATTAGTAG
Organism: Polypterus senegalus; assembly: GCF_016835505.1. Classification (NCBI taxonomy): domain Eukaryota; kingdom Metazoa; phylum Chordata; class Cladistia; order Polypteriformes; family Polypteridae; genus Polypterus; species Polypterus senegalus. The sequence continues at coordinate 145,243,957 of NC_053159.1, read as the reverse complement.
TTAGGAGGTCCCTGTTTGTCCCAGTTCATCTTGGGGCCAGGCAATTCTTTTACTTGAAGACCTTAACTATAGCCTAGTCCCCCAGTTCAGGCACATATGTATTCACCTCCAACGGGCTAGAACAGTCTTTACATGCTGGTACAAAGATTTATAACTTTGCTCATTATTATTCAGTATAACATTTCATCTGTAATTGGTGAAAGTGCTCAGAGATCCCATATGGGAGGGGGAGATGCCCCTTGTTGCATTGGTCTTTCTATTAATATCATGAGGTGTTAAGCTTGCAGTTTTGTTTGGAGTACTCCTTACAGTCATTAATGCTAGCAGTAGAAGAGACTAATTTAATTTAATTTAATGCAGTTTCTACTTGCATTTTTTAAATTTGTTTTTAATGGTCAGATTGGTCCTTTCCACCTGTCCTGAACTCTGTGGATGATAAGCACAATATAATCCTGAATGAGAATATTTACAAAATAAGTCTCTTGATTGGTGGAAACAAGCATCAGAACTCCAAATCTGATCTCTTTCAGTAAGTACCTAGCTACTGTAGTAGCATCTACTTTGGCCATTAGTATGGCCTCCATCCAATTTGAAAACATGTCAACCAATCCTCTCTAAGTGTAAAAAATTGGTTGCTGAGCACATTCCTTTGCTGCTATAGAAGTAAGCTCTGATAATATCAGTCATTCCCCCTTTTGACACATGGGAGGGTCCATGTGTCAATTTTGCTAACCAGTGTACAGTGAGGTGGGAGCCACAAGAATGCCTTGTGGCATGATCCACGGTCCCTTTTCATTGCAAACACCCCTTATTTAGTGAAAACATCAGTTACTAAATCACAGTCATGTTCCATTCCATCTAAAGGGATTGGTAGTAAGGCAGCTGGATTTACAATTCCACATTTTTTAACTGTTAGGTTGGGATCTAACAACAAAATCTGTAATTTGTCAGTATCAGTATCTGAAGTATCAAGTGTTAGGTGGCTCCTGTAGTCAAAAGAGGCACTGAGCACTGAAGAGTCACCCAACTATAAGAAAGACTGTTCATCTGTCAGTGTGTCTGTTTGTCATGTGTTGAGTCTGGGGTACTGCATTTGGGTTACCTGCTATTCCTGTGACCATCAGAATTTTGCCTGTAACTTGTGCTTGAGGCAGGTCTTTAGTCCGAATCATTTAAATGGTGACTCGTGTGTCAACAAGGAAACACATTTTTTTATTATGTACTTTTGGTTGAATGAGACAAACACTTCAAAAGTTTAAATGTATGTCTTTGAATGTACATATACAGTATATAGTATATGTATTTGTTTATCCCTGCCACCACCATGCTTTACCATAGCAATGGTATTAGATAGAGGAGCTGTGCCTGGTCTTCGCCAGAGGTAGTGCTTAGAATTCTGCCCAAAGAGTTTAATTGCTGTCTCATCAGACCAAGTGGGTTGTCAAATTCCAATTATTCAAGAGCTGCTTCCGTCTACTCACTCTACCATAAATGCCTGATTAATGGAGTCCTGCCGAAATGTTCATCCTTCCAAGTGATTCTCCTATAATAGTAATAAACCTCTGAAACTCTGTTAGAGTGACCATTGGGTTCTTGGTCACTTCCCTGACCAAAGCCTTTCTTAACCAGTTTAGGAAGATTCCTGGTGGTTCCAAACCTCTTCCTTCCATTTCACAACTATTGAGGCTACTGTGCTTCTGAAAACCTTGCCCTGATCTATAATACACCATAGAAAGTTCCTTAGACTTCATGGCTGGGTTTTTGTTCTGACATGCAGTGTGAATTGTGGGATCTTATATACACAGGTGTGTGCCTTTTTAAACTGTCCAATCGATTCAGTTTGCTACTGGTTGACTCCAATCAAGTTCTAGCCACATTTCAAAGATAATTAAAGATAACAGGATGAACCTGATCACAATTTGGAGTGCCACAGTTAAGGGCCTGAATACTTATATAAATGAGAGATTTCAGTTTTTTTTTTTTAGTTTTGGTTGCTGAGTGTAACTTGATGGGCAAAAAAAAATACAAATTTATCAATTAAAAATGAAATCTACAACACAATAAAGTTTGCATACCATAAAGGGGTCTGAATATTCTTAATCCACTGTATCTATTTCCTTAATTCTTTTAATGCATTCTTTTTCTTCAGTTTTCTATGTATTCAAACTACAAAGGAGGCGTTGCTCCATACCCAAGTGCCCTTTTTCCCATTAGGACCCAAGCACAATGGCACACAGCCTATTTCTTGAATGAAACAGAGAAAAGGCGAATGATAAGTGAAATGCTTTGTTAAAGCTAGGTAGGCTACTGTTTGCAGTCCCACATTGAAATGCAGTATGGTGCATGATAATCATTGCTATTAATCCCACAACAAATCTATAACAAATAATAATGTTTTTGCTGTTTGTGCTTTTTTGTAGGAAAGTATGGTTGCTGTAATGCCCTTGGCTCAAGTAGCTCATATAGACTTTGATTAAATTAGTTTTCCATAAGTACGGGTTCAATGGGGTGCCTGCAGGTGGGAGTGAAAACATTACTTTACACCCGTGGTAAGAAATTTGGAGAAACTAACAAACCTCAGTGGTGGAAAGTGTCATTTTTATGAATCTATATACAAAAAGTTTCTACAAATGACCATAGTTATCAACCACTCCTGTATAAAATACAGGCAATCGAGTTCTCGCGATGTTGTGAGAGGCGCTTTTTACAGGTTAGTGTGACTGCTGCTCAGTGCCACTTTATCACTGAATGAGAGAAAGTTATGGTGTATGAGCTGGTAAATATGAAAAGACAGAAACCCGTGCAAAACAAGTAAAAAGGTGTGCATCTTTTCTGTTTATGTTACGTTAGATGTTCTAACTGGCTTTGTTAAATGTTCTCCGTGAAACAGTGTTTTAAAGTGAAAATCTCAAGATAGTTGGCACGAAATAAGGAATCATCCTTTTGGCCTTATGTTACCTTCTATAAAGTGCCAGTCACAATTAATATTTTTTGTCAGACATCAGGAATCAAACACGTTAAATACGTTTTATTTATTTGAGCCTTTGTTGTCTTGCACTTCATCCTCTGTGGTAAACAGATCACCAGTGACAATTCAGCAGTGAAATGCTCTCTTTTTGACAAGATTATTGCTAGACCACAATAAGTATGCCCACTTTTGAGAATGTAACAATGTTATGTCATTTATGAGGAATAGGAGAAATCAAGCCTTCATAATAAAAAGAACTAGTAGTCTGTACGACAGTGAGGTCTTTTAACATCAATAGCATTCAAACACTTTAGCAGGCTCACACACTTTGGTGATGTTACATTTAAAAGCTGTTTTTAACACAAGTTACATTGCACTGTTAAACCAAATTGTTTGAAATGAATTGGGATTTTTTCATTTCTTTATAGCAAATGTATATCCTTGATTGCATATTCCCCTCGCATGTGCATGTTTTCATTTTGACTTTTTTTTCCTTGCAGTTCAAAAGCAGATATACTCTTCCTTTCAGGTGACTTTAGAAATGTGTGTATGTGTGAAAGTGTGATAGTGGACTTTTATGGACCAGCATCCTGTTTAAAATGGGACACTTGTTGCTGGAATAGGCTCTAGTGAAGGGAAAGAATACAGTAGTGGATGGCTGATGTTTTCTTATTTTTTAAATAATTTTAACAAAATAACTCTTACTGAGAAGCAGGGAAGCATCTTTAAAAGATAGCAGTCTTATTAAATGAACAGTAAATGCAAAAAACAGTAAGATGCAACAAAGCCATTTCATGCAGTGTAATGAGCAAAACATGTGTGGAGTGACATTGCATTTAAATTTACAAAGCTGTATTAGCTTGCACAATAATTAGGAACTGGGCATTTCTTAAAGGATGCATTTATGGACAGTTTTGTTTGCTTTCTATATTAAGGGTTCTGTTTGAATGAGTGAAAATGTTGCCACTATTTTCATACTCTCTTTTCCATATAACTTATTTATTGCAGTGGAAGAATTCATAACATGGGAGCCAGAACCTAAATAACAGTTTTTACTATAAAACCCAGAATCTTACAACACCTAGAAAGCAAATAAGTATTATTTTGTTTTTGGTGTTGTTATTGAATCATCTTAATACTTACAGCATATATAAAATAATTTTACATAGTACTTCAGGGTTCTAAATCATGCTGTAATAATTTCTTGCTGAAAGACTAATGCAGAAAAATAATGGTCATATATGGTACCAGATGAGCAGTTCTCATGGTCCTCAATGTCTGATCCAAAATAATATTTTTTTTGAGGAAAAAAATGTTTGCTTTGATGCGCTATGGTGTGAAGTGTTGCTGGTAAGGTTTGTGTAACTATATGGGAACTCTTTTTTTTGCTTTTTCCTCTTGCTAAAATATATCTTTTTTGATAATCTGGCATAATCATCCATCATGGACATACATTTTTAAAAAGTTTGAAAATATCAAAGTTACACCCACATTTCCAATGAAACAAACATACAGTAAGAAAAAAGGAAACTAATTTGTGTCCTGGATTAAAATGTAACAAACCCTTCTCTTCAAATTTCCCCTTGTCCCCTTTGAAACCATTGCCTACCCAAAGATATGTGCACATTTCTAATGTCAAGTCTAGTAGATCAGTTTAGATATCCATTGATTTCAGCCTTGCAAGTATACATTAATCAGCAAAATGAAAACCACTTGTCTAATATTATGTAGGTCTCTCTCGTGCCATCAAAGTAGCTCTGGACTCCATTGACTCCATAAGACCTCTGAAGGTGTCCTGTGGTATCTGGCACCAAGAAGTTAGCAGCAGAAATATTCTCTTCCTGTAAGTTGCAAGGTGGGGCAACTTCATGAATCAAATTTCTTTTTCCAGCAGAGATATGGAGTTCAACACCTTGAACACCTTATAATGTTTCTCAGATCATTCAAAAGTTTTTCAGCAATTTGTACTACAGTAGGTCTTCTGTAGGATCAGATCTGATGGGCGAGCCTTTGCTTTCTTTGTGCATCAATGAGCTTTGGTGTCCCATGACCCTGTTACTGGCTCACCAGATGTCCTTCCTTGGACCAGTTTTGTTATGTACTAACCACTGCAAACTGGGGACACACCATATGACTTCTAACCCAGTCATCTAGCCATTATAATCTGTCTCTTCCTCTGATTCTTACACTTGCCCATTTCTATATCCAACCATATTCACTTGCTGCCTAATATATTCCACCCCTTCATGGATACTAGTGTAATAAGTCAATGTTATCCACTTTACCTGACACTGGTTTTAATGTGGCTGTTCGGTATATATGGTGGGAGTACATTAATAGTCTTACTTCTTATGTCCAAAAGGCAACACTTCACAATGGTCTATGGTGTGTCTATTTAAATATATAGAAAGAAATACAAATTTATATAAATATAAATTGATATATATGCATCAATACTATTAGTTTGGCTTGGATTTCCAGTCAGGCTCAGTGTTGTGCATCTCAGTTTAGAATCTCAGTTTCATTTCTTAATTACTTAAGCATTATTGTCATCGTTGTATATATTTTTACATTAGAGTTTCTTACCTGTAGAACACTGTTAATTTTGAAAATCGTATTGGTCCTCATTTCACTTATATTACACTTTTATTTTGGCTCATTCCACCCAGCACTTTACAGTTCCTTCCCAGAAGCTGACTTATTGTTTTCAAACAAATCACAATGGAATTGATATTTCAGAAGCCGTTGTATGTGGTGCGATCACACTGCACTTGTTTCATAATATTCACTTTCAAAGCTTATGTTTATAACGCGCAATGTGGGTTTCGCAAACTAAAATTGGCATAGGGATATTAAAGCTAGGAACAGTAGATCAGTGTGTGTAAATGAAAACATCCAAAGAACTAAGGAGCTTTTGATTGTCTGAACTTTACCTGGATGCACTAGCTCACCAACTGAACATAGAAAGACCTTGAATCTGCTTTGCTAGTTTTTTTAAAATAATAGACATTACACCAAGAATATACTTTTCCATATTTTTTGCTATGAAAGTATCTGTCAGGGCTGATCACTTTCTCATTTCATGTAATCAGATACAGTATATAATCTTACCAATCTAACCAAATATTTGTTATGGCCAGAGCTTGGACCTGCTTCTTACTCACAGTTATGTATAATGTATTTTTCTGTGTATGCACTCTTCCCCTGACCACCATAAACATACACTGCTTATTAAGCATGCGAGTTGTTGTGTTAAGGTGAGAAAGGACAAGTAAAAAATGTGCTTACTGTATCTTACTCACTTATGAGGCAGACATAAAGAGAGAATTTTAACTACAGAGGAAGTCACCTTTTGCCTGGGCATTTCAAAGGTACAATACAATAATGAAATACTTGATTTAAGCTGTCACACGATTAAACAAATTCAATCAATGGTATTTTCTCCCCAGAATTCTTTTTCAGTGTAGCATACAAACGATACATACTGTATACTGTTAACATTTTTTGTTTTGCTGTTTCTTTAGGTGCACATACATATACACTCACACACACAGACACAGACCTCTTTTTCTTTTCTTTATATTCATTCCAATTTAAATATCATATCTAAACTTGCTTGTATGTACAGTATACCTGACCATACATATATAGATATTGAAACTGATGTATATACAGTTTCTCTCTCTTTCTATATATATATATAGTGTAAGTCTATAAACTGTTGTATCTGAATGAACATCTGAAGCAATTAGAAACCAACATACAGATATATGAAAAGATATGAAAAGCAGCATACAGTATACTGTATGTTGTACTGTATATATCTAAACCAATGAATACAATAGTTATGTATCTGAACTAAGGTATTCTATATTTAAACAAAATTTCTTTTCCTCAAAATATATATGTATGTATTTTTATTCCCATTGTAACACATATATAATGTTATAAGTATTACTGTATACACAGTAAATATGTGTATGTTAGTAACACAACCATAATATAATTATTTATTTAATGTTTACTGACTCTTGGAAATATATTATCCATCAGAACTGAATATGAATCTTTTTGATAGCAGAAATCTCTAAATATTGTAATTAGGGTGTATGTAATCTGATATTTTTACTTAATCACTAGCCCAGATTGTTTGAGCTTGAATTGTTTTCTGCTAGAAGGCTATTTTCATGTCTTATTGACAACACAACTGTGTTTTAATGTTATGCTTTTGAATACTTCCAATTAGTACCAGATTGTTGCTGATCGGATAGAGTGGGAGTTGAAATTTAGTAACACAGTGTCTGCATAGCTTTAGCAATCCATTGGAAAAAATGGATAAAACTGAATGTAGACAAAGGCAGGACTGGAGCACAAACTATCATGGCAATGTTTAAAACTGTGTAAAATAAACTATTCTGACAAGAGGGCTAAAGAATTGTTGGTAAATGTGCCCATTTTGAAGATGATTGTTAAAAGAATCTTATTTGTTTCAAGTAAAACATGCAGTTATATGTGGATTTTTGTTTTTAAATGCAGATTTCTCGTCATAGAAGAAATCATTCACAGCATAGCATTGCAGACATTTCTGCTGGAAACCACGTTGTAAGTATTCATCTGTTTTATCACATTATATTGTTTATTTTTCATCTACTTTCCTTTTTTCATTAGCATTCCTCATTTGTATCGTCAAGTTGTGGGTGGTGAATATGTATTAACACACCTAAACATATCAAACCTTCCATTGTACAAATGTGTGATAGTAATTTGTTTAGAGTAATGTATCACCTTGTCTTACTAATGAGTTGTAAAAAAATGCATGGAGCTGAAAATTGTAGTTGTCGATTGCATTCAAGATCTTTTAATCTCCCCCCCAAATTCTAAATAAATTATTCAACATGTCTCTAACAGTGTGCATATATATTTATATACTGTATATATATATTTATTTATATATATATATCAGTATAACTTGTATGTAACTTATATAAATATCATTTTCACTGAAGCTTGCACTTTCCTCATGTCTAAAGATTTTTTGAAATTTGTTAAATTCACGTAGACTAGAAAAGTTTCTGAAAAGCTGAAAGCCCCAATACTGTGGAAATGTAGTAATAACAAAAAAAAAAATTACATACATTTTGAAGTAAGTTCCATAGCATGTATATTTTTATAATAGGAAACATGAAATATTATATTGTTTCTATTAGAAAATATCATTTATTTACATAAATACTGGTTTACATTGTTACTATCAAAAGTTTTAATTCCTAGACAGTAATGACTACTGTACTGTGCACATATTGTTAAAAAAAGACATCATTTATTGTTTTACTATCAATAAATTATGTCCAAAAATGTATATTCTGAGGTTTCGTGTTTTTGTTTTTAAAAAAGGGTAGTAATTTGAAAACGCTAACGTCTCATGTGAAAAGGTAATAGCGAGGCCTAATACGTTTACATTTTTTCATCACTTTTCCTGTAGATGATTTGAGTGTTCTCTTTTGAAGATTTGCAAGTAAAGGCATTGAGAAAATTGCATTCATCCTGAAAAGAAGTAAATGTGAATGTAGGATTTGCTTAGTGTCTGAAGACCGTTTAGCCTTTTGATGCAGGAGTTATAGTCCCATGAGGGAGTAATATAGTGGTTGGTACATTATGTGTCAATAACCCAGAGTTACACATTCATCCTCCATTTTGCTGAAAAATCTGAGAAAAACATCAATGTTTAAAACCTTTATTAACACCTTATCATTTTTAAGAGATTCATTTTTGGCAAGCGAAAAGAATTATTTAATGCTATAAAAATGTAATTTTTTCATTCTCTCTTGCTTTATGTATTTTAAAAGTCTAAAAAAATATCTGAATTTTTTAAGATGAGTCTTTAATTGCAGAATGAACCTTGCCTGCTGTAATGTGAACATGGGCTATTTTTCACATTGTAAAATCGTGCAATAAAAATATGAAAGGTTTTTCAGTTATGACAAATGTGCCCCTTTGAGGATAAAAATACATACACTGCCTGTCATCTTATTGTTCAATTCATTTTCTTTTAAAGTAACAAAGGCATACATTAAAATGCTGTATTTTTAAAAATTGTTTTGAAGGCTCTTCATGATCTAAAATGTTGTCATTAAACTGTGAGCTCTACTTTCTTTCAAAGTGCTGCTAAATGTGAATATATACTTTGTTCCTCAGGAGGTCACTCTTTCCTGCTTTTTAAATCTTTCTACCAAGAATAAAAATCGGCAGTGTGCTTACTCTGATGTTTGAAGCTACAAAATCACAAAGATTATAATTTGATACATTTATATATTAATACTATCTTTTGTGGAATATATTCATTTTTAGCACACTTTTTTCACATTTTAACAAATGATGAGTTTTGAGTCATTTGTAAATGTATAAAAATGATGGTAACATTGTAGTGCAGGTACTGTAAATATGCATCTATTTCTCATGTACTATTATGTAACATGACCATAGGAAACACTTCTTTGGGTCTTCATAACACTTGCAAAGCATCAGTACCGTGGTTATTCACTGCAATGTGGAGTGCAGTTCTCTGCAGTGTGACCTTCTAACAGAACTTCACTTTGGAGTGGCCTGAGGTGGCTTAACTGAGACACATTTCTCTTGATATTACATGTTTAGTGTAAGACCTGGGAATCCTTCGTATTAACAAATCATTTTACCATCATGTCAACATGACGCACTGCACAGAGATGAATAACCCAACTACTGACTCGACGGGGCTGGTGTTGTGACCAGTGGCTAATGATGTTTGCAGCTGTTGCTTTGTTAAAGGACTACGTACGTTTGAATAAATTCCTACGGGGATGTGCTCATGTCCATGAGACTGTCTTACAGAGTGTAACCTTTAGCAATGTGGAAACTGAAACTAGAAATCTATCAGGGCCTACTGTTCAGTAGCTGCTTGGAAAAACTACAAATTTTGAAATTGTGTCACAAATTATTACATTATACAATGTATTCTGTCCCAAAATTAGTTTTTTAGGATTCATTGTGTGACCAATTGTAAGTATTATATGATATTACTTATTTTTTTAAATAATTACTAAAAGCACAATTTTAATGAAAGATCATTTACATAGAAAATTTTCTTTCCGGTTTCCCCATTTATTAAATACAGTATATTTTTAACAAATACATAGAATAATTCACAAATTTCAACTTCTGTCAACGTGTACAGCCTCTTGGCTTCAAAGTCCACATTTATTTATGGTTGTTTATGTGAAGTAACATGTTGTCTCTGATGCCATGAATTTTTGAACGTTTCAGGTATTTTGGTTGTCCTCTCACATCCCCAAAGATGTGCTCGTGAGGTCGATTGGTAACTCCAAATTGATCCTGTGTGATTGTGACTGTGAGAGGGCTCGAACGCGGGCCAACTGTTGTCCTGTCCAGGGCTGTTTCCTGCTCCTAACCTTGCGTTGCTGAGATAGCGTCCAGCTCCCCATAACCCTGAATTGTATTAGGTGGATTTTAGAATGTTATACTTTGGTACATTCCTACAGAAAAAAACCATGGAATTTCAATGAAAAGCTTCAAAGGGATACTCATGGCTTTAGTTATTTCAAATGACACAAGTTGCCTTTTTTAATTTTACATTCTTTTTATATTTGCTATAATGTCTGTGTTTTAATAATATATCACTGGCTGAAACTAAGGTGCACTCTCACGTATCACTCTTGTCACTGGAGAACAGGCTGGATATGTGACTGACATGATGTCACAAAATGAGATGGAAACAGCACCTTTGAGGTTAACACCACATACAGTATCTGCCCAGCAGTACTGCTTTCCACTTTTCACACTCGTATGGAAATGCACTGTTAAAACAACTAAATGATTTGGCAGGAAAGCAGACAAATGCAATAGATGAGTTTTTACTCATTGCAAAGAATATATTTTAACACATGTGCTCACTAATCTGCCTTCTCTTTATGCACATAATTATGAAACTAAAGCAAATGAACAATCGAAAAAATATTTACACATCTATGTTATGATTCATGTCATGTAGCCTCACCTATGCAATATAAATCTGAAAACCAACTACAAAACAATGAATTACTAAAAAGCATTAAGAATAACACTTTGAGGGCATTTTCATTGCCTAAAAGTTATTGAAATTAAAGACACCTTCTTGACACAACCTGCAATGCCTGCTTAGAATTCATTATGCTCTGTAATTTCATGTCAGCTTTTTCATAAGTCTTTCTTAAAGAAGCACTAACTACAGCAAGTGTGACTTTTTTTCAGGCCACTGAAAAAGGAGAATATTTGAACAAAGCTAAAATAGCAGATGGTGGCAAAAAGCTGAGGTAAGTTGAAAAGGCATTTTATATAAGAAACTTGTGTTATCAAGTTTTTCAGTGCGATGCAGACACACTTCCTAAATACCTGTAGTTGTCTCCACCGCACATCATGTACTGTATGAAGAACGTGCTCCAAGGCATTGATACAATCTTTTAAGGCTGCCCTTTTGTTTTCCATTTGGTACAGACACTTTTTAAATGCTAAAATGTTTCAGAATCTAATGTTCTATTAACCTTATGCCAACAAATATCTGTGAAATGGATGTTGAAGCTATTTATCATTTTGGCATTTCTACTTATTTTCTTTAATGTATTTTTATCTTTATTTATTGATATCCCATGTACTATCTTGGACTTGTTCGTCTTTGCTTGACACTGCATATCTTTGAACACTAAGGCATTTTTCCCTTTGGTAGTGATTTTGGTAAAATTATTGAAGCAGAAATAAAAAGGAACAACACAAAGAATTTGACACTGCGGATATGTGTACACATTTCATCAGGTACTTTGCTACATCTTGCCTGAAGAAGGGACCTGAGTTGCCTTGAAAGCTTGAATATTGTAATCTTTTTAGTTAGCCTATAAAAGGTGGCATTTTGCTTGGCTTTTCTCTACATTCATAATGGCTAACACGGTACAACACCCTAGTACTACAGAATTAAAATACATAAAAGTCTCCGTAGTTGCTGCAAAGCTAAAATCTATATTAGGATAACTGTGTCTTTTTGTTTGTTGAAATTTTCATTACACCAGTTTTTATTTTATCATACTGCTTAAATATTAACACAGATGATCTAGATAATGTATTGCAGAATAAATCCATTATTAAAGCATTCTCATAATCAGACATTGTTAAGAAATGACCCCAACATTTTCTTTACTGAAGCCTAAGTAAAGTAAAACTTACTTGATTTTACAGTGTGTGAAACATTGCCAGTTATATGACAAGAAATTAAGCTAACATAAATAAATATGTAGTACATTACAGAGAAAAAAATGCAACAGCATTTGCTTGTAGAGTCTTCAAAGATTAAAAGCTATGAGTAAAACATTTAAAAAGTAATGCTGCCCACATAAATGAAGTGATCTAGGTATCTTAAATATCTGCAGAAATGAAACCTTGATTTACATTTAGCATGTCAGAAAGTATGTGGATGGACAAACAATCTGCACGTTGTGTTTTCCATGTTCCCTTAGATTGCAAACTGCAAACACTGCCTGTGCTTTATCCGTTGATTCTGCCATGTACAATATTTGAAAGTAGATGCGAACATCTGTGTCTGCATGAATCAGTCATTCTTTATTTTATATAAAACCTTTGATAAAACACATCAGCACAAAGGGCTTTAGAAAGGAAACAGGAGCACAACTGCAATGATTCTATCATTCTTTATTCTGTAAACCATATTAACAGCAGGCACCATCGCAAAGCAATTTAGTGATGAAACCAAAACAGGCTATAATAGAGGATCAAATATATAAACCATTATGCCAAACATATAGGGGAATTAAACAGAAACCTTTTTCAAAAGCTGGAACCTTTACTCAAGAAACAACAATCAAATTAAAAAATGTGCAGCTTATTATAAGATACACTTTGGAGATCTTTGAACTCTGTTTTTCTTCTGAGACGCGAGTCACTTATCTGTCTGATACAGACCATGAAATATTCATTTAAAGAACGTTAGATATTTCATTGCAATTAAAACTAAAATGGAAAAAGCAATATCATTTTTCACATACATTTATAAAATGAGTCAATTGTGACTATTTCACTGTTTGAATAAGGGGAATTACTAACACATTTCTTCCTTCTGGATGCTTTGGTTAAACCAAAAAAAAAAGCAGGAATATTTCTATAACAGTATAAAGTTCACAATCATGAAAACTTTTGTAAATTCTTCAGCTCAAAATAATTGCATCTATGAATCCATCCATTAACACAAGTGTCCAGTTCAGGGTCATGGGGCATCAATGACTACAATTGATTAATTGCACAAAATATGATATTTAACACAGACTATTAATAAATGAAGGCAGATCATGAATAAAAATAAACAAGTGAGCAAAATAATATATCATTAGCAAGGTAATATATAACAGAAAAGAAATATCCATGTATGATACATGCAAATTCACTATAAAAGGTGGTAGATTGTGTATTACATTTATATTATCAGATTTGTAACTGATTATGAAAGTAATAGATTAAAGAAAGCATTACATTAACTATTTACCTGGTATTCTCAATCTGCAAAGACTTAGATGTTTAAAGAGTAGAAAGATATTTCATCCTAGAGAATTGTGATTGTTTTCCAAGGACAAATACTGGAACTGTAAATTCTCAACTGGCCATGTACAAATATTTAACTATTACAGAGCATGCAGATCACACATTTTCTAGATATATTTGTAGTCTGTACATCATGTTAACTTAAATTACATAAGGTAATGTCATTTTCCAAATATTCCATTTAAAAATTAATCTCTGTTGCTATTTAAAGTCAAATCTTTTTGTATGCTTTTTAAGTGGTTTTAGGTCCCTGTGTAATTTTAAACTTAAAGAAACATCATCAATTAACTTACTCTATTTTTGCTGTTGCAATGTTAATGTCTGTCTTATCTAGCTGAGAGGTTAAGATGTTATAATCTTTTTTTTTTTCTCTAAAATCCTTAATCGTTGACAGAAAAAAAAAAAAAGGTTTATGCATATCACATTTGTGCTAACTTGTATTCATCGTAATCCTAACATTGAGGAAGGAAAGGCCATATTTGTCAAATTTGTAGACATGAACATGGAATTTAACATTAATTTGCAGTTTAATATGCATGTGATTTTGAACCTTAAATCTCAAAGAGAGCTGTGTAAACAAGTATGAAATTGAACCACTTAAAAATGTTCAATGATTAAGGCTGAAATATGCGCATTAACTTGAATTTTGCACATCATCCACATAATAGTGTGCTTGATTCTTCTATTCAGGGTAGCTGTGTATTGTAGGTATGGCTGAAGATTGCATATTAAATCCTTTTCACATTTATAAACTGTAATAGAAAGAAATTTTAAATATGTATAGAGACTTAATTTAAAAACATATTAACATGCACGTATGAGGATTTTTTATCTTGATGATTATCTTTTTTGTTTCTTTATTCATTTTAGGAAAAACTGGACCAGCACTTGGGTTGTACTTGATGGAAAGAAGCTGCTGTTTTACAAAGAGAGCAAACAGCAAGCTCTTACCAATTTGGTAGGCACCCCTGACTTTGTTGACTGAAGTTCTTCAAAATTTAATATGTTTTCCCCCAGTTTTAATTTAACTGACTACAATGAAATATCAAAAACATTTATCATGCTAATACCGTATATAGTATGAAACTGTTTTGTACATATATCTTTAAATGTATTTATTTCAAACAAATCGGCATGTTTTATTTTATTTATTATTTTTTCACGTAAAGTTTTCTTAGGCTTAGGAACCTTTCCTTTTATTCTGCAAACTGAGATTATAAAAGATGATCTTAACAGAACTTTAAAAAACTACAGTATACATATTAAGCATCTTCATTACTCTTTGCCCGCAGCAGGTACTGAATTATTGCAAGCATTCAGGAATATTATAATTCTCAAAAAATAATAAGACATAACACTTGGTGTAGATTTACCTAGACTTTAACATGCTGCTGATTTTTGAAAATCTAAAACTGTGTTTATTTCACTGCAATATTCAGTTTCAAAAACAAATCAGTACAAAAGAAATAAAAATTATGATTTCATAACAAACCAAGAGATGTATTTTAATAAGCATTCTCACTAGTAGATGTACATCAATCTCCATTGCCTGTGTCAGTCTATTGTAGTGCAATGACAAGAAACATTGGTAGAGGTGTAATTGCAATAAACTGGCAATGTGCCTAACCAAAATACTTTACGTTGTTCAAATATATTAGTAATACCTACAAGTATATTTAAAAAAATCATATAAAACCAAGGTATTGTATAAAGAGTATAATCAGAAAGATATTTAACAGGAAAATGAATTGTTCTTGGGTATCAAACTAGCCCATAAATCATGTAGATTTGCAATGTTGGGAATGCATTGTTAACAAATTACAATACACTAGGCCATCACAGGGAGAGCACACACACTCATTATAAATATAGTCAAATTAAAACACTTCTCTTTGTTATATATAATATACCAATGAAAATACCTGTAAGCATTTAGTAATCCATACTCACTTGTACTTAACAACACCACCTCATAACTTCTGCACAACTAGATTTCCCTGTTTTGTAAAATAAATATAATTTTGTTTGTGCGTTCAAGTGAACTTTTTTCAAACACGTCCATATAGTGGTTCAGTTGCCCGCCTTATTCACTGCATATTTGAAATGTGTACATTTGGGTTATTTTGGTTTTTATCTGATATTTTTTTTAGAACAGTCTGTAAACTCCGATAATTACAACTGAATTGTCTTTTTTGGTCATACTTCTACTTCTTGTCTGAGCCTGTTGCTGTCTTGCCAAGGATCAGTGCTACAAAATGAAAGAAAGGCTCTATAAGCATTTTTTATTTATACAGAAGAGATCCATACCTGTGAAGGGCAGACACATTTTGTAAAATTACTTAGCTGACACACAAAACATTTTATTTTTTACTACTTCAGGTAATGTGGTATATCCCAAAGTCAAGGTTAAAAATAAAAGAAATTGTGTTTTACAATTGATAATGATTACAGTAGGTGCAATACTTCAGTATGTGGCTTTTTTCCTGAATACTCCAGGATTCCTCCTACATTCCACAGGCGCACATATTTGTATTGGGTGGCGCAGTGGTAGCGCTGCTGCCTCACAGTTAGGAGACCCGGGTTCGCTTCCTGGGTCCTCCCTGCGTGGAGCTTGCATGCTTTCCCCATGTCTGCATGGGTTTTCTCTGGGTGCTCCAGTTTCCTCCCACAATCCAAAGACATGCAGGTTAGGTGGATTGGCGATTCTAAATTGGCCCTAGTGTGTGTGCTTGGTGTTTGTGTGTGTCCTGCAGTGGGTTGGCACCCTGCCCAGGATTGGTTCCTGGGATTGGCTCCAGCAGACCCCCGTGACCCTGTGTTTGGACTCAGCGGGTTAGGAAATGGATGGATTGGCCTGATGTAAATGAAAGAGCGAGGCGAGCAAGTAAATCAGTGCAGTTGTGCACTTTCTCTGTTCCTAATTCCTACTTTTTGATGGATGCTAGTGAAGTAGTTCTTTGCTGACCACAACTCTTTAGTGGAAAACATATGTCCAAACAATTAATAAATGAATGGAATTGCGTAATCTGCAGAATGAATGAACAATTACTAGACTGCTTTAAAGTAGCATAAGAAAAATTGGAAAAGAAAACCAAAATGGCAAAAATCTAATGTGAAAATGACTTTCATATTTATATTGGTAATCTTTTGAGGAGTGTGATCAGATGAGAATCCCTTGTGTGGTGTTCTGGTCTATGAGACTCATTTTCATTGTTTAATTAAAAGAAAAATAAGGATAAAAGAAACTTTTCCTTTGCTTATTTTCTTTAAAGAATGAATTGTTATCAAGTACATACTGTGACCTTAAAACACACATTTACATTATATTGGTGGTGTTGGACCTGGGAGCAATGCAGATGTGCAAACTGTCTGGAACAACAATAACATGACTTTAGAGGCATTTTTACCAAATACCCCAAACCTAATCTCATTTTCCTTTCACACACAATACCTAATTCCACCAAACCAGTCATTCTAATTTCTTTTCAAAATAGAACTGTGGTGGGACACAACAAATAAATAACAATACGAACAAATAAATAATTCTCCATATGTGTCTCCTTTTCAAAACTAATCAATGTGGCAAAGAAAATCTCTGCTCAGTTGGCCTTAGAAATCATTATAGGAGAAGAAGAAGCCCATGTGGAAAGAATGCCCACTTTGGAAGATGAAGAATATATATATATTGTAAAAATGATTAGACCTGACACACTTAAAAAGGTTTGGGGCAGCCAACCATATAATATCCCTGGCTGCAATGGGTTAGGCTTTCAAACAAGTGATTGGTTTGGAGTCCAGACATGAACTGACTAACGTTTGGAAAGATGGTGGTTTTAAGTGAGTAACCCGAAATTGACATAGTGGAACCAGAAGTGACCTTCTTCTGACATCATCTTAGGGGCCGGAAGTGATGTCTTTCTGGTTGCTGGAATCGGAAGTGACATCTTTCTGGATGCCGGAACTGGAAGTGACATCTTCAATGTTGAGTCAGATAGGTTTTCCGGCGGCTGGTCTGCAGAGACAACAGGAGAACGTTTAGTGCACCCCGCCACCCCCCTGGCCTGGCGTGGAATTACCTTTGCTTGGTCCATGCAACGTCCTCCTACTAGCACGTGCATGACAATATATATAAAGAAAATAAATCACATAACTTAAAACTCTCTTTTATTCAAAGCTTTTGATTCCTACCAGGAGTCTTCATCAGAGGAACATGATTAGACTTACAAGAATCCAAGGCAATATATAGCAAATAAAAACAGGAGGGTAGTTGGATTGCAGATTGATGAATTGGTGTTCAGAAGGTGTTGATCATAAAATCTTATTTATTATTTACATGTTCTTATTTTCCAGCCTGCATATGCTTGGTTCAAATGTCTGCTAATGGTATTATCATTAGATAGCCACAATTCTGCCAGCTCTCTGGCACTTTTAGCATTAGCCTTGAATTTTGCTTGCATTGAGTCCCACTTAAATGTGTGTCTGGTTGAACTTGTATGTGTGTAAATCAGAAACTGTAAGTCTTTCTTTTTAACTGCATTGGACACAAATCGCATGGTATGCAGTAAACTGAGTTCTGTGCCTCTTCTGTTTATTTCCTACTTTGAGCATTAAAAAAGACTGTGTGCTGCATGCTTGTATATATATATATATCTATACTAATAAAAGGCAAATCCCTCACTCACTGACTCACTCATCACTAATTCTCCAACTTCCTGTGTAGGTAGAAGGCTGAAATTTGGCAGGCTCATTCCTTAGAGGTTACTTACAAATGTTAAGCAGGTTTCATTTCGTAATTCTACACGTAACGGTCATAACTGAATCCTACTTACGTATATGGACTTGCGTCCCCATCCCCATGCCTCCCACGTAATTGGCTGTCTGCCCATATCAGGCTGTCCATCGCTCCGGTCTCTTCATTCCCTTCCTTGCTTCGACACGGTATTCATGTCTCCTTGCTGATAACTGCTGCCTTTTTATTTAATCTACGACTTCTCCGCTGTTTTATTGTTCATTTATTATGTTTATAGTTATTGTGTAGGTATTTTAGACTTAGTTTACTGTTCAGGTACCCATTTATTTTACCGTTCCAACCGTTCCCCCAATAACATGTCTATCGAGGTGATCACCATCGATCAAAGAACTGTCACTTACCGAGTGGTTTCCATGCCCGGAGATGCCGCCTGCATTTTACATTCTCTGTGTTCTCTGTGTCAGACTCACTCTTGATATCCAGAGGATCATTGTGTCTAATGTATTGAATGACTGGGACAGGTTCAAGGTGTGGACTGATGACGGTACAGGAGATAATTATACTACACAGGGGCACTATAAGAGTGAAATGCTTAAGCCCCTCACCTATGCTTCTGCATGTGAGTTGATGGCTGCCACTGAATTGTTCGGTTGTCGCTTTCAAGTGTACCGAAATGGCCAAATATTTTACACCTTTGGAGAACCGCCAATGCCTCTTAAACATCTTATTTTCACAGGTGACGATTTCAGTAGTGGACACTTTGATGTTTATGAATGTTTAACTCTCAAAAGTTGGATGCGAAGTTATCGATGAAACCGGTTGTATGTTTACAACGCTTGACAGATGCCAAATGTCACGTCAACACAAGTCCTGCAAATACTAACGTAATTGAAACAAACCATGAAACTCAAACCAATTATGACAGCAGCAATCCAAGCTGTGAGAAAACAGTAAAAAGGAGGCATGTCAAACATCGTGGTATATTTTCTGATGCAGCATGATGGAAACAACTTCATGAAGCTGTCGCTAAATACTCAGAAAAATCCACAAGTTAATACCGGGAATGCCTGCTAAACATCTTAGATTCACGAGTAGCGTGTGGTGTATAGATGCTAAGAATTTATGTCCAACCGGGCTCATTATATTATTTAAAAAAAAAACACTGCATATAAACTTTGTGCTTTCAATTTGTTCAGTTCAAAGCATTAAAAATCAATAGCTCTGGAAACCTTGTCTCATTTATATTTGTCTAAGATTAATGTGATATATTGCATCTATGTCTTGAATGTTATTGATTTCCTCACAAAAATCACACTTTATCAAAAGAATCAAAAAGCACTTTCATTGATAAATGTGATCTAGCACAAGCAAATAGTAAACGTTAAACATATTTGCTGATGTATTGTATAACTGGGATAAAATCAACATCTTTTGAGTAGTTTAACATAAAATGTTATGGTTTTATTGTTTTAAAACTCCAATAATGTTGTGGGTCTACCAAACCCATGAACACCTACTGAGTAACAAAAATACAAACACCACACAACAATTTTAGAGACCAAGTGGAGTGCTCTTGTTCTAATATTCAGTTTATCGAAAGTCCTAAGTATAAGTAAACACATTGACAAAAGCCCGGTTTTCTGTGACATTACAAGGCTGCCTACAGCTCCTGGCTCACTTAAACCCCGCAGGCCAGGAGTCTCCTCTCACAGTCATATTGAATTGAATACAGGTTTTAAATACAGTAGGTATCACAGGATATTAGGAGCCCTTTTTGACAGTGAATAATATTAGAGTACAAATGATATATTGCTTCATTCTGCTAGCATATGTTTTTTCCTTGCAGGAAATGCATTAGCTCAGTGCTAAATTACAGGTACCTAGAGTAATTGATGTAATTTTCAAGTAGAGAGTCAGCCTAGTAGAAAAGTGAATTATCTGTGATTCAAACAGAATCATCATTTTCAAGGCCTCTCTCCTAACATAACATATTTTGTATGAAGAGAGGTAAATAAGTGCACTCAATTGCATTGCGTTTTATTTTGATTTTATTAAGTTCTTGAGGCACAGTGTTGTACTGATTAATACTGCAGCTTCACAATAATTCAGTCCTGGGTTCAAAGCTTTGCCTTTACTCTGTCTTTTAACCAAAGATGTAGGTGAATGCAACTGCATTTTGAACATGAAAATGAAACATGAAACCTATTTCATGTTTAAAAGTGTTATTTTTGTGTTCATGGTTCATAAAAGTAAAATACAACATAATAGCAATAGGTATTTACCACTAAATAGGCACAGGCTGATAATGATGTTTAGTGAGGTGAGTCCTATTGACTTTCCTCTATCTTAAAATGCATATGAAACACATTTTTTCTTAATTTTTTAATACTTGGTAAAAAAAAAAAAAAGTAGCAACATAACAATATTCATTGCTTTTTTTATAGATGTTCCTTACAAAGTGCAAATATTATCCAAATTTGTAGTATTCCCATATTTTCTACTATTTATTATTAGGAAAATCAGTAATATTAAGTATTGTATACTATGGTTTTGTGCAAATGTAAGACACAGAATTTCTTGCTGTTTTTAACATACGCAAACCTTTAAATCTCAGTAAAATAATCTTAAATGTCTATATTACATATCATTTTGCAGATTGTGGACTGACCTAAGTGTGTAAATTGCCATTTTATACACTGTACATCAATGTATTATAACAAAACTAAATTCATTTTTGCATCTTCACTTTAGCAGGCAAATTTATTTCCCTTACAACTTGGGAACATCCAAAGATATACAGTGTATGACAAGGGGGCCTACTCAGAGTAATATCAGATGCCAATTGTATCCAATATTAGCATTGGGCAGATAAATAATGAGTGGACAAACATGTACAAAATACATGGATAATAAAAACACCATTTGCTGTCAATCTTCACATACCAGCACAGGTCTCACAGTCTTACCTACTTGGTGAGGCTGCCTCAACTGCAGCCCACCTCATAAGTAAGCAAGCACAACAAAGTTCACTTCTCCTTCTCATTCTCTCTCTCTGTACCCTGGCCTATCTTCCTCTTCCCAGTTGATCATTAACCCCAATTCACCTTTTGGTTAAATACTCAACAGGCTTTTCTGTAATAGTCATCTTTAAACCCTGTCCCTCAAAATAATTTCAATGATTAAGATCACAGTAAGCAAAGCACCTGCACCAACAGAGTATATATATATAGAGAGAATACTGTATATACATAGAGTATATATATAAAAGAATGGAGGAAGAAACAGAAAATTAGGTCGTGGAAAATCAAGAATGAGAATTTTGGTAAAAGGGAAACAGTGGAAGTTGGAGCATGAGCCAGTTCAGAGGACAGGTGGCATGGTTGGGAGGTGGCCCTGCAGGGAGTGAGGGGAATGGCACTCCAGAAAAAGGTCAATACTATTGAACATCCAGGAAACAGGAAGTGTCAACAGACTTAGATGATTCTTCTATGGACACCAAAAGTGGGGGAGCAATATAAACTGGGCCTAAACATTCTAGCGGTTAATAGCTGAGGGGGCTGGGACTCCTAAGTTTTATTGAATGACCGGGCTTGCTGGAGTCACAGCCCTCACTAAGAGGCCTGATTGGAGAGCAAGGATGGAGAAGGGGAAGGAAAGGTACTGAGACTAAGGGAACAGAGAAGGACATCCTGATTTTAACTGTGTTTTAACCTTGATTTTTAACCCTAATTGGTATTATTGATTTACTGGATTTTTTGGTGATTTATTTATTTAAAGAAGAACTTGCATGGCACTATTTATTTGGTCTGCTTTAATAAATTACACACTGCACTTTTGCACCAGCTAGTTGTTGATTGCATCCTCATTGCACAAGTCCATCTCAGTCATGGCTACTGATATCCCGGGTACAGGAAGATGCCAAACTGGGGGTAAATAGACTGGAAGGGTATAAGTAGTCACCACTTAGGCCTTTCATAGACTCATGTCTCAATCCTGGAACCATATGCTAATCTCTGTTATCATCTCTCAAGTTTTACACTTGTATGAGCGTGTTTTGTGTTACTTTTAGGCTTATAATTTATTCTGCTTGTTTTTCACTGTGTATCACTTGTCTTTCATTGTTCTGGGGATCCAGGGTAGTAGCAACATTGTTTTGTTGAGTGTACTTTTGCAGATTTGAGTTAAACCATTTGTAAGAACCATTGCAGTTTACTTGAGAAACAAGTAGTCCTACAACCCTAAATAGAAATGCAAAGAACCTATACTTGATTATGAATTATGTACCATTTTCTGGGCAAATATCAATAGATAGGTTTCCAGGGACCATGCTTTAATTACAATAAGCTTTTCTAGCCACTGGTCATCAGGTTGCTAATACCTAATGTATTTTATTTTCCTGAACATCTCAGGTCATATAATCTTGGCTAAAACCAAGATCAAGGTTCTAGCCCTATTAGTTTGTGAGTAATCATGTGACTGACGCACAAACATTAGTATTATATATATACTAGGGGGCTCCGTCCCCTGCTCACTTTGCTCACCCACCCCCGGGTTTGGTTTTATCGTATATACAATTTAAAGAGATTGTTATTTTCATGGGAAATGTTGCATATGCATTATTTTCACTTTTACTTTAAAACTTTTTTAAAAACAATACTTGTCCTTAATTTCCGGCCCCAGGCGTGGTTAAATCTCTTTCTCGCAAGACGTATAACATTGCTTGTGTTGTGAAGGTGGGGGGGGGCTGAACGCACACTAAGGAGAAGCGGTTGGATCATTTGCTGGCTTGTTGCAGCTGCTGGCGAGCTGTGTATTCTGCTTGTCGCGCTGTGAATTGATCATTTAAAAGCCTGTACAGTAGCTGTCCATTTGCCACTTCGCAGCTCTGCCACTCGCGTTGTGAAGGGGTTTGTTGGCTGAACGCATGCTAAGGAGAAGTGTTCGGCTCATCTGCTGTCTTGCTGCTGCTGGTGTGCTGCATGTTCTGCTTGTCACTTGTTGGTGTTTTACGAGCTGGCAGCACATGAAGTGTGTCTGCCAAAAGCATTCCAACAGCTGCTAGGTTAGATGTCCATGAACTTGTTTTAAATGTTGTATCACTGCCTTGTCTCGCGTGATGTTAAAGTGTCTCTCGCAGGACGTCAAATTGTCTTCCGAGAAAATCACGTCTCTTTTCCCTAGTCTCCCTCCCAAGATTTTTTTTTATATTAGAGAGATATACCACTACCGCAATTTATACATAATTTAACTCATTTAAGCAATATATTTTCTAACGTATAATATCCCTGGTGTTCATAGAAAAAAGTAAGAAAAATCAGCCTTGTATGTTTTTGCAGAAAGTTACTGATAAGAACCACAATATTCTACTTATGTCTCACACACACAGCATTTTCCTCAACCTGAGTTTCACTGGGTGCCCGTCAATTGTAGTCATGGAAGGTAAATATGACATTCTGAAATTCATTTAATCCAACTGAACGTTGTGGAAGGGCTGGAGTCTCTCCCGGCAGGACTAGGTGCAAGACAGGAACTAACCCATTGCAAGCTCCTATGCATAATGAAACTGCCAGTTAACCTGCACAATTTTTGAGGTTGTTTGAGGAAAAATAGAATACCAAAGCAGATATGGGAAGAATGTTTACTCCATATGGACAAAAGTCAAGCCTGTGATTTAAACCCAGGACCCTTAATCTGTGAATTAATAGTACTAACCACTGTGCTACTCTTTAATTTAATATTGTTCTTGTATCAGTATGCTGCTGCTTCAAGTGCACACACAAACCCCCACAAAGTCCTGGCCACTCAATGCCTTCTTCTTTGGGCCGCCTCCACTCTCTCTTCTCCTGCCTTGTCCTGCCTCCACCCGACTCCAGCCTCGAATGAAGGGAGACGGCCCCTTTTATTTCATCCTGGATGGGCTCCAGGTGTTTCCCGGCACTCCTCCCTGGACACACCCCAGTGTGGCGGAAGTGCTGGCTGTTCTCTCGGAAGCTCTCCGGGTGTCCCTGCTCCTCTTCCCCTCAGCACTTCCTGGTGTGGCGGAAGTGCTGAGGTCCAGGGTCCCCAAGGCATTGGGGCGCCCCCTGGCGGTGACCACGGGTCCCTACAGGGTTGGGCTTCCATGCCCTCTACCCGTGGCCCCCAAAGCAACTAGAATGGTGGCCCCCACATGATCCAGGGCGGGCATAGATCCTCTTCCGGTCCTCAAGGCGTCCCGGCCGGGTCGTTGCCCCTGGCATTCCTGACACTATCTATCTATCTATCTATCTATCTATCTATCTATCTATCTATCTATCTATCTATCTATCTATCTATCTATCTATCTATCTATCTACCAAGCCTCCCATCATTAAACCTTTTTTTGCTGTCTTTTTGTATGACTTTTACAACCAGATACTGTGCTGCAAGGTACATTGTTCATGGCTTTCACAAAATTACACTCATGTTTACTTAAGTGAAAATAAAATTCTCTTGAGGTTAAGGCTTTGTATGTGTGATGTGATCAGATAAGATGTTCCCTAAAATTCTGCAAGCCATCAGATATTCTTTTCATTGATCTTAGTAAAAGGACACATATTGTAGCAACTTTGGTGCCGTGTTCTGGTTTTGAATTATTGCAGTGCCTCAAGTTATTTACAGGAGTTCCATGTTAACACTGTACTGGCATGCAGCTCTCTGCTGCTAACCATGTATTGTAAATTGCATCATTAGGAAACTGTCAGCTACTGGAAATCAGTTCACAATGCTTTTGTTACACTGATTCAATCTTGAAGTAAACCTGCTTTGGCTTTTTGATCCTAGGGCATGATTCTGAAAAGGAAAAGAGGAATCTGTGTGACAGACCTGGATAAACTTAAATGGAAAATAATCTAGCAAGGCGGGAAACTTCACCTTGTAGCCAAATAAATAGAAAAAAAGAAAAATGCTCACCTCCGTAGGGTTACAGTTTCACAATGCTAACCGTGACGGTGTCTGCTGTGACTCTGGTTAAAATGGGGTAGTTCATGTAAGTCCCTCCTGCTTACCTTCCCAGCTGTGCAGTTCTGTCAGGGCTGGGTCAGAGCTACCAAGCCACATACGTGTGGCATGCGACTGGGAAGGTGCCCTCCTAGCAGGTGTTACAGTCAATAACCTTTTTTAAAATGGGTGATTGAACAAAATCTTTAATATATCTTTATGCTTTATTTTTGCTGAAATGTTAAACCTTATTAAAAACTAAAACAGTAACATTATTGTTAAAGATGTAATTCTTTTGCCCCTTTTTCAATTCATTTATTTCTAGCAGGACCTTCACAATAATAGAGTGCTTGAACTCAATTCTCAGGTTTGGTTGAGAAAAGGTTTTAGTTTCATTACTAGGAAAACACTTTTTTGTTCTTTAAAAAAAAAATCTAAGGGCAGAGGAGTTTCCTGAAATAGATATAAAAAATCTGCCTTTGAGTACTGTTTTCCTGGCACACATATTTCGCTTTGCCAGAATAAACAGACTTAATAACTGTGTAGAAGATCCACTTTTCTCGTAAAATGAGAGAATGTCAATGAATAGCAGAAACCACAGATCAATATTTGACATTTACAGTTTGATTTTCAAAAGGCTCGCCAGTCCTTAATTGTTGGTTCCGTTTGAAACAGTTTGCGGCCTATAGTAAGGAACTTTTCTTTTTTTTTCTTTTGAATTACACAATGTTTAAAAAAACAATGAGATTATAAAGTCAAATGAAGGCTAATAAATAAGCAGCAACAGCTATTTTCGGAAGTCAAATACAATACTACTTATTTTAATTAACTGAGATCTAAAGAACATAATCCTAATGTTTCATCAAGACATAGTTTTTATCAATATATTTATCAAAGTATGCACAGTGATGTACAGAAAGCAAAGCATGCCCCACTCATTCATGAATATTCTAGCACCTTTTTTTCAATATGAGTACAATGCAGTAATACCAGTTGCTCAGAACTGAGGATACCTGTATGGCACTAAAATATATAATTTCACTATTATTCTTAGATTACAGCCATTTGATTTCTTTTCTATAATAAAGAAATACACAAGTAAATTTCATCATATGCTGGATGTCATAATGCTGTAAGTCATATTTACCAGCAGGTTATCGTCTTATTGTGCTCTGTACAGGTGGATTGCTTCCTTCTTGTTGCAGACAAACTCCCTAAGCTGCTCAAGTCACTTGTTAAGAAAACCTGCATCTGCTACACTTTAAAATGTTCCTGGATAACAGATACTTGGTGTTTGACAGTTGTTCATCTACATTTTTTTACGTTTATGAACAGTGACATGGAATGAAAATTCTGGTGGGGTTACACAGATCAGGAAGAGAGATGGTGTCAGAAAATGTGAAGTCATCGTGCAGAGGGTGTATAAGTGTGTGAAAGAGAGAGAGGATAAAGCACTTAAACTCTGCTTAGATGTATTTGTCAGACTATGTTGATGCTGGCAAGCTTTGGGAAGGATACTAGCTTGGATTGGCTCATGGAGTTGAGAAAAGTAAGTGTAGATGTTGTTGCCTGTGACCCCAATTGAGCAATGTGAGGTGGAGCTGGTGCCATGAATGTATAGACAGTGGAAGTGGTAGAGCAAAGTTCATTGGAGGCACTTGGATATAGCTGTTTAAATTGAAGTGGTTAGAGCTGCACAGGGGGGTGGCCGAGGAAGGAGACATCCAGTACAGACTCAACTATAGAATGCCCAGGAAGGACGAAGGTGACTAGTTAGCCAAGGTCTCTAGCACTGACTGTGTCTGACTTTATCTTTGACTTTCTGTCTTACAGATGACCATGGACCCCATCAGGGTTTATTTTCTCAGGGGATGTTACTAACTGGAGGTTTTCCTCTCCTCTGTTGTCAACTGGCCATAGTTCAACAATTAATTAATGCACAGATAATGTTGGTATCAATTTATGTTAATCAGTTTTTACTTTGTTTTGTGTTTTAACTGATCTGTACCTTTATATGTACTAATTCTGTATTTAGTAATTAGTATAATCTGTACTTGCATTTTACCTAAGAATTGATCACAACACTCTTTACTTACACTCAGTCAAGAGCACCCCACAAAAAAAAAAAGTATTTTATTGTAATATTTAAGCCTTGCTTGAGGGAGAAAGGGAGAAAGACTGCATTTCACAATTAATCAGGCTACCAGCCCCAGTGAGGATAAAATGTCACCCAAATAATAGCATAAAAACACACACAAAATAAAGATCTGTCAATGTATTATTTTCATACAGTACAACTGTTAAGTGACAGTATTCAAAGATATCTTAACATCAACATCAAACACTGAAAGAATTAATAAAAATGAATATTCATCAATTTCCAGTAATATTCATTGAGTAATGTGTGAAATCATATTGTAGATGAGTAATTGATGTGGTTTATGATAATGATGATGACTACTCAAAAATATCAGGATGGGTAATTTCATGCAAACTATATAAATTGGGTCACACAAAATCAATCAATAAGATACTTAAAGATCTCCAGACTGCAAGTCCCATGGCAGAACTGAAATGTTCAGGTGGAATATTATTATGAAGAATGACCATGGATTTTGTGCATAAGCTGGTCTTACAAACGTACATATACACCGGTCTGCTTTCGAAAGATTTTAGATATTCTATTGCCCCAGAGAATATGTTGTTTTATTTTCCTTTAATGCAGTACAAAATATTTTTCCCTCAGTAGGGTCGTTCTTGAACAACTCTGAGTGAAACAGTAGACACAACATAGCAAGGTACTGCATGTACTGAGATCTTTTTTTTTTTGCTGTTTCAGTGACTATTCTGCTGGACTTCAAATTATTGTAGGAAAATGCAGAATGTTTTTAATGAATAGTATTTCTTTCAGTTTCTGGGCAGTTAGCCAACCACATTTTTCTTTTAATTAATAATTTCATTTTCACTTTACCCGTTTGAACCTAGTGAACCTAGTGAGTATCAGGCTGCATGTGGGGGTTCATTTTCTGGTAATGCCACAAGCAAGTAGAAAATAAAGACAAAAATATACCTTTTGTTTATGTATTGTTACAGAGTACACAGATTCCTTTATTTATTCAAACACTGTTTATTATAGTGAAAATGGGATGATACTTTGCTCTGCATGTACTGCCAATGACTTACAGATGTACAGTATAAATGACATACTGTACCCATAGATTTCCATTCTTTTTCTGGTATGCATCATGGGAGATTAATGCCTATACTGCACAGGATATACACACTGACTTTCACACTAGAGCGTTCATTTATTTATTTAAGTTCATTTATGATACCAGTGTAGACAGCACATTGTCATAACAGTATGTGTTTTATACTCACTGTGCTTTGGCCATTTTAATCCAACATTGCGCTCACCTTCTTGAATTTTGCCTATTTTAAACATTTCGGTCAGTTAATTGATAATTTATTGATTGCTACCTATAAAATATTTCAGGATCTATAATGCATGCACAAGAGACTAGTTTTATGTCCAGTATTATTGAATACTGTCAGTACTGTTCGTTTTTGTACATGTTTTTACCAGTATTGATTTTAGCATTCTGTGACCTAGGATTAAGTAAATATGTAAAAATATAAATCTAAATGAGGATAATCAAATCCAGAACCTCTTTTGCTTGTATAGACTAAAAAAAAGAAAAAAAGTGGTAGTAGTAGTAGTAGTAGTAGTAGTGGTGGTGGTGGTATTGTCCCATGTACAAAATTCAGTGAAACTCTTACTTCTACATCCACCCATGCAGCACATTACCGGCACCATAATAAACAAGAATATGTTAAATACAATTATCATAACAACATACAGTATTTAAAAAAAACAAATGGAGCTGGAGCTGTTGATGTTTCTTATGTTGTTTACATAGTTGCTTTCTTCAGTTCCTCTAGAAGTCAGAATGTACATTATTACTTTGGTTTTAAACATTAAAAGATATAACATTACAGACATTAATCACATTGATGATGTAAATTGGCCATGTTCTTCAAAGGAATATCAATGTAAGCTTTTGAAACCAATGCTTTTAATGATCAGAGGTATTGATTATTTTACAATCTTCTTGATTGTCACTGTTAAATTTCTGTCTCTGTGGCATTATTGCAGTGTGAATCCTGGACTTTACATTGTTTGCCTATGAGTTCAATTTGCCTGATGCTCAGCAAATGTCACTACTGTTTTGTTACAGTATTTTTTTTTTCTTTCTGCTAGTGGTTTTGAATTGGTTTTGTGATTAGCTTGCCTTAAACACACATCCACTTTGCCATCCTTTATTTGTGTAACAAAGTTCAATGTTTAATGATGAATAAATGTAATATACTCAAATTACAAACTCTTAATCGGAATGTCTTGTGATGTTGCTACTCTTTTTCTTCTTTCTGCCATTATGGTGCTTATCATTTGGTTACTCAATCACTTTCCTGTAAACAAACAACCACAGGTCATGGCTGTCAGGTTGCCAGTACATAAAATTCTGTACTTTTTTCAGTTCTTTGTCATTCTTGCCTTTTGCGTTCTTGCATTTCACACTCTAATTTCTTCCATGCCATTTGATTTTGTAGTCACTTTGCTTTAAGAAATGCATGAACAAAGGTCACTTTACAGAAGTTGTTGCTGCCTAAAATGTTTTTCAGTTTCCAGGTCATATCAAGTTATTAGCTTTTGATTAAGGCCAAGATCAAGGTTCTAGCCCCAGTAGTTCACAACAGTACATGTGACAGTATATGTGTCTATTGTGTGACGCATGTGTGTCTGTCAAAAATAGCGACTTAACTGAAGTAAGCTGTACCACTCTGAGGTGAGAGGGTGCACTGACCATGTTTGTTCTTTTGCTGTTTGGTAATTACATGGGGTCATTGGTTGGTACCCCAGTTCCTGCTGGTAGATTCTCATGGTCACTATATATATATCTAGCTTCCATATATATATACTGTATACTGTATACACTCGTATATAAGTTGGGTCTTGAAACCTGAAAAATTGATCATAAAATCAGACCTGAACTTATACGCTCATTCAAAAATGCAACACTTCATTTTTTTTTTTACATCTTCTTGCTTCCTCCAATCTCACACCAGTTTCTGAGATATATTGAATTTTGTTGCAGTAGCGCAGTTACCAATTTCTTTCGCCACTTTAACGAAGCATTTTAAGTAATTTAAAACCAGCTTCATATTTTCTTCTAATTGAACACTCCATCATAGATAAGGGATGCTCTAATGATAAAGATGTATGAGGGTGTGAGATACAAAAAACACAAAACAGTGCAAATGTCGCTTTGGAATAATTTGGGTATTACCGTGTGATCACATAGGTGCGATACATAGAAAAAAAAGGCAGTGTGCTCTGTGGTTACTCTCTAGGGTAGGTGTTAGCATATCATAATCTCTTGGACTAATAGCGTGAGTTTTCCGCATTCAACGTATATGACTGACATTATAAAATCCAGAAATTATACGGTAAAATCACGCCTGACTTTTCTGTGGGAGAACTTCAATGTGAGTATATGCTTCTGGCATTTGTGTTTACTATTTATTAAAACGTATTTAAGTTATGTTATATAACTACAAGGTTCTAAACCAGCATCAAATCCTTGTCATTGTCATTATACCTTCTTCTTCTTCTTCTTCCCTCAACATCCAGTCTCATCACCTGTTTTCCTACACAGTTGTCATCGCATAACATGGCAATGTGTTTGCAGTATTTTCTCATGCTGTGTTGGACATCAAAGTGGAGAGACACTAAATGTTAAGATATCTAACAACGATCAGCACAATTTAAATGAATGTGGTTCATTTTGTAATATATGTGATATCCTTATCCTTGTTTATGTTAATATAATTAGAATATTTTGTGGTATTTTGAAAATTATTAAAAATGATGCAAATGTGGAATATTCATTAAGTCTGTCTCATACGATAAACTAAATATAATTAAATCTTCTGTATTCTCAGGTATTTCTACAACAACAACAACAACAACATTTATTTATATAGCACATTTTCATACAAACAGTAGCTCAAAGTGCTTTACATATTAAAGAATAGAAAAATGAAAGACACAATTATAAAATAAAATAAATCAACATTAATTAACATCGAACAAGAGTAAGGTTCAATGGCCAGGGGGGACAGAAAAAACAAAAAAACTCCAGACGGCTGGAGAAAAATAAAATCTGTAGGGATTCCAGACCATGAGACCGCCCAGTCCCCTCTGGGCATTCTACCTAACATAAATGAAACAGTCCTCTTTGGATTTAGGGTTCTCACGGAAGGGCTTGATGATGATGATGGTCACGTAGACTTCTGCCTTTTAATCCGTCCATCATTGTTTGAGCATCATGAAGCTTTGAGTAGGTGGTGGTGGCGCAGGCCACCACCACAAAGAAACCGGAAAAAGAAACAGAAAAGAGAGTAGGGGTCAGTACCGAATTTCTAATTAGAGGTGCTATTCTGTGTCCTGTATGGATTTGTAATCCGGTAATAATTCTTAAGTTTTCATTATTATGAGTGGTTGCTGTCTTTAGTTTTGTGTTGGAAAAAATACTTGTGGTGTCTAGTCTTCCTGTGAACCACTCATAAACAGCAATTTTATACCATGAATCACAGACTATCATTTCTCTTTTTCAGCTTTATATAGAAAGGTTTACTTGTAATGACTGTTGTCATGTCTGACACCTCTATGAGCCGAATGACTTTATTACAGTGTTTGCTACTGCAATGTCAGGGGTCTTTGTGTCTAATGTTTACATTAAACACTTTTTTCATCATCTACATTTTTGGACTTGTGGCTCAGTTTACATATTACACAGGTGTTTTTGGTTATACTGCAAGATCATTTCCAAGTCCATATATACCACGTACACTGTATTACTGAGTAAATACAGACTATTTTTATCTTTTCATCTAAATTCACATACATTTTAAATTTCATGGTTAGCAGTTTAATTTAATACACTTATTTTTTTAACATCTGCTTACACTGACAAGGTATTCTTTAGAGCCTCAATTGTATTACTCATAATCAGCAGATGAGCATTGGCCTGCTCAAGGCTAATAAGATTTTCTTACCAAATAGAATGAAACACATAAATCTTACAGAAGAAAGTTGTCTTATTCTTCAGCTGAAGATTAAAATAATGACTGAAAGGTAATTCAGTTTTCTTAAAAATGTGCAGTACTTATAGATAAGTTCATCCAAATTACCCATTGACCTAACATGCACATAACCAGGAAATGAAATGAAACCACTGTGTCATGAGTAAACACAAACCCTCGGACTAGGCCAGAATTTCCATTCAGGAATTGTGACAGCAGCACTTACCTGCTATACAGTATTCAACACTGTACTAGTCTTTTGGAAATGACTGTTTTAAACTTGATGGTTAACACAACTAACTGTTCCTTTACACATTCCTTGGATAAACATTTCCTTTTTACTTTGGCTCTATACATACCAAGATGAACATACAGTATGAGTGGAGCATGAATTATTTGAAATGTACATCAAATCCCTTTTAGTTACTTTCAAAGTACTTTCCTTCAGATGCAGTAGACATATCCCAGCTTTACTTTCTTTCTTGGAAAAATTTCCAGTACTCATCTTTTGTTGCCCTGACTAAAGCCTTCTGTGTTTTTTCCTGGATTTCTAACATGGTTGCAAATTTCTACTCTTTAGGTTTAATTTTAACTTTTGGAACAAAAAGAAGTGACGGAGTGAGATCTAACAAATACCTCGGGGTGTGTGCAAAGCAACAATCGTACTTTTTTTTTATAGTGGTTCAAATTTCAGTTTTGAATGTACTCCTTCTCTGGACGTTTTTGTCTGATGTTTTCTCGTAGGCACTTCAGCACTCCAATGTATTGCATCTCAAGGAGAGTATTTTCAGAGTGACTAAAAGAGAATTGCAGTAAGTTTTACATTGTAGGTTTCTTTTTTTTTAACAATTCAAAATTTGGGTCTCCCCTTGTACATAAGAAAATAACTTACATTTTAATGAAACAATAGCATTTGGCCCAATTATAGGTCATCAATCCCACAATAAATTTTTCAAAACATCTTGTTAACTTTTTCCATGCATCAATGGTTCTCTAAGTAAAGAAAAACACCCTTACATTTGTGTTACATTATGTCAAGACTTAATCTCTTTTTTCTTAAAAGACGAGTCTAGTCCCTCTTGTTTTGACTTTTTTCTTATTACTGTTATATCTATTTGAAATATTGAAACAAAACTTTGCCAAAGTTTTCCAAATGAGGCCTCACAAGTGCACTATATTTTCCATTTACCCAGTAGATAGATAGATAGATAGATAGATAGATAGATAGATAGATAGATAGATAGATAGATAGATAGATAGATAGATAGATAGATACTTTATTAATCCCAATGGGAAATTCACATATTCCAGCAGCAGCATACTGATAAAGAACAATATTAAATTAAAGAGTGATAAAAATGCAGGTAAAACAGACAATAACTTTGTATAATGTTAACGTTTAACCCCCCCGGGTGGAACTGAAGCGTCGCATAGTGTGGGTAAGGAACGATCTCCTCAGTCTGTCAGTGGAGCAGGACAGTGACAGCAGTCTGTCGCTGAAGCTCCTTCTCTGTCTGGAGATGACACTGTTCAGTGGATGCAGTGGATTCTCCATGATTGACAGGAACCTGCTCAGCGCCCGTCGCTCTGCCACGGATGTCAAACTGTCCAGCTCCGTGCCTACAATAGAGCCTGCCTTCCTCACCAGTTTGTCCAGGCGTGAGGCATCCCTCTACTTTATTCTGCCTCCCCAGCACACCACCGCATAGAAGAGGTTGCTCGCCACAACTGTCTGATAGAACATCTGCAGCATCTTACTGCAGATGTGGAAAGACGCCAGTCTTCTAAGGAAGTATAGTCGGCTTTGTCCTCTCTTGCACAAAGCATCTGTATTGGCAGTCCAGTCCAATTTATCATCCAAGTATGAACCATATCCCAATGCCAAATTAATCTTAATTATTTAGTACACTATTTGGATGTTGACAGTAGTCCACTCTGGCCTTTAAGATTAATTTGCCATTTATTGAATGTATTCACTCTACTGTAAATCTCATCTTCCAAAGGTCTGAATTCTTTCCAGGTTCAGTTTCTTGACAATATGTTATTTGCTATTCAATATAGCTTTGTACCACTTAAACCAGCTGGTTAGTAGTGTTGTGGTTTTGCTAGGGCTTCATTCCTGGCT
Organism: Polypterus senegalus; assembly: GCF_016835505.1. NCBI lineage: Eukaryota > Metazoa > Chordata > Cladistia > Polypteriformes > Polypteridae > Polypterus > Polypterus senegalus. The sequence goes on along the minus strand of NC_053159.1, from coordinate 145,209,379 downwards.
TTAGTTTCTTTTCTTTATGTTTGCTTATTTATTTGGTTTTTCGTGAAGTTTTCTTTTTCTATTGTTCTATTAAGGAGACATGTAAATGGCTGAAATGGGTGTAAGTCTTCTGAAATAGACAACTAAGGTGTTATGAAATCGGCTCACCCCAATTCAGCCACCATACCTTCATGAGGCTCCAGTCCATTAGGGTCAGGGGAAAATTGGCTTTAAAGTTCAAAACTGCCTCCCATGTTGTCTACCAAGGGAAATGAACCTTTAAAAATCCTTTGGCTTAAAGAGACAACCCGAACAAAGAAATCGTTATAAATGAGGGTAAATTTAAAAAAAGGGAAAAATATCAAATGAAAGCCCAAAAGACCACCCATCTTCTTTTCCAAACCATTTACTTGCCAGCATTCCTAAACTGACCACATCACATTTCCCATTGGCACAATGCTTTTTTGAAGCTGACTGGGAGATGTGCATATACTGCAGAACCAAAATGAAAAAGATGTCCTTTTCCTGACAAGACAAACAATAAAAGATATATATTTCAGAGTACAAAAATGAGCTTTTCTTAGCAGGGGACATAACTGAGTGCGAGAACGGAGTTGTAAAATGCATTCACCAAGGAAATAATATTTAATAATCAGAGGTAAAAAAAAAAAACGAAGGAAAAACCAGGTCAAACCAAATGAGCGAGAGTCAAAACCAGAATATCAAATGTTAAACTATCTCAGGCAAAGCAGCTGATGCATTTACATTGTAATATAACAGTTCACATCAGGAAAACAGTCCAATAGGAATTCAAAGAGAGGATGTGATGCAATTAGAAATAAAAATAAAAAAATAAATAAAACATTTTCAAACAAAGAAAATTTTAACTGATATAAGAAATTAAAGACTGAAAATTAAACTTTCGAAATACTAAACTAAAAACAATCATTCAAAGAACAAAAAAATGAAAAAGACAAGACAGGTTTCCCAGTTCTCAACAGTTCCCATTTACGTAATCAACTGGACTGATCAGTTTGCTGCCAACACCCAGTCCCCTCTATTTAAATAACTTCCTCCCTATTGTTTATTTTAAGCTTGACTTTGGTTGGTGGTAACAATATCTTTTAACTGCAAGACACACTGCAGATTTCAGAACAGTGAATGCAACGCTTTGACAAACTATGTTCATATCCTAATTTGACTAATATTTTTGAGGAGTTTTCCCATGCTGCCTTGCTGGGGGACCACATTGATTTTTCTCCAGGTATCATTTTTTTCAATAAAAAATCCAGAAAAAAAGACTGCCAATATTAAATCGGTCCATTGTAAGTGAGTATGCCCTGCTGTGAGTTAATGTCCTTTCCAAGGCTGGCTCCTGCTTTGCTTCTAACTCTGTAAGTACTGATTCTGCCCTATGTGATCCTGAATTGAAATAAGCAGGTTTGGAAAAAGGGTGTAAAAAATCTTAAAGAAAAAAAAAATCTAATTGTGACATAAGTTGATAGGGATTTTAAAAAGTATTACACAAATATATTTTCTAATGATTACAATGAATTGTATGTAAACTGTCAAATGTTTGCATTTTTTAAATTAGCACAATATAATCCTGAAGCACTGATTCTTGCACACAGTTTGTTCAGAGAGGTAATGGATGTAATCTTGTGTTGTGTCAGGCCTGCCCCTTATGAACTCTAAGCTGAGTGACTGAAATTGAATTTATCAAAGTTGAGGCCAAATGTCACCCTCCCATTTCTCAGAGTTGAATCATTTTGGGACAGATACGGTCATCTTGTAGCCAGAAACATACAATTCAAAACCAGAGAAGTCCGCACTGCATGAATGGGCATTGTCTTTTTGAAACATTGTTATTCACATTTTGACAGAATGTGGATGGCAAGTGGGTTTATTTTATTTTCAATTTAAAAACTCTTTTTTATTACCCACTCAAACATAAAAATTTACAAACAGTTATACAAGATTTGTAGGTGTCTAATCTTCAATTACTTGCGTAACATTATGACCAAAAGTGACTTCTTGTTAAACACTGCTGAATATTATTCCAGCATCCATTTAGCTTGTGCTACAGCTCTAGTTAAGACTTTTAAAAAGAATACCAAATGTAAGAAGCAAACTGGCTAGTGAAACTTTAGAACTCATTCCTGCTTCCAAAAAATGATGAAGAATGATACAAAATATCTGTTTCTGTTTGTTCTGAGCCGATAGTGGTGTGGACATCTTATGATTTCATAGGGAAGTAAGCTTGGTATATTTCTTTTCTGTGTTTAGTTTTTGTGGTTGACTACCATAGTCTTTTTTGGTGATGTTGTTCTGTGGCTAATGTCATAACTGACAGCACCCCCAGGAGTTCTTGAACAAAGCACCCATAAATTTTAAGTTCCATATGTTGTATAATTGGCTTAGATTACAGTAATGATTTCAATTGTTTATGTTATCTTCAAGCAATGTTTGACCAATTTTAGAATAATTTTTGCGTGTATGCATATATATATACCTTCCCTGGGCCACAAAAGGGCAGCCGCTCTGGTCTGTATGGGGCCATGGGAACTGAGCATGGAAGCTCAACCCTACAGGGGCCTGTGGCCACCACCAGGGGGCGCCCGGAGGATTGAGGAGCCCTGGATGTCAGCACTTTCGCCACACCTGGAAGTGCTGCCGGAAGGAATACCTGGGACACCCGGAGTGCTTGCGGGTGCTCATGCGGCACTTCTGCCACACCAGGAAGTGCCGCAGGAAGATCGTCAGAGGGTGGGTATAAAAGAGGCTGGCTTCCTCCAGTCATTAGCTGGAGTCGGGAGGAAGAAGACAAAGCTCTGAGGAGAGGAGTAGAGTTGATGGAAGAAGGACCAGAAATAGGCCCGGACTTTGAAAGGGTGTTTGGTGCAGGGCCACTGTGTTGTGCGCGGGACTTTTATTTATAATTAAAAGTGTGTGTTCGGGACTTCCTGTGTCTGTCTGTGTTGGTGTCTGGGCTGGTTTCCACAATATGTATATAAATATATATAAAGCTATATGTCCCTGCTTGACCCACTAGCTGACTGACAAACAGCCTAAAGAAAATGTATTCATCTTAATCATCCTTTAATTTAATGGTGACAAAATCTGATAAAACTACAAAGATGCTTTGCACTTAATACTTCCTATAAATACTTATGTTCAACATTGGATTTACTACCACAGGGGACAATACCAAGAGCTCTTGACCAATATTCGGTAATATAAAAGATGATTAAAAAACATTTAAAGTCGATGTAAACTTGCTATGAATCATAACTCTCTATTGGCATAACAGCCCTAAATGCATAATTACTTCAAAGTGTTATGGACTTGAAGAAATATCTGCTGTCAAGAAACTATAAAAGTTATCAATTAGTTCTTCTCAGTCAAACAATCCATCCTCAGTCATTCTCTTACTTTCTCCCATGTTGGAGTGGCATAGCTATATTTCATAATCTGCTCTTTTTGAGGACAGTCCAGTTGCCAGCCTCTGTATCTCCACATTGTATTCTCTCCGTAGTTCTTCTTATAGCATTTGCACATTCAATCCCATATAAAGTGTGTAACGCTGAGTGTTATTTGGTATTGTGCACTTAATAGTCACAGTCAGGTGATCAATGATATTGGCTGTTTAAAAACTGAAATGTTCTGATTTTACATAGATAGATAGATAGATACTTTATTAATCCCAAGGGGAAATTCACATAATCCAGCAGCAGTATACTGATACAAAGAAACAATATTAAATTAAATAGTAATAAAAATGAAAAAAAATTAAAATAAATTTAATGTTCGCATTTACTCCCCCGGGTGGAATTGAAGAGCCGCATAGTGTGGGGGAGAACGATCTACATAAAGTGCTAGTCAGATTTACTACCATACTGTATGTACAGATTACAATGTAATTCCTTTTGGCATGCTTAAATAACTTGCCTCCAGTATGTGGCAACATAAAATCTTGCTCCAAAGATTCTGTGAAATAGAACAACACAGAGTATTGTAGCCCAAGCCTGGGTAAGGTCCCAGTTTCACAATCCAGGCCCTATTCCCATTATTCTGTACATTCTATTTCCACTATTGTTGTTTGTTTTCACGTATTCAGTAATCCTCAGCATTTTGCTATGTTTTGCGATTTTGATTAAGTATGGAGCTTAAAAGTTTTCCCAGTTGAAATATGAGTGTGTCTATAAGCAAAAAAAACCTCCAGTTAGGTCGATAACTTTGGCAGAGAACGTGATACTTCTGGATGTAATAAAGTAGAACATTCCTTGGCATCTACGGATAGCAGACATGTCTTGAACAAGACATTTAAAAGAAAGAGTGAGAAATAAGGGAAAGTGTCTCTGCTGATGCACTAAAAGCTGTGAAGATGGCCTTTCAGTTACATGTTACAACTTGAAGTGAAAATGAAAAGATTTTAAATTGAAGACATACCAAGAAAATGAATCAGTTACAAAATATCATGCAAATCCTTTTCCAACTCACTTAATCCAGAACACTGTCACAGGGGTCTGGAGCATGGACCACTTGGTGCAAAGCAGGGAACATCTCTGGATGGCACATCAGTCCATCAAAGGGCACACACAATTACGCTTAGCTAATCTGGATTTTCCAGTTCAACTAATGTGCAATTCTGTAGGAAATGGAGCAAAGTTGTAGTACCTAGAAAAACACAATGAGACCACACCATGAGATTTGAACCATACCATTAAAATAACTGACAGTGTTAACCATTACACAAAATTTTATATTAAAGGTAAGATACATATTTGATTTTTAAGGAGCTATTTATTGTAAAGTTGGCATCTGAATTTGTATTAAAACTATTAAATACATATTTACATTTTATTCTTTCATTAAGTAGGATTTTTGTTAAGTACAGTATGCCTTTAAGGAATGAAGGGCAATACTAAACATTCCACCACTGTGCATATTACATATAATATTTGATTTCACTCATAGATTTCACTTTTTCTCAGGAGGCCTTGGAACTTAAACCCTACAAAGAATTAGGAATGACTATGTGAAGATGAATTCATTTCTCAACACAATGTGAGAGGTATCAGAAATAATTTGTTTATTCCATAAAGCTAACATTGTTTACAAAGAATATACTACAGTATATATATCCACACTGCAAAAGACAAAAGGAATCATATAATATATATATATATATATATATATATATATATATATATATATACACACACACATATATTATATACTGTCACGCGCGCGCATGGGAGGCAGCTAAAGGGCTCGAGTGAAGGCAGTTCTGAGGCATGCCGGGATGTGGCAGAGTGCACTAACTCTTTTTCTCACTTCCCTGTAGACCAAACCCGGGAGGCTCCACCTGGCTCTCTTGACATCACTTCTGGGACCGAACCAATGGAAACAGACCTTACCAGCTCCGGCCCCCCTGATGTCACATCCGGGCCTGATCCAATGAATAATGAACACGTGCCCGATCCTTATGACCTCACTTCCTGTCTTCCCCTTTAAAAGCCTACCCTTTTCTCTTCTCCTGTAGTCTGGTTTTAGACTCTGTTGTATGCACTTCAGTGCCAGTGCTTTGAAAACGACTTTTGCAGCCAGGATTATAGCCAAATTGTATGGGTGGCTGCCCCAAACCTTTATCTGTTTGTCTCGTTTTATTACAATACATATACACGTACACACATGCACACAGTGTTTGATACCACAAAATGCTTTTTAATTCCAAGACTACTGATAAACAGATGGGCTAGTAAAAAATAGAGAAAGTTTCAATATTCAGGCAAAAAATGCAATTTTTAAAATTCTAATAATAACTCCCAGTCTGGTCAGTCCGTGTGGATTTTTCTCTGGGTGCGCCCACATTTCAAAGACGTACGTGTTGGATGAATTTAACAATCAAACTAGACCTGGCATGTCTTGAGGTGTAGATGTGTTTATGGATGTGCCATGCGATGGCTCCTGTGAAGGACCAAGCTTAAGCAAGTTTGAAATAAGTACAATTTGTGAAATTCAGGATTTAATGCCTTACATTATTTCAGACCATTGTACACTGATATATACTTATAATTTAATGATTTACCTTTCTAATAATTATTTATAGATCAGTACAAACATGATCAGCAGACTGGATTGTATATAATCTTTCGTTGTAGTGTTTTCAATGAATCTAGCAATGCTTATTTGAAAATGACTTGCTTATTGAACTCTTAACACAATGTAGAATATGAAATTGGCATTTAAATGCACAATTATAAAAAATCTTCAGATATTTTTTTCTAAATGTCAGCATCTGCTCTCCCAGAGTGAAGATTGCTCCTTTAACACCCTCTTGAGTGTTGCATGTCAATTATGGTAGGATAACATATATATTATACATGAGTAACCTCCGTCACTGCACTGTGCTTTGAGATCATTATTCTTGTGAGGATTACTTCAACTTATTCTCATTTTATGATGTCTTTTGAATAAGAACCAGTATGTTAATTTCTACTAGAATGTACATGGGAAAGTGTAAAAGCTTTAGCAATATACTGTATGTCTTTCAGCATTTATATACAAGTTTAGCATTTTTAATTGTTTGATCATCTTTAAGGATTCTTAATTCATTTCTGTTTAGTACGTGTTTTCCAAAAGAAATTTGAAAAAAAAAGTAACTTTAGACCTCAGAATTGGATAACAGGAGAGGCAACAGATTGGTAAATATGGTGTTGTGTGCAAGCAGAATGTTTTATGTAGAGTCCTGTAGGAGTAGGTCAGCTTTTATAGTAGGTGTCTAAACAGCAGTAACAATCTGAAGCATTTTCTGAGATGTACTTAATCTGTACCTATTAAATAAAATTGGAGATGTTACACATATTTGCTGAAATATACTTTTCAGCAACGCTGAAAATGAGAATTGCACAGGTTCCAAAAATGTCAGATTGCAATTGTCCAGCAGTCTGGTTTACTGTGAAATTTTCATTTTTAATTCATCACTAATGTGGAATGGATGCCACTGCACAAAAATAGAAAAAGTAATAAAATAAGCAAGTTTTTCTCAAAAAATTTGAAACATTTTTCTAATACTAAATTGCAGTTGTTTACATGAGAAGTGATAATTTCCTAGGAGGCTGTACACTTTTTCCAGTGGAAGTGCCATATTCTCTTTAAAAGCTCAAGAGACAATACAGTTCAGATGCATTTTACAATAAAGGACGGAGGTGAACCGTTGAATTACACCCATATTAAGGCAGGTAGCATACTTTTATTTATATATAAACTCAAGTAAAAAGGACATAAGAACAACATATAAAGTTAAAGTTGAGGTGACTATAGTGTCAACATAGATTATCGAATAATGTTTTTACATTTTGGAGGAATGTTGCATTATCAATTTTTGAATTGTCTTAATTTTCCAAAAAAACAAATCCTGCTCTCACTGGGAAAAATGACTGGCGAATAAACCTATTATCCAGATTTTTATTGTCTCAGGAGAAGATAGCACTGCACATAAACATTCTCTTTGAATAATGGGATTACTGCACAATCATGGGGTCAGTAAGGTGGTAATTGTAAGGGCTTTAGTTTACCAAAAATGGGTTGATAATGCAGTCATTCCTTAAGAATCTCAAAAATAGTGCTGCATGAGAGGTGAGTAACAGACTTTGATTTAGTAACCAGTACAAAACCGTTATGTTTACAATAATTGCATTGGGGTTATGCTGTTTAAACCAAAGTTTAACTGGAGGACATGTTGCTCAAAATGTATGTATATTTTATGTATAACTCAGCCTGAAGTGTAGTATGTTCTATTACCCCACTACCAATAGGACCCCCATCTACATTCTGAATTTTAATTTTGTATTTAGAAAGAAGCTTCACTAAATTTAATTTCACACAAAAAGGTCCTGCATTTTTGTAATCAATTGGTGCCTCTGTATGATGACAAGGTGTCATGGGGGGATGGTTCTAGAAAACTGTTAGAATCCCAAAGTGCACTACAACAATATTGTTTTCTGCTCAACATTAATTTCAAATGTTTCCTACAGCTTTGAGCGGTTTCATTTTTAATGACCAGCAGAATCAAAAAAGAAGCACAGTGCCCGAGACATTATGTGCCTTATTTACTCACACCCAAGTCAACCAGTTTTAACTTATTTTTCTTTTAAAGTATTTGTTCTTCACTTTCAGAAAGATGGGTTCCAATTTCAATGCAAAATACCACAAGTAGCCATCTTGTCTTTCATGTTATTATTTAACGTATTTCTAAATGCAGCAACTAGCACAGCTTTCTTCAGTTTGTGTCTGCTGTTAGCATCTCGAATAGCACTTTCTTGTCATATACCCTTGATTTAAGTTATTAGTTTTGTCGTTGCTCTAGTCTACTTTTCAGATTCTTTTAAAACTGCCTAAAAGGTTGATTAAAAAAATGGTTATATCAGAGCAGTTTGTCAGAATAAATATCAGACACAAATTACAGTGACATGCCTACCAAAAGTGATATGTGTGGTATTTTAACGTTATCAGTAGCAATTGATTTATACTGCAGATCAAGTCTTATAGGAGTCCATGGGGTTCACTGGGAATCACTCAGGGTGTGGATTTAAGGTTTTTTTTTTCCTGAGCAGATGCGACACTAGGTAATGTCCTTAAATTTGTGATTTTCTTTTCAGAGCTGGTCTATAGGAGAAGTTAAATAAATATGAGGTGCTCATATTATTGACCCAAAGTTTTAGGAATTTTATTTGGAGTAACAGATCATTTTAAGTCAACAGCGAAGCAAAATCAGAATCTTGTATAAGAAATAAGCAGTAAAGCAAAACAACACCCAGTGCTACGTTTATGGAGGATGTTGTTACCAACATTATTGTAGCCCTCCCAAAAACAAAGGCACAGAAAATAAAAGTGTCTACGGGAAAAAAATAGCAAAATTGTGCCACAGTGATATCACTGTAATATCACAAAATATTAAATTTAAGATCCTGATGAAGCTGATATTAGTTTAAGTTGTATTTCTATTCTCTGGCTGGTCTTCCCACACTGGCATTGCCCAAGGAGCTCATATTGTGACCAATCACACTGTGCATTCATTCTCTGGGGCAGATTCTATGGAAGATTATTTGTGCCAAAATGAAATGCAATCCAATCTGTTAACTGCATTGAAATGCAATACATATGCAAGAGAGGGAGATATGGTATTGGCATGGTTTTATTGTGTCATTATTAAAGACATATCATCCAAATAATCAATTGGTTTTCACTACGACACATCACTTTTATGTCACTGTAAAATGCGATACCAAAGTGTACTGCATTTCAATTCAGGATCATACATCACATGCCATAACTAAAAGCAAAGCAGACGTGTTGCATTTCGCTTAGTGTCTGCTCCATGTGTATTGCATTTTGATTCAAAACCACTCTTTAATTGAGCCAACACTAAAACTAATCAGATGACCAATCAGTGTCAAACTGTGGAGCAAGGTGTATCAACAGTTTAGGAAAGAGGCATTGTACTTCTTAACGTTTCTGTATTGTTGTGGTTTAGGTTTCCTTTTCACTATGGCACGCAACCCAGCACTTGGAAGTGGCCAAGGATTCTAGACTTCAGGCAGTCATTGACTGTAAAGGATTTTCAACAGATTTTAAGGATTTTATATTTGTGATAATGTTTGTTTGTCCCAATGCATTTGAGACCCTGAATATAGGGAGAACATGTATAAAAATGTCTGTCTTTTCTAAACGGCTCATATGATATTTTTGGTAAACCACGTAATTTAAAGCTGAAAGTCTACACTTCAATCACATAATGATTACTTTATTTCAGATCCATTGTGGTGGCATACAGAGCCAAAATTATGAAAATTGTGTCAGTGCCCAAATACTTATGGGCCTAACTTTATATGCTGTTCTGCTCTCTCTTCTCTCTGTCTTGTCAAGACCACCCCTGGCTCCACTCCAGCAGCTGCTCCTGTTTCTCTTCAGCAGAACGCTCCTTAGGAAGACGCCTTCGAGTTTCTATAATCTGAAGGATTGCTGCTGGAGCAAGACAGACAACTAGGAAGTTGCCAAGTTTGCTGTGTGTTTAAATAAGAGCTCCAATCCTGAATAAATCCCTAATACTGGTCCTTCAAGTGCCAGAATAAAGGTCTCTTTGCCCAATTCTATCCTTTTCTGCCTTTTTGACCAACTCAAGAAGCCCAAATGCAATAATACATGCCAACAGGGTCTACACCCAAAGTGAATATTCACCTCCTGACTGCAAGCATCTCTCTTCTAAGCACTCTACCCTTCTCACATATGCATGATAAGGTACTTCTCATGTTACCTTTACTTGGTGAATCAGCATAACAGCACCATTGTAGCCCATTTTTCTTCACTTTGAGAGAAAAATATTGTACTTCATCCTCACTGGGCTCTCAGATCCACACCACAAACTCCATCAACTCAAATTACAAATGAGGCTTTTGTCTGTGACAGCGTGTCTTCTTTGCAGTAGGCTGGTTCTGTGTGACATATTCTCTACTATTTACAAATGCACATTGATCTTGTGAAATAATACAACTTTCTCTAAGTTGTTTGGGATAACCTTGGCCAGAATCTTTGATGAAGATAGTGGTCTATGTATAGTCTAATGGGTATTCTTGTATATTTCATGGAAAAAAAAGATAATGATGGCTTGTGCAATGTTTTAGGGAGAAGCATTTACTCTCTGGCTTCATAGAACATTAATAGACTTAGCCTAACTAATCATTTTTTTTTTATAAAAAAACAGGATCTGCCAGCCTCTCATTTTGTAAGGATCTAACAGCTTATGATAAAGGTTTATTCTCATTATTTTATATATATTTTTTTAATAGAAACCAGGATGCAAGCCAGAAAGCGTTGACCTCTGTGGAGCACAAATTGAATGGACCAGTGAAAAGTCTAGCCGAAAAAATGTTTTTCAGGTAGGACTTTTTAAATTTTGATGGTCATCTTGGTATCATTCGACTATGCTGTAGAGTAAGTATTGTCCTCAATCATTTGTTTATGTGCTTGGCATGGGCCTTATACAAACACTGCAAAGAAAAACATAAATATAAAAAATAATGCATTTTGTGAACCCACAGCCAACATCTCCAGCCCACTCAAATGTTGAGACTGATTGTTTTTAAATTCACCTAAAATTACAATGCGCTCCCAATAATAACAGCCCTCAGGTTTGTCAGGTTTTGAAAGGTTGAAAGTTTATGCTTGTGTAGGTGGTAGTATATCTTTAAATGCATGTCCATTTTGACGATAAAGTGCTTGGAGGTGTCCCACCATCAATTCTTAAATCACACAGGGTCATCTTGGGTAGCAGCAGCATTCTGACTACAGGTACACTGTAAGACTTAATAAAGTATATGGTTTGGAAAACTGGAAAACAATTCTCTACTACAATACTTGTATTGTGAAAGTGAACAGGATAACTTAGTGATTTAAAATTTAGTTTAATAATGATATAAAATCTGTGTGTTAAATTAAAACTTTTCTTTGCTTAGAGATGTTGAAAAGCGATAATTTGTTAACTATTTCTGTGATATATACTATAGCCATTCATTTTCATATTTAAAACTTTTTCAAGGTGGTCATTTTTAGTTATGTTTTAACACCATGAATTTTTGTACTTAGATGTGTAAATTATAGGATGCTGAAGCAGTCCTTTTAAACTTTTTTTGTACTAGAATACAGAACGAAGCACTTAAACTTAAAGCTGCTGTAATCTAATGGTCTCCAAAAATATTAAGATGACCTAATATTTTGAATAGTTAAGCTATAAGTTGTTTCTTACTCCTCAGTCAAAGTGAAGCCATACAATTTAGAAGGAAACAGAAACTATAACAGAAAAAACATTTGGATTTAAAAACATTCATAAAACATAGAAGGTTAAGTGAAATGTTAATAACACTGAGACTGCAGGCTGTGAAACACCCACCTCACTTACTGTACATTACTTTACCCACATTTGCTTGGATGGCATTGTAATTATGTGAACATTTCTCTGTTTATGCCTGAATTCTTATATAAAATAAAGAAATGATTCTGAAATTGTAAAACAGGAAAAGAACAGTCAGTTTCTAAACTGTGAGTGCACAGAGCACTATGTCTCCACTTACTCTATTATGATTCGTTTTATTGTTGTTTTAACACAGTCATATTTAAGAGACATTTATTTCATTGTTGTCACATCTGTTCCGTCTTTCTTAATAAAAACAGGATGTAGTTATTTATTCTATTGCTATCACTGTTTATTACTGAAGTCTTAGTTACTGTTTCCACAAGGCTCACATCCAAGTTAATTTGGCAATACATTTTTGGCTGCTTCTCAGATTTAAAAGATGAAGAACAACAATTAGCAATAACCATTACAACTTTAAACATTTTATATTTATGGGGATGCTCTTGTGGTAAATAAGATTTTCTTAGGGAGTCATGCCACGTATGTTTATGACACCATATTGACATTGTACTGTTTTTACTTCTCTTTTTCTTTTCAACACAAAAAGAAACCGTTACATTCAGGTCTGTTCAGCATTATGCGTCAAACTTACCAGTTAGTTTGTATCATGCATGGTCTATTAATATTATTAATTGAATGTTGGTTGAAGTTCCAATAATGGAGAGGTGTCCAGCCCTGGATGGGTTCAAGCCTTTTGCCTAATAAGATCAGGACATGATTTGCCCCCACATTCCTACCACCCTGAACTGGATTAGGTAGGTTTGAGAATGTTGTATATGTTATGATATGTTGATAGATGAAATGGAGTGCCTGATGTTAATGTCAATGTCAAATTTATTTATATAGCACATTTAAAACAACATAGGAATGCAGCGGCCAAAGTGGTTTACAATAATAGAATAAAAAAAAAACATACAATTAACATGAATAACATAAATAGAAATAAAATAAATGATCATAAATAAAATAAATAATGAAAAGAAGTAATGTTACATAATCACAATGAGGAAACCATCAGTATTACTGAAGGTCACGGAATGAAAGTGAATAGAAATGAGTCTTTAATCTTTAATCTTTGAACAGTTCAATTGTAGACGACTCCTTTATGTGACGAGGTAAAGAGTTCCACAGGCGAGGAGCAGCAGCTGCAAAAGCCCTGTCCCTCTTAGTTTTATGCTTGGTACGAGGGACTACAAGGGACCACTGACCAGAAGATCTAAGCACTCTAGATGGCTGCTATAAAACACACAATTCAGATAAATAGACAGGAGCAAGCCCATGTAAAGATTTAAAAACTAGCAACAAAATTTCAAAATCAATTTGAAAACTGACAGGCAGCCAGTGTAAAGAAGCTAAAATAGGAGAAACAGAATCAGACTTTCTTGCCCCAACCAGAAAGCGAGTGGCAGCATTTTGGATCAACTGTAACCTGCGTATCAGGGATTTGCTAATCCCAGAATACAGTGAGTTGCAGTAATCAAGGTGAGAAAAGATAAAAGCATGAGTAGCTTTCTCAAGAAAATTTCCCTAGAAATTAAAAAGTCTTGATCTTACCTAATAGACGAAGCTGGAAAAAGCAACTCTTGACTACAGAATTAACCTGTTTCTCAAAAGAGAGGTTACTATCAAAGATAACACCAAGATGGCGGACTTGAGGTTTGCCAAAAACAGAGAAAGAGCCGAGAAGTCCAAGACCAATTTGGTGATGTTGATTTACATAAATCTGATATTCTCAAGGATGTGCAGGTTAGGTTAACTGGCAAAGACAAATGAGCCCTTGTATCAGTTAGGTGTGTGCATGAATGGGCCTTAAAATGGAATGGACTCCTATTCTCTGGCCTCCTTGAAATGTGTTATGTTGGAAATCAAACACAGGCAAGTCATCATATATAACTTAGACAATCTGCATACATTCTGCTAGTTAAAAGAGTAGCTTTGATTACAATGGATATATTCATCTTTGTTATGATAAGATTGGGTTTTAAATGATCCTTCTGCACAAAGAGGCACCATCTAGTAACAAGTCATGGGCGCTGGAATCTATTCCAACAGCAACTGCCTCAACGCAGGAATCGCTCAAGCACTGGATGCTAAATCTATTTTAGGACACAAACACATACCACAAACCATACAGTTCAGATTAATCTGTCAGTAACTGATGTGATTTTTCCTTTTGTTATAACTCTTTGAGAACAGTGTTTAAGTCTGGGTTCATGTTTATGCTGAGGTCTCAGTATGTTTTTAACAAGTCACATTATTAAATATACATTAGATTTGGTCTGCTTTATTCAGTTTATGCCATTGGGTATTTGCAACATTTATGGAATAGATTGAGATTACAGATACATTAAAGCATCCAGTATAAAAGTTAGTATTAATATAAATTCTCAAACACAGTTCATTCTAATCAGGGTGGTGAACCAGAGTATGTCCAGGTAAAATGTTGCAGCCCCAAGCCCAGGACAAGTTACCAAGTTATGACAGATAAATATTGACATTATAAATCTAAATGTATTGTGTTTTTGGCAGTTCATAGCAATTTATTCACCATGATTGTGAAGCTGAAGAGACAAAATTAAGGCCACATTCATCTAGCATTGTCACGCTGTTAAGTTTATATAGTCTCACCTCACTAGATGTGCGTCTTATTACATTTCATTCAAAACAGTGGGTTGACTCCATGAATGGTTGCATTGCTCATATACAGTTATGTTATTGATAGCAAGACAGTTTTATAAATGCTAAAATAATTCACTATGGTGACTTCAATGCTCTTGATTCAGTTGAAAGAAATAGTTATCATACATGGAGACTTTTTGTAACTGATTGTAACTCTAAGTATACTCTGATGTCTAGTGTTTTGTGGTAATTTGTTCAACATATTGTTAAACATGTGAAAAAATAAAGTTCAAAGATCTTCTCTGTCTGGCATCACTGTGCTGTCAAACTTATAAAGGTTGCCTAGCTGGCTTTACTCCTTGTTATTTTTCACTCAATGAAATATGACAGCTGATGGATGCCTTGCTTTTTTAATATGCAACACATATCTATCTTTTAGAACTGTCCAATCAAAGTTACTTGTAGCTTTCTAGTTTTAAATGTGTTTTAGAAATTGTGACTGATTTGGATCAGTAGGCGGGCATGTCAGATCTACTTCTTAAGCATAATAACAATTTCATCTAAATTTAATTTCATTTAAAGTATTATTTTAACATTACCTTTACACTGTAGTGAGCCTTTTTCCCTGTATGATTCCAATACTTTTGTTTTTAAAAATTCAGTAAAAACTTATTAGTAAGTGGCATGCATATGCATGCCTTAAAACTACCAGGCAATAAAAAGATATAGCACTTTTCCCACTATAAATCAAGAGAGAATCAATGAAAGATGCAGACATGTTTATTATAGCCAAATCTACTGCCCTAAACCTTTCCTATCCACTTGTATCAAAATGCAAAAACATCCCTGCAGACCAGCCTAAGCTACAGATAAGGGACTCCATGACTGTTTTAAGTTATTCTGCCCCTAATCATTTAATAAAAAATGGCATGTTAGTAAAATGGTTGGCCATTTTTGAGTCTCTAGTGTTCTGATTCTGAAAGCTTCTCTAGGCTGCCTGTGCACTTTGACCAGTGGTTGTATCCTAAAGGATTTGCCGTCATGTACAAAGCAAGGCTTCTTCGTGCTGTAGGGTTGTATGACTAGGAATCATGCCAGGGTCATAAGGTCAGAAGTCCTAAAAGCAAACAGTAACCTAGATACAAATACAGTGTCCTTATCCGGAGTTTTAGAGGAAATTCACTTTATATAATTCGGAGCCCTTTTTTTATACTTTACCTTCCTATGCAGATATATGTATTGTATGGTGAATGCTCAATATTCATTGATTTCTATGATAGCTCTAGAGTTGATGTGACCAAGCAAACATCACAATAAAAAATTAAAAACATTTTTTGCAAGTTGTTTTTTAGGGACGTAGACAAAAAATGCATTATATTGAGTACATCACATTAATTTAGTTTAGTTTATTCTGTGTTCCTTAAAATAAAAACACAGTGACAATAATAATAACAGTAAGGTAAAACTGAACTCCTACTTATGCTATAAAGTACTGTACCCAGTCCAAAAAACTTGAAATATTGAACAGACTTGCCAAAAGGCAAAGGCTTATGTAGGGGGGCAAACAATGACTTGAAAGGGAAAATTCTGGAACATTTTTAAAGAAACATACAAATAAAAGACAAAGAAGATTCACAGGATCTTTCTGCATGCCAAGGTCAAATGTTCATTTGCTTATTTAGTTTCAGCAGGTGTTTGATTGTGTAAAACTTTATTAAATAAAATTACATTCTGTAGTCTCTCCAATCCTAAACAAACAGTCTGTTTTATATAGTAACACTCTATAGTGAACACAGTCTTAAAGCATTATATTAAATAAGTAAAGTACACATAAACAACAAACACATACTCTCACACACATATATGTACTGTATATCTACTCTTATTTATATAAAATCCTAAGCCTAAAAGTGCATCATGCTTTTCAGAAAATATGAAATTTTAATGTGATATTGTTAGATTTTTAGATTCTTATTCTGTTTTTAAATTATAAACTAAAAAAAAATATCAATAACTCAAATCCCACGAGACGAGACTTTGTGCCAAGAGATTTAATCACACCCGAACCGGAAATAAAAGACAAATTGTTGATGACAAAAGCAGCTACTGTACAGGCTTTTAAATGATCGAAGCGACATACAGGATGCAGATCACGCGGCACTGCAGCAGCAGCAGCTGATCGAGCAAAGAGGAGGTAAAAAAAACTGTATTTGTTTCCTATTGTATCATCATTTAAGAGGGGGTTTTGGAGGAGCGACTGCATCTCCTTAGTGTGTGTTCAGCCCCCCTCTTCACAACATGAGCAGCAGAGATGGTGCGTAGTGCAGGCCAGGGGGGTTGGTGAATGAAGCGAGCAAGGGGGAACCCCCTAGTGTATATATATATATATATATATATATATATATATATATATATATATATATATATATATATATATATATAATGTTTGGGCCAAAGACACATTTTTCCTTGATTCACCCCTCTGCTCCATAGTTTAAAATTACAAATCAAACAATTCAGACCTTATTAAAGTGCATATCGGTCACACCATGTAGAAATGACAGCACTTTTGGTACATGGCCCCCCCCCTTTCAGTGCACCATAATGTTTGGGACAGATGGCCTCATAGGTGTTTGTAAATCATCAGGTGTGTTTCATTCCCTCATAAGATACTTAGGCTTGCTTCTACCCTTTGGAGTCTGTAGTTGCCATTGTTTTCAATATGAGGACAAGAGCTGTGCTAATGAAAGTCAAAGAAGCAATAATATATACAGTATATATTTATTTTTTAGGTCTAGTGTCCTTGATGCTAGGCCACACTTCCTTTCATAATTAAGGATTAGGTAAACCATAAAACAGAATTTATTTAGTGAAAAACTGTGAACAGGACAAGGATCGAGGTACAACCTGACAGCAAAGCTGGGTGTCCTGAACTATCCAAAACCTTAAGGCCTCAGGCGCCTCCTCCTCCATCCGTTTTCCTTTTCAAATGATGCTGCTGCGTTGGTGAAGAAACTTGAGACTGTTTGGTTTAAGAGATGTAGTTAAATAACTGATTTTGATCTCAATTAATTAATGATGGGCTGTCGTCCTTTTGAAGCTCCCCTAAAAAGGGGATCACTTCAACAGGTTATACATCATTGTTTCTTCACTTACCCGGTAATAATAATAATAATAATAATAACTCTTTGCATTTATATAGCGCTTTTTTCACTGCTCAAAGCGCTCAGCATTTGCAGGTTAAGGGCCTTGCTCAAGGGCCCAACAGAGCAGAGTTCCTATTAGCATTTACAGGATTCGAACCAGCAACCTTCCGGTTGCCAGTGCAGATCCCTAGCCTCAGAGCCACCACTCGGAATGAGGTGCATTGTGGAGCTCTTGTACCTCTTGACAGATGGGGATGTTTGACTGAGGAGGCACACCTGTCACTCTAAGAAAGCTCAGGAAAACCAAAAACCTCTTCAGAAGCAGTAAAGCAAAAGCCCACTTGGTCTTGATTTTCTGTATGAGTGCACACTGTGAGAAAAGGACCTCATAATCCTTCTGAAAATGTTTGGTTTTAAGCAGAAACTCACAGAAACATTAACCCAGAAGTAACAGATGTGGCAGTCAAATGTTCATAGCAACTTTAATTGTTTTATGCCTTGATATAGGCTCTTATCTTATTATGAAGAAGGAGGTGGGCTTTCAGCTTCTGTGAGATGTATTAGTATAAACATGTCCATCTCTCATCATTCAAACTGTAATATGAATCTTTCTCAGTGCATGAGATTCAGACTTTTGCTGTTTATGAAGTAACATAATATACAATTTGTTTTATTGGTGAAATTCTTCCATTTTCTTATGCCACTGCTGAAACACCTATGAAATAGAGTTTGTAAACATATTGGAAATAAAGTAATGTATTTTCATATTATTATTATTTAAGAAACATTGGATGTCAAAAATGTGATCTGTTGTACTCCTATTGAATAATGGAGAAATATAAATAAGATGAAAACATTGCATGGATTTCAGTATTTAATGAAGATATGGCTTGGTTTTGCATCATTTCACAAGGTATGAAAGATACACAGGCATTTTTTTGCCGGTTTCCCACTTTTATGTAAAACTGTGAGAGAGATGCACTACTGGGGATGTAAGAAAGACACAACCAAAGGAAAAATTCATCTTAAGGCTTATGACTGAAAAACACAATGAAAGGAGCATTGTCGAACAGCAACTCATACAAGGAAATGCTACATGTCCAGAATATTATTATCCATTATCTAACCCGCTACATTCCAATCACAGGGTCACGGTGGTCTGCTGTATCCAATCCCAGCCAACACAGGGCTCAAGGTAGAAAACAAACCCTGGGCAGGGCACGAGTCCACTGCAGGGCACACACACACCAAGCACACACTAGGGCCAATTTAGTGCACCTAACCTGCATGTCTTTGGACTGTGGGAGGAAACCGGAGTACCCAGAGGAAACCCACGCAGACACGGGGAGAACATGCAAACTCCACGCAGGAAGGACTTGGGAAGAGAACCCTGGTCTCCTAACTGCGAGGCAGCACCGCTACCCACTGCACCACCGTGCTGACCCAGAATATTATTATATATTACGTATTTTGCATATTGAGTATGCTGCTTTATATATGCTTCTTTTGTATTTGTTGTTTAGTATGTAGCATCATTGCCATCAAGGGTATAACATCAGCATTTTTGGGAGCCATAAGTATTTAATCACCTTGAGCCTAATGAGGTGTGCCTAAGCGAAGCATCAAAATTAAAATGAGGTATTTAATTTCCTACATCTTAATTAGTTGTTTTCAAATTCTGACCTTTTTTTTTGCTTTGAACTTCATATTGATTAGAAAGATTCATGTCTGACCTACCAATAGAAGAAAAAAATGCTTATTTTCTTTCTGTACAGCCTTCCACATTACTTAAAAAAATTCATTCTTTGCCATAGCTGGCTAATTATTTTCTATACAGTGTTATCAGATGAGAGTATGTTAAGACTGAAGAAGAAATGATGGGGTGTCAATCAGGACACCCCATTACACACATAATAAAGAAACTGAAAATAACATAC
This sequence comes from Polypterus senegalus, assembly GCF_016835505.1. NCBI lineage: Eukaryota > Metazoa > Chordata > Cladistia > Polypteriformes > Polypteridae > Polypterus > Polypterus senegalus. The sequence goes on along the minus strand of NC_053159.1, from coordinate 145,189,724 downwards.
CCTGTGTAATCAGAATATAAGTTTAATATGTCACTGTGCTCTGTACAACAAATATGTTATAAATCCATTCACATGTACAGCTAACACAAGCCAAGGTTTAGCATACAAGAGTTTACCATATAAGAACTGCTAGGTAAGCTTTTTAATACAAGACAAGTTAAGGACAAACTGTAAAATGGGCATTGAACTATTTCTGAGTGTCAGAATCAACATGACATTTGATCTTCTTTTCCTTGTTTGGGATGGCATGATTTACCTAAGTGGGGGCCTGCACATGGAGAAAGAGTATAAAGCCTTGGAACATTGCCCGGCACACCTCTAAAGCCGACGGACAGATGGGAGATAACGTCATCCGATCCTGAAAATCCTTCCAGTGCGGCGACGAAAATGGCAGACTGTATACATCGGGCTCCCACTTCTGTGATAGTCTTGTCATGGCTTCCTTGTCTGTTATGCCACGTAAACCGTCATTAAAGAAAGCTAAGTTATTTCTCCTATGTGATTTCTTACTGCCGCATCACTAAGGGAGGGGCATTGCTTTTTTAATATTATATTTATATAGTTTTGGGTTAACATGCCGCAATTACAAAAGAACTTATTCTAACAAGTGAGGTAGCACCCCCTGCTAGATTCACCCCGATGGCGCAACAAAGAGACAAAAACAAAATTTAGCTGTTGGCTGAGGTTCTAAAGAGCAGACAGGCTTCAGTGTCCGAGCTCCTTAGCCATAGTGAATGGTTAATCTCCCAAATTAAATGCCACCTTCTGAGAGTGGCTTGCTTTTACAGCTCCAGGACTGGAGTGGGTGGTCAGGTGTCCTCAGTGTGTGTCTTCTTTGAGCTGTACAGGACAAAAGCGACAGAAGAGTCAGTAATCATGGCCCCTGGTGTTCCAGGGTAGTAGTGCTTACCTCCGATGACCCTCTGACATGCATGTGTGACAACAGGCATATTCTAATTATTACATTTTTTTATGGATGTAGTTTTCATCTTGAGATCATAACACAATGACAGCCTCTCATTATGAAAACTGCCTGAGTATACCTGATTGTGTGTTCTTATATACTGTATATGGTGTTGTAATCACTGTCTGTTACTGGTATTCTACGGCTATCAATAGTCTGTAGGAGATTTGTAAGAAAGCATCTGCTGTACCGTGCACCGTGCAAAGACAATAACCTTCAATTTGGATTGTCCTTGCATAGCATGCTAATATAGATACTGCTGTTTCTGTCTCAGTAAATGAAATTCCAATAGCAGAAAATCTTTAAATATACATTCTAACATTTCACGGTTAGCCAAGCTGTTTTGTGATAAAGCTAAAGTAGGTTTTATCATTCTTTTCTTAAAAGTAAAGCATGAAAATGGACTACACTATGACAGTTAATAGAAGCTCCTGATCCAAAAATTGTGAACATTTCTGCTAAATGCTGGCCGTAGGCTAAAGCTGGAGTAATTGATGATTAAACTAAAAGATAAGTCAGTAAATTATAATGCTCAGAACATTTAGAACAAGGCCAGATTACTGATTTAGCAGCTAATATTGGTCACTGGTCACAAAATGAAAGAAAATAACAAATTAATAACTACTTTAGTTAATGAGTGTAAAAAATTTAAATCTGGAAGACAGCCACATCTTAGAGATTAAATCAAAATGAATGAAGAGGCAGGATATGAAAAAGTGTGAAGGTCTTGCTATTTTAGAGGGATTTACCATTTCAGACCTAAAAGTCCTAAACTTTTAAGAAAATACAAATGGTTAAGCCAGCGTCATATTACATAACGTTTTGAGTAATTTTCTGGGTGCAGTCTTAATTCACATAATTTTTAGAGTCGTATAGTTTGACATTCCCAGTAATTCAGTCAGACTCATTTGTGACTCGTCATGGCAAAATCAATAGAGCAAAATGGAATCTGGTGCTGTCAAACAGCGTGTAGTGAGTTTGTGGTACTTTAGAAATTTTAAATTGTGCTCAGAAGTCATCACAGAATCATGTGATTTGTCATCCCGTGCAAATCCTGTCATGTAATCCAACATCCTCAATGTGACAAAATGCAGCAACCTATCAAATAATGAAGTTTGACATTCCCTCCGACTAGCGGTCATATAATGTAATGTCAACTTTAATTACTTTTAATGAATGGAGCATTTCAAACTCAGGATGATAATTGTTAAACAATTCAGGACAAGACTTTTAAGTAAGAAGAAACAATAACAGCTGCATGAGGTGACCAGTCTCACAAGCTCTTTTAGGCAATGCGTGTTTCTTTTCACTGGTGAGGAATATTTTGAATCATTACACAAGATCTCCAGATTTCATATTGAAATACATTTTTACAAATAGTAATAATAATATAATAATTTTGAACTCTTTCAGTGGGTTGAATTGAGTGAAATATAGTAATGTGAACTTCTGGTGTAATTTCCTGCATACAAAACAGAATATAAGACTACATGAGACATTTCACAAATGAGCAAAGACTGCTCAGTCCATCAGACTCATTTGCTTAGTTAATAGCTATGTGTTATAATATGATATCCATATACTTCTATGTACAAGCTGAGTCAGTTTCAGATTCCAGCACCTCTTTCTGTGAAAAAAAAATGCTCTCTGACTTAAATGTTTAATGCACTTCTACTTAGTTTCTATCAGTGTTCTTGAAAATGTGATTCAACATTTAAGATATAGAGTTTTGCTTCCAATTGGAAATTTGAAGACCTGAATTCGAACTCTACGTAGGATCCTCTGCTCAAGACTTAAGGAACTTAATTCTCTTATACTGTTAGAGTAGGAGCTGAGCTTTAGCCCAGGAATTGCTCTTGATTGTTCTTCTCTGTACAGCTTCTTGCACTGTTACATCTCTTTGTTTAGCATGTTGACCAGAATTGCACAAAATACTCCTGAAGGGGTCTCATCAGTATATTATACAGTCTGAGCATATACTTCTGTTCATATGCTAGCAATTTTTATATAATCTAACTTTTCTTTGTTATTTTTTATTTTGTTCTAAACATTGCCTAGACAATGCGAATGTAGTGTAATTGTAAAACCCTAACTCCTTTTTAGAGGTTGCTTTCACTTGGGACAATGTCATCCATTGTTTTTGCACTTCTCTGCATTAAACTACAGTTTTGAAATGTTTTTGCCATGTCTCCACATTTAATGTCACCTGTGAATTTCACAAGTTTACTAATCATATCAAAGTCACTCTTGTTAATTTAAGTTACAGTAACATTCCAAGCTCAGATCCTTAAGGGCGCAGCCTTATCTGTCCTCTTTGCCTCCAACTTAACCAGTTTGAAATCCAGTTAGTAAGTTACCTGCATTGCCAGCACCTTCTAATTTCATACCTTATCTTCAGATTTATGTTGTATGATTTGCTTTTCCCTACTACTCCAGATCCCAGTTAAAACAATATTTAAAAATGGGTTGGAAGACTCCTTTCATGAACTTAAGCTACATGTTACTGGATGTATTTTTTGCACATAATTTATTTCTTATTATAATTTCCATAATTTTGCAAAAGATTGAAATAACTGTTATTGGCCTATAATTGCTGGGATTCATTCTCCTACCCTTCTTGTGGATTGGAATCACATTTGCAAGTTTCCAGTCATAAAGTACTTCTCATAACTGAAGTAATTACCTTAATATACATAATAAAGGTTTATAGATAACATCTTTCTTCTTTCAACATTAGTGGTAATATCCCAATCAGGGCCTGAGGGTTTTATTAGTCTTGAATGCATCAAGGATGTGAAGAACGTCTGACTCCTCGGCCTGTCAGTTTGCTTTTACTTCTGCCTGAGTCATTTAATTGTTTTCTGCTTTTATGTACATGGAAGTAAAATGAACTTTTTGTTTATTTGATATGGATTTTTAATTTTCAATTATTTCTGTTTGCGCTTCTCTTAAAGTCCCTTTTATTGTTTTTTTTTCCAGAATAGTATTGAACAAAATTGTTGATTATAGCTTCAATAGCATTTCCTTTTTCTGTTTTTCTTATAATGTTTCAAATGCTTTTTTTGATCCCTTGCTGCAGTTTCAGGTATTTCTAACTGTACAATTCTTAAAAATATATTCTTATAAAGTCACTTTTTAGTCTTACACTGTTAATAATTACCCCTTTCATTTTAGCTGTTAATTCAATATATTTATTTTGGGCTTGTATCATATTGTCTGTAAAGTGACACTATCTATTACCCATAGCTGCAAAGATTTTATTTCCCAAATTTTCATTTTCAAGGTATTATTCAAGGTATATTTAATCATCCCCAAAATATTTACTTTTTTGCAAAATGTAATTCTTTCTTATAGTGTAAAATGTTTTGATTCTTTATGTATTTTTAGACAGGTGTTATTCCATGTTGGGCTTGAGTCAAACTGTACAAAGAAGTAGTCATTTGCTATTGTTTCACTTTAATCTTGAATATTTGGGATGTATAGGGTGGTCCAGATCTAATTATGCAATTTTCATTACGCTATAACTTATTAAGTTCACTACATAGAAAATCACCTGAAAAATGCCAGACCATCGAGAAGTGTGTGAACTGACAACATGAAGAATCGTCTTCGTGCCTAACTGGAATCACCCCTGCATAAATCAAAGTCATCCAGACAATCTGGATCTGCATAATTAGATGTAGATCACCCTATATAAGATTGAAATCACCTAGAATTACCACATCTTCTTTGCTGCACTTTTGTCGCATTTGACTAAGTATCAGGATTTGGTGGCTTATAGCAAACTCCAATCAGTAAGTGTCTGTCCTTTGTTCTGTGTCGATCAAGTGACTGTAAATGTTCAGGTAGACTTGACTCATTTCCTACTTTGTCTGTCTTTCTTTGCTGGATGTATTGCCTGTGATATTCTGCTCCTCTACAGCACTTTCATTTAGACATAATTCAGTAATTCCACAAATATCACAGTCCTAAGCCAATATGGTTGCCTTTTCTTTGTGTATTTTATTTTTGTTGTATTAAGGAGTGATCTTTTTAAGTTGGACTTTCACATTTTCCATTTTTGTCTAAATTATTATCATTTATTTGGATTGGTGGCTCCTGTTTGAGTGTGAAGTGTGTTATTTTTGTGAACGGTGCAATAGCTTACCTTGTTAAAGTGTATATGAGTGCATATTGATATTCAACTGTGACAGATTCATAGCACTCAGATTAGCCACCAGTATCGATCATTGATGAGCAGTGAGACAAATCTAAGATCATAGCTCTCACCAAGTGAAGAATGATGAAAGAAGAAACAGTATTGGGGAGGTTGTCTATTTTGAGGTGATGATAAGATGAAAGAGTGGTGCATAACTGGTTTCACTTTCAATTGAGAAACATTTTTTAAGGCATTCAAAAATATTTAGATCACAGTTAAAATGTTTACTGATAAGTAGGAAGAGAATAATGAGAGTTAACGAATTTGAAATGTCTGTAGTAGAAATTTAGAAAGTGTGGAAATTTTTTTTTTAGCTTTAGATCATAAAATGTCTAACAAACAAAAGGAGACTCTCCTCCCACCTAACTGTATGCCGGAAAAAATACTGATCTGTCTTGAGGACTCAGACAGTATTTCCGTAATATTTAAAACCATATTACAGTCCCTCTCTTTCAAAGATCCAAGAGTATAATGGAAAAAGGATCTCTCGCTCACCATCTCAGAAAAGGAGTGGAAAGTAGCAAAGTTCCATATGCGTAAAGCATACAATTATTCAACTCAAAATTATATATCAAGCGTATCTGTCTCGTTTAAAATTGTCCAAAATGTTTCCAGGGTAAGATCCAACCTGCGAACACTGCAATCAACTTCTGGCCTCACTGGGTCACAAGTTTTGGGCCTGCACCAAATTAACATCATCCTGGACCAAAATCTTTAAATGCCTTTCAGACAGCCTTGGTGTCACAATCCCTCCTAACCCATTAATAGCTGTGTTTGGTGGACTTCTAGATAGACTTAAAGTGGAGAAGGACAAACAAACTGTAATTGCCTTTACTTCACTATTGGCACGTAGACATACAGTATCTTGCTCAACTGGAAGAATCCTAACTCTCCTCTTCTATGAAAGTGGGTAACTGATGTTTTATACTATTTGAAACTGGAAAAAATCAAATTTGCACTTAGAGGACCTTTTCAAAACCTGGCAGGATCTAATCAATAACATTTTGGAATAAGCATTTAAATTGAGGAAGCCGGTTCTCTCCTCTCTTTTACTCCATTTATCTTTATTAATTTATCTATTTACTTATTTTTACTAGCTTTAAGTTTTACTCTGCTGGACTAGCTCTCTTTTGCAAGGGTGGGGGTTGATTTGTTTCAAACCTTTTTTTGTAAAACTTGAGTTATTTGTATGAAACGTTATTTGATTTTAATAAAATCAATAAAATAAAAAAACAAAACAAAAGGAGACGATTTATTCCATTAATGTTTAGCTAAAAGGCAACCCATCCCAATATCTCATTTAGATTCTTCTTAAGCTTTAGATTTTCGAAACCTTACAACCCTTGGTGTAAAGACATTTTTCCATACTTCTATCTTGAATAACCTTTAATTTTCTTTTTAACCTTTTTAATTTGTTAGTTTCTGATTCATTATATAACTACAGTAGTAAAAATTAAGTTAAATTAGGGAATAGGTTGCATTTGAAAGAACAATATCACATTTTGTAATGTGTGTCTATATATCTCATTAATGACAGGAAATATTGTTATTTTGGCCATGATACTGTTCTAACATTAGGCTGTATATTTACTTGTTGGTAAATGAAAAATAATATATTTTACGCATTGGCTTACCCTCATCAAGGTTACCGGCAAATGCACAAATATTACAGGAGAATGGTAAACACTTGAGCTAGTAATAATGAAGTCTTCAATAACCAAAGGAACAAGAAAATGTGCTAAAATGAGCAAACGTCTGCAAAGATGTTTGTATGCACTACTGTACAACTGTTGCTCTGATGATGCTGGCCAATTTCTTTGTGTAACAAAGACAGAAGCAATATTAAGGCAGTTACACTACTGAATCTCATAACATGCTTAAAACTTTGTTGCTCCTTCGTGGTGTTTAAGTGTTCAGTATTTTTGACTGAAATCTAATGCAATGAGGATTAGAGGGAATTACAACATAATCTTAAATAATCCAAAGTGCAGCAGACAGGGAAAGGCTTGTAATAACTATATAAACCTCTCCTGAAGTCTGACAGCATTGTCAGTCAATGGTAAGATTAAAATTAGATGGAAACTTATTTTTAATACTGCATATTTTTGTGAGCATCTAAGCATTTTATGCATTGAGAATCACACCTCTCAACATGCTGACCAGCTATTTAGGGACAAAGCTTGTACAAATGAAGGATGAAACTAAGAAGATTGTATTTTTAATTTTTGTTTTCGATTACTGTCACATGGATCCTTTACCAAATGCTATGCATCTGATTTGAATATTTTTTAACTTTAGAGTCTCATTACTGGTGTTTGCATGCATTCACAAGCATCAGCGTAACTATCATCATGCATAATTTTATAAAACAATTCACAGATTCTTGGGTATTTTAAGGATTATAAATGTGATTTGTTTTATCTTTTGCTACATGTAAACCATATGTAGTAACTAAAACAGAGTACAAATTTTGACAGCTTGCCACTGTGTGATCATAGAAATGTTCTCCTGCTATAATTAAACTTCCCTTTCTTCATGATACAAAGAGAAGCTAATTATTAAAGCTGTTCTACGAGATGTTCAGATTCCATATTTCACTAGGTAAGGTGCATTTTGTAGTCGATCTGTTCTTGCTTTGAATGTTTAGAAAAGTTAACAATTGTAACTTTCATTTAAAGGCCATGTTTGCTCATATTTTCTGTCAGAGATCATTTTTATGTTGTGTATTGCTTGTTTTTTATGGCTGATGGGGAAACATTTGGGTCCAATTACTTCAATTAAATGCCCAATTTAATGTGATTTACCTCATCGTCAGTCTTGTAATTCCTGGCTAATGTTTCTTGATTTCTCGATTCAGTATTTACAGTATGTACAATCATTTATTCACTTACAGCATTATTTGTACAAACTTGTCTTTCCCATCCAGTAAGGTTATTTTAAGCATGTGCAACTTATTATTTTACCATCTATCCATCCATTCATTTACTGGACTTTCGTTATCCAGTTTTAGGTTCATGGATAATTTGCTTTACTTAGCTTAATATATTTGGCACTTCACTTATAACTTTGTTTTTTTGTGTAAAATTTAAACACTTTCTGTTTGTTTTAATTTGCAATTGAGTCTTTTATTAAGAGAAATAAATTTACTCAAAGCTTTGGCAACAATTAACCTAGAATGCCATTGTGTAATATATAAAGAATGGTGAATCTGATGTACATGATACTTCAAGCGGCAGGCTACTATCATGTAATTAATATGAGTACTTATAATTACTCCTAAAAACACAAGGAATAATTTGAACAGCAGATATAATTACTGCTTTTGAACAAATGATCTGTTCAATCTGTTAAATGTTACCCTTTCTGATGCATATTTTATGCAGTACTGTCAATTTTTAACAGTTTTTAAAGTCAGCATAGAATTAACCCAAGCAAAACACAAGTTTATTTGTGGGACGGAAAGAACTAATTTATTATAGAACAGGTGGTTTGAAAGAAAATCATTTAGGGAATACAATTAGTTTTCTGCTGTTTGATTTCTGTCAGTTGATTATTACATCAAAACTCCTAAATGTTTAATTACTCAAAATTAAATAGAAGTATAATTTTGCACACATTTGTGAGAATACCAGAGTCCCCTGCTCTTCTTCATATTGTGTGAAAGTTAATTTCAGAGTACAACTCTAAATGCTTCACAGACGAGATTTCAAGTATCACTAATAAATAAACCAACCACCAAGAATTGCCTAGAAATGTGTTTCTTATAGCAACTTCTAGTTAAATTACAAAGCAAACAAACTTGATCCTCATTCGTTTTAACAATTGATTCTTTTAGCTGCAAGGTGCTATGGTTACATCTGCTTTTTCACTAAAGCCTTGACGGTCCTTCAGGCCAGTACACACACATACACAAACTACACACGCTCCGCATATTCATTTTGATTACTTTATCCTTTTGGGTTGAATTGCTCTAAATTATCATTGTCAGCTTGCACAATGATTTCCTTTTAAACATAAAAGAGCAAGGTTTTGCCAGTGCTTCCTAACAAATATTTCTCCAGGAGCTATTTCTGTATATTTTTGTTTTCATCAAAATGTTCATCATAAGAGTAAGCAAATATCAAGAAATATGTTTTTTTATGGTGTTATGCACAGTAAATTATTTCAGTGATTTAGCTTCTCAGGCAACATACATTGACTACTGTTCAATGACACATATGAAATGGTAAAAAGTTTATTGAAAAGAGGTTTAAAAGCTTGGTTGGTGCACAGCTGTAAGTTTTTCTTCCTTTTTTTAAAATAACCGTATCATTATAACTAATTAAGAGTTCATTAAAATGATAAGTTATTACATTCCCCCATGTCTGTGTGAGCCTTTATTGAGGTGCTCAATTCTTGGTCCCTCATCACAAAAATGTCCAGACCCGGCCAACTGGTGACTTTTAATTGCTCGGATGTTGGTGTTTGCATTACAGTATATATGTTTATTGGAGACTTTCAATTGGCCTTTTGTGAGTAAGTCTGCCCTGAAATGGATGGTGTAGTGTCCTGTGACCCTGAATTTAGCTGGGCAGGTTCGGGAAATAGACCATATTACTCTCTGTAGTAAACTAAGCAAGTTTGATAAAAGATAAGGATAGAGGGAAAAATATTACTTTTATGCTTTAAAAAAACTGTACTGAATAAATCACTTATAAAATGTTAAAGGTAGTATAAAGCTTGGAGTTGCTTCTGCTGAGCTATAAAGCAGAAGGTCTGTTTCCAACTGCCTATACAGTATAATACAGCACCTAATAAAAGACTTGACTGGCATGGGCTTCCATTTTAGAAGAAAAGGAGTGCCAAACTGCAGATGTGAACTAAACAAACTAAAGAGCATCAGTCAGTCATTTTTTAACTTGCTTAGTCCTGAACAGGGTTGCTGGAGTCTGTCCCAACTTGCATAGGGCACAAGGTAGTGACAAACCCTGGACAGGGTGTCAGTTGATCACAGGGAGAACACACACAAACCCCAAGCAACAACAACAACAACAACAACCTTTATTTATATCATACAAATTGCCCTGTGGTGGGCTGGCGCCCTGCCCAGGGTTTGTTTCCTGCCTTGCACCCTGTGTTGGCTGGGATTGGCTCCAGCAGACCCCCGTGACCCTGTAGTTAGGCTATAGCAGGTTGGATAATGGATGGATGGATGGATTTTCATACAAATAATGTAGCTCAAAGTGCTTTACATGATGAAGAAAGAGAAAAAAAAGACAAAGTAAGAATTAAAATAAGAGAACACTAACATAGAATAAAAGTAAAGTATGATAGCCAGGAAGGACAAAAAAAAAAAAAACTCCAGATGGCCGGTGAAAAAATAAAATCTGCAGGGGTTCCAGGCCATGAGACCACCCAGCCCCTTCTAGACACCTAACCTAACATAAATGATCAGTCCTCATTGTATTCAGGGTTCTCATGGAAACGCTTGATGATGACGGTCTTGTGGACTTCTGACCTTTTGTAGACTTATACTTCACGTGACACAACGCATGCTGCAATGGACACTCCTGCTACGCAAGCGTTGTAGTGTTCATACTTGCGCGCGTACTTTACGTAAATCTGGAGGAATCCACCAGGTGGCAGTGCGAGATATTATCACGGTGAGAACAGGTTTGGCTTCTCTGAGTTGTGAATTGCCTAGAGCAGCTATTAAATTCCGATGACACCTTACCGCATTATCTCTAAAAAGGATGTTTATTGATTAAATCCATCAATCCAGGGATGTGTCCATTCCAGCAAGCATTGGGCATGACTGAGAAATAGTCCCTTGACGAGGCCTCAGCTCATCGCAAACAAGCACTCACATACACTAGCGTCATTTTAGCGGCACCAAATCCCCAAATCTGCATATCTTTGGAAGGAAACCGGAGCACAGTGTGGAATACAAGCAGGAAATACCAGCAACATAACTCCCTGCAAGACAGCAGTGCTATCGCTCCACCACCGTGACACCCCCATGTGTGTAATTGTTCCCCCATGTGTGTAATTATTAACAGTATTCATTATTTAAACGAAATTATATGAAAATGTAACATACACACTTTAATGCATTTCATCATGAAAGTGATATCAAGTATAAATCTAACGATTCTAAATGTGCAGAGAGTTGTAATATCATACATTTAATTTGTTCTGTGTGGCGATCTATTGCTGCTTTCCGCTGCTGTCGGGTCCAAGAAGCTCGTAGCGATTAAAAACTGGGATGACGTTTACGATGGTCTGCATTAATGATAAAGTAAGCTACGAGGTTAAAGTGGACATTTCGAGATTAAAGCCGAAATTTCCACTTTAATCACAAAATACACATTTTCACTGTGTCCTTTATTTTTTTCTCAGTGGCTCAAATATAACGCTATACATTATGTTGCTGCTGTTAAGTTGCAAAAATAAAAAAATAAGATTGCACAAAAGATGGTATGTGAGACTTTTAAAATGTATCATGTCATTACATTTGGGAATATGCGACGCTTAAATATAAAAGCACTACGAATGCATCTGTATATGTCGGCATTTTGCTTCACCTCATCGAAGCATTCATCCCGTAGGACCTGCATAGAGGCTTTCTGTCACATGTAGATAGTAAATAGAGACACTGACGTCACGTTCCAACTTTTAGCACACTGCGCCCCCCGACTTTTTGCTGGTACTGCAACTCGCGCACACGTCGTGTTAATTTCTGAGGACCTGCTCAGAGGACGCGTGAAATGAACGCTGGGAACACGTGGCAGCCATGATGCGGGTGCATATGCGTTCTGAGCGTGAAGTATAAATCGGACCTAAGGCAAACTTAACATGGCCAGTCCACCTAACCTGCATGATTTTGGACTGTGGAAGGAAACCAGAGCACCCAGAGGGAATCCACACAGGAACAGGGAAAACATGCAACCTCCACACTGGTAGGATCCAGGACTTGAACTCCAGTCTTCTTACTGCAAGGAAGCAGTGCCACCACTGCACCACAGTGCCACCCAACTAAGGAGTGATTGATCCTTATGTATAAAACTAGCCTACAGCTTCTACTGGTTAAGTTATGCTCACCTGGAACCCCAAACTGGATAAGTGAGTTAAGACATACGCCGATAAAACTGTAATTAATAAGAAGAACTGAAATTTATTCTCTCAAAATTATCTTCTTTGATAATTACATCCAATATTGTAAATTTTGTTAATTTTACAATTTGTTATATTTAAAAGGTAAAAGAAAATACTACTCTTTCATATACACTTTTCCTACATAACAAACCCAATTCTAAAGCCCCTTTTTTCATGCTATGTTAGAAAAACCAATATATTAAACATTGCAAAAATAAAATACTTTCAGAAAGGTTAATGGATCTGTTCTTCATAACCTAGACATACATTACTCTGAATTATACTTATTTAATGTACTGTATTTTCAATGTTGAGTTGAGCTTTCCTCCACAAGTCTGTAGGTGCTTGTTGAATGGTTAACATTAATTGGGTGTGAGAATAAAGCATATTCTGTGATAAACTGTTTTTCCCTCCAATGCAGGTGCATGCCTTTTGGTAGATACAGTACTTCTGGGACAGACTTTGATTTACAGAAAATGAACACATTCAAACTGAATTGTATCGTCAAAACAAGAAAAATGGCAAGCAATAAGCCATGTGACAAACGCATTCTTTATGTGAAGTAAAAGAAGTTAAAGATTTAACTTCCTAAATGTACCATCTACAGTAGTCCATTCATCAGTCTATTATTAGGATTATGAGAACCAGTTGCATCACATTCAAGGCAAGATCCAACCCTGGGATGGCGAACATAACCCACTGCACCAATACTCAATGACTCACACCGGGCCAATTCAGAATCACCATTTAATGTAGTACCCATAATATTCATGTCCTTGTGATATGGGGGAATACCTGTGGCTTTGTTGACATACAGTATAAGCTCCACATAGAGATTTCAGTTAGTTCTCTGGAGCTATGAGACAGCTAACCACCGAATCGCCAATTAATGGTAATAGTAGTAGCAGTAGTATTGACATGTTGCCACTCTCATGCACTGTGGTAAACAAGATTGTATTAAAATACATAATATACAGCAAAAAGTTTGTTCCTTTTGTGCTTTGGAACAGAATTGAAAATGATGGATTTGTGTAAATCATTCACCCATCTGTCCATTTTCTATAGTATGCCCACTTTGCCCTGTTCAGTGATTTTTAATCTTTCCTTTTTTCTTGACTATCAGCACTTGTGCTATTTGTGTACAATAAATCATGGCTAAAGACCACTAAGATTAACATCTTGCTTGAGTTGTTCATAAATGTATGACTCATAAACCTGCCATCCAAGGGATGTGTGAATAAAAATACAATAAATAAAGAAGTAAAAAAAAAAAAATGAATAAAATAAAACACAATAAGGATTGTGAATTAAGTTCAACATGCCGTGCTGTTTATGAACAGGACTGCCATGCACAAGGCACTCCAGATGACTTACAGTACGTGTGGAGCTGTTCAGGTTATTCACAACATAATTTTTCTTCTAAATGTGAATTATAGCTGACGTGATCTTTTTATGGTTTTTTGGCACTGCCTTGTATGACTTGTATTGTATTAAAGGACTGTACATTATATCAAATGCCACAGGTTTTGCTGTCTGGGTAGCTATTGCTATCCAATGAAAATAGTTTAGGATTTAGCATTTTCTTATAGAATTTAATTTGCGTGCTCTATTTTGAGCTTAGAGTGTCAGGATTGTTTTTATGTCATTATCTGGAAGATATGGTTGGACCTTAAACCAAAAGGTCATCAGTTTCACTGTGTGATTCTAGGCAAGTCACTTAACCTGCATGCGCTCTAGTTGTAACAATATAGATGTGAACAGTTACCCTACAGGTCAAAACTTATTTGGCACTATAGAAAGGCTATAATATATGAAGATACTTTATCTATTTCTTCACAGAGAAAGGGATTTCAATGATTTCAGTGAGCGGAGTGCTAGTGAATAGCCATTCAGAATGTTTTCAGCCCATTTCAACCCTTTGCTGAAGCGGTTACTCATGTTCAGGCATTTTCTTGATTGCTCCTGATCATAACAGGGACTGTCTGAGTAGTCATTCCGGCTTATTCACATTTTTGCATGTAAATTTCACCTTTACAAAGATTGAACACATTACCAGTCCTTTAATTTACAGAAGGTTAGGCTCCTTGAAAAAGCTTCAATGCTGGCATATTTGGTGTCCTGCTACTCTCTCAGTTTGATGGACAGGTGTTGTCGCCTGATCTGAATCAGATTTGACCAAGCATACAATCCTACTGTAAGTCCAGGAACAATCTTAGATTTGTCACCTCTGCGATTATCTCTGTGCTGCTCACTGAAAGAAATAATGATATAGAGAGAAGCAAATCAGTGAGAAGGTAGCTAACTTTCTATTACTTTAAAAGCTATTTTAAAAAGCAGGATTTTTCAATATATGATAAATATGGCAAATTATATTTTTTCCCAAAATGAAACTTTAGATTGTCAAAGGTGAAGTTAGTTTTTACTTATTGATTTAGTTATGTTTAATACATAAACTATTTTTGCAAACATCAATTTGAGCTCCTGGCTACTGTTCACATTTATTTATCTGCTTCTCCTTATAAACAATAATGCAAAAACCTGCATTTTTCAAGTTTTTTGCATGTGCACATAATAAACTAGTGGTCTTACCTCTCATATGTAGCATCCTTAATAATTAATAGTCACAGGGACCCATTGCCTTTAAATGAGAATAAACTGAATGGAAAGTTGCATATTCCCTAAATCTAAAAACTGTGTTCTATAGTACTTGTAATAATAAACATACTTTTAAACAACGGCTTATTTGGTTATGTGTTTTTTGCATTTGGCATTTTGTAGGCATGAGAATTGCACAAGTCAGATAATTACTCGTCTTTGTCTCTCTGTTCTGTGTTTACTGGTTGTGAACCCCTTCAGGGTGTCTGCTTTTAAGTTTCAGTTACTGCAAAGGCCACTTCAAATGAAAGCAGTAATAGTATGGAAGATGACAGTCACACTTTGTTTCATCAAATAAACTGTGTCTCCTCTTCATCTACTGTATTTCAGATGCCAGAATCACATGTAATGCTGGGTAGTCTTTATTCCTTAGGAGAAGCAGAAACGCAGTTCCTCCCACTGACAGACAGCAATGACATAAAATGTATTTAATTCTTTCCTCCTATAGTCAAAAGACTTATTGTTCGATGAGTTGGCATAAATTGGCAAAGAGTAAGTGAGTATGGTGATCTGATTTGCTGATCACATTTGCTTTGCTCCCACTGCTACCAGAATACAGTTCAACTTCTCTTGCAGGAGTTAAAAAGAAAGGAAGGGCCTACAAAATGAATGGCTGTAGCTTCTCAGGCAACCAAAAATGGAAAACATGAGTTTTTTCAAGATCAAATAAATTACAACTTTACATTTCTAAAATAAAAAGACATTTAGCAGTCATATTTAGTAATTAATTAATGCCCTTTACTAAAAAAGAAACTGTATAAAATGGATGGAGGACATGTCATTTCATAGTGACATTTTTCATAAGAAAAAAGCAGTTTGTTTTGTTTATTAATGTACACTGTCTTGTCCAATATGTAGTTACAAATTATTCTAGTAAAAGTTTGTGTCACTCAATTACATATTTTTCAGATCATTTGGACTAAATAGTAGTTGAACCTGGAACACACAAAAAAATACTTCTTTTTACATTGTCTGCATCGTATAAATGAAAAAAATAAAAATCTAAATTTACCCTACATACCAACACAAGGGGTATTTCAACATGGATATATATTTCACAGATTTTTGTCCATTTTATAACTAAAAATAGAAAATTGACTTATTTTGCTAGATTCTTTGGCTATTTTTAATGACAGAATTTAAGTGTAAAATAGATGTTTAGCTAATAAGTTTCTCCAAAATTATACAGTATGTCCATGCAATATTTAAATCTCTATAAATTATATGTAATTGTTTACTTCCATGATATACAATGGATCATAGTAATTGCTTAATCTAATAAAATTCAGTAAATCTTTTGGAAAGGACTTGAATTTTCATGAAAAGGCATTTTAAAGGACTTTTTTTCAGACGGTTTCCTTCAAGAGAGAAAATGGTTTAAGACAGCAAGTAAAAATAGCTTTTTTTCACAGCTTTATAATAAGAATGTGAATAATTATGCATGCTCATCTCTATAAGAAGTTAAAAAGGCAATTTGATTAGTTTGTTCATTTGCAGTGTTGTGTAAAAATTACTGTAGTTGCATATGTTTAGCTGCATTTTATTAATTAGCAAGTATTGTCTGCAGAGTGAATTATTCTGGGAGTTTGAAGGTATTTCTAGAATAACAGTATATCAGATATGGCTAGTATTTCATAATTATATTCAACATTCAGTGTAACTGGTGAAGCAGCATACTTGTACGAGTACAGCTGGAAAATGTAAACTTTTTCTCATCAATAAAGAACGACATGCAAAATTAGTTACTACACAGGGATATATATATATATATATATATATATATATATATATATATATATATATATATATATATATATATATATATTGTGGCAGGAGGCTGGGGGACAGACCCTGCGGGACACCTGGAAGGACAAGGAGGTGGTCTATATATCCCCCGGGCCACGAGGGGGCAACCACCCTGGATAAAGAGGGGACCACAGGGACGGAGCAAGGAGGCTCAAACCCACTGGGGACCGTGGCTGCTGCCAGGGGGCGCCCCAAGCGTTGTGGAGCTTGAGAAATCTGCACTTCCACCACACCTGGGCAGGTGGAGGAAGAACCTTCCAGGGACGCCCAGAGCACTTCCGGGTGCTCGTGCGGCACTTCCGCCACACTAGGCGAGAACCTGGAGCACATCCGAGTGGATATAAAAGGGGCAACCTTCCTACAGTCGAGGAGCTAGATTCAGGAGCTGGAGGTGGACGAACCTCCAGGGACAGGAGGAAGAAAGGCGGCTCACAGACAGTTAAAGGCTCAAGTAAGGGTGTTTGGTGCAGGAAGCACTGTGTGTGTGTGGGACTTGTGTTTGGGGACACTTGTGTTAATAAACGTGTGTGTTTTATGAACTGTCTGTGTCCATTTCATTGTGTTCGGGCTGAACCTCTGACTATATATATACAGGTATATATATATATATATATATATATATATATATATATATATATATATATATAAACATGCAGGCACACATACAACTCTCATCTTATTCATGCTAAAATGGTTGAGAAAATGATTTGTTTATTATGTACTGATGTGTTACATATAGCAACAAGTAAGCAAGTTCAAACAGTAAGTGTTCTACTTCAGAATATTTTGTTAAATGTACACCTATTTTTCCACTGACCATTTTACTAAAGTATTACCACTCCAGGATTTCACTTGATCTCTTTTTTGTTTGAAACAGGCTCCTGAAAAAAACATGTTAGCTTCACAAATTATTAACTTAAACCCTGTAATTGGCTTTGTGATCTGTTTGTAACATATTGTGCATGTGTGTGTGTGTATATATATATATATATATATATATATATATATATATATATATATATATATATATATATATATATATATATATATATATATATATATATATACATATATATATTTATACACATACATATACACGTATATTTTTTATATATGCATATTTTACTGCAACTGATATTGTCATTCTTTGTGTAAAGCACATTGAGCTGCAGTCCATGTTAAGAAATGTGTTATGTTAATAAATTTATTAAGATTTTTATTTTCTGTAAATATGTCCATTTCTTATTCAGTATATCACCTGATACAGCATATCTACTGCTTACTGAGGATTTTTTAAACATTACCAGTTACTCTAAATATTAATATTTTGAATGTTGCTGCTCTAAAATCACACCACTATTCCAGTTTATGAAAATGTTTAAAAGGAAAGCCAGACGTCTCTCTCTCTCTCTCTCTCTCTCTCTCTCTCTCTCTCTCTCTCTCTCTCTCTTTAAGCTGTAATTACAGAACAAGTCATTATGCTGCCACCTGGTGTTCATGTGTTTATATATTTATTTTACTGCCTTCTAGTAAAGATTATTGAACTCTTATGTTACCAAAATACATATTAGAATTTATGTGGAAACTGGCATTGTTTGATATTTGTGCCTATACTTTGCATTTATCTTTCTCAGATAAATGTTAATGTGCATATAAAACAAATAAGTAACATAATATCCATAAATGCATTTAGCTAGCATGTTTAGATGAGATTCCTTGAGAAAATCCTAAATTAAGTCCAGCAGAACACCATGGCTACTGGTTTTCATTCCAGCCAAGTACTTACTCAGAAGCTAAGTTTGAGCTTCTCTTAGATTAAAAAAAAGAAGAAAATATATTCTTAAATCAAATTAAATCAGAAAAACTTTTAGATGTGAAGATGATTGCCCTTTACTAATTCTTAGATTTTAAACAGTAAAATATTTGCAATAAAAAACTACAGTCATAAATAAATAGAGTAACAATTTGTACACAATTTAATGTAGTTAACATCTTGATCCTGTGTACTTGATGCTATTCACACATACTGCATGTGGACATTTGGCAGTAAAGTACGCATTATAAGATATTGCTGATTCTTAAAAATGTTGTGCTAACTGTAGAATGCAAACATTTCTCATGAAAAGCAGATTTTATTTGATTACATTTTTATTAACCAAAAGCAACAATCACATTAGTCTCCCATGTACATGTTTGGAAGCTTCTTTTTTAATATGGGCAGAATTATTTTTTTCAAAGTGATATAATGGTATCAATCACAATATTAGTTGTGTCTCTGCATTCAGGGAAAATGATACACACTTCCTCTGACCTCCAGCAGAAGGTGATGTTGTACAAAAATTATATACAGTAAGTACTAAATGCACCTCACTAATTTAAGGTATTATTTAAATAGTTATAGCAACCTCAATTTAGTTGTCATCATGAATTTTATTTTTTAATTTTCACAATATACTTAGTGCTATTTCTTATCTAGAAAAATATTTCATTTTTGAGAATGTAAAATATTCTTTGTGTCTGGCACCCGTACTCTGTTTCTGGGTACCCAGGGCAGGCACTTTGACCCCACCGAGTTCTAGGTACACTTTTGCTCATCTGTGTGCACTGCTGCACCCTGACCTTTTCGGTTCTGACTTGGGGCTTGAACGCTAGAGCCCCTTATAAGAGGCTCATTGATTAATTTGTTTGGTTTTGCGATTTAAAGTGTGTGTGAATTTATTCTGTACCTCTCACAGGTTTGGAGCTATCATTATCATGAATCATATTGATCACTTAAGTATAATGTGATTTTGAACTTTGCCCATTGAAGAAACATTGGAAATTGATGAATTTTTGAATTTTGTTATGTTTCAAATTTAGATGATGATTAATTGAAATTATTGCTTTATGCCCACTCCCACCATAACCTATTGTCTATGGGTGAGAAGCGAAAGCTTCAGATTCATCAAAAGTTTGATCCCTGGTTTTTGATGGATCTTGACATTTTAGGATTTAAGATTGATATCTCGATGATGGGTGTGTGTCTGTCTGTGAGTGTGTGTGTATCTGTGTGTCACAGTTTCTTCTGGACGGTCTAGTGCTAAAATGGCTGGATGGAAAAATACCATGGAAAATCCCTGTTATGAGATGATGATATGCTGATTAGTTTTTGAGCCAAATCGTGCAAGAGAAAGAGGCACTCTAGAGGAACTTTCAAATGCCGTTATTCTGTAATTAATTATGAATTCTTCTCGTCAGTTGCCATCTTAATGACCTATTTTATGATCAGAAGGATTCTTTTTCAGATATCTGTATATATTGCATTTTGGTGATTGCAGTGTGTGACATGTTGATAGATCTTCATTTGATGAGATTTTTGTAAGGCATAATTTGGCTGACATTTTATCATTACTTGTTCTAGTAGCTTAATAAATTGTAAAATGCAGTGTCTCTCCTTCACTTCCTCAGTGCTTGATGTCCTTCTCACTCACAGATACACAGACCCCCAACACACTCTGTGCAACTTCTCAGGATGGCTCTACCCCTTCCCACACCATCCCTCACTTGGGCATACATGTCTCCAACAGACTTTTCATGATAGAAACACCACTAAATCCATAAAATAGTAATATATATCAATATTCACAGAATATTTCCCATAATAAGTTTATACCACTGAAATATGCATTAAAATATTGCTTAATGACCTTTTTCTTCCACATGTATGCAAGCATCCATCAGCCCACCTTTGAACCTACTTAATCCAACCCTGGGAGAGAACCTTCTACTGCACAATCAGGCATAAAACACAACCAACCCAGGGCAGATTTCTAGTTCATGAGATGGCCACACTCATCTACACTCACAGGACCAGTTGATAATCACCTGTTGACCTAACATAAAGGGTTTTATCAAACATGAGCAAAATCCATGCAGACGTAGGCTGAGCACACTAACTTCATACAGGCAGTGGTGTGCAAACCAAGATTCAAACCTGTCTGCACACACCACTGCTCCACCCTGTTGCTGCATGAAAACATAATGACTAAAAAAAATTGGTCAATTATTACACATACTGAATTAGTAAATATCATGTCTGAATGCTGATGCTATCATGCAAAGTCCCAGGGTAGGTAGATTCTAGGGGCAACTCTTGAGCTGTGCTGTTTAACACATATACCCTCCCCCTCTTCAGTGGAGAAAAGCTGAGTTTAAGTAATATAAAAAATAATAGAAAAACACTTGTAAAAACTGTTGGGTACCAAGTGGTAGCCCTATTTATTACCCTTCTGATTGGATAGGACAAAAACACAGAGCTTGCTACACTGATGTGTTCAGTGTACATCTCTGTGGATAAAGCATCTATTAAGCAAATAAAGGTAACTACTTAATTACTTTCTGTGGATCTTTTCTGGTGTCAGACCAGAAGAAGTGGAAGTAGAGGAGTAGCTAGTGGCAAGGTCACTTTTCTTCTTCCAGATCTCCAAGGCTGAGGGCAGAGGATGAAGATGTCAACAGAGTCTAGCTGCAGACCTCTAGATTTCCACTCCGACAAGGTGCAAATTAAATTCCACACATTGATGATGTTTAGCATCCTTTGAATGATATGTCAGAGATGTTTTGCAATGGACCCAGTCATTTGCATCTTTCTTAGCACACCCATTTCAAGGTGTACCTTATGGTTTGTTCTCATAAAACATACAGGTTGGGGTTATGTGAAGGTTATGAGTAGGCGTGTCTTATAGTGGGTGTGTCTTGTAGTACGACTGTCTCTCAAGTAGCAACACTGTTATATAGTGTTGTGGGCCACATCCTCACCCTTCTTGCAGTGTGTAAATCATGTGCCATACACACGCAATTCAATTGGCTATTCTGCAGTGCTTTAGCATCACAGTGCTCCAGAAGCCTAGACCGTTATCGACAATGTGCAAATGGCTTTGTCACATCTAAACATATCCTCTGTGCACTTCATAAATTTTGCCACATTAAAATCATGAACTGCCCACATGTTTGACAGTAAGCAACTTCATTTCTGTGCATGATGAAAAAGAAAATACAATTTCATTGATCTAGGATCTTGAAAAGCAGGATGGGTTTCAAACCCAATGAATTTACACAGCCAAAATGGTTCATCATAACTTATTTTTGTGCATCACTTCAAAATGGATTCACACTATTTGATTACACACTTGTGTTTATTTTAAATATCAGTACTTTATAAATCAGCAGAAAACTCTTTGCTTGTTAATTGAAGAGTTCTGCATAAGAAAAAAGCTAAACTTTTATTAAAACGCATAACACACTGAGAATGTTTATCCAAACAAGTCAGTTGGAGTGAACCGTTCACCAGTTAGCTTGGTTTAGGCAGTGATTGGCATCTCTGCTTCTACTAATGGTTCTCATCTCTGCACATTGCCCTGTAAAACATTTGAACATTGTTATTAAGCTTGCCTAATGAATTCTGTGTATGCATTTATAAGGAACTTTACATCTTTCAAATGTTTTGTGTCTTATCATCGTCCAGGAGGTCAGTAAGAGTTACAGCCAGGATCAGAGGCTGATAGGGCGTACATTCATAGTTGGTGGTTCAGGAAATTAGACGTTAAAGGCAACACAAAGGAGGTGCATTGAGTAACTTAACTCATAACTCAGGTAAAACACTAAGTGACAAGCACAAGGCCACGCTGAAGTTGACTCAGAATATTTAAATGGGAACTGTTGGCTATGAATAGAATTTATGTGAAACTACACAACTGCATTTGTTGACAGATTTAGTCTTCCATTTACTGATTGTTCCTTTGGCACTGTTTCTGAGTGTTTTTGTACTCTTATAATATGATTTGTTAACTGTCTACTGACTTTAGAAAATTTTGAGAAATGTTTTCTTCAGCTTATTGCTGAAACTCTAATGAACCGTAGCTCATGGGAATTTCTTTAGAGGAATGCTGATAGTGCTTAAAAAATATGCACCTTCTGAGAGAAAAAAAGCAGGAAAACTCTGTCAAACAATGAAACTGATGTGAATTCCCAAGATTGGAAAAGACAACTTTGTGAATGGAAAAGCAAGACAAAAAGGTTTACTTTAGGATGTATGTGGGAGTTTAAGATCATAATGTTGCTGAACGCTATGTGAAGTTTATCTCTCGTCCTGAAAGGAAAGAATAGAAGACCGCTTATTTTTCCATATTTGATGCATCAGAACAATAAGACTTGTTGAAATGATAAGAGTATCCGCTCAGGAGTTTTGAATGAATCACACTGTTGTTATTACTAAGATTCTGTGTTTAAATTGCCTGTAATCAGTTTCCACAAAATTAAATAAAGTGAAAAAGTGTGCTTTACTTCAAACAGGAAATGTATGTCTACCTTCAATTCTCAGCAAATAAATGTAAAGAATCACCATTAAGAGATTAGCCGTGTTACCTGGCAGTGACTGCAGATGAAATATTCTACTGTATGTGTTAAAGCCATATTTATATCATACTGTGGTCTACTGATCAGGGCCCATTTTTGTGCCAGTCATCTGATGTGAAAATGCTGCCATGGGTTCCTTTTTCCAACACACCAGCTGTGACCTGTTGGCTAACCTCTACCTAGGACACAAGCAGCACAACCTTTGAGATTCTCCAGCCTGCCCACAGTAGCAGCTGACACTGGAAATAGCTGCTGATGGATAAAATGTGTTTCCAATGACCAGGGTCAAGTAATGACATCAACATATACAATAAGTTCCCTAACATTCTAAAACATTACAGGAAAACAAATACTAGTTTAACACCATATGATGCAACAAATGAAATTGTATTATGGTAAGTAGTATTAGTAGTAGTAGTAATAATAATAGTAGTAGTATCATTAGATGTACAGAGTACAGTGAAATTCGGAATTGCTTGTCAGGTCAATGTAACAAGTTGCCACACTTTGGCACCATGACAAACAATATATAGCATGCAACTCCTACATCTAAGAGGAGTCATGTTTAAGTTTTAAACTGTATTCATTCCAAGATGTTTTTAAAATAAAAGAATGCAGTACACTCTGCCCCAATAATTATTGATTAAAATGCTTAATACTCTATGCAACTGTGTATGAACCTTTCTGAACCTGCCTGATCTAATTTGGGCTGTATGGACCAGGCACATATGAACCACCAGCAGCATAAACCCAAACTCCCTCCTTTTTAAAGTCTTTACAAAACACAATGACACAATAAAAAAGTACACTAAATAGGCAGTGACCTGCGCAGATTCAAACACAGCCTTCTAGAGCCAAATGGTAGCAGCACTAAGCAGTGCATTTAAGATCAATAAGGCACAATATAATACTCTGAAACTTGCTATATCAAAGCATGGAGAGTTGGAACCTGTTCTGGTAACTTTAGGCACAAGGAAGGAGCCAAATCTGGACAATCAACCAGTCCATCAAAGAGCCCACTCAGGTACATACCCACATCAGACCATTTTGGCTTCACTAGTTACCCTGATATGCACAGGTTTAGGCTATGAATTAAAAAAAAATGAAAGTATTGTCCACTGAGAAAATCCATAGGGACTTGGAGAGAACATGCAAACACCATAGAGAAAGTGAGTAGATGAACGATTCGGACTTTGTTGCTTACCACTGCAACGAAGGTTATTAATTCAAATCTTAATTTCTATGACAAATGCACAATAATAGAAAAACCTATACTGAAAAAAGTTTTCAATAATGAAAAGATTATTTTTCCATCTATTCTACTCTAACCTGCTCATCCATTGTAAGTCTGTGAGTTGCCAATGGTTATCCTAACAGCATTGGGCACAAGGCCGGCACCAAACAGGCTTCCAGTTCATCACTGGACCCTCTCACTGGCACACCCAAAAACTGCAGAAGTTTAGAGCTGCCATTTAAAATGTAGCCTGTGTCTTTTAGAGCTGGAAACTACCCAGAAAAAACTGTCAAAGATGCAGAGGGAACATACAAACTACGCATATGCAGAAACCAGACCAGGAGTTAAGGCCCAAACTGTAAAGCTGGGAGGCATTAACTCTTATCACTGCACTACCATTTAATTAAACAAAAAATCTATACAAGATGTAAAAAAATGTAGCTTTCAGAATGACCACAAGTAATAATTTACTCAACAAAGTGCACAGGTAGTTATGTGACATTGATGGGAGGATATTGTGAATGCTATTACATTAACATGTATGAAATGATTTTTTTTTTGTGATATTTTAAATACATAGACTGCTTTTAAATATTTAAACCTGATAAATGTCTCATTTGTCTGCTTACTTGTCCTTTATAAACAGCATACATGTAAACCTTACCAAATCAAGAAACTAATATTGTGGGTCATTTACTTGTACTCTGCGGTGGGCTGGCACCCTGCCTGGGGTTTGTTTCCTGCCTTGCGCCCTGTGTTGGCTGGGATTGGCTCCAGCAGACCCCCATGACCCTGTAGTTAGGATATAGCGGGTTGGATGGGGGATGGATGGATGGATTTACCTGTACTGAACATTAATTCTGTGGTCCTACTTTATTTTGTGATACTTCACACAGTGTTAATGTTCACAATAATCTCTATGTGTTCAAGAAAACAACACTTTCAGCAAACCTGAATTATAAATGTATCCATTAAGTTGTCCATAATCTGTGAGTCAAACAACAATGGAGCTTCTTTAACAGTCATAATTACTATAAAAGAAACTGGCTTTTCTCTGTCAAGTCGACGGTATATCTGAGTCATTTCGTTTTTAAGACTTGTGTGGAACGTTTCTAGACAGCGGGAGACAGGAACGGAATTGCTTATTACTGTCATCAGAAATCTCTTTATTTATTCTTGAATGTCTCCATAGTTAGGAGACTGGAACAGCAACACGTGAACGTGCTTAAATAGGTCAAGGACAAGGCTCAAGGTAAAGAGTCAGGAACCTCCTTTCGCTCTTTGGTTTTGTGCATGTTCATTATTCCGTGATGACAGTTACAAAAAGACCAGTTTGTTCCTAAATTTATTATTTTTTAAATTTATTATATTTCCTAGGTTGAATGTGAATTTTGGAGCTCTTTTTAACGACTTTACAAGGCATATTTTATTAATTTCTTAAGTTGCCAGTAATTGCTACAGCTTTATTAGCAAGCTTCACAAACAATACTACTTCTTCCAGGTGTCTCCACAAACTTACATTACATTTTAGCCACATACTTTTCAATGAACTCTCTCTGTAGGCCATTTAAGAATTATATGGCAGCACAGTGTCACTTCTATGATTGCAATAATTTTTCTACATATGAAGATACTTTTAGAGCCATTTCATTAATTATTTTTCAAAACACTGGGAGCTACCTCATTTCTTAAATGCCTTGGAATTGGAATTTTTAGTAAACTCCTAAAACTAAGTTAAAAATAAATTACAGCCTCACCTGTATTACCAAAATGTACCAATATTCTCAGTTTAATGTATGTACATGTATGGTTACAGATTTACTAAGCTAATTTTATTCTGTTCAGGGGCTTACTTTACAGATAAGTAACTAGTGAGGTAGAGTAGCGGACCCATCCATTACTTTTGACAGTCACGACTTTAAAGTAAATCTTTTTAGCCTTGCTAGAATTGTTGTTTTCATAAGCACATTTGCTGTTTCGTTATATATAATCACTTTCCCTTTTTTGTAACGCTTTTGCAGTATTGCACAAAATTTTCATGTGACAGATACGCCTCTGAGTTGCACAACGTCATGATTTTACATTCTGTGCTTTCTTTGTCCATACTCTTACCTGTTAGCAGATTGACATATTCGGCTCTCAAGCTCTCACCTTTTGCCTCTGGAAGTGTTTTTCAATTTGAGGTCAACTGCATTTATATGCATTTGTCTATGTATAATTAGGGTTATGTAGATAGCATACACAAAAAATACAGTACAGTATTTATACTAATTACTCTAAATATTATGTATCAAAGCTCATTTTTAATGTGCATTTACATAATAAATGACATAGTCTCAGCTTACTATACTGCAAGTAAAGAGAAATACAAAAATGTAATGAAATGCACAAAAAGAGTACAGTGATTATGATTATACAGTGTATCTAATACTATATTATATTGTAATGGAATCTGAGCTTTTTCTTTTTGACAGTGAAGGAGTCAGAGAGACTATGTGTTTTTTTAAAAAGCTTCATACTGATAAGAGTTCCCAAGAACTCTGTCTCCATGCAGCCTTGGGAATCCTCTTTAATTTGGGGGATTTTTTAAAGAGTAATATGACTCTCCTAATTTTCAGCCAGGATGTAACAAAAAGTGAAATTCATATGCCTGCATTTATTTATTAGACTTTAGTCCTTTAATCAGGGCCATGCCCTTTCTCCCAATTCTCATGTACAACAGAAGGCAGCCCTTCTGCTCAGTATTAAATGAAGCTGTTTATTTTCTAACCGATAATTAATCTATATTTGCACATTTCAGAATTGCACTGAAACATCAGAAAAAATATAAGGGAACATTAACAACTAAGAGAAATAACTCTTTCCTTGCTATTTAGATTTTTTTATTAAGACAACAGCTAACAACAAGGTACGGCTTACTTTGTCACATGCCGTGCTGGTTTGGCCAACTGCTACTAAAGTTCATGTAGCAAAATACTGTATGGTGTGGACTGGAGATTGCAGTGCTTAATAGATATTTTAGTCTCTTTAATACTATAATACAGCAAATCAGACCAAAGTATGCTAAAAACATTTCTAAAAAACATACTTCTTATCCATGTATACACACTAGATCATAGAGTAATGTTCATGGTTGTAACAGAAACTGTTATATGAATGTTCATTATAGTATTTCTTAACATGACACTACAGGCGTTTTATTTTCAATAATTAATTAGGTAGATGAAAGCTGAATGTAAAACTAATACCAACATTTGTATTTTATGGCTACAGTGTAAATATAAAGTAGTAAACCTTTTGATTTATACTTTTTATTAGAGAAAAGAAAATTACACAATGCAAAAAGTCCTGAAGCACTAGTGCAATAATCTCATCTTATTGGAGAAAAATCTTTTTTTTTTTTCTTCCTGAAGTAGATGATTACTAATTTTGTGGACTTTACACAGTATGACTAACCTGCTCTCTGTTGGTGACAGGGCCTTTAGCTGTATAGCGCCCTGACTTTGGAATGACCTCCCTAAATTAATTGGATGAGCCGACTCATTTTCTTCAAAAAACAACTTAAAACTCATCTGTTCAGGAAGGCTTTTAACTTCACCTGACAGTCTGCCTCCTCTTTCAGTCTTCCTCTCTGTGCTGATGCTCTGGATAATGTGTGTGCGTGATAGCACAAATGATGTTATTTACTAGGTTCTTCTTTTAGTAATGAATTTAGTATTTAACTCTGGTTTATTGTCTTCAATTCTATCTAATGTGTTTGTATATCCTTTATCTTATCTGTTTTAGTGTTTTATTCAGGAAACATTTGTATCCAGTGTTACATACAGTATACCTTCTGCTTCTTTCTGAGACTCTGTGAAGCACCCTGAGCATGGGGAAGGCACTATATAAATAAAATGTATTATTATTTTTGTTTTTATTATGACCGGTATGGTCTTTCTGAAATGTATTATGGAATTATAGCCATTTATGTTTGGCACAGTGAAATTTGCATCTACCTTAAAGCTCTAGGAGTACCGGTTCAAATGTCACTCAATATAATGTATATTTCTGTGCAGTCTGCCTGTAGTCCACCTGCCTGAATGATTTTTCCTAGAGCTTTGTGGTTTTCTTCCCACATTCCTGAGATGTTCACATTTGGTTGATTGGCAATTCTAAACTGACCCACTGTGAGTGTCTGTGCCTGGTCCTCCTGCAACCAATGGTGCTGAGATGGACTCCTTGTGACATTATGCAGCTCTGGACAGTGGACAGAAAGATGTTAAGGAATTATTTTTTATAAAGTTATTACATTACAATACAAGCAAACATGTATGTCAGATTACTTCTCAAACCAAACATGTAAAATATATTATACTGTATCATCAATTACTGCAAGTCATGTCACTATGGTCAACACTAGAATGTTCCAAAAACTACAATGTAATGTTCTGCTGCTCATGTGATAGAAGGTAAGAGACGCAACGTTTCAGCTGGATAACCTTCATTAGGTGTGTAACTGAAGAGGAAGAAGTGGATGATGTACAGTAGACAGGAGGGGATGGAGGGAACAAAGCCAGAATGGATGAAAGGAGTTTAGGGTGAGAGTAGGTGTGAAAAGTAAAGAAAATGAAGAAAGAGAATGAAATGTTATTCGGTCAGTAACTCCTATACAGTATGTA
Organism: Polypterus senegalus; assembly: GCF_016835505.1. Classification (NCBI taxonomy): domain Eukaryota; kingdom Metazoa; phylum Chordata; class Cladistia; order Polypteriformes; family Polypteridae; genus Polypterus; species Polypterus senegalus. The sequence continues at coordinate 145,160,679 of NC_053159.1, read as the reverse complement.
TACAACTGACTACATATAGTTTTGTATACTTTTTAAAACCTCAGTTATTTTGAACTTTATCTGCCAAATGTATAAAAATCATCTCTTAGCAAGCAACTCGTAAAATACAGCAAGAGGTTTTGGTTGACTTTTTTTATTTGTAGTTTAATTTCATTTGTGTAATCTATAGTCAAAGAAACCTGTAACTGCATAGCAGATTTCTAATAGCTAACTACCTCACTTGTGGCCTTTGCTACCTTCAGAGTTTTTCCACAAAATAACTATAAGCCTGTCATAGCTGACATCAAGGTTCACTGGTCTGTCAGCATTCTCTGTGAAATAAAGACCGAGAGGGGAAAAACTCCTGCCTCCTGAGAATTTTAGAGTGAGCGCAGTATCGTGTTTGAAAAAGACTTTTAAAATATGTGTACTCTGTAGCAGTCGTTTTGGAACAGAAAACAGCTAGAGCATGCAAACGGAAGAGTCCGAAACACATTAGACTTGTATGACATGATGGATGTACTGGAAAACGACTGGGCATACCTCCCATTGGGTTTCTGTACAGTGAAATGCAAGTTAACAAGTAATATTGCTAGAGAAGCCACAAAAGTGAGTTTTTTTTCTTTATTTGTCTTAAAAATAGAAATTCCAGACCTTTTTTTAAAAAAAAAAAACTTTCTACATAATAATATGTGTTGCCATTGATGATTGTGTCCATTGCATACATGGTAGTTTCTACTCAGCATAATTGTTCTATTTAATTATTATTTATGGTATAGCACATTTTAATGATTATGGTATGCTGGTAATATCCATAGTTAACCATTTTCTCACAGTTCTGGCACAATGAATTTGATTTACAGCCCTACCGCTCTCTAGGTGAGGTTTACATTTTCTCCTAAAGTCTGAGTCAGTTTTTCCATCATTCACTCAGGCTTTTCTTTCCATATTTAAACAGGTCAATTCGGTTTAGTTCATTTTATATAGTGCTTTTCATTGAATGAAGGCATGGAGCACTGTGACAAATATACATTTTAGCAATTACTAAATATAGAAATAGGACACATAAACACATATATTTGTTTAAACACACAGAAAACAAAGTAGAAACCAATTAACAAGAATTGGAAATTAGCAATAAACATCAAAGACAAAATCAGAGGAGGTCACAGTCCTGGAGACTGTAACCAACTGGCCATCCACCTTTTACTGAGCAGTCCATAGTAGAGTCTGTGCTGGGCTGTCCATTCTGATGACAGAATCTTTCCATAAAATCAATCCAACATACAAGTAAACAGGCAACACAATGTGGGTGATGGTGAATATGTAATGGACTGGAATCTCATTTCAAGGGCTGTTTCCTGGATTAACTCATTAATGGGTTAAATTTAACTGAAGGTTAAAACATTAGAACATTACAAAATGTCTGATGCGAACAGGCCATCAAGTTCAACAAAGCTCACCAATCCTATCCATTTCCATATCCATAAAGTCGAGTTTTGAGGGTCCCTACAGTCCTAGTCTGTACCACACTACTTCATAATTTATTCCATGTGTCTGCAGATTTCTATGTGCAGAAAACCTTTTTAACATTTTTGTGAAACATGTCCTTAGTAAGTTCACAAATGTGTTCAACTAATTTTAAACTACAGTAACAAATAATTTAAAAAACTTAAATCATGTCATCTTTTAATCTCCATTTTCTTTAACTGAAAAGGTTCAACCCCTTTATTTAATCTTTCCCCATAACTAATACCCAGCAGTCATGAAGTCAGCCTAGTCGTTCTTCTGTGTACTTTTACAAGCGCTGATATAAATATATATATATATTTGTATCTCAAAGACCAAAACTACATGCAGTTCTCTAGGTTGTGTCTCACCAGTGCATTATAAAGCTTAAACATAATCTACTTTGACTTTACACATCATGATATATAACCTAACATTCTATTAGCCTTCTTAATGGCTTCTGCACACTGTCTTAATGTTGACAGTGACAAGTCCATTATGTCTCCCATGTCGTTCTCATAAGTAGTATTTTCAAGGGATATGCAATATATATGCAAAGGATTAGGAAAGCTGGTACCTGAAGATTTCTTATCTTCTCCTCCATGGTTATATTATGCTAACCAATTTTATATAATTCTGACTGTTTTTCTGTTACAAATATTGTAATAAATTTCCATACTGTTCTGTTGTTATCTTGATATTCATGTTGATGTGGTTAGTTTATCTTCTTTACAGTTACTGTATTATATCTGTCTGTAGTTATCTTGCACTCAGTGAATAGCCTTATACATGAAAAAAGTAAACTGAAATCAATAGAATTTAATTGAATACTTTCTGGCCTAGCATGACTTATTAAAATAATCATGCTAATAAAAATGGATGGCTCCGTTCATGTAAAACAGTTCTAAGCAAAAGTTTTTGTATTTATGATCAAGATACACGTGGATTAAGTGCCTTGCACTGGTTCACATTAGGTGAGGCAGATAATATAACTGTATTTTATTTGTTGATCTTTTCTGTTACTTTGCTTTGCTTATAAAACATATTGGAAAGGTTGCCTTGACTACAAAAGACAAAATGTACAATTGGTTATATAATGTACTGAACAATATACAGTTAGTTTTTTAAACAAATGAAATCACACTAAAGATATGATTGACCCTATAAGATAGATTAAAATAACTCTGATATTGTTTATAAACTTCTGTTAATATGATAGATTTCTGCATCAAGGTATGAGAAAGAAAGAAAAAAAATTAATTAAGATTGTGTTATCATGTTATGCTTGAATAGCGCCTACTGGTGTGGACACAGACTTGCTGTGTTATGCCTTGCCCATCTGTGGTCTGGCAGTGCTCTCCACATGGGCGGATATTCATTGGTTCAGAGTTGGAGTGGGGACTGGAATGAATTTAAATTCTAGACATGTGGAAAAAGATAACAAATGTCATATTCTTTGCAAATTTATTATTAAAACATATGTATGACTTTGGTGAAGATAGGATGTTTACTCGTTCTATGGATACTTAACATGCATATAAAATTTCACAACACTAATTTGCAATAAGATTTTTTAAATACAATAGTATCATAAATTTGTGTAAGAAGCAGGTAATTTGTGATATTATTGATAGACTGCTGACCTTTCTTAGTAGATGTCTGTAGTTTTTGAATGCAATTTTGTGTTTCAGTAACAGACAGTTTACATTTTTGCCTCCTATGCCACAGTGTACAATTGGATTTACATTGGAAGCACTGAACCTGACTAAAGGCGATAAAAAAAAAAAATCCTTTAGAATTTTCCTGTTGGCTTAATGATTGCTGTTTTTAGGTACTGAATTTGACATGAAAGGACTGCAACCGAGTGTTTTGGATAATGCAAGCAAGCATTGCCATCTGGCTCTGACCTAACTGTTTAATTGCTCTTTCACAATAGCTGGCCAGCTAATATAAAATTGTAATTTCACAGATATGAAATTTAAATGTAAAAGTGAATCATGTTCATGGTTTAATTTTGTTATAAGTGTGATAACCTCATGCAAAACAACTTTTTACAGTGCAGATATGTTTGGCACTCCATATTTAAGTCATGTCGGTCTTTATTATATTTTCCCCAATATCTATAATTGATGATCCAACTGGAATTCTGTCAGAACAACAAGACATCGAAATACTAACAAGCACACGCACCTTAAAGAAAAGTTTCAGGTCTCAGCAGTGGTCTTATTTAATATGAAAGGACATTTTTGTGTTAGCACCCAAGGCTGAACAGAAGTTTACCCCATTTTCCTAGTTTGTATTTTAACAGACAGAAACAGGATTTAGGATAAAAATACACATGTAGTATTTTTTAAAGTGAACAATAATAACCACTATACTTTGACCTGTGGTGCTTTTGCTCTTTCTTGACATTTCTGTGCCAATGTTATTACTTTGATAGTCAGCATGAAAAAAATTACCTTTGGAATTATGCCTGGAACCAGTTACAGGATTCTGATACCCAAAGATATAATGGCCCAGGTCAGAGAAGGATGGCAAAAAGTAAAACGCTGCTATGTCAGGGACAACTGAACGATAGGCAATGCCTATCTGATGGAGAATAAGGCACACAAACCAGTTGAACAAAAACACTTTAACTAGTCAGCTAACAGACTTGTTGCACTGTTACATCTAGCATGAGCTCCTTGATCACCGGCAGGGTCTGCACTCTGCTGTATCTTACCCATTCTGTTATGCTAGGTTTGGCATTAATGAATACTGGCAGAACTGCATTGGTTCACTCATTAGATAACTGAGGGTTGAATGGGGAATGGAGAAATGTGAGTGATGCAAGAGATATGTTCAGTAATGCTGCTTCAGGTACTCATTTTTTGTTTATTGTATTTGGTTCAGTTTTCACTTAAGTAGATTGTAACATGACAGTCCACTTTCCTAACACGTAGAAGTATGCTCTGACTGCCAATGTGCATTTCTCTAATACTTCCAGGCTCTTGGTAGGGCTAATTGCTGCTATGTGCCATGTTGGTGGTACCTTTGCTCCAAGAAAAGAACAGCTAAACATCAATAACAGAAAGTAGCATAAGATACAATTTCTTAGTAAAGTTTTTTCAGTGTTAAAAAAACATACAACCTGCAAATGCCAAAATAAATGTATCAGTGCCCACAGCTGGGCAATGCAAAGGAGTGTTTAAAATCAAGTAGATGCCTGTGAATGTACAAAAATCCTGCCTTAGCTGTGCCTTGGATTAGACAGGAAACATCTTACTTAAATATTGTGCGTACAGTCGTTGTGTTTCACAGCATTTTGTGAAGAACTACTACACACTTAATGCTGGATGGAAGAGTAAAAGGAAAAGGAAAGACAGAGGAAGCTAGACCATTGTAGAAGAAAAGTCCTAAAGGAAGTACAGACAATAATAAAGGGAGTAAATAAAGCTTGATTCAGTTATCAGCATGTATGATGTTTTTAAAAGGCAAGTATAAAAACTACCATAGGTAGGTTCAAGTGGAAGTCCACCATAACAATTTATAGGAATATGTGTTAAAACGTTCCAAGTATGTACTCTTCAGCATGCCAATATTTTGACTTTCTGTTTTGTTGAAAATGGGTGGTGTGATGATTAGTGTCTACTGCCTCATGCATTCAGCATCCTGAATTTAAATCCCACATTTAGTCATTGACTGCTTGGTGTTTGCCATTCTACTCATGTCTCTGTGTGTTTTACTCTAGGTACTCCAATTTTCATTCCACATACCCAACTTTGGGCCCATTAGCAATTCCAAATTGAAACAATGTACTGGTGTCCTATCAATGATTCTGAAATGTAGGCTCCAGTTCTTTCAAAATATTATACCCCATTATTTTCTTGACATTCTCAAACAAAAGGATTTTGTCAAGGTAAATGACCTTTGCTCATCATAATGTTTTCTTACATTCTTTTTCCTTAACCAATTGGATTATATTAACAGAGAAAGACAATGATGCCAAACTTACCTCTTCTGCTTCAATTTGAGCATGTTTTTCTTCAAATGTACTTTCATAAATTTGGTCACACCATGTAGAAATGGCAACACTTCTTATACATGGACCCCATTTCAGGTTACCATAATGTTTGGGACAATTGGTGTCACAAGTGTTTGTGATTATTGAAGTGGTTTCAGGGAGTCTGTAGTTGTCATTGTTCAACGTGAAGACAAGAGCTGTGCCAGTGAAAGTCAAAGATGTCATTAAAAGACTGAAACACAAGAATAAAACCAGTTGAGACATCTGTAAAATCTTAGAATTTCCTAAATCAACTATCTGAAATATCATTAAGAAGAAAGAAAGCACTGGCAAGCTCAGTAATCTCAAAGGGACAGGTAGGTCAGATGAACAGTCCCAAAAGCCTGTCCAATAGATCAGAAACAGTCTTCAGGAGGCCAGTATGTATGTGTCAGAGCCTACTATTCACAGAAGACTTAATGAATAGAAGTACAAAAGCCATACTGTAAGAGGAAAACCACTAGTTAGCCACAAAAACAGGATGGCCAGATTCCAGTTTGCAAAACATTACTTAAAAGAACCTGCCTAATTCTGGAAAATGGTCTTATGGACAGACAAGACGAAGATGAACCTGTATGAGAGTGATTGTAAATACAAAGTGCGAAGACAAAAAGAACTGTCTAAGGTCCAAAGCATACCACCTCATCTGTTAAACATGGCAGTAGGAGTGTTAAGGCTTGGGCATGTATGGCCGTAACAGGTGATGGTACACTTACAGTATCTTCACTGATGATGTAACTGCTGATAGTGGTTGCACAGTGAATTCTGGGGTATATAGAAACATCTATTCAAGCTCCAGTAAATGCCTCCAAACTCATTGGATGGTGCTCCATCCTACAACAAGATAATGATTCCAAAGTTTTTTCAAAGATAAAAAAGTAGAAAATTCTTGAATGGCCAAGCCAGTCCCTCGAATTTAAATCGAACTGAGCAGACCTTCCATATGCTGAAGAGAAATCTTAAGAGGACAATACCCTGAATCAAGCAGGACCTGAACATGGCTGAATTATAGGCTTGGTAGATCATTACCAGAAAAGATACTCAACACCTTATGATGTCTATGAATCACAAACTTCAAGCAGTCATTACATACAAAGTATATGCAAACAATTACTAAACATGTCTGCTTTAATATACCAAACATTGCTATGTCTCAAACATTATGGGGCTCTGAAATGGGAGGGCCATGTTGAAAAAGTGTTGAATTTCTACGTGCTATGACCAAAATGTATGCAAATACCCTTAAATTAAAGTTTGCAATGTGCACTTTAACCATGTCTGAATTGTTTGTTTTGTAATTTTAAATAGTAGAACAGAGGGGTAAATTAGCAAAAAATGTATCTTTTTCCCAAACATTATGGAGGGCACTGTATATTGTATATAAATTGTTTTTATTTCCATTTTCCTAAGGTTTCAAGTTTTCCCCATGTCTGAGTGGGTTTTCATCTGGGTACTCCTTTACACACAATTATAAATACATCTCTATCAGATTATTTGACAGCTCTACATTCAAACACTGTAAGTCCATATGAATGAATGTGTAATTGTGACCTATAATACACTGTCTTTCCACGCTGTGTTTATACTGGCTTCCTGTGGCCTTAAACTGTGTTATAAAATGGATTAATCAATAGATGGATAGTTTAGATCAGATAAAAGTTCACAGTCACTCTGAGTCTATCTCCAATTTTAACCACTGTTACATTTTAAATGAAAGGATGTTAGCTTGTCTTTAAATAAATCCCACATTTGACTATTTCTGCAAAGTGGTGCGCTTAAATTCACACACACACATATACTATATATATATATATATATATATATATATATATATACATATATAAATACATACAGTATCTACTGTATCTAATCAGTAATTTGTTCTAAATTCCAGAAAACATGCATCCTGCTCTCATGAATTGTCACATACCGAGCTGTATTCAGTTTGTTCAGTTTATTGTGGCTTGTTGATTACAACTGCCTTAATTCAGTTGATTCTTGATGAGCAGACAGGTGCAAGTGATGCCATATTAGCTGCTGTTAATTAGGATGAGCCATCATGTGCACCTGTGTTTGTCTAGCGGAAATGTACTGATTTATAAACAATTGTAATAATATTTAAACAGAAATAAGGGAGCACCCCCTTGCATGCATATCAAAAAGCAGAATGTAATTCTGTATGCTGAAATTAATGAACACAAGATTCACCTTAGACAATCAAAGCATTGTGAGTGACTTTTTTAAGCAAGTAAGGAAACAAATTGAATGAAAACCAGCAACCAGTCAATGTGACAACTCTGGTTTTCTCATTGTGTTTTTATTTGTAAGCTTCTGTTAGACAGGTGCAGAGCTGTCTTTGACTTACTAAAGCAGATTAAAATATAGTAGAGGCAATATACCACAGATATTAAAGATTGCAAAGTAATTTGTATTACTGTACATTACAGGATATTAAATAGATGTGGTACACAGGACTTGTTTTAAATCAGGACATAAATAAGCAGAAACTAAAAAAAAAGTATTTTTTTTGTCAAGAAATCATGTATCTATATTTATTATTATATCTGGTCAAATCGTGAGCATTGTCTGTGCTCTTTTCTACTCTGGTTTCTCTCTTATATCCCAAAACCATGTGTGTTAGGTTAAATGGTGACTCTGAAGTGGTCTGGTGTTAGTGAGTGTGGTTGTGTGAATGAACATGTCCCATGATGGCCTTGCTCCAGGCTTGATTAACACCTTACACCTACTTTTTCTGAGTCAGGCTGTTGCTCTCCGGCTAGATAAATGGATTAGAGGATGGATGTATGGATACTGTATTAGGATGGTAAGATGGTGTAGCAATAACAACAACAACATCTATTTATATAGCACATTTTCATACAAACAGTGCAGCTAAAAGTGCTTTACAAGATGTCAGACAGAATGTTATATGAAAAGAAAAAACAAATAAGATTAGGTAAGAATATTAATGAATAAGTAACAAAGAAAAAAATCCATACAATCTTATAAAGCATAGATATATAATTAGTATAAGGGTAGCATTCTTATACACAATATCATAATGGAAGTCTAAAGAAAAGTCTGGTGATAAGGTCAGATGGCTGGGAGGACAGAAAAAAAAACTCCAGTTAAACTGGAAAACAAAAAAACAAAACAAAATCTGCAGGGGTTCTAAGGCCAAAAGACCATCCAGCCTCCACTGGTCATTCTACGTAACATAAATCTTAATAGTTTTTAAGTCATTCCTCATTGTTTCTAGGCTTATATATAAGTGCGTGTGTGTTTATGTACAGTAGGTACAGATATCTTACCTGGCATTTCTACTTTGTAATTCAGTGCAAAGCTCTAACCCTGTCCATTCAGAAGATTGCCATGTGAGAATTGTTCATATTATACTCTAAATTGTTCCAAGATACATGAGTTTGAGCTGAGGCAGCCTGAAAAATGAATGAATGCCTCATGCAGTATTTGTAAGTCTGTCTGAACCTGTCTACTTTAGGAGAATAAATGCAACTGAGCTTATAATTACACAATATACAGTATGTGATTGTGGTTGCATATATAAAAATGTGTATACCATGACAGGTTAGTGTGACTTCTATGGCTGATTCCTTTCTTGTACTCAATAGTTTCAGGTTAGACTATGGCTTTTTGCAACTATATTATTGAAAATTCATATTTAGAAAATGGATGGATGAATGGGTGAAGTGAAAAAAGCAGGGTGAGATAGTGAAAGAAAAATGATCTTGATATTATCTGTTTATTATGTGCATTTAATGTAATGGAATCACAATGTAAAGAGCACCATGGGATAAGGAATGATTCTAGAGATATCTAGTAACATGCCCTACACTCTCTTTCTACTTTTTATATCTCTAATGATCTTTTAAAAGGCCAACAGTTTTGATGTAATTTACAGTCTACATGAGAATCCAGGGCAGAACAGTTAGTCTTTTCAGGGTTATATATTTTCCCAGTCTTCTCATTTGTAAACATTGGTAATATGTTTTGTGTTAGCACTGGAAAGATAGCAGAATTGTGCTGACAAAAGCTGTGGAACCCTGTCAGAAAGGGGTCATATTTAGACACAAACAAACCAGAAATTACTCCCAGTGAGCTTTTTACTGTCACCTCCTTGATACCTTACTTGCTAGAAGGTATTTATGTAATTCATTTACAAGGTTCATTCTTTTAACACCTACCTAGTCTTCAATACCAGAAGCTTTAATTACATGCCGTTCTTTAAAAGTTCATTTTACAAAGTGCAGGTACAGAATCCATGAAAAAAAATAATTGCATGGACATCTACCATCTGTTTAATAACACCACAAGGCTTTCTGCTGTCTTATTATAAGTTTAGATAAAAAGAAGTGTAGTGGTAATGGACTGTGTAGTTTTTCTGCAATGCCTATATTCTCTTATAGCCTTTGCAAATTCTAAACGGGTTAATGATATCTTTTAAAGTGTACCATGTAATTTATTTCAACCTTCTTCTATAAAGACCTAAATGCATTTAAAATGTAAGTTAATATTTTCAAACATGCGTTTTCCATTTGGCCTGAGCCTATTCAGGCACCATCTGACATGAGGCAGGAACCAGTTCTGAGCAGGGTGCTGGTCCATCACAGCAAACTTATTTATAAAGAACATAATTTGTATTTTCTTCAGAAGTGGAGAAAGAAGAGGAGGCTGTCAGCTTTGCAAGTGCAGTACAATTCTTCACTTTATAGTCTATGATGGTACAATGTGGTGAGCTAAAAGAAAAAAGAATAAACTCCCAAATTAATAAGAAATCTACCAAGCCCAATAATATTACACCTTTAAAGGCACCATACTTTGTTGCAAAGTCAGCACCCAAAGGCACATAAGACCGTAAGAAATTTGATTTGCCACAGCATTTGACAAATGCACTGTCTGTTGTTGTTCTTTGCACTACTCCTCATCTGCAAATGGGTCAGTCTGTCCTAGATAATCAAACTTTACATGTAGGTTGAGATTCTGCCGTGTATGATGGAAAGAAAGTCCTATTGTATGGCACAATTCTGAAATAATGTGAAAAATCACTTCAATAGATTTTTTGATAATAGCATCTAAGGTAATTCAGAACTTTTCATGAATACACTTAATACTATGCTCTATTAAGGCAGTGTAGCATAGTGGTTAACACTTTGGACCCCAAACCCTGAGGTTGGGGTTTCCAATCCCACTACTGACATTGTGGGACTACGAGAAAGACATTTCACCTGTTCCCAATTAGAAAAATAAAAGCAGCATTACTATTTGTATCTCAAATGTTGTAAATCACCTTCAATAAAGACATCAGCCTAATAATGGCAATTACTTTAAAATTATGATTATGTAAAAAAAATTACGGTGTTGTATTTTAGCATGTATTTAAGGTGTCACACATACAGGGAAAGCTTTTCCCACCTTGTATTGTAAGTCTTACTGAGAGGAATCTGAAGCTGGTGTCTTGAAAAAAGGTTTTATGGACACAAACAGATAGGCTGGGTGAAGAAGAATTAGTAGTAGTATTGTCAAATTCTTATTTGCATGTCGACCAACACACAAAAGCCATGGAATAGCAATAAGAAACTTATGTACTGTATATGTTTAAGCACTTTTTATTTATATAAATCCTTGCCTTTGGAGGCAAAGCAGATTAATTATCTGTTTGTTACCGTTAATGTAGAGTTATTAAAAATTCACCATATGCTGTATTTGATCTATGTTATATTATATATATATAAATGTGTGTGTGTGTGTGTGTAAATAATTAAATGAATATAATGATTAACTGATCCATCATATTTATTACATTTAAATAAGTTTAAACTAAAATGCTGTGTGTGGTGTGCTGATTATCATCAAAGTTGTTTATATATGAGATCACGCGTTTCTTCTGGGTGTTTCCCTTTTTTACTACAGCCCAAGCATGTACCATTATATTACCGAAAATACTCATTGCTCCAGTGCTAAAAATTGTCTTCCATGGATCCTGCAACAGACTGATGCATCATATGATTTGCACTTTTGCCATTTTTATTTAGTCATCTTTAAACAAGGAAACATAAAATTTGCCCGGCAAACATGAAATTTGTCTTTTCAGTTGTATCTAACAACATACAGTAATGGAATAAAATAAACAAGTGAAAAGCCAGGTTTAAACTTACACAGAAATTCTAAAATATTTACGTCCTTTAAAAATAGATTCTTTGCTAACTACTTATAGCATTTTTTTAACTCCAATATTCTTTTTAAAAAACATGTATGACGCCCTTTAAGAAGAATCTGGTTGAGATATTGGGACAGCTTACTATTAGCTAAACAAACAGGCTTGATGGGCTGAGTGGACTCCTCTTGTTTGTGAAACTTCTCATGAAAGGAATTCCTAGAGCAATTTGTGTGGAGCTTTAAAGCAACTATCCAGGGTGATTTCCTGAAGTTAAGTTCTGCATATAATGGGCATCTGTCATTAGATTTTTCAACACTGTCTTCTGACACTGCGGTGGGCTGGTGCCATGCCCGGGGTTTGTTCCTGCCTTGTGCCCTGTGTTGGCTGGAATTTGCTCCAACAGACCCCCATGACTCTGTGTTAGGATATAGTGGGTTGGAAATGGATGGATGGATGGATGTCTTCTGACATATACTTAAAAAATTCTGTTCAACTTTGTCTCATCTTTTCTTAAATATTCCATTCATGCTTTGTTGTTTATAATTAATTGACTTGTTTTCCATTTAAAAAAATCATATAAGTCAATAAATTATTGTAATAGATTTTTGCTGGACAACAAAATTAGTGCCAAATTAGTTACAGTAGCTATATCACAGTGTCTCAGGCCAAGCATTCTGTGTTCAAGCACCAGCTTTGGCAAAGAATCTGTGGAGCTTGAGTGGTCTTTCTTTATCCACAGGGATATTGCCTGGTTACTCCGGCAATCTCAGACTTTCCAAAGGTTTGCAGGTTACGCTAAATGAGGCTAATCTGAGTGAATATGGGAGTATGAGTGAGGGTGTCCAATGGTTCTGACAAGGGTTTGGTTATTGTTTTTCACTTTCTGCTCTCTGGTATATTCTCCAGCATACATGACCCTGTATTGAAATTAGGGGGAGATGACTGGATGAATCTCAATGTTTACTTTTCGAACATACAGTATATACTTAAGTGATATAATGCACAGCAAAAAGATTATGTGTTCTTTCTTTTACTACATTTGCCATGACCCTTTAAGAAATTAAAATTTCACTTACAGCTGCAATTGTAATATGCAAGAAAAAGTCCCAGATCACCTTATGAATGCTAAGTAGATGAACAAGCCATTCACAATAGGGTGTCAGACACCATTTATCCGAAATGTTCTTCTGGCTCGTGCGTTCTCCATCTTTCTCTCTCTCCCATTTGCTACGGGCCTATTAATTCATCTGTTCCTACAACAGTTTTTTGAAAATGCTATTTCAATGCAGTCTTGTGTGCAAGTAGAGTCTATCCTTGTAAAAGTGGGCATAAGACAGGAAGTAACTTTACCTGTGGTGCCAGTCTATCACCGGACATATTTATAGATATTATAAATCCATACTTGCTTTAAAGCAGACCAGTTTAGTGTTAGAAAACTGCCTAATATGTACATCTTTGAGATGTGTGAGGAAAATTAAAATACTGGGTAAAATGGAAGCAAAAATGGGAAGAAATGGAAAGAAATTACAAGATCCACAGAATTTAAACCCAGTATTATGGGGCTGAAAAGCAATAGCTGTGCCAGCATGCAGTTCTTTTTGTTCATTCTTTTACTGGGCCTTTATTTATAAATCCATTTTCTTACCCTTTATACACTATAGATCAGAGTAACTAGGAATTAATGATACCCAGTATGCTGCTTTTCATATTCAAGAAAAGAGGCTATGCAAGTCTGAGCACTTAATGTAAAACATGAAATGGTGTGCATTATATACAATAGCAATGTAAATGTTCAGAAAACACATTTAAAATGTTCTTTAATAAAAGTGACCAGGAAGCAGGAATCGTCATCATTAAACTGCACATTATATTCCAAATAGTCATCTCTTTCTTAATGTCTAAGAAAACCTAAAAAAATAAACATGGCTTTCCTGCACAGTATTTCATTGTTCCATGATGTTTAATTTTACATATTAATATCGGGCTGATAATGTACCAATAGTTACAGTGTCAGTTATCAGTCTGAGGTAAACATGAAGGAAGGGGAAATCCAAATCAGTCCAGAAAGAGTTGAATATGTTTAACTTAAAGGTTTGCAGTACATTCAATGCATTTATTCATATTTGTGGTCTATAATTAATCAGATCTGGCAAAGAAACAAGAACAGTCTTAAGCTGTCACGATGACATTCATGCATGTTGAACTGAATATTGGACATAATAAGTCCTTGTTTCCCTTATCATTTAGGCAAGATGACCTGTTAAATAATATTTTATCTTGAAGCTATTGAAATTAAATTTTAACACTTAATATGTTGGTTGCTGTTGTGTTCGCAATTGTTACTGAATTACTGATTCAATATATTTCCTATATATTTTAAAGGGTTTTGTAACTACAGACCTGTTCTCATCTTCAGTACAGAATCTTTTTTTCCTCTTTTTGTAAAAGTGCAGCTTTGGCAGTGGACTTGTAATAACAGATGGAAGATGAAATTAACACATCTTGTGTCTGTAATTCACAAATCTTTTTTTAATACTGCGAATGCTGATTCACTTGTTGTGACCCTGACAGGCTACAAACACCTGTCTGGAGTATCTGGAGTAATATTCCGTAGCTAATTAGCACACAAGGAATTTGCTTTAAAACATACGAGGTCTGTGGGAATCTACTGCAATTAGCAAATGCTGGCATGTTCATTTGGGGAAAAAAGAAAAAAAGAAGCTTGTCATTCTCATAAAATGTCTTTAACCTACAAGTTCATTATGAAAATACCAAGAAACTGAAATACCTTGTTCAATTACCAAAATGTATAGCATATTTTATTTTATTGTCAGAGCAGCATATACGAAGTATGACAGTTATTTTCAGATCAAGCAAGACTTTTTAATTGTCTCTGAATGTTTGAATATATAATGTGTAATATAGTTTGTGTGTAGCTGTTAATATAGTCTACTGTATTTATTTTTCAGAGTGCTTCAGAAAGATCATACAGATTATGAATAGTTATATTAACTGGTCATGAATGGTTATTATTTCAAGTTGTGCTTTAAATATAGTGACAGATCAAGAGCAATACACTGGAAAGACATTTTCATTTTTCTACCACTGCAAATGCTGATTGTCTTGTGGGATCCTAGCCGGTTACAAACACCTGGCTGGAATATCTACAGTAATATTCCGTAGCTAATTAGCACATAAGGAATTTCTGTCCAGAGATTATTTCTGCACCAGCAATTTAAAGATGAGAGCTTATCCTCAAAAAAGTGTTGCTTTTGGTATGCTGCTACAAAATCTTTGAGGATGGAACACAGCTGATACAAAACAAAATATGGAAACTATTCACTTTTCTAACAACCCCTGATGTTTGGCTAAATGAATGATGATATGTTACAATTTATGGGCCAGGCTGTAGATTGAATACAAACTTGATTACGGTTCCATTACTAGATATGCCAAATAAGCTCAGAATAATGGAATAAGCCCAGACTGGAACTGCTGCTTTTCTGGATCAAGACAAGTAGGTTAGTTTGGCATGTCGCCAGAATGCCTCCTGGATTTTTAGGAAGTCACTGTACACTGAGGAGATTCAGAAGAACTGAGAAATGGCAAATATTTTCCCATTATATAAAAAGGGTGACCGGGAAGATCCAAGCAACCATAGGCCAGTAAACTTAACATGCATATATATATTGGTAGATAATTTGGAATCTGTTAAATTGTTATAGAAGAATTTGGACAGCATACAGGCTTGGGCAGATTTCTGGCAAATGAAGTTTAATGTCAGTAAATGTAGGAAGTAAAAATGTTATGTATGAATACTCAATTGGAGGTCTGAAAATCGAGAGTACACCTTATGAGAAGGATTTAGGAGTCGTAGCAGACTCTAAGCTATCGACTTCCCAACAGTGTTCAGACACCATTACAAAGGCACCCAGAATGTTAGGTTATATAGCATGGTGTGTGGAGTACAAGTCACAGGAGGTTATCCTTAAACTTTAAAACACACTGGAGAGGCCTCATCTTGAGTACTGTGTGAGTTTTGACTCAAGGCTACAAAAAGGACATTTCAGCACTAGACAAATTCCAGAGAAGAGCGACTAGGCTCATTCCAGGGCTACAGGGGATGAATTATGAAGAAAGATTAAAAGCCTGAGCCTATACAGTTTAAGCAAAAGAAGATTAAGAGGAGACATAATTGAAATGTTTAAAATTATGAAGAGAATTAGTACAGTGGATTAAGACTTTTATTATAAAATGAGTTCATCAAGAACACAAGGACACAGTTGGAAACTTGTTAAGGGTAAATTTGGCACAAACATTAGGAAGTTTTTCTTTACACAAAGAACGATAGACACTTGGAATAAGCTACCAAGAAGTGTGGTGGACAGTAAGACTTTACAAACATTCCAAAGTAGACTTGATGTTTTTTTAGAAGAATTAAGTGGATAGGGCTGGCTAGCTTTGTTGGGCTGAATGGCCTGTTCTCGTGTAGATTGTTCTAGATTGTGATTGTGATTGTGGGTTTTTAAATTCCGCTACTGAAATTATCTAAATGTTGCAAGTCGCCTTGGATAAAGGTGTCAGCCAAATAAGTAAATGTAAATGTTACACAAGCAAAAATGAAAAATGTGAAAAAGGAATGCTATCCTGCAAAAACTGTTGCATAAACATAGGAAAATTAGGCAGTGCATCTTGAATATTGTTTGCAGTTATGGTCAACCACCACAAAAAATACAAGCAATTAGTAGTCAAGAGAAATCAAGTTCATCCATTGGCTGAGGGCAATTACCTCTTCTGGCAGGCAAAAGAAATTTAACTTCTTCAGTATTGAAAAGAGAATGGAAAATGGGAACCTAATCTAGGTCTTTACAATTTTCAAAGGCATTGGTAAAGACGAACCAACAATATTCTGATAGTAAAACAGTGAATTAGGCAATTGAGGACACTAGTGGAAATAAAGATAAATCGCATTCAAGACAAAAAAACATGGCATTGCTAAAATATTCTTACAGCAATTCAGGTACTAATTATCCGTGAGGATTTTATTTTGATAGATTTATATTTTTCTGGAATTCTTGATGACGTAAACCTTTAGAAGTGTAGAACAGTAAGTTTTTTCATGCCCATATTTTATTTCTCTAGTCCTCAAAATGACAGCTCGAATAAAAATTAGTAGCTCATCTGGAGATGGTTTATGGTATAATGAGTTATATGGCATAGTAATTTTTATTTGAGAATTTGTCAGGTCTGTATGTATACAAGTGTTTTAGTGATTAGGTTTTCTATAGATGATACTGTTCACTAATATCATATTACCATATCCACCAATTATAATTTTTTTCTTTATCACTTTAAAAATAAGCTCCTCTATAACTAGACACGGGGAAGTCATATGTTATTTGTTAAAGTGTTACATTTGGTATTTTTATACTTAAACTATAGGCCACAGGTGTTACCTGTTCATTTGTTATTAACAAAATGAAATTCTGTAGGTTTATTGTTCAGTGACCATAAAAATACTAAAATATATAAAATTCCCTTTAAATATTTTTGTTGAAAAAATGTTCTTGTTTTCAAAGAAATCAGATGAGAATGCAGAACAATTGTTTATTTGCACACAGATATGCATAAATATCTCAGTCCACGGAGTGAGCAATTGATTAAACAATTCATTCACTTTTATATTTTTCTCTTACTGTTACCTTATCTAATAATACATATCACAATATCACATCATCTGACTCTGAATATGCAGAGTTTAGTCATCCTAACCAATCAACTACTGCCACCAGTAATTTTGTATACATGTTGATTCTTCATTAATAGTGTTGCCCTACAGGTTTTCACATTGATCTTATTCCTGCTTTATAACAGGAGTGTTTGGGTTTTCTCAGTTGTTTGTCCTCGCTTTTTAAGGGGGTGTTCATTACTTATTTACTTCATTTTAACCTTAGTAACTACTTTGGTGGCTCCTCTAAGATGAGGCAAAAGCCTCCTGTGCTAGTTTTAAGCCACGTTTG
Organism: Polypterus senegalus; assembly: GCF_016835505.1. NCBI lineage: Eukaryota > Metazoa > Chordata > Cladistia > Polypteriformes > Polypteridae > Polypterus > Polypterus senegalus. Next base: position 145,142,954 of record NC_053159.1, on the reverse strand, counting down.
GTTAACCCTTTAGTTACATTTAGTGTTTTTCCTTATGTTTTAATTAATTCATTATCAACATTTCATATAAGTATATACTTGTAAAAAAAATTACAAAGATTATATATTTAACTAAAATTTCCATAATATGTACTTTTTTAACTAATAAAATATTAGATGAAATATTTATCCATAATACACATGGCATTAAAGAAAATAAAATATTTCTCATAATTACAAGCTGTCACATTATTTAATTTCTTCTGTAATATACTATTAAAAAAGTAGTTTTCACCATTTGTCTACGAATAATATACATATTCTCACACATTCATTCAATTAATTCATACTGGCAGTTAAACACTGCTTAAATGTAAATATACATGCACTTATAGGTTATAATCATTTTAATTATTAATTGCAAAACAGGTTTTTTTGCTGTTAAAATACACATTTACTACATTTACACAAGTGTTTTTTTTTTGTTTGTTTTTCTTTCTAGTGTACCAGCTAGGCATTCCTAACTCTTGAGGTGTAATTATAAAAATTTATTACCATTTTATTAATGCAGTACTTGCTTCTTATCAAGATTTATACTGTATGATACACACAAATAATAAACATAGCACAAACCTTTAAAAAATGACACAAATGTATCAAATGTTCATAAGATGTTCATCAAGATGATACAAGACTAACATACTCTACAAGTTTAGAAATAAAATTGAAACATTTTTCTGTTAAGTGATCAAGCCAATTGAGTACTAAGCAGCATTTCAGATTCTTCCTTATCTCTTCTTTTCCTAATGTGAGCTGTTGTACACAAGCTTGCCCATCATCCATCCATCCATCCATCCATCCATTATCCAGCCCGCTATATCCTAACTACAAGGTCACGGGGGTCTGCTGGAGCCAATCCCAGCCAACAGGCAGGAAACAAACCCTGGGCAGGGTGCGAGCCCACCGCAGGGCGCAGACACACACACCAAGCACACACTAGGGACAGAATCGCCAATGCACCTAACCTGCATGTCTTTGGACTGTGGGAGGAAACCAGAGTACCCGGAGGAACTTAAACAAACAGTCCTTGTTTTAATTAAAAGATAAAATAAAAAGACCTGAATTCACTTAAGAAGCTTTTCTTAATGTTTTTTTATTGCACAGGATGACTCCTCTGATTCTTTTACTTTAGCTTATTACACCACTTTCTTTAACATTAAGCATAATTATTTAGTCTTCACTCTTTCTGGTAAAGTGTGCCTTGCTGCGCTCTGTTTACAGGAAGTTTACAGGAAAAAATACGTGTGCAAGCTCAGCTACTGTAATAAATCACGTAAAAGAACACTACAGCTAAATTACCGTAAAGCACAGAAACACATATGCTGAAAAAAATCATTTCAAGTCTTATTTAGTGTCAATCATCTGATTTAGGTTGGTAGCCGATTGATGTGTGCATCAATGCAGCATTCAATAACAATAAACTTGAGAGCACAACTGAAACACCTTGTTTCACTAGTGTAAACCTGAGGTTTACTTCTCCATTTCTAAATTCCCCTTATTTTTTTCCTAACATGATTTAGCCTGAACTTTCTTAATGGCAGAATGAGCTGAGCCGTAATTATTTATAATATAATTTTACTAGTATAATAGCCTATCTATCTATCTATCTATCTATCTATCTATCTATCTATCTATCTATCTATCTATCTATCTATCTATCTATCTATCTATCTATCTATCTATCTATCTATCTATCTATCAGGTAGGTGTTAGAAAAGGATTATGTTAGTGACATGCTTCTAAAATAACACAAAAAAACACAAATTCTTTCTGCATACTTCCATGTGGTATTTTTGGTAGAGCAAAAATGAAAAAACTCAATGTGATTTTGTGCCTGTAGAGCTGAAGGTGCAGACACGCTAAGAAAAGTTGTGTTTAAATATATAGACAGGTTAAAGAAATTTGATATTCGAATAAATATCAACATAAAAAAAAGATAACCGTCCCAATTTATGGCTGGGCATTTCTGTTATGTAAGTTTTTCCCTTGCACTTACTTAAAGGTTTGCAGTAATCATCTTCATTTTTGTACTGAGATCTATAAAATGAGCCTAGAGTGCATATCAGAAAACAACAGACAATGTTACAGGTACCTTTTGAATTTAATACACAGTTTTAATTGCATGGCAATTATCACAAGACATTTTAAAAAGCACACAAGAAAATAATTAAACTCAGGAAGATAATGAAGGCCATTTGAAGGTAATTCAAAAGATGAAGATAAATTCAAGAAACAATATTTTCAAAAAGAGTGAATAAGCAGCACAGTAGATTTAATATCACTACCACAGATTTAGTGCATGTCTATTAGGGATTTTAATAAATGATAAATGTAATAATGTTAAATTTACTTGCACCAGTTTGAAGCAAAATCCCCTTTTGAAACTTCTGAAATTGAAGCTGTAGTGGTAGATTAAAAAGATTTTTTTAGCTTGAATTCGCTTCTTTGGTTGCTGTGAGATTATTTGAAAGAGGCAAAAAAGCTTTCATCTGACATAGTTTGAAAACAATATAATTCTTTATGAAAAATAACTTGACGTCAGAGTTTTCTTAGGTCGTAGAACAAGTCAAGCATGTACTGTATTAATCGGTACTCTACCTGATAGTCCTGCTCATATTTAATCTTTTTGGTTTTTTTTTTACTGTTACATGGAAGTCAAAAAAAAAAATCACAAAGTAGTGTAGTTAATTTGAACGATAATTATGAAGTTAGCAAAAGCAACATGAAACCACCTGTATGCCAAGAAAAGATTGAGCGTTGTGTCATTTTTTGCTTCTCTGTATCAGTAGAGCCCTTTAGGGTCAGTACGCTTTGCTACTCATTGTGATGAAATTGTCAAATTATGCATAATGTGTTCAAGACTGTGTGCTCTGTATTCCACTGTCAACACTAACAACTGTAAGCATGCAAGGTCATTTGTCTCATTTGCCAAGGGAAATACTAATAATGCACAATGCAAAGTAACTGCAATGCAAATAGCAGATAAGTTTCTTTGTGACTGAGCTGTCTGCTGCTCATTAAACCACCCTTGCCCTTCTTGCATAATACCTACATTTGCCTAGATGACACATAGTATGAACTGAAGTATTTATCCTAAAAACATATTTTTTATCACCTCATTTTGTCTTTATGTGTTTTTCCAACCGATCAGTCAATTTAGATCAGGGTATAAGGAAGCAGAGCAATAACAGGTGTAAGGTATAAAACTGCTCTGAAAACATGACACACACACACACACACACACACACACAGATGGATATTTTAGAGATGTGAACACAGAAGGCAGACCACCCCAAGATGAAACAAGTGGCCCAATGTAGTATCCAAGAAAATGTGGTGTAGTAGTTCACAGATCTGGTTTCCTCAGGGTGCTTTCACATTTTACTTAATTCTATGCAAGTTTCACTTTGGGTGACTTCAAGGGGTTTCCTCCTCAGACCGAGTGACTCTGCCGCAGTGAATACAGCTAATACCCCAAAGATCGACTACAGTACTGGCCATTACTATGAATGGGTAATAAGTCTATACAATTCTAAAGCCATGAACCAATAAAACATTTTAAAGAAATAGATTATTTTCTAAGGAAACAACATATATCTATTGTATTATAAAACACTAAGGTCTGTGTGGCCAGTCCCACTGAACAGTCTGATTGGTCATAGTTTGGCTTTGCTGACACAACAAAAGAGGAAGTGCAAGACACACGAGGAGGAGAAACAGGCATGGAGAGAGTATCGCCTTAAAAGACGTCAAGTATAAAAGCAGACATGATGAGAGAAAAGTACCTTTAAGGTATTGACAGCGTCTGTGAAGTAGGCTTTATAGGAACACGCTTGACAGAGGGAGAGCCAGTGAAGACACATTCAGGCACACACAAACACAGAGGAATTGTGCTGAATGTATATGCAGGGCAAGAAATAGTATAGTTAAAAAATATTTGCTATTACTTGTCTTTGACAGGTACCTTGGCTGATCATTTATAAACGTCTATGCATAGAAGTGTGTGTGTCTGTCTGGCCTGGAAGTGAGAGATGGAGTCCGCCTCAGAGGAAACAGAAAACTTGCTTAGCCGCTAATAACACAAGTGAGGCCAACACATCAGCAAAACAAAATCTCAGTAGAAAGACAAAGTCGCTTACACACTAACATCGGCAAAATGGTATCCCTTTTACTTTTTCTCCCGCCACTAATGCACAAGCAATGTCAGCACTTCCGCAAAATGAATCCTCCTAGGAGAGAGATGCCCAGAGTAGTTCCTTTCAATAACCTGACATCTCTACATGTATGCAAAGGCTTTTCTTTGAATTATTATTTTTTTTTCCACATTCCAAAGGCATTCACATTAGGTTCAATGCCAAGTGCAGATTGAGCTGTTAGTTGTGGGTTTTTGCAAATTTAAGTTGCAATAGACTTTTACCAACCTGGCGCTTTGGCTCCCATCTATTGCCCAGTGTTGCCAAGGTAGATTGTGGCTCAGTATGGCAGTAAAAGCATATATAGTGCAGTGAAAAATTAAGCACACAGGAGTAGGTGTATGTTTTTTTCAAAACAGTAGCATGAATGGATATTTTATATATAGTTATTTTGAACAATGTTAATGGATAAAGAATATCTAATTTAATATGCAGCAATGACAATTACTCTTTGCAGTGATTTATTCCACAAAACAAAGTCATGTTATAGGTTGCTATTTAAAAATTAGGCATAACCCTAACTTCAATTGCTGGTGTTTCCCCCTTTGGTAGTAATACCTTGTAGACACCTTGTAGACATTTATAGTAACAATCTATATGGAGACAGTTGCAAACGTATAAACAGCACTGATGTGCACGAAACCCAGTCAAAAACAGAACTGAGGAAACAGGGAAAAGGTGGAGGCTTTTAAAGGGGAAGACAGGAAGTGGGGTCAAAGGGGTCCGGCTCATAAGGGTCTTCAACCATAGGCTCGAGCCCAGACGTGACATCATAGGCGCCGGAGCCGGCAAGGTCTTCTTCCATAGGCTTGGACCCAGAAGTGACGTCAAGAGGGCCAGGTGGGATCTCCCATGAATGGTCTGCAGGAAAGGGAGAAAAAGAGTCAGTGCACTCTGACACATCCTGGTATAACTCGGAACTGCCTTTACTCAAGCACTTTAGCTGACTCCCATGCGCACGTGTGTGACAATATGTTTCTTCCTTCTTTACCTTGAATGTAGAACAATGTTGTGCAGTATCTTTAAGATCGTCTACTCATATACTTTGACACTTACTGAGGCAAGACTTGCCTGCAAATACCTGATATGATCCTGGGATGTTCTGGGTCAGCTCCTGTGCTATATTTGATGAAATGACCTGGCCAGGACCGATTGCCACTGGATTCAAACTTTAAAACCTTTCCCTGAGTGTCTCAGGAAGCTATTTTGATATTATTCATGATATAGATACAGACCTTAATAGCCAAGACCAAACCACACCACAGGCTTCTGAGTTTTATATAAGGCAGGGCCCTCTAAGTAATGATACACTAATCTTTTGTACCTGTTTGAGTATAATTGGCATTTTAGGCATTTGATTTAAAAATATAGGTTGGGTTTTAGTAACTTTTTCCATACAGGAATATGGAATTTCTGTTGATAGAAATAATATGAATCAGTGCAACATTTGATTTGTCAGTGTTACTTTTTTAAAATTTGTTTTGTTGTAGTGAAAATCAAACATCCTTTTCTACAAAAATATAAAAAGAAAAGGCAAGCCTTTTCATGAGGTGCTCTTATTTTTTCAGAATACTGTATTATTAGAAATATATATATATTCATTAAAAGAGTTTGAGCCCAATGACAAACTGGAAATGGTAAAAAAAGGAAAGCAGTAAACTGACAGAATTTAAAAAAAAAGATGAGGTTACCAAAAACTGAAAAATAATGTAATTTTCAGATTTATACAAAAAAGACATTTCAGGGAATAAGTAACGGGTTAACAACATGCAGCTTTTTGCATCAGTGGTTAAGCCTTAAATTTCTACAGGTGTCCCAACTTTTGCTTATTACTTACAAACCCTGTCTGTATAAAAGCAGTGTTGGAACAAACTGTGTTGCTGTACCCCCTGAAGTATTACGCGGACAATATTGCTACCATAATGGTAATGAGAAGACAATTAACAAAGGAAGACAGACAGACCAATATAATCCTTAATCATGTAAGTCTTTGAAAAAATTGTAAAGAAAGACAAAGTGTCAGTGAGTACAGTTTTCAACACCTTCAAAAGAAATCTAGGAAACTTAGACAGGAACAGGCCTGGCAGACCCAAAGCCACAACAGAACCAGGCAACAAGTTTCTGAGAGTTAACAGCTTGAGTGACAAGTTTTTGAGCTGCAGGTTTGGCAGGTTGAGTATCACTGAGAAAGCTAAAATTGTAAAATAAGAAAAAGAGGCTTGCTGGGCCAAGAGCCACTACCAGTCTCAATGTACTCAGAGATTAAAACACAAAACAGATTACTGTTTGGAGATATGGATCCTGCACAGCTGTCAAACTGTGGCTGAAGCTGCTGTCCTGTAAGAGGCCTATCACAGAAGCTGTTGATACATTCAAAACCCAATCTCCTGACCCAGCCTTATACATGTGAATAAATGTAAGTGTTCCCCACAAATAGACTTTGGTTCTAACCACATCTAGCTCCTGGTTTTTGTTTAATGATGCCAATGACAGGTTCCTTCTAGAGGGGTAAGAAGTTTCACACTGTAGATTTATAAATGTAGACAGCTTACAGTAGATACACATGTTTCCTTACCTTAAAAAGATCAGTGAATTAACTTGACTATAATACATGATTCATTTTATTTATTAAATATTCAATTTTATAGCGAACACACAGAAAATTAAAAACAATAAAAGGTTTATGAATAATTACTCTCTGAGTGCATGAAATGGAAACTTTGTAATAGCAGCCTTCTTTTTTTTCAGTGTATGCTACAGAAATGGCCATATGGCCAAATGGTCTTCCCTTCAGTAATTGATCAGACTTCCTGTAAAACCTTCTGAGAGTCGAAATCACAGCATAGCTTTGAACAAACTGTTGTGACATTATAGTATTAGGCACAGCATCAGGATCTTAGAAATATAGATATAGAAAGGAAAAAAGAAGATGGATACATTTGAGCAGTAAAAAGTGCCTAGGGCTAGAAAGTAATGAGCATATTTCCTCTGAGAGTTTTGACCTGCTATTGGAAAATTGTTTCTTGTCTTAATAAATCCTAAAAGTGTAATTTACTTGTAAAAGAGAAATAACAAAGGCAGAGAAATTCCTTTTGATAAAAAAGAAGAAAAAAAAAAACACTTGTTAGCGTTGATAAGTTGTCCTGGGCTTTAAACAGCCTAAAAAAATTATTTGGTATATACTTTTTCTCATTCCATATATGATATTTAAAATTTTAAACTATTTTGTCTGTTCTCCTAAAATAGAGAACATCGAAATAAGGAGTTCAATCATCAGGGAATATTTTCAAAATTGCTTATTTAATTGTGTAATGGGCTGTCAGAAACAGGTATAAGAGTGGGCATTGTTATCTTTATGAAAAGAACAGGAAATTAAAGAGAGGGTGACAATATAAATAAGACAAGAAAAAAATGTGTATAACAGATAGGTAAGCGATCCAGTCCAGAGCAAGTGGAAAACCCTAGTAAACCTTCATCATTTTTGTTTTGATTTTATATTATGATCAAGTGAAGTCTTGCATTTTCAAATTGAAATACACTGCTGTTGTTATTTTTTTATGTTTTCTCTATATTGTGAAACACCTGATAAAAACACATCTACTTGACTTAGCTACAGTAAAATTATCAGAAGGTCTCTGGATTCAGTACACTCACCAAGCAAATTATTACTAACGTGTACAAAAGTGGCAGCGGCCCAATGCATAAAATCATTCATATATAGGGATGCAGGTCAGCGGATTCAGGTAATGTTCCCATCAAACAAAAATGGGGGAAAAATTTGATGTCACTGATTTTGACTTGGGCGGCTCAGTGGCGCAGTGGTAGCGCTGCTGCCTGGCAGTTAGGAGACCCAGGTTCACTTCGAAGGTCCTCCCTGCGTGGAGTTTGCATGTTCTCCCTGTGTCTGCGTTGGTTTCCTCCCACAGTCCAAAGACATGCAGGTTAGGTGGATTGGTGATTCTAAACTGGCCCTAGTGTGTGCTTGGTGTGTTTGTGTGTGTCCTGCTGTGGGTTGGCACCCTGCCTGGGATTGGTTCCTGCCTTGTGCCCTGTATTGGCTGGGTTTGGCTCCAGCAGACCCCCGTGACCCTGTATTTGGATTCAGTGGGTTGGGAAATGGATGGATGATTTTGACTTTGGTATGATTGTTGGTGTCAGATGGGCTGGTTTGAAAATTTCTGTAACTGCTGATCTCCTGGGATATTCATATTAACAGGGTCTAGAATTAACTCAGAATGGTGTGGAAAAACAGAAAACAGCCAGTGAGTGGCAGTTCTGTGGACGGAAATTAATTGTTGATGTCAGAGGTCAGAGGTGAATGGTCAGACTTGTTCTAGCTGACAGAAAGATATGGTAACTCAGATAACTATTCTGTACTACTGAGGTGAGCAGAAAAACATCTCAGAATGCACAACATGTCAAACCTGGTAGCGGATGGGTTACAACAGTATAAGACCACGTCAGATTCCTCTCTAGTCAGCCAAGAACAGTAGGCTGAGGCTACAGTGGACAAAGGCTTTCAAAAACTGGGCAGTTCAAGGAAAAAAGCATTTCAATTTCTGCTGAGGCATACAGATAGTGGAGTCAGAAGTGTGAATGAACCCATTTGCCCAACCTGCCTAGTGTCAACAGTCCAGGTTGTTTTCTTGAAACACTATGTCTTCCTTAATACCAGTCAGTCATTGCTCGAATGCTATGGCCTATATGCAAATCACCAGCCACATGCATCATTTCATGAAAACAATTTGCCCATCTTCTAATGGATACTTCCAGAATGATAATGCACCATGTCACAAAGCAGAATGTATTCCAACTGGTTTTATGGACACGGCAATCAGCTCAGTGTTCTTCCATGGCCTTCCCGGTCACTTTTTGATGTGGTAGAATGGGATATTTTTAGCATATAAATGTAGTTGACAAATCTGAAGAATTTGCATGATATAATGATGTCAAAAATGGACTAGAATATAAAGGGAATGTTCTCAACATCTTGTGAAATCTGTGCCATGAATAACAGGTTGTCTGGAGAGCAAAAGGAAGCCCATGTGGTATAGCGGGTCCGCGGCTTTCGAAAAAAGTCAGGTTTGTTAAATTCTGCATAGCCGTGTCGTTCTCCGTGGGCGCGACTGCACAACCGCGGGGAGTTAATGGGGTGATTGGAGCGAGTCGCACCTGCACATGAGGGTGCGGTTGTTCTTGTTTGCCTCATTGGCTTCCTGCGGTGTGTAATTAAGACGCTGTGCCCACGGAGGCAGAGAGGTGTATATGTGTATATATAAACGAAGGTACACCAGAGAGGGGGAAAAATCGTGGAAAAAGAGAAGAGAAATCGGAGAGGAAGAGAGAGAAAGGCGGAATGTTGATGGAGAGAGAAAAACGGATGGAGTAAGAGGTCGGAAAACAGCAGTCAGGTGGTGACGATCCGGCCACCTGGAAGGGGGAAACACCATGAGCTGGGGTCCTGCGAAGGAGCGTTATTCTGTTGCGCTCTAGGGGCTAGTTCGCCCCACTGAATGTACCAGTGAGTGGGGTGAGCAGGAGAGGTGTCCTCCCGAAGGATCTGAGGAGCGACTGCGGGTGCACGAAGGATCGAAGGAGGAGAGTTGACCTCGGCGGTCTTGCAGTGACTTCCTGATGGAGGCCAAGATGGAGGTTAACTGAAAGAGCTCGTGGTTGTTGGTCTCCGCTGGCCGCGAGTAATGGAGAGCCGGGGAGAAAGAGACAGAGGTGGGCTGGAGAGTAAACGGAGAGAAAGAGACTGCGTTTTAATTGCTGCCTATATTAACCTTGCATTTTAAAGGATTTATTTATTGTTGGTTTTAACCCCACTGGACACTTGATTTTATGGAATTATTTATTGAACTTTGACTTTGCACTTTTGCACTTTTTGGTTTTTGATTGTTTTGAATAAAAGCATTTTATGGAATATCCCCTGGCCTTGAGAGATTTGTCCCTATGTGTCAGCTCATCTCGGTGACATTATCGACGGTGTTGGGTTCAAGGGCTCCTGAACAGCAATAGGAGCATGGAGTTGAACCCGCATCTTCACAGCCCAACCCAGTATTAGTATAGTGTTCCTAAGAATTTATTTCAGTGAGTGTATAATAATGTCTATGGAATAAGGTGTAAACTACAGTGAATTTTCAGCTTTCACCCATGGTATGAATGACTTTTTGGTATCTTATTTTTGATATCACATAGACTATGAGCCCAGAACAAAGCACCATTATGTGTTTCCTTAAAAAGAATATGTTTTAGGATTTTAAGCATGGTACAGTAACATACAGCATATTGCAGACCTCCATGGCTGGTCTACTGTGAAACAGCTTTTGATTTATTACTTTAGGTAAATTAACACTTTTCAACATTATTAAAGCTGTACCTGTAAACCTACTGTTGATGTTTTGACTAAGGTAACATATATGTCAAATACCATAAAGCTGCCTACTTATTTGCAATGACAATTCCTATTGTCTTTTTTGATTTAAAAAAAAACAAAAAAAAACACAACAATCTTGTGACATTTCAGTTATTTACAGGTGGTATCCTCATTTTATTTTATTGACTAGCTATTCCCTCTGGCTTCGCCCGCATAGTAATGAAACAGGACAGTGAGAGGGCCCTGCCTGGCTCCCTTCTCCTGACGTCAATTTTCCCCCTCTCCTCAGCCCAAAGACTCTGTCTCAGATTAGTGCAAATATATCGCTCCTGCAAGCGAACTATGATTCTTAGTACGATGAGAGAAGTTGCAAAATCAACTGGAATGTTCAAGCAAATTATAGAAAAAAAACACAATCTAAATCCGTTAAGTAGTTTTCGCACTCGCTAGCTAAGCGTATGTAAGGAACTCCCTGAGGCTGGCATGTGAGTGAGGAGGGCCCTGCCTCCCTCCCCTTGGCCCGCCGCGTCTCTCTTGGATTCATGCAAATAAATCTGTACCATCTTAATAGATCACCAATATTTTTCCAAAGTGAACACAGCCATGTTCACACAATCACTAGATAAGCTGATTATTTTCTCTCCTTCTGCCCTCCTTGTGAGTGTTTCCAGGTGCCTCACAACTCTGACTCATAGAGGTAAAGACGCAGGCCCCATTTATGCAGGACCTGGGAATGCTTCCAGTACCATGGCATGTTCTATTGGAAGCACTTTCTGGTAATGTGGGAGTCAGTGAGGTCCTCCTCCAACCACACACTCTAACTGCACAAAGGGACACCTACAGGTGCCCAAACTAGGATGCCTGAAGTAGACGACTGCCATCTGTTGTATGAGGGATGGAACTGATCCTGGCCTCTGGCTTCTGCTGGGTCATCCCTTATATTCTTCTGGCCAGGCAATAAGTCATTCTCTCACCTAGACGAGATGCCCATCTGTCCTCCATGGCACTTACACAGAGATATAATATACCAGCCCTGACTTGGTTAATCCAATTCAGGGCTTATTCCTGACCTCCTGTGATTCTTATTTGAATTAAGTGAGTTTGAGGATTTTATCCTTTGTAGTGCTCAACTTTGACTATTGGAATTCAGTTTCAGTTTTACAACTTCAACTTTACAATACAAATTAAAAAATATCTGCCTGTGTCTGTCAGTCACTTGGCATGATCAGTGTTCTGGCTGCTGTAAAGCTACTTACACAACCACATCTGATCATCATTTCACAATAATAGGACACTAGTGCAGAACATGGAGCTGTTTGTTAGATGAAACAGTGCAACATGAACTGCAACAACTGAGAACTAAAGTGAATTAGTAAGAAATGTTATTTATGTCATTTTAAAAATTTGTCAAAAGGTATATCTGCTTTATAAAATTATGTGAAATGTATCACTGTATGTTTACATAAAAATTAAAACCATTTACATTAAAAAATGCATGTAACAATTATGTGCATTAATTCAAATTATTAACACATACATTTCACTAGAGATATCTTTTCTTGTTTCATATATTTAACTTTCTTTTTCATGCACTATTCATTAAGATTAGCATTAAAAATATATTATTTCATTCTGAAATATTCACAAATTTAACTATCAAAATTTGCACTATTAATCAATAACATTTTAATGATTGAAAAAATTTATAATAATACAAAAGAAAAAAGTATAATTCAATTAAAAAGAAGAAGAAAAATATTCCCTACACATCCCATTGGGAGATGTTGGGAGCTTTGCTCTGATCTGTAGAATATGCCTAAGGGCAACAAGGCTTTGGGATATTCTAGTTTCTCTTTAGTCTGTCTATTAAGGAACTTCTGAAACAAAAAGCAGGGTTCTTTTAGACCTTCTGTCTAAATTCTTGTGTACTGTGATTATGAATTCAGAACAGCTGTAAATAAAAGCCTAAGAAAACCCATTTTGTATGATATGATATGTAATGATAGATGAAATGGCCTATTTCTATCAGATACCTTTAAGAATTTTAAAAAGAGATCACATCTTTAGCATAATTGTGAGCAATGTCAACATTTTCTTTAACACTTTATGACCAGTAAATGACCCATCCAGGGTTAGTTCTCACTTTTCATCCATTGCTTCTGGGTTACAAACTGGCTCTCGGGATAGAAAGGCAGACGTTTTGTAGCGAGGTACAGTTCAAAGATGAGTAAACATGATTTTGTGCTTGAATGTTCCCTACAATGGACTGCTGTCTCACCCTGGAATTATTACTGAGTTGTGCACAAGGTTTCAACTCCCAGATACCCAGTATTGGACTAAGAAGGTGAACAAAATGGGTGGTTGGGTACTCTTGCTTTTGAATGTTAGAACCCAGCCAGTAGATTAATGAACATTTCATGAAATGCTTTAATCAAAACTGCATTAATTCCCTAATTGTCTTTTAACAATACTCTCTCCATTTGGTTGATGATTGTTAATTTTCCTGCATGTGTCTCAGAGGAGCTTCTCCTTTAGTGTTTCCAGTTATGCAATGCTCTAAGGCAACAGTGTCATGCTTCTGGGTAAAACTCTGTTCTTGAGTTCCCTTGTCCCAGTTTACAGCAGGGAGCAACACAGGAGGCTGGAATGCTCCAAAATGTGCCTTGCATTATCAACATACAACATAACATAAACTGGAATCAACCAAGGCCTGACCAAAATAAACTGAACTCTTGACCCCTCAAATTATTTCAATTCCACCCACATCCCACCTTCAGAATGATCTGCTGAATTAAACTCCCATTGTCTTTGCTGATAATTTTACATAGATATGATCTAGAAAATTTCTTTTTTTTTTGTTTATATTGAATCAAAGATGGCCCAGTCAAAGTCCAGATGAAACTGACATGTAGGACTTTAGGATGTACCTGTAGAACTTTTATGCTTTCTCATTAATCTCCTCATCTTTAAATGTGACTTAGCCCTGTACTTAGTAATTGTTTTAGTGAATTCAGGCTAGGTTGGCATACAGTGTTTTAGAGGTTTTAATCATCTGGATAGCTCCTGTGTTTAACCTCTATATATTATACAGTATTTCATGAATGTTTACATCTGAATAACTTCTGAAAACTACTGATGAAAAATATAAAAAGTTATTTTAAGCCAATTGCTTTCATTTAATTATATCATTTATGATTTTAATACACTTCTAAACGTGATTCATTCTACTCAGTCAGCACCACAAGGAATAGAATTATGCATCAAAAAGTAGTTAATACAACTGAAAAGTAAAATAATGTATTTTATTTTATAATATACAACATGTGAGCCTTCTAAGATATAATCCTGTTGAACAAACAAACAGAGCAATAAAAGTTATGTACTTTGCTGGATTGGATAACAAGAAATGTTACCGTAATTAGTTACTTATACCTCACGTTGCCTGATTTTGACCATAGATAAAATATTATATTAAGTAAGCACAATATTCCAAAAGCAAAATCAATAAATAAAGGTGTGTGTACTATATGTGAGTGTGTCCTGTGACAGGCTAACGTCTGTTGAACGTGTTAGTAACTGACATTGCAGTGTGCCTGCGTAGTGAAGAAATTACTTTTAGAAACTTTGAGATGATGAATGATATTCTTCTCTGTTATTAAGGACAGGTTTGATGTCAGTTGTAAAGTTAAACATTTACAAATGTTATAATTCATCCCGTGACCTCATACCTTAAAAAGCTGGATGTTTGTAGTTTCCAAAGAGTTGAAAATATTTACCATTTCTTTTTTCCGATTAATTGTATATTAAATGAAAAAACACATTTTGCATTTTTTATATTTATTTTTGCAACAAATTAAATATTCCTATGATGAAAAATAACTGCTTCACTTAATACATCTAATTGCTACAATGTCTTAGCTATCCGTTTGAAAAATAACAGAAATATAAATCCAAAATACAGTGTATAATAACGAAATAAACTGATTAAATTTTCCTGGACAGTTTAAAATATCCACTGCACTAAAAGTCAGGGTTTCCTTTTAAATGCCTGGTTTTCCTTAAACTGCTTTTGGTTTTGTAACTGCAAAAAGCTGAGAAATATTTACAATACTTATGCTAATTCATATGTTAGCAAGGGTTTAATTATACTACAGCTATAATGTTATGACATAAAATGTTATGGCAGTGTAAATAATTGTCAGTATTTTGACATATAATTGATAAATACTGTATATCTAACAAGACATTTTTATTGCCCAAGTTCAGGTTTAAGTATATTGATATGTACCATGAAATTCTTGTTTGTTTATTCAGAATAGTGACAGTGACACAGTACCAGCTGCAGACTCAAAAAGTATACATAAACTGCAACCAATATATAATAATATACATTATACCTGCAATAACACATGCAGAATTGGAAAACCGGTTTTTGCTAGTTAGAAACATGTTTTCTTGCATAAAATATATATATTTTTAATTTAAGTGAATTATGTATTTTGGAAGCTTAATTTTTAAGCTTTATTTTCACTCATATGTTTGTCTAATTTAGTTTTAACTAAATAAAACATAAATGTTAATACTAAATTACTTGGCTTACCAGATCCCCAAAACAATGCTTTGGTGATATTTAAAGGCCAAGCGATGACTATAAAAAAATTCAAATTAATATCAAGCCGTGACAGCAGGAACATTTATGTCATGAACTGCGAGTCCCAAAGCACGTAGTCCCAAAAATGCCCAGTAGGTGGAAACTGTCAAACCCAGCTAGTAGCAAGGGCAAACACTGAATCTTTATATATGAAAATATTCATTCTTCACAAGAAAAATCCTCTGTAATACTGTGGAGCTCCAAAGAGCACAAAGACATAAAATGCCTGTTAAAGGCAAATCCAAAAAGAAGCAAAGTCCCAATACAGAAATCAAAGAGTGGACAAAAGAGAGAGCAATAATTTCAAATAACCAAATCACAAAACACAAGGAAACTCACTGACTCGGTAGCGCATTTGAAATAAACTCCTACAGTTCCTGGTAGTGATTGGCAGGTGGGCCCATCTTTTGAGTGACCACCCTCAACATGCATGGAAAGGCACAGAGGAACTGAAACATAAACACAAATAACATCAAATAAACATAAATAAAATGATTGCATACAATTAAATGGAAAATGAACAAAGACAACATACAGCATGAATTTGATCCCCACCTTGAAAAATTAAAGAATTCAACAAAAATGCATTCGAATAATGCTAAAGAAACAAAAGAAAGTTCAAGAATTAAGCCAAGAGTACTGAAACAAAGGCCAAATCTGAAATTAAAATTCTAATGCAAATAACAAAATTCAAAAAACCCGAGTTACTAAATGAAATGGTCAGAGGGCATTGGGAATAGAAGAAGACCACACTAGGTTAATGCCACTGCTCTGAATCTAGAAGCTTTAAATAATTATCCCATTAAGGCTTTTGCTACTCCCAAAAACAAGAGGACACCATTGGCTGTATAAGACAGAGAACCACCAAAAGTAACAAGATAAGCTATGAGGTGGAAAGGCACAATCTTCATACTGTATATAATACAGTACGCTACTGTGGCTGTCCGTTTGTCTGTCCAGGATTTTAACTCACCTGTAGCTCGCAAACCGTTTGACCTATTGACCTGAAATTTGGTACATATATACTACGTGAAGTCTACTTTACGCTTTCGGGGTGATGATTGACCTCCAAGGTTATTCCTCTTTTAATTAGGGTTAGGGTTAGGGTTAGGGTTAGGGTTCATGCGTTCTCATCCCTACCACCTTCACCGCCACTTTCCCTACGTCTTCATACCTTAAATCATTCTTGAGGCAGATTGAAGACTTAAGTGCCAGCTTAAGTGAAATATTAAAGAAAATGTACTAAGTAATTGCAACACAAACACTGACTTAATCAGTTTTAACGGGAAAAGGATGAAAGAAGAATAAAAGTGGGCTGCTAGGGTGGAGAAAAGAAGAGCAGCCCAGGAAGCAGTGAGCGCATCAACCTCTGAGCAAATGAATGCTAAACATACAGAGAAAGAGAATGAAAACTAGGAATGCTCAAGTTAAGTGTATTCACGGCATGTTTTCGTGCCGTGCGTCGTTACTGGTTACATAATAAAACAATTGTCAAAAATAAAATTTTTGAAAAAAACAGAGAATATAAAAATAAATACACAAAAAAAAGCCCGCCAAGACAGAACACGGACAGACCTAGACACTTTTGTTTTCAGTCACATCTCTCTGTTTCTCTGATAGTTATGTATAAAATGATGGGGCTAAACCCTAATCTAAAACAAAGAGCGAAAAAGTCCAGATATATCAAAATGGTTGCTCTACTTCACCTAAATACACACTTGGGGTAAACATGGGGTATAAATACATTATAAGAAATAGTCTCCAGCTGCCTGCTCACACTCCATTTGCAAATCTGGGATCCTGCTTGGCCAATCTTCTGTTACTGGGCAGCCTTAGGCTGCTTTTGGCCCTGTCCACCCTTCATGGACAGGTCTGGTTGTTATAATGTGAATAAATCTACAGATACCCAGTATACCATTGTTATATCAATAGTGATTAAGTATGAAGTAAAATCTTTTCATTTTATTTGTTTTTGATTACATAGTAAGACAAGTTACGCATGTACTTTTCCTTTGAGGATTTTACAAATGATATCTTGATGACATAAACCTGCCTCTTGTGTAATGAAATGCCATCTATACAGTTATTTCACACGAGAGAAGTGGGAATGCTAACTAAACTTATTGAAATTCAGGAGGATCTCCTCCTTCTGGCAGATATCCCTTCTGAATAAAACACGAAGGAGACCTAGTCATTTGGTAGATGCAGCTTTTTTTTTATTCAATTAGGCAGCTGTTGCCTTTATCCCCCAAACTGTGACCAATTTTAGTTTTTGTAAACTGATTGGCAGTTACAAAAGCCGAGAATGATAACTCAAGGTGTGCCTAGATGTATGAAATGATTCTGTATAAAACCTCTGGTAACACAAATCTTCAAAAGCCTAATTATAAAAAACAAATAAATAATAATAATATTATATATATAAAAAAAAAATTGTCATGAGCTTCAACCCATGCACTGGTCAGTGAGCATAAAGTGACCAAGAACCTTGTCATTGTTCAGAAATGAATAATCAATAATTTCCATAATTGTATACATCTAAACAGAGCAAACAGGGGCAGGAAACAAAGCTGCACTCTGCGCACCGCCTTGTTAGCATCAGTTTGTTAACGAGAAGCTAAAAAAAGACTCTGCAGCTGGTCACACAAATGTGTTTTTCGGCATTCAGGCCATCATTGCAGTTCGCCACTAAATGTATGGAATCAGCAACTTGCTAAAAACTACAATTACAGGTGATATACAGATTGAAATCATAGGGCTGGTTTTTGTCGAAGAAAATTGTCCTAATGATGGGTTTTCGGATGGGGGATGCAGCTCTTTTCTTTCGGCATGATGGGTAGCTGAAGCAGCTGCACCTGCCTCTGTGCAGAACACTGCCACACTTAATGATATCGGATGATATCATTAGGCAAAGTGTTCATAAACAGATGTTGAGCTGCTGCCTAAATACTGTCAGCTGAGCGAGTGCATCCTGAAACAGTATTATTTATATAGAACATTTAAGTTTGTTATGTTAATAACCCTGCTATTAGCTCTTTGGATGTTGTGGTAGGAATATAAATGCAGTCAATGGGCATGCCAGTATCTTCAGAATTGGAGTTAAGTGCAACTTAGAGGCTCCTGGGAAGAAGATTAATAACTGGCTATGTTTAGTTCTTTTGTTTTCTAGTTTCCTTTTATAAACATTTTTTGCTCTTAACATTTTCACTGCCAGGTACATTTTTGTCTCCAGTGATTTAGTTAACATGTTTGTGTCTGTCCAGATGTGGAATGATTCTGTCGTTTAATTTGTAAGTTAAAGTCTGACAGCTTGAATGCTCCTGAATAGCAATAGTTTGTGCCTAAAGAGTACAACAATGAGAATGTATTCAACTGTACTGTGTTGAGGACTGACTAGAAATTAAACAAGACTGAATGACACTAGGGGAGAAATACTGTCTATAATGGTATGATAATGTACATAAACTCTATTAAGTGCCCTGTTCTTATTAGATAACATACATTTCAGCTCAGATCCCTAATACTGGATATATCAGTAACCTTTAAATTCTCATTATGCCTACCTGAAGTGTGGTTTGGCATCTGGGGAGGTTAAAACTCTGCTGGAACATGACGCACAGATGGCTCCCTCTAGCTGAAGAACTGATGGTTGTTCATTCAGATACTGCTTGTATGTTAAAATACAAAAAGGAATACAAATGTAAAATATAACATATTCAGCTCTGCTTAACCCTGTTCTGGGCCACGGAGTGAGGGTAATTCATAAACTATCCCAGCATTGCTGGGTGCAAAGCTTTAGACAACATGGGATGGAGTGTTAGCCCATTGTAGGACACACACACACACACACACACACTATACAGAATCGTTAATTAACCACACCTGCATATCATTTGGGGATGTGGAAGGAAAACGGGGGCACCTGGTGGAAACCCCATGCAGACATGGGAAGGATGTGCCAACTTCATAAATAGAAAATAAATTGTATAAAATAAGGATGAAAGTATCCTTTATTTCAGCATTTGTCAGTGTATGATTTTGCCATTTGTAGACATTTATAGCATTTACCATTTTTTTAACCTGACAAATAATTAACCTTAACCTTTCAGTAAAGGAAAGATTACTATTTGCATCAACATTTTAATTAACAAAAAGGTGACTGCAAATATAAATATAATGTTTAATTGGTTTTCACAGCTATGCATCGAAAAAATTGAATGTAACTGCATAAAGTTCAAATGTTTTTACAGAGGAGGCTGGAAAAGAAAACAAGAACACCGATATATGATGTGTAGTCACAACTGTGCACTGAATGAAAGCTGTTCATTTTGACAATCATAAATTATTAACATTTGTATATTTAACCATTCATCTATTTTCTAATCCAGCTTATTCCTATATAGGGTCATTAGTGAGTGGAAGCCTATCCAGGCAACATAGGGTGCAAGGCAGAAACAAACTTAGGACAATTCTTCCGTCAGTCAGAGACAGTGTGGAGGTAATGCATTAAAAGCAAAATGTGTTTTGTATCCTAATTAATTTTTAATGTAATGAGTAATTAAGACTTATGTTAAGACTTTAGGGACTTTTAAAACTCGACTTGATGTTTTAAGAAGAATTAAGTGGATAGGACTGGCGAGTTTTTTTGGGCTGAACGGCACAATAGTCAGTATTCATACCGTGAATTTTTGGGGGCTCATGTTGGAGATGGAAGTTATTTACCTCACAGCACACAAAGGACTAAACATATTTATAAAAAACAAGGAAACAAACCATTTTGGTTCAGTTTCTGATCAGTTTTATGAAGGTTCATATATGTGGTCTTAGGATTTAATAATAAACGCTGGCCAGTGAAATGTGTAGTTTTTCATATAAAAGAAGAAAAAGTAATGCACTGTTTGTAATGCATTCCATTTTATAATAAATAACTATATAACAAAGTAACTATATAACATATTTAGTCACTTTTTTCTCAGTAATGGCAACTAATTAACTTTTAAATGTAATGTTCCCTAACACTTACTACAGGGGACATTCTCTTACATGGTCCAGGTTAATTCAGAATTGCCAGTCAACCTAAGACGTGCATTTTTGGGATGAAAGACGAAACTAAGACTACTAAAAAAATGATATCGGCACATGGAGAGAATGGTCAAATTGTCAGTGCCCTAGCTGGTATTTGAATTCTGGCCTTTAGAATTTAGCTTAGATGAAAAAGCAGAGTTAGAACTAAATAAGATGTAATGTGAGGAAAGAGGATAGCTTCTCCAAAAACCTAAAAAGAGTTATTAAAATGTAACGTTATGGATTCTATTTTCTGTGCTTGTTCTTAAATTAAACCCTCTTTTATATTTTTTGTAGTTTGGTGATAATGATATGCTTGTCACTAGATAGTACTTATGTGGCATATTGTCATGTAAAAACCTAACTACAGTACATTTATGAAAAACTCAAGTACTTGTAAAAACTGAATTTTTTTGACAGTAATGCTACGCATATATTGCATATTACAAGAGGATATGTATGGATTCAACTAACACTGATTCAAACTGAAACTACTCGAATGAAATGAGATGCTCATCGACAACAGGTGAGAATTAACTCCAGGAAAAACTGGCCATATGGAAAGCCAGTCGTAAACAGATGTGCATGGCCAGCATGAAGTGTCCTACATGAACTTTTTCGATTCCAAGGACCCAACAATGGGACCAGACGTGAAGAGTGTTCTACAGTTCCCCTAACTAAAACAAACCTAGCAGCATATGTTGATATAAAGAAGTAAAGAAGGTGGACTAGGATGAGCTATACTAGTGGAAGTTATGATGGCAAAACTGAAGTCATGTTGTAGTAGGGCACGTGTCACTGGCTACTAATAACCACATTAATAGTATCATTCAGATTACTGACTGTTGACAGTGAAGAATAGGTTAGGTGGAAGTCTTATGAGCGTAGTCATGTGAGGGTAGGATTGAAGCTGGAGCTGGGTGATCCAGTGAATCACTCCATCTCTGGTCATTATTCCATTTCATCAGTAGCCATCTAAATATTTAAAAATTCACTGAACTTTTACATATTCTAGACCAGGGGTGCCCACACTTTTTCGGCTTGTGAGCTATTTTTAAAATGACCAGGTCAAAATGATCTACCTACATTAAAAATGATATATATATATATATATATATATATATATATATATATATATATATATATATATATATATATATATATATCCGAGTATACTTTATACATAAAATTTATGTTGTCATACCTTGCATAACTGAATTAACTTTATGGCACAATAACAGTTTAACAATTAAATACATTTATGGTCACTACAGTATTTGGATTTAGTAATCGTCATGTGGGAAAAGGCTGACTCGCATAAATAAGTAGAGCCGAATAATGCAGTCAAGGAGCTTTTGAATTCAGCTGAGTGAAAAATGACGGCTGTCTGATTAACTGCAATTTTAGTTCCCTCTCCTTTCTCTTTCTCAGATTGCTTTTTGGAAGGACGTCAGTTTCGTAGTTTATATGAACAGTTCGAAAGTGCCTTTCTACATTTTCCTTCTTTTGTACAGCAATAATAGATTGACAGGTCAGACAAACGCACTTCGATTGTGACATTGTGAGAAAAAAATCCTCTTCCAATTCCACATCAGCCCTTACCTCCCCCCACATTTTTTTTAAGTCCCTTCTTTAGTCGATATAAATTTGATAACTAGATCACAGCCTGAGTTTTGCAGTAGTTCGCGTGTTTGATTGTGCGTGCGGGATGACCCCTGTGTTAGAAGAAAAGAGATATCAGACTGGCCGCCCTGTATGTCAATCAAGTGGCAAATGCTATAGGGAGGATAATTGATAGACTAACGTTTAAAAACATTTTTTTTTAATGCAACGCGATCTACCTGCGCTACCTTTGCGATCTATCGGTCGATCGCGATCAACGCATTGGGCACCCCTGTTCTAGACATTCCTGTATTTTTAATATTTACAGCTGATAAATGTTTGTTTTACAAAAATTCTGAACTTGTTTTAAATAAACTTGGATTAAGAGGACTCACTACATAATATACAGTAAGCTTGCTTATTATTAAAAAATATATTGGGATGCTAAAATTAAAATGAAATATATATATAATACATTAAGTATTTATTTTGCCTATACTATAGTTTGCAAACAAAAAATTTAAACACCCTTTTCTTTGCTAGTAAATTCAATATTTCTTTTTTTTAATAAAAATGACTCAAATTAATTACACACCATCGTCAAAGCAAGTTCTACAAAATTTTTCATTATGTTATCTTATCAAGTATGTTGCTCACTCCCAAGCATGCTCCTCTGCCATAACAGCCTTATTTATCAAGAAGACTAATTTACTTGTTGAAATGGAGTGAATAAAAATCTACTTGAAGGTTGCATACACAGTATAGAAAATATATTGTTAGAAGAATAAAGTATGTGTCTGTGGTAATTAGCAACATATGCTAACATAATGAAATGCTTTCAAATAAATGAACTCAATTGGTGATCGCATTTTGCAATGTACGACATATACTATATTTACTACAGGAAATTCTGTGCTATGCAAATGTTCACCTTATACAGTAGAAAGCAGTTGCATATTGTACTGTGTAAGAGATAAACACGCATTTTTTACTTTTCCTGTAACAGTAACAGTTTTGCAAAAGTATATTCTTATGTACTAATAGGAGCAATAACAGGCAGAAAGGCTAATGCCTACAGAATTTAATTATTTTTTAAAGAAGAATAAGAACGCAGTTTTAAAAAAGGACTGAATTAGTGTAAAACACCATAATCCAAACTATTCAGAAGAAATATAACGATCTTCTTGATCAAGTTGAGGTACATAATAAACTGGAATAGTTGCATCAGATATTTGAAACTTTAAAATGTGTGATTACATTTAAATGTTTAAAGTCTAAATATTGTTGATTACAAAGGAATTTAGTCATTTTTCACCCTCTAATAGAGGTCCATAGAGGGCTTAATCCCTGTTAAAGGATCAAAAAGCAAAAATAACATCAAGTTTGTAATTACTGACCTTGAAAAAAACGACAACGCACGTGCTTATATTTGATCTTGGACATTTTTACCCTTCTAGGAGTGGCTCTTACACAGCTAGTGCCACCTGTAAAGAATCAAATATCAAAAGAATTATCATATTCATATTCAGCAACCCTGAAATAGTATAATTCCCATGATTTCAAATCTTTGAGAAAATGAGTAAATTTGATCCTCGCATCCCATTAGGGGTTAAACCCCTGGGGTTGGTTGATGTGACACTGACTCTAAATGCTTCTGATCATTTTTGTTGAAGGCACCTATTGGTTTATTCTTTATCATAAGGGTGTAATTTCCTACACACAATATGGTTGTAAATGGCCTAAAATTTGGGTTTTTAGGTCTAGATCTAAATTTCGCATTACTAGACATCAAGAGGAGTCAAATGGTACAACTTATACGGGAGTATTCTCATACTGGTAAGTCAGGAGGTGCCGGAAGAAAAAAAAAAAAAACAAAAAAAAATAAGTAATTCTTATGAGCACAAAGTATTTGTTCCTTTTTCTTAGTCAGAAAGCGGGCCCAGTAATTAAAGGTTAGCCCCACGTATCTTTAATATTACCTGTGATAAGAGGTATGATAGCAGATCTGATGCCTCTCAGCTCCAGTGTCCTAGGTTCAAATTATAACCCAAGCTGTAAGCGCGTTTAGAATTTGAACTTTCTCATCTTGCCCATGTGGTATTTTTTTTCCCATGTACTTGTGTTTTCCTCTCACATGTGTGCCAGATTAGTTGGTAATTCTAAATTGGATCTGTGTGAGTTTGAGTGTGGGTGTGTAAGTGAGTGTGTCCTGTGGAGGACTGATGCCCTGATCATGGTTATTACCTGCCTTGCATTCAGTGCTCCCAGTATTGGCATCAGGTTCCCTTAACCATGAACTGGATTAACATATTTTGATTACTGAAAATTGAATAAAAGCTTATATGCAGTGCCTGGACCTTTGGTACGACTGGTTTCTTTCATGTGCCCAAAGCTGTAAGAACAACACCCTTTGTTGAAACAAAGTCTGGCAAATTAGTGAATAAGTTAAGTGAAAAATGATAAGGTGGTGATATGATTAAGTTGTGCTTACTCAGTGTTCCAGGAGACTGGATGCCAGACCTAGTTACTACCTGTATTAAGTCTGTGGGTTCTCTCAGTGTGTGCATGGACTTTTCTTTATGGAACTCCAGACTTTTACCCACATCTCAGAAACATGAGTGTTATTTTACCTGGCACCAGTAAATCTTCCTTGTGTGAATATGATTTTGGTCAATGATGATTCCAGAGTTAGTTTTTGACTTGTAATTGATGATAGAAAGATAGACTCTGATTCCCCTCTAAACTGTAATTAGCCTATAATTACATAATATGTGTCCAGGAGATGTTTATAATGAAATTGTAATGTTACTATACTAATCATTATTCTAAAAAAATTAAGTAATCAAATAAATAAATATATAAATTCACATGTTCCTGACTGACTCTCTGATTGAGAAGAACTTTTTGACTATTTGCCGACAACATAAAGAAAACCCTTTTTAAGTAATAGATCAATCCCGTGATCCCAGGCCCAGAATAATCCAGTCTGTCAGGAAACTTAATTTAGTGGTGAAAACAAATCAGAGAAAACTTAATTTTCAGTTCATATTTAATGTCCACAAAGGTTGATTCTAGTGCTAGTCTATAGCAGATGAAGAGTTATTATAGACTGTAGCAGACTCTATGCTTTTTTATTTCATCTTATTTAAGTTTTGTATCCAAAAATATATGCAAAAGAATAATTATTAAAATTATGTAAGTGATGTTAAAAACAAAAATTGCTGATTACTATAAAATATTTTCTTAATCATAGAAAAAAATGATTCACACAAATCAGGGTTCATGTACCAGGTCCTCCCTGTGTGGAGTTTGCATGAACTCCCTGTGGGTTTCCGCCTGGTGCTCTGGTTTCCTCCCACAGTCCAAAGACTTGCAGATTAGGTAAATTGGTCCCAGTGTGTTGCTGGGGTGGATGTTTGTGTGTATGTGTGTCACTCTGCGATGGACTTGGCACCCTGTTCAGGTTTTGTTCCTGCCTTGTGTCCTATGCTAGCTGGGATTGGCTCCAGCAGACACCAGTGATCCTGTTGAGATCTAAGTGGGTTAGAAAATGACATAAATCAGTCTTCTATTAATTTCTTATGTATTGAGATATACATTACACAACAAAATGCAGAATATATATCTGCTGCTCTGTAAGGCTCCTGCTTTGCCGCATTTACACTCCAGAGTCATGCAACGATCTAATGAAAAACCTTGACTTTCGATAACAGAGAATAGATTGGTTCTATAAATTACAATATGTTGCTTTAATAGTGATGTTGAGCATTACTGCTATAATTATATGATGTCCTGCGCTGTAGCATGTTGACTCATATTAACTTCATATAATACACAGTCTGTGAAGTGCACTGGCAAGAGATGAGCACACTGAATTGCACAAAAGAGTAGTAAAAGATGGCTAGTGTTAACTTCATAATAAGAAGCACTGTATTTTTGCTTTAATTAGTCAAGTCATATACGTCTACACACCCTGGACAACTTATCAAGGACACCTGTATATCTGCTTATCCATGCAGTTATCTAATCAGACAGTCATGGTCAAAATCATACAAATACAGGTCAAGAGCTTCAGTTAATTTTCATATGGAAAATGTGATTTTGAACGTAGAAATATTTGTTGGTGCCAGACAGGCTTGTTTGCATTTTTCTGTAACGGCTGATCTCCTGGGATTTTGATGCACAAGAGTCTCTAGAGTTTACTCAAAATGGCACAAAAAACCAAAAAATATCCAGTGAGTTGCAGTTCTATGATTGGAAATGACTTGTTGATGAGAGGGGTCAGAGGAGAACAGCCAGACTAGTTCAAGCTGACAGAATGGCTACAGTAACTCAGATAACCACTCTGTAGAACTGTGGTGAGTAGAAAAGCACCTCAGAATGCATAACACATCAAACCTTGAGGTGGGTGGGCTACAACAGCAGAAGACCACGTCAGGGAGAGAAAGTGGGTACAGGCTCACCAAAACTGGACAGCTGAAGACAGGAAGCACATAGTCTGGTCTGACGAATCTTGATTTCTGCTGAGACACTCAGATAGGTTCAGAATTTGGCACCAAAAGTATAAATCCATGCACCCAACCTGCTATGTGTCGACAGTCCAGGCTGTCAGTTGTGGTGGTATAATGGTGTAGGAAATGTTTTCTTGGAGAAATTTGGTCCCATTAATGCCAATCAATCATCACTTGACTGCTATGGCCTATTTGAGAATTGTTACTGACCATGTGCATCCCACCATGGCCAAAATTTGCTAATTTTCTAATGACTATTTCTGGCATGATATTGCACCATGTCACAAAGCAAAAGTCATCTAACACTGGTTTCATGAACATGACAATGAGTTCAGTGTTCTTCAGGGACATTTCCAGTCACCAGATCTGAGTCCCATAGAACACCTTTGGGATGTGGTAGCACAGAATATTTGCAGCATGAAAGTGCAGCTGACAAATCTGCAAAAAGTGCGTGCTGCAATCATGTCAACTTGGACCCAGAATCTCACAGGAATGTTTCCAAAATCTTGTAGAATCCATACCACCAAAAACTGAGGCTGTTTGAAGAGCAAAAGGAGGACCTACTCAGTATTAGTATAGTGGTCCTAATAATTTGCACAGTGAGTGTATATGAAACGATTTAACATACTAGCCAAAATTATTTACTTTAAAATTAAATAAATCTCTGGAAGCTTTAATATACTGTAGTTCTATTATACGCACAGATATATTGTTATTCTATATGCTTTAATCCCGTATAGTCCAAACCCTGAAACTGTTATTTGTGCAGTATATTGTTCAACCATAACATCACCTCCTAATAAAACATTTTTAATAACCAATATCTGTTTTTAAGGTCATACATTTTTGGTTGTGACAGTGATTAAATTTGTGATCTCTTGAACAAACATAAATGCTCTGCTGTTTTATCATAGCGAATATGTGATTATGCCATGCATCTAACAGTAATATTAGGCCGATAAGAAACATGACTTCATTGTGTTGAAGCAGAATTACTGACATTACCACATGTCAGATATAATAACTCCTTCAATTTTATATAATCCTGAGCAAATAAAAATAGTTAGATTTCTGCTTCCTCTTGCTCACCCTCAAAATAGATTCCAATAATAACAGTTTAACTGTTAACATTTTTCTTTGTATATTACATAATGACAAAAAAGGCAAAGAATTTGAAGATGAAGCATTTATTAAAACTGCACCCAAATTAGAAGGCTTCACCCTGTCTCCTTCTGTGCTGTAGTACCATTCCTTTGTTGATTTAAAGGGCATCTTCTATATGAAACAGTAAAAACTGTCTCTAGAGTGAAATGGTTTTACTTTGAAAATAACACCCTACACAGAAAAGATATGCTCCTCTCTGATGTCACCAGCAAATACAATTTTTAAATAACTGGAACCAACGGCTTATATAATAATGTATCCATTTCACTACTTAATTCCAGAATCATTACTGAAGAAATTTCCAAAATCTTAAAATATTTTCAATAAACACAAGGGAATGAAGAACTTGTTAACTTCTACATATCTTTTATAACCTTACAAATGACAAATGCAGTGAGGTTGTAAACATTAATATTTTCAGAACTATTTAACTTTAATATCTGCATACCTTTTTAAATATGGAAATACACAGTAAAATGTTTCTAATTTTGACTTCTAAAGTGTCTAAAATGAAATAGAAAAAAAAAACTTGTCAAGTAGGCTGCAGCTTGTCATTAGCACTTCTACATCACAAAATTTAGGTCTTTTTTCCATGCTGGGACACCTTCTGTGCAGGAATTGTATGTTCTCCATATGTTTGCGTGAGGCTTCACAAGTACTTCTGGCTTTTTTTCAAGATCACAAGACAAATATAAATCACTGTTGCATATCTGGCCAATGTGTCATCCAGATTAAAGAATATCTTGTGCTCACCATTACCTAGACAGAATGTGGTCAAAGCTGGGTTTCCTCCTGGTGCTCTGGTTTCCTCCCACAGTCCAAAGACATGCAAATTAGTCAAAGTGGTCTTAGTGTGTTTCAGGGGTGGATGTGTGTGTGTATGTGTGTTCACCCTGCGATGGACTGGCACCCTGTTGAGGTTTTGTTCCTGCCTTGTGTCCTATACTAGCTGGGATTGGCTCCAGAAGACCCCCGTGACCCTGTTGAGAACTAAGTGGGTTAGAAAATGACTGAATCATGACACAAATCATTTTTTACTTCTATTAATTTTGTAAGTATTGAGATATACATTACACAACAAAGTGCAGAATATATTTCTGCAGCTCTGTAAGGCTCCTGCTTTGCCGCATTTACACTCCAGATTCATGCAATGATCTACTGAAAAACTTGACTTTCAATACAAGAGAACAGAGAAGAGTGACTAGGCTGTTTCCAGGGCTACAGGGGTTGAATTATGAGGAACGATTAAAAGAACTGAGCCTATACAGTTAAAGCAAAAGACGATTAAGAGGTAACATGACTGAAGTGTTTAACATTATGAAGAGAATTAGTACAGTGGATCGAGACTTGAATTTTAAAATGAGTTCATCAAGAACACGAGGACACAGTTGGAAACTTGTTAAGGGTAAATTTCGCACAAACATGAGGAAGTTTTTCTTTACAGAAAGAACGATAGACACTTGGAATAAGCTACCAAGTAGTGTGGTAGACAATAAGACGTTATAGGGATTTTCAAAACTCGACTTGATGTTTTCTTGGAAGAAATAAGTGGATAGGACTGGTGAGCTTTGTTGGGCTGAATGGCCTGTTCTCGTCTAGAGTGTTCTAATTTTCTAATAACAGAGAATAGACTGGTTCTATAAATTACACTATGTTGCTTTAATAGTAATGTTGAGCATTACTGCTGTATTTGTTACGATGTCCTGCACTATAGCATGTTGACTCATATTAACTTAATGTAATACACAGTCTGTGAAGTGCACTGGCAGAGCTTATTTTAACATAGCAATAGATGAGCACATTGAATTGCACAACAGAGTAGTAAAAGATGGCTAGTGTTAACATCATATTAAAAAGCACTCTATTTTTACTTTAATTAGTCAAGTCACATACGTCTAGACTCCCTGGGCAACTTATCAAGGACACCTGTGTACCTGCTTATCCATGCAGTTATCTAATCAGACAATCATGGTCAAAATCATACAGATATAGGTCAGGCGCTCCAGTTAATTTTCACATTAAAAATGTGATTTTGACCATAGAAATATTTGTTGGTGCCAGACAGGCTTGTTTGCACTTTTCTGTACCGGCTGATCTCCTGGGATTTTGATGCACAAGAGTATCTTGGGTTTACTCAAAATGGTGCAGGAATTGTTTGTAGCTACATGTTTTAGGATTAACAATTAAGTAAAAATGGATTATTGAATTTTGACTAGGATTTACTTCCTCAGATGTCCGAGGAAAGCCCAGATGTCTTCTCACTAACTTCTACAGGTGAACTCTAGATTCCATCCTCACTGGCTGCATAACACCCCGGTACAGTATCTGCTCAGCTCAAACCTCAATCCCCTATCAAAGTGTTAATGTCAGCTCAAAATAATATTGGAGTATTACTCCCATCTCTCCAGGACAATTATGTTACACACTGCCATGGAAAGGCTAATAGTATTATCAAAGACCTCAACCATTCCACAAAGTCAGTTTTCTTCCGTTTCTTTTCTGGCAAACTATACAGAACTATTGCCATTCTTAGTAATAGATCCAACGACAGTTTTAATCATAAGACATAAATTTACTCAACAGCCTCTCAAACTACCAAGTGCTTGATTGTTTCTATTATATATTGTCTGGTGTTGTATTTAATCAATGATATATCTTTTCATTGTGTGTTTCTGGTAATGTGGATTGTCAATAGTCTGTTGTAGATATGCAAGTAAGAATTTCAAAGTAAACTTGACAATAGATTTGAACTTTGATAAAAAGGTAAGCTTTATGCCTAACAGTACTTACAGAAAATTATTTTTCAGATATTACAAAAGCCTGCCTAGCTAAAATTACAGAACTGAAACTTAATCTGTAAACATTCTGTACCTTTCACCTTATGATGGACTGGCACCCTGTCCTGATTTTGTTGATGCCTCTGCTCCCCATTCTAGCTGGAATAGGCTACAGTACCCCTTGTGTCCCTGTTCATGATTAAGTGGGTTAGAAAATGACATTCTCTACCTTTCAGCTACTTCATGTGTTTCTGTGTTCTTGGTGACTAAACCTTAATCAAAAGACCTCTTATAAAATACATTTTATTTTTCTTTTATTTACATTTGCATAGATAAAGGCTTGCACTGTAGCGAATACAGAAGTGTACTTCAAGCAAAACATTTAAAAGTCTGCAGTCCTTCTGCATCACCTAACTTTAATATAAGTAACTGAGTAACTACACCCAGGCAAGAGTCTGTCTAGATCAGGGTTCTAAAAAGAATTTAAACCCTGAATTTTCTGATTTTAGTAGACATGGACCCATAAAATGTTTACCTTGGACTAACATTGGGCAAAGAGCAAACCTTATGATGTTATACACAGCAGTGGTATTCAACCCGGGGGCAACAGCCCACTAGAGAACCTAAGTAAACCTCCAGGGAGGCCGCAAGATGACTGACAATTATTATAAAATTGCACCAAAATACTCCAACCACTAAAAATTAAGATGCATTGGGATGACAAACTTGTCTTTTTAATATCCAAAATATGTTATATATTGTGCATGATGGCTGTCAGTTTTCTTAAAGACCCCCTTTAAAGTTTGTTTTATAGATTGTATCCATATGTCATTGAACTGGAATACATTTACAGCTGCCATTAAAATGTGGCTCCACTGTCCTCTCATGTTTGTCTACCTATTACAGCGCACCACTGCTGCTAGCCTGTAGTTGTTAAGGGAACAGGCTGCTCACTTTTCACATAAAAGTGAAAAGAAACTGACATATCACACTGCCATAAAGGATATTTAGTGTTTTAGCATGATGCCTAAGATGTGACAGTCTCACAAAGCCTGTGCTAGGTCGATTTTAGATGTGCTGCTGCTGCCACTCTACTCACTTTTTAAAGCTGTGCAAGTGTCACGGCTGGTCGCCGGTCTTTCCACGGTTTACCTGAGCGCAGCTGTCATCCCACGTGATTCATTGCCTTTTCCAATGACTTGGTTTTTGTATGTGGAGAGAAAACATACTTGCATTCCCAGTCATCTTAAATGTGGCTATTGTTGATGGAAACTTTGCAGTGCTGAATCCAGAAGATAACAAAGTAGCTTCCGTAATAAAACATTAAAAAAAGAAAGTCTGCAGCAGTTAATTCTGTATTTTAAAATTACAGTTATTTTCTTTTTTTATTTTCAGAAATAAGTAATCATTTTATGCAGAATTTAAAAAGTAATGTGTAAGCCAAGTGAGCAGCTTTTCCTTTGAAAAATATCAGCAGTGAGAAATTTTGTATTATGGTAATTATTGGTTATTATTTATTCCTAAACTTCTTTTATGTTATGATTAAGAAATCCAGGTACTAGTAAAAAATAACTTTATTTAATAAAAGCACACAGGCTGATTTTGAAATGGCTTATTAACTGCATTATGATTTAAAAAAAATAAAAGGCAAATATGATTTTTGTTCATAAATTTAAGTTTAAAAACAAGCACTTTTATTATGGCTGCACCAAAAGTACAAAATGGTAAGTATCTTGGCCTATACAAGGGGAGCCTTTACATACTGATCTAGTTCATTGGTGGACCTTGGAGGAGCAAAGATTGAGAACCAGAGCTCTACTGTATATTGTTCTTGCAATCTTGCTTACAAAATAGCCTTCATAACATTTTATCAGAATGACTAACAAGTTCAATATTTAGTGTCAATGACAAACAGATAAATATTATAGGTTAGATAATGTGTCTTAACTTACTCCATGCTCGTTATTTTTAATATGCAAAAGGAAACCTAAGAACCAGTAGCTTTAGTTTCAGGTTAGGTATCTACTTATGGTTCCTATACTTAGATTTATTTAATGAGGGTATTTATTCATCATGGATATGTCACATTACAAAGTGTGCCCTGTATACTACACTCTACTTTAAAGTGATAGTACTTCATATTGCTTTTGGGAAAATTAAACCCTACTAATTGCAACACATTTTTATGAGTCAAGGCTAAGAACAATTAATATCATACCGCTGTTCCAGTTTTACCTCTTGTAAAAGCTGTATTCAAATTTTCCCATATCTTCAGCACTTTACCAATATTTTCCAAAATTGATGCAATGGCTCAAAGGATTGAAAAAGTAAATGGTCATAGGTCACAGTTGTACAAAAAATGTACATGGGCAATGGCTTAAAATTATCGATATAATTTGTAACGGGCTTTATAAAATTCCTTTCTAGTGAACTGTAATATATCCATCACTCAGCAACCAAGAGTGGGAGAAGCTCAGGAATGTTTTTGATTCTTTGGATATTGTTATGTGGCTGCCATTTGAATAAGTTAATTCATAATATATATATTGTCTATCATCTAATGACCATGAGCACCATAAATAGGTTAGAAAAATATACGGATTGATGGATATTGTCTTTCATATATATAAATATAAATGTATACATTTCTTATAACTGGAGTATACTACTTCCTTTACCTTTCTTTAGATTGACCTCAGGCTTTCAATCTAGATGCTGAAAATATTGATGGAACAAGCTAGTCCGAGCAGAATCAAATTAAGCAGGACACTACCACAAGCTAATATACGGACATGAAACAGCCATGCAATTTTTCACACTATCATATTAAAAATAAGTAAATTACTCATTTGAATGAAAAGATAAAAATATATGACAAGCACAAAGATACAGTATATATACAGCACAGTATGTACAGTATATAGATGAAAAATAAAGAAACTGGCCCTTTAGGCCACCTCTTATCATCTTTACTAAATAAGAATACTAAATAATACTAAATAAGAAGTGAGTTTTGGTGTTCAGCAGCTCAGACTGCAGGAGAAACAGAAGGCAAGAGTTACAGGAATAAAGTAGATTTGAGAATTTATCTCTCAATACCCATATGGTTCTCTATAGTTATGATAATGTTTCCTCTTTATTTCATTGATGTTTCTGCTTATTTTTTAAAATACAAAAATCAATAATAAAAGTCTTGCATTTCTTACAATTATGGTTTTATATGTTACAAATGCTATGCATATCGTTGGGTACTTCCCGTCTTACATAATCAAAAAATAAAAATTGTTTTCAGCAGCAGTGGTCCAGTTTGTATGACAACTACTACTGTATAAAGAACAGGTGGCACATATTAAACATCTAGAGCAAATAATTTATTTGTCTGAAATTGGACAAAATCTTAGGGTGTTTAGTTTTGGATCAAATATCCTGCAGTTGGCATCTATGTGTTGTAACATGGGTAGTTACATGTGCCATGTGGTATCAAGGTGTATATCAAATTAGGCACTGGTCAGCTGCTATATCAGGGAAGCAACTGTCCAATTTGAACTGCAGCATCTGATAAAAAGAGAGGGCACAGGTACACAAGAAAGAAACTCACTGTCTCACCTCCAGTGAAAAGTATTCAATATATTTATGATTTAATTGTAACTGAGGTTTAAAATCCAAATAGAAAGGTAAACTGTGTATTTGTACTTCCAGTAAGGCTGCCTGTGCAAAATAGGAGAAGGACCAGAAAAAAGATGAAGAAAGGCTATGGTCATGAAAACTGCTATGAGTCAGAGACTAGGAAGACAGAACCAAGAGAAACAGCAAAGTCAAAATGAGAAACGAGACACGTACTGTAAATCACAGGAGAGCGAGGTCATAAACAGAGGGTTAAAATCGTGTCATGGTTAATGATTGTATAACACCGTGACTTCCAGTAAACACTCCCTAGAAACCCATGATTGCATCTTGACGATGAGGGTTCAACCTTGCAGCGCCCGCAGGAAATTCAAAACGACATTGCAGAAAACAGCAAGTAATAAATGATTAATTCTCACTAATTAATTAGTGAACTTTATAATGAAATGAAAATGAAATAATAATCATTAGGTTAAGAGGAAACTAGGAAGCCTTAAGAATCTGAAAAGAAAAAGAATTGTTTTAGGAGTAAGAAATGTTTAATTTTTATCTATTATAATAACAGTATTGATTTTTAATACGAATAGACATTTTTTTTACTGTTGTTATAGACGGAGGCCCCTTCAGGCAGCTCCCTACCCCCAGAGCACCACAAAACTACAAAAAAAGGAGCCTTTATAATCATAAGTACATTTAAGGGAGATTTAACCATAGGGAGAACTCCAATTCCAGAAAAAAAACAGCTGCATCATCTAGGCCTACCTAGGCCTACTTCTTAAATTCATGCTCACCATGTAGGGTTAATCGATCCAATTGCTCAAATGGCCACACAGGAACTGCCTTTACCTCTTGTTAATCCCTTACTCTCTCTCTTCTTTCTTCATTCCCTAGCTTGTCTTTCTCTCACCAGTCATCTCACACTGGTGTTGCTACCTCAGCTGTTTCCCTACTCGCCATTCTCTCTGTTCAAGGAGAAGGTTAGGTGCCTTTGGCTTGTCTACCACTGAGTATCTTGGAGGAGCATTGCAGCAGTTCTCTCTGTTTCTAACAAATGCCGTACAGGTCATAATGTCTTCTAGTGGCTGCTGTGTTTCCATACTGCTTTTTGATGGACCTTTCCTGCTGTACCTGTTCCTCACTCTCTCCTGTGTCATCCTGGTGATGCCCTTGCCTTTTGAAACTTCTTGCTAAATGGGCACATCTCCACATATTTTAGTATTGTGGACATCTTTTCCAATGATTTCAGCACTATTTTCTGTCCCTACTGCAAATAGGATGCTGTCGTTCTCATGGTACATCATTTCAGCATCACTTCTATATCATATCTTGAGTAGTCATAATTCATTATTTTTCCAAATCACAATAACATGACTCAACCTCTGCAATGCTACAAAACACTTTTTTTTAAAACATTTTTACATTTTATTAATTTTTGTAAATTATGCTATAGTGAGTAATACACTGCCCAGTCAAGGACAGAACCAGTTTATGATATGTTTATGAATTGTATCAGTCTTGGCCTTCATCCCCTGCTCAGTTCTTAGTGCTGTATGATCAGTCACCTCTCATATACACTGAGAAGTCCAAAAGGTTAATGGAGGTGCAGCTTTTTTTTTTTTAGCCATCAAAGACTTCTGCTAAATTTGCTGCCAGGGGTCTGTTTAATGCTGATATAATCTGCTGGATCAATATTTTGATAAACTGAGCTGATTTTTATTTTGCAATAGATAGGTTATGGTGCGATAAGATCAGCTATAGTCTGCTTTAAAGAGGACTTTTGATCACATCTAATTTATGAATCAAGTAGGATCATGTCAAGATAAATCACGGATTGAATTTTTGCTACTTGTCTACACAATGGACATCATATTAATGGAGATCACATCATTTTGCAATATAGAGTCATTCTTCCTACTAACAAATACCTAAGATTACTCATCTCCATCTGTTTTTTTTTCAGCTGTCATTATAAAATGACAAAGGTTATGCTATTGCATTATGAATTTTATATTGTAGTCTTTATGCATATTATTTGTCATATTGTATTAAAGGCACTGAAAGAACAACTCATAAAACAAGCAAGGGATTTATGTACAGTAAATGGTAATTCTGAAGGTTATCTGTAGTAAATCAAAAGCAGATTGAAGGTGTATTAATAAAATATAAGGTGGTGTAATTTATGCATGAAAAATTGTATTTTTTAAAGAAAGTATCCTGTTTAAATATTATCTGTCATTTTTATAAAACTGTGCCCATTTAAACTCTGTTATTATACTCATTTGTCCTGTCAGCAATGACAGCCTGCCCGACTTTCACCCAGGAATGGCCATTAGATACAGCTTTGTCTTGTGACAGGAGGCATGCTAGTGCTCCTAAAAACCTCTAATTATTTCCTTCGGAAAAGACAGCATTACTCAGAAGGTAATTTTTAACCTTTCACGTGCACCTGGGGAATGCCTCTCAAGGGAGCCTAGGTGTCTGTGTGGCATTCAGTCATCAAAACATGACCTTTAATGGTTGCTCAGAGAGCAGTTGGCACAGAATGCCATACGCAGGGTAATGCTAATGTTGACGACTAATTTATGCATCAGCCATTGCATGTAGTAAGCAAGAACTTCAGGAAGGTGCCTTAAGATTACAGAAAGTTATAGAATCCAGTGTCAACCCTTTTGGAAAATGGCTTCTGCCATCCCATTCAGAATAAACCAGCAAAGGAGCTTTAACCCCAGAGGCTACTATCAGTTCAGTACAAAACCGGAGAACATTTGGAAGTAATTTTGTTAAATCACAATATACATTTTCTGTATCCCGTAGCACAAAGAAAAATTGCCATACAATAAATAAGCAAGTTTTCTAGTTAAATAAACAACAAAGAGTGATGTGGTAATAATGCATTGGTAGGACTGGTGTGATATTTATAAATC
The DNA here is from genome assembly GCF_016835505.1 of Polypterus senegalus. Classification (NCBI taxonomy): domain Eukaryota; kingdom Metazoa; phylum Chordata; class Cladistia; order Polypteriformes; family Polypteridae; genus Polypterus; species Polypterus senegalus. The sequence continues at coordinate 145,106,026 of NC_053159.1, read as the reverse complement.
CATGGTAAAACGCTGTATATAATGCAATGTAAGAGGTTTTTCTTTTATACATATATACTGTAATGCATTATATACTTGAAATAGCAGCTGGTGTATTCAGCTGCGCCGATATCAAAAGTCATTGACAAGTAGTCCCATCTGCTCTAAACACGCCCTGATGTTCTCATAAATTGAAAAGAACACACAATGTAAATTCATTTTAAAATGTGCATCCTAAGCTTTTAATTTTCAAAAGGCAGTTCATTACTTGGAAAAAAATGTATATATTGTGAGATGGACTCTTTAGATCTAAATTTCTGAAAGAATTACATCAAGGCTGCAGCATAATAAATAAAGGAGAAAATTCACCAGCAGTTGCTGATGTACTGTATACAGTGGATTATTATTCATCCATTAACTGTAGAAGTTTAAGCAAGTAAGTATCACGGAGGCAACTAGTTTTATAGTTAGTAGAGTGTTATAAACAATATTACTTTACAAGCAGTGGCACAATGTTGCTGCATCGCAGATTCCAGGTGCACTTTGGGAAAGGTCAAAAGTGGGGTTGCTACTTTTGCAATTAAATTATTGAGCGTTATTGTCCAAGTCAAACAAATCTTTGATACTTATTTATTGTAGCCTGACATATAAATAATTCTGCGGTAAAAAAGTTTGAAAACATAGGATTCAATGCTATATTTGCTTATATTTGTTTTTTGTTTGAAATTTACACTTGCATTTTACTATTACACTTATAACATTCTAACGATTTTTACTTTCCATAGATGTATGCTGGAGACCACAATCAGCATACTCCCTCTGTGTTATTTATCAGCTGTTTCACAGATGACAGCTTTCTCCCATAAACCATATAATAATTGTTTCTTTTACTTTTTTCGCAATTCACTTACAAAACTACTGTATAAACCTTGTAGTTGTTCTTTGTGGCTAAAAATAACAGGAATCATGTTATGAAGTTATTCACAGTGCATCTTCAGTGTTACTGGAAACTTATTATTGTCAGTATTACACACTTTATAGTAATTACTACTCAGACTTTAAGAAATAAGCCACCTGTCTGCTGTGCTACACTTTATGATATATCAATTGATAGAAAACATTGATACTATAGTGAACTAAGATATAAGCCATGTTGTTCCAATGTACTATTTAATTTTGTCATCGTAGTATTTATAGCACTGTCAGGTATTTAGAGTACTGAGAAATTCCTTCTTGGATGTCTGACCAACGTGCAAAATGTTGACAGTATCCGGTGCCATGATAAACAAGAATGTACTAAAACTCCATTTTGTTTACTAGAAAACACAAATCAGCTTGCTGACATTGTCTTCACCACCTTTTCCATACCATTCAGTGCCTGGAAGTTTGTGGAAGTAATAGTTCTTACAATATCTGTTCACCCAACCTTGTGTGAAATATATCCTTTCTTAAAAAGTGGATTTTGCTAATGTCCAAGAAAGATTTCTTTGGTTTTTTTTCTTATGGTTACCAAACAAGCCTATTAAAATCAGTTTTGTACTTAGGACACAATAGGCGTGCTTTTTTTTGATTTTCCTTTTTTAAGTGAAGTACTCTACTACTTAGCATTAGATGGTCATGTCTGTCTAGCTTAACTTTGACTCCCTGTAGTGTTCACATTATGAATAGATTGTCTCTTCCAGTACATTATTTACTACAGAACAGGGACTACAATTTTGAACCACATCCCATGCATGGTGTTTCTGGATTGCCCTTGAAAGTGTGTAGGTGTGTCAGCGAGTGTCCTCTGTGAGGGGTTGGCACCCTTGCTGAGGCTGCTTCCTGCCATTTGTCTGTAGCTGCTGGGATCTCTACAACCCCGAATTAGATTAATCATGTTTGAGATTAACCCTATGATGGACTGACACCTACTAGCTTGGATAGCCTTCAGTTTCCTCATAATACTGCTCAGGATAAAGCTGGTTTGAAAAATGAATAAATAGATGGATGTTTGAGTCAATTTTATGACTAGCAGTCTACTAGTCTAGATCTTACATTTAAGTGCAGGAGCACCATCTAATTGAAACTAGCTCAACAGAGAGTAACTGCAGTCCACAATACTCATTTTTAATTCCATGAGATATCATATACAGTACTGCTGCCACTATATAAGCTAATAAAGGAAATAAGAAATAGAAAAAATGTTTATTTCCCATTGGAATTCACTGACTGTCATATAGAGGAATATACCTGATGGAATGACCATGGGGTCTCAGACTTGAGTCCTGGAAGTCCAGCATGCCCTCTTTATTACCGTTAAAAAATGTTATTTATTTGCTAGATTTATTCCTGCTCTCATTTTGTTCCATTAAAGGGTGAAGACTACCAAAATATTTTAATGAATTCAAATGAGATTAATAATTCCTCTTTCATTCTTTTTATTTCATATTTTTTTATATATAAATTTTCTATTATTAAAGTTATAGTGTTATTTACTTTTTTGCCTTTAAATGGTATTTGGTACAAGATTGTCAACAGATGTATGAATTTTGTGATTCACCATCTGTTGGAATGAAAAATGTACTGCATGCAGTACAAAATACATCCCAATAGATGGCACATTACAAATGTTAATAATGAACACATTAGGATAGATAGATAGATAGATAGATAGATAGATAGATAGATAGATAGATAGATAGATAGATAGATACTGTAGATAGAAATATTATCACAAGAGTTTATTTAAATTCAACAAAATCCCTGAATTTAGCCACACAAGTAATATTAGTCTTAACAGTTTGTTTAAACACAGTTTTTAATACATTCATCCATCCATCTATTAATCCATATCTTTACTGAGCCCGGTTACAGTAATACAGTGCTATGGTTGCTGGACCTTTGCTAAAACTCCAACAATGTTTCAATGGCATTTTTTTCCTTTTCACTTTAAGTCTGTATTTACATGCTACAGAAATATACTGGTTAAAATTAACTTGCTGACTGTTACAGATAGATAGATGGGAAAATGGGACTCAGACAGGAAGGCGTGGGTCCAGGAGGGCGGACAACGGAAGTGATGTCAGTGGAGGAATGGCTGTAAATTTGTCTTTCTGTAGAGGGAGGAAGTGAGAAGGCATTAATACACCGAGCTAGCCCCTGATTCAGTGCGTAACAAAAGATAGATTGGTATTGTAACTCTTATCGAAACACAGCCAAGCCATTAACTAGACAATATATAAAATGTCTAGTAATAAATATTACAATGTTCTTGATCAAATACTCTTTTTGTATTCAGTATTGACACTTTACATGACATCAACAAAGTGCAGAGTTTCTATGTTAATTGTTTTCTTTAATAAATTAAAGTTCCATGGTACTAAAGCTCAAGGAAGATTTTATTAATCCCTATGAGAAAAGGAAACATGCAAGGGAAGCACATCATTATTGGCAACATGCAGCATTCTGTCTTTTTCAAAGTTGTGTTTCCTGCAAGATTATTACAGCTGCCTCGGTGGTTACATACAAAAGAAAACTTGATATTTTATTACTCTCATTCAGCGATTAAATAGAATAAGCCATTTTCAAACTCTGACCACTTATGTGTCTTTTCCAAAAACAGAGTTGACAGTTGGATCCTCTTCTTTTTGTCTGTGGACATTTTCTCTGGAATCCTTCAATAAAGATCCTTGCATGTGACTGACCGGCACCTAACCCATTTTTGAACCCTGCCTGATACCCAGCGATGCCAGGATAGGTTCCAGCTGTCTTTGATAAGCAGTCCTAGAAAAAGCGTTTTCATGTAAGGGATAGCCATACAATTGGACCTCCACAAGCATATGAGATGAGTTTGACATTTAGAATGACAAATCCCCCCCCAAAAAAACCAGGCTTAAATTCTTATTGAATCTTTTCAACAAATTTTCTCAACTTGCTTTTTCCATTCCAGGATTATAGGTACTCAGGGCCATTTTTGACTAATTTTAAGCACAAGTATAAACTAGTGTAATATTTCTAGTCCAGACTTGTTTTAAGAACTCCATATATTGAGCTTATAAAACATGGTCTGTAACTTAAAGGCAGATCATTTTTGATAAGAGTATTAAGCTTGTTGTCCCTATAAATAACACTTTAAAACATTCCCTCGTCAGTACATTGCTAAACCTTGAAAAACTTTCACTTTTTTTGTTTAGTGAAGTCTAAAATACTTGATGGGAAATTTACTGCTGCACAGAAATTCAAGATTCATTAATATTTATTCATTGTTTGTAGATAGTGAACAGCACAGTGTACCAACGCTGCCTTGCAGTTCCAGGACACTGCTTCAATTCTGAGCTTTACACATTCTCCTCATGCCTTTACGGGTTTCCCCTGGGTTTTCTTCTTCCCACCATAATCCCAAAGATGTGCATATTAAATTAATGAATGTAAAATGGCCCGGTGTGTAGTGTGCATGACTGTCTGCCTTGGTATTCTACCCTTGGTTGGTTCTAGCCTTGTCCCTGACTTCCTGCAACAATCTATTTGAAAAAAAGTCTCTTCTTAGAATTTGGATGGAGATTTGGAGGCAAGTCAATTTGTATACTAAATTGTGTACATTACGCAAACACCTTGTTATTTCAGGATCAAAATGTAATTATTTTGAAGACTAAAACTCTCACTGATTGCAAAGTATGGCAAATGAAACTTCTCATGTACTAGTCTGAGAGTTGGCAAATTAAAATACACAAAACCTTACATGAAGCTTAAGCAAGTCATGAATATTGACTATTAACTACAAAAATTCTATCATCTTTGTTTGTTTTCTTGCTTTTATTTTCTTTTATCTTATTTATATACAGTAATTCTATATTATACCACAAAAAACTTTTAAAAATAAATGCCTCAAAATCCATTTTTTGTTATGTGAATATGTAGTTCTTTCTGTATTGTCTAACCTTAACTAATGAGTGTTAAACTTACTTGGTGAGTTGGAACTTAAATATAGGGACACAATCTAAATTCTAAACAATTTAGAATACAGAAATTCTAAAAAGTAATTATTTTTTAAAAGAAAGTCACATCCTACCAGTCCATTACAGGACAGACAAGCACAAGAGGAGTTCAAGTATTTTGGAGTCTTGTTTAGTGATGGAAAAAGTGAATGTGAGATCAACAGGTGGATTGGAGCAGTGGCAGCTGTTCTGCAGGTGTTGTGCCGACCTGTGGTGGTGAAGTGGGTGCTGAGTTTAAAGATGAAACTATCTGTTTACTGGTCAATCTACACCCCTGTCCTCGCCTATCGTCATAAGCTGTGGGTAATGACAAAAAGAATGAGATCATGCGTGCAAGTTTTAGAAACAAGGTTTCTATACATTTCTATATATTTCTTGCTGGCACTCTTTGATAGGGTGATAAGCTCAGCGATTCGGGAGAGCCTCAATGTAGAGTCACTGCTCCTCTGATCAAGAGTTGCCCATTGAAGTGGTTTGGGGCATGTCCTTAGGATCCTCCTCCAGGCTGCTTCCCCTAGATCTGCTCAGGGCATATCCCCCTGGGGGGCAATCCTGCAGCAGCTCCAAGACAAGCTGGATGGATTATGTTTCTCAGATGGCGTGGAAACACCTGAAAATTCCACAGGAAGTGCTAGACTCTGTAGGTGGGTCCAGGAAAGTCTGGTCTAACCTGCTTGACCTGCTGCCTGTGACGGTGTGGGTCGGTTCCTGGATAACCTCTACTATTATGGGAATCTCTTGAACCCGACACTGTCAGTACTGCAACAGAGATGAGCTTGGCAAATGAGGACAAAACACCCATGAAGCAAGGGGATGGTGTAAAGTGATCAGTGCTTTTTTTGAAAAACATATCCAAAACAAGTGTTTAAAAAGTGCAGTGCTCAGAATATAGTTCAATAAATAATCCCATAAAAAAAAGCCAGACCTAGGCTTTGGACCCCAATGGCCATGGTGCTCACATTGGAGCTCTCCTCCCAAGTCTCCTCGACCCCCACTGCCTTCCCGGTCTTCCACAGTGAATCACTCCTTTTAGTGCATATCACCCTGGCTCCATGAATTGCTCAGCCAGAGAAATCACTTCTTCAGCCCCCCACAAGGGGCATCAGCCTCTCGCGCCTCTCAAAGGGGCTCTCCTTCTCAGCTGCCTGCCTTCTCTCCCTCAAGCCTGCTCCCTTCAGCTTGTTTGCACCGGTTCCTTCCACCTCCTGCCTTCTCTCTTTCTCCCTTTAATCTCTGCCTTTTCTACTTTCTTGATTCTTCCCTCTCTTGCACTCGTGCTTCCCTTTTAAAATGGGGACGTGGCTCACCTGGGCAATCAGGGTTGCAGACGATCCTGCACCTGTGCACTAAGTGCAGGGACATCTGCTCCCGTCTCACACACGGAAACCACTTGCCACACTACCACACCTGAGATGAGTCGTTTTAATTGAGTGTCAAAAGACTGTGTGAGGAAGTCAGTGCCCCAAGAGGAAGTCCCCACCAAGAATGTCTGAACATGTTATGCACATACAAATAGCACTACAATTGGCTGCCATACAGAGATACAGTATTGTGAATCAGCTGCAAGTAAAGCTGCACCATTGGGTCTCAAATTCTCTAAATAAAATAAAATATATGGTGGTGCAGTTGTAGCACTGCTGCCACACAACATGGAGACCAAGTTTCAGGTTTGCTTCTTCTCCACATGGGTTTTCTCATGCTATTCTAGTAGCCTCCTATAGTCCAAATGCATACAGTTTAATTGAATCGAACTGATACGTTTGTGTGTGTTTGGGGCTGAATGTGTGTTCACCCTGTAATGGACTGGCACCCTGCCTGAGTGTTGTTCCTGCCTTGCACTTCAAAGATTGCTAGTTAGGAGAGTGGATAATATAATATATAATACATTACTGTTGCTTGATAGATGCAGCTTCAGATTCTATACATGTTTTTGAGATTGCATGTTCTCCAGGTTTCTGCATAAGATTTTCACAGGATATTCATGTTTTCCTTTCACATCTCCAAATGTGAAATGTTAATGGTTAGTTTTTTTTCCTTACGATGAACTTGAATATAATGCACCTTTAATATAGATAATGGAAGATTTTGTTCCACCCCCTATAAGTAAATGGAATGTTCTTAATGTTAACTCTGTGTGACAATCGTATAGCTTTTAGTTTGAAGTTTGACAGCTAGTCAGATAAGTATTAAGGGCATATCATTTTCTGTCCATATGGATGTACATATATATATATACAGTGAATGAGATGACATATAGAAACTTTAAACAAATGTAAACCTAGATACATAAGCCTCATGCAGAATACTACACGCAAGAAGTTTCCCTTTTTTTGCAAATTTTCTCTGCAACTTTCTTTCCTTTTTTGAGAGGATAAACATCAGACCTCGGTATCCCTGACTTAGGTTAAGTGTGCCTGAGAATGTCATGTTGTGTCATGCCATGTTATGCAGCTGCCACAAGGTATCTTGGATTTCTGGACAAGTCACTGTGCTGCAAATTAGACTTTCTCTATGCACAAGTAAGGGTATGTGTCTTTCATTGCACTGGTAGGGCAGGAGTAGATCCTAGCTATAGACAATGCTTAATCGATGAGCTCAGGAGACAATTGGATAATACACTGTAATACATTAAATGAAAGAACTGAACAGTACATTTCAAAATATGACTATTGATATAATCAGTAATTAATAAAAGAACCCAGCTATTTAAGTCAGATGCAGGCCTAGGATTAAAGTTTTTATCTGTACTATAACATCCTGCATGTTTGAAATCTGCATATCTGTGTGTGTGTTTAATTTTAATTACAGTCTCAAATAGTAAGACTGTGTTTTATGCAAATCCACTACAAGCAGTATGAGCAGCTATATTCTTATTGTTAGTTTTCACCTTTGCTGTCTGGCTCACTGCTGCAGAGGAACTAATTAATTTCAATAATATGTGTTTTCAAGTTAACCATGCAAGAAAATTAAAATAAAGAAAAGGGTAAAAGGGAAAGTTAAGCTTAATGAAAAATTACCTATAAATGCTTACTAGAACAATATTTAAAAGAAAAGCTAGTTGTTTCTTTGCTTACTTCTTTATCATCAAAACAGTGTCTGAAGTAATTAAAATATAGCTTAGCTGCTCACAAAATACAGGGCAATCTATAATAGATAATGCCTGCAATTCATTATGATAAAATAAGTATGAAACTATGCTTTGGACATCATCATTTACAAGAAGAAAAACTTTTCAGATGCTAGCAAAGGTCAATGTAATTGTTTTCCCTTCCAGGGAAATAATGCAATAAAGTAAATAAACATAAAACTAGATAAATTTTGCGCACATCGTAGATTTATACACACATTAGTGATTTATTTAATATTTGTAATCCCTTGTTCTGCCCCTATCACCATTAAGCCTGGAAATTACACATTCTATCACAGTTATCCTCACCTGAGTATTGGATTACTGAAATAAAATATGAATAATTAATGCTGAGAAATAGGTTCCTGGCAAAGGCGACTGCTGCAATTTAATAATGAGTATTATGTTTCTTTTTTTTTTTCTTGTCATGTTGTTTGTCGTTCTCTGATCTTTAACGGGGGGAATTTTTGAGCAGAGTAAACAGGTAGCGGTTCTTAATAATGTAGCATGGAAATCCTATTACTATATATGTTTCTGAATTAAAACGTAGCACAAAAGTAGGATATTGTGTTAGATACGGAATGAGGTTTCCAATTTGTATACTTATTTGCAGCTACATTGTATTCTTGTGCACCTGCTAATGGAAAATAACGCATACTGTATACATAGATTGTATATATTATAACTCAACTGCTGAGACTGCATTCATATTCACAAATTAGAGAACACAGGTACTGTTTCTCTCTATCTCTCTCTCTCTCTCTCTCTCTCCCTCTCCCTCTCCCCTCCTCTCGTGCTCTCTTTATATATAGTACATATGGGCACATATGAAAAAAACAAACTTTGCTACATATGGAGTGCTTCTTAAAACTAATCAGCAGACTGATGGTGATGTGCTGAGTGAGCCAGGTTGGACAGAACTGGATTTAGCACAGTGCCCAGGTCTTTGCTGCAGGCTGCACAGGTTGGCCCAAGCTCTGCTGGGGAGCAGATGGTAAGCCAAAGCTTGTAGTCACACTTACCTTCCTCACTAAATCCCTAATCCCTCTGTGGACACTCCTCCAAGGCAGGCTTTGGAGGCAGAAATAGGGGTTACAATCTGGACTAGTATGCTGACTGCCAAAACACTCACAACACAGAAATGCAAATCAACTTATTTGTGTTGTCCACCAGCCAAAGTACTGCTTCTTGAGAGTAATTAAGATACCTTAGAAAATATTTGTATTCTATCAAAACTGTTATGCAGATTTTTCATCCGATATTATATATTCTGTATATATGCATATAAGCAAAAATAAACACATGCAGTAAACACACTCTCTGTGACAATCCCGTATAAATTCTGATTCCAGGATATTTTCTGTTGAGCTCCCAGGGGCTGTGACCTGAACAGCCAGTGAAATCCATCTTAAGCTCGTGCTATTTGATTACACTCAATACTACTTTGTGAACAAGCATGTGATGTTTGAGCTGTGCAAAAATAAAGTAAATTTGTAACTTAATAATGATTTCCTACTGTTCAGTATAAGATCAATTTAAGCATAACTGAATTATTCACATTTTATATTTTCACTTTTAAGAAGGCAGCTAGATGTGGCAAAAAATACTAATCAATAACTTTTAGGAAAGGCCCAGAAACCTGTATGACATCGCTCAGCTGTGAATCTTGGCTTGAGTGGTAACTGAACAGACACTATTATTAGTTGAGTGTTACTCACTAAATGGTGTCCAGCTGTTAATGCATAGTATCTAGATAGACTGACAGATTATCTTAATACCCATATAAAATCGATGCACTTATATGATGATTCTGTTGTTCTATTTGTGAGAAGTATATGCAAACATTTTGCACTTCTCACTACAATGTCTGCAAAGTCCATGTGCAAGATGCAGTACAGACATCTTGAGCAGATTCAATATTAAACATAGGAAATGTAATATTGTTTGTTATCACTACACAAAGAATTCATAGAAAAAAATGTGAAGCCAGTCTTTGATTGCCTACCAGATTATCAAGAGAATCACATACGCAACTGGATCATATAAATGCAGTTACACGTCTGGGTGTGTAACCAGCTGAGGTGAGCACATTCGTTTCAAATCCTTGATGCTTGCCTACAGAGTATTCAATGGGTCAGCACCTATATATGATGAGGCACTTGTGAGGTCCTGTGCTCCTTCTGGACCACTCTGGTCTGCTGTTGCCACCTTTGCATGATATCAAATCTCAATCTTGGCTCTTTTCATGTGTAACTCCTAGCTGGTGCCCAACCTCCATTCAAAATTCTGACTCCCTCAATGTGTTTAAGAAACATTTGAAGACTCTTTTGTTTAGTGAATTTCAGCACTCTTCTGAACTCTTCACTTGCGGTGATCAATTTTGTAACCTTGTCCCATTACACTTGTTCTCATATTGTCTCCCAGGCTGATGTGTACTCAATTTTGCTGACTACTTTTGTAAGTCACTTTGAATAAACAAAGCAACTGATCAGAAAATAAATGTAAATGTAAGTTTATATTGCTAATCACATAACAATTATGTTTTTTGGGCTAACAGGAAACCAGTGTAACTATGTGAAGAACTTGTAAATTTCACAAAAAAAGAAACTTCTCCAGCTCACTGCAGCCTGGTCAGGAACAATTCAGACATCTTTATGCCTGAATCCACTTCTGGGTTCACAGGGAGCTGAAGGATATCCCAGCCAGCATGGTGTATGTACAAGGCAGGAAACATGAGGGCAGTGGTCATTTTTATTGTTTTCCACAGTTAGTGTATAATATTACAAAGCAGCTGCTTGAAACATGTGGAAATTCTTGATTTGATGACTTCATGTTGGTGAATTGTGAAATCTCTAAACAATCAAACAGCATTACTTAGAACTTCAATTTAGTCTTTACACTTATTTCATGCAATGTTTTTGTTTGTATGCTAAAATGATAGACGTTGCTCAGTATGTCTCAATGTTCCTTATTCAAATCACTTTTTTTCTGTCTTTTATTCACAATATCAGTGTATGCTTGCCATACAGTAGCATTCTCTTCAAAAGCCTGTGTCACATAAATGAGCAGATGTACAATTGTTTTGATGTTGTTTCTCAGAATTGCTTCCTATAGTCTTATATTTCTGATATTCATATAAAAAGGAGTATTGCATTCATCACTTGAAATTATTTTTCAATATTAAGACTTTTCTTGCATAATGCATTTTACTCTGTTTTAATATTCTTCTTGTAATGAGTATATGGTTTCTTGCATGTTAAGTAATAATCAAAAGTCAAAATATGAAATCTAAAATGATCCCTTTAATATTTTAAACGGTGGTTCAAGAGTAAGGGCAATTCCATTTGCAAAGTTATTTTTTGAACCAGTGAGCACTCTATCATTGTTTCTATAGTATCTGACAATTCTACTCCATCACCATCAAGGGAGGATCGATACATGCCAAAGCCATCTCTCTTCAGGTATGACAGCATCCCCAAAGTTGAGCTGTATTCACATTTAAACCTTCAGAATTTGCATGCTGCATCTCAGATCTCCATGAATATGTTTTCCCATAATTCCCTCTGTTTAATTCCATCTCGATCACCTTTGCATGTCTGCATGGATGTCCATTAAAGCACACCAGGTTTCCTTCCATATCCCAAATACATGTTAGTTAAGTTAACTGGGGAATTCTAGACTGACTCAGTAGAAGTAAGTATGGCTGCAAATATGCCCTGGCCATACCTACAGGGATGTGTTCTCTCAACATTGTCATTATAGTATTAACCTGACAGGATAATGAAATATGCAGACACAGAAAATGGATGAATGGATGGATGTTCTGTTAAAGTGAACCTGATGCATAATTTATAAAATAAAAAGCAACATCTTATTAAACGTTTTGAGACAAATTACACAAAATTAATCTGCATAAGATGACAACAGCAAATGCCATCTTTGTTTTCCTTATCAGACAGCACTGTTTTGACTAAACAAATAATAATGAATAAACAAATGACTGTGTATCTAATAGTGTAGCCTGCTAGGCAATATCATCAGATTCCTTACCTTCTCCGTTTGCCTTATCTGGTAGAGAAATACCCTCCCAGCTCCGTGAACCCCCAAGACCTATTTCTGATGCACTTCACCATATACTGTAGTGTGGCACAAAGTACATTAAATGAGAACATCAGAAAATGGACAAATGTTGGGTTCTGCAGCTTTTAAGATTTAATTTGTTTTTCTCTGTTTTAAATATTATTTTTCTTACAATCTCTAATGTTATTATAAATAAGAATAGTAAAACAGTATGTCATTAAATGTGTGCATTCAATAAATTGATAACACTGTAAAATAAAACTTACACTATAAATTTGTCTTGAGACAGTACCATTATTTTCTATTTAAAATTTTAATTTAAAAGATGAATTAATAATATGGCTAGCTGCATGTATTGTAAGATAATTTGGATTTGTGAAGTACTACAACCATTAAATGGTTATGCCTTTGTTCCATGTCTCTGACTTCATCCGGGGCATTTGCTCGTTTTGCCAGTGCTAAATTCTTTAAACTCATGCATCAGTTCCAAGCCATCTTATTCCCACAGAGTCAACTCTTCCCAAAGGCTCCTCCGCAACCTTCCATTTTTAGCTGTCCACAAACATCCTGCACCTGCCCGCCCCCTCAGGACCTCCAAAAGTGAATATCCCACCACCTGCCTGCCTCTACTGTTTCCAGCCATGCATTGCAATAACGCAAGCGGAGCTTCATCCTGTGATCCAGCAGAGCAGCTGGGGACATAAAGTCAGCAAACCATTTAGACAGAGGGACCTAGGATCAAGCAAAGCTTACTTAGAAAAGAAATTAATCAGCCCTGGTAAGCAACAATGCCAAAATAAATCAGTTCGTGCAGGCTGATAATGTTTATCACCTTTAAAATGCATTTTCTGGAAGGCCCCAGATTAAGAAAAATTTAGAGCCTTAAAAATGTTATAATAAAATACTGTAATTAATAATTAATTTATCTTAGTCCTCATTCAGTATGTCTTTATTTCTATTTTTCTCAATCATTTTAGATTGTTCCTCATATAATCTTTAAATAGTCTTCACAAGATAAAACTATTGTAACAACCCTTAGTAAATAAATATGTTGTTCAATTTTGTCATTGTTTTGACTTTTATGTCACATTTCTCACCCTATTGTATAAAAGAGTAACAGTCATTTCCACATTGTAATAACTAATTGCTGTTAATAGAAATGGGACACATGTCCATTTAATGCGGAGTGTAATGTCCATTGAAGTGTATTAATCAGTTTTTATAACGATTTCAACTTAGAAGCAAACTTTAACAAACCAGCCTTATCAAAGCCAATCCTTTCATTCCTCAAACTACCATCTCTGCCTTTGTTGGTAGTCCCTCTGGGGCTCTTCGTAGTTTCAGTAGATTGAATTCTAATATAAATTTTAAATGTAGTACAATCAAGTAATGCTGTGTTTGTTGAATGGTTCACTATTTGAACTGTTTAACCATGTTGAGTCATTTACCACAAATAGAAAACATGAAATCTAGGCTATAGGTGTCTTAAATGTTATTCTTTCTAAATTAATAATACATGGGTTATTTTGTTAGAACTTCATGAGATAAAACACAATTTGGCATAATTGTACATCATTTACTTTTTGATGGGAAAGAAAAAAAGAAACAAAACTTAGTTTATAGTCCATCCATTTCCTCAATTTATTTATTCCAAATAAAAATTGCCCTGCAATGGACTGGTATTCAGCCTGTCTAAGCTTCATTCCATTTTTGAATATCTTGATACTAGGAGAGGCTCTAGGTCTCCATTAGCCAGCATTGGAAACCACTGTGCTGTTTCAGAATTCACTAAATCATATCTTTGCTTTTTCAATATATACACGTAAATTTAAATCAATAACAGTATAGGAAAGTGAAATAACCTATATTATTTATTAATAAAAGAACCAGGTGAATGCAGATATCATAGATAGTTAAATTACTTATTATGTGTGGCATACGTGCTCATGAGTTTGCTAGCACAGCTGATGAGATGTGTAATGTACAGTAGGTTCACTATAAACAGTTGCACAAACTAGATTACAATTGGATTAAACAAGAACATGTATTACATTGTTGTGATTTTCAAAGGAAGGTCAGCACAGCAGTCTTTCATTTTTCTTATGCCACATGTTACCTACAGAGAATTTTATTTACAGTACCTTGCCAATCTGATTTTGTGTGACACTTTTTTCACAGTATTTCATTTTCATAAATGTGTGTAAACACAGCTTAATATTTAACAATAAACATCTTGAGAAACGTGTTTTTATTATGAAACAGAAATAGAAAGAATTCTTGGAACAGTGATAAGTTTTAAGTTTTTTCATATGTTTCTGAATTCTCTGGTAACTGTTATTGTTTTGTCTGTGGGTTAATTTTGTACACTTAATTAAGCCTGTATTCTTTACCAAGTACATTCTAATATGGTTTCTCCCGATTATGAATTTTGCAGTTATTTTAAGAATGAAAATTATATTCAGTTATTAGGAAATCCTTTGTGCCGTTCTCATTGCCATTTTGTTTTAACAGGACGCCTCACTTTGTGATGCTGTCATCATGACATGACCATGCTTACTATGGAACACAGCCTTGGGAGTTACATGATTAATTTTATCAGCATGCCGCTGTAGGAATCGGCTCATCAGATGTGTCACTATCTGAGTTTGTGGCTACTCTAATTAAAAAACAATAATAATAATAATAATACGTGTGTGCACACATTACGTTTGCAGCTCAGATTTCCTAGTTTCCAATATTTTCTTTGATATTCTGTAATTCAACTTCTTGATTAGTGATTAGTTGATAGAACTGCTTTTTAGTTTCGATTCTCAGATTGTCTTAGGTTTCTTCTCCCGTCATCCCTTTAAACTTGGTAACCTTCCTTGTGAGGCTTAATGGTAACATTTTAGCAAAAGTAATCAGAGTATAATAAATGATTTTCTCTGGTGGACTGTGAAATGATGGTTTTTCTTACAGCAATTTTAAGTGAATCCAGGCGAAAGAAAAAATGACAAATGTTATACTAATCTGTTAAAAATATAAACATGACTTGCTTTCAGGAATTTATAGTCATAGCTAGTCAATGTTCCAAAATATTTCTTCTTTGGAAACCCAATTATGATATTTATCAGAAGAAGTGTCAAATGTTGAATGGTTCTCATTCCATATCTAAAACCAAATTGTTCACCTTCTCATATCTCCACAAGAAGCCGTACTTCCAAAAGGCTAAGCACAATAGGCTTAGTCTCTCACACCTGATGAGCTCAAAAAATGACAGAGAACGTGTAAGCCACTCAGATCAAGTCAGAACTATCTGCAACCTTATGAGTTGAGAATATAAGACTGTCAACATCTTTCTTGCAGTGTGTGCCACCCCATAAGAAAAAAAAAATTACTCCATTCAGAATGTGTACCTATTAGCTTTTGATGATGCTAAAATTATTTAATAAATAATTTAGAATTGTATTTAAAAGAATCTATGACTGAAACATACTGTCTAACCAATAATAGAAAGCCAAGATTGGGATAATTTTAACTAGCTTTAGTTCCACTACTGCAGATGAGTTAGGGAGCACTTAACAGATTGGCCAACCTCTTGATCTTTAAGTTTGATATGGAACGTACAGTGTTGACTGCCTAATCTGTTTTTTTTTTTTTTATTTTGGTAGTACTTCACCTGGAGGCATGTCGTTTGAAGTGTTTACTGTTGGTTTGTAATTCTGTATGGCAAAGGCGGAGAACCAATTTCTGCTTCTCAATAGACACAAAAAATCTAGTGTGGATATGGTTAGGTGGCCTTTACATGACAGACAGCTATTCTGGCTTTGAAAATAATAGATATTAGCAAGAGAAATGATAGATAACCTATGCAGATAGGCCCAGAATGGATCTACAAAGTATTTATTCATTTTTGCAATGTGCTGTTGTGATTACACTTTTCATTTTCCTCTGTCCCTTCCTGTGAGTGTACGTGTCTCTGTGTGCGCTCCAGATACAATTATAATAGTGTATATGATATCAATACCCCAAAACTGTAGAGGCAAGATATTAAAAGCAGTAAGGTTGGCAGAAAACACATATTGTAGCTTGCGTCTCTAACTCTCTTGGAATAGATTACTGGCATAGTGAAAGAAACTATAATAATGGGAGACTAGAGATACTGTATGCAAAAGTAAAATCATGACTTCAGCTGGCATGAGTGATTTACTGTATGTGTGTGTGTGTATGTGCACATGAATGTGCTCTGTAATGGAGTGATGACCCACCCACCGTTGTTTCTGACCTTGTGCCCAATGCCACTAGGACAGGCACTTGCTCCCCATGACAATACTGAATCAATACTTCTTATAGATACATCAGTGAGCTGAGTAAACTCTTCACATGCCAAGTGCCAACAATTTCTGTGGAACTGTTAGTGTATTATAATAATGGAGCATGCTACATCAGTGTGTGGGGTTGCCTCATATTAGTTACAGCACCAGCTTAATTATTTGTAGAGAAATTATTCTGTGCCACACAAGGTATATACTACTTTGATGATCATGTTTGTCAATAAATAGTTTATCTCTAAATGTGGTTTATCTCTGTAATGTATTTTTATTTTAAAATATACACTATACACACCCTCTCACATACATACTGAATATATACAATATATACTGTATATATATATATATATACATATACAGTATATACATACATATACAGATACATGTATATATACTTACATACATACATACATGTATGTGTCAGTACAGTGGTAAATTTATTTAAAAATCTCAGTATAAATCTATATAATCATCTACAGTATAAGAATTATGGTGCATTAATTTCTGTTAATAGCGGTCCTGCATAATTAAATAATCAGTCAAATTCCAGTCTGAATTTTACTTTTGTATTATACATGATCAAAGGTGAAGTAAAGCTTTAAATAATATATCTGAACATGATCTAGATATCCATATTAGCATTTTAAAAATACTCATAGCCAATTATTCTGCAGCATTTAAATTTTCTTTTTTGGCGCCAGGATTGGCTTACACCCAGGTATTTGAAACTATTCCAAGACTGAAACCAAATTTGAATACTCTGTATTTTTATTTGCGTGATTTGGAAGAGTGTGTCAAATTTATTTTAAAAGCTCCCTTTATTGTTTCCCCAGTTGATGATTTCACTGTCTTACTAAAGCTTGCAAATACAAAATAGCTTGGAGACTATTTTTCACACTAAAAGATGTATTATATTAAAATTTATGAACAACTTCATCAAAAACACTTTCTCTATTTCTAGTCAGAGACATATTTGTTCTGACATCAATGTTACATGGCTGGTTGCAGCCCGAGATTAATGCAGGGACTACAGCAATTCCTCTTAGACTTTATTTTATGAAATAATACCTGTCAGCTGCTGCCTGATCCCACAAAAGGGGGCAGGTTTTCCAGGTCATCCCACCATCTGTCAGCAAAGGCTCATCTGTCCCTCCATATTACCACCTGATCTGCACTAACAGGCTTCACAGGGAGGGCTGCTTTATAGGCCCAATGGGAGCTCATGTGAAGAGACTGTGAGAGGACATCACCTGTGAGTCTGAGATTTAATTAGCGCTGAAACGATGCAGACATGCAACACAGTCAAAAAAATTAATTTGTTTTCATGGCTCTCTGATTATCCCTATTATTATTTTTACATGGACTGATTTACTAGATATTACATTGAAGGAAATGATAATCCATTGGAAAAAAATAAAAATAAACAAACAAAAATGTGGCTGTATGTAAATTGATAATATCTGATCATTTTTTTCTGATCTATGTCTTTGATTACTCAAGGGTCTAACTTATTTAAAAAGTGTGACATAGCAGAAAGATTGTGTTGTTCATGAAGGTATGCTCTTTATCTTACAGCAATAAGAACCATTTACTATTATTAGATTTTGTATTATTTAATATCATTAATAGCCATATTACAATTTTAATTTAGAAATGACATTGCTGGCATCTGGTATTACAAATTGAGATACAGGTCTTTAGATTTTCTACCTTAACATCTGATGATTCGCATGTTTTAATTCCCAAAGGCAAAAAAGTATTTATGTTGCGGACCTTTATACTACAAAGCTGCTTAAACTCTGTTCCGTATTAATTCTGTTCTTTCAAAAAAAAGCTGTTAATCGCCAGGCTGAGGAAGGGATTTAGACCTAGAACAGCAGATTTACTTAGAGATTACAACTTTAAAATGAGCTTCTTTTGCTAAACACAGAGACTTACCCTAGAAAAATATGTTATCAACGGTGTTTCATTGTATACCTTTCTATCATGGACTTTTTTATGTGACAGTGATAGAACAGCAAATAAAATCCCATTAACTTAAATTAAGGACTAGATTTTATTTTTTTCTTTTTACAGAATGTCTGTAATTCTGTCTGTTTGTACAATTTCCCAGAGCAATATAGTTTTGACTAATTGTAAATATTGGATTTTTCATGCAACACTTGCTAATGAAGAAAAACTCCAGTTTTTTATTCTTGCAATAATTAAGCCATACTGGCTATTATGTATTGTATGTTTATGACGTATACTTGTGTTTAAAAAGGCATGAACGATAATTGTTTAATTTATTCTGTAACACAAACCCTCCAAGACACTGTTGGCCAGAGCTTTTGTTTATATTAATTAGTCACTTAGTATATTTTAGAGTATACAGACAACATGAGTCTTTTAGCAAATATGAATTAATTTGCAGTTATTTTAAATTCATGTAATGTTCATATATGCAACCTGTCCAAATATGAACCAGTTTACACAAATATTTGTAAGCTTCTGACTCCTTATTTTCCATCTGCATTTATGAAGATATTTTCCAAGGTTTTGATTGTGCCTCACAATGATTATAGTCTGATCATGAAACATTTTAAACATGTCTCTGAACAATGTACATCATCTTGAGATAAACACACACTGTCTAAAGGTGTATGCGGAAGATATTAAGGGGAGCTTCAGCGCTTTGATTTACCAGTCATTTAAGCTTAGTCAACTGTATAGGAGCAAAAGCATTTCCCCTGGGAATCCTCATGAACACCAGTGCTGTGATGTTTTACAGGACCTTCACATCTCGTAAATGTGGAGCCTGTTTAGATAGTTTCTGACATTCCAGGGGCCAGGGTGAGAGTCTTTTTTGTACTGTAATATGACAGTGTAACAGTTTATATTCTAAGGATCTGTTCCCCGGTTTTGATTTCAAATTTAATCAAAGGAAAGGCCTTAGTTGTCATTATGAATGTGTTCAGGTGATCTCAGACCAGACTGAGTGTATTAATGCATGTGACAAAACTGCCCTACATTGCCACTGAGAGCAACAAAAGGCAGCGTATCATAGGAAAAGGGCCCAGATGCTGTTATCCTTGAAAAAGGTTATTCCATATGAGACAAACTGGTAGAAGCAGGCTGTCAAGGGCTATGCAACTTGTATTTTTAAAATCGGAAACTGGAGTATTCATATTTATACTGCACTCCTTCATGTGTAAAAATATACTGCACTGCTTTCATGTTTCACAAATCACTCTGCTTAAAATATTAAAATCATTGTTTACTATTTTGAACAATAGCAAGGAAGGGTTATCTGTAACACTGTTAAGAACTTTCCTCTGTATGTGAATAAAATTACTGTAAGGCTGTGATTAATATTAGGAGATAGCATATTACAGATGTTTTTATATCGGGTTCTGCCAGTTTCTATCATGCGGTCACTTAAATATGAGCAGCCACGTACTCTCTTTTACACTCTAAACATTCACGAGCTGCTAAGAATTTTAGCAGGAATTGGTGAATGAAGAACCATTCCCTGACTTTAGTTTTGAAAAAAAAATTTTTTTTAAATATTATTTTAAGTACATTGTTAATATATGGGCTTTCATATTTTTCATATATATATATATATATAAATCAAACACATGTATACCCAGCCTTTTGCAAAAGCACAGTCACACACAGACAATAGCAAAGGTGCTTTGGTCAATCCAGAAACAGAAACATGTCATTAAAGTATTAGTCTGCTTTACATTCCTTTCATTTACTACAGATAATATTTTAAGACGGAGTGATTTGGTGGCACAGTGGCTATCATTGCTTGCAGTTTTAGCAGGTCAGGTTTAATTCCTAGCCTTGCCCCAGACTGTGTGTTTGTGTGTGTTAATTTGCTGTGGGTGAATGTGCTCAGTAAATTACAGGGACATCTTCTGTGTACGATCTTCTCCATGGGACCCATTCTACAGTCGTAACTTCTGCATATTTCCTAAAAGATTTCTCGGGACCAACCTTGCTTACATGCATTCAACTGGTTTGGGAAAACAAACAATAATAATTCTAGCACATATGCTGCAGTACAGTACAGACAATCCAAAGACAAAATGTTGTTAATCACCTACTGCGTATTGTGAGTTGTTATAACAGATATATACTGTACTATATGACACAGATATACTTGTACAAATACAGTATGCATGTATGTATGTATATATATATATATATATATATATATATATATATATATATATATATATATATATATATATATATAGCAAAGCTGATATTAAGGTAACGGGATTCCCAAAATCATTTAATGAAGTTTCAGTACATTACAACACTCTCTGTGAAGGAATACTAGTTTGCCATCTAACTAAGAACTGGCTGGATGCCATTTATTATACCATAATTTTATTTCAGTTTTGATAATAGTACTGGATAGTAGCTCATCGTGCATTATTAAAAAATATGTAATTATAAAACAAATCCAGTGTAACAAAATGACATGGAAAGTAGTGTTAAGGTATGATTTAAGTTTCAAAATGCTTTAAAGACTTTATTTCAGTTTGCAAATGCTGGTGGTAGGGTGGCTCTGTGTTTAGCACTTCAGTGCATACCGCTAAAGTCCTAGGTTTGTATTGCTAATTTGACAAGGGCACATTCTGTGCCTCCACTTTGCATGCTCCCTGTGTTTGTGTGTTTTTTTTCCCCACATCCTAAAGACAATGTATGTTAAACTAATTATAATTAATTATGTCTATCCATTTTCCAACTCTTTTTTCTAGTTCTGGCTTGTAAGAAAGCCGATGTCAATGTTGGCACCATAGTATAAAGGTGGGTTCAGCCTTAGTCAAGGCACCTGCTAATTGGCAACTGTAAATTTGCCCCATGTGGGTGTGTGATGCTGTCCCAGTATGAACTGGTGCCCTATCTAGGCCAAATTCCCCCTTTCTGTGCAGTTATGCTGGATTAATCACCATGAAGCGTATAAGTGGCTGGAGAGTTGATGTAGGCAATTACTTCACAGCACATGTAGGAATGAACATATCTAAGTAACTGAGAGTGATTAATGACACATTTTCAGTATTTAATTGTAAAACAGATTAGCACACTCACTCATTCAAATTAATCTATGTACACTATGGGGATAACATGCAAACGCCATGCAGACCTTGGCCAGGCTAGGAATCAAACCTAAGCCCCAGGTGGTGTGAGACAGGAATAGTAGCTCAAAGCCCCCACTCTACCCACGTTAAAACATCTGTACTAAATAACAAGGGTAACATTTTACTTTAGGTATCCATTATAAGCAGCTATTAACAGTCTCATGTTATGAAACATATCATAAGTCGTTTTTAAGATGATATTAAACCTTGAAAAATTAAAGTAAAATATTTCATGAGTTTTATTATTCTAATGATCATGTATTATAATGAAATGTTCATTGACTGTTAATAGCTGGTTCATAATGGACATCTAAAGTGTGACCATAACAAAGGTATTATTTTTACATGGTTTATTTTTTTGTTACTTGACTGTACGCTGTGCAATCGGGGCTTCTGTTCAGAATTTGTGTATAGAGGTGAGCAGTCTTGTGAAGTATGTCCAATAATGTGCCCTCACAAAAAATAAATCTGGTCTACAAAGACAATGTGTACATGCATAATGTTGAATATATTATTTTATAATAATTTTCATATACATATATACAGTATATCTTCAACTAATTATATTTAAATTTATATTTAGTGCATTTCAGACAATGTCTTTTCCCATTTAGAATTGAGTTTATATATGAAAAAATTATTTTGTATTTTGTGGGACCGACTTTACATATATTTAGAAATGGCTTTTTGTATTTAGGCATATTTAGAACTGATTTTATATATTAAAACTTTGAATTTATATATTCAGAATTGACTTTACATACTCAGAGGTTGAGAGCATGCACTGATAGCGCGTTGCCACATCCACCATACCACATACCACCTGGATTGGGACGCGAGTGCAGTGGGTGACACCTCAGCACCACACTGGAACAGTGTGAGGTTTTTTTTTTTATGGTGGCTGGAGTGCCAATCTTGCCATCAACCCCCAAGATTTCCCTGTACGTTGGCGGACCTGTTTGCAGGGCTGGATCAAGATTGACGTCATACGCAGGACGATATATACTCCGATTGACTGTATATTCAGAAATGACTTCATATATTTGGACTTTGATTTTATATATTTAGACACTGACTTTATATGTCCAGACTTAAAATTTATATACTCAGATTCTGAATTTATATATTCAAACATTGACTTTATAAATCCAGAAATGACTTTATATATTCAGAATTGACTTCATATAGTCAGATTATGACTATACTGTATATTCAGAAATGATTTTATATATGCAGACTTTGACATTATATATTTAGACAATGACTTTATATATTCAGAATTGATTTTACATATTCAGGCTCTTACTTTATATATTGATACTTTAACTTCATAAAAATAAATAAATAAATAGCTACAGAAACTCATAAGTGATTTGTGATGGAAAGGTGCCCCATCCAAGGTTGCCCCCAGCGTGACTATATGATGCTGAAGAAGGTTCTGGCTATCCACAATACTGTATTGGATTAAGCAGCTTTGAAAAATAAAAGAATGAATGAATAAAATAATTAAACTAATTGAAGAATAGAAAAGATAAAAAAAAACTTTAGATAACCTGAGGCAGGTATAAATAATAGAAGAACAAATGGCGATATACTGTATAATTTACATTTATATACATTTATATACAGTATGTTTTATCTTAAATGTATCAGAATAAAATCATATAAAATGAATGTCAAATGCAGTGGTTCTCAACCTGTGGGGCAGGCCCCCCTAGGGGTGCAAAGTAACAAAAAGGGGGGCACAAAGATGTGAAAAAAAGAAAACAAGAATCGAAAATATGAAAAAAACATCTGTTGAAACCAAAACAAATTAACTTAAACTACATTCTGATACTAGAACAATAGATATAGAGTTAGATAAATGTTGATAAAAGTTAAGTAGGTATAATAAAATATGCATCTACATTTCAAAAAAATATTAGGGGGGGTGCGATTAAAACTGTTATGAAAACTCGGGTCGCAAATACTTAAAGGTTGAGAAACGCTGGAATAATGTCATCTTGAAAATAACCAAAAATGGAAATATTTTAGAAATCTGATATTGGTGTCCCTGACTTAAATCCTTAGGAATCATGTTCTTTTTCAAAGTGGGTTGCTTTTCTGTGCAGATTTTGCATGTTCTCCCTGAATGAGCTGAGAGCAGATTCCTGCTATAAGACATCCAGTTAGACTGGCTCCGCTTTATTATCTGATTTAAATGAGTTGAAAGTGCTGGATTGGAATTCTCAACCTGAATCAGTGGGTTAGATGTTCAGATTGGCCAAATATTGGTGGCTGTTGTTTATTAAATACAGTAGTTTATTTTATTTTATCAAAAAAATAATTTAAAATTTAAATTAACAAACAAACCTTATCTATAATTTATTATATTAATAAGTTAGCTTTTGAGACTTTAAAGAAGCTAATATAAATATGAATCTGCAGATTTTACAGAAGGTAATAAAACACCTAACATCAGCATTTACAGAATCACTTTAACTTTACTAACACATGATATTTTAAAACTGAATATAATCAGCATCTGCCAGGTAGAAATGTTTTTATTTACCCCCATTGTCCTTTGAAAATTTCAAAGTAAAAGAGAACACTTAATTGTCAACAAATATTTCTTGCTTTTTTATAATTCTTAAATAAACAAATTTTATACTTACTGCACAGTACAAATTAGCATGTAAACTGTGGGTCAGATATTTTTTATAAAATAATGAGAGACTTTCTTTAGTATCAATTAATGTAATAACTGCTCCATACTATATATGTGTCATACATAACAATAATTAAACACAAATACGCATTATTTTCTGCTTTAATGTTGCTCTAATGTATACATTTATATTGTTACAAAGTTTTTGTGAATAAGTCATACACATTATACTGTAAATATTGTAAACACGGGTAAAGGTTTGGAGTATCCTCAGGCAAACCTCATATATTATGGTGTCAAAAAACAAATATGGATTAACGTGTTGCGTAAAGAATGTCCTTCCAGACATGAGTGTCCAATTCAGACAGGATAAATATGGCGGTGGTGCTTGTAATGAAGTCGATGAAGTGGAAGGGGCTGGTCCAGGAACCCAGAAGTGATATCATTAGCCAGTGATATGTTGGTTTCTGGAGCTGCAGAGAGAAACAGATACACTATAAGACAGTGCCAATCCTTGGCTTATGGTGGAATTACAAGTTGACAAGCTTTGAAGCTGATTCCCAATCACACTTTTATGACAGTACGCACAACAAATTACAAATGACAATGGCAAATATTTCACTGTTGTTAGGTAAAGTGAAAGTGGCTTTCCAGAAGAAACATGGGCTCATCCTAAGGTCCTTGTTTCAAAGAAATATTTCAAATAAAGTCTGCAGATTTGGACAGTGATTTGCGAGGTGTATACTTCCAGGTCTGCTAAAAGTCTTTACCCAACTAAAATTATATTCAGTATTTCACAAAAACTTAGAAATCTAACAAGGTTTATGTCATGTTGCTGTGCTCCTATGCAATAGATTGTACATACTGACATGAAAAGCTTTACATCCTGTTTAGATACTGTATACTGTATTAACTGCTGAAAAGCATAGTATACGCAGTGGACAAAATAATGCAAATACCATATTAAAAAAAACTGAGTTTGACATACCTGAATCACAATTACAAATGTAGCTGCAAAGGTGATTCATATAAGGCTGTTTGCAAATTAGCAGTGTGTGTCAGCTACAAAAGGGGTCTGGCAATTGCCCATTTCATTTTTCAAGGCAATCTGAGGTAATTCCAAATAACAGAGTTCACAGAAATGTAAAAACAATTTTTAATTAGTCAAGGCGAACTATCTGAAAAGTAATGACAACATATGTCAACCAGAGACAAACGTCATAGATGAAAAAAAAACAGTGCCTGCCAGTCAAAGCTCACTGACAGGGTTTGACTGACACTTCACAGGATAGTTGCTAAACGCCACAAAAATAAAGTGTAAAGATGAACCACAGAACTGAACCAGGGCCTGCGTTGCACAGTGTCAACAACAACAGCTATCCCCTGTGAGGAGGAATAGGAAAAGTCACCATCAAATCAGCAGGTATAAAAGCAGACAGGATGTGAAAATATTGTCTTGAAAATGATGACAGTGTCTAAAAAGCACGCTTTGCGCGAGTGTGCTCTAGAGATGAGAAGAAACATTCACACACGTGAATATAGAGGACAGGCTTTGAAAGTGCATGTAGGACAAGAGATAGCAAATATTTTTAAATTATTCCATTACTTGTCTTCGGCAGGTACGGTGGCTAATAGTCATATATTGGCCATGGAATATGATCACACCGATCTTATGGTCTTCTATGCCAAGATGATATGACTGCCATGTACATTTCTAAACTAATTCAAGAGTGGTATCGTGTATATCTGGATTAACTCAAGTGCTTTCCATGGCCTCCCAAATCACCGGCAACTGAATCTGTATGAGAAATGCTAGAATGCAGAGTGCAAGGTGAATTTTCACCTCCTTTATTCCCCATACACCTGGAGTATTTTCTTCTTAAGGAATGGTGCATGCAAGTCAGGACTTATATAACAGTATTCAAAGCAGGGCCAAAGTTGTTCCAAAAGCAAATGGTTACCCTACTCCTTACTACTGTAGTTCCTTCATATTGTGGCAAAATGCAGTTCTAGCTCCTGGACAACTAAAAAGATGTTTGCCAATGGAGGTGGGATTACATCAGTGATCAGCTCTGAGCCCTTTCTTATTTGCAATGGTGATGGACAGGTTGACAAATAAGATTAGATAGGAGTCCCCATGGACTATGATGTTGGCTGATGACATTGTGGTCTGTAGAGAGAGTAGGGAGAAAATTGAGGAGACCCTGAAGAGGTGGAGATATACTCTAAAGAGGAGAGGAATGAAGGTCAGTAGGAACAAGACATAATACACATGTGTAAATAAGAGGGAGGTCAGTGTAATGGTGAGGACGCAGGGAGTAGAGTTGGTGAAGGAGGATGAGTTTAAATACTTGGGTCCAACAGTACAGAGCAATGGGGATTGTGGAAGAGAAGTGAAAAAGAGAGTGCAGGCAGGGTGGAATGGGTGAAGAAGAGTGTCAAGAGTAATTTATGACAGACAAGTATCAGCAAGAGTGAAAGGGAAGGTCTACAGGACGGTAGTGAGACCAGCTATGTTATATGGGCTGAAGACGGTGGCACTTACCAGAAAGCAGGAGACAGAGCTGGAGGTGGCAGAGTTAAAGATGCTAAGATTTGCATTGGGTGTGATGAGGATGGACAGGATTAGAAATGAAGACATTAGAGGGTCAGCTCAGGTTGGGCAGTTGGGAGACAAAGTCAGAGAGGCGAGATTGCGCTGGTTTATCCATGTGCACAAGAGAGGGTATATTGGAAAGAGGATGTTAAAGTTAGAGCTGCCAGGCAAGAAGAAAAGAGAAAGGCCTAAGAGACGATTTATGGATGTGGTGAGAGAGGACATGCAGGTGATGGAGGTGACAGAGAAAGATGACAAGGACAGGAGGTTATGGAAAAAGATGATCCACTGTGGCAACCCCTAAAGGGAGCAGCCAAAAGAAGAAGATTGGTCATTTAAGTAACTTGCTGTCTTAGAAGGACTGTTCAATTTGCCACAATTGGATGGTGACAATGATGGTGAGGCGGGTTTGCAATTTTATAAGCTCCCCCTGCTGCTGGCATTGAAGCTGGCCTTTTGAGCAAAGGTCTGCTGGTTTAGACTACTATCTTATTCAACTTGACGCTGCTATTATCAGAAACAGTAACCAAGGCCAATACATACCTGTTTTTTACTGAAATATTTGGCAATGCAAGGATATCATTAGAAGCATCGCAGAAGAAAGAATTCATAATGTAACATTCCAACTATCATAAAATAATATATCACATTAGTTCAAGTTTGGATTTTATTTGCCATCTGTAAGAAGCACTTTGGAATTCTTATTCATGCTTATGCTCTCAATGCAGGATTGAAAGGTACTTATGTTTGGCTCAATTGTCAAATTCACTTAATGGGTAATAATATAAAAAAAAACACTCAGAATGCACTGTGGACAAATTGGAATTTATGAAAAGAGGGTTTTAAATCTATTGGAGATGACCATAATAGAGGAGATCTTGCCAGAATGTAAAATAAATAATTTCTTCCAAAATGCAAAATAATTTAAGCCAATATGTCACTTACCAAAATAACTTTTTTTAGAAATTATTTTATAGTGAATTTGATGATGTAGCCTTTAAATAACATGAGATAAAAAATATATAGAATCACAAAACAACACAATACTACAAAAACATTCACTGTGCAATCACAATATTTAATGGTCTCATTGATAATATATAGCAGTCAGTGATACAGGGTCATTTAATATTATTCTGATTTAGTAGCTAACTCTCCTGTCAGACCTAATGATCTGAAATTTCATGCTATGGAAGTTCTGCTTACCAATTTTAACATTTGTTAGTATTTAAAGAAGTCCTCTACTGCTTTATCACAGCAGTGTTTGCTATCGATCAGAGGTACTGATGGAAGGTACAGTATATATCCGGTATGCCATGATTAAGGTAGTTCTATTTTATTCAGTTGTCTTTAGTTCCATTATGTCACAGATTTATGAAGTATGAATTTACTTGTAATCTGAATTTAGTGTCCAATTATTAGGAATTATTTTTTATTGTTGTCATCTCCATATTTTTTCTCCCAGGGTGGTACCACGTTGTGCCGCTGACGCCAAGATGCAATGACAATTGCTACACAGCGTTGTCCTGAAGGTTATGTAATTAACATTATCAGAGTCCCGCTCTAAAGATCAGCATGTTAGATGTGTCAACATCTGCATTTTTCAGATAACTAAATAAAAACTCTATGTATATAGAGGTGCTATTTAGATTTCCTAGTTCCTGACTTTGCCTTTTGTTTCTTAATTCTTGAAATTTCTTACTTTGATTCATGACTTACAATCTTGAAAAGGTGAAAAGAGAGCTGGGTGGTATGGTGGCGTAGTGGTAGCGCTGCTGCCTTGCAGTTAGGAGACCTGGGTTCGCTTCCCTGGTCCTCCCTGTGTGGAGCTTGCATGTTCTCCCCGTGTCTGCATGGGTTTTATCTGGGTGCTCCAGTTTCCTCCCACAATCCAGAGACATGCAGGTTAGGTGGGTTGGCGATTCTAAATTGGCCCTGCCCAGGTTCCTGGGATTGGCTCCAGCAGACCCCTGTGTTCAAATTCAGCAGGTTAGAAGCTGGATGGAAAAGA
Organism: Polypterus senegalus; assembly: GCF_016835505.1. Taxonomy (NCBI): domain Eukaryota; kingdom Metazoa; phylum Chordata; class Cladistia; order Polypteriformes; family Polypteridae; genus Polypterus; species Polypterus senegalus. The sequence continues at coordinate 145,077,165 of NC_053159.1, read as the reverse complement.
GAGCCTTCATTTTTGGTTATGGCTTCTAGACTACTTAATGTTTCCTGTCCTGGCGACCTCCATTGATTCTTTTTGCCTTTCTTTGACAGAAGAATAACACTGTCTGTTACGTTTTGTAGCTTAGTTACAATGAAAACTAAAACATACCTATAAACTCCCATATACTGTATCTTAAGGAGCTTCATGTAGCTGATACTGCTTTTATGCCTTTTCAACACAACCTTAGTGTGTTCGCCTGCCTGTCATGTAACTGCTGTTGTTTCTTTGATAATGACCATGAAACAATTGTTTTTATGTCTAATAATGTCAACAATGTGTTTTTTCACCTACGCTATTCTCAAATTTTACACTAGGAAACAGTCCTCAAATAAAAGTGTTTCATATAGAGCAAGCGGAACATTTTTATTTTGGCTGCACATTCTTTTGTTTTTTAGTGTGAAAAAATACTTTTCCCACAGGGATCACATTGCCAATAAAGAGTTAAATGTTTGCATATAAGAGGAGACTGTGAGTATTTAAAGATCACCTTGTTTGTTGGCATTTATTTCTCTGTCATTGTCATTCTAGCATTCTGTATTGTGGGCTATGTCCAGCATGTCGATGAGACTGTGTATTAGCCAGCTGGTCGATTGCTCTCTGTTTTAGCTTACAAGTTCATCACTGAAGCACCTTCTGTGTTGGGCTTGCAGCTCAGGAGATATCACCGCTGGAGTTGGTTTTTCCATCATCACATTATGTAGCACTTTTGGTGTGGACAGGAGCACAGGTCAATTTGCACAGGCATTTGTCTGTCATTGTCACGCTTGCATTGTGTATCTCGTACCTGACACTCAGCAGATGGCGCTGCTGTTCTGCTTTTTCTTCCTATGAGCAACCTCAGCAATGCTATTCATGTTCAGAAGATGTCGCCACTGTTCGTTTCCTTTTTGACATGTTACTCTCTTGAGCAGTCTGACATTACCAAACCCCAATAAATTAGCAGAGGTTACCACAGCTCAAAATTTTTGCTTGGTCAGCATGTATTACATCATAAGTTTAGGATCAAGATCTATGTTCTAGTTTCAATGGTTCGCAAGTAATTGCGTGAGAGCATTTTAGCATTTTCCATATATAAGAGATGCAACTACTGGAGCTTTATGAGAAAATGGGATGATGTGGCTTGGTTGAATAGTCATGAGAGAAAAATGAATACAGTCCAGGGCTACCTAAACAGCTGTGAGGGGCTTTGAAATTCAGAATCCTTTTGGATGAGATTTGTTACATATCTTAACAGTCAATTGTTTCAAGGCAGAAATATCTCTGTATCACACAGTAATCTTTCATTAGGCTTACACACATTCAGAGCTGTCAATCAATTTAACATCATGAAGGTATTCTCAGCTCTCAATTCCTCAACATAACAAAGTTAAAGGAAAAGAATGCAAGCTTGCCCCAGCAATTATTGCTCACATCATGGCCCAGTAGTACGATTTCATGTCATGTAACTTTCTGTAGATGAACAACTTTTTCAATGTTTCCATGAAACTGGATTTCTGTTCTTATAATAGCTTGTCTTCATTTTACTCTTTATGCACAGATAATTTTATTCACATTGTAATTAATCAGGCAGTACTCATTATCCTTTTTAGGCATTTACAGAAATAAGGCACAATATCAGTTTGTGAGAAAACTGTGGTATTGATACAGTTATAAACAAATACAACATGTGCCCCTTACTACATGGTAATGTAAATCCTTGTTGATTAATAATGTGTTGCTTGCATGAACAGTGGCTGTCGCATACCATTTATTTCTTCAGTAGTCTGCTTGATTTGGCCTATTTTAAAGCTGACTCAACCTGCTGTCCTTCACTTCTAGTCAGGATGAGTAAGGCAGCTGTCTTGAGAGTCTTCCAAAGGGGACAGATGGTTACAGCACACAAGGCAGAAGCCTGAGTCTTTATGACTTGCCCATCTTTTAAGAGATGTTGGCCTCATGATAATTGTAGTCTGGTATTTAAAAAGAAAAAAAAAAGAGGCTCTGTTTTTACATTCCAAACCTCATGATCCTGTTTAGATCATTTGTTTCATATTTACAATATGTTTTACTACAGATTATTTGAAACTTTATAGCAGTTATTGGGATGATTTATTTTTCAATAACGCTAGAATTATTGTTAAAAGAAGGAATTAATTTTATAGGCAAGTGAACCATACTGTACACTGTAAGCTACATTTAGGAAGGAAACATCTTAAGAATCTCAAAATCAAAGCTTTCAAGCAGTAACAGTGGTTTTGCAGTTAAGCAGTAGAATGTGGAACTGCTGGGGAATTAAAATCTAACTGCAGGCTTTTGTGAGATACCCATAACTTACTGATTAACTTTGTAAAGGTGATCCTCTGTAAAACTCCCTTGAACTTCTTTACGATCACGTTTGACTTTGTGATCATAGTACTGCAATCATGGGTACTTCTGCATCCACCATTCCTAATTGGAATTTTCAGCTTCATTATTTTTAAAATTTTAAATGAAAGTGTGGCAGTTTAAACAATGCAGGAAATAAAAAGCACACCCCAAACTGAACATTCATTCAAATATCTAGCTTGTTATTATACATCAACATACAGTATATGCAGAGCAAATTTGTTAGTGTTAAACTAACTTTTATAGTGTTAATGTAACCCTTAAAGCTGTATATGTAGAAAGAGTGTTTCCGTGAATACATTTTCAGTGTTAATTAGCTTTGCTACATTAGTCCGGGAATTACAGTCGCTTATGGGTATCTATTATTTTAAATGTCAGATGTTTCTTTTTTGTTCAAGCAGAGGATCTACTGTAAAAGGCTCACCATACATTGGGAAAAGGGACACTGTCAAAGCTTCAGAAGGACAATGCACAACAGAGAATGTCTGTCTGTGCTTTACCCTCCCTTATAAACATAGCTTGTATACATGACATACTGTCATTTAAAATGAGTGCTGACAGAGCTCCACCTTTTTGGAACTCCAAAGTTCAGACAATAAGACAAATGAATTGGCAAAAAAAGAAGAAATGAAACACTAAAAAGAGAAGTAGATTACCAAAGTATTTAAAATGCTGATAGAATGATAGAGCTTCACCAATCATAGAGACTCCTTTAGATCCCCAAAGAAGTTACTGTAGGATCCTGCACAAGAAGCTGTTCCCGAAGTCGCCATTCACACACAAAAGACAATGGTCCTACATGGGCACAACTTGCAATCCACTAAAAGCAGCTTTATCAAATTAAAAAACAAAAAATGTATGTTTTATTTTATGTTATTTTTCTCAGTCATTTTCAGTTGGCTTCTCACCAGCAGAGTGAACCAGCTTATAGTTTTGCACAATATTTTATATAATGCATAATATATATGTTACCAAGGTGTGAAATACAGTGGTTTCACTGTGGTTTGGGAGCTACAAAATAACACCTTAGATACCCAGGAAACCTCTGAAAAAGTGCTTTAGGTCCTTGGAAAATAAATAGGCTAAAATAAAAATTCAGAAAAATATAATTCTTAGTGTTATGAATGGGCTAATTATTTAAAATTTCTGCATGTTTTATGCATCCTTTTACTAGATGTAGAACTTGTTTTGGAGATTTCTTGAGTCCAAGAATGTAAATGTAATGTAAATTTTCTGAATTAATACTTACTTTTGTTTTTGTTAATTATTTTAGGCCATTTTGCCAGCTTTTTGTTTATTTACAATTACCCCCGTGTTGTTAGAAGTGTGTCCTCAAAGGTTGTAATACGACAGGTTAATGGGTTGTCCTTAAAAACACTTTCTTATTGGAGTTTGCTTATACAATACCCCTTTGGAAAAATGTCCTTTTTCTAAAAGAATCACTATTTCTAAGCTGTTTTAGGTTTTGACTGTAATTTTTTACTTGATTTTTGATTCCCATTTTGTTTTTAGTGAAAGTGCAGGTGAATTGCAGGTTTTGACCATTTTCTTTTTGTTTTCAATTTCAAAGTTTCTCCTAGTTTCTCTCTAAAAACTTAAGAGCTAGTTCATTAGCATAACAGGGTGCTTCCTTATATTCGTACCTGCTTAGATGTCATAATGGATGGACAGGCCTCTTGTCTGAGATGAGGAATGGCACCTTACCCTGCCAGGACACCATAAGTGGATGTACAACCTAACCGGGATAACACTAGGTTCCTATCCCAGTCGGGCGGGTCAGATAATGGATGGACTGAGGTAGACTGGTCCTCAGGGACATTTTATGCCCCATGGTGAAAGGTGGCAGTGCTACTCTGGTTTGGTCCCAGTTTGGACTACTGCAGGGTTCCATAGGCCATTTAGTTCAGAAGGGCAGCTCTCTCAAGGTCCCTGGGGGCCATCAGAGGGTGCTTTTGGGAAAAGGTCCCCCTACTTTGGGGAGCTTCTATTTGACCCAAAAGTGCTTCCACCATGCTATGTCATTGGACTCCCGGGTCCAACATAAAAGGAGCCATCTTGCCTCAGTCAGGTGAGTCATAGTCGGGAGGAAGAAGACAACATTCCGTGTGGAGGTGGAAGTAGACAGAAAGGAATTGGAGTCACTGATTTATAAAGTGTGGACTGACCTAAAAACTTGTCAAGGTATTTTTAGGCATATAAATATCCTTGTTTTAACTTGGAACTGTGTCGGTGGTAGTTGTGTCTGGTGTTCTGGGCCCACTGGTGCCAACTAAGGTCCACACCTGCTTTACCTTCTACAAGATTTGGTTCTGCCATCTAGATTCTTAACTAACTACAACCGCAGTGCTGTTCTGTGGCAAAACTTTTGTTTCACTTAATGCTACTCATCACTCCCCAAAATGAAGGATAAAAAGGAAAATTCTCTTCTTGTACGCACTTTTGCTTCCCCTTGAAGGGATTGAACCTCGGACATTTGCACCCAAGGCAAATATACACTAATGGCCTTCTGTAGTGTAAAAATGAGGAAAAAATGTAACTTTTCAACCATATATGCATAATGTCATTTCCTTATTTTTGTAAAACTTGGCAGTGAATTATCTGACTAATTATCATATTTAAATCACTCCAGAGAAATTCAGAGTCTGGTTGTACTGTGTAAAAAATGTTTGCCTTTGGCAGGTGGAGTCAGTGGTTCAAGGGTTAGGAATCTTGCTTTACTCATTTGTTACGAACGTCTCTGAACATGTACAAATCAGGTTACGACAAAGTTTTGCATCTGTTCATGACCTCACACTCGGTTGACGAACGAGCCAGTTTCCCTTCCGGTTCGTAGGCGCTGATGATTACTGCACGTGTTCAGTCTCTCCTTGTACTGTACATTGTTCTCGGTGCATCACGCAGAGGGACTCTCCCTCAAAACTGTAACCTCCTCTCAACCCAGCTTCCTCCTGTGGTATAGCGAGTCCACAGCTCCCATCAAAAAGGTCAGTTTTAATAAATAATCACCGCACTCGCAGTTTAGTGAGGGGGTGTGGTGGTGTGTGGCCGGTGCGGTTCCTGAGGAGTTCGTGATGTGGGCGTTTCTCACCTAAGTGCACTTTGACAAGCGGTCCGCATCCGTAATTGTTCCCAGGAACTGCTGATTGTCACGACTACCACGAGAGAGAGAGAGAGAGAGAGCACACAAGAGAGCGCACGAGAAAGAGAGAGCGAGCGCAGAAGAGAGAGAGAGAGAGAGCAAGTGAGCACATGAGAGAGAGAGAGAGAGCACACAAGAGAGCGCACGAGAAAGAAATAGCGAGCGCAGAAGAGAGAGAGAGAGCAAGTGAGCACACGAGAGAGAGAGAGAGAGCGAGCAAGCGCACGGGAGAGAGAGCGAACGCTACGAGAGAGAGAGGGAGAGAGATCGAGCGAGAGAGAGAGATTGAGTGTAGGCTCGTGTGCAACTGAGAGCGAGCGAGCTGCTGAGCCGGGATATTTATGTTTTTACATTTAGTTTACTATTACACTGTGCATTCTATGGTATAATTAACTATTTTTATGCTTAAAAATCTTTAAAGAAAATATATTTACATACAGTTTGTACGGTCTGGAACGGATTAATTGTATTTACATACAATCCTATGGGGGAAATTACTTCGGGTTACGACCAAATCAGGTTATGACCAGAATTTTGGAACAAATTATTTAAAAGCATATCAACACCATTTTAATTCGTGGTTAACTTTCTCTGTGGCAAAGAATACATTTCCTAAAATGATTGAGAACTTCACATAATAAATATAAACATGTTAAAAATCACAAGAGTATTTTTGTTCTTTTCAGTTGTAGATCTGATACAAACTAATTGCATTCTTGTTGGTAAAATATTTTGAATAATGAAGCTAAGCTAAGTTTTATTTATTTGTAAAAGTAGTGGTTACTTACCTCTACCCAGGCACTCCTGACAGTGCAGATAGAAGCACAAAACTAAGAGAGCATTTCTCTTTGTATTGAAAGAAATACAGTATAAAAAGGTATTCTAAACAAATAAGAGCTCTATTTCTTCAGACATAAAAAAGGATGATTAAATGGTGTGTTCATAATTTACAAAACATTGCTTCTGGGAAGTACAGTGTTATAGGAAGCTCAACCTTATAGGGGCCCGTGGTCACCGCCAGGGGGCGCCCCGATGTGTGACCCGATAGGTGTGACGTCTATGTCTGCATTTTGCTGCTAATTTAGTCTCCAGTTCCTTGTGAATGGTCTTACAAATGGATAAATTTGTTTCTGAATATTACCCACTGTATGTGTCAAAAAATAATAAAAAATGTATTTTCAGCCATTCAAACTCTCTTCATTTCATCAGTCTTGTAAATCACTTCGGAATGTCTTTAAAATTGAAAAAGTTAAAGGTTATTCCCACACTAAAGAGAAATGAAGGTAAGTGACACAACTTTTTAGTTACTATATATAGCCTTCTCCTTCACCTGGCTATGTAGCTGAAACAATAGGTTCTTACCTTCTTTTTTCAGCATGAAAGTGACCTTTTAACATTTTTCCTTTTCCAAATGCACACTGATACAGACGTTCATTAACTGAATTATCCTTAAAGTCCAATATCTGCTGAAATCTAATCTTTCACATACATTAAGTAGACATCCAGTTGCTGCAGTTTGTGCCAGGTTGAAGGACGGCATGAGGTGTGAGCTGAAGATGTTCCCTTGTATTACTGTGCTTGGATCAACTATTCTGGAATGTGGCATTCAAAGAACCTCAATTGATAAACATTTCCTTTAAGCCAGACCCTCACATCAAAGAATTCAAGACACTGGGACCTCACATCAAAGACTTTCTTGCACATAAAGCGTTTGAATCTGCTTCTTAGGTTATCATTTGGACTGGGTTCACAGGATAATTAAGATCAGCATCTGGGAAGAGGACAATATTCTGCACATTATATAGGTCAAGAAAACTGCAAGAAAAACTTGGACACTACAGTATACTTCCTATCTAGTGATACAGCTGCATATGGTGAATGCATATGTGTAATGCTGAACAAATAAAATTGTTGTAAAGAGGAATGTTAAGTTACAATGTGAAAAAGCAGCTGTCACCATCCAGATTTGTTCTGTTATTGCAAGTTTTGGACACCGATTGTTTTCAAATGTTCTACCAGAATGTAATATTAGGAAAAAATAACACTTTTTTTATGTAATTTTATGTCACTTATTGAATGAACAAAGTTACCTAACAAAATTAGACACTGTGCAAAACACTAATTGAGCCACACTGTACCACCTTTAGCTGCAATGATTGCAACCAACCACTTCCTATAATTTAATATCAGTCTTTTGCATCACTGTGGAGGAATTTTAGCACACTCTATTTGACAGAAGTACTTTAGAAACCTGAGATTTTTTTGAAATCATGAATTGCTCATTTCAGTTACTGTCATAACATTTCTGTTGGTTTTAGGTCTGGGCTTTGTCTGAAACTTTCATTTTGCATCTTTTCAGTCACTCTGGTTTAAAATATTTTGGGTCATTGTTACTGACTTCATAGTAGATTGGGAGAGCATGGGGGTCACAAAGTCACTGGAAAGGGGTGTGTGGCACTCCTGACATCTCTGCAAAAGGAAGAAGGTCCAAGTCTTTAGAGTCCTGGTGCTTCCTGTCTTGCAATATGGTTACAAGACATGGAGGTGATCCAGTGACCTGAGACGAAGACTGGACTCCTTCAGTACTGTTCTCTACTTCGGTTCTCTTTGGAGAATCCTTGGGTACCACTGGTTTGATTTTGTCTGGAATGAGCGGTTGCTCACAGAGTCCTGAATGAGACACACTGCCTGCATTGTGAGGGATCATCAGTTATGGCACTACTGTACAGCCATGTGGCCTGATTCTCCGAGGTTGATCCAGCATTCAGGATCCTTATTGTTGAGGACCCAAGTGGCTGGACAGGACCAAGGGGACAGTCATGCAACACCTTGCTGCAACAGATAGATGGTCATTTCTGTTGGGTAGGACTTGACCGTGTGTCTGCTTGGGGGGTTGTCAACCAGGATCCCCAGCTGTTTCATCTTGTGGTGGGTGCAGCAACACACTGTGCCAGCGGATGTTCCCCAATCTAACCTGACCTGATTGTCTTGCTGTATGACCCGACTATGCATCAGCTTTAGCTTACAGAGAGATGACTAAATATTCTCTTTAAAAATACAGAGCAGAGTTCATGGTTCCTTCAAATTATGGTAAATTGTCAAGATCCAAGTGCAAAAGAGCATCCCCACACCTTCACACTGCTCCCACCATGTTTGGCTGTTGGTGTGTTGATCTTGTTGTAAAATGCTGTTTTTTCTAAACACTGAACATAATAAGTCACATACTATCAAAAATGTTTAACCGTTCATAGGATATTTTCCCTAAAGGTATCACCCATGTACTTCCTCTCAAATTAGAGAAAATCATTTATTTTATTTGTTTAGTAGTATGTTTTGTCTTCTTAGTTTCCAGTGATGCCAGTTTTTGCCCATTGATTGTGGAATTATGAACACTTGCCTTTGCTGAGTCAAGAGGAGTCTGCAGTTGTTTTGATTTTTTTGTTGGTGATTTCCTGGATGCCCCCTCAGAGTACTTAAGTTGGAGATTCACTGCTGTTCCAAGTGAGATCTCCATTTGGAGATTAAGGGTCTCGGGATGATTTGGCAGAGTTGCAAAGGCTTAAAAATGGCTTTGATGCCCTTTTCATGCTGATAGACATTTTTTCCCCCAATTTCCCTGGGAATTTCTAAAAATGTTGAAATTATAAGCTTTTTGAATATTTTTTCCCGCAATTTGATAGTAAGAGTTAATATAAGTGATGTTAATATTGAGCAAGCCTGACTGTGTTCAATCAATTAAATTTAACTTTCTCTATCATTGGGTTGATTTAACTAGGGGCAATTTCTTTTTCACACAATGCCCAATGGGTAACTGTGTTCATTAGATAAATGAAAAGAAGTGCAAATAAGTGTTATTTGTTGAATTACAGTAGAGGTTTTGAAGCTCCAGCTTAAACAAAATTGTGTAGCAACATCAAGACTGAACTTGAGAACCACTGCTTTATCTAAAATTAGATTTTGGATGATGACCTGAAAATATTCAGTGTAAAACATTTGCAGTAACAGTGGAAATCAGGTACAGGGAAAATAATTTTTTACAGAATTATAAATACGGTTTTAACTTGTAAACAGGCTTACAGGTACCCTGCTTATATAGTAACATGTGCCATAATTGCAGCATTATTTCATATTGGCATCCTGCTAGACCTCAATTACATTTCTTAATGCTGCAGCCATTGAAAGAGATGTATAAATCATTTCTGCATAATCTATGATTAAGAGCAAGTCAGTTTGAAAAAAGCTAGTGAATGTTTCAAAGAATGCATAAGGCTCTTTGCTAATTATACCTCAGAAGGTTGTCACATCTCGTAAATCTTGGATATATCCCAACTACTGACTTTTTTGGCAGCAAAGATGCTCATCATGTCGCTTTTTGCAAAATGGGTAAAACTTGATTGTTTCAATCAGTTATTGGTTTGCTTGCACAGATGTTGTTTTTTGGGTGATTTTGCTCATTGAACCATTTAAGAAACTATATTGGCCAATACTGCTACAGTTTTAATATGTCCATATTTATCAACTGAATGCATAGCTGTAAAGGATATGCCATATTCTGTGTCTGGTGATACTGCTGAACATGGGCTCTTGTTTTCATCACAGTGAAAGCGTGATCTTTCAGTAAAATAAGAGAAGTTGCATATAACTTGTATTTCAACATTTTAGTTCTTTTAATTTATCTTATACACAGGAATCTACAGTACATATGGCAGCCATATGTGGTACGTGAGAAATGAACATGCTGAAAGAAACTTAACTGCACACATTGCAAAAAGAGATATAGTGGCATGAAAAGTAGTGAAAAACATGGTTACTTGTAAAAGGTCAGTAAAGAAGAGGTGAAAGGAAAGTTAAAATACTGCAAACAAGCACAAAACTGAATAATATGACTGAAGTTGCTTTTTAGAAATATGAATAGTACAGCCATCAGCTATATGTATGCAAACATTGCATAAAATCAGCAGAGCTAACAAGACGTAGATCAAATAAGAAACAAGAACAGACCACGTAGCCAACTTAGTTCATCAGTCTCTACTCCATTAACATTTTCAAAATGTTGGAGTCTCAATGGTACTTTCATGTATTCTACTGCTACCATATTCCATGTATCCATTATTCTCTGTGTATAGAAACATGCTGTCAGTCCGAAATGTACCTGTTATGCGTTTCTCTAGGAAAGGCAAACAGAATGAACGGAAATGGCCAGGAGAGAAAACGTAAAACAAGCCACAAGTTGTAAGTATCAAGCCTATGTTTTCTCTAATCAGAAATCATAAGCCAAGAATTAAAGTAAGATAGAGAAATTAAAAATCTAAGTAGCACTACTACAAAGACACACAATATGTTTTTGTTTAGTTATCCACAAACTTGGATGTTTTTGCATCTAACAAACAGAGCAGCACTCCAGTGATGTTAACTAAACAACCTCCGGGATCACAATGTGTAGAATTCATCTTTGTATCTTGACAACAGTAGCAAGAAACCCCAGGGAGAAGCAATATGGCTAATAAAGACAATAGCAAATAACAAACAAAACGAACATGAATTCCTGATTACGAATAAATTCTAGAATATGAATCTGTGACACACACACACACACACACACACACAAAACATAATAAGACTTCAGAATCGAGAAGGGAGTTAAAAGCCACCACATACAAATATTAACCATCCCGATTTATAATATTACCTTAAGCTAACTTCCATTTGTGCCTTTTTATTCAGGTTGACATCACTTCAAAGTTAGAGTTCCCTGATCCGTCCACACAACCAATTTTCTGTAGTTCTGATATAACCTGCTTGTAATATTATGATCAAAATGCATTCGGTTTTCCAGAAGAGGTCTCATAATGGCATACAATTTTGGTATAATCTAATCTTGATTTGTGTTTGAGATTGTATGCTGCTATATATATATATATATATATATATATATATATATATATATATATATATATATATATATATATACATCTTATTCATTATTGAACCTCCCCCAGTTGTGGTCACTGATGAGTAAGTTTATCTTATACATCATACTTTTAAGTTTCAGACACATCATTGTGTAATTCTAATATTTCTGTATATAAAACTTTCCATGTTACACTCCATTAATATCACAAAAGCATCAGCATTGTAAAGATTTGTTCATTGATCACATTTACTTATTTGGCCTCTGCCTTTGTCCAAGGTTACTTGAGAAGTCAAGCAAAATTACATCTTTTATTGGCTAACTAGAAAGATTACAATATACAAGCTTTCGAGGTAACTCAGGCTTCTTCTTCAGGCAAGAACTCAGGGTTTGAAGTCCAAAGCCATAACCACTGCACCACACTACCTGCCTTGTGAAGATGGTTGGGAAGATGCACATTTTAAGTGATTTAAAAAAAGATATTTTAAATTTAAATTATCAATTCATAAAGTTACAATGCTGAAAAGAAAATACCATATAAATATTTGTATAGCTTAAAAGGATCTTAATTGTTTTAGGTCTTAATTTATCTACATACTAATAAATATATAATTTAATTCATTCCGAGTCTACCTAGATTCCGTCTTCCCTAAATTAACTGGTCATTGTTGTTATTTTACAATTCACTACAGTGCAGAAAAATGCTGATTATTTAAGCACATCCATTCTAATGTCCCATTCAGAAATCTGGAGGGACAATTTTATCAATATAGCTGTGATGTCAAGTACCACTTCAGGACACTGAGAAAAGAAGGAGTTTGGGGAAATGACAGCAAATCATAATGACTGCCACATTTATTAGAAATCCTTAATCTGTCCAATACAAAATGTAAATATCTTTAAAAATTCTAGTTTAATATTTTGTATATATGTGTATCAAGAATGAAAAGTATGTAAAATTGTAAAATATATAAATATTTTATATTATATAAATATATATACATATTTAAATACTCTCTCCATTCTCATGTTAAATTTGTCCTGGTTCAGGTGAGACTAATGGAGCTTAAAGATAAACTGGTCTTATTTGAATTCCATCCCATAATGAACAAACAGCTGAACTGGGGCTGATTCACTAAAGTGTCGACAGAGAAGGCAGCAGGACCTTCTCACATTGTCTTCTGTTTCTCAGGCTGGTGCTACTCAGTTGGCAAGGAGAACTCTCTTGGGGTGATTTGGAATCCCACTGAAAGGAATTTTAGCACGACAGGTGTTAACATTTTTTAAAAATGCATTGAAGTTAAAGACATGATCTGCTTTCACTTATTCTCTGTTTTTTTTCCTCCTTCAATAAAAATCTGTCAAAGGTGCCACCTGATACATTAGACACCCAGGTGCTGCTCAGATAAAATTACAACACATAAATGCTTAATTCAGTTCATGGATATGGGAACACCAGCTGCCTGAATATTTTTCAAATATGAAATCATTTTGGATTCACATGTCAACAGAAGGACTTGACATGCAAGAATGAAACAAACTCATTCTACATCTTCCGCATTTATTGCTGTTTCCCTTCTGCAATGTGTAAAATTTGAATGCTATTTTTGTGCAGAACTTTTTATATTTTAAAATATGACTGTGGTACTTGCATATTAAACAGATTAATGAGTGAGTAATGAAATGCAGTAGATTATTTTAAAGCAAATGTTCACTCTGTAGTGGAAGAACATAAAACTCAGTATTTAGGCAAAGTTTTTGCACCAGTCATATACCTATAATATTGAATTTCACAATATTTCTTTTATTATCATAGACATTTAATGTGTCACTGATCACACCAGGTTTTCATATCTACTTTAAACATATTGATGAAATGGTGTCTTGCCTACAAAGCCTCCATTTATGGAAATGGACATTGAACAATGTTCCAGTCCATTGTTACTTAAGCAAAAAACTTATTCTTACTTGGGCAATTTAGCATCTGTCAGAATCTGGGCATTAATGATTTTTTATGCAAATGCTTTTGTTTTACTTACAGTATTAAATAACATAACACTCATAAACCAACATAAACAAATTTAGTTGTGTGGGGAACTGGAGCACATCCTGGAAACATCAGAGACCAGACTGAGCCAGGGTGCTAGTCCATTGTAGAGTATTAAATAAAAAAATGAATAATTAATTAAGTTCATTCTTTTCTTACATTTGTTTTTCTTTCTTTCTCAATAAAAATCCCCAAGAGGTGCCTCCTCTTTTACAGTGGCACAAAATATTGAAAACATTTTGCACCAGTCATACCATCATGATCACAAAATGAGTTGCAGTGCTGCAACAAATGCATGTGTGTACATTATTTTTATTTATTTATTAACATTTTTTTTTTATTTTGGGCAGTATTTACTGTGTGCATCAAGACATTTGTCAAGCCATACAATGATCATCTTATAAATCAAGAGAAGTGGCTTTTTCTTTGTGCTATCTTTGTTTGTAATCGCAAAGCTAAATCATTTACACATTTTCTTGAGTATACTGTAATTAAATATAAAGATTTTCAGAAAATGAATAATAACTTTGAGACTAATATATATTGTTTCACTAGTTAAGACTCTGCCTGTCCCTTTTTTTCTAGAGGAATGCCTTAAATCAAAATTGAAAAACACTGCCACTCTAAAATGAAGTGTTTGATGTAAAGATCAATCTATTTATGGATCAATCTGTTAAAACTTGACAGTATCAGTTATCAAGTCTATCTTTGGAATGTGCAAAGAAGGTAGCCCAAGGAGAAAATGCACATAACTGCATAAAAACATACACAAACTAGAAGGCCAGTTCAGGCTGGATTCTATCAGGGACTCAAATTACAGAAAATACACCACCCACTTAATGCAGAATATGATATAATCATTATAATCATGTATAATAACTGACTTTATATGGATACGTTGTGCCTGTTTTGCATACAGTGGAGTTCAGAAATCATCAATAATGGGCTGTCTTCCAGATGCCAGAGTTTCCCTGCAAGTTCATCCCACAGAGAAAAAACCTGTTAGTTGTGCTTCATGTTGGAACAAATGATACTGGATACAGGAATTCCCATATCTTGCAAAGCAAATTGTGGGAACTTAGAGTATAATCAGGGCTAAATCAGCTATCCTTTCTGAGATTCTGTAAGCACCGTTTCTAGCAGCTGATCTCTAATTGCAACGGATGGATACGGTCACGGTGTGATAAGGTTTTAGTTTTCTGAGATGCTGGAAATCCTTTCACCAAAAATAGATTCTTTATGGATAAAATGGATTTCATCTGCAAGAAACAAAGAAAAACAACATGGGAGTAAGATCTTCAAAAAACTACATACACATTTTTAACTTTAACACATTTGGAAAGAAACCATACGCCAAACTTTTATCAAATCACACAGGCCCTTCCCTAAGGCTGAATTGCTAACTATGCCATAGCTTATAGATATTTTTTATTTTTTTTAACAGTAATACACTTCATATTTGCAATTAAGTGATATTTAGCAATTGCTTCTTTTAGAAGTGAGATGGCTAAATGAAATGGTGTATATGGTGCGTCCAGGTAAATTTCACTTTAGTGTTACTGCAGGAAATCATTTAGTGGAAGATTTTACAATTCAATACTGTACTGTACAATAATATAGACTTACATATGTCAATCTGTACTATTTATTATGCATACAAATAAATATTGTGTACAATAAACAGGAAATAGAATGAAATAAACAAGTAATATTTAATTTATTACTAAACACATTGGGACAAATGAAGGAAGCAAGCTGAATGAATAGACAGATTGTTACAGGGGTGGCTTAATGCCTTTGTCCACGTCCACCTTTACTAATATATTATGTGTGTGTTCTTTTCTTTCTTGTCATCATTCAGCATGTCCTTTGGTAGGGCAAACAAATGGTCAGCTATTTCCACTTATAAATTCCTTTTGATGTGTATGTGCATTCCTGTGAGCACTTGTGTATTCTTGTGTGTGCCTCCATGTCTGCACACATGTATATGTAATAAATTACATATCTCAAGAACTACCACAGCAAAAATTTTGTAAATCAGTAGGTCTTGTCCTATGACTAAACTGAACATGTTACTATTAAAGAGCATTAGCCAGATTTTTTCAATAAGTCTCCACCCATTGGCATTTCCATGAATGTTTCCAGGTCAGGTCAGGTAAGAGAGCATGCACTAGTACAGCATGTTGCCACACCCACCACACGATAAAACACCTCGGGATCCCGGTTGGAAACCCCCAGCCAGACACGCAGTCCAGACACTTCCCTCCGAAAATGACCATTCAATTTATCTGTCGCAGCCAGGTATTACGTGGGCGTCCCCTTGGTCTGCTCCAGCCATCGGAATCCTTAGCAATAAGGTTCCTACAAGCCAGATCACCCTTAGTTAACCTTACAAGGTCGTAGTGCTGTAACTGATGCTCCCTCACAATGTAGGTAATGTGCCTCATTCACAATTCCATGAATAACTGCTCATTCGACACAAAGTCAAACTAGCAGTACCCAAGGATTCTCCAAAGAGGCGCATCACTGAAGGAGTCCAGTCTTCGTCTCAGGTCACTGGAGAGCGTCCATATCTCGCAACCATATAGCAAATGAGGGAGCGCCACACACCCCTTTCCAACGACCTCATGACACCCCTCCCACAAGCTCTCTCAAAACATTAACTGACTTCATAGGAAGAGATGACAAAAACATGCTGAAATAAATAAATACCTCTGCAGACAGACACACTGATGATGGCTTTGCCCAAGAGGTCATTAAAGGCCAAGACACTCAGACTTCTCATTCAGTCTCTCGAGAGCCCAAATCATAGACTCCATTTACCTGCGAAGAATACAGCAAGGTCAACAAAGTCAAGATCAGTGAATCTCTGTTCAGCAACATATGCTCCACAGCTGCTGGACCCCATGACCCTGCCTAACACCCAGTCCATTCAAGCACTGATCAGAGTAGGAGCAAGAACAGACCCCTGACGAACCCCAGAATCAACTGGGAAAAACGCAGAGGTTCTGACCTCACTCTACACAGCACTCACACCACCAGTGTACAGGCTGGCCGTGATATCCAGCAACTCTGGGGGTATCCCGCAAAGTCTCAGGATGTCCTACAGGGTACCTCGATCAACTGAGTCCTCACATTGGCTCAAAATTGTGGTCCTTGCTTGTCTATCATTAAGACCATGTGCAACTCCTATACTTGAATGGTAATGTTATGATTCTATGTACTTAAAAAAACCAAAAAAACGCATGCTTGTTTCAACTTCTTTTTGTTTACAGCTGTCCGGTTTGAGGTTTTCTGAAGAGCAGCGACACATTTTGCACTTATTTTTTGTTATTATTTTCAGTTATTAATAAAAAATAATCATGACATTTTTGTTGCTATTTTGCTATTTTTTATCAGCCATTTTAAGTTGCTGTCTTGGTGTTGGTTACTATGGCATGCATCCCTGGAAATAAACACCATCACTGCAATAATATAAAAACTGATGCATGATACACATCATATTCTGAGTTTGCAGATATGTCTAAAGAAACAGCCTATTCCAAGTGCTTTAGTATTCCTTTTTCCTGAACCTTTGCTTTTGTTTAATTAAAACAATTTCTTGGTTAATGTTTTGGTTTTGGTTAATTTTCCTCTCCTGCTCATTTTTTTTAGAACATTAGAACAATCTAGGTGAGAACTGTCCAAAAAAGCTCGCCAATCCTATCAACTTAATTCTTCCAAAACAACACCGGGTTTTGAAAGTCCCTAAAGTCCCACTCTCCACCCCACTACTTGGTAGCTTATTCCAAATGTCTGTTTTTCTGCGTAAAGAAAAACTTCCTAAAGTTTATGGGAAATTTACCCTTAACAAGTTTCCATCTGTGTCCCTGTGTTCTTGACAATCTCATTTTAAAATAACAGTCTCAACCCACTGTACCAATCCATCCATCCATCATCCAACCCGCTATATCCTAACTACAGGGTCATGGGGGTCTGCTGGAGCCAATCCCAGCCAACACAGGGCGCAAGGCAGGAAACAAGCCCTGGGCAGGGTTCCAGCCCACTGCAGGGCACACACACACACCAAGCACACACTAGGGACAATTTAGGATTGCCAATGCACCTAACCTTTATGTCTTTGGACTGTGGGAGGAAACCCACGCAGACAGATCATGCAAACTCCATGCAGGGAGGACCCGGGAAACAAACCCAGGTCTCCTAACTGCGAGGCAGCAGCGCTTCCCACTGCGCCACCATGCCGCCCTCACTGTACCAATTCCCTTCATAATTTTAAACACTTCAGACATGTCTCCTCTTAATCTTCTTTTGCTTAAACTGAAAAGCTCAGCTCTTCATTTTTCTTCATAATTCCTCCCCTGTTGCCCTGGAATCGGCCTAGACGCTATCCTTTGGACTTTTTTCAGCACCGCTATGTCCTTTTTGTGGCCTGGAGACTAAAACTGTGCACAGTAGTTCAGGTGAGGTCTATGCAGTGCCTCATAAAGCTTAAGCATAACCTCCTTTGACTTGTACTCTACACATCATACCATTTAACCCAACATTCTATTAACCTTCTTTAATGGCTTCTGAATACTGGTTGGCAATTGATAATTTCGAATCCACTACGACTCCCATTTCTTATTGTCTTTCCTTGTTTAAGGTATAACAGCTAAAGAAACAGACGAACTCTATGAGACAGCTGGTCATTATCAATTTAATAAAGAAGCAACAGGTGATAGACTTCTATTTCAAAATGACTGTCTATATTTCATTTTAAAACTGACAGAAATCTTAACGAGTTGAACAGTTAAAATAATATTTGCAGTGTTAATTCGAATAAAATGTCTTCTTTCTACTGAATTTAATTAAACTTCTGCTTACTCTATCTTGTGTACTGTATGGTTTGAAGATATTGACTTTTTCTACTGTTCTCTCATTTATAAATACATCTCTAATACATTAAGGAGAATATATCTTCTGTTAAATGAGCATATGCTGAATTAGGAGTGTCTCTGGCTTTCAGATTATTTAAATCCAAATGGTAATTTTGTAAAAAAAAACATATATCCTCACTAAAGGTTGTGTAGAGAAGATAATCCAAGTACTTTTAAAGACTGAAGGATCTGTCCTCTTCTTCCATTGTATGGTAACTGAATGGCTTTCATTTGACTAGAGAAAGCTACATGTGGACCTTCTGTAATCCAAATTTCCAGAGTACTGAACAACATTGATATAGGTCATAAGCACAAGTGAACCACATGCTAGAATAAATTCATTAATTAATCAAAACACATAAATGATTGTGAAAATTTTTAATGTTACTTAACCATGATGGTGAAGCAGATATCTTTAAAACTTATAGAATTTATATGCATAAGAACTAAAAAAAGAAGCATAACTGGACATTTTGGATTCATTGGTACAGAATACATTTTATATGTGCAGCTACTTTAATTTCATGGTTAGTAAGTCGTATTAAGAATTATTTATATTGTTAGTCACCCTCATTGCTTGTTACCAGCCCAAGTGTTCTTTATTTATGTTTACCCCCTTTCCCCAGTCCCTGCCATCCTTTAATACTTGTTATCTGGCACAAATAGCAACATATTGTGCTTTGATGAAAATACTAAGCTTTTAGATATAGTTTAGGCTGATTATCAAAAAAAAAAAAAAAAATACAAAAAAAAGTAGGACTGAAAGATTGGCAGTAAATTTCCTCCCCGTGGAGAACCATATTTACAATGAGGGCATCCTTGTCTAACACAGCTGATCATTTTTAGAAATGCTGGGCTCACAACTTTCCCAAATGTCACAGCCTGAACCTACACAGAAATTTCTGATAGGCAGGGCGTTGAGATAGCCTGGAGAGCTTGGTCTGAATTACCTTCTCAGCAGATCTCAATCATTCTACAGATATTACATGATATCCTATCTGTAAAAAAGGAGATGTAAACGTAGGTATGTGATCAAATACCTACACCAGCCCTGGCCATGTAGATTCTTAATCTATGAAGATCTTAATTACAGCATTGATATATTTTTTTTTATAAATGATGCATTTCTTTAGTGAATGTGTTGTCCTGCAAGCCAAAAACATCATAAAACTCAGAAGATGTGGGATTGTTTTCTTAGACTCCTTGTCCTTAATGCGGCAAAGACTTTTTATTTAGGTATTCAATAATAATGATATAAATTTTAAGCTCAAAACCACTTTAAGTTAAAAATATTTAGTTTGGATTACTATATTTTTTTCCAACACCACAAAATATTTCCAGACAACAAAGCAGCATGTCAAGCTGTGCTTGAATATAACTTGCACTTTCAAAAATGATTTATGTACAACCTTTCTTCCCAATGTGCCCCAGTCATATTATGGTTAGGGTTCTGCCAACAGATGTGTTCTTTTTATGTCCAACAATTTTCTTATTAACTATATTTAAAGTACATACAACTGTATAGTAGCAAAATGGGTAAACATTAATTTAGCAGCATTCTAGGCAAATTACATGTGCTTCTGAGTGTGTCAATTTAAGGTGACTACAGCAGAACCGAAGTAGCCCAGGGGAAAATGCTTATGTAAAAGTAAAAAAATTGAAAAATGTTAGCTAATGTGAACTGAGAACCAAAATATTCAATATCTGATACTGTATATCTGATTTGCTTCTTTCATAAAAGAATGCGTCTAGAATATTGGCAAAATGTATGAATGCGTTTGTGCTTTTTCTCCTTCTAAATTTGTCATAGTGTTTACCGCAGGTAAAATCTCAACCATCAAACACCTATACTCTATTGATTTTTCTTATTTCCAGCCTTGAAGAAAAAAATAATACTCTGCATTATAAAAAAAGAAAAATGTTATAGTGTACACCACATTTTGTATTTCTCTATTAAATGAGAGATGAACATTATAAAATGGCATAAGTTGATTAAATGTTATACTTTTAAAATTAGTACTATGATTGAATGTTGAGTGTTTATAATGTTGAAATAATACATATTAAATCAAAGCAATTCATGTTTATTGATTACAGGTTTTTTAATTAAGCAGCTGTACTAAAAATACAAAAAGCTGTTATGGTGTGGTGCATCAAGTCAAAGAGCAGAGCTCTTTTTAGAGGCCAAGCATTACAAAACAAGGTTTATAAAAAGTATCCTGCTTTACACTGTAAATGTATTAAAGGTTTTCATATATATTTTGCTATAATATACAGTATGTAAGATTCATAATAAGTAAAAGTAACAGAAATTAATAATTAAAGCCATAAAACAGTCATTCAAATATATATTCTGTTTTTAACGATTTCAACTCTTTTACTTCCATATGTCATCCAGACATCACAGAAGAAAGTATTCACAAACATGTCACAGATTGAGCTACACCAAGCCAAATAGCAGAATGCCATGACTCTAACAATAGCACCAGATTTACTGTCACTGCTCCAATCTGTGCTGTGGAAAAGTCAATTGAAATTTTCTAAGAACCTAATTTCTAAATAGAAATTAAAATCACACAGCAATTTTATCAAATCTGTTCTGCCCTTAATAATACTAATTAGTGGTTAATATAAAATGTAATGTTGAACCAGTCGATCAAACAGTCCATACTGGTTGTGAGGATCATGACCCCAAATAAATGATATATTGGTCACATTAAACTATTGGGTATTTATTTGCTAATTTTCCTGAATTGTTACTCCATAACTTTGCACATTAAATAAGGAATATATATATAGCAAAATACCCGCGCTTCGCAGCGGAGAAGTATATATATCTAATATCTATATATATATATATATCTATATCTATATCTCTCTATATATATACACATACATACTGTACATACATACACACACACACATTATATATATATATATATCTATCTGTATATCTATATATATATACACACACACTCTATATATATATATATATCTATATATCTATATATATATATATATATATATATATACACAGTATATATATATTGTGGTAGATAGGGGGCACTCTCGCTCTCTTGAACCCCTGTCCACGACTCCAGACACCAGATAAAAGTCCAAATTCTGATTTTATTTTGTTGCCACAGTGCACAAAGCACACTCTCCACCACAATACTCATATAAACAATCACTATTCACAATAAACCAATCCTCCAGCTCCCAGACGCGTTGCCACCCTTCCACCCAGCTCAGCTCGCCGTCTGGGAGCTCCCACAGTCCTTTTATATTCCCTGACCCAGAAGTGTTCTCAATCCCCAGTCCATGTGGTCAATCACTTCCGAGTCAGGTAAAAGTTCTTTTCTTCACCCCAGAAGCCCGTCACTCTTCCTATGATGAACTTCCGGGTCAAAGGGCACAAATGAGTCCTCGGTCCTCCCTGTAGCACCCTCTTGGGGCCCCTGAGGTATCCAGCAGGGCTGAGGATAAAAACTACAGCATCCATGATTCCCTGCTGGTCTTCAGGGCACCTCCATACTGCAGGGAGGGCTCCATCTGGCGGCCTGGGGGTATTGGCCGGGATGACAAGCCGGCCACATCTCACAATATATATATACATACACACACACACATTATATCTATGTCTATATATATATATATATAGCAAAATACCGCCGAGCGTAAGTACTGCCTTAAAAGTTTTATTAAGAAGAAAATTAAACCTTTTTAAACTGACGGAAAATATACAAATAATTATTTGTTAAGTATCTCTTTGTATACCACATTGTGAGTTCGGCCCTCCAATGGTAGTACTGTAATATGACCAAGCTGTGCGCTGAGCTTACTCTTAAGCATGCAACGTACAGTTGGCCATGTGAACAGTAGTCTTGTTTCAAATCTCACAGCTTGGATTGCTGCTGTCATAATCGGTTTGAGTTTCATGGTTTGTTTCAATTACGACAGTATTTGTAGGACTTGTGTTGAAGTGACATTCGGAATCTGTCAAGCGTTGTAAGTATACAACCAGTTTCATCGATAACTTCACATCCAGCTTTGAAGAGTTTAAACATTCATAAACAAAGTATCCACTACTGAAATCGTCACCTGTGAATCTAAGATGTTTAAGAGGCATTGGCGGTTGTCGAAAGGTGTTAAATTTTTGGCCATTTCGGTACACCTGAAAGCGACAACCGAACAATTCAGCGGCAGCCATCAACTCACATGCAGATGCATAGGTGAAGGGCTTAAGCATTTCACTCTTATAGTGCTCCTGTGTAGTATAATTATCTCCTGTACCATCATCAGTCCACAACTTGAACCTGTCCCTGTCATTCAATACATAAGACACAATGTTCCTCCGGATATCAAGAGTGAGCCTGATGTGGCCGTGCAATTTGTAACACAGAGAATGGAAAAGGTAAATGCCATCTCCAGGCATGGAAACCACTCAGTAAGTGACAGTTCTTTGATCGATGGTGATCACCTCGATAGACATGTTAATGCAGGTAGGGTTGGAATGATAAAGGAAATGGGTACCTGAACAATGTAAAGTAAGTGTAAAATACCTACACAATAACTATAATCGTAATAAATGAACAATAAAACCACAGAGAAGCCGTGGATTAAATAAAAAGGCTGTAGTTATCAGCAGGGAGACGTGAATCCCGTGGCGAAGCAAGGAAGGGAATGAAGAAACTGGAGCGACGGACGGCTTTATATAGGCAGGCAGCCAGCAATGTGGGAGGCGTTGGGATGGGGGACCCAACTCCGCCTCACACGGTGACTGAGCTGCAGGCTATGGACATATATATGTACGTAAGTAGGATTCAGTTAGCGTTGGGAACCCGCATACTAAATTTCTTGAAGATGGGCCCATAAGTAACAAAGACTGTTGAAAAGTTCAATATGGCGGCCAACAGTGGCATCATACCACCGAAATAAGTACCAAATTTCAGCCTTCTACCTTCACGGGAAGTTGGAGAATTAGTGACGTTGGAAAGTTCAATATGGCGGCTGACAGTGGTGTCATACCACCAAAATAAGTATGTACATTGGTTTCGGTTAGCAGGGAAGCCGCCTACCAAATTTCGTGAAGATGGGGCCATGAATAAGAAAGTTCAACATGGCGGACGTTGTTGACCGTTATGACCGTTACGTGTAGAATTTCGAAATGAAACCTGCTTAACTTTTGTAAGTAAGCTGTAAGGAATGAGCCTGCCAAATTTCAGCCCTCCACCCACACGGGAAGTTGGAGAATTAGTGATGAGTGAGTGAGTGAGTGAGTGAGTGAGTCAGTGAGTCAGTCAGTGAGGGCTTTGCCTTTTATTAGTGTAGATATATTTATATATGTATTTTTATATAGACCTAAATTGGGACAGTGTTAACCTATTTTGTATACCTTTAAAGTATGGAAGTAAACAGCACTACCATAAGAAAAGCCACATAGACAAGGGCAGAATGTGCAAACTCCACGCAGATACACAATGATTGAAACACACATTCCTTGAGTTATTATGTATCAGTAATAAACTCTGTAACAATATGAATGCCACGTTTTCTGAATTTAATAAAACTGAAGATTACAAAATACAAAAACTTGGAATCACAAAAAACAGAATTGCCTAACAAATGTGAACCACATACAAGACATTGTAAGTGTTTAACAGGTACAGCTATTATTGTTCTCATACTGTATGTCTGATAGATTAACTGATTATTCAAAGTCACAGAATGATAAACTGAGATAAGAGCCACAAATTAATGACTTTTAAACATGTTTTGAACTGAAGTGATGGCTGAGACCTAAGAATTATTGAGTTTCCAACCCAGCTATTCCCAGTTTCATTATGAACAGCACAAAAAAAGGGATCTTGCAAGGCAACAGAACATAAATAGTACAGTTCTCATGTGCAATGCAATTAGTTTCTATGAGAATATCTGTCTCTCTCTTTACTGGGCCTAAATGATGCCCATGATCTCTAATCACCCCATTTTATATCTTTATGCCCATATGTTTACATATCCTGGCAGAATTTGTAAGATGTGTACCATATTTTAAAGAAAAGATGACTGATCAGGCAAAACACATTTCATTTACTTTTATGGAATCCACATTAAACTATAAGGCATTACAGAATAGCACAACTATTAAACAAAACATAGTAATAAGGAAAATAATGAGATGGTCCCTCATCAAAAGTTTGCATACCCTTACATCTTACTACTGTTTATTGTCCCTTTTAACGTCAATGATGAGAAAGATGTGGATGAGGCCCTTGATTTGCTCTGGTGATACAGAAGCCCATTCTTCTTTGCAAAAATCCTCCAGGTCCCATATATTCTTGGGTTGTCTGGCATTAACTTTATATTTGAGATCTCCCCAAAGTGGCTCAATGATATTGCAGTCAGGAGATTATAATGGCCACTCCAGCACCTTCTCTTTTTTCTACTGTAGCCACTGAAGGGTCAACTTGGCTTTGTGTGTTGGATCATTATCATGTTGGAAGATCCAAGTGTGTTCCATGCACAGCTTCTGGACTGATGAATGCAAGTTGTCCTCCAATAGTTTCCAGTAACATGCTGCATTCATCTTGCTAACAATTTTCACTAAATTACCTGTATGACTGTAGCTCACATACCCCCAGAACATCAGAGATTCAACATCATGCTTCATAGTAGGGATGGTGTACTTTTCGACATGGGCCCTATATTTATGATTGTGACCATAAAGTTCAGTTTTGGACTCATCACTCCAAATGACTTTGTTCCAGAAGTTTTGAGGCTTGTCTAGATTGTGTTTTGCATATTGTAAGTGGGCTGTTTTGTGACATTGGCACAGTAAATGCTTTTTTCTTGCAACCGTGCAGCCCATTTTTGTTCAAGTACCTTCTTATTGTGCGTCTTGAAACAGCAACACCACTTGCTTGCAGAGAAGCCTGTATCTCAGCTAAAGAGGTTTGTGAGTTTTTCTTGGCATCTCAGAAAATTATCATGGCAGTTGTGCTGGAAATCTTGGTTCTTCTGCCTTACCATGGCTTTGTAACAACAGGACCCACAACTTTCCACTTTTTTTATCAGAGTTTGAACACTACTGACAGGCATTTTCAGATCTGTGGATGTCTTTTTAGGTCCTTTTCCTGAGTTATATGATTCAATAACCTTTTTTTCAGATCCTTTGTTTTCCCCATGGCCCAGTATTCAGCAAAGTCAGTGCAGCTCTGCATGAATTTAAATTGTCTATTTATACACAGACAGGGATTACAATCCTAGAGGTTACAAGTGTGGACACTCTCCCTTAATTACTCTTAATTTGAACCTGTATGTGTCAACTTGTATGTATATTATCAGCCCCAACATTCAAGGGGATGTAAACATTTTGTTCAGCCTCATTTGGATGATTTTATTTATCTTTATGATGTAAAAAGGACATACACAATTATGTGATAATACATTGCTTTGCCTGAGCATATTCCATAATTAAGAGGAAAGCTTTCTGCATGATTACTAATATTTTCCAAACAATGACCAATATTTCACAAATTCTGCCAGGGTATGTAAACTTACGAGCACAACTGTATTTGCCTCCAATGCTTGGTGTGGGCGGGGTCAGGTGTCATCTCCTGGTGACAGCTCCAGGCTATAGAAGAAACCAGAGATACTGTATGGTTAGTAACAGCATCTCCACCTGTCTGGTGGTGGTAATGATGGGATTACCTTTTTTCTCTTTGGGAGATCCTCAAAGCATGCATAGATGACACAGTAACTTGAAACAGATTCTCCATTGACTTCCTTTAATAGATTAAATGTATACAATAAAGCAAGATAACACACTTACACATACAAACAAACATTTACTTGTATAAACAGATTTTAAACATTGAGTTAGGTTGTGCTCCCTGTATTTTAAGTCTCTGCACTTGCAATGGTCTTTGTGGACACCTGCAGACACAGAACCATACATGGTTCTCTTTGCTTATCAAGGCTGTATTAAAGGGAGCCCTTTTTAGTACTATCACGACTTTGTTTTTGGTGATTTGTACGTTCAAGTTCTTATTATTTAACATTTTGCATTTTACTGCAAGTCCTAGTTGTTGATTTGTTTAGGGAATACTTAAAGTTGAAAGTCACTTACTAGGGCGAAAAAATTTCTTGACTGCTTGCATTATATATACTGTATAAAACGAACGATTAAATAGCATTAGGAAAGACATACCTGTCCTATTTAAGAAGTTAAAACCATGGGTCTTGCCAGTTTTAGTTATGTAAAAATTGAGTTATTACTCTCAAAGTTTTTTTTCATCTTTTCAGCTTAAACATGTAAAAAATATAAGTCCTGATATTAGTTTAAAATTAAGAACGTGGCTATTTAAAAGTACTTGAACAAGTACAAAGTAGGGCAATGGGAAGGTGGTTTAGGAACTATTCCAAAAATTACAAATTAAACCTGCTTCTCAGTAAAGTTATAGAAAGGCCGGATGAATTTCTAATTTACAAGATACTGTACATCATGCAGTGCTGACTCACCATTCTAGTCAAAACTAAATCCTGCCATTTGATCTTATGATGTACTCTCAAAGTTAATCATTAACTAATAAGACAGCATGTATTAGACTGAAGTGTAGATGAGGAAACTTTGAGTAAAATCGAAGTAAAATGCACTTCCAACCCATACTTGAATTGGGATACTAAAATGAGATGGGTCATTTTATAGTACAAATGGTTCCAGGGATATTTAGAACAACACTCAGTGTAATAACAAAATGACACAAGCAATTTAATTGAAGTGATCTTGAAGCATTTTTTGTGCTTCCAAAAAATGTTGAAAGAAGTAAACAAAGACAAAAATAAATGGAAATAAAACACTCCATTCTAATGATATAGTTCATTCAACCTTCCGGCATTTCACTTAGGAAAAAATGTAACTACAATGTCTTTGCTCTGCTAATGTTTTCTGTTCCTAACACGTTTCTACATAATTTGAACAATGGATTTCAAAAATACATACAGTGTACAGTAGTGTAAAGTCTCTAATGTTACTAGTAGTAAATAGTGAGAGTTACTGTAAGATATTTGTATAATTCTGACTGTAGAAGAGTGAAATAAAGATTTAGTTATCTGGCTTATATACAAATTATTAGGAGTGCAATTTTTTTTTCTTAAATATAAGCTGACTTTACTTTCATTTCGGGTCATAGTATATTGATCAACTGTATATTACTCTGCAACCCCAACAGTAATCCGTTATTTCAAGCATTGCAGAAAAGTAATATTCAGCTATGCACATTTTACCTTTCAAAATGCAAATGCTGAGCATTATTTAGCACAAAAGAAGAAATTGGGCCAATACTTTTTATATTCTTCAAGATAAAAAAATGAAGTGTTTATAAAGGGGAATAAAGTATAATTGCTAGAAATGATGAGCTTCCCTAAGTGACACATCATTGTTGTTTGTACAAATGGCTGCCTAGTAGGCCAACATCATGTTCTATTGTATCCTTTAAGGCTCATTTACTTCTCTAAACTCATAATTCCATTTTATGTCCCAGTGGTGACCTTATGTCTAAGGTGTTTATTAGAATTTCAGTCTATTCAATATATTTTATAGCTGTCAATTCATGGCCAAAACCAGCTAAAGTAGACAATTTTCCATAGAAAATACCAACCATAATTAATCATC
Organism: Polypterus senegalus; assembly: GCF_016835505.1. Lineage (NCBI taxonomy): Eukaryota > Metazoa > Chordata > Cladistia > Polypteriformes > Polypteridae > Polypterus > Polypterus senegalus. Next base: position 145,049,076 of record NC_053159.1, on the reverse strand, counting down.
TTTGTTTAAACAGATTAATTTTTCTTTAAAAATATAAAATATGGTCATATTTCTCTCTTTTTGTTTTTAAACTTTAATGTAAAACAAAATCTCAATCGTTGAATCAATCGTTGTTGATGTACAAAACGGTTATTCGATATCCATTCTCTGAACACTCTCACCTGACCTGGCTTTTTGGTAATTTACCTACTGTATGTAAAATATTGTACATTGTGCATTTAGACTGCTGCTTATGCAGCAAAATGTGTAGTTTTTTCATAAACCTTTAAAGAGAACAGAGTGCTCTGAAGGTCCAGCCTTTTGACACGTATTAGTTAAAAGCTCGCTGACATGCTCAAAGAAGGTTTTATTTCCTGATTTAAAACATATCTAATTCTCAAGTGACACCCACAACATACGGCTCCTCCAATCCCATTATCATACCTTGCAAGGGCAACCCCCAGGAAAAGCATCACTCCAGAGCAAACATGCTTGTTTAAATGTAGTAAGAAAAATAAAGGCTTACAAATGAATTTAGACATGAATTGTGCCTTAAACTATTTTGTGTGTTTATGTGCTGCTGCAAGGAAATTATTTAACAACTGATGACATCTGGAAATGGAATAAGTAAGATCTGTTATATGTAAGCAAAACTTTTTTTTTCCTAAGTGAAATGCCGGAAGGTTGAATGAACTGTAACATTAGAATGGGGGTGTTTTATTTCCATTTATTTTTGTCTTTGTATACTTCTTTCAACATTTTTGAAAGCACATAAACTGCTTCAGGATCACTTCGATTACATTCCTTGTGTCATTTTATTATTAAACTGAGTGTTGTTCTAAATATCCCTGGAACCATTTGTACTATAAAATGACCCCTTTGTGTAAATGAAAGTGAAAAAACAAAAAAGCGAATCCCCTACAGGAATAATACTTTTTATTTCTATACATATTAGCTAGAGCCTGCCTTTAAAGGTGCGATATGTTTCTAAACATGTTCTTTTAGCTCACTGTTTGATCTTTCCTTCCTGTTGGTTTTGATTTTTTTAGCCTTCTTATTTTTATGGGCTCTGTTAATTTTCTTTGGCTCCTATGTCGCTTGAAGCTCTTACAGTATGTGTTTATTTTATGAAATACAAAAGGAATAACAAAGAGCGTCCAAATAGCAGTGGGGAAAACGAATAGCACAGGAAAAGATAAATTCAACTGCAGATATCATTAGTTACAGACGTATTAACACTGCAGCACTAAAGTGTTCCTCCTGTATGTTCACTATCTTACATTCTGGATAATTAATGCCTTTTCCCACTGGTGTTTACATTTGATGATCTGAAGCACAATTATGGTTTTGAAAATCTGTCCAAGAAGCATTTATCAAGCAGGAAGTAGACGAACATTGGGAAATATCCACACTTGAAGTAGGATTTACTAGCCAAAACCTTTGGAAGTGTTTCTGTGCCACTGAATGGAAACGAGGACACTGTATATAGGCTTTCTCTTTGTGCTGATAACTGCACACAGCACGAGGCAAAGCAGTAGGACAGGAACATTTCTAAACTGTAGAGAGCAGTAGCAACCTTTCAAAAGCACGCTGATTAGCCACGGGCAGAGCGATATGCTGGAAAAATGTGGTCAGGAATTTGAAAATCTCTTCTAACTTTTCATGTCATGTTTGGGGGCAAAAAAGTCAACGATTTAATATATTTTAAGGTAACAAGAGAATGTAAATACATAGCCATTCTACATTATAGGCATACAATAACCATATATATCTTTGCACATTTTTAGTAACATACTGTATATTTTAATTACATTATTATATTAGTGAATTTGCACATTTTAGAGTTGATTTCTTACTTGCATCTGCATCTTTAAATGGCTGAATTTTAAAACGTTTCAAAAACATTACAAATCATGAAACACATTTGTTTGAAGAAGCACATAATGTTAAAAGTTAGATACTTCAAAAATTCTATATCTCAAAATTGATCTCAAATTAAATGTAACAAGTTTCTGAAGCAGATGGATTAATTGATCATGCATGTCTATACTTTTCATATTTGTAATCTTCACATAGTTTTATACTTCATAAATTCTCAAAATGGGAAAACATGGTAGCAGTGTAGTTAGCACTGCTGCTTAACAGCTCCAGAATCCTAAGCTCCAATCCTACCCAGATAGCCCTGTCTGTGTGGAATCTACATCTGCTCAAAATATATATATATTTTTTTGTTTTAATTTCTGGCATTGTGGTGTCCATGCACTTAATTCTGAATTGGTGACTCTTAACTGGGTCTGCACAATTAAGTGCACACATGTACCCTGTGAGAGACTGGGTCCCAACTTTCATCTGTGACCTTAACTAAAGTTGCCAGGATAAGCTCCAGTCCCAAGTGATGGAGTTAGAAGATCAAAAAAATTCTCAAATAACTTCTAGATAAAGGCTAATTAACGTATTTTCTAAAGACGTGTTAAAGCATGACAACATTTTAAACCACCTTTTTTGCAAGACTAATACCTTCTTTTTGCAACTGTTGATAATGTTGCTACTTCTTGTCTTGTTAGAATATTGTATTCCTGTCAGAATTGTGAAAATATGACAAATTCCATTAATTCACCCAATTTCTAATCAATGCTGGGTCAGATTTGTTGGGGTCTGGGGTTTATCCGGCAGCATTTGGTACAAAGTAAGTGTTTTTTAGGACTATGATGATAAATGTTCTTTTGAAATACATAGCCTACTGTAGCTCACTGCTCATACAAAGTACTAGCACCACAAGATGATAACTGAAAGCCATTCTTTGCTTTATTGTAGCATAGGAATCATTTTTTTTATCCTGGGTACTTTTCTTGTGTGCACTGTTCTAGGCATCCTAAATTTCAGCTTCCTTTTAGATTAAAAAAATAAATATTCTAAAATGAATGTAAATTTAGTTGGGGGAGGTTAAACATTAATCCATTTGATTACATTGTCTACCCATTTAGGTACCATTAAAATCATTAATATAGTAAATTAAAGAAAAATCTCAATGCAATCAACTTCTAATAATTAATTTTTGTATAACATTATTGATATGCATTTAAATAATAAATAATGAAAACTAAATATACAGTGGGGCGGCACGGTGGTGCAGTGGTAGCGCTGCTGCCTCGCAGTTAGGAGACCTGCGTTCGCTTCCCGGGTCCTCCCTGCGTGGAGTTTGCATGTTCTCCCCGTGTCTGCATGGGTTTCCTCCCACAATCCAAAGACATGCAGGTTAGGTAGATTGGCGATTCTAAATTGGCCCTAGTGTTTGTGTGTGTCCTGCGGTGGGTTGGCACCCTGCCCAGGATTGGTTCCTGCCTTGTGCCCTGTGTTGGTTGGGATTGGCTCCAGCAGACCCCGTGACCCTGTATTCGGATTCAGCGGGTTAGAAAATGGATGGAAATATACAGTGCTATTATACAAAAAATTTGAAAATAATAAGAGTAGGTAAATTTGTTTTAAGTAATAGGAAACAAAATGCTGTCTATTTTTTTGAATCACTTTAAGTTAATTTTTAATTAGTAATTTCCATTTGCACTTTGGAACTTTGGTCAAAGAACTAAAAAGTATAAGACTTACAAGGTAAAGAAAAACCTTGCAGAATTAGGAGTATTGCTTCTGTTTCAAATATATACAAACATCAGAAATCATATACAATATGTAGTTTTTTTTAACTTAATAAACATACATTAATAACTTTAATTAGTCAGTAACACAGCAATAATGACCCAAAACCTTTTCAAATTGAATCCCTGCAATCAGCAAGCAGGAGCTGTAGCCCTCTAGTGTAATTTGCACATACGGCGCAGGGAACTCCACTCCCCTGGTGTAGCTGCCTACTCTGTGAAACACCATTTTAATAATCACGGGCTGATTAGGCCTCCTGGGTTATCAAATCGATGTAAAAAATAAAGAATATTAAGTGAATTGCAACTTGAGTTGTTACTTTTTTATGTTTATAAAACATAAAGACAGTGAATGTGTATTTTCCAAGTGGTTAAATTATAACATTATGATGAAATCATGTGTTGTAATGTATAATGTAACATGACATTGTGGATTTTCTTTTAAATTACATTATAAGTGTTAAAAAAAGTATGCCTTATATGATAGTACAACATTTTTGAAAGAAAAAAGAAAACAGAAAATATGAAAATAAAACCCTAAATAAATGATTTTATGAGCAAATAATTTAAAATGTAGCAATCCAGTCCCCCTGCTGGCACCAATAAACAATACAAGACATATATAAAGAAATACATATTGTATTAAAGTGAGGTTAGTTTTATTGTTTGCAACAAAGTAGGCTGTAAACTGATCTGACCGGGTCCTCAAGTTAGGAATCAGATTGTGCTGTGACTCAATATAAGTGAAGAAAGGGAGGCAAATTAACAATGTAAACACTTTGAATTTAAATCCATGTATATTAATTCTTATATCTACGTATTGCAGTTGTTGTTGAACATTTGCACTTGAACTCTAAAGTTCCTGCATTTTTTTTGTGGACGTTATTGGTTGTTGACTTTTTAAGATTTGTTCAGGGGACACAGTTAAATATTTATTGCTTCCCATCAGTACTAAATTGAAGGTGTCTTTGTACTTCCTATTTATTGTTTTTACGTGGCACCTTTTTTTGAAAATGTTTATACAGTTTTCTGTTTTCAACCTCTAATATCACTGATTTGTAATTGCATATGTTTCCTAATTGGGGAATGATTCTGTATCTAATGATAATGAATGTTTTTTAGAAAGAAATCATGCAATAATGTCTTAAATTCATTTCCTTAACAATGTGGTGCCCATCCATTAATGGTTCTGAATGTGCCCAATGAGAATTTCGGGGGTAAAAATCTTTAGGCAGTAATAACATATCACTAAAATGTTAGTTTGTTGCTACACTAATATATGAGAGTTGTTGTTTCATCATACATGAGTTGAACATGATAAAACATGTTAATTTGTGTTCACCTAGGCAGAATATTTACAGTTTATTAATTTACTTCAAATATTTATAAGAAGTAAGATGATTTTAAGTAAGTGCACCCTGTTTCCAGTCAAAGAATTTAGTCCAAAGAGAGATGTTTTTCAGATTTCTTCATATTTCATATTTTCACCGGTGTAAGGATAAAGAAAAATCTTAATAATTCTAGCGGAATTGATAAAATGCCATAATGTATTGTAAGTTAACATACTGGTATTTGAATACATACCATACATGCATTATTTTAAGATTTAAATTATAATTTAAAAACCTAATATTTGCACATATACAGCATGTTCAATATTATTATTATTATTATTATTATTATTATTATTTTAATAAGTATTTGACTTTTGGGCACCAAACTGTTTGCCTGAAACTTAGACATCAGGGTACATGTTAGAAACAGTACAGGCGTAATCAGACGTACTGAATTCAGTTTTTGAGTACATTGTATGCTATTTTCAAATTAGTTATAAAAGTTGGGCCCCCTACTGGTATCTGTTTATGATGTGCCACTGGTAGATAGTAATGCTGGACAACTCTGCTGCTGTGATCTTGGAAATATTGATATTAGCCTTTAGGAAGAGTTGTTTTTTATATGTGCATTGGAAATTAAATCTAAGAAATGTGCCTTTAAGTTCAAATAGAAAGAGAAGGTTTTATATGTACTAGAAATGACGTCTAATAAATGTGTCTTTCAGGTCACAAATGTGTCATGTATTGCTTCATCAGTAAATGGTACATGAGGGAAAATTTTACAAAAAGAGTCAGCCTATGAAATATATCCAAAAATCTGATGAATTAAAGTTTATGGGTGGATCCCTGCTTCTAACTATGGATGTTGCACAACTAGTGTGTAGTGGCAGCCAGCAACTCTGTTTTTGGATATATTGATGTTAGCCTGTAGGAGGAGATGCTTTTATGTTTAATGGAAATACAATGTAATAATTGTTCCACAAAATTGAATAGCACTTGGTATGTGGCTTTATAGAACAAAGGTGATGATATTTAAGAAAAAAAAAGTCAAAATAAGAACAGCATCCACCAACCAGGTGAATTGAATTGTAGGTTTGGGGGTCTTTGCAGGCATCTCAGCAACTAAATGTACTGGACTTAGCCTCTAGGAACACCAGGTTTAATATGAATTAGAAATAAAAATCTTAAAGATGTGGTTTAAGTAAGAAGATAAACTTTTTATTTACTGGAAATAGTGTCTTGTTAAATGTGCCTTTGAATTTGCATGCACATGGTATATATAGTAAATGGCTTAAGTAACATGCATCTGAAAAAAACATATAAAAGCTATTAAAAATATTATGAATATTTAGTTAACTGAGTTTTGGAAATCCTTTCAATAGCTTTGAAATATATGTGTTGACGATGGAGATGAACAAATACATTACTAATTACAATGAACTGTGCACCCCAAGATGTACTTACTGTGCTTGGGTGTACAAAGAGGACAAAATGAACAAACTGAAGAAGTAACTGTAAAATTTGAGACATAGATTAAGGTGATAAATGAATGTCTAAAAACATTACATAGTGAACATTTTAAAAGAAAGCACAAAAGAAGTCATCAGAAGAGTTTGGGCACAATGGGCTACCCTGTTTAATAAAACTTATTTTTTTGTTTTTCATTTTTCATGGATGCTTAGGTTTGTGCTGACACATTTGTTGCTCGCTCACTCACTGGTCCAACTGATGATGGTGCGGGTGTCCTTTATTTAAGTAGTAGTAGGATTTGAAGATTTGGTCAGTGCAGCTGGGTTTCATGATGTCAGACTTGCCATATTGATTGAGGTCTTTTTGCATTGAAATGAAGATGATAGCATTGGACTGTTAGATTGCTATTTCTCCCTGAAAATGCTTTAGGTGGGCCCTGTAACTGTCAGCCTTTCCCCGACATGTGACAATACATACAGACAGAGTTTATGTATGTGTGTGTACATACAGTATATCGAAATCTATATATAGATAATATATAAAACCACAATGCGTTATATTTTCAGCAATGAGTTTAGTTACATACATTCAAAGTTCAAATTACCACTATTTATATCCAAGTATAAATGTATCAAAATTTTAATTGCATTAATATTCTTAGGTTAATTAATAACATAAAAATAATGTGCAAAAAAAATTCTTTTTGATATATTTTTCCTTATACCTGTGGCTGTGAAAATTACAATTCATATAAAAATACATACATAAATACCTTGACTGCCTGGAAAGTTGGCACCAGGGCAGCTTTTTACATGGCTTCGGTGGGAGGTATTTGTCATTGCAATACAAATAACATCCACATTTATTTTAATTCACAACTAACAAAAGTATGCCTCAGTGTGCATAAGCAACAGATCACAGAAAACAGGATGGCACTGTAACAAACCAAACTATCAGTCACAAAAATTGTCACTGGTAGTTTTTGCTTATCGTTTGCTTTTTCAATATTTTTTTCAAATTCATTTGTAATTTTATTTACTCTATTGAATAACTAGCTAACTGGCATAACCAGTAGCAAATACTTTTCTACGCTGCATCTTGAGTTGCCATCTCTGAAGTATTTTTGACATTGTTGCCCAAAATTGACTGCAGGTATTATGATGCTTATGAGGTTGTCTCTAGGTTCATACTACATTATATATATATATATATATATATATAATTTTAACACTAATGGTACTGCTATGTATATTCTTATATACAGTTTTTGTGGACAATTTATGTGCCACATATGGTACATGTGTTGAACATGATGGCGAACAGGTTGAGATATTCCTGTAAATCATCTTGCACATATGAAGTATGTTTTGTGAATAAATTGCTTCCACCATTCAAATGTTAACAAAATTTTGACTCAGCCTGCATATATGTGTGTATAAAAGCATATACATATGTACTGTATGTATTACATTTACAATAGCCTGGTGAAAACTGATAATCCATTCTAAAACTATATACTGTATATTACAAAACTATAACTGAAAATTGACATACAGTATACAGTCATATGAAAAGGTTTGGGAACCCTTCTCAGCCTGCATAATAATTTATTCTACTTTCAAAAAAAAGATAACAGTGGTATGTCTTTCATTTCCTAGGAACATGTGAGTACTGGGGTGTTTTCCGAAGAAATATTTTTAGTGAAGCAGTATTTAGTTGTATGGAATTAAATCAAATGTGAAAAATTGGCTATGCAAAAATTTGGGTCCCCTTGTAATTTTGCTGCTCTGAATGCATGTAACTGCTCAATACTGATTACTTGCAACACAAAATTAGTTGGATTAGTTCATTAAGCCTTGAACTTCATAGACAGGTGTGTCCAATCATGAGAAAAGGTATTTAAGGTGGTCAATTGTAAGTTGTGCTTCTCTTTGACTCTCCTCTGAAGAGTGACAGCATGGGATCCGCAAAGCAACTCTCAAAAGATCTGAAAACAAAGATTGTTCAGTATCCTGGTTTAGGGGAAGGCTACAAAAAGCTATCTGAGAGGTTTAAACTGTCAGTGGAATCAGGAAATGGAAGGCCACAGGCACAGTTACTGTTAATCCCAGGTCTGGCAGGCCAAGAAAAATACAGGAGCAGCATATGAGCAGGATTGTGAGACTGGTTAAAGACAACCCACAGATCACCTCCAAAGACCTGCAAGAACATCTTGCTGCAGATGGTGTATCTGTGCATCATTCTACAATTCAGTGCAATTTGCACAAAGAACATCTGTATGGCAGGGTGATAAGAAAGAAGCCCTTTCTGCACTCACGCCATAAAACAGATTTGCTTGTTGTATGCAGATGCTCATTTAGACAAGCCAGATTCATTTTGGAACAAAGTGCTTTGGACTGATGAGACAAAAATTGAGTTATTTGGTCATAACAAAAAGCACTTTGCATGGCAGAAGAAGAACACCGCATTCCAAGAAAAACACGTGCTACCTACTGTCAAATTTGGTAGAGGTTCCATTATGCTGTGGGGCTGTGTGGCTAGTTCAGGGACTGGGGCCCTTGTTAAAGTCGAGGGTCAGATGAATTCAACCCAATATCAACAAATTCTTCAGGATAATGTTCAAGCATCAGTCACAAAGTTGAAGTTACACAGGGGTTGGATATTCCAACAAGACAATGACCCAAAACACAGTTCAAAATCTACAAAGGCATTCATGGCAGAAGCAGAAGTACAATGTTCTAGAATGGCTGTCACAGTCCCCTGACTTGAATATCATCGAAAATCTATGGGATGATTTGAAGCAGGCTGTCCATGCTCGGCAGCCATCAAATTGAACTGAACTGGAGAGATTTTGTATGGAAGAATGGTCAAAAATACCTCCATCCAGAATCCAGACACTCATCAAAGGCTATAGGAGGCGTCTAGAGGCTGTTATATTTGCAGAAGGAGGCTCAACTAAGTATTGATGTAACATCTCTGTTGGGGTGCCCAAATGTGTGCACCTGTCTAATTTTGTAATGATGCATATTGCATATTTTCTGTTAATCCAATAAACTTAATGTCACTGCTGAAATACTACTGTTTCCATAAGGCATGTCATATATTAAAAGGAAGTTGCTACTTTGAATGCTCAGCCAATGATAAACAAAAATTCAGTAATTAAGAGGGGTTCCCAAACTTTTTCATATGACTATACAAGGATGACATACTATTGTTAATTTGCCTTTGATCAAGGCTACTAAATGATTCAAAGATAAGAGGTTACATTTGAAAATGAGTGCAGGATATACGTATATGTGAAGCGGCATGGTGGTGTGATGACTTGCCTCAAAACTGCAGGGACTTGAGTTCAAATCTCAGGATATTTAATGCATGTTGGGTTGGCACACTCTCCCTGTGCTCATGTCTGTTTCCTAAGGACTGTCTCCCATGTGCCAAATAAATGTTTGTGATACAGATAACATAAAAAGGAAAAATCATCAATTCTAAATCTACAGTGAATAGCAAGGACCGTAAAAAACGCTTATCCAAGTGTGTCCTACATTTAGAAAGTTTGGGAAGAGTCACAGAAAAAATGTTTACAAAGTGCTTTATCTCAAAGAAATAGCTGCAGATTGTCGACTGAGAAAAGGGAAAACTACACAAAGAATGAGGATGTATGGTTCTTGACAGAAACAGTGGCAAACAGTAGCAGCAGCAGGGATAAGTAGATAGCCACTGGATACTCTGAACAAAAACTTAAATAAATCAAGAGTTTTACATGGCAATAAATATTCTGCCAATGAGATCTTACAAGACCAAGTGGAAATGAAGAGACAAAACTCTTTAAGTACTAAAAATAATGAGCCTGTGCCTCTTAAGGACATGTCTGTGGAAGTACATATTATGTAGCCTGTAATATTAAAAGATGCAAAAGATTGCCTAATAATATGCATTTCTTATGAAATGTATGCAAATGACAACCTAATAATTCAAAAAATAAATAAATAAAAATTGGTGATTATAATATTCATGTTAAAATGAACACTGTACCACAAAATGGAAAATGTGTTACTCAGATAGAAACACATAAATTGGACCTGAAATCTAAAACATAAAAGGAAGTTGTAAAAATAATCATGCAAGTGGTAATAGAAAAGAAAAAGTAAGATCTGAAACACTGTTAATCTGAAAGAGTTGATCAAATGGGCTAAAGGAGAATATTAATGACAAAACTGAATGTATATGTAATGATCATAGTGTATTTTTCCTCCATAAGAGACACATTTTATGATAAGGGAAGTGCTACTTCATATTATGCATAGTTCTAAAAATTGGTTAAATGCAAGAAGTATTTTATAGGATGGTGGAACAAGTTTTTTATAGAATGGATATCAAAAGATTGATACACAGCCTAATCCAAAACTAGAGAATGGACATATTAAGAAACAGTCTAATCAACACCCAGCCAAATCCAAAAAACATGTTGACTGATATCACCGTCAAGGAACTGCTAAGTGCAAAATTCCCACTCTGTCTCTCTCTTAGTAATTACCTTGATATGGCAGAGTTGAGACATGAACCCTGACTGCTGAAATCAGAGCTTTAGAGATTATATGTGTGTGGGTCAAAACTGGAAAAATCAAACCTCTTTTGTCAAAACAAAACATTAACCAAAAATCAGTCAAAAGAACACAGTGACAGGATTAATAAACAAAAAAAAAAAAAAAATGAAACACATATAAAGAATGGTTCAAAATTTAAAAGCGTGAATGACCATTGCTGCATGCTTATATATCATTACATTAATGATCAGACATGACTTCCGTGACCACATCCCTGACAACTGTGCAATGCATCATGTCAATGACACTACAAATTGATAATGCTCAAAATTAAAACAAAATGGCATTGTGGTGATTTCCAAAAACACATAACCATTTATATTAATAAATGTAGGAAATTGCAACATATTGCATGGTTGCTGCCATTTTGTGAGTGTTTGCATGGCTGCAGGTATGATTTTTGCAGTCATTAATCCCATTGCCAGTCACGATACATGATGCTCACGTGTTGTATTGCATCTTGCTCTCCCTTTAATTTAAGATGGTTCCACACTATAGTTGACATCCAAACACTTAATCAATGACGCAGCCTTTTTAAAATTTAGGAATCAACAAAAATATATTAGACGAGGGGTCGTGTACTTTAGGTTTTTTTTTTTTTTTTGGATGCTGTCATCATTTTGTTTCTTTCGCTTGTCTTGTCTTTTTTTGGTATTAGACCCCTGCCTCTTTAACGACCATTTCTTTTGTCTCGCCCCTTTCAAACAATGTTTATTTCCCAGTCTAGCCATTTTTCAGATATTCTTTAATACAGGCATCACATTTAGCGCTTACTGTAGCAACTTGGTGATTAGAAGCAAACACATGTTGCGGTAGATGTAAGAAAACAAGGTGTTTACCAGCTGGTTTAGAACTCACACATTTTTTCTGGTAATCTTTCATTTAATTTAAGGGCTTCAAACTTAGCACGGTGGCGCAGTGGATAGCGCTGCTGCCTCGCAGTTAGGAGACCCGAGTTTGCTTTCCTGGGTCCTCCCTGCGTGGAGTTTGCATGTTCTCCCCTGGGTTTCCTCTGGGTGCTCTGGTTTCCTCCCACAATCCAAAGACACGCAGGTTAGGTGCATTGGCGATTCTAAATTGGCCCTGGTGTGTGTGTGTGTGTGTGTGTGTGAGCCCCCTGCCCAGGGTTTGTTTCCTGCCTGTGTTGGCTGGGATTGGCTCCAGCAGATCCACGTGACCCTGTAGTTAGGATATAGCGGGTTGGATAATGGATGGATGGATGGATGGGATTCAAACTTCTTACTTAGATGATTTGAATATAAGCTCAAAAATAAGCAATCATGTAATTGGTACCTGCCTATAACATTTAGAAAAATGGTCAGTGATTTCATAACTTTTATTTCATATTTCAGGTGCGTCCCCATAAATGGAAAGCTTGTAAAGACCATTCTTTTTCCCTTTAATGAACAGCTAAATAACAATTTTAAATTTATTTTCTGACAGCCAATGAATAAAGAGCTATGCAACACTATCTATTCTTACGTGTTTATCATGAAGTGACTGAGATATTCAGAAAGACAGAGAAAGGAAAAACATTGAGAAAGTTATTTTTTCCGCGTTTTGGCTGGTGCCCTGCCCGGGGTTTGTTTCCTGCCTTACGCCCTATGTTGGCTGAGATTGGCTCCAGCAGACCCCCGTGATCCTGTAGTTAGGATATAGCGGGTTGGATAATGGAAGTTATTTTTTGTGGACTGCCTCATAAACTAAAACAAAGCAATAATTTCTAACATGACAGAATGACAGTGGTAGCAAAGTTTCTATACAGAGTTTTTGAATTATTAAGAAGTCATTTGAATATGGTAATATTTACGTTGTAGAAGCAATGGTGCATCATCTGAGTTATTTGAAGTTAATGTCCGAGTTCTGTTCTACATTTTTAAAATTAACTATTGAATGCAAACATTCATCTTTCAATGAAAACCATCCACAAAATGACATCATTGCAGCTACTAGTGAATCTTCTATCTATCCTGGCACTTAAGAACCAGGCAGGAGCCATTCCTGAAAGGAGTCTATAATAGGGCACACACACATTTAATCTAATTCATAAAGGGACAATTTAGAGTCTCTAATCAACCATAATGTGTAATATCAGGTCAAATCTGTTTTATCCATTGCTTTGTGCTCCAATAAACACACGTTATCGGCAATACACTAATAACCCAATTGTGCTCCACTCACTTAGAATCTGGAACCAATGTAGAAAGCATTTTAAGACGGAGAAGCTTCTTTCTGTGGCACCCCTGCAAAAGAACCACCTCTTTCAACCCTCACAAACATATGCAGTTTTAATATCTGGAAAAAATTTGGAATTAACTTGCTCAGAGATCTTTATATAGACAACGTCTTTGCATCCTATGAACAATTACGTTCCAAATTTAACATTCCAGCTACAAATTTCTTTCACTATCTTCAAATCAGGAACTTTGTTAAACAGAACCTTCCAGATTTTCCTCATCTTGCACCCTCATCCACGCTGGAAAAATTATTGCTCAATTTCAAGGAGTTAGACTCCATCTCTACAATATATAAAATCCTTTTACAATCCCTTCCTTTCAAAGATCCAAGAGGACACTGGGAAAATGACCTCTCAATTAATATATCAGAAAAGGAGTGGAAAGTAGCAATGCAGAGAATTCACTCAAGCTCCATATGCGCAAAGCATACAATTATACAACTCAAAATTATATATCGAGCACATCTGTCTCGACTAAAACTCTCCAAAATGTTTCCAGGGCATGATCCAACCTGCGAACGTTGCAACCAAGCCCCAGCCTCACTAGGTCACATGTTCTGGGCCTGCTCCAAATTAACATTATTCTGGACAAAATTTTTAATTACCTCTCAGACAGTCTTGGACTCACAATCCCTCCTAACCCATTAACAGCTGTGTTTGGGGTTCTTCCAGAGGGTCTTAAAGTGGAGAAAGACAAACAAACTGTGATTGCATTCACTACACTGTTGGCACACAGACTTATTCTGATAAACTGGAAGAACCCAAACTCTCCTCTTTTAAGTCAGTGGGAAACTGATGTGTTATATTATTTAAAATTGGAAAAAATCAAATACTCAGTTAGAGGATCTGTGCAGACTTTTTTCAAAACATGGCAGGATCTAATCAGTAATATTTTGAAATGATTTTATAAAGCACAGAGAATTTGTTGATTTAGGTATTTTTAAAAGCCTTAAATTTTACACCGTTTGGCTTGCTCTCTCTCTCAAGGGTGGGGATCGATCTGTTCTTAGCATAATTTTTTTTTGTAAAAACTTGATTGCTATGTATTGATTGTAATAAAATTAATAAATAAAAAAAAAATCTGTTTTATCCAGTGCAAGGTCACAAGAAAAAAAAGAGACTATCCAGGCTATCATGGAAAACAGACAATAAATAAACCAAAAGAAACAAACATTGACTCATTTACATTTAACCAATTCAAGTTAACCAACTGATGTAGGAGCAGGCGTTTGGGCTTTACAAGGGAAATCTGAGTCATGGACCTGGGAAAAAACCATCAAAATTGAACACCCTAGACAATCCAACAAGTAACTCATCCATGGACTATAGGGGTCATAGCATGATTGCACTGTGTTATCGAAATAATGAGTTGGTGATAAGAAAATGAGGCAACTGAGTTTAAGGCAAAAAATAATCATAAAAAAATATAGCATTTAAGAAATACTACAGGCGGCACGGTGGCGCAGTGGGTAGCACTGCTGCCTTGCAGTTAGGAGTCCTGGGTTCGCTTCCCAGGTCCTCCTTGTGTGCAGTTTGCATGTTCTCCCCGTGTCTGCGTGGGTTTCCTCCCACAGTCCAAAGACATGCAGGTTAGGGGCATTGGCGATTCTAAATTGTCCCTGGTGTGTGCATGTGCCCTGCGGTGGGCTGGCGCCCGGCCCGGGGTTTGTTTCCTGCCTTGTGCCCTGTGTTGGCTGGGATTGGCTCCAGCAGTCCCCTGTGGTTAGGATATAGTGGGATGGATGGAACTACTACCATTTTCAGTCCAATTGCTAAATAATGGCTTAAGAATGGGAGAAAAGGAATTTAAGAATGCAGGCATTACCTTTTTTGTCCAAGGAGTGGTATCTTGAAATAAAAAAATTAATATGCAAAGCCTAAACATGTAATGAGATATAAGTTAATAGTTTTACAATGTATTCTATGTATTATTTGTACTTTCTTATTGTTACTTTACATGTAGTACATTCAAAAGGTTGGAATGGTACTGAAACGGCGATGTTGAATAAATCCAAAAATAAATTCATTCAAAACCCCATGAATATCAGCTGCTAACAGCAGGAACTTAGCAGATGGACACTCTTTGGACAGAGATTGAACTAACTCTCTTTTACTGACTGGAAGGAAGCCAATTCCTTCTGCTTCAATCCAGTCCAGAACACATTTTAATTGAGTTGAACAGAATAAATACATGCTTTGATTAACCAGGCTGACCTGAATGCTCTATATGATACATAGATGATCAGTAAAGAGAGACGTCTTCTGCGGTTAGGTCATTTTTATTATTTTTCATTCATATAACCCATATTCATATTACTTGTCTGCATTATTGTTTCTTATTAAAATTAAACAGTGTTTCAGTTAAGACTATGATGAAAAAAATTATGATTATCCGCTGACCAAAAAATATATTGGTTAAATATTTTTTATGGAAAAGTTTTAGTACAATTTTGTATTAAAAAGATAGTTGAAACTTGAAAGATTATTGGGCTGATCTTTATGGCTCTGGTATACTTTGTCTCTGAAATCAATAAAATAAGTTTGAGAATACTGTGGCATTTTTTTCCAATGGTGAATAAAATGTGAATGCTCGGTAGTTTGCATTGAAAAGTAATTTTAGCTCTATATAATTCTGAAAAAATTGAGAATTTAATTTAAAACATTAGGCACAAAAAAAAAATGCAGTTTTTATGTCATAATGCAATACAAAGATTTAACTTTTACAGTCTTTTGTGGAAAATTTTTGTGAACCCCATAGGATTACAAGCTCTATTGAAGGAGGAATTTGACTCAGTTGCTTGTTATCAATTAGATGACTATTCACTGTGAGAACTAAATGAAGATAAACATTTGTCATCATAGTTCATGGTTGATGGCATAGATCTGGGAATGTGACTCATGTCCAGATCAGCACAGAATTCTTAGGAATTTAGAAAAGTCTCTGTTGAACTAATTCAATCTCTTCATCAAGTAGCAGTTGTTCAGATAGTATATATATGATAAAGTCCCAGGACTCCAAATAAGAGTAGTAATCCAACAAAAATTCTAAATGCCAAAGTCAAAAAACCTCATGGTAGTGCATATGTTTCTCCAGACTGCTATGGCTATGTCAAAAATTGGTGGAACAGGCCAATCATAATAAATGCACTGAAGAGTAGTGTGTAGCAGAAAACGATAGAGGAAAACACTGCTCTCCAAAAAACATCATTTTAATGCATCTTAAGGTTGATTTGGACATCTTGGATGATCAAAAATGCTGTTTAATGAATCTAGTACAGGTATAATAAATGAAAGTGGAAAACTAACTAATGTATTCTAATACATATCCTGTATCTCATCTCAGTAGCTGGCAATGCCAATTTCGAGCGTCACATCCAAATGGTTTGCAGTCACAAGAGAAACAATAAATTCTGGATTATAATTTTAACTGAAAAATATTAGGATATTTGTTCAAGACCTGATTCTAAAAGAATTTGATTCATTTACTACAATATAAAATATTCTAAAAATTACAAAGTAAATCCAAAAATGAATTAGTGAGGCAGAAAAAAAGAAATAAGATCAGAATTCTGAGCTTAAAGGAATTGAAATGTTTTACTATTACCTGAAACTTGCATTTTGTGTAAGACTGTGCAAAAATATGTAGTTCATTCCAAGATGAGTGAGTGTTATGAACAGCATCTTTCTTTTTTTTTCTCTCTTTCTTGTGCTCCCCTGAAATTAATTTGGAAATAAATATGTATTTTCAGGGGTTTATTAGCCCAAAGAATTTCAAAACTGGAGGTTGTTATTCACTTGGAGATGATTTGAAGATTTAGAATAACTTTAGTGTTTATCTGCCACATCACTTTTGTTTTATTGGTGCTAACATTTTACACTGACCACAGAATAGACATGACAATCTTATCAAAAATGAACGTACAACCTTTGACATCACAGGAGCAACCATATACTGTAAAAGTTGCCACATACATTGCCAGATCATTTGAGATTAAGTGTTGGTGTGTGAATATTTGTTGTGCGAACTCTGGTTTAAGATATTTGTCCTGAAATTAATGACTTGGCTAATGAATAACAACTAACCGGTGTCAGTTTTTGGTATTTTGAACTTGGCACACAATTTTGACGACAATGTTATCTTCTCATCCTTTTTTCATTCAAAAATCATGCTGTCTTGCTCTCTGAATCAGTGTTGTGATCAGTTCCATTCTGATGGTCAGAATTTACCAACGGCTACAGAAAATGTTTAGATGCACATATTGCTGCTAATGGAAATGCCAACAGTTACTAAATAAAAAGTTTTTTTCCAGAAACCAAGGTGAATATTGGATTATTGCTTCCAGTGAAAACAAACAAGGGTACAATTTTCTTTAAACAAAACCCTCTTTTATAAAATTAGGTAACGATCAAACCGTACTATAGGTCTCATTAATAAAGGAATCCAGAATGCACAAAATGTGTTCCAGCATTGTAAATGTATTGTTTCCATAGTGAATACATTGAATATGAGGTTTGTAAAGCCTTATTATTAATAATATTTTATTCTGAACCTTAACATTTGGGACCCTGGAAAAAAATATACAGAAAAATAAAATAACTGCTGTGGTTATTTAGAATAAAATTTTCAATCCATCCATCCACTATATGAAAATACTGCATTTATTCCAGTGCAAGGTCATGAGAGGCCAAAGTCTAATCTGGCATATTTGGGTAAATGGTAGCAACCAACTGTGGTTGGAACTGTAGTCCATCATAGGGTAAACTCATGTAGACAGCCAGATTGACTAGCTTTGGCAATTGGCGTAACCTGATTGCGATTGGAATTTGGGAAGAAAGCAAACGTATTTCGGAATAATTTTTCTGGGCACAGGGGGAATGTGCTATGTCAGGGGTGCCCACACTTTTTTGGCTTACAAGCTACTTTTAAAATGACCAGGTCAAAATGATCTACCTACATTAAAAATGCTATATATACCTGACATACTGAGTATCAGAGGTGGCTAGTAACGAGTTACATTTACTCCGTTGCATTTACTTGAGTAACTTTTAAAAAGAATTGTACTTCTAAGAGTAGTTTTACTGCACCATACTTTTTACTTTTACTTGACTACATTTGTGAAGAAGAAACACTACTCTTACTCCACTGCATTGGGCAACACTCGAATCGTTACTTTTTTTTCCAGTAGATAAAGTCTGACAAACAATTTTCAATCTGCTCTGTCTATCGTATGCTGTCAAGTTGCGCACACGCCTTCCATTGCGTCTGACGCGAAGTTTTGGATGTTCCCCAAATCAATGCACTGCAGCTTTGAGGACAGATGTTGCATTTTTTTTTGAAAGCACTAACTGAGCTAATCATATTGACCATGGTTTTCTCTTTTCCTTGCAGCTGTAAATTAAGCTCATTCAACATGTTGGTCAGATCGGAAAAAAATGTCAAGTCTAGCAGCCATTGATCGTTATTAAGTTGCTTGTATTCTGCATGTTTAACGAATGACAAGGAGAAACTCCTTTTTCTCCAGCCAGGGGTCTTGAAATCTCTGCAGGAATTTCTCCCTAGCCGTCTGCCTCAACGAAGGCATCTTTTATCATCTCTCCATCTTGGAAGGACTTCTCATGCTTAATGATCGAGTGACTCACCCAGAACGATGCTTCGGTGTGTCTGCCTTTGCTTTTGAATTCAGCCGAGTGAAAAATGACGGCAGTCCGATTAACTGCGATTTTAGTTCCCTCTCCTTTCTCCTTCTCAGATCGCTTTATGGAAGGACGTCAGTTTCGTAGTTTTTATGAACAGTTCGAAAGTGTCTTTCCACATTTTCCTTCTTTGGAATAGCAATGATAGATTGACAGATCAGACAAACACACTTCAATTGTGAAATTGTGAGAGAAAAAACTCCTCTTCCAATTCCACATCCAGCCCATAACCAACACATTTTTTTTAAATCCCTTCTTTAGCTGATATAAATTGGAAGGCTAACTAGATCACTTAGATAGCCAGAGTTTTGCAGTAACTTGCGTGTTTGATTGTGCGTGCGGGATGACCAGTGTATTAGAAGAAAGGAGATCTCAGACTGGCCTGTATGTCAATCAAGTGGCAAATGCCATAGGGAGGATATATGATAGACTAACATTTAAAAAAATGTTTTGAATGCATTTTTTTGAATGCAACGTGATCTACCTGCACTCCCTTTCCGATCTACCGGATCGCGATCGATGTATTGGGCACCCCTGTGCTATGTTTATACCAATCATAACCATGATATAAACTCTTTTAGTTGTAAGGCAGTGCTAAATACTATAAAGACTGAAAATGTGCTGCATTAAATTGTAAAACAGTTAAAATTATGTCATTAAAATAGTTTTAAACTCTGTAGTGGTGAACTCTTTGCTGAAAAAGTATTTTTTTTTGTTTAAATTAGAAAGAAGTGAAGCATTAATTTTTAGAAAATTACACAGAAAAGATTAAAACAGTGGTATTTGGAAATGATTTCTAGTTCTGATCATTGACTGCTTTCAGCCATTAGCTAGGGATTATTTTTAGTGCATTAGCCTTATTTACTGTATGTTTTAAGTTATCTATGTAACTGTCAAATAAAGATCAACACTTTAAATCAGAGCATACAGTATAAGTAGTGCTGCTTTCCATTTACAAGAATAATGATGTGTTTATCTGAGAATGATATCAATATTTTATCCTCCGTTCAGTTTAATATTCCCACCTTATTGTTATGGGGTAATTATTTAAAAACATTACAATTTAGTAGTTTTATCTTGTTATATGAAATAAGTAATTCATATAGAAAATTAATTAAGGCACGAATGATTTTCTTTTTGTTTATTCATATTCTATTGTTTAAAAGTAGACCTGCATTATCACAATTAAGTCTTACAGTGAGCAACTTAGCTATTCACAACCTCATTATATCATTGCAGTCTGTAGATAAACATTTTAAGCATTATAATGAGGGAATCATAATAATTACAATCAAGCTGTAATGCCAAGGTGCACAGCATTAAATGAAATAACTTTCACAGCAAGGAATGAGATTTACTCTGCCATTTATTATTCAAAAAAGGCAAGGAGGGAGGAAACCCCAAAAAAGGCTTAATGAAGGGTGCTTTACTGGTAACCTCAACCATTGTGTGTTTTTTTATAAATATTGTAGGGAGTTTCTCAAATTTTTCAAGTAGTAAGCTTCATCAAAAACACAGCCTGCTCCATGTCAACATTTGAAGGAGTTGGTGCCCATGGTAGCACAAACTGAAATCCTCTTTTCCCTATTCATCCACCCATCCATTACCCAACCCTCAATATATCCTAACTACAGGGTTATGGGGGTCTGCTGGAGCCAATCCCAGCCAGCACAGGGTGCAAGGCAGGAAATAAACCCTGGGCAGAGCGCCAGCCCAACACAAGGCGCACACACTATGGACAATTAAGGATTGTCAATGCACCTAACCTGCATGTCTTCGGACTGTGGGAGGACACCGGAGCACCCGGAGGAAACCCAGGGGAGAAC
Source organism: Polypterus senegalus (assembly GCF_016835505.1). Classification (NCBI taxonomy): domain Eukaryota; kingdom Metazoa; phylum Chordata; class Cladistia; order Polypteriformes; family Polypteridae; genus Polypterus; species Polypterus senegalus. The sequence continues at coordinate 145,028,283 of NC_053159.1, read as the reverse complement.
ATGCAAATTCCACGCAGGGAGGACCTGGGAAGTGAACCCGGGTCTCCTAACTGCGAGGCAGCCTTTTCCCTATTCTTGGTACTTTAATAAAAAAATGTTATTAACTTTTATTTTGTACTTCTGCTTGTCAAATTACGCTTAGCAAATGTTAGCAATACCTTTGCAATCATTAATTGACATTATTGCTTTAGCTCAGCTTAGCTTTGGCAAAGTAAATCTTTATTATTAGAAGTATTATATTTAAATGTTTTTTAGAAAAAGCAATCACCTGTAAAATCATCTGGCGGTTACCGCATAGCACTCTGCTGAGCATGCAGGCTGTGATAACAATCTGATCAGAGTGATACCCTCTACAGAAATGACACATTATTAAGTCCATAATTTATTTTTACAATAACTGTTAATACAGTGTAACAGCATTTAATATTTTTCCCCACACACTTCCAGTACAAGAATTGAAAGCACATAAAGAAATTGGGAGAGGCCATGTTTAACAGACTATCGATAAAAAAAATGTTTGTAGCTAAATGAGCAAAGAGTTGTAAGAGTGAAAACATGTTTAACACAAACTTAAGCACTAAATGAACTTGCCACTCTTTTTTAAGAAAACTACCCAGCGGTTGGTTGGGTTTTCCTTTGACAAACCATGATAAACCTGAAAAAAAAAAAGGAAACAACACAGAAATTTACTCCCGAATGCCTTCATCTTTAAATGTACTACATGTATAATACAAATATGAATATACTGTATACTAAAAAGGTAGTGTTTATATGATAGCTGACCAGAGCTATAGCACCAAAAAGCTAGCAGTAGGCTCACTGGTGCCCACTGGGATTGAATTTCATTTGTTGCAGGAGTGGCGATTGCCCCCTAATGTAACAACAAATTGGGAGGATTTTACTGTAGAAATTGAATATAGATATAATGATATGGAAAATGATATAGAATATCCTGATCATAATGGACTAACTGGTTTGTCTGATAGAGCATTAACACTAAATTTACTCAGTGACATTTTCTTTTCACTGAAATATAATTGCTTAAAATCAATACTAAAAATATTATAACAGTGCCTTGTGAACTGGTGAAGCCAACATTATTTAGGGTATTTGCATTTAAACAAACTTTTTAAAGCTGTTTTTGTAACAGCACACACATATAAGTTTTGTCAGCAAGTCACTTTGTCAGGCTTGTCAAATCTGTTGTTGTTACTTTTGTATCAGTATCTTTATTGTACTTGGGTAGAGGTTATCTAACTAAGAAATGAGGTAGTAGTCCCAATTGTTCAAATATGGCCTAATGTTTTCAAACACTTCAAAAATCAAATTAAACATACCTTCAAAAGCAGACCCTGGCCTATGTGTGTGTCATCTTATGGAAATCACAGCAGTTCATTTTGATTGGCCAAGAGGATTGGAGGAAACCTTGATGGCCAAGTGGATTTGGATACATTGTGTTTTATTAGGCTGCTAGCTACAGCACCTTTTACCCTGCCAGTACCAGTGCAGCAGTCAGCTATATAGTGGGAGGCCTTCTCTTCTTGAACTCACTGATGCTGGATAATGCAGAACAATGGAGACCCTTATAGACGTCTTATTAGCGTGGATCGATGTGTTGTTTAGAGTCCGAGCCCAAATGAATTATAAGTTACCATAATTTTCATGTTTTGCTATTATTAGCGAATCCAGCTTCTTCTAATAGTACAAAGGGAACAAATTGGCCCAGTTTATTAAGTCTTTGCCTGTTAGCTGAAGTCTCCTGTATATAGCATTTGTAACAATACCCTGGTTGCTATCAGGATGGTATTATTGATTTCATGCATACCCCATCAATGAATATGAACAAAGCATTGAGAAATTACCAGAGTCACCAACCATCCAAAACTATAAATGTTTGTGAACTGAGAGAAAAACAGAGTACCTTGAGGAGACACATCCAGACATAAACAGGACAAGCACAATTTTTAATGGACAGTGCTCAGTCCAGGATTGAACCAAATAATCTAGAGCTGTAAAGTGGGCATACTAAACACAAGGTTTCCATGCTACACTTAACATATCTTTACATTTTTAATGCATATTGCAGCTGAAGTCTAAGCTTGTGTTCTCTCGGTCAGAGAACCATACTTGCTGATTTGAATTTATAACAGAAACATGAGGTTTTTGTTGGAAAAAATGTTTTACATTATACATATGCTAATAAAATCCTTTCAGGTGTGAATTTAAGGTTTAACTGAAACGTTTTAAAGTGAATCTGGCATGTAATAAATAATACATGGGTGGCTGTACCTTGAATAATAAATGATTAAATGTTTTTGGCCAAGAGTTGTCATTCTTTAAAGTACGTTCATTTTACTCATATTTTAATGTGCATCACCCTGCAGTGGGCTGGCACCCTGCCCAGGGTTTGTTTCCTGCCTTGTGCCCTGTGTTGGCTGGGATTGGCTCCAGCAGACCCCCGGGATCCTTTACTTAGGATATAGCGGGTTGGATAATGGAAGGATGGATGAATTTAATGTGCATGTTACCAAAGCTTATCATGTCAGGTACACTGAGATTAAATGAGTGATTTAAGCTTATTTTAAATGTTTGATAATTGAAACACCTACAATTATTTTGTACATTAAACATTTTGTCCTCAAGTAAAAATATTGCAAGTCTTTGAGCTCAAGTAAAATATGCTTTTTTAAAAAAATAGTGAAGGTTCGGTAATTTTGTGTTTACAACGTCTGATATGTGAATAAAGGTTATTGAAAGATGATCTTGTTGTTTTTATTTTATATTGAATCAAAAACAAGGTCACATGGAAATTACTTCAAGTATATCCCAGAGAGATTGAACAAAAGGTAGGGCACCCTCCCAATGCATAGACGTTCATTGCACAAATTCTTCAGAACTCTGTAATATTGTGTAGGTCCTCATTTTGATCTCAAAACAGCCTCAATTACTTGTGGCTTGGGTTCCACAATATGTTGGAAACATTCCTTTGAGATTCTGGTCCGTGTTGACCGGATTGCACCACACAGTTTCTGCAGATTTGTCAGCTGCACATTCATGTTGTGAATCTCCTGGTCTACCACTTCCCCAATGTGTCTTAATATCCGGCGACTGGGAAGGCCACTGAAGAACACTGAACTCATAGTCATGTTCATGAAACCAGTTTGAGATAACTTTTGCTTTGTGACATGGTGCAATATCATGGTGGAAGCAGCCATTAGAAGATGGGTAGATTGTGGTCATAAATGGATGTGCATGGTCAGCAACAATACTCAAATAGGTTGTGGCATTCAAACAGTAATTGGCTGGTATTAATGGCCCCAACGTGTACAAGAATACATTTCTCAAACCATTACACCAACACCACCAGCCTGGACCATTGACACAATGCAGGTTTGGTGCATGGATTTAGGTTGCTGCCACTAAATTCTTACACTACTGAGTTGCCTCAACAGAAATCAATATTTAAATCGGACCAGGCTATGTACTTTCTCAAGTCTTGAACTGTCTGGTTGTTGCGAGCCTGGGGCCTCTGCAAATTCAGCTTTCTGTTCTTGGTTAACAGAAGGGGAACCCAACACGGTCTTTGGCTGTTGTAGACCATCTGCCTCAAGGTTCAACCTATTCTGAGATTCTTTTCTGCTCTCCATAGTTGTACAGTGTTTATCTGAGTTACCATAGCCTTTCTGTGAGCTTGAATCAGTCTGACCATTCTCCTCTGACCTGTTTCTTTAACAAGGTGTTTCCATCCGATTTTTTCTTGGCACCATTATGAGTAAACTCTAGAGACAATTGTGTGTGTAAATCCCATGATTTCGGCAATTACAGAAAAACTCAAACAAGACTGTCTGGCACCCTCTGACATGCCATTGGCGAAGTCACAGAGATCACATTTTTCCCTAATCTGGAAGTCATGTGAACATTAACTGAAACTCCTCACCTGTATCTGCGTGATTTTGTGCTTTGTGCTGCAGACATATGCTTGGCTGCTTCGATAATTGCAAAGATAAATACGTGTACAGGTGTTCCTAATAATTTGCTCAGTGAGTGGATATACCAGGCAAATGAACCTCATTTATTATGTATATGGAAGGAAATGAAAAATTATGAGAATACCACTCAACAACATGATTCAAACCCAGCCACATTAACCAATTCGCCAGCATGCCATCTTTTTTCGTTTTGATTTACGTAAGTATTGTAAATTACACTTGGAGCACAGTGCTTATGTGTCTTATGCAGCATCTCTTCTTCTTCTTGGTTTTCTTTTTGCTTCATTCATAAACTGCTATGCATAAATTCCATTTACAAAAGGAAGCATCTAGAAGTCTTAAAACCAGGGCAGGTCCAACTGATGGTAATTTAGGTCATCTTAATCATAGAAACAAATTGGTCACATGAAAAATATTTACAATGTATCATTAATGTCACAATGAGTATTTGTGCTGAGGATGTTGCTTTTTCTAAATGCTAGTGTGTCTTGGAGCAAAGTCAATGCTCAATGACAACAGTGACCTTAATATCACTATTTGCAAAAGACTTTTATTAATGCTGTAAATAGTCCACTTACCAGTGCCAACCACAGTTATAGCTTAGTTGAATTGAAACAAAAGAGACCCAATATTTATATGACAAATATTTTACTAATGGTGAATTTTGCAAAGGCTGACATTTCTAAGTAGCATTGCAATTGTTTATAATATCTGCTGTGAGGTGTAGAAGTTATTTATATTTTTTTGTCATTGGGCCATGGTTGTTCAAAGTCCCTGACCAAACAGTGAACAAATCATAAACAGCTGAGGTTAAGGAAATAACTATTTACTTTTTCAAACCCAGGGCTTATCTGTCAACCACCTGCTTCAACAGAATGCTAAGGCCCAATTCACTAAAGTATTGTGGAAATGCAAAAACTTGGCAGATCCTAGGTTTGCTGGAGTTCTCTACTGTAAGTCAGGTTAAAAAAAACCTCACTCTATGATGTGTTGGATTTGTGTCCACAGTTCAATGTGATTATCGTAAGGTTTTATTCTTATTATTTAGTTTTAATGTAAGACAATCACAGAGACAGAACAAAATTACTGTTAGAGAGCGGCTCTCAGCACTATTCTGGTCCTTTAGTCTCCTTGTACCTGTAAACTAGCATGGTTAATTTGGATTTATTCAAAATGAAAAAACTGTATTTAGCACCCTAGCTTGATATGGTGCACTGGACTAAAGTCTGCTTATTAGGGGAATAAATGGTCAATGATACTGTCCAAGGCTGATATTCAAATGACCTATGTTTTGTAAAATATTAATACAAATGTCCTGCTTACAGCATCCAAAGCTGCTGAAATGTTAACAAGTTAACAAGCTGACATATACATAAGTCAAAATTTGTTTGAGAATTATTTTATAACATGTTTGTGGTACACATCTGGGTATTTATTCAGTAATTCCTGATGCTGTATGTGTAACTGTCAAGGGATAAAAGAAATGAGGGATGAGTAAACAAATACCAGCTTTTTTCCCCACCTTATACTGTATAGTGTGCATATAGAAAACCTGCCTAAATGTAACACACTTCTTCTTTTCAGTTATAAATATCGTACATTAAACTGGGTGATGGGCAGCACGGTGGTGCAGTGGGTAGCACTGCTGCCTCGCAGTTAGGAGACCCAGGTTTGCTTCCTGGGTCCTCCCTGCATGAAGTTTGCATGTTCTCCCAGTGTCTTCGTGGGTTTCCTCTGGGTGCTCCGGTTTCCTCCCACAGTCCAATGACATGCAGGTTAGATGCATTGGCAATTCTAAATTGTCCCTAGTGTGTGTGTGTGTGTGTGTGTGTGTGTGCACCCTGCCCAGGGTTTGTTTCCTGCCTTGTGACCTGTGTTGGCTGGGATTGGCTCCAGCATACCCCTGTGACCCTATAGTTGGGATATAGCGGGTTGGATAATGGATGGATGGATAAACTGGGTGATGCTTTGCTTATCACTTGTGTCATTACTGAGTACATTTAAAAAAAGTTTTTGAACAAATCATTTCACAAATGATGTGTTTAGCTTTAGTTCATATTTTTATTAGGATGGACAATTTGTAGTGAATCACACAATACTATTCCATTAGTTGCTGTTAATAACTTTCATGTCATCTTTCATGTCATCCATCTATTTATTGGGCCTGCTTATTCAAATCCAGGGCTACACAAAGCTAAGAGCACATTCCGGCAGGGTTATTCTGTATCTCTGTATCTTAGATAAGAGTTAATTAAATAAACTCTTACCTAGATGTTAAGTCAACTTCATATAACAAAAAAGCCCTGATGGTAACAGCATAATCGGCATGGTCATCAAAAATAAGACGGTGACAAATTCCACTTACTAATCGTACACTTGTTCATTCTCCCAGAATGCCTTGCCTTAGCTGCATGCCCTGTCCTGACAGCCCTCAACTGTTAGACCATTATACTAGGTTATTGGTGCATGTATAAAAAGAGCATTTTCAAAACTGCGAAAGTGAATTCATCCATGTTAAACAATGTTGGTGCATAAGAAGGTTTTCCCATTTAATAAAGAGCATTGATATGAGACGGAATCAGTTTTCTGAAACAGCTGAGTCGTATTCATGACTGGAATACTGTGGAGTGTACACTGCTAATCATTTTCAATTCACACATGGGTGAATTTCTTTTAAATACGGTCAGCCTAATGTACTTGGCCTAGTAAAGCCGCTTCTTCTCGACCCTAAAGGATTTGTAGTTTATTTGTGTTGGTAATATTAGTTTTTTAGTCTGCTGATATTTGTCTTTCTTTTCTATCTATTTATTGCAGATCACCACCACTTCAGGCAGTGAGTTTCTCCTTCAATCTGACAAAAATGCTAATATATCTGAATGGTATGAAGCCATTAAATTGGGAATTGAAAGTCAGGTAAGTGGATGACTGTTTGAAACAAAGCTTTACAAGACAATGCTTAGTTCACCAAACTTTTGTACTTTATTGTTAGGCAGCATAGCTGCTAGGAGTTTCTCCTGGTGTTAATTGTACACATACAGTAAAAAGGTAAATACAATTAAACACCACAATATACCAAACACAATGCCATCACAACATTATACATAGTAGTAGAGAAAATGTATTGCACAAAAGACAAAAATACGAAAATAATATATTGATGTAGAGACCTGTCCAGTATTATATTAAGCAAGTCATTTTAAAACATGCACAAAATAAATATAATTTAGATTAGATGGTGGTGTTCAGAAACTATGAAAAGACAGAGATGATTTCACATTTATCATTCAATATATCCAATGAATTTTAAAGTTGCATAGTCATTTTCAGATAATACTGTCTTTTGAAGCCTTTACCAGTCCTTACTGCATGTTTTAAATGTTATCTCTGATAAAATTGAACTACTACACAGTAAACATGCAGGAAATGGTGGCAGAGCTGGTAACTCAAATCAAATCAAATCAAATAGCCTTTTATTGTCAATTCACTATATGTGCAGAACATACAGGAGAATCGAAATACTGTTTTTCTCTCAACTTGTACAATAGTACAATAGTACTATAGTACAATAAAATATAAAAAAGTATAACATATAAGATAAATAACATTAGACCTGTGTACAATGTGCAATAGTCATTAGTGCAAGAGCCAATTACAGTAAAAAAAATGAGAAGGTGCATTATAGAGTAGCTTATGAGATGTACAAAAAGACAGACAGTTAGCAGCAGATGTAATATTGAGTCCTTATATAATACCAGCTGAGGTAGGGTACTTGGTAGTTAGTGACTCTTGTTACGCTCCAGGGGCAGGGGGCAAGGGGGAAAGGTAGTGGACAGAGTTCAGCATCCTGACAACTTGGAGGATGAAGCTGTTAGACAGTCTTGTGGAACTGGCTCGAAGGCTCCGGTACATTTTCCCTGAGGGGAGGAGTCTAAAAAGGGAGTGAAAGGGGTGGGAGGAGTCACCAGCAATGCTGATGGCTCTACAGGTGAGACGGGTTTGGAAAATGTCCTTGAGGGAGGGCAGTGGGGCACCAATGATTTTACTAGCCGCATCCAATCTGCGTTGCAGGGACTTTCTACAGGAGGCAGTGCAGCTTCCATACCACACAGAGATGCAGTTAGTGAGGATGCTCTCAAATGTGCCCCGGTAGAAAGAGCACATGATGGGGTTTGGAACTTGTGCTCTCCTCAGTTTGCATAGAAAGTAGAGGCGGGTTTGAGCTTTTTTCAAAACATTAAAATTATGGTCCCAAAATTTTATAGGTAGAGAGATTTTGTGCTACTGTAAGTAATCCTGCATGCCTTTTCCTACAGTTAGTGTATTCTGAAAACACATAAGAAAATGAGAAGCTTAAAAGCCTGACTGGACACAGTGTAATTTAAACATTTCTCAGCAGTATTATGCCTAGGAGGGCATCCAGTTCTAGACAGGACACTAGCCCACAGTAAGGCATACTAATGTACAGTACATCCTCAACTTCATTCCAGACTAACTCCGTGCCACAAAGTAACCTAATGTGCACATCTTGGGGTTTGTTAGTAAAACAGGGCATCCATACTGGGCAAACATGATAAACGTGAAAACACCACATAAACTGAAAGAAAATGGAGTGTGACACAACAGAGCTGACCACTGTACCACCCTATTCACCTTTTTGAACCCACTGTAATGAGTCATTTATTTACTCATATTTTTTTTTTCTCAACCCACTTAATGCATTAATGGGACAACCTTAGCTGGCTTCATCAAGGCAAGAACTAGCAGTCCACTGCAGGACAAACTCACACATTCCAGGACAGTTTGGACTCACCATATTACATAACATGCATGTGTTTGTGAGGGTGGAGGAAACTGGAGATTCTGAAGGAACCCCACACACCAGCAGAATCCCCAGGACTGTAAGACAGCATTGATAGAACACAAGTTGATTGCTCTGCACACTTGTGCATATGTGGCCATTTTGGAATTGTCAGACAACACATGTCTTTGGAGCATAGGAACAAACTGGAGAACATATACACTCAGTCTCGCTGACAGCTGATAATAGCCTCTATTCAGTTGGCCTAGATCAAGTAGAATTTTTAAACATTTAAATACTGTGATTCCATGGAGGTTACTCTTCTCTCTTACAACTTTTGTCACCTTGAGTTTTTCATTTTGTTACTTTAGATGCTGCCTGACCATTGTGCCAACTCTATTTTTAATTACAATAAATTAATAAATATACATGGTCACAAAAGTAAAGTGAAAAATATAATGGAGGTTTATATGTATTAATCATTTACACTACATCTGTGTATAGTGTTTGATAATATTCCATCCATCCATTATCCAACCCTCTATATCCTAACTACAGGGGTCTGCTGGAGCCAATCCCAGCCAACACAGGGCACAAGGCAGGAAACAAACCCCGGGCAGGGTCACAGCCCACACACAGTAGGGATAATTTAGAACCACCAATGCACCTAACCTGCATGTCTTTGGACTGTGGAAGGAGACCGGAGTACCCAGAGGGAACCCACACAGACACGAAAGGAACATGCAAACTCCACACAGGGAGGACCTGGGAAGTAAACCCCGGTCTCCTAACTGCAGGGCAGCAGCACTACCCACTACGCCACCGTTTGATAATATTCATTGTAATAATGTATTCACATTTCTATTACCTATTTTGTCTATGTTATGCTTTTATTAACATTAGCTTGTCACCCTAACATGGATTAGACAGATGTAGATATGGATGGATGAATTGATTACTTTGTTTAGTATTTTTCTTTAACCCCTTAAGGTGCATTTAAAGTGTATATATTTAAAACATGTTCATTAAGCTTTACAAATTAACTGTTTAATTTGTTCAATCAGACAATCTTTATCTATTTTTATTAATCAAATAAAATTTGATGACATTTTAGGTCCCATTTTAACAGAAAAACAAAATATTCCAAAGGGTTTACAATCTTTTTCTAACAAATGCACATATTATTGCTTTTATTAGTTCCAATAATAATCCATGTGCTGGAACTCATTCTTCCAAAATGTTATATCTGTGCTTTGAATATCCAACAAAATGAGATGACAAAGTTTGCAAATAATCTCAGCATTTAATCTAATTACTTATTAGGCCTTCACATGATTTTTAAGCAGTTGAATATTAGGCTTCTTTGCTTACTGCTCGTTTTTCCTGCAAAATGTGCTGGGAACTTAAGAGCTTTTTTTTAAAGAAAAATTAGAAAACTTTCTGTATTAAAAGGAGAACTGAATGTTTGCTCAAACTCCATAGTGCTGCTGTAACACCAATAAGCAGTCATCGTAGAGATCAAGTAGTGTTACTAATGTAATGGTGCTCTTTCTTGAGGATCTGTAAAAATATTACTAGCAGTGATAATGAAAAATTATGCATATATTTAGGTATACTTAGCAGTTATAGCACTGCTGACTTGCAGTTAGGAGACCTGGGTTCACTTCCCAGGTCCTCCCTGTGTGGAGTTTGCATGTTCTCCCCGTGCCTGCGTGGGTTTCCTCCGGGTGCTCCGGTTTCCTCCCACAGTCCAAAGACATGCGGGTTAGGTGCATTGGCGATCCTTGATTACCCCTGGTGTGTGATTAGTGTGTGTGCGTGCGCCCTGCCCAGGATTTGTTTCCTGCCTTGCGCCCTGTGTTGGCAGGGATTGGCTCCAGCAGACCCCTGTGACCCTATAGTTAGGATATAGCGGGTTGGATAATAGATGGATAGATGGATGGTCAGTTAGTGACTGTAATACTGAAAAGCAGTATTTTTTAAAAAAGTGAAAGTTTCCTACTAATGACTTTAATTTAACAGGAAAGTTTGGGGCAAATGACACCTGAAGTGCCCTGAAGAAATGAATGCAAATAAAGGAAGGAATGAAGGAAGGAAAAAAGAATACAAACAAACACTCAACTAATGAAGCCATATAATAATAGCTTTAGAATTCTAATAGATATTTAAACAATATTCATTTACTGCTGTGCTAGCATGTAACAAAATCACAAGGATTTGGCAATAGTGGTGAAGGAAACATGCTTAACTGCTCATTGTATTATTAGTTCCTTAAGAAAATATGTAGGTGTTTTTCTGGAGATTTACATCAATTAAAACAAATTTGGAATTAAATATATAATGAATCAGTTTAGAAGAAGTAACAATATGCTACATAATATGCTCCATACATACACTTGCTAAGAAACACTACAGTATCAGAACTGCTTTGGTGTTTTTGTTTCTTGCATTTTATATATTTGTTATACCTAAAATGACACAAAAATGTTTTTATTTCATATATCATTACAGTCAAAGGGTACGGGTGGAAAATGTTTGCCATCTGGCATCTGTAAATCCTCAAGCACTGAATATGTGAACAGGTGTGGAGCAGAATCTCCTCCTGCCAAGGAATCTAAACCAGAGCACAGACGATCACTGAGTAAGTAATCATCACCTAAAGCCTTCTTATGAGTGTTCTTACCTGACTTAACATTTTTTAGATTTTTGCATATGTTCTAGATCCCTTTGAAATATCAGAAGTATTTTATTGTCAGCTTGCAGAGCTGTAATAGCTGGTATTCAGGAAGAGGTCAGGAACAGGAAAGCTTTAAGATCAGTTATCTGTCTAAGGCTCCTTTTTGAGGAGTGACAGCTGGACCAAGACACATCAGTTGTCCCTTGTAATTGAAATTGCAGCAGGTAGATTAACAGGCTACCAAAAAAAGCCTTGAGTACCTCATTGCTTTCAGAAGCGAACAGCTGCTGTTCCTTTGCTGCTGAAACCATGTGAAATATTAAATGCAATTTCATCCGTGTAGAATAACTGTTAACATAGTGGTATGCATGCCCCTCTTTAGATCCTTTGCATTTTTTACCCTGCCTGTGTTAACATTTTAGATGTTTCTTTCTTTCTTTCTGTTGTAAACAAAAATAAAACCACAACATTGTCTTTCAAGGGGGGCACGGTGGCACAGTGGGTAGTGCTGCTGCCTTGCAGTAAGGAGACCAGGGTTTGCTTCCCGGGTCCTCCCTGCGTGGAGTTTGCATGTTCTCCCCAAGTCTGCGTGGGTTTCCTCCGGGTACTCCGGTTTCTTCCCACAGTCCAAAGACATGCGGGTTAGGTGCATTGGCGATTCTAAATTGTCCCTAGTGTGTGCGCACCCTGCGGTGGGCTGGCGCCCTGCCCAGGGTTTGTTTCTTGCCTTGCGCCCTGTGTTGGCTGGGATTGGCTCCAGCAGACTCCCGTGACCCTGTAGTTAGGATATAGCGGGTTGGATAATGGATAGATGAATGGATATTTTAAGAGAGTCAAGGAGGCACACTTGTTCCGATTATTTAGCTAATCCTAATGCCATTCAAATTCTTTGCCTTCTGACAGAATAAAACCATAAAAAACAGAAAAAAATAATTTAAAAAAAGAAAAAAAATCTGCAGTGACCAGTAGAGAGCATCACAGAGACCCAAGCCATAAACACACCAACAAAATACAGATCATGGGTTTAAATAAAGATTTTATTTTCCATAAATACCTCTTATAGACTTCTTTCAAACATGTGTACGATGTACAAAATCCAAACAACTGTCTTCTTCCCTCTTTGTCTTTCCTCTCCTTCAAGTGAGCTTCATCCTCTTCCAACCAGCTACGACCCCTGACTAATAAGGAGTGGCTTCCTTTATATCAGACCTTGGAGTACTTCTAGCACCACCAGGAAGCACTTTTTGGTCAGGTGGAACCTCTCTAAAAGGAGGAAACCTCCTCCCCACAGCTCCCTCTGGAGGCTCCCACAAGTCCCAGCAGGGCTGCCCACTGGAACTCAAATTCCCATGAAGCCCTGCAAGAGTGTATTTGGGAGACCCACCAGAGAGCTGCTGCCACTTGTTGGACTGGGGGAGCAAATGGCTTTGGGTTGCAGTCTCCTTCCATCCATCCTGACAGGAAGCTGAGTCTAGTTTTCCATGGAAAATACAGGGCCTTTATTACTGTATAGAGAAGGTAGTCTCAAGACTTCATTCAAAATAGGAGCTGTTACCACAGCACTCAAGACCCTGCTCTAGCTCCCATCTTCTGGTTAGAACACCACCAGCAGTTTGGAATCACCACTGTGGCAGACCAGGAGAGTACAAAGATATGCAGGTTAAAGCCCGGGATTAAATGTTCTAAGCATCATGCAACACACATGTTACACAATATACCTAATCCAGAAGGGGACAACCAATTACTTTGCCCTTGGTTAACTGTTTACCAAACACAGCAAAGCAGCTATGAAGCTGTCCTTGTGCCGCTACTGTTAGAGACAGCAAATTGCCACCAACCCCGGTGACAACAGTATACATATTTTCCACATATTCATTCATTATAAAGAAATTTACATTATAACATATTTGTATGGTCCCATGACTTTCGATACAATATATACATACATACATACTGTATATATATATATATATATATACAGTGGGTACGGAAAGTATTCAGACCCCCTTTAATTTTTCACTCTTTGTTATATTGCAACCATTTGCTAAAATCATTTATATTCATTTTTTTCCTCATTAATGTACACACAGCACCCCATATTGACAGACAAAAAAAAGAATTTTTGAAATTGTTGCAGATTTATTAAAAAAGAAAAACTGAAATATCACATGGTCCTAAGTATTCAGACCCTTTGCTCAGTATTCACACTGAGGAGAGGCAAGACACATGACAGCCCGCATGGAGTTTGCTAAAAAACACCTGAAGGACTCTGAGATGGTGAGAAATAAGATTCTCTGGTCTGATGAGACCAAGATATATATATATATATATATAACTGCTCAAAAAAATTAAAGGAACACTTTGAAAACACATCAGATCTCAATGGGAAAAAGAAATCCTCCTGGATATCTATATTGATATAGACTGGGTAATGTGGTAGGAACAAAAGGATGCCACATCGTTTGATGGAAATGAAAATGATCAACCTACAGAGCCCTGAATTCAAAGACGCCCCAAAAATCAGAGTGAAAAAATTATGTGGCAGGCTAGTCCATTTTGCCAAAATGTAATTGCAGCAACTCAAAATTGTACGCAGCACTTTGTATGGCCCCTGTGTTCTTGTATACATGCCTGACAACATCGGTGCATGCTTCTAATGAGATGACAGATGGTATTGTGGGGGATCTCCTCCCAGATCTGGACCAGGGCATCACTGAGCTCCTGGAAAGTCTGAGGTGCAACCTGGTGGCATTGGATGGACCAAAACATAATGTCCCAGAGGTGTTCTATTGGATTTAGGTCAGGAAAGTGTGGTGGCCAGTCAATGGTATCAATTCCTTCATCCTCCAGGAACTGCCTGCATACTCTCACCACATGAGGCCAGGAATTGTCGTGCACCAGGAGCCACTGTACCAGCATAGGGTCTGACAATGGGTCCAAGGATTTCATCCTGATACCTAATGGCAGCCAAGGTGCCTTTGTCAAGCCTGTAGCGGTCTGTGTGACCCTCCATGGATATGCCTCCCCAGACAATTATTAACCCACCACCAAACTGCTCATGCTGAATGATGTTACAGGCAGCATAATGTTCTCCATGGCTTCTCCAGACCCTTTCACTTCTGTCACGTGCTCAGGGTGAACCTGCTCTCATCTGTAAAAAGCACAGGGCACCAGTGGTGCATCTGCCAATTCTGGTATTCTATGGCGAATGCCAATCGAGCTGCATGCTGCTGGGCAGTGAGCTCAGGGCCCATTAGAGGACATGGGGCCCTTGGGTCATCCTCATGAAGTCTTTCTGGTTGTTTGGTCAGAGACATTCACACCAGTGGCCTGCTGGAGGTCATTTTGTAGGGCTCTGGCAGTGCTCATCCTGTTCCTCCTTGCCCAAAGGAGCAGATACTGGTCCTGCTGATGGGTTATGGACCTTCTATGGCCCTCTCCAGCTCTCCTAGAGTAACTGCTTGTCTCCTAGAATCTCCTCCATGCCCTTGAGACTGTGCAGGGAGACACAGCAAACCTTCTGGCAATGACACGTATTGATGTGCCATCCTGGAGAAGTTGGACTACCTGTGCAACCTCTGTAGGGTCCAGGTATTGCCTCATGCTACCAGTAGTGACACTGACTGTAGCCAAATGCAAAACTAGTGAAGAAACAGTCAGAAAAGATGAGGAGGGAAAAATGTCAGTGGCCTCCACCTGTTAAACCATTCCTGTTTTGGGGTCATCTCATTGTTGCCCCTCTAGTGCATCTGTTGTTAATTTCATTAACACCACAGCAGCTGAAACTGATTAACAACCCCTCTGCTACTTAACTGACCAGATTAATATCCCATAAGTTTCATTGACTTTATGCTATACTCTGATTAAAAAGTGTTCCTTTAATTCTTTTGAGCAGTATATATATATATATATATATATATATATATATATATATATATATATATACATATATATATATATATATATATATATATATATATATATACATACATACATACACACATACACATATCTTCCTACTGTATATAATACGCTACCGTGGCTGTTTGTTTGTTTGTTTGTCCAGGATTTTAAATCACCTGTTGCCGCAAACAGTTTCACTTATTGACTTGAAATTTGGTAAGCATATATTACGTGACGTCTACTATCCACTTTCGGGGTGATAATTTTTATTACTCTTTTTATTTTTATTTTATTTTATTGTAGAAACAACTCTCGGCAGCGCACAGCACAGTGGCAGGGTGGCACGGTGGCAGGGTGGCCGTGCGGTGCATGCGTATGGGCGCCGTTCTCATTCCCTACCACCTTTGCTAATCATTCTTGAGGCAGATTGAAGACTTAAGTGCCAGTTTAAGTGAAAAATTAAAGAAAACATACTAAGTAATTGCAACACAAAAACTAACTTAATCAGTTTCAACATGAAAAGATACCGACGAAAGAAGAGAAGCAGCGGGCCGCTATGGTGGAGTGAAGAAGAGCTGCTCAACCTCTGAGCAAACGAATGCTAAACAGAGACAGAGAAAGAGTATGAAAACTAGGAATGCTCAAGTCAAGTGTATTCATTGCACGTTATCGTGCAGTACGCCGTTACTGGTATATAAATAATATTAAAAGTTCATTGTAGTCCAGTGTCTAAAAGCAACGAGTTGTTAACTACTTTGCTTTCACTGACAATATGTCACCCTGAGCAATTTACTTACCAGTTTCTTGTGTGTGGTTCAGTTCTAAGTATATATATATATATTCAAAACATTTTTCTATAAAAAGATATATAAAATAAAGTGTGTTTTTGTCCTTGTCACCATGATACATGTTAGTATATCTCTGGAACACAGACTAATTTGAAGTTATACACTTTCTGCTGTTAGTCAACAGTAGTTTTTAATGAAATGGTTTGTATACTTAGTTCACCCTTCAAGCTCAAATCATTTTTTGTGTTTTCTTCTGTGTTTTTAATTCCTCTATCACCAAGAAGCTGATGGAGTCACCATTTTAAATGATTATTTTTTAAATCATTCAATTGAAGCAGTCATCTTAGTTAATCAATCAATTACCACTATTACTCATTTAATCAATTAAGTGCATGAGAAATTTGACAGTGATGTTCATATCTATTATTTTCATGTCATTTGTCAGATTAAAAACTGAATACAAAAAAAAAAGAAAAAAAGTTGAGTGTCCTAAATATTGTATTTAATGAGATGCGATATATTTACCATTGTGACACTCTGCTGCTGACTACCATGTTCTCTGTTAGATTTGAAAAAACTTTGAAGCATAATACTTGGTGAAGTATTAAAGTTTCTCTGTATACAAGGATGTTTTCTTCTACAAGTATGTGAAACCTTTCTGTGTTGTGAGGTAGTGTTGTACACTCATGCTCGCATTAGGACATGCACTCAGTATAATGCCAATTGCTTGAATCCAAGATTCTCTGGCATTATCTGAGAATAACTAACAAATATTATTTTAAACCTCCTTTATATATACACTCACCTAAAGGATTATTAGAAACACCATACTAATACGGTGTTTGACCCCCTTTCACTTTCAAAACTGCCTTAATTCTACGTGGCATTGATTCAACAAGGTGCTGAAAGCATTCTTTAGAAATGTTGGCCCATATTGATAGGATAGCATCTTGCAGTTGATGGAGATTTGTGGGATGCACATCAAAGGGCACGAAGCTCCCGTTCCACCACATCCCAAAGATGCTCTACTGGGTTGAGATCTGGTGACTATGGGGGCCATTTTAGTACAGTGAACTCATTGTCATGTTCAAGAAACCAATTTGAAATGATTCGAGCTTTGTGACATGTTGCATTATCATGCTGGAAGTAGCCATCAGAGGATGGGTACATGGTGGTCATGAAGGGATGGACATGGTCAGAAACAATGCTCAGGTAGCCCATGGCATTTAAACGATGCCCAATTGGCACTAAGGGGCCTAAAGTATGCCAAGAAAACATCCCCCACACCATTACACCACCACCACCAGCCTGCACAGTGGTAACAAGGCATGATGGATCCATGTTCTCATTCTGTTTATGCCAAATTCTGACTCTACTATTTGAATGTCTCAACAGAAATCGAGACTCATCAGACCAGGCAACATTTTTCCAGTCTTCAACTGTCCAATTTTGGTGAGCTTGTGCAAATTGTAGCCTCTTTTTCGTATTTGTAGTGGAGATGAGTGGTACCCGGTGGGGTCTTCTGCTGTTGTAGCCCATCCACCTCAAGGTTGTGCGTGTTGTGGCTTCACAAATACTTTGCTGCATACCTCGGTTGTAACGAGTGGTTATTTCAGTCAAAGTTGCTCTTCCATCAGCATCAACAAGGCATTTTCGCCCACAGGACTGCCACATACTGGATGTTTTTCCCTTTTCACACCATTCTTTGTAAACCCTAGAAATGGTTGTGCGTAAAAATCCCAGTAACTGAGCAGATTGTGGAATACTCAGACCGGCCCGTCTGGCACCAACAACCATGCCACGCTCAAAATTGCTTAAATCACCTTTCTTTCCCATTCTGACATTCAGTTTGGAGTTCAGGAGATTGTATTGACCAGGACCACACCCCTAAATGCATTGAAGCAACTGCCATGTGATTGGTTGATTAGATAATTGCATTAATGAGAAATTGAACAGGTGTTCCTAATAATCCTTTAGGTGAGTGTATATATATATAAACCTCTCACTCACTCACTCATCACTAATTCTCTAACTTCCCGTGTAGGTAGAAGGCTGAAATTTGGCAGGCTCATTCCTTACAGCTTACTTACAAAAGTTGGGCAGGTTTCATTTCGAAATTCTACGCATAATGGTCATAACTGGAACCTATTTTTTCGTCCATATACTATAATAGACTTCTGCTCGATGCCCGTGGGAGGCGGAGTTACGCCTCCCACGTAATTTAGTGCCTGCCCATATAAGGCCATCCATCAGCGGCAATCCAATAGAAACACTGCCACTAAATATTCACGGGTGAAGGACTGTGCTTTTGTAGAGGAAGATGAGATGGTCAGGGTGGTGTTTGGCACAAACTCAGTGAAACTGCAAGAGAAACTTTTAAGTGCCGGGTCTTAGCTAACATTAAATACAGCCGTGGACATCGCACGAGATGGCACCAGCACTGCAGTCTTTCTATCAGAAAGGTTTCTCTGTCCCTCTCCCCTGATTGACCTAGGTGAGAAAGGAACTTGGTTTCCAGGCCCTGGTGGTAAAATACAGCAAATGTGCAGGCAGTAAAACAGGCTTACACAAAAGTAAAACTAAATGTGGCAATCCACATTTTACAGTCTGGTACTGCTAAATATTAAGTCTTTCTAGGCAGCCCATTTCTTGTATTACTTGAAGTATCCTTCCTACTTTCTTCTCTTCTCTCTGATCATCTCTTTTAATGATTTACAAAGCTCTTTATCTTTATTTGAAGTTCATAAAACTAAAACCATGTTTTCAAAATCAGCTGCTTGAGCTCATATTTCCACCATCAAAGTCAATAGCACAGCATACTAAGAAACAACTTATGAAACCACACATGCATTATATGGTAGCAATTCTGCATTATACTGTGCATTTGATTTTAAATGGTTCTTTATCTCCAATCAACAAAACATGAATAGCCAAGAATTACTTTAGACTTAGCTTATTACACTTTTTATTTAAACTAATTGTCAACATTTTCAGCAATTTTT
This sequence comes from Polypterus senegalus, assembly GCF_016835505.1. Lineage (NCBI taxonomy): Eukaryota > Metazoa > Chordata > Cladistia > Polypteriformes > Polypteridae > Polypterus > Polypterus senegalus. Next base: position 145,009,126 of record NC_053159.1, on the reverse strand, counting down.
AATCAAACACAAAAGTATTAATACAGCATACATATTTCAGTAGCCAATAAGCAAGCTGTTTTAACATAATGTGTTTCAGCACAGACAAAGAATAAACTGTCTTTCTAAAGGTCCACTTTTCAAACATTACAAGAAAAGTTCTACTTCTTCCTCCAGCACTGATGAAGGCTAGTGTAACTGTGATTTTCAACTTGAAATTAATAACTCTTTTTTTGTCCCATTTGCAAATATGCTTAAATTAACATTTGCCTTAAAGAAATAAGCTCACCATAATATTTTTAAGTTGTACTCATAATGTCTTATAATTTTACTGCAATTAAAATTTTATTACTTATGTTTAAGAGGAGCAAATGTTGTCTCCCAGGAGTTCTGCGCGGCTTTGTGTTGTTTGCACCTGCTCAGACATTTCAAGAGAATGCTTTAAAACATTAAACATGACCAAAACATTTAGAGAGGGAGGTCCCTTTATACCTCATGGTCTTATTCATACTCCAATCAAGTGTTTCAAACCAAGTTATCCCAGGGACTTCCAACCTTAAGTTCATATTACAAACTGCAGTTGAAATGTCTGCCAATAATTTACAGCATTCATCTATTGTACTATTCCAGCTGTCTCATTTTGATTAAGGAGAAATAAATAAATATTCTTACCAATAAATCCATTAAGTCCATGTTTTAAACTAATATAATGATATGCTTAGACTGTAGGAATTCATTATTGATTTTAGCTACCCTAGGTACTTCAAAATGAGAAGCAGAAAATAGGCACATTTGTTATCTTATCATCTTATCTATACTGTACACTTCAATTCCACTTTAAAAACATAGTAAAGAGTTATTTATTTTAAATTAAGCAGAAACATTTTACATCGAGTGAGTGAGAAGATAAAAGTGTTTTTGCCAAGCACTAACTTTTACAAGTAGCCAAAACTTACACTGGTGTGACAGACTCAAATTAAATGTATGTTTTTATTATATTACAGTAATTATAATAGCAATTCACTACTCAAAACGTGGAACGCCTAAACTCGAACCCGGATCCTTTGGGTTATAAGGCAGCGGCTCTTACTTCTACACCATTCGAGAATACATAGCTACTTTCTGTCAATTGACATATGTGCTTGGGTTTTTAACTCATTGATAGCAACATGTAAATCAAATGATTTTTTTTCTTTGGTTATATTCTTGAATAAAAGCGCACGTTTATTTAATATTTGGACTAAAGTCTTCACATATTATACACTTCATATCATTATTAGTATAACACGGAAAAAGTTTCTGCTTTAGGTATGTGTTTAGCATTTCTTGCCTTGCATTTCCTTTCATCCTACACCTGCACAAATTGTTAGAGACATGGAACACACATGAAATGTATTCATTCCAAATAACGGTATATTATTATTTACCCTAAACAACTCCAGGCATGTTACTGCCAGATAAAGAGACTAGAGTTCTGAGAATTTTGTGACAGACTCAGCAGAATTGGGATGGGATAAACCGGCTGCTTGTGCTGATCGACACATTTGCAAAACAGAAGATGCTGATGAAGAGGTGCAAAGGAATTTCAGGTGGTCTGGGTTATGAGTTTTTTCGTAGGCTTCAGGGTTTCTAGTGTTAAGGAATTCCAAATGCATCATGTGTCGCAAGCTACTATTATTGAAAAAAAGACTCATTTTAACTGAAAGAATGTTCACTGTACAGACAATTTTTGTATTAGCTTTAATTTCAGGAAGAATAGGCATAATAGGCTCTAGGATTCCATCACCCTGAATTGGAGTAAACAAGTTTGAAAATCTTTTGTAACATTAAATAAAATACAGGATATGCTCTAGCCCATTGCAAATGTGGATTTAAATAAGCAGATTTTAAAATGTTGTGTTATGTTAAAATTCAGTTCAATTTTACCTGTATCTGAAATGTATTTGAAGGTATCTTGAAATAATTTCTTTTCTGTCTTAAGATACCTGGAATGAGAAATCTCATGTGCATTTTTTGATTTCATATTAAAGGAATACTCCACCCAAAATCCATCCATTATCCAACCCGCTATATCCTAACCACAGCGTCACGGGGGTCTGCTGGAGCCAATCCCAGCCAACACAGAGCACAAGGCAGGAAACAAACCCTGGGCAGGGTGCCAGCCCACTGCAGTTCACCCAAAATGATATTTTTTATATGCCATTTACCCTATACTTAGTGATGGCCAAGAAAAAAAAAATAATTTCATGTTTTAATGCAGATTGGAGAGACTAAAGATTATGAAAGAACAGAAGCCAATAGTGATCAATGCTACACAATGACAAATTATATGAAAAATATCCATGGAAAAAAGAGAAAAAGAAATCTTGCATTACTCATGTTACATACATCGACATCATATGCACAATTTGTCTAAAACTCATGCTAAAAATGTTTTAAATAATATTTTATTTTTTTTATTTGAAGACCTTCATTCTTTGGTCAAAGGTCCTGTCTTCAATTCAAACATTGACTTCTGGTAGTACTTGGTTTCATATTTAAGATTTGCACTTATTATTCTGGATATAACTTATTTAACAACATTTTGGCAAAAATAAGCATGAATTTTGCACATTTGGAGCATACAACTGTATAAATAACATGTGAATTATGTGACATGAGAAACATGAGATTTTTTTTCTGTCCCTCTTAATGTTTTTCACATAGCTAGTAGTTGTACAGCATTACATTGTAGAGTTTTTATTTCTCCATTAACCCTGAAAATATGAAATGAAAATTAGTTTTCAGTGACCACTACACCACTATTAAAGCGCACAGAGTAACATAAACAAAATATTTTTGAGTGGATTATTTTAAGATGTTATGAAATAATTCAGAAAGATAAGTTGATACATCTTGAATCATGGAATTCCCAATAGAAGGCATCTAGAATAACTGTACAATAGTTACTATGTATACTCTTTGTATTGTATATTCTGCAGCATCGGGTGCCAGGCATGAGCCAAACATAGACGTTGCTCAAGTCTGTTACAGGACACACTTACTCACAAACACACATAAATGTACAATCATTTAACTGAACTAATTTAGAATCACCACTCTATCTAACCTCCATATCTGAGGGATACGTAAAGGAAACTGATATACCTGGAGAAAACCCACACACACACAAGGAGAACACACGCCATGTAAAAATGGCTGGTTGTGAATCTAAGACTCTGGACCTGTGAGGAAGATGTGCTACAAAATATCCATCATTTCCTCAACTTAATATAATTCAGGGTTGTGGTATCTTAAATCATATAGCGTCATTTGATATAAGCTTGCATTTTATCCATCCATCCATTATCCAACCCGCTATATCAATCCCATCTGACACAGGGGCGCAAGGCAGGAAACAAACCCTGGGCAGGGTGCCACACACACACACACACACACACACATCAAGCACACACCAAGCACAATTTAGAATCGGCAATGCACTTAACCTGCATGTCTTTGGACTGTGGGAGGAAACTAGAGCACCCAGAGGAAACCCACGCAGACACGGGGAGAATATGCAAACTCCACGCAGGAAGGACCTGAGAAACGTACTCGGGTCTCCTAACTGCGAGGCAGCAGCGCTACCCACTGCGCCACCATGCCGTCCTTCTATTTTATTTAATCAGTACATTTGTTAAAAAGACCTGGTACACTATATAATTTAGGTTCTACTTTGCCTTAGTGGTACAATTTTGATTCAGTTAGAGACAAAGGCGAGTTTGCAACACTTGAATGAACTTAATGGGTGATCTCCTTAAGTCTTTTTATATCATTTGTATCAGAGTGTGAATCTTGATTTGCTGTGACAGATGATGCAGATTCAGTGCTTCATTCAAGCCTTATGTATATTATGCTAATTAGTATTCAAGCCACATTTTCATTTACCTTCTGATTGTCTCTGTGTTTACAATTTGTTCCCTTTGCCCATTTGTTATCCCTAACTATTATACAATAGTACTCTTCCAGGCAGCAGCTTTCCAATTAATTGTACCTTTTATTTGGATATGTTTTTAATTTAAAGCACCAGTTCTGAAGTATATTTACTACATTTGTCAACTGCTAATGAATAAATTATATTGTTACATCCAAAGTACAAGTTATGACAAAGGGTTTTAAAAACAAATTTGTTGCTCAGCTTTGTAATATTTTTGAATACCATAATGAGGATAAAATATTTATTTCTTTGAATGCAGCAGTGGTAATTATTTTATAAAAAAATATGCCATCCTTTCTATGAATATTCATTTATACTATTACTACTACTGATAATGAGAGTATATATTTTGTGATGTCACAATGTAAATCAGTGTATGAATCCCTTACATTTAAATAATACATAATCACAGACTTAACAGGACATTATAGAACAGAAACTAAATGGAATATTGTGATTTTATTTCAATATTAGTCCCTTAAAAGTATTATGGAGTTAGCTATTGTAATAACTATGATCTCTTAACTTTGTGTTATAAATTAAATGATCATATCCTTTGTGGTTAGTTCTCAAATACAGACACTTATTTTAAAGTGGCACCAAGTATTCTACTAAAGACTGCTATTAAACATCTTGACTTAAAGCTTCTGGCCTTAACTAATGGAACACTTTTGTGTTTAAACTTTGAAGACAACTTTAACAATCATAGCTAAAGGCACTGTGAAATCTATGATATTTTGAAATGGGCTTTTCTCCCACCTGCTGAAAGGCAGGTACATTCTTACATTGTCTTCAGCGGTGGCCTCAGTTTTTCTTAAAATTCACTGAGCGTACATCTAGGCTTATTAATATGCAAATGAGGGCTTAGAAACAGTCCCACTGGGTAGAACTACATTACTATAACTGTTGAATATTAGCCTTGTCCTGGATGAGAACCAAAACATCTCAAAGTGCCATCATAAACATGAGGAACATTTTGCTTTCCTTGGCATCTATAATGGTACACTTTATTGTCATGCATGAGGATACCTATCTTAAAAATGTGATTAATTTAGATTTTCTATTAATTGCAGTGGAATGACCTTTTACTACTTGAGGCAAAAAGAAAAAAATATATAAATATTATGAAATAGAAAGAAATCTCTGTGAGACCACAACAAGTGAATGATGCCTACCCCAGGCTATATAGCAAAAATGAGTTGATTTTTTTTTGTTCTTAACATGCACATTATCCGATTTTGGAACATCTCTCTAGAGTTTATTCCAGTTGTTAATAACCAGCTGAGCCAACATTTTTTTTTTCAGTTATGAGTGTGTTTCTTCAGAGGTGCACTGGGAATAAGTGGGAAGATAAACCTAAACTTAGCATACAGCAGTTTTTCTTGTGTAAACATGACAGGGAAGATATCATCTGAGGTCAAATATTATTATTTTACTAAAAGTATATCTGTTTTGGAATTTGAGATGAACTGTATTGGAGAATAATCCTGATAAGCAATAAATGTGAAAGAAGAATAAATGAATATTTCAAAAATATTGATATCATGTAGACCTTGTCATGATAAAAATCTAAAGCAACAAAAACAATATTTTTAATTTCTTTACCATTTCCACTCTTACTTCAAATAATACACTCAGTACATAGAACAACATATTTCAAAAAAGACATAAGAGATGCAAATTATGTGGGCAAATGGCAGAGGCCATTGGACTGAAAACCTAAGATGTCAGTTTAGCTCTCACTGATTCAGCTTGTCAAACTACGGTGGTCACTCAGCTTGCCAGTTCTTTGAAACAATAACACTATGCAATAATAAATAGGACATTGTATGTTTAAAAGTGCCAACTAATTAAATGTAATCGTAAAACTAATCCACTCGATATTTTGTGGGCTATGCTTTCCACTTGTGAAACTTGCTTGTGTAAGACTACTAATAAATACACACGTGTAAATGCAATTTACAGACATGATGTGGGAGCTTTGTACTTACTAATTTGGATTAACTATCAGCAAGTATTTTAGCTAATACAGAAGTACTTTTTTTTGCTTGTTTGTTTTATGGGGTGTCCTATACCACAATGAACAGTACATTGTTACATGGCCCCCACAATGGGGGCTGACAGGGCTCTAGCCAGGGGGCTGAGATCACAGGGGCCTGGCGCGGGATGAGTAGATATTATGCACAAACAAAACGTATGAACAGAAAGCAAGAATTGATCCTACAGTGTTGAGTGTCAACTTCAGCATAAAATATTTTGAAAACTAAAAACAATATAAAAAAAATTTCAGATAAAAAAATTTCTACATACATTTTTCTACAACTTTCTCGCTTTGACATTTTACGAATCCAAATAAAACGTAGACCTCTCCACTGGTTGAAAATTTTGATATTAATTGCTAATTTGGTATCATATAGTTTTATATATTCTTTATTTATAAATATTATAAGCAATAAACTTAAACAAATTATAAATGGTTTTAAACACAATTAAATAAGAAATACTACACAAAAAATGTAACATTTACTTCACTTATTTCTGCACATATAAAGAGTTAAAGTTAAAATTTAGGTTTTTTTCAAAATTGCTGCGATTTTCAAAAAGACGTAATTTCTGGCTTTTTGCAAGAAAATTGAGGCCTGCAACAACCACTATTATTTTTGTCGGAACATTTCCTATAGAAATTATAAAAGTATATCAAAATGCCGAAGTACATGAAAAACTCATGGGAAAGTATTATTCAGAAGGCGAAAGCAGTTGCTGAGGTAGTAGCAATTTCCAAACAATCGAAAACCTTCTACAGAACCAGAATATGATTTCAAAATTTTGGTAGTTTTCCCAGTATTGGATTTTATCATCAGCGATTTAAAGACAAGATTTGAAGCAGCAGATGCCATATGTGAATTATTCTCACCCATTTTGAATTTTCAGAACTTGGACAATGGTTAACTCACCGAAAGAGCTGGAAAACTTGTACATGCATATGCAGAAGATCTGTCAGATGACTTACTGGATGAAATCTTTCTCTTCAAAAGTATTTACAAGACAGTTTTTGGTGTTGAAAAAAGCCCAATTAGAATTTTGAACACAAATTACAACAAAAAACTTCAAGGTATATTTGCCAATATCTGTCTCGCTATTAAATTGTTTTGTACAGTCCCAGTTACTGTTTCTTCAGCAGAAAGATCATTTAGCAGATTGGCAAAATCTTTAAAAACATGGCAAAGAAGTACAACTAGTCAAAAACGACTTAATCATCTTGCAATTCTGTGTATCAAGAAATGAATTTCCACTTGGTATAAATAAAGTTATCTATCTATCTATCTATCTATCTATCTATCTATCTATCTATCTATCTATCTATCTATCTATCTATCTATCTATCTATCTATCTAAACATGTTGATTTTAGTGAAGTCATTGAAAATTTTGCGTCAAAGAAAACTAGAAAAAAGATTTTGCAATAGTTTTTGATACTATTGTAAGTTTTTCATTAGGACCTTTACATTATAAATATATTCAATAAATGTGCATAATACTTCTTATGTTTTCGCATCATTAACCTCACTTATTTTATTTTAAATCCTATTGGGTGTCATGCTTTCCTTAACCCTAGTTGAAGAGCCCACCAGAGATCCTGGCCTAGGGGCCCACATTAGAATGTGGGGGCCATGCATTGTTATACAAAAATAAGTAAACATACATTGTTTAACCTGTGCAACTTACTTGCATTCAGACCACTTCATTGATCTTAGGTTTTCATTATATGAGCAGTGATATTTGAAATATAATTTTTCAGTAGTACAGCACTTATTACGACAATTACAAACTTTGTTAAAAGATTTATAACCTTCCATAAAAAACTATAGTTGAAACTACTTTGTACTGATGACGAAGATATGCAGCACTGTAGACAGGATTTCAAGCTTTAACCAACTTTTCTCAAAGACTGTGTCTCTAAATGATCTAAGGCAGGGATGTCAAACTCAGATCCTGAAGAAATGCGGGTTTCATTTTCAGCAAATTTCTTCACTTTTTCGCTATTTTAATGAACTTAAAATTTTGAACACCTAGTTATTTAATTTTTCCTTAACCACCAGCCAAATAATAATAAGACAAAAAAAGTAGCAACTGACGACCAGCTCACTCGGGGGTTTTTAATGCAGTTTCTGAAAGGATGCCATTCTCACCCCAAACAATTTCTTCATTTGAATTCTATTCTTATTGAGGGTCTTTATGTGATTCGATTGCTGTTAGTACTCTCATTCGGCTACGTTCAATATTTCCAAACACTTTCTTTTTTCAGAAAGGGTTGTCAAAAGGTTTTATGAACCAGAGCAGTGCAAATGTTTTCTTTCCAATATTTAAAAACAAAATGATTGCACAATGAACACATTGGTAGAAATGGGATCAAGTTAGCTGGCTATCTGTTGACTAACTTTGCATGTTATTATTGTTTGCCTCATGGATAAGGAAAAAATGAAGTGTTCTAAACATTGAAAAGCAACTCAGTTAAAATTAAGGAAAATGACATTTGTTTCATTAGCAAAAGTTATTGGTTACTAATTAAGAAAATGGCTGGAACAAAAACTATCAGCTGCTCTGGTCCCTCTGTCTCTCTATCAATCTGCCACACTGATCTAAAGCAGTGTTAAAAATTAACCCTTTTAGTCCGAATCTTGGATGATAAATAAAAAATTAGCCATGGAGGAGATATACTCGTCCTCAGTTTTGCAAAACATGTTATTTTTCATGCAACGTGCATATCTGTCTTAACACAAAATATTTTAATGTAATACTCGAATTGTGAACAATGTTAACAAGTGCCTGCCTCACTAGTAAATGTTTTGGGAATGGTCGACACTGAAACTATATTGGGAAAATAATGTTTGCCTACTTCTCAGACAATTTTCGATAATAACAAATCCCCTGGCAGCAGTAATAACAGATGAGACAACATTCTGTCGAGAAAAACCTGTTATGATCTATTACACCACACTTCTTATTAAGCTAAAGAGGATGGAATAGGTGCAAATAATGCCTTACTTAAATAAATACAGGGAATGAATCTGAATCCCTGTCTAGGCACTGTCTGTGTTCTGCCATGTCTATTTGGATATTTTTCTTTAGTTACTCCTGTTTTACTTCCATCTCAAAAAGACAAGCAAGGCAGGTTAAAGGAATACTCCACACAAAAATATATTTTTTTAATATGTTATTTGCTCAGTGTGGATTGTAGTGATGGCCTAGAAAACTTTTTAAACTAATGTTTTCATGGAGAATGGGGTAAGCAATGTTTCTAATAGCACCGGTGTTAATGGGGACCAGGCGCTGCATAACAATATTAAAAACGTCCACGAAAAAAATCTTTCATGTCCAAATTGAGACTGCAGTCTTGAATAAAAGATCTTCCTTTCCCCCTCATTCATTGATCACATGTTCTGTCATCAATTCAAAAGAACAAATTCATATAAATGCATTTCCTATTTTCTGAATGCATTAATTTAATCACATTTCGTCCAACGATGTATTGATTTGCATGTTGTGAGCATATAAGTGGATGACAACATGACAATTAGATAAATGAGGTGAACTTTTTCATGGTTATTTTTAAAATAGTTTCCCTCTTGTTTTAGCATTTGTCTCCATTGATGCCCATTGTTTCAAACACTTTGAAATCTCCGTTGTCCTTGAAAACATGAGATTAAAGATTTTTCTTGGCCATCACTAGAAACCAAATGGGGTAAAAAAAAATAATAAAAAGACTCTAAATCAGCCTTGAATGAGTGAGTATGGGTATCTGGTGACAGTATGGTGTCATTTTAACTTTGTTACATAGGCAGTTTATTTTAAGAGCCCTATACTCAGCACAAAAATAAGAGAAGCCACAAATACTTTAATTATCTGTCTGTTGTTCATCATAATACTAATCCTTTCTCTCTATCATCAAAATAACAATATGGACAACATTTTTACCCTGCCACTGAGTCTTTGTCTAAATCACCTCCCTAATCTAACTAAAGAAAGCAGTAAAAGAATAATACGCCCAAAAATTATGATTTTTTTATGTTACTTCCCTCATGTAGTTTATAGTGGTAGTGGTGGGAAAAAAAATCGATCTCATGTTTTTGTGGAGAAAGAACATAACATTTCTGATAGAACGGGATTCGATAGTGACCATTGTTGGACAACAACTTACATAATCAAAAATGTCCATTAAAAATCTTCCCCTCCCGTAATTTATTGGTCAAGAGTTGTAATTTCAATCTAACACACAGGGTAAGTGACATATAAAAACACATCATTTTTGGCAGGAGTATTCCTTTAAATAGGCCATTTATATACTCTTACAGAACTTACCCCAACATAATAGAGAGCTATTAGATGCCATCTCTGCACTGCATTTATCTCAAGGTACATCTCTGCAGAGCATTTATTTTGTTTAGGTGTAATGGGTCAAGACAGGGACCCCATCCCCAGAAGTCCCAAGGCCTGACTATATTGTCCCTGACACTAGAAGTACTGGCAGAAAAACTTGGACACAGTGATAACTTGTAAACACCTCACAAACCGGTCTAGGATTTGACACCCACCGCTCTCTAGTGCTATGAGGCAACAGTTCTAACCACTGTGATACCATGATACTGAGGCTTAGACATGAAACAAAATTAAATCAATGTAAATGAAAATATGAAAACTATTGTGACCCCGGCATGATAGAAACTTACACATATAAAACTGATTTACTGATCTTTCATGGTAGGTGCTTGGAGGCAAACGTTTTATTTTTGATTGTCCTTCAAGCAATAAAATAACATCATAAATTAAGTTGTTTGTTTATAAGGTATATAAAAAATGTTAAAGTTTTACCATTAACATATAATGCATTCATTACTTATTACCTTCCAAAATACAGATTCTATCTTGTCTCTTGTAACAGACTGAGCTGTTATGCATGCCTCATTTGACTGTAAACACTGCATTGTGGGCATCTCTAGTGAACTCCTGAGGAGTAGTGATTGGATGGAAAAATTCTAGACCTCTGTGCTGTGGAAGCTTTCATGCCGCACCTGTCTTTAATCTGTTTTTTTTTTTACAAGGGATTTATCCTACAGATCTCTGACAAAAAGAATGTCAGCCATGCTATAATTAACTGCTTTATATAGACAGCACTACTGTACCATCTAGCAGTACTGTTTCTTCTGTTGTATTCACCTGTCCACCCTTCCTTTTGTCTGTACTGTGAAGTTCAAGAAGCTGGATTCAAGGTTACAGAAAGGTTCCTCTCTAAAGAATGTAAAAAGCTTTACACCTTCATTTAATTAGACATACAGTGTCTGTTTAAGTCCTGTTGAATAGATGTTACATTAGACATGTTAGTTAAAACAAAAAGGCTGGTTTTCTCTAATCTCTGTGAAAGGTGCAACATAAAAGACTGATTGACCTGTACAGACATCACTATAACAACACAACAAATGAAGTGCAATAATAAAAGCAAATGAACAGAAACAAGAATGAGTCCTTCATTGCCCAACTGGACCTGATTATAACAAGGTTCCCTTCATACACGGACCACCAAATGGGTCTGCCTGGCCCGAGCCCAGTGATACAAAGATCATAGGACCCTATGAACCCCTTTAATGGTTTCAGAGACGACACTGAATCAGGGAGAGAGTCTATAGACACACTTAATAAAAAGATTTTTCCCTCCTTGGGGAATGCGTCTGTGGATGCAATTCCTTCTAATCTGTGCTCAGCATGGTTCTGCCGTCTAGTGTGAACTCGTTGGTCATAGTGGCAGAGCTACATACATCCTTTACTGGATTGAAAGTTTTATGGTAGTTTTGGGACCAAGGAACCCCTAATGGTACTTCTTCTTTCACTTGACTTGAGTCACATTTCTAAGGGAAAAGAATTTAGTCTTGGCATTTATTTTTAGTGGCCGAACATTTTTCTTTCAGCAGTGTACTTTCGCAGTTTTCATTGTGCGCAAAGTTATAAGCATGTTCTGAATATTTCAAATTTCTTTAATTATCATTCTTGAGTGGTAATTCAGTTTGTTTTGCCAGTATTTTGGTGCTTTATAAGTTTCTTTTTTAAGATTGGTTCCTTCTATGTAGCAATTAGACGTGTGTTACCCATTATTCGATAATGGAAGCATATTGTGATGCCGGACCAGTTCCTCCAAAGATGTATAAAATCAAACCTTTCTTTAATCATTGCATTTGAAAATTTTCTAGAAGTTACATTCCAGAGGCAGATCTTTCAATTGATGAAAGTTTATTGCTATGGAAAGGCCGTCTAGGGTGGAAGGAATAAATTCTGAAAAACGATTACGTTTTGGGATGGAATTCTCTATAAGCTTTGTGAGGAAAAAGTAAATATGTGTGGAATATGATGATGTACATGGGAAAAGATATAGAACTTGTAAACTATGTCGGAGGGGTTGATTTGTGTAATTTAACAAAACTGTCGCGAACTGTGCTAATACTTGCGAAGAAGCTACTGAATTAGGGTTATCTGATACGACTAGACAATTACTACAGCAGTCCCAAGCTGTATGAATTTTTAAATCTGATGGAAACTGATGTGGTGGGAACAGTAAGATCAAACAGAAAGGACCTGCCTAAATCTGTGATGACAAAAAAATTTAAATTGGGAGAAGTTGCCGCTTTGATGGCTTTGAAGTGGAAAGATGAGAGAGATATCTGCATGCTAAGCAGACAAAAGCCCCCCCATTAAAGGGGTTAAGCCAACTGAGCCTCTAGAGCTGAACCTAGGTGTGGTGGTAAGGATTCTTGACCCCTTCTCTAGTTGTTTTCTACAATATTTAGACCTGGTGATTGGAGTTGGACCATACTGGTTGGCTGAATCGGGATATTAAAGAAATAATGATTGTTGTAACATTATTGTTTGTAGCTTCATAGAAACAGTTAGGTACACCACACTTCTGGCTGCTATGCAGAATGTTTAAAGTGCATCTTGTAAGTATCACCAGTTGTACATTAGGCCAAATCCATTGTCGTACTGTTCAATAGATCTAAGCAAGGACACTCTTAATTCAAGTAAAGTGAGCACTTGTGGGTAAGAAAGGTAGCCAAAATAATGATTGTGTTTTGTTCCAATTCATATCATTTCAGGGTGGTATCTTGGGGTTTTACTGTATTTGGGTTTTATAACTGAATGCAAAGCCTTGCTTTTCATGCAATGAAGACTAATTGCAACACAAATAATTGTTTAAATTATATAGTATGTGCTATCTACTCAGCCAGTGTAATGAAATTAGGTTGTGTTTAGTGTCCTATAAATGCAAATAAACATTGGCATTTGGTGGAAAATTTCACATGTCTGTAGGTTGGTTCTGTCTGTTGGCAGGGGTTGGAGGATGGAGGCCTCACATTTTGTCACACCAAGCAGCCCATGGACATGGGATCTGTCTGTGGTTTTCTCTGTTACTTCTAGGTGAGATGCACCAACCAATTACTTTAAAGCACACACCATACACACCCTCTTCCCTACCTATCCTTTTTCTAATATTTCTTGTTACCCTTTCTCATTGTCAGTGAAGTCTCATTTCATCTCCCAACTTCAGATTGCAGGGAGAGGCAATGTATTTAAAACCTTAGATAACATAGGTGGCCATCTTGGGTGGCATATTCTTGGAGTGCCAGATTTGGTGTTGGAGTGCTCTATTAAGTCTATTTAATGTTCTTCAACCTTGGATTTTATGTACAAAGAAAATTTTAAAGACATTGTATTCTCCACCTACCACCATCACCACAGAGTGCCGAGTCCCAGTACCTCCCCATTGGTACTACCAGGAGCAGACAGGTCTGCTAACATGACAGCTCTCCAAGTATTTCCTACCTACTAGTGATCGTCATATCCAGACTATGAACATTGTTACACACTTTGCACCAGTTTGACAAACAGAATAATAATTTAACTTTTTAAATATAATGATTCCTGAAAAGAATGTAAATATTTTGTCACTTAAGTTAAATATGACCTATATACTATACACACACACACACACACATATATATATATATATATATATATATATATATATATATATATATATATATGGTAAGGTAACCCTAACCCTGTAATACCTTCATTGGATTAAGCGTACCTGGAAATGGATGGAGGGACACATATTTTTGTTCTTTACCTATTTTATTATTAGGTTCTGTATACCCATACTTTAAAAAATAAAGGTTTAAAATAATATTAATATCTAATATGTGTGCGTTGTGGCTTGTTTTTGCCTATGTACAGTTTTCTTTGTGTCTGTTTGGGTTTTTCTCCTACATGATATAAAGGCACATGTTAGACTGATTTGTGACTTGTGTTGGTATGTTGTGAGCAAGCATAGGGGTGGTACTAAGTGTGTCCTGCAGTGGACTAGGTCCTCGTCCTGCATGGGATACTCCCATTGGTCTGATGTTACAACACTAAAATTGAATAAGGCAGGATCATAAAAAGAAGAATGGTTGGCTGAAAGATGCAAAAACCAAAAAGACTGGCACATCTTCAAAACAACTGGTGAGGAAAATGAGCGATACAAGATATACTGCAATTGGATAGACTAAGAAAAGTGATTGTTAAGCTAGCATTGCACCTTCGCAGCTTCAGAGTCCCAAGTTCATATCTAAGCATCATCTTAACCTAAATGTGAACTTCCACTTTACCTGATTGTAAACTGATTGTATATATATAAGATATATATATCTTTTGGTTTACTACATCCTAAAGCTCCCTATGTTACATTAGTTTCTGACTCAATATCGGCCCAGTATGAGTGTACCCAGGGACCATTAACTAGACAAGCAGGTTAAAAAAAATAAATGAATGGATAAAAATGTGGTTAACTTCTTTTAATCTAATCATTGTATTTTCAAACTGCATTTATTTTGTACGTGAAAAAATTAACTATAATAGTGCATATTAAACAAATGTTCTATTTACATCCTATGCAACATTACAAGTTTTATTCTGCAGACAATTAATGTAATAAAAATTCATCTTCTTATCACGTACCATCTGCTGTCATATTAAAATGATGCATTCTGTTGGTAAACATAGATGAGCCCTTTTAATATGAAATATATCATAAGAAAAGGTGCAATACACAGAATGTAAATTGCAGAGCAGTAGTCTAAGTGTGCTATATTTTTAATACATAATGTTTTTAATATATAGTATTAATGCCAACCGTCTCAGTTTAAAAATGTCTCATTTAAATGGCTGCAATTTAAACAGCAATTTCTCACTGGGAATACAGCAAAGAATCTGTAGTGTCTGAAGAAATGTATCCAGGGGCACGAGATGCATTGTTACTTTAAGAAGCAATAAACTTTTTTCTAAAGCTGTTGTCATTGTTAGATGATGTCATAAATTTCATAAGGTCATTATGGTTCTGGTATTGAAATATTCAGTGACCCCCTTCCTTCACTCTAGAGAAACATACCAGTAAAATCTACAAAAGTATATATTTCATTCCTGGATGCTTCTTTTATACTGCTTTTTTATTTTTACATTTTTATGTGCAACAGATTCTCACCTAACATTTCTATCCATGCCTCCATTCAATTTCAAACCTGCTTATCTATTTCAGGGCCATATAGGTCAGAGCTTGTCCTGCCAGCACTAGGGAGAAGATGAGAATCAATCTTGGATGAGGCACAAATCCAACACAACATAATAAGAGAAACTCCCACACTCGCACAAAACTGAGCAATTAAGAATTAAGATACACCTGTCATCCATCCATTTTAAAAACCTGCTTATCCTAAGCAGAGTCACAGGGACCCATCATACAAGGTTTCAGAATGTGGGAGAAAACTGTTGCAGCTGTACAGTGACCAAGATGACATCTGAAGCTAGGACTTGTGAGGCAGCAGCATTCACCTTAGCATAACTGTGACATTCAACAAATTGAAGATCTTCTGTGCGTAGTCATAAACTGCCCTAGTATTGTATACGCGTATGCCTGTGTCTGATGTGAATCTCTACAGTAAGGTCAGGACTAAGAGTTATATCAGTTAAAGCACAACTAAATTATGAACAGATTCAATCAAACTCTACAATAAGACAATGAGATCATTGTGGGTACTCCTGTTTACTCCCATATCTCAAACAATTGCATTTAAGGTTAACAGCTGACTCTGAATTGGCCCTGTGTGAAGGAGTGTCAGTGTGTGTGTGAGAACAACCTGCGTTTTTCAAGCCATTTTTGTTTTTATAGCCACTGCTTCTTGGACACTCTCTAACTTGCTTTAATTATGTAATGAAAATGAAAGGTGTCATAAAGCCATGATGACTCTAAATTCATCATGTATAGTATGGATGCAAAGGGTGTGTCTAATGACTTACTGCATTGTTCTGTTTTGTTTTTGTCAAAGTTTAAAAGGAGCCATTAAATGACACCTCTACAGTACATGAACTTTCAATACTGCCATTTACATTTGTATTTTCAGTTGTAATGCATCAGTAACTTTGAGACCATGAAATATTTTTTACATTTGCATATCTTGTCTCAATTTTGTTTAAATGGAAAAGTGATGGCTGGATATTTAGGTAAAATTAGAATTCTTTATATGAGTTCTGTAGCGAGAGTAGGGATCACGTTGAGGAGACCCTAGAGAGGTGGAGATATGCTCTAGAGAGGAGAGGAATGAAGGTCAGTAGGAACAAGACAGAATACATGTGTGTGAACGAGAGGGAAGTCAGAGGAATGGTGAGGATGCAAGGAGTAGAGTTGGCGAAGGTGGATGAGTTTAAATACTTGGGATCAACAGTTCAGAGTAACGGGGATTGTGGAAGAGAGCTGAAAAAGAAAGCGCAGGCAGGGTGGAATGGGTGGAGGAGAGTGTCAGGAGTAATTTATGACAGACAGGTATCAGTAATAGTGAAAGGGAAGGTCTACTGGGCGGTAGTGAGACCAGCTATGTTATATGGGTTGGAGACTGTGGCACTGACCAGAAAGCAGAAGACAGAGCTGGAGGTGGCAGAGTTAAAGATGTTAAGATTTGCACTGGATGGGACGAGGATGGATGGGATTAGAAAAGAGTACATTAGAGAGTCAGCTCAAGTTGGACAGTTGGGAGACAGCCAGCCGGGCAAGATTGCATTGGTTTGGACATGTGCAGAGGAGAGATGCTGGGTATACTGGGAAAGGGATGCTAAGGATAGAGCTGCCAGGCAAGAGGAAAAGAGGGAGGCCTAGGAGAAGATTTATGGGTGTGACGATAGAGTATATGAAGGTGATGGGTGTAACAGAACAAGATGTAGAGGACAGAAAGATATGGAAAAAGATGATATGCTGTGGCAGCCAAAAGAAGATCTTTCTGTCATGCTGACTTCAAATAAATAGGGTTTTGACTAGGTTGTAGAATCTTTATGAAAAGTGGCCTGAGCAGCATACAGTAGTTATTACTGATGTTCTTATATTACAGTTTGAAAAACCAAGTGTATTGTGTTGAGCTTAATGATACAAATCATGTTCTTTCTAATTTATTACTCAGTTGATAATTGTTTTAATAACAGTGAATCTTTTATTTTAAAAAAAGTTTTTGTACTACAAAATTATCTAAAAATATAACTAATTCTTAACATGTTATTGTAAAAAAGATAAAATTTGCCTAATCACTATTAGTGTGTTATAGTGGTTAGAGTGGTTGCTACCGGATCCAGCATCCTGGGATGTAAATTCTCCTCCCGGCCCTTGTCTGTATGTCCTTTACACCTACTAACTGTATTTATGTGAGCTTACTTCTAGTGTTCCCTCCAGTATATCTAAAGACATATTGTGTATAGTAACTAATCTCTGTCTAAATTGCCCCTGAGAGTGGGTGTTGTGACAGATTGGCACCCTGTCTAGGGTTGACTCCTAGCTTACCCATGCAAAAACCACACAGTCAACATCTAGGTGTGGAATTCAAATCAGGGCATGAATTCCATGGGGCAGCAATGCTAACCATTGCACCACCATGCTGCCTTAAAGGAAAATGCATTTATTGCAAAATTAAAATTAGAATGAAAGGGGTGATAAAGGCATGAGGGCCCTACATTTTTCGTGTCCATGTGGATGTGGGAGTGACTAACTGAATTGTGGTTTTTCTCAGTTTTGTGCCTGTTTCTGCTGGGACTCCCCATAATAAAAATGAATGAGCACTAGGATGAATGGAGGAATGGATAAAGCATTGTTTTTCTGTTTCTAAAATTTGTACCTGCTAATATGAGGTTTTTTGTTGACATTTAAAAACAGGTAGTTCCAACTCATTGAAGTATATGTAAATGACAAGGCAAAAGTACATGAATCTTCAATGCTGTTAATTACATCAGTTTTCTCAAAGGCCCATAGTTTTTATATTCTATTAGTCTTTACTGTGTGATAAGTGGCTTTGTGAACACATGTCAGGATCAAAGCCCAGTATGACACTAGAAGAAAGAGTGAGACAGAAGCACACCCAAGCAGGAACTATACGTTATGAGTCTCTGCCCTTAATAATTATTTTCTGCTTTTTTCCTTCCTCTGGTGAGATTTTATTAACGATTAATTGTGTGTTATGGGTCACAGAACATTTCAAGCATAATTGCTTAAATTATTGTGAGTTCTGAATTTTCTATAATCTTGCGGTACAGACTTTGTTATTTTATGGGCGCCAACATTTTGTGAAACTTGTTGCTAGGATGCCATTCCTAGTTGCTAGCAGGTTGGGCATATAGGATGCCATGTTTGACATCAGTTGCACTGCAGCATTTTTAATGGTGCAATGTGTAACTCCGTATCTGTGATTTAGATTCTAAACAACAAAACATTTTTTACTATTTGTGTCTTTTTTTGGGATTTGTGCTTAGGATTTCTTGCCCTTTCTTTTGACTTCAGTTTTAAGTTCTTGTTTTGACCCCTTTTGTTTTATGGTTTTGACCCATTTTGTGAGTTCTGACCACGTCATGTTTCATTTTGCACAACCTGGGTGTTCCAATATTTCTCGCTGCTCAGTTTGCTAGCAGAACATTATGTGCATTTCCACAGTTCAATAGACCTTCTCTATGTAATGCATACCTCAAAATACTAGAGAATAGGATAACAAAGAGATGTGAGTGGTGTCTGATTTTTCAGATATCCAAAAAATGAGCCCAGACTGGAAGGACAGGGACTAATATGTCTCCTTATGAAAACCTGTAGCATGAATGTTAAGGTCTAGAAAACATAGGAGCATAGAGACATTAGGGAGACAAGAGGAAGTTTTAGATTGGTGTTTTTGTTGCAAGTGCAGGGTAAATATAAGCCTTACAAGGGATTTTTGAGTTTGGCTTGAACTGATTCTGGGAGACAGCGTTTAAAGTCAGCTATAACCCAACATCTCTTTGAACCCTGAGCTGAAAGGTAAGTTGGGGCAAGTGTGCAACTGGTGAGAACAAGAGAGGTCATATTAGAAAGAGAGAGAGATGGGAGACAAAAGAAAGAAGTGCTTTTTGAATAGCTGGAGAAACAAAAGTGTGGTGTGTAGCATTTTAAACCTGTATATTGGGTGGTCCAGATCTAATTATGCAAATCTAGATTGTCTGGATGACTTTGATTTATGCGGGTACAATTCCAGTTCGGAGCAAAGACGATTCTTCATGTTGTCCGTTCGCACACTTCTCGATGGTCTGGGATTTTTCGGGTGATTTTCTATGTAATAAATTTAATAAGTTATAGCGTAATGAAAATTGCATAATTAGGTCTGGACCACCCTATAGGGAGACCCAGAGAGACTGCATGCTTATTGTTTGCTTACCTTATTTGTTACTTAGTATTGTGTTCATGTCTAGCCCTCCCTTTTGTTTAAAGTACACAATAAAACAAAGTAATTTGTATGTTAAAACCTCCCTTGCAATTATTATCAGCACCTACCTAATGACAACTGACAACCTACAGGAAACTCCACGTTTATGGATTAAAGAAACATTTACAGATATAATATAGGAAGCAAAACTTGAAATAACAGGAGACAATATGAAAAGAGTTTCTATCTATTTTTCACAAGATGTTAAACTGATGTCCTAACTGAATGAATGTTTATAAAGAGCAAGGGTCTTGACCATGGGGTTCTAGTTTAATAAATCTTTATTTAGTCGACTTTGATTTCAATTAACAAAAGCACTCATCCTGGTGAACAGCCAAAGTGCATTAACACCCACCTTGGCTTGGACTGACAGTGAAAGTTAAACGTATAACTTATTAGCTTCTATAAAAAAGAGCCATTCTATAATAATCTTGTACTCATTTGAAGACATTAATATTCCTTTAGCCAAAACAGTACAAGATATATCACCATTTAAGAAAAGACTCTGTGTTTGTGGTCTGAGCCAAAGAATGATAGGCAAAGATTTAGGAATTTCCTTTGCTTCTGCACGCAGAAGTATTGAGAAATATGACAAAGAAAAAAGACACAGCTGCTCATCGTCAACCAGGAAAACATTTGTCAGTAACTCCATCCAGAGAGAGCTCAAGTAAGATTTGTGAGAGTCAGTTCTTGTCCAGCCATCTCTAGCTTCGCAAAACATGTTTAAATAAGCCAAAGAACAGTGAAATATGGGCTTCACAGGTTTCCTTCACAGAGTAAATTGGGTTAAGGCCGACCAGAGCTAACCTTCAACTCAGGAAAGAATTGGGCAAGAGAGTAACTATTTGATTGCTGTTATATGCTTAGATAAATCACACTTTCAGCACTTTAAGTCTGCATTTAGAAAAACATTGGGTGTGGGTTGCAGACATTTCCTGTTATGTAACGGTAGTAGCTTGTTTTAAACAGCTTAAAGGTAAATTATCTTATATGCAACATATTCTTTAATTTAACCCTTTCTATAAAGCAAAATGCTGTCTGGTATTTCAAATACATTTAATATAATAAGGACTGTGTGGTGGCACAATGTTTACTGTCGCCTCCTATATCAGCCCAATCCTATATATATATAATGTGAGAAATAAAACTTAACAGGAGAAATTGTTCACAAGATTTTAAACGGATTTCCGGGCTGAGGGAATGTTTGTAAAGAGAGAGCGTCTTGACTTTGATGTCCTGGTTTAATGTGTGTGGAGTGTCCTTATTCTCTATAATGCATGTTTGGGTCTTTCCCCAGATGATCTTATTTTCCTTACACATACTAATGAACAGTGTGTTTGATTGGATGATGAGCCCAATGTGATTGAACAGGAGTATGTATGTGATTATAACATGTCATTGACTGCCATCCTGTCCAGGGTTGCTTTCTACTCCGTGCTTAGTACTCGTGGGATTGGTTGTACCCTCTAAGACCCTGATTTGGATAAAGGAAACAAACATAATGGATGAATATATATGGAACTTAAGAAAAAGGCTTGCATGGATATGAGCAAAGCCAGTTTCATTCTCATCCTTTCCAGCTCAATATATTAAAAAATGGTTAAAACAAATAAATAATCCTAGTTGGATTTAATATACATGTTCATTAGATAATCTGGAGCACAAAGCTGATACCATGGGTTCTCTTAGATAATCCTAGCTACTTGTGCTTTTTTAATATATTTAATCTTAACGAGGTATACTGAGTGGCTGCATTAAGGGAATCCAAACCTCTGCTGGAGGAGTCTTGCAAATGTTGTATTATTTATCTGGCAGAGATGTACCCCTGAGAAGATGGACAGAAGAGCAAACAAGAGAAAGAAAAAGTAAATGCCAGGGAGATTAGGAATCGCTTCTGAAAATTCGTGAAAAGACTC
This sequence comes from Polypterus senegalus, assembly GCF_016835505.1. Taxonomy (NCBI): domain Eukaryota; kingdom Metazoa; phylum Chordata; class Cladistia; order Polypteriformes; family Polypteridae; genus Polypterus; species Polypterus senegalus. Next base: position 144,987,417 of record NC_053159.1, on the reverse strand, counting down.
ACTTGAAAGAGATGTTGATTGGGCTTGGAATATTTAATGTTTTGATTCATATTTTGTATCTTGTCATAAAAATCAGCTTATTGAACAACTTTAATACAAAATTTTGTTTGTTTTTAGTGCTGTTAAATAGATATTGGAAGTTGGTTGAAAACGGCAACAATATATCTATCCATCAATTTGGTTTTTGAATTCATACAATAATTCATTTTTTATATACAGTATATTCAGTTTAAGATCTGCTTTTTTAATTGTTTCATTCTCATTTTGGTATATTTCAGTAAAAAAACATCAAAATAATGCAATCTTAATTATAAATAATATCAAGTGAAAGATTTTATATATTTGTTTACAATCTTATCGTCATTTGGGTGACATCATTTTATATAATCTTGTGTATTTGTTTGCGTTACGATCACTATTTTGTGTATCTGATCACTATGATTCTGTATGGTTGCTAGACACATGCTGCAGGTGCCACTTGACCCGTGGTATCATGGTGGCCATGTTACATAAAATGTGACCAAACATTGTTGGAGAAACAGAGGGATGACATAGCATGAAACTTTGTTGCTGAGTGCACCTCTGGTTTATAGTCTTGTGGTTATAACTTTAGGTTTTTTTACTGACTTTGAATTTACTGATTTTCCTTAAAGATATTATTTTGACCTTTAGTGTTTTAATTTTAACTACATGTTAGTTATGTCTTTGTTTTATAGCGTTTTTTGTTTATTGAAAATAATATTACTTCTCCCACTTCCTTGTTTTTTTTTTGTACTTCTTTTATGTTACTTGTAATTTTGGCCCGTCCACTTTCTTCACCTTTCTGAAGGAATAACTGCACGAGGAAGCAGCAAAATTTAGGTAGAGAAGGAATCCGATGAATTGTAACCAAAACAGTTAGCGGCAGGTCATGACTGGGAGGTCAGAAAACAGGTTAGAAAGTGCTTTTGTTATATGCTTTCTAGCTTTTGAATTTTTGTTATCAATCATGGATTTTTATTCTTGCTGTTGTTTTCTTTTTCGTTTTGGAATAATTATTATTAGTAAACTATTAAAAAATGAAGGAATTTTTTTTTGTTCCTTGGGCCAGAGGTTTTGTATGGTTCCCCTATCCCTTGGTGAATTTGGAATGTTTGGCCTTGTGTTTGTTTTTGTACGGGATCTTGACTTTCACGGTCAGACTTATTTAATGTTTTTAGGCCTCATTGGAGTTTTGAGGTTTTATTTTTGATAGAAACCCTTTGCGTTTCATGGATCACAGCAATCATAACATATGTAATATCTTACCCAACCGGTTAACAAATTCAGTATGTCTGGACTTTAATTAAAAGCTTCAGGCAGCCACAACACCAACATTTGATAATACTTTTGGTTAGACTTATTCTATACTTTCACTGCATACTTATTAAAGGGTTTAAACTTGATTGACATTTCCTTTGTATATGCAAAAGCCTCTATTCTATCTAATAAGGCCTCACCTGACAGGGATAATGAAATTCTTGAAGACAGAAAATTCCAGTTATGAATTATTATGGTCGTCTCATATTGCCATCAGTGATTGAAATTACATTATTTTCTAAAGATTCAGTGACTGTTGCACTCTAACTTGCTGTTAACTTCTACTACATAATAAAATGCTAAGACAGAGGTGGGCAAAGTCAGTCCTGGAGGGCCTCAGTGGCTGCAAGTTTTTGTTCCGGCCCAGTTGCTTAATAAGCAGCCCTTTATTGCTCACGTACCACTACTGCTTTGTTTTAGTTGTCTCGCTCGTTAAGGTATTGAACCCTTATTGCTTATTTTAGTCTTAAACAGCTGTGTTCTTGGTTTTTAATGGCTCTTTATTATCAATAAGATGCAAATGACAAAAGAAACCAGCAGTTCTCTATTTAGCCTCCTTCCATTTACACCTGTGTATATTTATTGTGCACTATTTGGTTTAATTAAATACTTGCAAGGAAAGTGAAGACTTCAGATTGTTTCTGATGTTAAATCATTTGTATGGTATCCTTGGAGAGAAAAAAAAATCTAGGATATGAGAATGACCTAACATGGCAGAGCTAAAGTGCTAACATACCATGAAATTAAATTATTGGCAAAATTGTTTTCAGATTAAGCAGCTGGGTTGGAACAAAAACCTGCAGCCACTGCGACCCTCCAGGATTGACTTTGCCCACCCTTTTGATAAGGTCTTTGAGCGTGTCTGGTCCCTACGAGCAATTTGATTGGTCAGTTTGGCTTTTGTGCAGTTGGTCTGTATGGCTTTGGTAATGCGATCAAAAGTGCAAGTGCAAGTGTGAGATGCACGGGGAAGAGTAAAGCCCTAGAAAGCATACTTTTGAGTCACCTTCAAAAATGGGAAAAATAAAAAGCAGACAGGTAGTGAGCAAGTCACCTTGAAAATAATGACTTTGTCTGTAAAGCATGTTTTACACAAATGAACTCAAGAGAGAGATAAGCAGTCATGAGACCCGTAAGGATACTGAGAAGTGCTGAAGGTACACAAAGGGCAAGAGATATTGAATATTCTTAAATGTATTCCATTACCTGTCTGGCTAACACTCCATAAAATGGATTAACTGATCCTACTTGTGAATTAATAGTTAGTGAATATCTGTTTATTACAAATGATGTAACATGGGTCTTTTACAAAATGTACCACATATATAATTTCAACATTTTGGTGGAACGAATAACTCAGATCAATCTGCTATGATTTCTTAACAATAGTGCCAAATTTTCTGTTTTCAAGACCATTTTCCAGTTCATTCTGTGGAGATTTGACAGAAGTCATGCGGTAGCTACACCATGAACATGCTGGTTATGGATGTACCTGCACATCCGAGAATGAGTTTTTAATAGTTTAATTTTATGATGGAGACTGGTAAGAAAAGTCTGAGCATTAATCAGTGTTATCAACAAAGATCTAATGTAACATAGTATAACATTCTCAAACCCACCTAACCCAATTCAGGTTCATGGTTTAATGAAGTCACTTACATCAATATTGACTGTAAGGTAGAAACAACCATGGGCAAAGCGTCCTCATCCTTTCACCTAGCTCAGTCATACACATTATCCACACATGACAGACATCATAGACTTGCCATCTAACCTGCCCTACATTTCATTAATATATTGTAGGAAAACTGGCCAAAAATCCACAAAGACATAGAAAGAATGAATGGATTTCATACTGTACAGATAGAGGCATGGCTGGAATTCAAACCCATTATCCCTAAGGTGTAAGACAGCGTTGTGAATTACTCCTTCATCCTACCTCCTTGACATTAATTGGTGACTATTAAACTTGCCCTTTTTAATCGTACTTTAGTGTCTGTTTAAAACCTATGCATGCAACATTGCGAAACACATTAAAACTTTTACTTTTTCAAGTTTAATTTTCGTTTGTCAGCAAAATCTAAAATCCCTTCCTTGGTCATTGATTAGTGAAGGCTTACACTCAGTGGTCTCAGGAGACTTCTTGGAGAAAGACAGGTACTATGATCAGTAAATACTGTCTACTGGATTGCTTTGTAACCAGTGTTTACTTTGAGGTGAGCTTCATCAAAAGAAAGCCAAATCAGATGGCCTCTCTGTGGATTTCTCAGTTTCGTTAGCCCTCCCTCTACTCTTCAGAGTCTTTTCTTCTCTTTTGTCTTGCTTGAAACCTGGCATTTCAAAACCCTTCGGACTTTCATGGATTATCTCCTTTTCATCAGTCATGTTTAATACTGAAATAATTTGCACATCATTTAAGATATATTTGCTTTGAAACACTTACCTTAATCACTTCCTTTCTTCCTTCCCTTGAGAGCTTTTTTCTTTATAATAAGTAGAAAGTAACTTGTTTTCTTTAACTGGACAGATAGGTGGATTTGAAGTTGTTATTTAAGCATTAGTGGCTGGAAAACAGACATTCTCCACAAATGATGTGTTTAGATTAAACTTTATTGAGTTTGAAACCATAAGGGGAAGTATGAAGTGTATTATAATAGAAATGTACTTTAAGCCTAAATTAAAATGTTATTCAGTATAGTGTGTTAAACAGAACAGAAAGTGCTTCTCCCTTCTTCACTTTTCCTTTTTTTTAAACTGCTAAACATATCCTATTTAAGCCACAGTGAGGTGTCTATAATGTATTATCTATTTTTTTGGTTTGTTTATTTGTTTTTTGGAAGTCTTTCATACGATGTTAGGCTCAAATACTGTTTTGATCTAAAAATGTAATGTTTAAAGAGGGTAGTTGTTCATCAGGCTTGTGGGAAACATACCATGACTGTTTACACACACAGAAAACAAAAGCAAATGCCTTTCTGAATCATGGGAATTCTTTTCTTAATAACTAAAGTCAACACACTGTAATGTATAACCTCAGGCAGTGTTTTTGTTCTGGGTAAACTAATCAGATGTCTAAATACTTTACCTTTTGCATGTTCTGTTGGGCATATTCGACACCAGATAAATATCAAAGCAAGTTGCATCAAAGGGTGTTGTGTCAAGATGTAACACCTCAAAAGGAGCCATCACACAACCATTTTCTTTATAAAGTCCCTTATTTTTTTTTTTTAAGGGATTTTTTTAATATCCTTGCCATAACCTACAATGGTATATTTTTCTACAGAAATATTTTGTTTAGAATGCTTGCGTACTGAAAATTGGACGTGAACTGATTATTTTGTGTTATTTAAAAGAATGTAAATTTCATTAGTAAAGGCAAGGCATGAATGCATTTTTAAAAATACTTTAACCTTACAGTATAAACCGGAATATTAGTGTCGCCTTAAAGAAAGGAGCATATTGGAACTACCAAGAAAAGTCTGACAATGTTGAAATGTACATTATCACATTTATCACAGTTAATTGTGCTATCCACTGTCTCACACATAAGTGAAAAATAATGTCAACTGCCTCAGTTACATGTTCATAACTGAGTGAGACAAAATGCCTCACAAAGACATGTCATTTTGACAGCATGTAGTGGATGACTATTTTGTGAGGAGGATATTAGTGTACATATGGAGACATTGACATGGGTGTTAGTAGTGTTCAACAGTGATAAATCTCATTGAACGGATATTCCTGGTTATTCCCAGTGTCATCACCTGTAAACTGCCTCTACTGAAGGCAAAAAAATGTTAGGTTACTGAAAAGCTCTGGTACGTAATAACCAAAGGAAACAGGCTATACTCATATTATTAAGTGTTTAAAAACACATTAATCTCCATTTTTGCCTTTTGTTCACACTGAAAAACAGACTTTAGAAAAAGCTTTCCAGAGCCACATACGTCTGAAAATGTCTGCTTGGCATTTTAATTTGGATGGTTGAAAACAGGCATTTAAAAACGCAGACTCTTACCATGCTGTGATCTGGTTGTGCTTATTACATAGCCCTTCTCCAGTTGGGTCCAGCTCTTTATAACATCTAATTCTCAAATTGGTCACCTTTCACTGACATAGTGGCCACAGAAGAGTTGCTTTTCGCAGAACTTGTTTTCTTGCTTACCTTTAGGTACCTAAATTGCACTTTGTAGAGTTTGAATGCTGCATAATACGCAAATAGTAAAACAAGTTGCTGCAGTTTTGTGGTTACTGCTAATCCTGTGGTTGGTGTTATTACCATCCTCTTAAGGAGTTTTCCACCAATGTGTACATGTCCAGTGTAGACAAATGTCTACTTCATACGCCTTTAAGATACTTTTATATTCAATGTGAAAAACATTTTTAAACATGACACTGCTAACTTGGTTTTAGGCAGGAATGCAGGGTTTCTATCCTCTCTTGCCCCATATATTGGTATATTCAAGGAACTTCTAAAATACAAATAGATGCTGTTGGCTTAGTGTACAATACACACTATGGTTGAATCCTACCTTGCACCACTAGCTGCTTGAATAGGCTCCCTGTCCATGATACAGAAAAATGGATGTAGGAATGATTTTAAACTTAAAATTATATTTTTATTTTGATATTGTGACTCTGTGAATGAAAATGTTAATAACCACTAACAGGCTATTAATAGAACATAAGAAATTTGACAACAAGAGGAGACCATCCAGTCCATCACACTCATTTGTTTAGCTAACTGCTATGTTGTCCCAAAATCTCATCCAGATGCTTCTGAAAGGTTATCAGGGTTTATGTTTCAACTAGATGCCTTGGGAGTTTTATCCAGATTCCTACAATTCATTGAATAAAGAAATATTTCCTGGCTTCACTCCTAAATGAACTTCTCCTTAATTTCCACTGGTATCCTCAAGTAATTGATTCATTGTTAAATTGAAACAAATGAGCTGAATCTACTATGTGAATTTCCCCTTGGGATTAATAAAGTATCTATCTATCTATCTATCTATCTATCTATCTATCTATCTATCTATCTATCTATCTATCTATCTATCTATCTATCTATCTATCTATCTATCTATCTATCTATCTATCTATCTATCTATCTGTCTATCTATCTATCTACTTTATCTGAGAATTTTGAATTTTTGATTTGATCCCCACAAGGTCTCCTCTGCTCAAGCTAAACAGGATTAATTCTCGGAGTCTGTTGAATTGTGACATGCCCTTTATTCCTTGGATGCACCTGGTTGCTGTTCTCTGCACAGTTTCAAGTGCTGCTACGTCTTTCTTTATCATAATGACCAGATCTGCACACATTATCCCAGATGCAGTCACACTATTTCTTTATAGATTTTGCAAATAATGTGTCTTGATTTATATTTAGTTTTTTATGATATAGCTTACCATTTTATTTGTATTTCTAATAGGTTCTGTGCATTGCTTAGATGATGAAAATGTGACAACATAAGCCCCTAAATCCTTTTTAGAGGTTTCTTCCTTTAGGACACAGAATTCTGGTTGCTTTTTGTGCTCTTAAACATGTATTCAACTGCAAAAAATCATTAAAGTTTATTACTGGTGCCTGCCGAGCTGAGACCACTCCATTGCCTCGGATTGTTTTTTGTTTTTTTTTATCAGGATATGATCACAAGGTGATTAAATATCCATCAGCACTTCAAAATTCTGAAGGTTATTGGATGCAAGGCAGACATCAGTCGTAAACAGTGTGCCAGTCAAGTGCAGAATTCACTGTCATACCCGTTTATACTCACTCACAGTGAAGCATACATTTCTTTTTACTCTGCATAAGTTTAAAAAAAATAAATGTGGAAATTACACAAAATTGATGGAGAAAAATTTCAATACCAGTCTTCTGAAGCTGTGAGGCAGCAACGCTAACCATTGTGCCACTGTGGCACGGAGGATGATTAATTAGTACCTTCTTTGTAAGGCAATTATTAGAAATCTTCCACTTTACTTAGCTTCCCCTTTACATTTAAAATCAATTAACTGTCATTCCTTTTCTACTAGTGTATTCCATTTTAAAATACCTCCCCCTCAAAATAATTTAGAAAAGCTTTTAATTATTATGCACACTTCAGAACAGTTTAAGCTAAATACTGTTTGTTCATTTGAGTAGCTATACAGTAATTGAAAAAATTTGCCGTGTTTTAGACCTCTTGTGTATTGTTATTTTCATTTTGAAACTGGAATTGTCTTTGGTTTTTTTTTTTATAATATGAATGATTATAGCTATAACTAAATGTGCCACATGTAGATTTAAAACGAATTAGAGAACAAATCAGAAGTATACTCCTAAGTGTGAAATTATTTGTGCCATGAACAATTTTTGTGGTCTTCTGACCTCAACAAGGCTTTTCATGGTACTTTTTGTGAAGATTCCTACTGAAAATGTGTGTATCTTCTGCAGTTCATATATAATATTTTTATGACTCTGTTTACTGTTAAAAGATATAAAGACCAACTATATACCACAAGTACAACTTCTGCAAATATAAAAGTTATTAAGAAAAATGCATTGTAATATTAACATGATCAAAAATGAGGATTAAGGCGACTCTGACCTGAAAAGGCAGTTTCATAATTATGTTGTGTCTTATACTTCACTAGGGGTATGCATCTTGATATACAAATGAATGTAGATTATGGTTTGTTTAAGTTAAACTATCATTGCTTTATTAAACAGAACTTAAGCCTTTTTTGTTCTGAATATTGGAACTTTGACCCCCATACCCAAAACGTCTGGTAGTTGTCTCCCCATCTTTAAAAACTGCAATGGTTGCTGTGTTTGCATTGTCCATCGTTAAAGTAGTAATTGAAGATTTTAAAATGTGTATTTTTCTCAACTTAAATTGTGTCCAGATCTTACATGTGCCATTAAGGCGATTATCTCTTATTCTTTATGATGAGCGAGAGAAGCAGTGGTCATTTGTGACATGTTACTTACATGTTGGATTAAAACAGACAAATTACACAAATAAACACAGATAATTTTCTGTGTCAGTATGTGATTAATCTTGCATCTCAAATAGAATGCATCTTGCTTAGAACTTGACAGGAGCAAGAAATTACTAAAGTGAAAAAGTTTAAAAAGCAAAGATGCTGTCATTTGGAGTTACTTAAGTCCTAAACTAATTACATAATGACAAAAGTCAAGGGATAATTTATGAGCATGCTTATCTTTAAAGCAATTTTTCACTTTAATCTTTTAATGTAGACCTCTTTGGTTTAAACTAATATATTATATACTGTATGAGAAATGAGTCGATGTTTTATAAAGTATGATACAGAGACATCGCAAATCTAAGCAACACAATAAATCTATTTGTTGAGTTCTTCCCAACTCTAGAAACTTTAGTGCTCTCATGTAAATTTCTTTTACTTTATGCATTTATTTATTTACTTTCATGCTGTTTCTTAAGATGAACTGTCAATCACAGGTTGAAGAGATGGATATATTTAGAAGCATACAGAATATTAACTTGGTTTTAAAATGCATTCATTGTGAATTTGTTATTATATACTGTGTATATTTAATTTTCTCATATATAAATAAATATATATACATATACACACACACTTATGTCTGTCATTATATATAAACAATTTTTGAAAGAAGTACACACGTAGCAATTCATAAACTGTAACATAAAAAATATAAATAAGTTGTGTTTTCATTTGTTAAAAGCTGTGTCTAATTTGAAGCCATTTAAAAGAATAGATTCAAGTGCTAAAACAAGGCCAAAGACTATTAAAATGTATTTCAACTAAGTGGAGATACTTGAAATAAATTGGTTTTGCCATACACATGATGTGAAACAATCAATAGTACTTTACCCTGACATGCATTGTCAATAAGCATTGGTCCAGTTCAGATACCCTTTAATTGATAGTTCTTCAAAAAAGCCAATGCTTACAACATACATTAAAAGCACTCCAGTGTAACCGGCGGTAATTAATTATTGCTTAACTCATGGGATCATGGAGTAGTAAATTGGAACAAACAAAAAATAACAGTTATTGGTGGATCTGCACTGCAGATGCTTGCATCGCATGTATAAAACTGCTAGAAAAAAAGTTTAAATTGTCCTGATACTTCTTAAGTTTACCATGACATTGTGAGGCATTTAATCGGCATACAGTACTGCACAATTCAATATGCAACTTTAATTTCCAGCAGCACTTCAATAGTTTAATATTAATGATTTTCAGCTACTGGGCAACTAGTGACTTTTTCATTTTTAAAAAATGTCCTGCTTTTAAATACAATTTGGAATCTGCCTAACTACAGAGACACGTTATTTAAACATGTTTCCTGAAAGGGCAGAACAATAGTTAAGCAGCCAGAGTTCCTGTCTCAAAGAGATTGTATGTACCACAATGTCCTGGTTGTGTTACTGTTGAAATCCTGCCAGCCTAGGAGGGTGCTATGCAGAACTTAGACATTACATGGACAATAATGTATTTTTTTGTTTTAAAGAACTGTAGCTTTTTACTTAAATAAGGGTGTTCTCATGCATTACATTATTGAAATATTCTTTTAGAAATACATTCATTAGTAGTGAAGCATTGCTGGTACAGTACTTATACTATGAAAATTATCACACATTAAAACATTGCACATTTCCAACAAGGTTGTGGCACTTCAGAATAACTGAAGAGGAACCTATTTGGTGCAGTGGATGGATTTATCAAAAATGAAAAAAGTACAAAATTACTTCAACAACTTTTGCAAAACCCAAAGTTTAACTGCTATAATATCTGTCTAACTTGTTGAAAAATATTTTTCAAATGCTTAGGAATAAGTTAGCTAAAGAAGAGCCAAGTACTTTGCGCTCACAGTTTACAATAGAACATTAAAAATACTTTGTAAATGTACAACAACTGAGCTAAAAGAATACTTGTGACAAATGTGCAAAATGAGTAAAGATAAATTTGCAGTTTATTTGCAACATTGTTTTACGAAAAGGTGACTGAATAAACAGCCCAAATCTATCCATTTAATATCATTCAGGACTATAGGGGGCTGAAAACTATCCAAGCAGCCTGAAACACAAAGCACAAATCATTGGCAAATGTACTAGATTTCAAATTTAACACTCGGCTAAGTGGCCCATGGGGGTCACACAAGACACCCCTCTGCAGTGTAACTGAACGGTGTTTCACAGTTCAGGTGTGCTAAACAAAAAGAAGCCAGTACAAAAAAAAAAAACTGGAATCAAACTAAAAATTACTTCCTCATAATATGGGTTTTGCAGCATCCATATACAAACACAGCATTTTTCAAATTATTTGCTAAGAATCCATTTGCGTTCACCAAAAAATTATTAGTTGTAAGTTAACAAGTTATCCATGTCACATGGGATTCTTTTTAAGAAAACACATTCAGTGTATACTGCTCAAAAAAAATTAAAGGAACACTTTTTAATCAGAATATAGAATCAAGTCAATGAAACATCTGGGCTATTGATCTGGTCAGTTAAGTAGCAGAGGGGATTGTTAATCAGTTTCAGCTGCTTTGATGTTAATGAAATTAACAACAGATGCACTAGAGGAGCAACAATGAGACGACCCCCAAAACAGGAACAGTTTAACAGGTGGAGGCCACTGACATTTTTCCCCTCCTTATCTTTTCTGTTTTTTCACTAGTTTTTTTTTTTGGCTATGGGCAGTGCTGCTACTGGCAGCACGAGGTGATACCTGGACCCTACAGACGTAGCACAGCTAGTCCAACTTCCCCATGATGGCACATCAATACGTACCATTGCCAGAAGGTTTGCTGTGTCTCCCAGCACAGTCTCAAAGGCATGGAGGAGATTCCAGGAGACAGGCAGTTACTGTAGGAGAGCTGGACAAGGCCGTGGAAGGTCCTTAAGCCATCAGCAGGACCGGTATCTACTCCTTTGGGCAAGGAGGAACAGGGTGAGCACTGCCAGAGCCGTACAAAATGACCACCAGCAGGGCACTGGTGTGAATATCTCTGACCAAACAATCAGAAACAAACTTCATGAGGGTGGCCTAAGGGCCCAATGTCCTCTAGTGGTCCATGTGGAGCTCAATTGGTATTTGCCATAGAATACCACATTTGGCAGGTCCACCACTGGCTCCCTGTGCTTTTCACAGATGAGAGCAGGTCCACCCTGAACACATGTGACAGACGCGAAAAGGTCTGGGGAATCCTTGGAGAACGTTATGCTGCCTGTAACATTGTTCAGCATGACCAGTTTGGTGGTGGGTCAGTGATGGTCTGGGGAGGCATATCCATGGAGTGACACACAGACTTCTACAGGCTAGACAATGGCACCTTGACTGCCATTAGGTATCGGGATGAAATTGTCCTGACTATTAAACAGCCCTCTTTTAGTCATCAGCAGTTTAGCAGGGTTAGGGACCCTTTTTATTTAGCACACCTCTTGTAAAGTTCATGCAGGCTTCTTATCCTTCTTGATACTGTAAGTTAACTACTGACTCGCCATTTCTGATCTACAATCCACTGATCAGAAGAGGTTGCCCACTCCCTCATGTGGTATTGGGTTGGGCAAATTCCAAGTTATTTTGTGTGACCTTTCTGAGATTGTAGTTTATGTGTCACCTCCAGCCCTCCTTTAGAAAGAGATTAGAGCACATGTCTCAGACATTTGGAGGTCCTTGACTTTTAGTGAGGGCTTTACCTGTGTTCCCACCTCTTGCCTACAGCTGAGATGAAGAAAACCTTGACAAGTGTTTTTTCTTGGTTTCAGTCTTAACATCAACAAGAGATGAAATTACTGTTAGGCTATGGAGAATTTTGGTATTCACTATAGATAACCTTAACATTCTCAAAAATGCTTCATTCTGTTTGGGGTCATGAGGGACAGGGGCCTATAATGGCAGCCTTGGGAATACATCAGGAAACACTGGACATGGTACCAGTTCACCAGAGGGCATCAGTTATGCAGTAAATGTCATATCAAAAGGGAATTATGATCAATGATAAAACTGACAATGGTAGGCATGATTTTGATTATAAAAGTTATAGCAATTATAATTTGGTAGCAGGTCAAAGAAAATAAAAAATGAAATGGTAAGAACTGAAGGAAGTTGACCAACAAGAAATACAGTATTTAAAGTGTGTGACAATCAAGAACAAGTCAACTTACTACACATGTTGATGATCCTATTCACCCATGAATAAGCGACAAACATATTTAAAATAATTTGAAATAATATTCAATCACATCTTGTAATAACTAGTAAGATTTAAAGAAGAAAAAAGGCTGTACATAAGAATTTTCTTTTTACTGCAGATCCAATGGCCAAACTTTGGAAAACTAGTTTTGTCAGAAACACAACTAAAACTTTTGTCAGGGATGTGAAACCCATTTTGTTCTCACCAATAGATGAGACTAGTGTGTTAACAAAGTAACTGTGTACACTGATACAGGACAAAGTTGGAGGACTTTAATTCCAAAACATGTCATTCACTTGTGATAAGCAAAGTTCTAAGGAAAATGTAGACACAGCCGCACAGCTTATCATGTACATCGAGGAAAAATGCTTTCGTTTACCTGCTTTATCACCCCTTTATAGAGTAGCACGTCAGCTAAATAAACTTTCACCGAGCGCCAGGATGCTCAAAGGCCCGCCCGGAGGCCTACAGGTGCTCCAAGAGCAAGCCATGAGGCTCAAACTAACCGATGCCGAGTAACGTGTCTGAGGCCGTTTTTTTGAGCGTGCTCACGGTTTCTGGCGGCCAAGTGCGGAGGTGCACTCCGCAGCAGGAGAGAGGGCAAAAGCGCTATATGTACATCGATGGGAACAGGTCAGAAGGACAGAGAGCACAGTTTCAGAGTAGCCAGTGAAAGGGAAGAGAAGAGAAAAGAAAATGGGAGAAAGTAACATAACACTCAACAGAGGCTGAACTAGAAGCCTTCACGTCACCAAGACTGACGGGTACAACCTGCGCGTGTGCGGGAACATTTAAATAGGATGGACTTCACCTGAGCAGGTGCTGTTTCACGGTGCACATCCCTACGTGACAGTTTATTGGAAGTCCGTGGGTAACGTAAATGAGGATTGGATGGACAAAAAGGGTTCGCAGTATAAAGCCAGGGGCCGTCTTTTGACCTGCACCAAATTAACATCAGTTTGGACAAAAATCTTTGAATGCTTATCAAACAGCCTTGGTGTCACAATCACTCCTAACCCATTAATAGCTGTGTTTGGTGTACTCCCAGTTGGGTTGAAAGTGGAGAAGGACAAACAAATCGTAATTGCCTTTACCTCACTACTAGCATGTAGAGTCCCAGCTTACTTGTTATAGGACAGTGGATAACTGATGTTCTATACTATTTGAAATTTGAAAAAATCAAAATCTCACTTAGAAGATCAGTTCAAAACTTTTTTTTTTTTAATATGGCAAGATTTACTTAATAACATTTTAAAATAAGCATTCATATTAGGGGAGAGGGACGGTTTCCCTTTTTTTTTTTACTTTTTCCTTTTATTGCTCTTGGCTCTCTTCTCTTTGGCCTGGTTGGTACTGAATTCTATTTTGTTAGATTTTGTCTTTCTTTTCCTGCTTTTTTTTTTTACTTTCTCTTTTTTTCTAGTTTGACTATGAAGTGATTTGTTGCATAATTTTGACTTGATTATGTTCATTATCAATAATGAAAATAAAATAAGGAAAATGATTATTGTAAAATAGCCAGTGTTGAATGTCCCCCTTTATAATGGTAAGAAACTGGAAATGCAAGGCTGACTTAGTTGCGATTTAATAAAAAAGTAAAAAAAAAAAATGTAAGTTGAGAAGTCAGGAAGGTTAAACAAAAATGTTTTTAGGTATATATAAATAAAAATAACAAGAGATTATAAAGAAATCATAAGAGTTGAGGCTTTGTAAGGTGAACCCTTATATTTGATGTAAAACAAACAAAATCAGTTTCACAAAAATGTCTTTTCAAATAGGAGTCAACAGCCAGACTGAAATCAACATTGGGTTGGAACCCCTTAAAAAGAAGATAGAGCAGCAGATGTAGGATCAGGAGTTTGTGACCCGGAAGTTTCATCACTGGTGGTGTCGGTCATCCGAACTGTTAGGGAGAAAGAAAGAGAAGTATTAGGCAACCCTCGATTGGTGGGGGGGATTAATACTTGATGAGTTCTCAAGTTGTCTCCTAAGCGCAAGTGTGTGACACAATTCATTAAATATATATATATATATATATATATATATATATATATATATATATATATATATATACACACACTGTATGTATATATAAAACATCTATGCATTGAAGTGTTTTTGTCTGTCTGTCTGGCCCGGAAGTACGAGGCTATTGCATGAAGCTCAAAGAGCCGGCAAGGTGGCCCAAAGTTAATAAGTCAGAAGAAGAAAGGAGTATAAGACTACCACATGAAGCTGAAAGAAAGTGACTCTGTTGCCAAAGTGAAACCGCTGAGGAAAGACAAACAGGAGAGAAATTCACCTAGCCGCTGATAGACAAGGGGGGAGAGCACGTCTGTAAAACAAAAACTGCATTTCAATTTTTTTTTCTGATGATTTCAATAGTTTCTAGGAGCCGGGCTTTTTACAGCACAGGCTTACACAGCTAGTATATATATACTATACTATACTATACTATACTATACTATACTATACTATACTATACTATACTATACTATACTATACTATACTATACTATATATGCACAGTTGAGAATAATGTGTATAAGTCCACAGTTGACTGCCTCAGCTAAAGATAAAGTAATTATGGACACAGATCCTGAGATTTTGGAAAATAATAAAAGTTTGACTCTAGTTTATTCTTTTACTAGTAAAACGCAGTATTATCCCAGTGGAGTAATAAACAGGAAATAAACACCCATTCACTCAGAGTAGGCCAAATCATTTTTGGCACTGTTGATAAGAAAGAAAATCAAAAGACATATAAAATAAGCAGTACAAATTAAGAGATTTAAATGTAAAAGTGGCAAACCACACGATTATTTGGTGTCAGATAAAGTATATTTTTTGTCTAACATTTTATACTGGTTATAGAGTATTTATGTACTTCTATATTTATTTACTAGCAATGTGATCTGTCAAAGAAATGTAGTAGAATAAATGTAAAAATATTTTACATCTCTTGCCCTACGAGTACTTTCAGCACCTTTCCTCCATATCCTCATGAATCTGAACTTATCTTGCCTGGCACTCCATCTACTGAGTGTGTTCCCGTGAAGCCTGCTTCCTAGACTCTGTACTCTGAGGTGCCTTGCTTGTCCACTTTTTGTTTTTTTTTTTAATTCCCATCTTTGAAGGCGACACTCAGTGTGCTTCTCATGCCTTTACTCCTTCTCATGTATCTCACTCATGTACTTTCTCCTTCAATCACTGACCAAACACACCAAAGACAAACTGACCAATCAGATTGCTGTAAGGGACTGGAAACACACAGACTTTAGTGACATCCCCAGAATCTATCTATCTATCTATCTATCTATCTATCTATCTATCTATCTATCTATCTATCTATCTATCTATCTATCTATCTATCTATCTAATATGTCAAGAAAACATGTGGACATGTGGTGCAGCTATTTTACTGAGGCCTCTTTTAAAGTTGCCTTTATTAATTATCAGGATATTCTTGCCAAAAACCTGGTGACTTGGTTGCATGTGTACCTTCCAGCATCAAAATGACCCAAAATACATCTCAACGTTTCTATAGAAATCTATTGATCCAACTATTTTCAAATCTGCTTATCCAGTTGGGGTCATGAAGGGCCAAAGCCTATCCCAGCAGATTAACAAAGAAAATGCCCAATCGAAAACAAAATCCACATTTTGCAGTGGCCTTCTCAGTTTAAAATCTTTGGTTTGAATTGTAAGGGGCAGCCCACAAGCATAAACCTAACAACATGAAAGATCTGCAACATTTCAGCATGTTACTAAACATTAAAGGAAAAGGCCTTGTTCTGTTATCTGTGCCAGAGGGGTTTGCACCAAGTAATAAAAATTGGACACCTTTGATTGTGAGGAAAAATAACATAAAATATAAAAACAGCTTTAACTAACTTTAAAATAATTTCATTAGTTCTGCAATATTTTATAAATTTTAATTTTAAAAAATGAAACTTTTTATCTAAAACCAGCAAATTTGTTAATTAGCTAGTTTAAAGTTTATAATTTTTACTTTTTTAACTCCGATTCTTTGACAAACCTAACAAACAACTATAAATAGTTTGTCAAAACCACCTGAGCAGGCCATCACTTTTTAGTAGAAATAATAACAATCACATTTGCCTTTTTCTGCATTCAAGACAAGCCAAATTCCCGAGGCAGCTCCTGTCATTTCAGTGTTTTGGTTTAGTTTTTGGGGCAGCATGGTGGCTTCATTGTCCCAGGTCCTCCCAGTTTGGAATTTGCACGGTCTCACCATTTGTGCATGGGCTTCCTCAAGGTGTTCCAGTTTCCTCCCCCAGTCCAAAGACATGCAGGTTGGGAGGAATTGGCTAAACTGGCCATGGCGTGTGTGGGTTCTCCCTGCAATGGACTGGCACCCTGTCCAGGGGATCATTCCTGCCTTGTGCCTGTGCTTTCTTAGATAAGCTCCAGCCTTTGCAACCCTGCTCAGGATTAAGTGGACTTAGAAAATGTCATGGTAAGGTTTACTTGATGCTAAAGTGACTATTACCTTTAGTTTAGGCTTACCAAAAAGAAAGCATGGATTGAATGGAAACCTGTGGTACAAAACAGAGACAATAAAAAATGTATATAGAATGCACTCCAGCAGGGAATTCAACCTCTACAAATTATGTCGCCTTCTGATGGTACCATACCAACCCAGTAAACTCTGAAATTTGCTTTTACTATTGTGGGACATTAAATTTTACTGTGCATGGTAAAGTGGCAAGGAAATACATAATTTTCTCAGAACTTCTTTTGTCATTAGTATTTCCATTATTCTGGTTTTAATAATTAAGACAAAAATAACATTTGGCACCAGCTTTTGTAGAATATTTCCCCTTGGAAATTTTTATTTATTTAATTTTCATCAAACGTAGTGCTTCTTCTATTAGTAAATACAAACTTTCATTCACTGCCCCATACTTGCTTTTAAAATTTAATTCTAACGGGAATGGCATCCTGAGACTGCTCTTAATGTCTAAATACCTGGATAAGGGCTTTCAAATTCTGATGTTGAAATTTCTCGACGAACAGCAGATACCTATTTATGCACTTATATTTATCATCATACTCCGATGCTTATCTTCATTCTTTCTGTTACAAGTGCAATTGAGATCATCAACACTGC
Organism: Polypterus senegalus; assembly: GCF_016835505.1. Classification (NCBI taxonomy): domain Eukaryota; kingdom Metazoa; phylum Chordata; class Cladistia; order Polypteriformes; family Polypteridae; genus Polypterus; species Polypterus senegalus. The sequence goes on along the minus strand of NC_053159.1, from coordinate 144,969,749 downwards.
TGTTTCACAGCGTTAGTAGCTTCAGTTTACATCCCAGCACAGGCAGTCTTTGGACCCATCTGTTCTCCTCATGACTGTGTGAGTCCTCACCCATATTTCCAAAGACTCGTTTGATGAGATGATTGGCGGTGATTACCAAGTAACAGTAACTGTATCCTTTGGTGCATTTTTATCCCATTCAGGATTGACTTCTTCCTTGCATCCAAAGTTATAGGGTTGGATTCTGGTTTCTGCTCCCGACAAATGGAACAGATGACTTCAGAGAATGGATGGTGTGGTCTGTTGGCAGCCATTAACTCTTTGAGGGTTGTCTATTTTTTGCAGGCAATTCACTTTTCTGAAAAGCACACAAAGCAAAGGTTTCATATATTACTGTGGCTGCTGTTGGCACCTGTTCAGGGTCTCTTGTGGCTGTGTAGGGGGGCCGCTCGATGGCCGGTAGGAATGTGTGGTGGGTGGCTGCCTGATTGTCTTTGTATGGCAGTGTGACACAATCTGGTTTGTACCTCTTGACATCGTAAGTGGTGATCTTCCCAGGTGAACGTTGCCGTAGACGCATCAGCTACACAAGTGTGTTCAGCACCGCTAGCAGCTGGGGAACGCCTGATCAGCTGAAGCCGGGTCCTCACTTTCATTTTCGATCTCCATTTTCAGATCTCTTGCCTCAAAATTGGTGTCTGACAAGTCAGAGTCCGAGTCGGCAATAATGCGCAAAACGTTGTCCAAATTTTTTGCCTTGTGCATTTGCTTTAGTCTCTCGCCAGACATTGATGCCATTTTAGTAGTCGTTCGCTCTTCACTACTCACACATGCGCAGGTAATCGAGGTCAAATCAACAAATCTGACTTTCCTGCTAGTAAAGAGAGCCAAACTAAAGCAAAGCAGCATGTTTTACGGCTGATTACCATCCTCTACCCCGAATTTCGACAAAAGTCAACATCCGCCCTGAAAGAATTAAATATTTTTACAGTGCCTGCCTAGAGTTGCATGTTCTTCCAGTGTCAGAATGGTTTCCCTAACAGAGATCAGTGTGTTTGGTTAACAGGCAGCTCAGTAATACAGAATGTGGATGAGTGTGTGATTTTCCATAAAATTGGATTAAATAAGATCAGTAAATTAATGGCTAGATATATGCTAATAACATACTTAATGTACTTTTATTTTTGTTTTTACTGATAGTCTTGGTATTGTTTTGTGTTTCACAGTCTTCCCTGCATGGCATTCATAGCTAGCCTACTGTGAAAAGTACTCGACAAAAATAAACAAAACTGAAATTGCTGAATCAGACATGAATAAGGAGTACGGCTCCACCTGTGGACATATTCTGCTTGACTCACTAACCTTACTTCCATTCTGCAGTGTGTGTTAAGCTGTTTTAGCAGATGGGTGTCATAACCAGTCCTGTACTGTGTTTCTATGGATGATCGGTGCCATGTGAGCAACACAATTTCAGTGAATTGCCAAAATGTCGGCACTTTTCATTTCTCAAGCAAGAATAAATGGGCTTTGAAAATGTAGTCTAAGGGTGGAAATACCCTATGTATATTTAGCAGACCACTTAAGGACATGATTGGTGTTTTTCACTTGTGCATTATGCTGATCTTTGTAATGGATTTGGCCACTTTCTTCTGATGTTGGCAGAAACATCTCCATTTCTGCCTTTTTTTTGCCTCTGTTTCTCTGATCTTGCTGTCAACTTGCTATAATATAAATCATTTGGAATTATCACTCAACCGTACAACTTGATAGCTGGGAAGAATGTTTATCTTCCTTTTTTACATAACTGAAAATACGAATCAGTGGAGAGCTGTGTATCAAAAATGTCAAGTTTGGAAATTACTAATGAGTAATATATTTGCTGCTTTCAGATATAAAGTGCCCTAAAACAAAGCCATCAAGTGTATAAGTCAGAAAATATGCCAAAAAGTAAATGCCTTTCTTATTACTGCATGTTTATCAGTAACTTCACAAGAGATACTATTGTTTATACTTGAAGAATATGAAAAAGGAAAAAATGAATTCAAACTGGATCATGATATGTAAGAAAAGCATGCATAATAATAATTACATTTGTGTTTGTCTGTGTCTTTTTTCTTATTCCAATGCTAATTGAATGCATGTATGTTTATGTCAGTTGATGTACTTACTGTTTATAAAATGCTTTTTAAAATTGTCTACTTATATTGTGAGACTAGTAGTATTTTATTCCAGTCTGTTCTTTAACAGCTACATGTTCCTGTTATTTGAAAAGCAAGTCCCACATTGTTTTGGTTGCCACCCTGCCTTCAGGAACAACTAGTCAGCGGCTGATCTGTTCTAGTAATAACCTAATAACCAAAGAAGTTTCCCTGTAACTGTTGCAGAGAATGCCTTTAGGGAAGATCTCTCATAAATTTCTTGGAGTAAAATGTATCAGACTAGCCTTGTTTTCAGCTAGTGATGTTTTGCCTATTGTCTGGCAGGGTGACATAGTCATTAGCAGTGCTGTCTCACACCTTTTGTGGGACCTGGTCACTGGCTGTCTGGAGTTTGAACTAATCTCCTTTTGTCTGTGTGGATCCCTTTGGGTCCTGAAATTTTTAAAGCACATTTTAAACATGTTAATTTTAGGCTAACTGGTGGTTTTAAATTGGCTCACTGGGGATAGGTGTGGGGGAACATTAGTGAATATCCCCTGTGATGGACTAGTGCACCATCCAGGAGTTTCCTACTTTGTGCCGAATGCTTTGATAATACAGTCTGCTTCTCCATTACCTTAAATAAATGGATTATTTATAGTTATGTTCATCAAAATCTGCAGTGGGCTGGCTCCCTCTCTGGAGTTTGTTTCCTGCCTTGCATCCTGTGTTGGCTCCAGCAGACCCCCATGATCCTGTAGTTAAGAAATAGCAGGTTGGATAATGGATGGATGTACGTGAAAATCGACTCCCACAAACATACACGCCTACACATACATCTCCCCAGGGTTCATTTGGAATTGAGTGGCAACCTAACACATCCACCTTTAAGATGTACTATAGGCAAAAAAAACCCCCAAAAAAACAGAATAATCCTGGCACACAGAGATAATACAGTACTTCGCATTGTATTATAAAGGCAATCTCATATGCTATACTGCAAAGATCTTTGACAGCCTATGACTGGTTAAAGTTGTAGGTAAAGGTAAAGTTGGGTATTTTTTCCTACAGTACATGACATTTCATTTTCCACACTAATATTAAAGATTCAACCAAACACACAATAGTATGTAATTAATTACGTTTTAACAAAATATTGTCACATTTAAAGCACCATTACTCAAAAAAAAAACTTTCCAGTGTCATGATTAGTGAGTATAACAATGTTACTTCAAAACCTCTTCCTTCCATATGTAAATGCACACCCAGAAAAAAAACAGACATAAGCACCTTCACCTGCTCTCAGGTACTTCTACTTCTTTCTTCATCTTTCCCCATGTGATACGTTCAAGCCCCTGTCACATTGTGTGTATAGAATATGATCTCCATTTCTTTGAAAACCAATACAGATTCATCCATTTTCAGACATGATTCATTTAGTTATAAGGTAACTGGGGGCTGGATTGGTATCCCATCAGCCCCCTGTCTACTGGAAATATATTCTTAAGTATTTGTAAGGCACCTTGTTAACGTGTGTGCCCTGTGAATAGAGCTATATAAAATAAAAATTAAGGGATGAATGGATTTTTAATATCACATGGTGTGCAATATTACGTAACTGAATTTACAGAAGGTTTTAAAGCAATGGTTGCTAAAATAATCCGATTGCCACATACCACAGAGTACTGACACATTGGCCAATATGCCTGGAGTTCAGCTCTTAGGTTTGGTATGTCTGCTAAGCTCCTTTCACCCCAGCACTGAAAGAGTGAGTGCACTACCATCACCTGCAATCACCCTGTTTCCACACAGTGTGAGCCTTCATCAATTGTGAAATATAATACATTTTTACAAAAAGTAATATTGATCCACTACTCAGGTTGCTTTGTTACATCTTGATTTACTGAGTCAGCAGGCAAAAAAGCAATTTTTGAGTGCTAGTACTTTTGAAGAATAAAAACATTAACATAGCATAAAAAATAACATAAAACATTAAAAACAATAAAAACAGAATAAAACATTAATGCACGAAAAAGAACATATTCTAATTAATGAGGAAAAAATGTAAGGAATACAGAAGATATAGTGTAATTTTCCCATTAGAATGATAATTAGAGTTTTACAATGAACAACAAGGTACGAGACCACACAGTACTGTTGCTTTCAACACAATATTTAACAATAATTTGTATTTTCAGCCTTTTTTAAAGCCAAAAAGCGTTTTCTCTCAGAGCTGTATAGTAAGAATCAGGTAAAAATCCCATATACAACTCTAATTATTGATGCCATCTATGCATCAAAATCATAAGAGAAATACCGGAAAAGCATGACAACATGAATGATCGGAGTAGACTTTGCTGACACCATCATTCATTAATACTGCTTAAATAGGTAAATAATTATAGATTTCAGACACAGATCTATAGTGTATTATAGCATTATAGCTTACACAGCAATTAACCACTCATTACAAAGAGATACAAAAGAGTACCAGATTGCATATTCGTTATTCAAATCTATATAGTTGGTACAATATACTATAGAAAGTTGGTTTTGCTTTGACAAAAATAACAATCATTACCACTAATTATATAGATAGTAAAATGCAAATGAATTATATATGCATACTTTAAAGTAGTTTCAAAATATGCTTTGTTATTCTATGTCTAAACTTGGTAGTGTGCTTTCTTTATAAAAGCATCTAATGAGAACAATAAATATATAAACATTTTGCTCCATTTAATTGATCACTTAATCTGAGTGGTAATAAAAATGATCAAGCAAGACGAAATTTATCTGACCCCCATTACCACCCTGATATGCTGTGTACAGTACATCATAGCTGTAAATTGATCCTTTGGGTCTAATGCACATTTCAAACCCTAAAGCCTCTGAACCACTAGAGGGACCCCAACATTTCTCTTAAAATCCACTGTATTGTCTGTCAGCATATATATAATACCGTGTGTGTGTGTGTGTGCGTGTGTATATATATATATATATATATATATATATATATATAGATATATAGATAGATAGATAGATAGATAGATAGATAGATAGATAGATAGATAGATAGAAATATATATTTATAAAGAGAGAGATAGAGTAAGGTGTTGTACATATATTACCCTAACCTCTCCTTAAATAGTTTTATAATTGGCAAATTAAAGCTGCTTTTTAGTCTTCAGTGTATTACAAAAAATTTGAGGATCAAAGAAACATATTCTGTCACTTGTTTAAAGATAAAAAAGGACTGTGTTTTTAATTAGTTAACAATATATCATATGTGCTGACTACTTTTTTTATGAAAAAGTGTTTATCTGTCATTTTCTTTATTATTTTTTCTTTTCTATAGCATAGCATTATACATATTATTGATTTATTTATTTTTACACTGCTCTGCATTAGGAATGTACTCAAGGCGTAAAAAAAAATCATAAATAATCCTCAAGATTCACACTGTGCTTTTTATATAAAACATCCTCTATGAGACCCAGGGGTGCTTAAAATGTGTGTTATGAGCATCACATTTTTTAGTTCAAAATTATTTTAAAGACCACTTCAATTAAATACATTTGTGGGCAAAGGAAAATAATTTTATAACATTTTGAAATTTAAATTTATTCTAAATGACAGCCAAGAATATATTCCCTAATGAAGGATTTAAATGTTTCTATAAAGTTGTCAAATTATTATTATTTTTTTTTTCTGTGGGCTGGCAAATGTTGCTGTGGTAAGTGCTTACTACCTCATGGATTCAGAATCTGGGTTCAAATCCTGCTCTCATTTGCTGTCTGTGGGAATTTTGCATGTTCTCCCTGAGTTTCTGTTGGAGTTTGTTTTCTGGGTTTTCTCCTTTTCTTTTAAATCCTCAAATGCATGCAGGTTAGTCTAACTGGAGATTCTCGTTTTATCTTATGTGGGTGTTTTCTTTTCTGGAGCCTGTGATGGTCTGTCTCCCCATCCATGGTTTATTTCTGGTAAGCTTTGGCTCCCTGTGACCCTGCATTAGATACAATCAGGCTGAGAATGTTCTGCTGAAATAATGTTACAAAAAAGAGTAAACTATTCCATATACTGTATTTCACTTGTCTGCTTTACAACTTGCACATTTGTTCCTCTATCTTATCCAATGTATAAAATAACTGCAGAGCATTATTGGGAAAAGCTGCTAGGCAATGGAAAGCACACACACTCACTTTCAAACCACACCATTTTCAAAACAGCAGTTAACCTAAAATGGATTTCTGTAGTTGCATCCTTCTCAACACAGAAACCGGCCTCAAATAGGACAAAAGCACACACACTCAAGAGCTGTGCTGGAAATTAAGCACAAGTATATGGAGCTGTGAGCCAGCAAGACTAACCACTGAGTCATTGTGCTGCCCCATTAAGATAGATAGATAGATAGATAGATAGATAGATAGATAGATAGATAGATAGATAGATAGATAGATAGATAGATAGATTATCACAAGAGAGTTTATTTAAATTCAACAAAATCCCTGAATTTAGCCACACAAGTAACATTAGTCTTAACAGTTTGTTTTAACACAATTTTTAATATATTCATCCATCCATCTTTTTACTGAGCCCCTTTACAATAATACAGTCTTATGGTTGCTGAACCTTTGCTAAGACTCCATAGAAATATTTTGCTCAGAAACAATGTTTCAATGGCATTTTTTTTTCCTTTCCCCTTTAGGTCTGTATTTACATGCTACAGAAATATACTGGTTAAAATTAACTTGCTGACTGTTACAAACCATGAGCCTCAATTACTAGAAAAACAGAGCGCAGTTTATGTTTTATGATGCTTTGACAAGCGGGTGCAAATTTTAAAAATATAGAAGCATTTTGCAGTTGAGCAAAAAGTCCTTTTGTTCAATAGAAATCGGTGGTAAAATCAGCAGCTAGTCTGAGTTTTGATTGTTGTGATGATTGCTTTCTTTAAATGCCATAATTGGTTATGTAATATTAGCTTCAAGTATTCTGGCAAAGAATGAGATGGAAGATAAGTATTCTCTGTTATCAAAGACTTTGCTATTCACTTTAGTGTTGAACTTTGCAAAGCTTTTGTGAGCTGCATTCAAATTTTAACCATTTCTCATTCAAGTGCAAAGTTGTGCCATCTGGTAATATTTGGCTAAGCAGAATGTTTTTACCTAAAGTTAGGTGATTAGAAGTAAATTGAAAGGACATTGCTAAAGTGTTGATGGCAGGCAGATGTCCTTTGAATTATCACGCCATGCCAATGAGAAGTCTACATTGTTATGTGATTAAATTCCTGAGCATTTTTCAGGCTTTAAAAGTTAATCCTGTTTTATTTGTTAATGCCATTAAAAACTTTGAAATATGGATTATAATAAATGTAAAAAAAAAAAAATACACAAAATATCTGATGTCTATGCTTTTTGGCATGTCCCATGATTTGGTAAAACTTCCATTCTCAGTAACTGTATTAGGCTGGTGGTTATACCATTTATGTGCTCTTAGAAGCTGGAAATGTTGACAGATCTTACAAGGGGGGCATACGGCATCTGACCAGTTTATTGTGTCTCTGTATGTACTCAGTTTTAGCCACTGAGCACCCACTGATTAGGTGTTTGTCCATACTGACCACTTTGGCCAAGTGCAGGAATGACAGGTCTCCAGACAGAAAAATAAATTTTAGGTCGCCAATTGGATTGTCCCTTTTATTGTGTGCAGTCAATGAAAAAGGAAAACAAAAGAAATGAAGCTCTTTGCCATGCATCCCATAATCTGGAATTCAATAAACAAAAGGTGTTGATGTCAGTCACTTCAAGTGGAGCTTTATCGGGTGGTTGCTCTGGCCAGTAAATGACACCTCCTTCCAGTAGGTATGGGGCTTTATGGTGGCTGGACTAGAATGGGCGGGGTCAAATGCCTTCACCAGGCAGATTCTGAGTGCTGTGGGGAAAGAAGCAGAAGACAAAGTTAGTGACAACACCCTTTCTCTGTTCGGAGGGTTACTACATACCTCAACAGAGCCTGTGAGGAGTTTGTCTGACGTATATGCGTGACACCATTCTGCACTGATATGATGCTAGTACCAGTAACAAAGAGAGCTTTGATTTTATGCTGCCATGAGAAATCCTTATTTTGTGTTTTAGGTGGGCATCTGTGTCTGGTTGTTGCATGTGTGTTGGATATTTTTCAGGAAAGGCTTTTTGTTCGCAAATGCATTCCAACTCTGTTATAGTGAGTTTGACGGAACCGATCCTATTTGCTCGTTATAAGCGGAATTCGCCATAACCAGGAAATGCGAATTTGACAAACAAATAACCCATTCTATTAAAGTAATAGTGATTTACTGAAAAACGTACATTTAGCCCATAATGAAGACATACATTAAGTACAATATACTATTTTCTAAGAAAGTCCAAAATACTTTTTTGTTTTAAACTTTGTAATGTACCATCACGCAGTTTTCCTCTTAAAACGCTTGCTTTTTCGCGTCAGTCTCTTGAAAAATGCCATCAATCTTATTGCAGGCGTTTCCAGCATCAAACAATGTTGGTAAACTGTGTTCTAGTAAATCCAATATGCCAGCAGCGTCTTCCTCCTTGTCATCTTCCTTTTGAAGCAACGCGTTTATGATTTCGTTTTCAGCAGGAATTCCGCTAGTAAGCAATTCGTCATCCACGTGTTGATAGTCGTAATAATGTAATAATTTACATTATTAATTTCAGCATTGTTTTGGCGATCCCTTGTAGATAACAGTAATTCGTCCTCTTCTTCAAAAATATCAGATGTTGATTTCCTGAAGCGATTCTGTATGGTAACAGTCGTCACATTGTCCCAGGCAATAGATAAAAAATGTATTGCGTATTTAAATTTATTCCGCTAATTGGCTCGCAAAAGTCCAGGATGTGGTCAAGTGTTGTTCATAATAACGGAGATTTCGATCGTTATAACCGGGCAAATGTACATGCAAATAGCTGGAATATCTTTCAAAAATATTTTCTTTTTCATTATAACCGAGAAATCGTTATAACCGAGTTCGTTAAAACCGAGTTTGACTGTACTGTTTTCTGATTTCCTAGGCAGGAAATGATGCAGCGGTTAGTACTGCAACCTTACAGCTCCTGGTTTTACATCCCTACCCAAGCACTGCCAAGGTGGACTTTGTCCAGTTATCCCAGTTTCCTTTAAATATGTGCATAATTGATTATATTATGAGTGTGCCCTGAGCTGGACTGTCTCCCAATTTTGGACTGTTTCTTTCTTTGTACCCAGTGCTGCTGGATTAGCTGCAGACACCCTACAAACTGGACACCTTTACTTTTACCACTGTGACTGTTTTTTTTTTATTTTAAGCCAAGTCTGAAGTTGTCTTTTTTTAAAAATTTCTCTGTATTTGAGGAGAGTTACTGTTGTTTGTTTAATGCACCTGTAGTATTTCTTGTGCTTCTATAAAAAGCTAAATTTCACTCTTGGGAGAAATTACTATCTATCTATCTATCTATCTATCTATCTATCTATCTATCTATCTATCTATCTATCTATCTATCTATCTATCTATCTATCTATCTATCTATCTGTCTATCTGTCTATGTGTGTGCTTAGGGATTGTATGTGGGCTTGATAGAATCACTGATAAAAACATACTCAGTTCACTCTTCCATAAAGTGCTGCCTCTTAAACTTTGAAACTAATTTCTGTTGGAATATACTGTATCAGATTGGTCCATCTTGAAATGCTTCGGGCAGACATACAGAATGTAGAAGAGAAAGGAAATAAACAAAAAGAACAGAAGAGATGTGTAGGTGTATTTCCAGATATATTTTTTGTATGTCTGTACAGATTTAAAATGCGTTCCGGTTAAGCACCTGTTATTTAACAAAAACTGAAGAAAATATGAATATGAGCAAATATTCACATTGTGGTAAACTGATAAATACCAGAAATATGTTGCCTGTTAGTGCAGAAACTTGCATTAGTTACTCTTCTTAGCTCTTGGGCTAGTAGGAGATAAAACATGACCTCCTGAGAACCTTCTTTCCAAGTCTTCTTCTTGTTCAGATTCGGATGTTGAGTTTTGACAGATATCCTTTTCCAGGCAGTGTCTTGGAGGTATGATGCATCTTACATTTTGTGAGGGTTGAGCCAACAGCGCTCAGAGGGGGATGCAAACATTTTAATAGACTTTAAAATATTGTTTTTTATGTCGTTATTTTTATACTGTATAAAATACATAAGAGTATGGTAAGGATTTGGAGTCCCAGAAGAAATTCCCCATTTCATTTTCCTATTGAGAAGCTACATACAGTATTACATATAAGTGTATTGTGTTCTACTACCATAGGCTGTCTGTTCTCCCTCTTAGGTTATCAGAGTATCATTTAATGGTTTGGGGACTACATTTGTAGAAGCAGTGGTAGGCAGAGGCAGGGCAACATTAAAGGAATGCTCCAACCAAAAATTATGTTATGTGTTACTCACCTCATATGTTTTGTACTGATGACTGAGAAAATTTTTCAACCTTATGTTTTCATGAAGAGTGAAGATAAAAATATTTAGTAAATAATATAAGTCAATGCTGACTGATTCCAAATGACATGAAAAAAACAAAATCTCACGTTACTTGTGTCGTAACATCCACATGTCAGTTATCTAGTCGTTTGATCAGAATTTGCAAAACGCGTGCTTTTTTACTAAAATATAATTAAACAGATACTTCCTGAATATTCAGTCAGGGTATAAACAGGAAAGGCAACGCACATGGGAATGAGCTTTTGAACTGAAGACTGTACTCTTGACCAGTGAGTGAGGGGGAGAGTCAAATCTTCAGTTCAAAAGCTCAATCCCATGTGCATTGCCTTTCCTGATTAATGATGTGCACTGATTTTTCGGTCTACTTAATGACAAAATGCAAGTTTTTAGATGTTTTAAACAGACCACTAGATAACTGACAATGAGATTGAGTGACACGAGGTTTAGGAGATTTTTTTCTTTTTCCATGGACGTTTTTCATGTTGTTTGCCATTGTACAGCATTGGTAACCATTGGCTTGTGATATATCATAAATGTTTTATCTCCTTTCTTCATGAAACATGAGAATACAATTTTTTCCTTAATTATCACCACAAAACACACTGGGTAAGTAATGTATAAAAAATATTTTTTTTTATGCTGGAGTATTCCTTTTAGGCTTTTCTTCCTTTTCTCTTGGCTTAGAGCTATAGTGGAAATAAATTTCCTATACTTCTGAACTTCTACATCACTTCTTCCTTTGTTGCCTTTATTTTGGACCCATATGGGCAGTGGAATGGTCACTCTTCTGCCGTGACTTTTCCTTTTATACCTTTTCTAAGGGTCCAATTATTATTAAGTACACTTACAATTTTTCCAGAAAATGTGACAGTGATTACAATGGTACACCAATTATAAGACCAGAACACAGGGGTAAAGAAGAATTGTTCAATTTCAGTTTTACAAAATCTCCTGACTAGTTATTCGTTTTGCCTTTAAACAATGGAGCATGACGTGTACATCATTTGCAACATTTGATAAACATTTACGTGATCTAAGTAAGTCTATTAAAATTGTAAGTAGATTTAATAATGATATAATTTTTCCCCCAACAGTATTTAAACTGAACTACAGCGCCTCTGACAGTGATAAGAATGGAGTAAAAAATCGACTAAAAAAGTTTATATCCCGGAGGCCATCGATGAAAACTCTTCAAGAGAAGGGCATCATTAGAGGTAAGAGTAACCATGGTTGACAAAACAATAAAAATAATTGATTGATTACTTGATATGTACAGAATTGCAACAGTGTTCAATATGCCCAGTTAAAACATATTCACTGAACACCGTACAGATGTGGGAGGCTTGGTTAATTTACAGTCTCCTTAACCTCCTTTAATCAGGACAATTTTGGTGCACAGTAAGGCTGTTAATGTCACTAGTGTGAGAAGTGGCAGATGTCAAGAGAAAATATGATATTAGTTGGAGTATTTTAACTGTAAGCCTACTTTTAATTTAACTTCCTTTTTACACAACTGTGATAGACATCTTGTAGAAAATGTACACGATTAATCCATTTGATTGAATGTTGTAGAAAGTATGTGTGGTGGTGTAATGTGATACAGGTCATGTCAGCATCAAGAGTACTTCACACAGCTGCCATTGGGCCAAAGGAGGGAATACCAATGTAAACTGCCTTCCTTAAGTAGAATACATAAGTTTCATAATTCAAAAATCTAAATCAATAAAATGGCAAATGAAATCATATTTTCATTTTTGATAGTTGAATGAAATCTCAAGGCTGGAATGACCTTCTTACAATGAAAAAGAGGCTGCCACTGACCAAATTAGGATATTTCTTGTTTATTTTTGACAGCCTTATGTTTCTACAACACTATATTGGGCTAAGCAGTTTTAAAAAACGAATGAGTGAATGCAGCTTTGTACTAGTTAAGAAGGGGTGCTGTGGAGTATACATCAATGGTTTATCCATTCATCCATTATCCAACCTGCTATATCCTAACTGTAGGGTCACGGGGGTCTGCTGGAGCCAATCCCAGCCAACACAGGGCTCAAGGCAGGAAACAAACCCCGGGCATGGCGCCAGCCCTCTACAGGGCACGCACACACACACCCACACACCAAGCACACGCTAGAGACAATTTAGAATCACCAATGCACCTAACCTGCATGTCTTTGGACTGTGGGAGGAAACTCTATGGTTTAGTAAAATCTAAATATTTCTTGTCTTTGGCTGAGCATATTTGTTATATTCATATACTGACTATGAGGGGGAATTTAGCAGCCTAGAGGATAGTGGAGCAGAAATATGGAAATAACTCAAATTTGGTGCATTGTTCCCCCCATAATAAGGCCTTTTAGATCTGAACAGCCTACAATCTCCAATTGGTTGTTATTCAGTTCTAGTCCCCCCATATACACATTCAATTGTGAAACTGAGCAGACCCTTAAAATAATGAAGTCAACCACTATATGTACCCTGTATGGTTGGTACAGAATGCATGTGTATATCTGGATATTTTTTCACAAATACCTGATAAAGCTGGTTCCTCTATTTCTTTGCACATTTGAAACTGTAACTATATTCTTGTTTATAAGCATCCAGACCAACAATGAATCTGAAATCGCCAGGTCCACGTGTCCTTTTGCCCATTCCATGTTTTTTGCTACTTCAAATGCTTTCTGTAGCATGAACTATGACTGCCCTGCAGTTGCACTAATGTGTGAAGTGGGAGATTTTCCACGGTGTCTATAAGCAGCAATATTTTAAATTGATTGGTCAACCCCAATCTCTGGAACTTTTTCTTTTAAATGTAAATATATATGAGATTATACTCTCATGTGTGCACGCTTCTTTCACCTCAGGGTAAGCAGTTTGCAAGCTAATTATAAATTCTTCACTATTCTCATTGAAGGTGAGCCTGTTGGGTTTGACATACTAATCTCAGCAATTCATTTTGATTATTAATCAGTCTACCCACTCCCAAAATATTAGCAATATAATTAGTGGCAGTCATCACACATTTTATGTGGGAATTTAGCTATGCCAACAGAATAAAGAGTGGCTTCATTTCCATCTTTTAGATACAGACTTGTCAAGTCTCACAAGATATGTTTGAAACCTTTTTTTTATTGTGACTAGTAAATATATTGTTTTATATATATATATGTCTTTACAAATGTGTGCTTTGATTTAATTGTACTATATATGTAATAGTAATAGTGTATAGCACACTAGGGTTATTAATGGAAGTGTGCTTTGCAAGAATACATTGAAATGAAAATACAGTAGAATTCAGATAAAAAAATGGCAATAAATTGAAAGTTCAATCCATGTAACTTAATACATTTCAGGTGCCTAAGTAGAGAATATAAATAGTGGAGTGCTAAGTGTTCATGACATGAGAAAGAGACATACATAAATAAACACATTCTTGGTATCATTGTAATTCTGGTATCACATCAGCTTCATAATAGTTTATAGTTGATGTCAAATGACATTTATATGTAGCTGTAAGTGACACCCCAATGAAAACTATGGTTTAAAAGCAAATGTGAAATGAATCATGTCATCCTGCAGTCAGTTTTACATTCATGTTATGACCATATCAGTCACATTGTCTACCTATAATGAATAACAGCCATAAAACACAATTTGACATGACATCATACAGAGGATTTTGCATTAGTGGCAGTGCGCTGCCCCACTCTGACAACCATCTCAGGTGAAAAACAAGCACAGAACCGACAAGTATTCAGACATACATGAGCAAAAGCAAAATGTCAGTCTTTGCTTTCTTTTGGTTATAAACATAAAAATAGCTTTGATATTTAATCAATCTAAAATGTAATTATTCTGTGAAAATATATAGGTATTCATAAATGCCTTCGAATATCCCCTTTTTTCTGTTTGATATTTTTTGTATCTCTTCTTTTACAGTCTGCCTTGTGTTTTTGTCACATTATGTTGGTAATTGTAACATATTTGTTTCCCGTATACTCTATTTATTATAACTTTGAGAGCTTCAGGTTACATATAACATTAAAAACTTGAGTTTCACTTTTATATACAATACATTTGCCATTTTATTGTTTTGCATCTTTCATTCTTGGATCAGTGTCCTTTTTCTCATTATTAGAGTTGCATCCTGCCATTCTTCTCTTTATGATTCAGTTTAAAATGAACACTCTCTCTCTCTCTGTCTCTCTCTCTCTCTCTCTCTATATATATATATATATATATACTATAATAATAATAATAATAATAATAATAATAATAATAATAATAATAATAATAATTCTTTGCATTTATGTGATAGTGGATTGTGTTAAAATTCAACTCTGTATTTACTGTGATCTACACAAGTCTGCACTGCATGAGTTTAATGTGTACATTGTATCTTGTTTATGTGACTTTATCTGGCTGGAGCGGGGGGTTGCAATTGTTAGCAATCATAACTTTTTATGTTTTACACATAAGGCAAAAAATAAGACTACTTTAAAATAGATCATACAGTATATGTGCTCTGCCAACTTAACTTAGTGGGATTCTGCCAATTTACTAACTTCCTGTAACAGATGTCTATACAAGTGGCTCTCTATATCTTTCTCTTGAAACATTTAAAATGAAAAATGACATCTGCCGCTAGAGATTTTTTTTTTCTCTGGAAAAGAATGCAACCATCAGCCTAATATTAAAATATAAGCTACTCCTTTAAAAAGCTTGTTGATTTTCCATACCCTGATATTGACTAACTGTCTGTGTTTGATGTATGCTTCTTAGCCTAGTGTAGACTTACGGTTAGAGTTTAACTTGTTAGTTCTGCTTCTGTGGCCAATGCAGTATAACTACAGATGCCCCAAGATATTAAAATTGACTGTTCAAATGGACTGAGTGTGGGAGTTTTCATTGGGTTTAAATTGATAACAGCTGAGAGAAAGAGAGTGAAAAGATTAAGAGCATATATGGCAAGAGAAAGCATTTTGCTTGTATAATGCTGCGACACCAAAGAGACTGAGTTGTATGGGAAAATGCTTGTAATAAAAAGGGAGTTTGTGATTAATCATTAGATGTTATTATTTAAGTGGTAAACAATTTGACTTGGGAATTAACTTGAGAATAACCCCTTATAAAGGAGAAAAAACAAGCATATCTGAAACTATGCCAAGTTGTAAGTCTTTGCAGAACTTTTAAGTGCAGCTAGCATGCATTTCAGGTGGGATACAACACATTGTAAGAAATGTGATTTTATTTTATTAAGAAATGTGGGAGAATGAAAACAGGTAAAAAAATACTTACATTCTGTCAAGATCGCATTATGTTTTGAAAATTCTAACTACATAAAGCTACTGTATGTTAAATATAAATGAAAAAACAGAACTAAAGACATCCAGCATTAAAATAAGTGTTATTTGTATTGTTAGTGTGTGTGGGTGAGTGGGCTCTGTGATGATCTGGCACCCCGTCCAGTGTTGGTTCTTGTCTTCCACTTAATGCTGCCAGAATAAGTTCCAACTTTGATTATGCAGTTTTAGGAATATCATGTTATATAATTTAAGTATTGTATTGTGGGGATTCTCTTTTGGTTATTTGGCTACTTTTTAGCTGTAATACTTGTATAATGACTTCCTTTGGCTTACAGATTAGTTTCTTATTCGATCTGCTAACTGCAATTAAATGTGTTTAATAAATAATTCCAAAAGTCCTGATTTTGTAGAACCCACTTCAATTTATACATTTTCTTCAATTTTCTGCTTTTTCCACTCTCAAAATATTTCCCTTCACCATCTATCCATGTTGGATGCCCCCCATGTCGTGCCAAAACTAAAAAGCCCTAATAAAGTTTGGACATTTCTACCTCATTCTTGAATTAAATGCCAAGGAAGCCCTCGATTCATTTCCAAACTTCCGCTACTGGCTTCTTTGTTCTTGGAGTGTCTGTCCTTGTTTAAATAGGGAAAGACCCCGTGCTTCCCTCACATTGTATAACTCCTTGTCTGTAAACATAGGAGAAGCAGCCTGGCCTCTTGCATTGCCTGCTGTGCCCCCATTATTAGGAAAGTAATGCACAGCACATTAATACAGAGCTTACTTTCTGAATAAAACTCACATGACTATATTAAATATAACATTCTGTGCTTTTTAATTTATTTTAAGAATATTAAAATAAACAGAAACAAACAGGGTTGTAAATTTAAGTACTTGAAAAAGTGTATGCTCTACATTTCAATATACAGTATACTGACGGATACACTTTAACAAATCACAATAAAAATGATCTTTTACAATCATTTGCTTACTAAAAATAGTCAGAAATTCAGTTGTTTGCTATAGTACTAGGGTGTTATACTGTGTTAGCCATTATGGATGTAATGAGAAGTCAAGCAAAATGGCGCCTTTTATTGGCTAGCTAAAAAGATTACAATATGCAAGCTTTCGAGGCAAGTCAGGCCCCTTCTTCAGGCAAGATGTAATTGTTTGCTATGGAATACATTTGTACACCTAAAGCATCAATAGTTGGTGTTGCCCTTTTTGGTAGGTACAATTTATAGACACTTTCTTTAACTGTTTATCAAGCTGGTACATTGTCTCAGAAGAATGCTTGCCCACTCTTCCTTTCAAGAACCCTTTAACTGTGTGATATCTGAGCGTTTTCTTTTATATTCCACACATTTTACGTACTGTACCACAACAGCATTTCAGTAGAATGAAGATCTGGGCTTTGACTTGGCAATCCCATTATCCTCAATTTCTTCATTTTAAAACATTCTTTTGTGGATTCCCCAGAATTTTTTGAGGAACAAACCTTTGTAGTGTCACAAGGATCACTTAACATTCAGTTTCAGCTTTTTGACCGATAGTACAAAGTGGAATTCATGATTGACTCTATAATGGGTAAGTTGGCCAGGCCCTGAGGTAGAAAAGCAGTCTTAGTCTCTAATGCTTTCACCACCTTGCTTTATGGTTGGTATGAGATTCTTTTGACAGAAGGTCATTTTTGCCAAACGTGTATTGTGGCTAAAGAGCTGTACTGCTTTCCTCATGTGTCCAGGGCATGTTGTTCCAACAATCCTGTTCTTCATCTAGGTGCCGTCTATCAAACCTCCATCATACGTCTTTGTTCTGTTTTGTGCATAAGGAATTCCTCCTTCATGGCCTCACGTTTAGGGAAAAGTCAAGCAATCTCTTTCAAATGTTTGACTCATGCAACTTGACATTGACTAAGTCAGGACTTGCAGGTAAATCCCCTATGTTACCCAGGAGTTTCATAGAGATCACTCATAGCATCTTTGGAAGGCTTTTGGACTGCTATTGGTGGTTTGACCTGGCCTGAATATATTTTCCATTTGTAGATAATCTTTTGGACAGTGAAATGACTGACGACAAATTGTTTGGAAAAAGCTTTAAAGCAGTTACTAGACTGGTAGACTTCAACACTCTTTCTTCTGAGAGCCTCTGAGAGCTCTTTTGATCTTGGTATGCTGTAGCCACACACCTTAATTGCACACACCTCAAAGACTAAACCACATGGTTACTGATGTTTATAGGAGGCAAGACCCTCCAAGTAACTCTCTAATCATTTGCACCTGTTTGGGTGCACCTGATTGTAATTTTAGGCATTTGATGCACCATTAAACTGTGGATGTGCTAAGCTTTTCTGCAACAAAGTAGTGGCAGTTCTCTTGATTTCAATAGTGAGTGCAAAACATTATTTTTTGATATTCCTTAAAATTATAAAATTAGATCACCTTTATCTATTAGTATTGTTGAAATGAAGATAAATTATCCTTTTTTCCAAAACCTTAAAAAAATAAACATTTTTGTAAACTATACTTACCCTACATCACTATATTCAAACATAATCATCTTTCAGATATACCAGCTTAAAGTTGTTTTCTCTTAGCTACATTGCTGTATTTATTTTGCCTTTCCCAGGGGCTGAAATTTTCTACTCAAATGTTATTTCTTTTTGGTCCAGCACCACCTGTGATCTCAAAATGAAAGCTCTAGAAAGTCACTTATAACCCAGATCTTTTCCTGAAACAGCTGTATTTCTTCATAATAGCTGCTTTGTTGTGGTCAATTGATATTTAAGAGGGCCTATTCAATTCAAAAATAGCTAATTAAATATAACACATGGCATATGGAGATGTATCAAATGGCAAAAGATCTACATACTCTATATACATATACATATATATATATATATATATATATATATATATATATATATATATGTATGTGTGCGTATATACGCATATGGAGTATGTGTGTATATACAGTATATATTTATCTGTGTGTGTGTGTATGAGACATAGTGTAAAATATTCAGATATCATTTTAGTGTATGTCATTTATCAATATATGAAAATAAATTGTTTGTATATTATTAAAATGATCAAAAAAACAGCATTTTTACTACTTCAGTTAACAAACATTTCAGTAAACCCTAGAGCATAAATACATGCATATTTTGATTTTTAATGATTTGAAATTTTGCTCTTTAAATATTTGTATTTGCTTTGTTTCATATTTCATAGTGATCTACACTTTACTGATGAACTCCATTGGTTTTATATAAAATATACTCTTCCTTTGGTTTATTATTTTAGGATTTTGTCTTTGAATGTAATATTTCTTCATACAGTATCCTTTTAGTCTATATATATATAAACTGCTCAAAAAAGTAAAAGATCACTTTTTAATGAGAGTATAGCATCAAGTCAATGAAACATCTGGGATACCTGGTCAGTTAAGTAGCAGAGGGGGTTGTTAATCAGTGGAATTAACAACAGGTACACTAGAGGGGCAACAATGAGATAACCCCTAAAACAGCAATGGTTGAACAGGTGGAGGCCACTTACATTTTCCTGACTGTTTTTTTCACTTGCTTTGCATTTGGCTGAAATCAGTGTCCATGGAGGGACGGACAGGCCTCTAGAGGCTAGACAATGGCACCTTGACTGCCATTAGGTATCAAGATAAAATCCTTGGACCCATTGTCAGGCCCTATACTGGTGCAGTGGGTCCTGGGCTCCTCCTGGTGCACAACAATTCCCAGCCTCATGTGGTTAGAGTATGCAGGTAGTTCCTGGAGGATGAAGGAATTGATTCCATTGACTGGCCCCCACATTCGCCCAACCTAAATCCAATAGAACACCTCTGGGACATTATGTTTTGGTCTATCCAACGTTGCCAGGTTGAACCTCAGACTGTCCAGGAGCTCAGTGATGCCTTGGTCCAGATCTGGGAGGAGATCCCCCAGGACACAAGTATGATTTTGAGTTGCTGCAATGAAATTTCAGTAAAATGGCTTTGATTTTCGGAGTTTGAGCACTACATAAAATACTACACTTACAAAATGGATTTGCTTACATTTTTTAAGCCACTTGCAGACATTTGATGTCCACTTTAAATTCTGTGCTAATTTGAAGAGTTAACATTAAAATCGAATCATGGAACATTCCCAAACTTGTTTAATCCATGTCATTGTTTTGTGGGCTGGAGCCTTTCCCAGCAGCATTAGGTGTAAGGCAGACATTAAACCTGGACTGGCTGTCGGTCAGCAGATGGGCCTACTCAAGATCATACCCATAATCACTTCAAAGGGACCAAGTTAAAGCCACCAATTCTTTAGTCATGCACATTTTTGGGAAAGGAATGGAAAAGTGATGAAAAATCCACAAAGAAATAGGGAAGAACTGGACAAAGTATTGAAATGTTAGATTTATGACGTTTTAGCACTTTGCAACATTGGAAAAGTAAATTTCCATAAGATACCCAAGACAGTGCTTACTCAAATGTGCATCCAAGAATCAAAGTGACAATTAGGAAAATTAAAAATTTACAAAGGCCAGAAGCTAAGAGTAGAAGCCAAGATTCCTCCAATAGATAAGCCTTTAAAGTTCTTGTTCATCCATTAAAAAATAGTTTGGTTTGATTTAATTGAGTGTAGGTAAAGTAAGGAATCAGATGAATGACTTGGATGGAAAGAATCTACTGCTGCTGCATAGAATAAAAAAGCCTTTTAAAAACATGCCTCAAGTGATATACAGTGCAGTCAAAGGCAGGTAATGATCACACTGTGTTCACAGGAGATCTTTCAATGCTAAAC
Organism: Polypterus senegalus; assembly: GCF_016835505.1. Lineage (NCBI taxonomy): Eukaryota > Metazoa > Chordata > Cladistia > Polypteriformes > Polypteridae > Polypterus > Polypterus senegalus. The sequence goes on along the minus strand of NC_053159.1, from coordinate 144,948,998 downwards.
ACATTTAGAAGTCTTTAAAGAATAATCCAATAAATGTATATTGTTTTATTTTCTTAGCAATAACATGGTATGCCAAATACAGCACAGTCTTGACTGAAGCATATTATATATATTTAGTGAAGGGCTCACAGTACACCTGCTACAGTCGGTCACCTCTTGGAGGAGCCTCAGGCTAATCAACTTAGTAATGGAGCAGAAAACTAACTGACAAAGCTGCCAAGCTTAAGTCAGTTTCTTCAGTGCAAGGCATTGATTTCAATGTGCTGCACTTTCTGACAGATTCACTCATTAATTCCTAATCTCTACCATTTTTATGTTTCCCATCCAGAGGGAAGGACTAACATATTTCTGATACCAAAGTAAAGGTTCACCTTGCACACCTTAAATTGTTTTCCTTTTGTGCTCAGAAGGCTGTATTTCCTCTCTGGTGCTGAGTGATAACTACATTACATTTCTCAATGCAACATGTACTAAGATATATACACCTACACAATTTAAAAATGTGTCTTTTAGACTAAGTGAAGTCTAAGAGTCCATCCTTCCATCTCTTTACTTGATGATCTAATTCAGGTTTGTAGGGGATAGAGCATATGCCAGCAATTTCAGTTGCAAGTAGGAACATGACACTTGGGCACTGCAGAGCACACTCAATTACATATCTGCACTCACTCATACAGGACTAATATTAGAGTTGGCAATTAACCTAACATCCATGTGTTGGGAATGTGCTTAGAAACAAGTCAAAATGAATGTGGGGAGAACATGCAGCTTCTACACAGGCAATGACATGAGCTGAACTTCAAACCCCACCTCTTGGAGCTGTGAGACCATTTGACCTCCTTCGTCCATTTTCCTAACCAATTTATCCATGGCAGGGTCACAAGGTAGCTGTATATGAGCTTGAATTTCACAAAAAAAGAACAAAAAAAAGAAAATATCCCCAATATGATCGGCAACCTAAATAAATCAATTGGTCAATCTTTTGTATATAGCACTAGAGTAAGCTGCTTTACAGGCCTAACAAAATTGCAATAGGCTATCAAACTACATAATTGAACTGTATGGTAAAAAAAGAGGAACAAAACCCAGCAAGTACAGAAAATGAAATGCTGAAGACCATCTAGTATATATGCCTGACAGAATCTTAAAAGCAAGCACCTTAATTATTATGTCCATTGAGAGGAGATGACAAGAGCAATCAAATATTTTGCACCCTACACTAGAATCTGCAGAACATCTCCTGATGTCAGATAAGAGATTATAACTCCTAAAGATACTTAGAATAGCACAGACTAAAAAATCCTGCCAAAACACTCGCTTTGATTCTTTTTTCTTTTAAAATAAACTACAGCGTCAGGTTCATACCACTCTCAGTGTAAATCATGCATGTCAAGCACACTAACATATAATTCTTAGTCCTCATACAAATTCAAAAACCCAGAGAAGTAGTTTGGTCTTCACCCATATTACTTTTCAATCTTATACAAGAATAACTTTGTACTGAAAGGGGCACAAATTACTCACTCCTTAATCACTCTCCACTCCCATGGGGGAGCTTCATATAGGTGGTTGTATTTAGCCTTCCTGATGTTGTCCAGGTTTCTGGAGATCATCTTTCACTCATTCTCTGTGCTCAGCTACCCCATTTTATGCTGATCTCAGCATGGCATATTTAGTCTGGGTAAGAGCAGTTGACCATTCTGATTTCTCTCTTCACTGCACAGAGTGCACCAGGGATAGGTTTGCAGGGATTTTGTGTTTATTCTTTTAACCTGATCTCACTGTAGGCTGCACCGTGCACAAAGGTTCTGATCTTGTGAGTTGTCAAGACCACTACCACCAAACTCTCTTCATCATTACTAACATTGTCATCATTGGTTTCCTGCCATCACTGTTGGCTCTAATACATATTGACAAATGAGTGGAAAGAGCTGCCATGTGAATATCCATCCATCCATCTATCCATCCATCCATTTTCCAACCCGTTGAATCTGAACACAGGGTCACAGGGGTCTGCTGGAGCCAATCCCAGCCAACACAGGGCACAAGGCAGGAACCAATCTTGAGCAGGGCGCCAACCCACCGCAGGACACACATACCCACACTCACACACCAAGCACACACTAGGGACACTTTTTAGAATCGCCAATCCACCTAACCTGCATGTCTTTGGACTGTGGGAGGAAACCGGAGCACCCGGAGGAAACCCACGCAAACACGGGAGAACATGCAAACTCCACGCAGGGAGGACCCGGGAAGCAAACCCGGGTCTCCTAACTGCGAGGCAGCAGCGCTACCACTGCACCACCGTGCCGCCCTGTGTGAATATTATTTATTTAACAGATGATTTATCCAAGGCAAGTTATAATACATACAAAAATGAAAATGCAAGCATCAAAGCATCAGAGAACAAGATAAAAAAGCATGCACAAGGGAGTAGAACTACTACATAATTATGCCTACATCTAGATTAAAAAAAACAATCTTTTTTAGTACAAAAGCAGCTATCTTGTAAAAGAGAAGCTAAGTAGATCCAAAATATTTAACAAAAAGGTTTGTTTTTGAAAGGCACCGTAAATTGGGTGCAGTACAATTAGATAAAGGGAGATCATTCCACAGGCTTGGAGCAAAAATGGCGAAACATTTCTCCAGTCCTGACACATCTGGTAAGAGGAAGGATAATCATCAGACAAGCAGAGGCAGAACAGACTTCTTGAAGGGGTCATATGGAGAGCCCAATGAAAGGTGAAAGAGGATAAGAACTTAGGAGAAAGAAGCCACTTGAGCAGACCTAAGAGCATTAGTGACAGAAAGCAGTGCAGGCTCAGTAGAGTGACAATTGCAGAATCCAGATTGAGGCAGACCTAGTAGATTTTTGTCAGAGAGAAATTAAGAGAGTTGTTTTGTGTACTTTGGATTCTAGAGTCTTTTACAGGAATGATAGAAGGAATATGGTAATTCTCAATGATAGACGAGTTGAAAGAGGGTATCTTGAGAATATGGATTACATGAGACTCCTTGAAATCAATAAGGAAGATATCAGGTCAATGGCGCCTTGAAAAGAGAAGAGATGTAGGGGATCAACAAAGGAGAGATGCAGACTTATTTACAGTAGAGAAGAAAAAAAAAGGAGAATGACACAGCAGTGGGTTAGAGGAAGTTTTTGGGGTCTTGAATGGTTTTTGTATGCCAAATCATTAGGAGAGAAGGTAGATATATTTGGAAGTGCAGGAGGGCTTAAGAGAGACTTGAAGGTAAAGAAGATAGACAAGAGGTGGCAGACAATTCTTTTGGAGGATGTGATTAAGCTTTGCAGATTGCAGAGATCCAGAGAAAGAAGACAAGAGGGACCTGTACTTATCCAGGTGGGCCAGCAGTTTTCCCCTACACCATGCACTTTCATCTGAGCACAGTTCCCTGCAAACAGCATGACAGGTGGGAGTTAGCCATGGAATGAGGAAAAGTGGTACAAATTGGACAACGGACAGTGGGCATCAATAAAAGAAGAGAGGGAAGATAAAGCAGTGTTGTAGCAGAGTCTACATAGAGCTAAGCAAAGTAATCGGGAGAACGAAGTATGCACAGAACAAAAGTAGAAAAGTTGGCAGGACATAGAGAAGAAAAAGTGTGTTGCATTTTGACAGCTGGAAGTAAAGGTAAAGGAGGGGAAGAAGGTAGAAGAACATGAATGGAAAGGAAATAGTGGTAGTAGATATGCAAGGGAGTGATGGAGGTGGAGTGGTGGCGAGAGTGGAGGTGTTGTGTGTGAAAATGAGATCAAGTTGATGGCCCACTGAATGAGTAGGTGAGGACTGAGACAGAAAGAAGGAAATCAGATGAGTTGGGATAGTCAAGGTTGTTATTGAAGTCCCCGAGAAAGGATGAGAATAGAATTCATGTGTGAACCTGCAGGATGCTAGATCATAATAAGAAGTAAGTTACAGGGGAAGGTTACTTGCATTTCAAAGTAAGAAAATGAGAAGGAAGTAAGATAAACAGCAGTAGTAAATATTCAGAGGCAAGAGGAGACCAGTGCCACCACCATGTCCAGAGGCACGTGGATTGTGAAAAATACCTGTAAGAGGAGAAAAGTGTAGCAGGAGTTACAGGGTTGCATGAAGTAATCCACATTTCTGTCAGAGCTCAGATGTCAAGAGAGAGACGAGAGGCATAGGCAGTGATAAAATCAACCTGGTTGCAAGCTGAGAAACCATTCCACAGTCCAACCTTGAAGGAAGAGTAAGACAGAAGTCAAAAGGAATGGAGACCCATCAGCATAGAAGGTGGACATGGTAGTGGAAAGTAATAGCAGAAATAGGGAGTGTAAGGGAAGATATGCCGAAGAAACAATCATGAGTGAAAAGTGAGAACTGCAGATAAGCTATCACTACTAAAGTTATTTCTTAATTGCCCATATCTGGCAAATCAAGTACATTTAAACACATCAGAAGTCTGTTACAGTCTATTCAATAAAAGTTCACTGCTAAATTTACTGTATGCATATAATGTGTAGAAAGCACCATTTTAATATATAGTGCATATGTTTCACTCTATAATGTATGCATATAAATACATAATGCAATCATTTCAGTATCCAATATATGTGTTTCTGTATAGAATATATGTATCATTAAGAATAAACCAATTGTTTTGCACTTATCCAGAGATCTTAATCCATATGAATAATGTAAACTAAGATTATTTCAAATTAGAGAATGGAGCCATACAAGGGTGTCGTTTATCTTCAATGCTTTTTACGATCACTATTGAACTTTTAGGTATTCATCTTTGAAAGCAGTCAGAGTTAAAATGGATCATAAAGGAATAGCTTGAATAGAAAATATCTCTTTATGCTGAAAATATGGCCCTTTATATTTCAGATCCACACACATCCTTGCCATTAGCAATAGATTTGCTAGGAGAATATCAAAGATTTCTAAATTCAAATGTAATCTGAATTAAAGCATTTTTTTCAGTGAATTCCCTCACATATTAAGCCAGTCTAGATCAGGTTCTTTTCACTTGTATCAGAGCTTTTTAAAAGTAGCAAATGCTTACTAGAAGGAATTATAAATATCACCTTAAACACAAAAAATGATGCAAAATATCAAACAAGATGTCATTAGATGGTCCTCCCTCCATCTTGCTTTAGATAGGAGAATCAGTATCATCAAAATGAATATCCTTCTGAAGCTCCGCCCCCAAAGCTTCCATTATATATTACGGGGTCGTGGATCAGGTGTGGCGATTAGCAACTCCCGGCAATAATTACAGATGCGGACGCCTCCTCACCTGTGCGCTTAAGCGAGGATCGCCCGCATCACAAAGCTCCCGGAAACCGCTTCCGGCCACTCTACCTTAACCCCCTTTAAGCCGCGAGTGCGGCAATTATCTGTTAATCCAAATGCTGATATTATTTAAATGCCACAGTACACAAAGCACCCTCTCCTCCACTATACTCGTACAATCACAAATACAATAACAATAAATCAATCCTCCACTCCCAGACGCGTTGCCACCCTTCCACCCAGCTCAGCTCGCCGTCTGGGAGCTCCCACAGTCCTTTTATATTCCCTGACCTGGAAGTGTTCCCAATCCCTAGTCCATGTGATCGTGTATCACTTCCGGGTCAGGTAAAATGTTCTTTTCTTCACCCCGGAAGTCCGTCGCTCTTCCTTTGACGAACTTCCGGGTTAAAGGGCACAAAGAAGTCTTCGGTCCTCCCTGCAGCTCCCTCTTGCGGCCCCTGTGGTATCCAGCAGGGTCTTGTATAAAAACTACATGTCCCATGACTCCCTGCTGGTCTTCGGGGCACCTCCATACTGCAGGGAGGGCTCCATCTGGCGGCCTGGGGGAATTGGCCGGGATGACAAGCCGGCCACATCTCACAGTCTCTACATCTATTCTTTTAGTTGTTCTCATTTTCCCTTGCTCCCTAGGCAGAATAAACTCTAGTGCCTCACTGCCTATTAAAGATTTGAACACATTTTATGGTAAAGAATTGCTCTCTGTTGCCTGTATACATTATAATCACCTGTTTCACTAGAGATTGTGAGATTAAGAAATTGATGTATGGTTAATGTATTTGCGTGTCTTGGACTATTGTATTCTAAATTTCATCTTCCAGCAAAACTCTTTTTCTTCCATATGCAAATTAGAAACTTTGTCAAAAGCAACCTAAACAACCTTTCTCATCTTTCTCCTATTTCTGTCTGTCAGGTGATATTGGATAACTTCAGTCATGGCAGCCATAATCATTACTTCATTCAGTCCTCAGTAAAATGCACACTCTAAGGAACAATTATATACTGTATAGAGTATAGAACTATATATAATAAAGTCATGTAACAAGGTTGTTCATAAAACATATGGATCACAGGAGAAACTGTTTCCATCTTTGCATGAATTTTTACGAGCGTCACACCATCATTGTAGAATCTTTTCATGTGGATGGTGAGTTGCCTGGTTGCAACAGATCACTTCCCAAGAGGCACCATGGTTCATGTCATGAAGACTTACTTATAAATTCCATAACCTGTAGCCCTTTGTCTGAGATTATGGATGTGACCTATGAACAACTGTGGTTTATTGGTTTAGGTCCTGATATTCTAGTACGCGATTCATGTGTTCCCATCTCGACTTGATTCTCTATCTCCAATTGAATAATAGTGCTCTGGTAAACAACTCTTTTCAGTTTGTGTCTGAATACAATAATGGTTTTCATGGCAAATCACAGTCAATTGAGAAACCAGTTTCTTTGTCAAAAGGCACACATATCTCTTGATCTGTTGCTAATGACATGTTAGCAGATGCTCTTTGTGCCTTTTAGTAACCAGACGATTCGAGTTGGTGGTGGACAAAAAGTCGGGTAGTTAGCTGAGCAACAGGTTTTCAGGACTGGCATAACAGCAACCTAACCTTAACTTAGATGAGAATTTTATTTCTTTATTTATTTGCTGAACCTACCAGACAGATGAGTAAAACAGCTATTATTTTTGCACACATAATATTTATTAAGAAACAGAATATTCATACAAAAGATTGTTAAGAATAATTAAATAAATTGAATTAGTAGGTTAACAATATTATATATAAGAAAAAAAAAAAAAATCAGCTGCACTCACTCTGCACAGCATACAAGAAATTCTCAAAACCAATAGCTTTATGAATCAATTGCACCCTTTTACAACATTCATATAGTTCCGCTATCACAAAAGTGTGAAATATTAACCGTGTGTAATATTCTTGAAACTGGGATTTGTACTTTACCAGAATATTTGTATCCTTTGAACAATTATGCCTTAAATATAATCTTTCATCAAAAATTTGACTAAATTCAAGTTAGAGATCTCACAATAAGAAACCTAGCTAACTTTGTTAACTTTCCCTCACTAACTCCTGTCAAAATTAAACTTAATTATCCACCTCAATCAAAGATTAATTATCTGTTTGCCAGTCTCAGTGTCTATCCGGTTTCTATGACAATGTCATTCCAAAACATGGTGCAACACAAACATTTTTTAGTAGTAAATTGCATTTCATTTGTAATTCCATTAGATGGCACATCACAATCATAATCGCTGCTTTTACAAATCCAGTACCAAATGGCATATAACATGCAAACATTATTGTCTATATTAATGTTTTAGATTTCAACCTGTCTTAGATGGGTAGTACAGCTAGTACTCATTATAATGCAGCAAAGACAGACGTAGTATCTCTGGATTATTGTAGTGTTTTAGAAAGGATGCATTGGGAACAAGATCTTTCAAATAAATTTTCAGATAATGAAGAAGGGTTAAACCTCAATAAAATGCACTATTCCTCAGTCTGTGCAAAACATGGTCCAGGTCAACTAAAATTGTCCATGGTTCATGATTTCCTCCACTCAGCCTTAATCCAGAAAGTATCAGAATCAAGATCCTATTTGTTGTCATTAGACATCCACTTTACTGATTCATATATTTTGGGGATGTAACTTCCTCAGACCTTACCAGAATAAAATCCTGTTTTTCAAACAGTTTGATTTACAGTACTTCCTAATCCGCTAACAAAGCTTTTGGATAATAACTAGTAGAATATCACTGTTTGTTGAATAAAATATTGTTAGAACTTATAATACAATGCTAGCATGCCATGTTGCCTTACACAACAGGAAGAATCTTCACCCATTTGCCATAACACAACAGGAGAATTTATCAGGGAATTAAATTGACTTTAAAGGAATAAATCATTTTTCTCTTTTATAGCTGGCAGACATTTACCGATAAACATGCTGAGCTATTTATGGCTTCTGTATATTTTAGCATCTTTTTCGTTCTGTTCTTTAGTTGGTCAGAGGATAGGGTATCTGATCTGAATAAAAATAGTAATGTGTGGCTTGCTAATCAGTGACTTATTAATTATAATAAAGTCCATAAAAATAAATAAAAATGGCACTATATAAACATGCAGTTTAATCATGTGCTGTGCAAGTGATGAAGGCTGTAAATATAAGAAAATTTCAAGAGCCAAATTTTGAGTAAAGGTTTTTGTTTTCCATTATTCAATTCAGTTTTAAATATTTAATAGATCTTTTAAGTTGGACTGTCCAGGTTCAGTACATTCTAATCAATTCTAAAACCATCTATCCTATTTGTAATGGTGAAAATGACTTAAAATGGTTCATCACAGGAGCTTCTCATGAGATGAGCACATGAAGGCACAAAGGAAAGCTCCTTGTCACTTTTACAACTTTTAATGTAGCTAGCAGCAAACCAAAATGCCACGTGTATCCTGAATTATTTATGTCATGTCATGACCTAACCCGTCATAATGCTGGTTTTTTATGAGCTTAAGCTTTACTGCCATCATTAGGAGATTTGTGTCTAGAAATAACAAGAAATAAGAAAAATCTAAATGGGATAGTAAAAATAAGAACTGAATTGCAAACTATCTGAGAAAGGCACAGGTTTTAAAACTGAACGGCCAGTTCTAAAGATCTGGGGATCACCTTACATATTCCAGCCGTTAATCTTTAAATCTACTTATTTCATTTGTAAAAAATAAAACATAATATTTCTCAAGCCCACTTAATCCAACTTTCATGACAGCAGAGGAAGCCAGGCAGGAAACAGTGTTTGACAGGACAACAGTCCATCACAGGGCCCACACACATTGGGATAAATTGGAAATGGTAGTTAACTTAAAACACATGTTTTTGGGTATGTGGATTGAACACTCATGCACCTGTGGGGAGAACTTGCAAACTCAGCATAATTAATGATCAGGAGTGGGTTTCAAACCTGTGAGACAGAAACACTAACCATTATGCCAACATGCCACCCTTTACTGCAATAGATAAATATTATAGGGTCATTATTGTCAAGTGAGCACATTGGGTTTTATAAATTACTAGCTATGTTACCCGTCACTTCCTCTCTTGATCACGTTCATGTAAAGCCTGCTTCTCGGACTTCGTCATTTCGAGGGATATTGCTCACATTCTGTCTGTTTTTGACTACCACCAATGTTAGACAGACCTGCGTTACCCACTGTGAAAACATCAACAAAAACATGTATTTGTATAGCACTTTTTTATACAAATGATGTAGCTCAAAGTGCTATAAAAGATGAAGAAAGAACAAAATTGAAAATTAGACAATACTAATTAACAAAGAATAAAGTAAGGTCCGATTACCAGAGAGGACAGAAAAAAAACTCCAGAGGGCTGGAGAAAAAAAAATCTGCAGGGGTTCCAAGGCCACGAGACCACCAGCCTCCTCTAGACATTCTACCTAACATAAATGATCGCAATCAGTCCTCATGGTTTTCAGGCTCCACGTGGAAGAATTAGATGATGATGGTCATGTAGACCTCTGGCCTTCAATCCATCAATGTAGGGAGAGGATGGTGCTTTGATCAGGTTGTGGTGGCGCAGATCGCCACCACAGAAAACCAGAAAAAGAACAGTAGGGAAAGTAGGGGTATCATTGGTATTGTTTTAAATACCTCTTGTGTTTCGAGGTGACTCTTATAATTCCTCCATATTCTTTCCTCAGTATGTTCATGCGTGTCAACCACTTTTACATAGCACTTCCTGTCTGGTTCTCATTAGTCTTACCAGCCACAGAGAAATTGACCAATCAGACCAAAGCCAACCTGGCCATTCAGATTATTCTCAGGGACCAGACACACGGACATTATTTATTTATTCTATGGATAGATGGTGTACTGTTGAATCTAATTTCATTAATCCAGAACACAGAAAAAAATCCTGTCAGTATCAATTGTAAAGGGATGATGTGCAATTTAATAGTTCACAAGTAAACACTTTAGGGTCACAAAGACTGGAGCATTTCCTAGCAACATTGATTCCATCAAAGTGCAGGGATTACACACGCACACTGCATAATTAACACTTCCTTTAAATTAATGACATACCTTAAATCCAGACAAACCATTTCAGAGCAACGTGTCTTAAATTGAATTGGTATTAAAGAGTGAAGAGTGTCTTTGTGGCATCTGAGAAGTGAGTTGCATGACATTAGCTGATTCCAGTGTATACAATCTGCTGTCTATAACATATTTTAAAACAGTATTGTATTTTGAAACTTTAACACATGTATTTTATAAAGTCTATACAACTGTTACAAAACTTTATTTAAAAGAAACCCAAGTGATTTTCTTCTGTCACTAAGTAGAAATGATCCTCACCACCTATTGTCATCTGTTTTGCATATACACTCACCTAAAGGATTATTAGGAACACCATACGAATATGGTGTTTGACCCCCTTTCGCCTTCAGAACTGCCTTAATCCTATGTGGCATTGATTCAACAAGGTGCTGAAAGCATTCTTTAGAAATGTTGGCCCATATTGATAGGATAGCATCTTGCAGTTGATGGAGATTTGCGGGATTCACATCCAGGGCACGAAGCTCCCGTTCCACCACATCCCAAAGATGCTCTATTGGGTTGAGATCTGGTGACTGTGGGGGCCATTTTAGTACAGTGAACTCATTGTCATGTTCAAGAAACCAATTTGAAATGATTCGAGCTTTGTGACATGGTGCATGGTAGTCATCAGAGGATGGGAACATGGTGGTCATGAAGGGATGGACATGGTCAGAAACAATGCTCAGGTAGCCCGTGGCATTTAAACGATGCCCAGTTGGCATTAAGGGGCCTAAAGTGTGCCAAGAAAACATCCCCCACACCATTACACCACCACCACCAGCCTGCACAGTGGTAACAAGGCATGATGGATCCATGTTCTCATTCTGTTTACGCCACATTCTGACTCTACCATTTGAATGTCTCAACAGAAATCGAGACTCATCAGACCAGGCAACATTTTTCCAGTCTTCAACTGTCCAATTTTGGTGAGCTCGTGCAAATTGTAGCCTCTTTTTCCTATTTGTAGTGGAGATGAGTGGTACCCGGTGGGGTCTTCTGCTGTTGTAGCCCATCCTTCTCAAGGTTGTGCGTGTTGTGGCTTCACAAATGCTTTGCTGCATACCTCGGTTGTAACGAGTGGTTATTTCAGTCAAAGTTGCTCTTCTATCAGCTTGAATCAGTCGGCCCATTCTCCTCTGACCTCTAGCATCAACAAGGCATTTTCGCCCACAGGACTGCCGCATACTGGATGTTTTTCCCTTTTCACACCATTCTTTGTAAACCCTAGAAATGGTTGTGCATGAAAATCCCAGTAACTGAGCAGATTGTGAAATACTCAGACCGGCCCGTCTTGCACCAACAACCATGCCACGCTCAAAATTGCTTAAATCACCCTTCTTTCTCATTCTGACATTCAGTTTGGAGTTCAGGAGATTGTCTTGACGAGGACTACACCCCTAAATGCATTGAAGCAACTGCCATGTGATTGGTTGATTAGATAATTGCATTAATGAGAAATTGAACAGGTGTTACTAATAATCCTTTAGGTGAGTGTATAGTAGTATCTATATGTAATGTGTATATACATATACTTAGGGTATTGGCATTGTGAAACTCATAGTGTGCCCTGAAGTTAATCAAGTGTTTTATTTTTTGGTCTTATGTGACTTATACTAAAGTTATAGAGAGTTATCAAGCTGTGTGAAAAAAGTGAACAGCTTTTGTGCATGACATGGCAGAGAAAGAGTGGACAGTGAGTGACACCTAAAAAGGGGCATATTTATACGTGATTACATGTTGAGAAACAGTGCATCCTCTGTGTTGTTACCTCCTGCCAGCCTTTGCAGCGGGAGATGAGAGGCAAGCACCCCTCCAGTGTGACAACAGTTAAACATGCAAAAGGACTTTTTTACTGTCTGAAATGTTTGACTGTTAGAATGCAAAGAAATTAAAATGTTCATCCCTATTTTCACACCTTCGAATACAGTGACATAAATCTCATCAACTCACACGGTAATAAAACAATAGCAATAACTGTAGCCTTTTATTTATATTTTTGTCTCAAAAAAGAAGAATTTTTCTCACTATTAGGTGCAGAGCAGTGACAGTTGGCAGCAAACTAGTGTATGATGATAAAGAAGGTAAAATATTTAAAAAAAAAGACTTTATTGATGGAAAAGATGTCAGTCATTCTTGATTTAAAGTTTATTAGTGTAATGGCATCAACACATAGAGAAAGTTAATAAAGCTCTATTTTAACGTAAAATGTGTGAATATGGATTTAATAGTTTTATACAAAACACAAAAATAAACTCCTCATCTACCACGCAACTCAGTCAGTCACTTCCAGTTCCAACCCAAATAGTTTCAGAGCTAGAGCTCCTTGTATTTTGTGTGCAGGTACTATTGGACATAATCTGGTTTCCTCTGATTGTCTACTGTACATAAAAACCACTAAAATGCCATCAAGATAAATTAATATTAGCATACAGATTCTGCACAAAGTGGAACATCATCACACGCCCTTAACTATTCTGTTACACCAATGCAGTTTAGAGTTACCTTGCATGTAAAGGAAATTAAAGCAATTTCTCAATGAGGCGCCGATCACTCAGGCTGTTGGCTCTCACAAACTTGTCTTCTGATTGTGTGTTATCCTTGGGTCTGCCAGGCCTGTTCTTATTAGTTTCATCCACTTTCCAAGTCCCTTTTAATGTTGTATTGAAATTGTACTCAGTGACACCTGGGCTTTCTTTGTGGTTTCTCTAAAGGAAAGAGCTACACTTATAAGGGTTGTAATGGTCAGTTTGTCTTCTTCTAAATGCCTTTTTCTCACCATTGTGATAGCAATGTGCACTGTAATATTGTCCAAATAATAATTTGGAGAATGCACCAAGAGTGTGTTCAACACTGCTTTAATCTTTTTAGATTTGGTCATCATTAAAAAATAAAAAACCCAAAAGTTTAAAGAAAGGATAATTATTTTCCTTTCTTTTTGTGGCAATAGTGATTGGTAGGGGGAGAATTTACATCAGTGTAATGAATTACATAAACATATTTTATGAGAGAATGACTAAGTGTGATACAGATATGAGTGATAACAGTGAACTATTACTAACAAAATTAAATTAGAAAAGTGCAAGGTTTACTTTACTTCTTGTGTTTCCTTGAAATGCAATATGCGGTAGTCTCCTCTAGCTGAATGGCATCTCTCAAATACACCCGTTGGTTGATCAGTACAGTAATAGACAGACTGGTTGAAGTCGAGTACGTAAAGAATTAAGAAGTTGTCTGATTTGCATTGACTGAGCTGGAATGACAATAATTTAGGTTAATCAACCTTTTTAGTTTGAAACTAATTTTCTCAAGTTTTTAACTAAATTAAGAATTTAGAAAATAGCAATGTTACAAGGTGGTATTTGATTGCTTACGTGCCTTATTTACAGTAGGGTTTCTCTTCATTTTTTTCAAAAAATAAGGATCTTTATTGAATGTCTCAATCTTATTGTTCTGCTGTTTGTTTCTAATTTATTTTTTACCTATACAATTTTGGCCTGAAATGTTTTCTGTTAAAGCACTTTTACTGTAAATAAAACTATTTTTATTCTTTTGTTTTTTAAACATTCTTTTATGTGCCTCAACACGGGGCTTCAAATGAGTCTTGCTAAGTTTTGGTCTGAGAATTAGCCCTGTCAGCATTCTTAGGCATCGAGGACATACCTTGTGACAAAGTTAAAAGGATGATGATAACAAATGAAAACTTTTGTTGATTGTCTAGTTTTGCAGAGACTGGCATTTCCTTTTCAGGAAGGGGTCATCATATGATATTTTCAGAATATTGCATTAGCATAGCTTAGTGAATTTATTTTCATTTTCTCTTACAGTCATCTCATAGGAATACGAACAAATGTAAACTGGACTTAGTTGACCTTTTTTTCGATCAGACACACACCTTGTATTGTGTCATTCTGCTGTAATGCCACATCAATGTTAGCTTCTGACAATGTTACTACTATGTATGACAGATTAAATCGTGTGAAATTTTAAGATATCCCAAATTATACTTGATATGTACAGAGAAAAACTTGATGTTTATATTAACTCAAATTACCACAATCTATTATGTACAGTACATTACTTTATAATCTCTTTTTTGTCACATATATTTAGACTGTAATTAAATTGCCTGTGTTACATCTGCATATGCACATCCTTACATGAAAGAAGTGATGGGATCATTTAATCATACCACCAAAATCAGTAACTGATTTCAGTTAAAGGTATTTCCACAAGGTCTAATGCATTTTCTAAGGTCTGTAGTGAATCTTTTCAATATGTGCATCACATGCAATAATTGACACTACTTTTATAAAACTATATTAGAATCTTTTAAGTTTTGTTTTTATTTTAAATTTCAGCAATAGATTTAGGCAGAAGCTAACCTAAAAGAAAGCAAAAATTGATTAGTTATGGTGGCACGAGGTACATAATCAAACCAGTGAAGAGTAGGTTATTTACTCCTCTGCAAAAATGGAAAAGTCATGCACATTAACTGAAAACCCATGTAAACAAATGTGAAACCATACCTAACATTCTCGTGACTTGAACTTGAGATCAACAAGGTCATCAGGATCAGCTGCTATCAAAAAGTCTATTCAGCTTTCACTTCCTTTGAAACCTGAGCTTGAAAAGATAGATTAAAGTGGTTTCATAAGGTAATCCAGACAAAAAAAAAATGAAAATGTATGACACCTTTCACTTAAGACTGTGGTATAATTGTATCCATGATATCTCAGACTTTAGATGTTTTGAAACTGCATGCATTTTAACATTTAGTAGTAGATAAATATAACAGACTGTGGCGCAGTGGTAGCACTGCTGCCTCACAATAAGGAGACCTGGGTTTGCTTCCCAGGTCCTCCCTGCATGGAGTTTGTGTGTTCTCGCCGTGTCTGCGTGGGTTTCCTACGGGTGCTACGGTTTTCTCCCACAGTCCAAAGACATGCAGGTTAGGTGCATTGGCAGTCCTAAATTGTACCTAGTGTGTACTTGGTGTGTGTGTATGTGTGTGCCCTGCAGTGGACTGGCGCCCTGCCTGGGATTTATTTCTGCCTTGCTCCAGCAGATCCCCGTGACCCTGTTTTAGGATATAGCGGGTTGGAGAATGAGTGACTGGCTAAACATAACAGCTATATGATTGGGAAATAAACTGGCAATATTACATTTTTCCTCAGTGTATCGCACCCTTACATTATAGAATTATTTGCTTTCAATCCGTCAATTTCACTGTAAGAGAACCAGTATGTTCATGCTTTCAGATTTCAAGACTGTATTGAGCCTGAATCTATGTTGACTGAAAAAGCTACATAGCTAGAATATATATTAAGAGTGTAAGAAAAATGCATGGTTACAGCGTTTGCTTATTTAAACCCAAAAACAAAATGTACAGTGTCACGACGCCTGGGGATATTGCCCCACTGGGATGCCAGAAGAAGCAGGGGACCGGAAATAGGACAGTACTTTCCCCGGAGTACAGGAGGGCCACCTCCCTGGATTGCATGGGGGTCACGGAGCTGGGAAGCTCAACACTGTGGGAGGATGGGGCCACCACCAGGGGACTCCAGGATGTTATTGGAACCTTGGATGGCAGCACTTCTGCCACACCAGGAAGTGTCACTTTACAGAGCACCTGGAGCCCTTCCAGGTAATTATAGAAGGAGTTGCCTCCCTCCAGTAGACGAGCCGGAGTTGGGAGGAAGGAGACGGCGTTTGTGAGGAGGAGAGTGGAGGTCAGAGAAATAGAAAGAAAAAGAGACAGTTGCTGGTAACAAGGCATTGTGGTGCTGTTGAATAATAAACGTGTGTTTTTTGGACATTCTGGTGTCTGTCTGGCTGTTTTTGGGGACTGGCTTTCCACAACAGTATAGTGACAAATGCAGTTACTATGAGACAAATGACAAAAATACATAAATAAATTAAACCAAAACACAGCATATTCACCTGAGTATATTAGAAGCTGACTAAAAAATACATAAAAATAAACTTAAAGGCACTGAATTGAATGGGTGCAAGAACACTTGGAAAATGAGAAGTTTAGAACATCTGTTCTGACCCCATTAATCCAGTTTTAGGGTTACAGAGAGTTAAAGCCCATCCCGGCACGATGAGCAAATTGGTGTGATAGAGTACATCATCTGTGCATTTTCTGCACCAGCTGTGATCTTGTAAAGCACAGTCAGGGTTCAGGAAGCGAATGGCTTGTGCAATAATGATTCATTTATTTACTTAATATGTTTATTCATGGAAAGGTCCAACATTAAAAATTATTATTGTGACTTTTAGTGGGCACCCTATCTGCCAAAACACATATTCTTTGTCATTGACCATTGGCTCTTACTTTTCTCAGTGATACTTAAAGCTAACATTTTCCATACTTAGTCTCATGAAGGCTTTCGGTACATTCTCTCAAAAATGATCTATGTGTCTATATGGATACCAGGTGAAGTAAGGTGTGTTAAACCTGGTTTGTATTTTATGATATTTGTTTAAAGCCCATTTTTTTATTTAACAGCACTAACAGCCTAAGCCACTGGGTGCTCATCAAGGTGTCCCCAGTTACCACCATTAAGATGCCCAAATTGCCACTGCTAAATGTTTCTCTAATACATTTGAGACTCATGGTAGTGAATAGAAGCATGCTTAACATGATATATTTGATGCTTTTTTTATTTACCAGGTTGTATTAGTTCATAATGCAATTCATTTATTCTTTTCTTATAGTCATATATACTTTTCTTTGACCCTATATAGGCCCTACTAACATGCCAGTAAGTTTGATTTGGATACAGAAGCATGAAGAATTACGTGCTCCCCCATCTGTAATTCATGTTGTTCACGTAATTCATGAGATCATGCAGCTATTCCTGCTTTAGTTGCCCCTTGAAGAACATTGTTAGTTCTTCAACTCTACCACACAGCTATAGCATGTGGCAACCGATGCTCTGGTGTGTGTAGGGTTGTTTTGTCTAAATTTCTTGAGAAATATCTAAAATTGTCCTCCATACAACCAATGAAAGGAACAAAACCTGGTCAAATCCAGCAGTAGATCCAAAAAGACAAATGCAAACAAGGAATGGACCTTATTACAATCCCTCTCATTTCTTTGCACCCCCTTACATATCACCTTCTTAAGGCTTTTGTTGTGTCTTTCAACTAAAGCATACTGTGAATGATACACTGATGTACACAGATATCCTCCTCTTTAGTAAAACCCTTGTGTGCATCCAGTGTCCGTGTGTGTGTCTTCTGGTGAAGTGCGCATGTGCATGGCCAGACAGCACGTGTTCAGTCTCTTCCTGTGCATTCCCTGTGCAGAGAGATACACACACAGGCGCGTGCGAGTCACACACACATACACAGGCACGCGCGAGTCATGCACACACACAGGCACGCGCGAGTCACACACATACACACAGGCGCGCACAGTCCGTGTGTGTGTGTCTTCTGGAGAAGTGCGCATACGTGGGGCCACACAGCACGTGTTTAGTCTCTTCCTGTGCATTCCCTGTGCAGAGAGAGACACACACACAGGTGCGCGAGCGTCACACACACACGCGGGCGTTACACACACACACACAGGTGCGCGCGCGTCACACACACGCACATGCGAGACAAACAGGCACACGCGACAGACAGTCAGACACACAAACAGGCAAGAGACAGACAGACACACACACAGACACAGAGGCGTGCGCTTAAGAGACACACACGCGAGAGACACACACAAATGCGCTCAAGAGAGAGACACGCACACAGGCACGCGCGTGCATTGTTGCAATGTTACTTTTCTTGGTTGTTTATTAAAATACAGATTTTTCAAATGTTCATTTTTTACCCTGTGCTTAAAACTCATTAAAAAAATAGTTTTTAGTGAGCGGATCATAAGGCTATAGCGCAAATTCTTGCAGTGTTAGTTTTCTCTGTTGTTCTAGGTTTTCTTAGTATTAGTCAATGTTTTTACATTTAGTTTACTATTACGCTGTGCTTTCTATGGTATAGATAAATATATTTGTGCTTAAACACTTAAAAATATATATATTTACGTACAGTTCATACGGTCTGGAACGGATTATGGTCGTGAACCGAGGTTCCACTGTATTACTGTCAGACAAAATTACAGGCATTTGACAGAAATACAAACCAGTATTACTGAGAGAGAAAATTAAAGGCACACAATACAGTGACACATATTACAGCCACATACAAGGTCTCTTGCCATTTAATATAGACTGTTCATACAAATGTTTATGCACTACTGTTCTAGCGCCCGTTATTTTAACGGGCTTAATGTCTAGTCATTTTAATAATTTACTTAGTACCTGAAGTAATTTGTATGTGTTAATGGAGTGCCCTAGTCTGTTAGCATTTCTTTTAAATTGCCAACTTAATAATCATAGCCACCAATTCTTTATCAAATGTCTTAGCAGTTGCTGTCTATAAAGAAAAAGCCTACACATACCAGGTAGCATAGTCTACAACTAGCATTATTTATTCAGAAGGAACATTGATGATGGGCAGGAAGAAAAACTGGCATGTGCCCAGACATCACAATCCTCATGAGTTTAGACGTCAGTCATGAGACATAGTACTGCTCCAGTTTGGTCACTCTTTTAAACCCTCTAACCAAAATCTTTTTGGTTTTATCCTTAACTAAATTTCTTCTGAGAGGATGAACATAAGTAAAGTCAAAGGTAATCCTTCTTTAAAAGATAGGACACCAACAATCTCTTTCACTCTTTGCCATTCTTTTCAGTGAATCAATATACAGTAATTCTCTATTTTTACTCATGAACTGCATGTACATTGCTTAGAAACAGACCTCACCCCAGGCCGTCTAACCCCACATTTAGCAGGCAAGCTTTAGTCTACAAAATTGGGCACAAGCTTTTAAAATTTAAAAGAAGTAGTAAGAGAGGCCAGGTGTACATCATCAAACCTCTGGCCCACAATCACAGAACAAAGTTCTTTTACGAATAAAGAATCTTTACTAATAAAAGGCAAAGCCCTCACTGACTCACTCATCACTCACTCACTGACTCACTCATCACTAATTCTCCAACTTCCCATATAGGTAGAAGGCTGAAATTTGGCAGGCGCATTCCTTACAGGTTACTTACAAAAGTTAAGCAGGTTTCATTTCGAAATTCTACGCATAACGGTCATAACAGTCGACAACGTTCGCCATATTGAACTTTCTTATTTATGGCCCCATCTTCACGAAATTTGGTAGGCGGCTTCCCTGCGCTAACCAAAACCGATGTACGTACTTATTTTGGTAGTATGACGCCACTTTCGGCCATCATATTGAACTTTCCAATGTCACTAATTCTCCAACTTCCCGTGTAGGTAGAAGGCCGAAATTTGGCAGGCTGATTCCTTACAGCTTACTTACAAAAGTTAAGCAGGTTTCATTTCGAAATTCTACACATAACGGTCATAACGGTCGACAACGTTCGCCATGTTGAACTTTCTTATTTATGGCCCCATCTTCACGAAACTTGGCAGGCGGCTTCCCTGCACTAACCGAAACTGATGTACGTACCTATTTCGGTGGTATGACGCCACTGTCGGCCGCCATTTTGAACTTTCCAATGGTCTTTGTTACTTATGGGCCCATCTTCAAGAAATTTGGTACGCGGATTCCCAATGCTAACTGAATCCTACTTACATACATAAAGTACAGGCCAAAAGTTTGGACACACCTCCTCATTCAAATGTGTTTTCTTTATTTTCATGACCATTTACATTGGTAGATTCTCACTGAAGGCATCAGAACTATGAATGAACACATGTGGAGTTATGTACTTAATAAAAAAAGGTGAAATAACTAAAAACATGTTTTATATTCTAGTTTCTTCAAAATAGCCACCCTTTGCTCTGATTAGTGCTTTGCACACTCTTGGCATTCTCTCAATGAGCTTCAACAGGTAGTCACCTGAAATGGTTTTCACTTCACAGGTGTGCCTTATCAGGGTTATTTAGTGGAATTTCTTGCTTTATCAATGGGGTTGGGACCAGCAGTTGTGTTGTGCAGAAGTCAGGTTAGTTGGACGATCATTTATTTTTCAACAGGACAATGACCCCAAACACACCTCCAGGCTGTGTAAGGGCTATTTGACCAAGAAGGAGAGTGATGGAGTGCTGTAAATGGTCATGAAAATAAAGAAAACACATTGAATGAGGAGGTGTGTCCAAACTTTTGGCCTGTACTGTATATACGTCCATAGCCTGCAGCTCGGTCACCGTGTGAGGTGGCGTTGGGTCCCCCATCCCCACGCCTCCCACTTTGTTGGCTGCCTGCCTATATAAGGCCGTCCGTCACTCCTGTCTCTTCATTCCCTTCCTTGCTTCGCCACGGGATTAACGTCGCCCTGCTGATAACTACAGCCTTTTTATTTGATCCACGGCTTCTTCTGCTGTTTTAGTGTTTGTTTATTACGATTATAGTTATTATGTAGGTAATTTAGACTTACTTCACATTGTTCAGGTACCCATTTCCTTTATCGTTCCAACTGTACCCCCATTAACATTTCTATTGAGGTGATCACCATCGATCAAAGAAGTGTCACTTACCGACTGGTTTCCATGTCCAGAGATGGCACCTGCCTTTTCCATTCTCTGTGTTACATATTGCACGGCCATATCAGGCTCACTCTTGATTTCCGGAGGAACATTGTGTCTTATGCATTGAATGACTGGGACAGGTTCAAGGTGTGGACTGATGACGGTACAGGAGATAATTATACTACACAGGAGCACTATAGAGAGTGAAATGCTTAAGCCCTTCACCTATGGTTCTGCATGTGAGTTGATGGCTGTCGTTGAATTGTTCGGTTGTCGCTTTCAACTGTACCGAAATGGCTAAATATTTTACACCTTTGGACAACCGCCAATGCCTCTTAAACATCTTAGATTCACAGGTGACAATTTCAGTAGTGGACACTTTGATGTTTATGAATGTTTAAACTCTCAAAAGCTGGATGTGATTTTATCGATGAAACCGGTTGTATGCTTACAACGCTTGACAGATGCCGAATGTCACTTCAACACAACATGTCCTGCAAATGCTGTCGTAATTGAAACAAACCATGAAACTCAAACCGCTTATGACAGCAGCAATCCAAGCTGTGAGATTTGAGGCAAGATTACTGTTCACATGGCCAACTGTACGTTGCATGCTCAAGAGTAAGCTCAGCACACAGCTTGATCATATTACAACCGGAGGGCCGAACTGACAACGTGGTATACAAAGAGGTCCTTAACAAATAATTATTGGTATATTTTACCTCAGTTTAAAAAGTTTACTTATAAAAATAATTTAATAAAAATTTTAAGACAGTACTTTGCTGCTGCGAAGCGCGGGGAATTTGCTAGTTTACTATAAAAAACAGGATGGGCTAAGCAGGTTGTTTGCCTATTAGAACAAAACCCTAAGGCAAAAAGAAAGAACACAAATCCAGTAACAATACTTGTGCCCATGGTAGTGACTGCCAATTCGTCTCCCACATTGACCCATTAAAATGTAAGGTAAGAGTCCTATCAAACAGCAAAAATCAATATTCTTTCTAACTGCTTACCTTGTAAGTATTCCTTAATTGTGTCCCCTTCTGCCCATTGTCAACCACTTCTCTGGCTTTCTGTCCTCCCAAGCTTTGTTGTTTTGTGGGTTTTCTACTCTATGCTAGAGTCTGACAAGATGTCTGACAATGCTGCTCTTAAGCAGTAGTTTTATTTCAAAGGCTCCATTCACTTCATAGGTTGCTTGGATTACAGGCATTTTGTTTGGCTGTTCTATCACCCTGCCAACTATGCCATTTATGAATGTTAAGGAGCAATCTACCAGCTGGAACACAATTTCTTAAATAAGAGTTTCCACCCAATATTTGTCAAACTGCTTTATTCAAACTTATTTGAAGTAGCTTTACAGTAAATGTATTGATTCCTTTGCCCTTTTCCTAGTTAACAGAGGGGATTCTTATCTTTTTTAAAACTAAATAGTGTAGACAAATATAGAATTTCATTATCTAAACTGTTTGATATAAAATGTATATTTTAAAAATTGTAGAGGTCAGAGAAAAATATAACATGAATGGTTAGAGTCGCAGGATGGGAAATTGTCCCAGTTGTGTAAATAAGCCAGCCACCAAAAAATGAATTTCTTCATGTTGTCACTCATCGTGACCATGAGTTAATTTTTCTTCCTCTCTGAACTACAGAATGACTGTCAATAATAAACCACACATACTAGTTGGCAAAGTCAGGCTGAGGTGGGGAAATCATTGTTTCTTTGTCTGTCCTAACATTTTTCAGCTCAATGCAAAATTCCATCTGGTGTTCCATTTATTTTGCTTTCCTAAGATTAGCAGAAAGGTAACATTCATGAAAATATATAAACTAAAAAGTAGTAAACTGTATCAAAACTAAAAAAAAGTTTTCACTTAAAGAGTGCACAGTATGTTAATATCATTATCACTATTTAGCTTTGCTTAAACAGTGTCAGGTTATTTACTACTATAGGCGGAAACCATTACCCCAACTGAAAATGATCTAAAATGAAAACATACTCAACTGGATAAGAAATAAAACATTTTTAACCTAAAATGTAAAGGTAATTAATTCAGTAAATTTGCACTTTATGTAGAAAACTAACCTTAATTGGTTTATATGTTAACATTTAGCTAAAAATCAGCAGGTCCCATCAAACTAATTTAGCCACCTATTAATTCAGGAAGTTGTTTTACCGTCTTTGTGTTTCAGTTCAGTTCACTCTTTTTTTACACGTGCAAAAATGTGTCTTTTTAGGGCAGCATTGTTGTGTAGTGCTTAGCATATTTGCCACACCACTATAGTAGACTGAACATAAGAAATTTGACAAACAAGAGGAGACCATTCATTGCATCAAGTTTGTTTGTTTGTTAGTTCAGCAAATATCTAATATGTAACAATATCATTCAGATACTTCTTAAACGTTTTCAAGGTTTCTGCTTCAACTACGTACATTTGTAGCATGTTCCTACAACTCCCTACACTGTCTCTTTCTGCTTGAGACTAAACAGGTCTGTTGGAGCAGAACGTGTCCTTAAGTCCTGGGATGCAGTTAGTTGCTCCCCTCTGCACAGCTTCAACAGCTTCACATGCTGCTATGTCTTTCTTGTAGCGTAGTGACAGAGTTCAAGTCCTGTCCTGGTCGCTGTAAGTATGCACAGTATTTCTGTGTCTGCTTGGATTTTTCTGTAGTTTTATGACCTTTTATGATCTCAAAACTGAGCCTGAGCTGATTCCAGCTTTGCACCCCAATGCTGCCGGGATGGGCTCTGCCTTTGTGTAATCTTAAACCTGGATTAATGTATTTAGAAAACAGATGATTTAATCAATATTTCTGTTCATATTCTTTGGGTGATGCACCGACTGCTTGTTTTGATTAGTTACAGTCTTAAAAGGCTTTTTTTTTAAAAATGTGAATGTGGTAACCACAATTTTATAAATATATAAATATATTTATGGAAATATATATATCCTATTTTCTATATCAAGTGTTTTTCAGTTTCAAGGTGGCCAATGATCCTCTTGGTATTATGTCAGCATTGATATTGACCTTAATTAATGGTTCACTACATTGCAGACCTTCATATTCTGAAAATTGTCCTAAAAATAACTTCTGTGACAGCAACAGAGTGCTAATAACTGCAGGAATATTTTCAGATTGTTTTTCAAGGCCTTTATATGAAAAGCTTACGGCAAAACCATGTGTAAGAAAACTTGCCTCTGAACTGTTAATATTTGAAAATGGACCCAGCTATCACTTTTGAATTAGAGAACTGTCACAAAATATAAAATGTCTCTGTTTGTCCACAAATCTATCTTTGTCTAATGCAGCCCTTGAGCCATGTTTGCTTTTGTTGCATGGAAGCCCTGTGTCATGGTGAACTCCCCATGGCATAAACAAACACCTTGGGTTTCATTGTTTGTCAATAGGGATAATATAATATATTTAGAAAATTCTTTCTTTAGTCACTGTCATCTTACATTCAGAAACTAAAATAAAACTAATCAAAAAACATGATTTGTTTTAGAGTGCTTCAAATATAACAAAGCTTTGAAAGAGAAATGGTCACATACAACTAAAGTTAAAATTTCCTTTGTAGCACAGTGTACAGAAATTTCAGTAGGGCACAAGAAGGAAAAACAAAACCTGCTTTATTGATTCATAATGACTCCTATTAACTTCTTCTTCATCTTCTTCTCCTCCTTCTTAATCCACATTTCACGTACATGGCACAGTAGGCACAGAAGTGACACAGATATATTCTCACTAAGCAAACATCAATCTACACAAGTGTTTGTAGAAGCATGTCTAAATGCAGTATTCTCAATACAAAAGAAGACAATTTGACTGACAGAGGTCTAATGGAGAAGGAAATAAGTTTGAAAGTGCAGGGGCTCTTATAGTTGTGGTACTATAAACCACAATGTTTCCTGATCACTTCTTCCGCTTTTGTGGATTGGAACTGTTGCACTACACAGTCAGGATCTGTGATATCTATTTAACTTTGAAAAGAAATATCAGCTAAATAAATAAAGCATATAACATTCCTGCCTAGTTCATAGTCCATGCCACATAAATGGCTCCACCATTGAGAAGGTTGCAAATATCGAATTCCCTGGTGTTCAGAGAACCTCACCTAAAACCTCAACTCCTCATCTGTTGTGCCAAGAAAACACAACAATGGCTTTACTGCGACAGCTATGAAAGGCTACCCCTCTAACCTTACCATGTTTTACAGAAGTGTTATAGAGAGTATGCTAATTAGCTCCATCATGGTGTGGTATGGCACCTGTTGTACTGTGGATCGCAAGTTACTACAGAGGATCGTTTAGACGACTGAGGACATCATAAGTGTGTCTCTCCCCTCCATACAAGACACCTACAGCACACACAACCTCCACAAGGCATCCAGTATTGTGGTTGACCCCTCATACCCTGTTTATAGGCTATTGGATCTCCTGCCGTCTAGCTGATGGTATCACAGCATCCGAGCCAGATCATCCAGACTGTGTAACAGTTTCTTCCCCCATGATGTCCGACTCCCCCCATGATGTCCAATGCCATAGTTTCCCCTGTTACTCGCTGCTGAACTGTGAACTTTACACTATTTACAGCTTTGAAAATGGTTTAAATCAAATGCACACATTGCACTTTATGAGTGATAAACATTTACTACATTCCAAACAAACAAAATGGTGTTACTACTGTTAAGCTGTTAATGATCCATTTATAAGCGATCTGCTGTATTTCGTCCTACCGTTGTCAGGTCCATTTGCACTGTATGTTGTATTTGCACTAAATGGTGTACATTGTCTTGTTGCATTACTTGTTGTGTATTTGCACCGTGGTCCTCAAGACATGCAGTTTTATCTCAATATTTACTGTGAATTTGGAAAAGATGAAAATAAGGAACCTGAACTTGAACTTAAAAACAACTTTTTTTTCTTTTCAAAGGATGACACAAATTACTTTAAAAATAAAAATGTACTGAATGCTTAAAAGGAAAATGAGCATAAAGATAAAATTGAATTTCTGTCTTAAGCTAAAAATGAGAACCAGTCACACTTTAGTTATACAATTCCACCTTAAAGATGAACAAATATCAAGCAGCCTTTGTTCTACTCTTATGCATTCTGTGGGCCGACGACTACCTTAAAGATAGGGCTTAATAAAGGCACACCCTTCTAGCAAGCACTTCAGCTTGGGACTTAATCCAATTACTCCAACCTTAATAGAGAGCACTTCAGAACCATTAAAGGTAATTGAACTAAATTTATTAAGCACAGAACAAATACTTATCAAAAGAGAAACAAGGAAAAACAGGAATCAACAGAACAAAATAAATTAACTAAACTAAATGCCGGGGGGGTTGGAGTGATGAAATAAAGAAACCAGAGTAACAAAATAAGAGAAATTAAAAAAAAAAAAAAATAAACTTAAGCTACAGTCATGTCTCCCTTTCTCTTCATTCTGTGCACCTCAGGGTATAAATATAACACCCAGTAATGTCACTTGTAGAAATTCTCCGATGATTCTGCACTTATGGGGTGTATTGATAACGGGAATAAGACAGATTATAGGAGTCAGGTGGAGAATTGTGCTTCTTGGTGCAGAAAGAACTGTCTGCAACTTAACATCAGCAAAACCAAGAAAATGGTTATTGACTTTGGCTACATCAAAATTAGCCTCTATGTCCGGCCGTTATTGAAGTAATGAATGCAGAGGTGGTGCACTCCCACAAGTACTTGGGTGTCTTCATTAATGACCGGTCTCAGAACACAGAGAAAGTATATAAGAAAGAGCAGAGCAGGCTGTTTTACCTTAGGAGATTGTTCATTTAACAGAGAAGTGACATATTCCTTCACACCTTCAATAACTCTGTGATTGCCAGTGTGATTCTCTATGAAGTGTTGTGCTGTACTAGTAACATCACCAGGAGAGGCCCACCAAATCAACAAGTTAATTACAATATAAGGGCAGACTCAGTTATAGGACACATACTGGGTTCCATGGAGATAAGGAAGAGAATTAAAACAAAACTGAGCACCATTATGAGCAATGCTGCACATCCTCTCTCTGACACACTAACACAGAGCACTGTCAGCTAACAAATTATTCAGCAGAAGTGTGTCATGAAACATAACTGAGGCTCCTTAATACTAACAGCATTACACCTGCATAATGCCTTCCTGTGGCTGTGATATCCAAGTCAGAGGTTTTCTTTCTTTTTAGTTTTCTTACTTTATAGTCTGGTGTGTGTGCATATTTTTTATTTATGTATTTATTTTCCTATGCATTATCTATCTATCTATCTATCTATCTATCTATCTATCTATCTATCTATCTATCTATCTATCTATCTATCTATCTATCAGTTTCAGAAAGTATTCAGACCCCTTCACTTTCTGCACACTTTATTGTGTTGTTGATTTAATTATAAATGGATAAGTGTGCCATTTTGCCTATCAATCTATATTTAATAACATATGACAAAGTAAAAACATGCTGTGAAAAAGGTTTACAAATTTATCAAAGTCAAAATTTTAAATATTTCATTCATATACCATGTTTCCCTCTCAACCGTAGATCTTCAATTGAAGAAGTTATGAATTTATGAAGTTAGAATAAAATCCAAAAATTATAAACTCATAAAACTGAATTAACAGTATGCCCGCATGGCAGAACATTATCGAACCACATCCTGCATGATTGATCCCGTTGTCCACCACTTCGGCCACAGAAACTAGCCTCCCACCCACTGTTAATCACAATATAGCATTCGCAGAGTAAATGTTATCCACACTTGTGGAATCACTACAAATATAACTTTTATTTTGTTTAATATGGCCCAACACACAAAAGTAGTGATTCTGGAAATTCCATTCTCAATGACAAAATCAAAATTCTTGACTAAATACTGAAAGATAATTTATGAAGTGTTAAAAAAGAAAGATTAAATGCTAGTGTTGTTTGTGCTCCTAATAATAGTACAGTTTCTTCCGTACTTTGTGATGGAAAAAGCATTACATTTGTGGCTAGAGCACATAAACATCCATCCATCAGTTTTCCAACCTGCTGAATCTGAACACAGGGTCACAGGGGTCTGCTGGAGCCAATCCCAGCCAACGCAGGGCACAAGGCAGGAACCAATCCTGGGCAGGGTGCCAACCCACCGCAGGCACATAAACAGGCAGCATGTTTTCTTGATGGTAACAGGTTGTGTCAGAAAGCATTACGCCTATATGAAGACTACAGCAAAGTATCCATTGAAAAGAACAAGATCATGCCATTTATTGCAAGTAAGGGATGGTTAAATAGATTGAAGAATCGGTAAGAGCTTAAAAAGTATTACACTAGGCTGTTATGCTTATACTATACAGTACTGTATGGCGAAGTACATCATTTTTATTGTGTTTACTTTAGTATACTTGTGTATATATATATATATATACTAGCAAAATATACCAATAATTATTTGTTAAGGATCTCTTTGCATACCACATCGTAATATGACCAAGCTGTGGTTGAAAGCGACAACTGAACAATTCAGCGGCAGCCATCAACTCACATGCAGAACCATAGGTGAAGGGCTTAAGCATTTCACTTTTATAGTGCTCCTGTGTAGTATAATTATCTCCTGTACCGTCATCAGTCCACACCTTGAACCTGTCCCAGTCATTCAATACATGAGACACCATGATCCAATATGTAACACAGAGAATGGAAAAGGCAGGTGCCATCTCCGGGCATGGAAACCACTCGTTAAGTTACAGTTCTTTGATCGATGGTGATCACCTCGATAGACATGTTAATGGGGGTATAGTTGGAATGATAAAGGAAATGAGTACCTGAACAATGTAAAGTAAGTCTAAAATACCTACACAATAACTATAATCATAATAAACGAACAATAAAACAGCGAAGAAGCTGTGGATTAAATAAAAAGGCTGTAGTTATCAGCAGGGAGACGTGAATCCCATGGCAAAGCAAGGAAGGTGAATGTAGGGACCGGAGCGACGGACGGCCTTATATAGGCAGGAAGCCATCAACGTGGGAGGCGTTGGGATGGGGGACCCAACGCTGCCTCACACGGTGACCGAGCTGCAGGCTATGAATGTATATATGTACGTAAGTAGGACTCAGTTAGCGTTGGGAACCCGCGTACCAAATTTCTTGAAGATGGGCCCATAAGTAACAAAGACCATTGAAAAGTTCAATAGGGCGGCCGACAGTGGCATCATACCACTGAAATAAGTATTGTTGTTATTGTCGACCGTTATGCGTAGAATTCCGAAATGAAAACTGCTTAACTTTTGTAAGTACGCTGTAAGGAATGAGCCTGCCAAATTTCAGCCTTCTACCTACACGGGAAGTTGGAAAATTAGTGACATTGGAAAGTTCAATATGGCAGCCAACAGTGGCGTCATACCACCGAAATAAGTACGTACATCGGTTAGCGCAAGAAAGCCGCCTACCAAATTTTGTGAAGATGGGGCCATAAATAAGAAAGTTCAACATGGTGGACGTTGTCGACCATTATGACAGTTACATGTAGAATTTCAAAATGAAACCTGCTTAACTTTTGTAAGTAAGCTGTGAGTGAGTGATTGAGTGAGTGAGTGAGTGAGTCAGTCAGTTAGTGAGGGCTTTGCCTTTTATTAGTATAGATATACGTATACTAGCAAAATACCCGCGCTTGGCAGCGGAGAAGTAGTGTGTTAAAGAAGCTATGAAAAAGAAAAGGTAACATTTTAAAAATAACATAACATCATTGACAATGTAATTGTTTTGTGACTGTTATGAGTGTTGCTGTCATCAAGGATTTGATTAGGCATTATTTCTTTCAATCAGGTTCATATTTGGAGGATGTGTTGTGTTCAAGTTACATTCCGTGTTTGTCAACCGTTGTAAAGATAACAGGTTTCATTCATTGAAGTGTTCACTACCCAAATCAGTACTCGTGAATCTAAGATGTTTAACAGGCATTCCTGGTATTAAGTTGTGGATTTGCCTGCGAATATTTAGTGGCAGCGTGTCTATGAACTTAATTTAAACTTAAGCTTTACACCTTGCTTTCCTATTGATATGTCTACAAAGGCTTGTTCAGCTTCAGAGGGTTGTTCCTTTCTTACTGCATCAATAAACAGCTCGTCTTCCTCTTTATCGGAGACATCACACACTGCATGCACAGGTTTACCTTTCCCAGTCCTGCAAACTTTAGTGAAGTGGTTCAATTTACCACATTTTTTACACTGTCTTCCTTTAGCTGGACATTGACTTTTTCCATCGTGTGCTTTGTTTCCGCAGTAGCTGCACTTATGAAAATGTTCTTTTGCTGCCTTCTCAATTGTGTAATGCGTTTTTTGTTCAGCACTCTTAGGAGCTCTTGATTTTTGTCTGCGTACTGCGTTCACAGTCAGTTCACGTGAGCTGCTCGGAGTACATGCATCGAAGGTTCTCAGCTGTGCTTGTGCTATCTCGTGCGATCTTGCGATGTCCACGGCTTTATTTAATGTTAGCTCAGACCCGGCACTTAAAAGTTTCTCTCGCACTTTTGCTGAGTTTGTGCCAAACACTGTTCTATCCCTGACCATCTCATCTTCGTTTGTCCTTCACCAGCAATTTTAACTCCGTTTCAAAGTGATTAAAAGTCTTGTTTATACCTTGCGTCTTCTCACTAAACTTGTATCTCGCGAATATCGTATTCGTTTTAGGCATGACAAACGCCTCGTAGCGGCAGCGTGTCTATTGGATTGCTGCTGACGGACGGCCTTATATGGGCAGACACTCAATTACGTTGGTATGGGGGATACTATATAGGCAGGTAGCCAACTACGTGGGGTGCGTGGTGATGGGGGACGCAACTCCGCCTCACACGGCGACCGAGCTGCAGGCTATGGCTGTATATATGTACGTAAGTAGGATTCAGTTATGATCGTTGCGCGTAGAATTTCGAAATGAAACCTGCTTAACTTTGGTAAGTAAGCTGTAAGGAAAGAGCCTGCTAAATTTCAGCCTTCTACCTACACAGGAAGTTAGAGAATTAGTGAGTGAGTGAGTGAGTGAGTCAGTGAGTCAGTGAGTCAGTCAGGGCTTTGCCTTTTATTAGTATAGATGGGCAGTTAAGCTTTACCGTATATTTAATATTGTTAATTTGATTTTTTCTTTACTTGTCAGATCAAGTTTTTGGCTGTCATTTGGCTACATTGTGTGAACGTGAAGGAACTACAGTCCCAAAGTTTGTAAAACAGTGCCTTGAAGCTGTAGAAAAAAGAGGTATGTACAATAACCTTGAGTTGATTGTAATTTGTGAATGAATTCAGCACAAAAACTGCTAATCTTACTTACATCTTATTTTATTTGTTAACCTGAAGCGGTAACATTTATTAGTTCCTTCATTTGTACATTTAGCATTTTCAAGCTTGTTTATAATTATGATCCAAGTCACTTTTTGTGGGCCAATTTTACATGTTCTTCCAATGTTAGTGTAGGTGTTCCACCAGTACTAATATTTTACCTCAAATACAATTAATAGGCTTCTATACTGGACACTATGAATGCTTATAAATGTTTGCACACGCATGTCCTGTATTGAACTGGTTTAGTTTTTTGTTGTGTGAATCTACTCAAATCATCTTTGGCTCATTTAGACACCAAATTGGATTAAGTGGTTCAAAAGACATGATGTCTGCTTTACTGGGTCACATATTTTTGGAAAATGCCCTGCTCATACCTAATTAGATTAAGATTTTTGCTTGCAGAACTTCTTAAGGCAGAACCTGATTTAATAATACTGCCTAATGAACAGTCTGTTGTATTAACTTACCATTCACTGTAACAACACTGCCTTGTCTTGCTCAACTGACACAATGTCATAATGGGAAAACGATATCTAAGCTTTTTTAAAGTAATACTAATAATCAATAGTTGACTTCACAGTTGCAACCCTTTTGAACACTTTATCTTCATTATATGAAAACTTCCAGTGAATTCTTTCTCTTTTTTGGGGCCTCTCCATGGATAGGGTTAGGAGTATTTAATCTGTCTTGAAGGATATGCAGCATTGTATATGCAGTAACTTACTGACATGTAATTGTAAAGTAATTTCTTAAATCATCAAAATATACTATATTAAAATACAAAAGACCATTGGAAATGCTTTTATTCTTCTGCTTGCTAACCCAACATAGCCAGAAGCTCTCTTTTTAATATAGCAAATTATTTTATGAAGTCGGATTCTTTTATTGCCTTTGTAGAAGATTTCACATTGATGTTTTTTATTTATAATTGATTCCGAATGACCAAAACAGTTAGTGTTGAAACCACTTTTAACCACTGTTCACACAGAAGGCTTCAGGTTGATCACTGTCATCCGCCTCTTTAAATGTGACATACAATAGTTAGTTCAGAATTTCTGAAAAATTTAAGTGATTTATTCTGCTCTTTAATGTACTTTTTTTCTGAAAAGTACTGTAATGCGTATAATGGACAGAACAGGTCCTAATATTTGTATTGTGTTTAGCTCCTAGATTTTGCTCAAGCAATTTTCTTTTTACCTTTATCAGCAGGGCATATTTTGTCTGTGCCCATTATTGCAAACAAAGTAAACCACCTCTGAAGATTATGTAGTGTGTAAATTATATAAAGTATATTTCATCATATCCTTTTGATAAAATACTTCAGTTTAAACTGGAAGGAAAATGTCTGCGTATGTTTAAATAAAAAATGAAACCTCAGTGCATAATAGACAATACACTGTCTAACAGAGGATGGATATATGGTGAAGAATGTTTTACATTAACAAAGGTTTTATTTAAGATAAAGTGTAAACTGTTCAGTATAAAGGTCATTCTCTGGAATCCAGCAAGATTATCAGAATTATTTACCCTGGCAGACTGCTATAACAAAAGAAGCACCTTTACCTAACAGTTATATACTGATTAACCTGAGAGCCATTAGAAATTCTCAGACATTTCAATACTTCTTAGTTCTGCCTGAAACCTGCTTAAAGTAACTATGCTGGACTTCCCTGGTATCTTGGCATTAATAGCAGAACCTTTGAATCATCCAATGCTTTATTTGATAAAGAGAAAATTCCTGAAGAATGATAGATAGATAGATAGATAGATAGATAGATAGATAGATAGATAGATAGATAGATAGATAGATAGAACAATCTAGATGAGAACAGACTGTTCAGCACTAAAAAGCTCTCGCCGGTCCTGTCCACTTAATTCTTCCAAAATAACATCAAGTCTAGTTTTGAATGTCCCTAAAGTTCTACTGTGAACCACATTATTTGGCAACTTATTCAATGTGTGTAAGGTTCTCTGTGTGATGATAAACTTCCTAGTGTCTGTGAAAAATGTACCCTTTAAGTTTCTCTGTGACCTCATGTCCTTGCTGAACTGATTTTAAAATAAAACTCTCAATCCACTTTACTAATTCCCTTCATAATTTTAAACACTTCAATCATGTCTCTTCTTAATCTTCTTTTGCTTAAAACTGTATAGGCTCAGCTCTTTAAATCTTTCTTCATAATTCATCCCCTGTCGCCCTGGAATGAGCCTAGTCATTCTTCTCTGGACATTTTCTAGTGCTGCTATGTCATTTTTGTAGCCTGGAGACTGAAACTGTGCATAGTACTCTAGATGAGGCCTCACCAGTGCATTATGTTCAACGATAGACTGCTGTCACTGTCCTGCTCCGCTGACAGAATGAAGAGATCGTTCCTCTCCCACACTATACAACTCTTCAGTTCCACCCGGGGGGGGTAAACATTAACATTATTGAAAGTTATTGTCTGTTTTTACCTGCTTTTTTATTACTCTTTAATTTAATATTGTTTTTGTATCAGTATGCTGCTGCTGGAGTATGTGAATTTTCCCTTAGGGTGAATAAAGTATCTATCTATCTATCTATCTATCTATCTA
The DNA here is from genome assembly GCF_016835505.1 of Polypterus senegalus. Classification (NCBI taxonomy): domain Eukaryota; kingdom Metazoa; phylum Chordata; class Cladistia; order Polypteriformes; family Polypteridae; genus Polypterus; species Polypterus senegalus. Next base: position 144,915,083 of record NC_053159.1, on the reverse strand, counting down.
TCTATCTATCTATCTATCTATCTATCTATCTATCTATCTATCTATCTATCTATCTATCTATCTATCTATCTATCTATCTATCTATCTATCTATCTATCAAGGTTGAGTATAACCTCCTGTGACTTGTACTCCATACACCGTGCTATATAACCTATAACATTCTATTAGCCTTCTTAATGGCTTCTGAACACTATCAGGAAGTCGATAGTTTAGAGTCCACTATGCCTCCTAAATCCTTCTCATAAGGTGTACTGTTGATTTTCATACCACCCATTGTGTATTAAAATCTAACAATTTTTACTTCTTATGTGTAATACTTTACATTTATTAACATTAAATTTCATTTGCCCTAAATATGCCCAAGCCTGTATGCTGTCCAAATCACTCTGTAGTGATTTAACGGGTTCCAGATTATCTGCCAATCCACCTAGCTTAGTGTCATCTGCAAAATTCTTGCTATATTGCTGTGCAAATCATCATTCTCTTTAATAAAACCCCTGTGTGCGTCCAGGTGTCCGTGTGTGTGTGTCTTCTGGTGAAGTGCGCATGCACGGGCTGCACCGCACATTGTACCATGCCCCGTCCATGCACTCGGCACGTGGACGCACACACACTGGAAGCTGGACGCACAGTGAATGGCCTAGTCGCCGCTGCCGCGCACGATAAGGAAATAAAGCACACACACTGGAAGCTGGGCACACAGTGTATGACCTTTCCACGGCCGCGCATGATAAAATATAAAGGACACCATTGCTGGGGAGAGTGCTGATTGGGTAGTCGCGGCAGCGCACATAAAATTCGTTGTTGGGGAGACACCACACAAAATAATCAGTTGCATGCCCCGACAGATTAAAATACTTGCTGGGGAACTGCACAGCCCTTGCTGGGGAGACGCCACAGGCACGATTATAAGCAGCACGCCACACATTACATCAGTTGCTGGGGACACTCTGCTGATTGCCCACTGTTGTGACAGAAAATTTAAGTCATATTACGAACATCAAAGCCAGTATTACTGTCAGAGAAAATTACAGACATTTTATGGAAATATAAACCAGTATTACTGGGAGAGAAAATTAAAGACATATTAAAGGATGCATATTACAGCCACATACAAGCCAGTATTACTATAGGAGAAAATATTACGGACGTATCTACTAACAACATGCCACCCAAAAAAAGGACACGTCAAGTAGGACAAAAGACACAGACAATCAAATCCTATATAAGCAACATCTCCTGGAAGAAGCTCAGCAAGTAAACATCAACAAAAGAAAGGCTGAAAGACAAAGAAAAATACGAGCAAATAGATCGATTGAAGAAAAAGAAAATGACTGTCAGAAAAACGCTAAAAGAGAAAGACTCAGAAGAGCAAACCTTGGAAAAGTTGGCATTTACTTGCCAGAACCAGTATTCAGCCACGGTCAGTTATATGTTGCATTATCAAGAGTTAGAAGTTTTCCAGATGTTGTTGTCAAGGTTGTACAGATTCCTGAACAAGGCAAACTGTTGCCAAACTCAGAAAGAATATTTACAAGAAATGTTGTCTATAATGAAATTGTACAGAAAAATTTCATGAGGTAAAAAAATTGAAAATTTTACCTAAATATCTTCTTCAGATATTGTGTCTTACAGATTGTTACAAAGTTTTACACTAAGGCAATATTAATTATACTTACTGTATTGTCATGCACATTTCTATTTTATTTTTATTATTATTTTACTTTAGGCTTCTTGAAAAAATATTTTTGACAAAAAAAATGATTAAGACAAGAAACAGAATGAGGTCAAGGTCCCTTGCCATTTAATATAGACTGGTCCTACTAATGTTTATGCACTACTGTTCTAGCGCCCGTTATTGTAACGGGCTTAATGTCTAGTTTTTATATATTACAAATAGCAGCAGCCCTAGCAGGGACACCACTTTTATCATCAGCTGATAGATAGATAGATAGATAGATAGATAGATAGATAGATAGATAGATAGATAGATAGATAGATAGATAGATAGATAGATAGATAGATAGATAGATAGATAGATAGATAGATAGATAGATAGATAGATAGATAGATAGATAGATAGATAGATAGATAGATAGATAGATAGATAGATTAAAGCTCATTCCAGTAATGGCAAGGAGTAAGCAAGTCCACAAATGCATTACTAGATGGGATTAGAATATTTGTTTTATCTTGGCCAATGCTTTTCATAATATTCAGAAAATGTGCTGCACAAAATATTAGTATACAAAAATGTATCTTTGCTGTATATAGTTGTAAGGAAACTGAGTTTATCTTTGAGCCAGTTCAACAGCACTGGATATAAAGCATTCACCTCTTGATGGGGTGCCAACAAATTGCAGGGCACACTCATGCACACATTTGCACTGACTCACTCATAGCCAGTTTAGTGTCATTGATTAACTGGACGCTTATTTCAGTGAGGGGACACTGGAGTTCCCAGGGACAAAACAAGCAGCCTCCAAAGAGGTAGTTTACAATGATTGAAATTCCAGGTTCACATTGCCTTTCACAATAGTCAACAATTACAAAGCAATTTTTAAATATTTTCATCAACAATCAGGTACTAATAAACTATACACTTATTTGTTGGAATGTAGCCTTTATTGCATGAAACATGTAGCATGCTGATTAGTACATGAAAAAAAGAATTTCACCATACACCATACATACACATGACAGTAGTGACCCCATAAACTGATAAACCTTACACTGTGAAGTCATATTTCATTAAAAGTTGAGATACTCATGTAAGGATTTGTAAAATACATTTATTTTAGTTTCTGCATTCCGGAAAGCAGCCCATGTGATAAGCTGACTCACATAAGTCATCTTATCAAACAGAATTTCTTTTAACTATTTACTGCCTTACATTATCACATTATGGTTATAGAACTACCACACTTTAGTTTAACTCACTGCCTGCAAGACTGTAAGACAATAGGACTGTAGCTAGAGTAATAATAAAGTGTCTTATCCCTTATTGTAAGATTTGGCAAGACACCTGGTCCTGTTTTGGAAAAGATCCACTCTTAATGAAGTTTTATCTTTCTCAGTTGTTATCTCGCAGCAGCTGTTTTTTTTCCCCCCTCTGTGTTGATGTTTTCGTTTGACAGGATCCAGTTCCAGGTTCTGATGTCTGTTTGAAAAAGCATTGAGGTTGTTGGCTTTAAAAGTCCCTCACTGCATGTGTGATCAGCATTTTCCCAGGCTTTTTCACATAGTTTGCCAGGCAGAGGGACTGACCTTTTGATGCAAACACTTTTTCATTACAAAACGTTCACTTTGATTCCTGTCCCAATCGGCGTCCATTCCAAACTGTTTACAACCCACTAAAATAAGTATGAATTATATGTTTGTGTAACAGATTCCTTTTGTGGTTTTGGGAGAATGTTTACTTAGAACAATTAGTTATCTTTTTTTGCAATTGCTGTGACCTGAACATTATACATCTAAATTTAAATCCTACTTCCTTTTTAATAAGATTCTCAATTTGCTTTGCTCTTCCACTGTCTTTAACATACAACATTAGCACACCTTACTATAATTTATACTGTAATGCTTAATACATAGATTAGGATCGGTCAAGGCTCTGTCTGCTCCAGTTCACATTTCATGGCAAAAAATCAACTTTCTATCAGACTTGCATTGAGCACTGTGTAAGATGTAACATAAAAATATCAAGAAAAGATAAGACTGTTTGAAATATATAGGCTTATAGCTCCAGTTTGTCCTTTTAGCTCTTTAAAGTAGATGTATAAAAAAAAAAACCTCTGCATTCTGCAAAGACTAATGTCTGACAATCCGAGAAAAATATGATTGCACCTCTTTTAGGTTAGATGTAAATTACAAGTTACAGGCTTCAATGTTATCCATCTCCTGCACTTTAGAAAATATCTTCACTTCTTTTGCCTTCCTTCTTCAGTTTTCTACTATTATACCTCTAGTTTATTAGGCTGGGTTATTTAAGTTCAAGCTTTTGAGCTTTTAAAACATGATACAGTTTAAAAATAAAGATCACAAAGAATTCTAAGAGATTTTTCCATGGGAGTATAGCAGGAAGCCTGTCTAACTAATCTTAACAACTGTAAAACTTTCTTTCAATTAGATTTGAAAGCATCAGTCATAAAATGATCACTTGCATTCTTTTTTCAGAAACTAATAAAGAATATATGTTATTCCTTAATGTAATTAAAAGTGCTAAATTTGCATGTAAAGACTTTCATGCTTCCTGCCTCAGAAAATGAATGGGCAGATAAAAATCTTTGTGCTCCAAGACAACAAAAATATGCATTACTTTTATTTAAGGAGTTGTTTGAGAAAGTGTATATTCTCTTCTGTACTCCAAATAAATTAAATTTAATGCAGCATTTGGATTGTGGTGTGATAAAGATGTTGAGAGCTTAAGTGCTGCATTATACTTGTAATGATCTCTTATAGTATATGTAACAGTTATACAAGATAAGGAATCCTGACTATACTTCATTTTCAAAAGAGCTCTAATCTCCTTAAATATCAAAGACACTAAGAAGAAGAAAAAGAATCAACCCACTAACCAACTGGAAAGATTTAAATACAGTTACAGCCATTCAGACATCTTTCAGTACATTTAATTCATTTACCAAAAATGATTTTGGCAAAGTAAATACATTGTGATTTTAACATTTAAAAACTTGGTCAACTTAGTTTTCACAAAATTTTTCCTGATGTCTGCAAAGTTGTTCTAAGTCTCATATTTACAAGAATATTTTAGTCAGCTTACACAAACAGGATAAAGACGGACATAGGAATTACAAGCACATCAGAGATACTAAAATCAGTAGCTGATGCACACTGAAAAGTTTAAATACTTAGGTGGTTTGAATCTCTAATTAGCATCCATGGCCAAAAATAAAACACAAGGCGATCAGTCAAATGATCTTCTTCTCATTTCCACATCATAGACAGTTATCCTTCACTTTAAAGGCAGCCCATAATTTATTGCACTCACGCTTCACTATTCTCCTACTCTAAAATCATTCACTCTATCAGATTTCTCTGCGAGATATTTTAACTGTATTTTAAAATTAATTTGACTACTATAATATGTTTGCAAAATAGGTTTGAAGAGATAGTTATTTATTTTCTGAATGTTTACTTTACAGTGGATACTGGTGAACATAATTATGACTTATCAATCTTAACATGGTTAATTTAAAAAAAAATAATATTTCAAATTACTAGTAGGGAAAAAAAATGAAAGAAATTGCATGTGTTATCTCTAGATAAAGTATGCTTGGATGATTTTAGCATCATCAATGAAAGTATTTACAATAATTATAAAAAAGTAAGAAGAAACTGTCCCGAGTCATCCATGAAATAAGATCACACTAAAGTAAGTTTACATTTCCTGAAAAAAAAAGTCAGTGCAGCTTGCACAATATTTAATAAATTATGAAACTGAAATTGGATAAAGCAACTACAAGGTAGCACCTTCATTGCTGTCTAATATATCCAGTGGCCTGGTTTTTAGTCTCTTTATTCTTTAACTCAGCGGTTCTCAAACTGTGGGGTGCACCCCCCAGGAGGGGCCGTCGAATAAGTGAACAAGACATCAAAATAAATTTTTTACATTTTTATTTCAAATTTAAATTTGCAAGCATATAATCACAACGAATTCATTATAACTAAAATTAAAATAAAACATGTCTAAGGCATAGATCTAATGACTAAATGAAGAGCGGCGCCACTGCTGCTGCTTTTATAGTCGTGTATTTTCAATCCAGAAAGTTCGAGACGTATAGGTATCTGTCGCGAACATTCGGGTAACAGTAGACCAGGTGATAATGCGGTGCGACTACATCACAGCGTAGCCAATATTGCCAAATTGAGTTAAATAATTTACAGTGTATTGGGTTATTTTCATGATACAACTAACAGCGGTGTAATATTTGTCGGAAGAAAATACGTTTGTCTTGCGCAGATTGACTTCATCGGTGTCCTCGTTTACGAGATTTTTAAAAATTAAAACATATTTAATCATTTCTTCACATCAAAAATAATTTAAAAAGAGTAAATAATTTATTCTTTGTTTTTGGGATTAGAATTACTACCAAAAACCACACAAGGCATTTTAACAGTTATTAAAGCACTTTAAAAATAAATTGCAGATATTTCATCGAAGTTAGCCGAACACATGCAAATCTTATGGAAGTAAAAATGATAGGACACCGCACGAGTATCGTACCTTTGTTAGTTGTATCATGGGTTATTCTCATCTATATTATATTATGCAGGGGGCGCAGAATTATTCCAGGTAGAAAAGTGGGGGATGGTATTGGCGCGAAATACGAATGTTTGAGAACCGCTGCTCTGATTTTTTCATATTCTGCCCATGTTGGCACAGGCTTTCTTCACATATACACAAGAAATTGGTAGTTTAAAAATCAGATTGGTAGATAGATATAATCAATATTAGTGAATATTTATTTAGTATTACAAATAAATGACCAAACTGACCAAACTGAATTTGGCAATAAATGCAACATTTTTAATAAGCAGTATTTTCTCCTGACTTGAAGTAGGGTGCTAGATCTGGGTTGACACTGTATCTGCCTATCGCTGCTTTGTTTATATCCACTGAGCCTGGTTAATTCATTTTAAAGTTGATGGGGTCAGAGCTCATAATGACAGTGCTGTGTGAATGGCATGCATGACAGGAACTAATTCTCTTGGACTAGGTGCTAATTGTAATGTTTACATGTTTAGATGTTAATGTTTGTCCTTTCATCATGAGATTACTTGCAAACTAATGGAGCTAGTACTTTGATCTTGGTCTTAATTAAAAGCATATGAAATTCAAATGGCAATTCAAAACATTTCAGGTAGCGGCAACCTGGTGAACACTTTACTGATGGGTAGAAAAGTTAATTGTAATTAAAGCATGATCCCCAAAAGCTCATCTATTGGTAATCCCCACGGTGCATACATGTTCAGAATTCATAATTAAATTAAATAAAGTTCTTATTGTGTGCTTGTGAACAACAAGAGGAAAGTTTACTTTTTTTTCTAGCTTTTCTTTATGACTGTAGATCTGCATGTTTCATTAGTAATATCTGAAAAAAGGTCACTGAATGCCCCTTTTGCACATTGTACCCAAGATTGACTGTGTCAATCATAAATATACTGTCTGTGTGAAATAAGATGTACTGTAGAGGAACCCAATGACATGCATTATTGTATGTTTTAATGGTTCCCGGAATCACATAAAGTCTTATTTCTTGTGAATGAGAGCCATGAGAAATCTGTTTTGATTCTGATGCCCAGGCATACTGTGCTGCTCCCATAAACAGAGCAAATGGTCCATTTATTTACATAGAAGTGTGTTTGAAATAGATGATACATTTCCATGGACATAATAATTTTATTCTAGGCGTAGGGTGGTGATTTCTTCATTTCTTTTGCTCTTAATCTTTAAAGGAAATGTCTACGACTGTGCTATTGAATCTGAGTTTGCAGAGCTGTAGAAGTGATCATTTTATGTTTGGCTAAAATCTTGCTATGTGAATAATCTGGGCAGTTAGTGGCTCATCTCCCATCTGATGTGTTTAAGGAGAAGGTGCATGTTGTCTGATCTGAATTCAAACTGTTCTTTAATCACTGAGATGAAATACATTTCATCAAAAGCATAATTGTAAAACCCATTTTACCTTGCGACTAACTCTCGGTAATTTAATGCACATTTGTGGTTTCAATAGTTTTTGCATTAGTTTCCTTCTTGACTTTTGTTCTCTGAAGAATTTGTGTGTAAACAAAAATCTAGGCATGTGACAGAGAAAAGACAGAGTCTGTCAGATTACAGGTTCCCCTTGAAATAAATCACAGCTGTAAGCCATAAATACACAATTTGCTGCTGATTGTTTCCAGTTTGGAAGCATTTTCTATGGCATTGTGCATCATTTGGAAGCCAGGTAGGATACACTGACCTGTGGCAGACTTCTAGAGGATCCAGGAAACTTGGGATATATGTAAGCTGAAACTGAAAGCATTTTTCTGTCGGCTTTCATATTTTATACAATCAGTCTGTCTGTGTTTATAAACTGCATAACTAGCGTTTAAAGACTAGAAACTAAATTGAAATATTTTCCACACTACTGGTTTCAAATTTACATTTACTACCTGGACAACATTCAAGTAATTTTCGCTTACCTGTAACATCACCTGCAAATTTGGCATTTGGTTTTGGATTACTATACAGTGTGACAGATTAGGGCTTTCTCGCACCCTTGTACCCTCAGACCACACGTCAGACACCAGATAAAAAGTCCAATTATTATTTATTATAATAATAATGTGCACATAGCACGCTCCTCTCCACAATACTAAATAAACAATAACCAATCCTCCAAACTCCCAGACGCTTAGCCACCCTGCCTCCCAACTCAGTTCGTCCGTCTGGGATTTCCCACAGTCCTTTATAGTCCTTGACCCGGAAGTGTTTGTCCCTCAGTCCGTGTGACTTTCTATCACTTCCGGGTCAGGTAAAAACTTCTCTTTTTCTTCAGCCTGGAAGTATATAATTTCTTCTGTTTCCACAATCGTGAATTACTTCCGGGCTATAAAGAAAGTATAAGTCCCTGGGCCTCTCAACAGCATCCTCCGGTGGCCCCCATGGTATCCAGCAAGGCTGTGGTGAAAAACTCCAAGTTCCATGATGCCCTGCTGGAATTCGGGGGCCCTTCCATGTTGCAGGGATGGCTCCATCTGGCGGTTTGGGGTTGTTGGCCGGGATACACGGCCGGCAATCCCTCACAACAGATATTTCAACTGTTGGAAAGTGGAAATGCATCCCAGTCTCTGTCAGTTTACTTCAAGAATTTAAGTTCTTAAGTGTGAATGCCTGCAAGACAATGTTGGCATTCATTAATTTTTTGTAGCATTGAATTTAAAACAAAAAAAAAAAATACATGTCAATGTAATTAGTATGAAGATAGTTTGTCTTAATTTTTGTGTAGCAAAGTAAAAAAAAGACAAAACAGATGGACATTAACTAAGTCCCAAATGAGAATAAAAAGAATCGTAGAAGCAAAAGATTTAGGTTGCTAGAGCAAATTTAATAAAGACTCAACAGCTAATTCATCAGGTTTATAATTTTTTTGTAATACCTTTTAACTTGAAATTGTTCTTTGCCTGCTTTTAAATTTAGCACATTCAGTTGCAGATGCATGCCAGCTGATCTGACCAGCCGATCAGATTATCAAAGCATTTTCTTATTGAAGCTGTCAGTAGCATGTTGCAGCACTAAATAAATGTTTTCTGAGATGTCATTATTATTATGTTTAAATACTATACCTGGAGAGTGGCACAGTTGCGGAATTTTTAGCACTGCTACCTTACAGGTTGTCTGTTTGGAATCTGCATGTTCTCTCATTCTAGTATGTAGTCTCTTCCCATTTTCATTCTGCAACCCAAAAATGTTCAATTAAGGATGAATGGTGATTGACTCTAAGTGAGTGTGAGTGTGGATGTGTGTTTGTGAGTGGGCAACGGCTTTGGGCTGCCACTGTGTCTAGGGGTGGTCACTGCCTTGACCAGTTGCTGCTGGGATAGTATTCAGTTCTCTGACAACCCTGTATTGAATTAACCAGGTTTGAGAATTAACGCAACTGATGTCTTTTATCAGAAGTTGCTACTTTCATCCTCCCTGGCACTATTACAGCTGTCAAATAAAACAGAATTTCAAGTTATTACTGTTTTGTGTTACATTTTTAAGAACTTTTTTGTCTTTTTATTTCAAGTTTAACAATTTCAAGTTAAACGGTATTAAAAAAATTAAAAAACTGATGTATTAGCTGTTGAGTCCTTATTAATACAGGGTGAGGCAGAATGAACGGACGTCTTTGAAATGGCTAGAACTCACCAATAGGTGTAGTGACAGATGTGCGGTAGGTGGTGTTAGGTTCGCAAAGTCTTAGCATTTTTAATTTTTTTTAGTTGAAGCCATGGATCCGTGGACAATAGAACACTGCATTTTTGCGTACGACTGTTTTGTCAAGAACAACCAATCTATTACCGCAGTTCAGCGTGAGTTTCGTTGCCATTTCAATATCCACAGAAATAAAGCTGTTCTCGCCTGTTACACTATCCTACGTTGGGTTAAAGCACTTCGTACACGAGGTATACTAACGAACAAAAGACCACCAGGGGCTACACGAACGGCACATACCCCTGAAAATGTGGAACGCGTACGACTAGCCCTGCTGCGCAGTCCAAGTCGATCTGCTCAGAAGCATTCTTCTGAACTTGGCCTCAGTAATCGTTCGGTAAGGCATATTTTGTATTTAGACTTGCATTTCCATCCCTACAAATTGTCAAATGCTATTTCAAAATGAACTCAAATCTTTCAAAGAATTTCTTTGTAAGAAAAGATTAACAATTTTGTGATTTTGTAAAAAACGTCCGTCCTTTCTGCCTTACCCTGTAATAATTGCTGACATTTCCAACTATAAACATGTGTTTATACTGTTAATTAATCCGAAACATATTCTGCTCCATACTTGTACATTTTTTTATTTTTACACTGATTTGAGGATTTGTTCTGTGTATTGTAATGTATTGTATGGACCCCCTTCTTTTTGACACCCACTGCACGCCCAACCTACCTGGAAAGCTGCCTTTGACCTGCCTTTCCCAAGGTTTCTTCCATTTTTTTCTCTAAAAGGGTTTTTTTTGGTTTTTCCTTGTCTTCTTAGAGAGTCAAGGCTGGGGAAATGTCAAGAGGCAGGGCCTGTTAAAGCCCATTGCTGTACTTCTTGTGTGATTTTGGGTCATACAAAAAATAAATTGTATTGTATATATGTGAACATCTCATGTGCACACGACCCATTGATTATGCTATCCCAGTAAGTTTAAATACTGTGTATGTACATAACTAAGAAATTTTCTTTTGTCCTTACATATAGTTAGTTAGATGGTTGCTCCTATTCATGTTTGGTTTCAAAAGTGATCCTCATGGGATGTCTGTCTCTTTTAAACGACACCCTAAATGCTAGCCTATCGAAGTGTTCACATAAACCTAAAAGCTAACTTTTCCAGTATTCTTAAGTCCCTTAATCAGTGTGCTGAATGAGTTTTTGAAGGTATAGAGGTAAAGCTGAGGGAGGATGGGAACTCAGTCATTTGTAAGAGATTATTAAAAACATCATTTTTAATAATAATAATAGTATTAGTATTAACCAAGTCAATACTAAGGCTAGTTAGTATCCCATCCATGAACTATCTTTTTTATTATTTTAATTTCTAAAATGTCAAAATTAAAAACATATCATTGCCTTATTAAACAATTGAAACATTAGAATCCATTTAATTAAATTGAAGTAGAATAGCAATCAGCTACTTATTGTATGAGTTACCAAACTGAATATTTAATGAAAAATCATTTCTTCTTATTTTCTTCAAAAGGCCCTTTTAACTATTCTTATCAGAGACATCCTGTAATGTGCAATTTACTTAATCAGAATCACCTGAACATTGTTGGATGGGCATCAAATGAATGTGAATCTATAAAAAAAAACAAACTATAAATAGCACACTCACTCATGGTACACAGATGACAGGAAGACATATCATGTGGAATACTGCCTCTTTTTTCTAAAAAAAAAAAAAAAAGAAGGAAATTCATTTCTTGTGATTTCTTCAACCATTTGCAAGTGTTTTGTTTAAGAGACTGGAAAGGTTTTCCTCATTGATCCTGTGATGAGTGAGGGATGTGTTTCAAAAAGATCTCCTTTCAGAATTGTTCAGTGTGTAATGCGAGTCCTGCCTTTCTTAAGCTCGGCCAAGAAATTATAGTTTAAATTCAAAAGACTGAGTAGATTTAGGATTCCTATTTCCTACATTCCAACAGTTTAATCAAACCATAAATCATTTATAAAACAATGCAGAGTAAAGATGAAACAATTTTGTCACTTTTTCTTTGAAGTCAGTAATGTGCTGCATGCGCTTCCTTTTTAAAAGTTCACAATGCCGATAATTTACTTGGTAATTAGACACGCAATTCCAAATTTATTACTTCAGAGCTCTGCGTACCAACCTCAAAAACTGTATTGTAATTTAAAAGTAAAAAGTCTCTGAAGGCAAAAATTATTTAATGCGTACTGGAATTTTTCTTACTGTATTTAAGTTCAAGAATTATACTCTACTGTGACACTGTGTACATTAAAATACCTAGTAACATACAGTAATGTATATTCTTTAAAACAACAACAATTTGCTATATGAATTGTGTATGCACTATACATAAAACACAAAGCAATATTCCATTTCTGCACAAAATTCTGAAAATATTGGGAAAGACACAATAGTTTGTGCCCAATTACATACTACATTCTTCATTTGCATTAAAAGGCCACTTCAGACAAGACTGTGGCATATGGAATTTTGATTCTCTGCCCAATGCTATAATTATAACTCATATACAGTATAAGCATATTTAAATGTTATACTTGAGTCTCAATGATTAAAGCATTGGAATGTAGTTTTGCTTATGCTTTGTTTTTACCTAGTAGCATTTTGTGCAGTTCAATAGGTAATACATCTTGGTGATATTTCCTTCTGTTTACACAGGAAAACTGACATAAGATAGGCTACCATCTGGTTTAGTGGGTGTTGTATGAATAAGTAAAATGTCGACAGATTGCAACTTTCATTTCTTTTTTTTTAACTTGGAGAGGCATACACTATATAAAGTATTTTTTTACAGTTTTGTTCTGAGACCACAGTGCAATTTAATGGTCATCCCTCTTCTAATTTTATTTATAAAAACACGTACCAGCAAAAACATTTTTTTTTTTGTTAAATTATACACAGTCACAGTTCATTTCCATAATAATAAAATGCCTCCAATCTAAAGTAGACCATGTGGTCAATGAAAGGATGGCCAGCTCAGCCAACGCTTATTGGTCTGGTTTGGCTGGAGACTCCCATGTTCTTGGAATGTCGATTCAATGGCACGTGAACACTATAATTGAAGCAATTTTCTGAGCATCTTCTACTTCCGTCATATTGGAATTCCTCCAGATGGAATTTTAATTCAACCACAGCACTAAGCTCAAAAATCAGTAAATGATTCCAGCACTGTTAATGATCTGACTTCAGACATGTCTGAACAGCAAGAAACATTTTTTGCACCGTGTTTACTTTTCATTATTCAAAATAGTGAAAGATATTATTTACATTTGGATAAATATATAAATTATAATCTGAACATTATGGATATCTTTTCATAAGGCTTATCTATCTATCTATCTATCTATCTATCTATCTATCTATCTATCCTAATTAATAACGCTATTTTTTTTCTCTTTTTGTAGGCCTGAAAGCAGATGGCATTTACAGAGTGAGCGGTAATTTAGCCGTTATTCAGAAGTTGCGTTTTCTAATCGATCAAGGTAAGTCCTTGGACACCTTTTGTCTTTAAGATTAAAGTTAAAATGCAGTTTATACATGTATTGTAAATCCTTGTAAATCAATTAATGTTAATGTATGGCTCAATTCTGCGGTGGGCTGGCGCCCTGCCCGGACTTTGTTTCCTGCCTTGCGCCCTGTGTTGGCTGGGATTGGCTTCAGCAGACCCCATGATCCTGTGGTTAGGATTTGGTGGGTTGGATAATGGATGGATGGATGGTATGGCTCAATTAAAATCATTTCATAGTTCATCAAACAGTTAACTTCTAAATACTACTACTGTAGGTGACTACAACTAAATTATACTATGATTAGATTTATAACATCATCCATTAATCCATCTATTTTCTAATGCTTGCAGGGAGCCACAGTCCATCCTGGCAGCATCAGTCTCTAGGAATTGAACAACTCTGGGCAGTGTGTTAGGCAATGAGAACAGAATAACTTTGAACAGACCCACTCTCACTCTGATTGGTTTTGAGTTGCCAGTCGTCCTAAACAGCACAATTTTGAAATAATTAACCTTCTTAGCATAAGACCCGAGCTTCACTTGGGCAACTGTATAGGCACATCTTGCTTAAGACATGATGTTTACTTGGGCTGTAAAAGTGCCAACAGCATTACTGCCAAGTGTTACTCGATAAAGGCATGTCTTGCATTAAGCGTCAGGCCTGAGCATTACCCGGGTGAAGGTGTAGACGCGTCTTCTCCTAGCCTCATAATGGTATATAAACTGGTTACAAATACCAGAACCTAATTTAGACAGACATTTATGAAACAAGAGATTTTTTACACTATGTTTTAATATTTTATTTACAGTTTACAATTATTTGCCTAGCTCTCGTAGTATTTTAAAACCTATATGAAGTTTTATTGTTTCACACTTCTTTGTAACACAAACAGCCAAACTCTGTCTCTTACATAGGCCAACTGACCACACGACTCCTCCCTGAACGCACTGCACTACACTGTGCTTTAGGGCATGCAGGGAAATGATTATGACAGAAATAAATTATGTTACTGGTGACCATATTGTCCATTGGTAAAAGACTGGGAAATATTCAAAAGCTGCCAATCATGAGCTGCTACATATTCAATGCAATACAAAAAAGAAAAATAGATAACCTACCATGTAACATGATGTCCAACAGTCAAGCCACACTAATAAGAATTCACCCTGGTTAAGCAATGGGTCTTCAGTATTGAATTAAATACAAAAGATAATGAAATGTTCCTTATAATGATAGGCAGATCATTACAGACTTTAAGGCTCATAAAGCTAATTGACTTGTCCTACCCCAGTCATTGTATTTAACATTCAAGTTATAAGAAGGCCTACATTTTGTGATCACAGCTTACATTCTGGTGTATAGATATTAATTTGTTTTGGTAATAAACAGTTTAAGTTTATTCACTACTTTATATGGAATAAAAAAGTAATGAATGATTTAACAATCAGTTCCTACATTAACAAAGCATCTCAGAGTAGGCAAATGGTCTTAACTAGATCAAAAATCTCAGAGTGACACAAATTAGGTCCTACTTTCAGGAATAGGAGTAAACGCATTTTCTCAGTGTTTCTAATTTAGGAAACTACACTTCAGCAGGATTTAGGAGAGCTTGTCACCTGTCAAACTCAGTAGGAGCTGCCAGAAGATGGTGTTCATGTATAGACCGGCACACACATTCCAGGAAAGGATTAATGTTTTGGAAACGCTGGACAACATTCTTTGTAAGCCCATTCTGTAAAAAGCCCAGGGTCCTAGAAACTATTGAAATTGAGAGATGTCAGGTAATTGAAAGGAACTACTCTGGGCATCTTGGAGGATTTGTTTTGCCGGCGTGCTCACATCGCTTGTGCATTAGTGGCGGGAAGAAAAGTAAAAGGGACACCATTTTGCCGATGTTAGCAGCTAAGCAACTTTGTCTTTCTTCGGTGGTTTCATTTTACTGATTGCTTGCCTCACTTGTGTATTAGCGGAGGGAGGAAAAGTAAAAGGGATACTGTTTTGCTGATTTTACCGGCTAAATGACTTTGTCTTTCTTTGGAGGTTTTGTTTTGCTGATGTGCTAGCCCCGATGGTGTTATTAGCGGCTAAGCTAATTAGCTTTCCTTGGACTTGGAGCAGTTACCCTGACTCCACCTTTCACACACACACTTCCACGCATAGTCGTTTATATATAAGATAATAGGTCTTCACTCATGATTAAAATGCAGAGACTAATGAGGTATCCAGTGTATTGACAGGCATATTTTTCCAGACTTCAAGAAGCCAAAGTCTCCTCTGACTTATTGCAACAGTTTTATTTACTTTAGGAACTGAATTAAGTCCTGCATCTTGTGATCATAGCATATACCCTGCAGTTGCAGGCATTAAAAAGTTTTGTTAGATTAAGAAGTATAAGATCATTCATGACTTTATATCTTTGGTTTTAAAATCTATCTTAAAGTTTAGTGGAAACGAATGTGCTGTAGAGATTTAACAACTGGAATAACTGCATTGTCATAGTCATGGTTTGGTGCTGTCTGCTTCACCAACCCTATTCTTCTTTCCTGTTTTTTATTTTTTTGTATTTACCCCTAGGACCACAGTCTTCTAAAGGAGATTTATGGGCTGGCCTTAGCCACAGTCCCTTGCTGTGGCATTTCACTGTATGATCTCCCTTCTGTTTTTGAGCAGATCTCTTTTTTTAGATGAAACATACAGTAATTCTAAAGTAATGTTTATACTCCAGAACTGAATGAATGCAAAAATCTATGGATGCAGTTCAGGCAGAGGATGTGCATTCATTTCTGTTTATAGTACATTTGTGTGAGCGCAGAACTGTGGTGATTCGTGTTGTACAATATATGGCTACTAAACACGTACATAATTTCCCATTTTTAAATTTAGCACCATACCCGCATTATGGTAAATTCAGTACTGATAACAATTGGTTATGTACTGGTGCCTTGCACTGTGATTGCCCCTGCTCTTCTAAGGAATGATTGTATGTGTGAAACAGCAAGTGGGAATCTCCTTCATTAAAATATGAGTATATAAGGGGTATATTGTGGCAGCCACATTGCCTCTAACAACTGGGCAGCACCCATGTGTGTGCAGGCCAGTGGGATGAAGCACCTGAAAGTCATTTGGGGGTGTGGTTTAAGAGTACATACTCATTATTGGCTGGTATTGATACTGAAGTCACAATTGCTACTTCTGATGCATGATCGTTCTACATAGGCACATTGACCTTCTCTTCAAACACATCCATGTTTTGTTGTGTACCGCACATGTAAGCACAGTACCTAACAGACACAAAAATCTGGAGGCACACAGTCACAGATGTGCACGTCCACAAAACATGACTGACAGCTGAGCATGACTGATTATGCCACATGGACCCTTGTGGCTATACAGACACACAAAGTATGAATGGGTCTTTGGGAATGATTTTGTTGCTTTCAATATTTTTTTTTGTTTTGATTATGTTTATGATTTTTTGATCTTTGTTTGCTCTTTTGAAAATTTTGGAGCGAAGTGGTGGCTCTGAGGCTGGGAATCTGTGCCGGCAACCAGAAGGTTGCCATTTCAAATCCAGTAAGCACCAGAAGTGACTCTGCTCTGTTGGGCCCTTGAGCAAGCCCTTTAACCTGCAATTGCTTCATCTTAGGTATGACATTAATCTGCATCCAGCCCAGCAAGCAGGTCCTCCAACTTCCAGGAAAAACTTGGAGGTTGGTGGCAGGATTGGCACTCCAGACACTATAAAAAACCACACACTTTTCCAGTGTGGTGCCGAGTCTCCACTCAGGTACCAAACCAGGTGGTTTATTGTGTGGTGTGTGCAGCAATGTGCTATCAGTGCATGCTCCTTCTCTTTTGAAAATTAATTTCTGTTTTGTCTGTTTTTGTTAAAGGACTTTGTGTTTTAGATTTTGCTTTGGCTTTGCTAATTTAAATAGAAACCTTTGAGCTAATTGCTTGTTTTCTGATTGTTGATGCTTTATGTGTTCTTTTATTAACTTCTGTATCTTGCTTTTTTAGATTCATATATTGTGCTTATGTTCTTTGCATATTTAGTTAAAATCATGTTTGCTTATTCTGACTGTTGATTCTTATTGTGTTATAATTTTTATTTCTGCCTAATACATTTTAATCAATTTTAGGTGCTTTGGTAGGGCTTTGTAAATTTGAGCATTCCATGAGGGAATTATTCTCACTTCCTAATTCTAGATACAATCTACAGATTAGTCTGTATTTGTCTATATGTATTATTTCCTTTAACTCGACAAGTGTCCTAGTTTCTGTGACTGAAAATCATTATCGTCATGCTGCAGGGTAGATATGATGTTCCAAAGGTGTGTTTAGATTGCATAAAATATACAGCTTGCATTCAGGTAAAAAGTTTCTTCTTACTAAGAACTATTATGTTTCTATATAAAATATCTTAGCTATACTACTACCACTGTATGACCTCTGTATGTTTTTTCTGGCCTTACATTACAGTTGACTACATCTTTGATATTCTATAGAGACTGCTTTCCTCTAAATAGATTCCCTTATTTAAGTAATGGAATTTTCTCTTTCTATTTGGGAACTCATTGTGCTCTTTATATAATCACTTGGACCCTGATTCATCTTGGCCTTTTGCTAATTTTGGGAAGATGGTCTGCTACCTACAGGTATCTAAAAATTCTGTGTTCTTTCCTTTTCCTATTGCCAAACTCCTTCAAATGCACACTATTACAGGTATGTTTTATAGCCTCCCTAAACCTTACTAAATCAAAACAATGTATTCATTTTGTTTAAATCTACATCTTTATATTTTAACTGGATGTTCAAATTTACAGAGTCATTGATTTAAATTATTGGTTTGAAAATAACAAAATAACTCCACAATTGTACAGTATACGTTAACAAGTGGATTTGGAAAATAAATAAGTTAATGGAAGTAAAAATTGAAAAATCCTAGATAACCCAGAGCTTTCCTGCCAATTTGTATTCTGTAAACAGTAATTAGACCTGATCAAATATGGTGAGTCAGTATTTCACAAAAAAATAATCTCTCCACAAGGTAGATGTATAGTTTGTTGATTAAGCTGTTTTTATATCCAACTATTTTTGTGTCATATTTTATAGGTTTAGCAAATTAGCTGGGGCCCTCTTAGTAATATGTGAAATTAAAAAAAAAAACACACACACAATTTTAGAATTAACCATCAACAAAAACAATTGTTGGAACATATGGCTTTTTAATTTACCTTAAGTCTATCATAGGCATTTTAGGCTTTGTGAAATAAAAGATCAGCCTTGTACTCAACATTTGTGGCCTGTGGCACTTTCAGCTAGAGGCCTGAAATGAACTGTCACAAGAACATCTCATAAAATTAATTGAAAATCTCCCAAGAATATGTTAAGCAATAATTACTGCCAAGAGAGAGTACTTTAATGAAATTAAATTCTAATATCTATCTATTATTACAACAGACATTTTACAATTATGGTTTTAATGTTATAAAAATTAAATGTGATACTATAAAAGCATTTATGTTAGTGTTGTGTGACACTTGAAACAAAAAATATGATGTGTTGGACATTTTGATTAGTTAATGTGCATTGGTGCAGTGTGTTGTATAAAGAAGGAGAAGACGGTAGATTAGATACACAACAGTTCAGGAGTGGTGACTTCTTCAGGCGTCATCCTCCGCCAAATAACATTTCTTTTTTTTTGTTCAAGAGATAAATTACCCTTCATGTTTTCTTTTTGCATTTGGCATCATGTCTGAGTCGATTTTTTCCTTGCACCCAACGCTGCTGGGAAAGGCTCCAGCTCTTCTTAACCCTGTAATTAACAAAGTGGGTTAAAAAAGTGATGGATGGATTTTCCTAATGCAGACTCACTATAATTGTAAGAAGTATTGTGGTTGTGTGGTACATATATACAAAGTTGGCGAGACATTAGATACAAAATAGGTTTTCTTTAGATGTTTGTGTGCATGTGCATGCAAACACTGTGCCACGCATCCAACCACTAGCACCTAACATGCCAGATCAGTCTTAACTACTGTATACAGAGAAGTGTTATTCATTCATATTTAGTTCAACAACATTTTTGGTTTTCCTCACAAAACATTTCATGCACTCTCATTCCTTCAAATATTTTCTGTTCCTGTGACTTCTATAACTATAACACGGCCGGTGAACTCTTGGCAGGCTCACCTGCCATATCTTTTCTAAATTTGTTAATTGTATCTTGCTCCTGGCAGACTTTTATCTGAGATCAACATTTATTATCAAACACCTAAGGCCAGTATTGAATACAGTTTTTTTTTTTGTGTGGTCAATAAAGCCCTTGCGTTTAAATGAGTAACATAATCTTAGCTCAGTTGTCTGTGTATTTATAAAGCGTCCAGATTGGTAAGCCTCTAGCAGTCAGAAAAATCATATCCAGTAATTAGCTGAGGTCTACAGCTGTGTTTGCCATGCTATACTGCCTCCTACTGGCTTCTATTACCTGCTCAAACATGAGGTACAGACTACACATTTTATAGAGCATCTCCTCAATATTTGTAAAGAACTAATTATCAGTGAAATATGTAATGAGTGTTGGCCCACAAGCAGTCATTCATCCATTTTGTAAATCCTCTTATTGCACAATTCATGATGACCTCAGCCAACTCTAGATCGAGCACGAGTCCATTTCAGAGCACATTCATGTACTTAGCCATGTGCAGTCACACCCGGTCATTTTAAAGTTATTACTTAAAATTGAAAACATTTTGCTAGAGTATGAGAAGAAATCCAAAGTACCCAGAGTAAAAAAATAACTCATACATTGGGAGAAAATGTAAATTTTACATGGTCAGTTACCTGGGTCCAGTCTTTTGAAGCCATGAAGCAGCAGTGCTAATTACAGTGCTTCCCACAGCCTTATGCCTACAATGAGAAAGATCAGACGTTTACTATACAATATAATAAGTGCAACATGAATAGGTGACTCAATGTATATTTTAATAGTATTGTTACCAAGAGTGGCGTATATTTGAGATGCTTCTATGAAGAACCCTTTTAAAATCCCTTTTGAAAGTCAAATTCCGTATATGTACGTCTTTAAAAACATTCCATAGTCTGAATATTAATGCACAAAAACATGTATCGCTAATGATATACATGACATCAATTTGAGTTATGACTATGACATCCTACATATCGAGACTCAGAGTATACTTGGAGTTGGGTTGGGGTACTTTTCTAGAAGAGGCCCTGCTAATTTCAACATGCACCGCATCGCAGTTCACACTTTCGTGGTATTGTCATGAATTATAAATTGCACTTTTTAATAGATTATATTGTTATATTTTGATAAAGTCCGTATGTTATCTTGCAAAAATTTAACTGAATACTGTAATGAGAAAATTTGGTGTATGTTAATATTATTTTTTATTAAATTTGCTTGCAAGTTTATACAGTCCAGACATACCGGTAACAGTGTTTGATGTAACCAGCCATATGTGGGGTTGGTCAGCCCCAGGCCCCACACACCCTTAAGGCTGCCTCTGATTGTTACTTTATATATTTACTGTAGTTGATTATAATGTAGGATCTCTAACAGGTCATGAGAAATATAAGTAAGAATTTAACTGGACTCTGTACATGTGACAGAACTACTACTTCTACTACTATTAGTATGTTTAAGTGTTTGCTTATCCAGGTAGGGTAGGGACCCTACTAGCTTCACAGTATTTTTAACTTTTTTTACCATCCATTAAACTGCTGGCAACTGTTTTTGCCAATTAATTACAGTGAGTGGAATGCTCAATATTTTTTTCTCATATGTTTCCCAATCCTTGCCAAATTTATCATACTATATTACTGAACAGAAATCCCAATACTGTATGTGAGTATGTTAGATGGTTTTTTTAAGCTCTTATTTGATATATTTTGAGACAGACAAATATGAGTGGGTTATTGGGATGTGCATGGGTTGTATGATGAGCAGTAGATATTATAATGAAAGGCTCCTCCAGCCTTTTTCACATAATTAGTTGATTTTTACTCATTGTTTTACTTAAAAGTTTTTAAAATGAGGGTCAATCAAAAAATAAAGGCAATTGGAAAGTTTTATGGTAACCACAATGGACAGAAGCTGGCACATTTACGATGGCTTATGGATAGTTTGAGCACTCTCAGCGTGGCACTTTGCTGTTAGTGTAGTTGTAGCCACAGTCAAATGAACATGGACGCTCTGCTGTGGGGCTGCACATTGTTGAGCAATGCACTGTAGTGAAATTTCATTGATTAGAGGGATGGAAATGTGCTGAAATTCTCCAAAGGATGTTGGCTTGTGCAGATCAGTAAGCTGTTTGGGTACCCATTTTATGCATGTGCAAATCAATGGCTGACATCCAAATGTATAGCAACAGCAGACAACACAATCCATTGGTCCTCTCTGATTAAG
Organism: Polypterus senegalus; assembly: GCF_016835505.1. Classification (NCBI taxonomy): domain Eukaryota; kingdom Metazoa; phylum Chordata; class Cladistia; order Polypteriformes; family Polypteridae; genus Polypterus; species Polypterus senegalus. The sequence continues at coordinate 144,893,174 of NC_053159.1, read as the reverse complement.
GCATTTGCCATGTCGATGTGGACTTCTGTGCACAATCTTGATGGCCAACCAGATTGATCTTCAGTGGTTACACTTGTTCTTCCTGCTTTAAACCTTTCATGATGTTTACATTTCCAAAATGAGGCAACAACCTTCAGCGAATTTCAGAAGGTTTCACTCCCCCTGCCCAGAAATCTCACCACAATGTATTGTTCAGTTATGGTGCAATCCTGCAGTACATCGTCCATGTTCATTTGATCTTGGCTTCAACTACACTAATGGCAGAGCATTCTGCTGTGCAAGTTCGATCTACCCATAAGCTATCGCAAACGTGTTGTATTGTGTCAGTTTCCATGCATCGCAATAATGCATAATTTTCAAATTGCCTTTACTTTTTGATTTACAATCGTGTACTTACACTGCCTTACATCATTAGAATAATTACAGCTGAACAAGTTAAATTGGAGACATGTATTATTAGCTGTGTAATTTTGCCTTCCATAAAGATATTAAAAGTGATTTTGTTACTTTTTTCCCGTTGTTTTTAATGGGGAAATGCATATTAAATGACACGAGGAAATAAAAAAAATGACAGTAGTCAATATTCCCAAATTCATCAAAACTTAATTTATTCCTATAATAGGGATAGTATTGTGCTAGATTGCTGATGTTCTTCTTTAGCTCAGCCAGAGGTCATAAATGGACTGTGAAAATGACAACATCTTTGCCATCCCAGGTAGGAATGTGGATAGTGGCAGTCAAAAGGGGTCAGCCTGATGCAGGGATGCCCTAACTGAGGACTGCATGTTAAGTAGGAGAAAGTGTAGCTCTGTTTGTTTTGTGAATATGTTATAATCCTCTTTAATAAAACCCCTGTGTGCAGCCAGGTGTCCGTGTGTGTGTGTCTTCTGGTGAAGTGCGCATGCGTGGGGCCACACGGCACGTGTTCAGTCTCTTCCTGTGCATTCCCTGTGTGTGCAGAGAGAGAGACAAACACGGAGGCGCGCGCGAGACAGACACACACACACGCAGGCGCACGCGAGACAGACACACACACGGAGGCGCGCGCGAGACAGACACACACACACAGGCGAAGGCGAGACAGACAGCCACACACACACAGGCGCACGTGACACACACAGACAGACACAAAGACGCGCGCTTAAGAGAGACACACACACATGCGAGAGACAGACACACACACACACACGCAGGCCCGCGAGGGAGACACACACAGGCGCGTGTGTGCATTGTTGCAATGTTACTTTTCTTGGTTGTTTATTAAATTACGGATTTTTCAAATGTTCATTTTTTTCCCTGTGCTTAAAACTCATTAAAAAAAAAGTGTTTTTAGTGAGCGGTTCGTAAGGGTCTAGCGTGAACTCTTGCAGTGTTATTTTTCTCTGTTTTTCAAGGTTTTCTTAGTGTTATTCAATGTTTTTACATTTAGTTTACTATTACGCTGTGCATTCAATGGTATAATTAACTATTTGTGCTTAAAAACTTAAAAAAAAATATATTTACATACAGTTCATATGGTCTGGAATGGAGTATTTGTATTTACATACAATCCTATGGGGAAAATTACTTCAGTTCACGACCAAATCGGGTTACAACCAGAGTTTTGGAACGAATTATGGTCGTGAACCGAGGTTCCACTGTATTACTGTCAGACAAAATTACAGGCATTTTATGGAAATACAAACCAGTATTACTGAGAGAGAAAATTAAAGGCACACAGTACAGTGACGCATATTACAGCCACATACAAGGTCCCTTGCCATTTAATATAGACTCTTCATACAAATGTTTATGAACTATTGTTCTAGTGCCCGTTATTGTAATGGGCTTAATGTCTAGTGCTATAATAATGTGGAACTAAACAGTCTGTCACAATCCAGTAAAGACTTTTCACAGTTCTTAGTGATACCATCATAAACAATAGCGTGTTACAATGTACAGTATTTAGTATTCTAAAGATTGCCTTTCAAAACAGCAAGTAAGTAAGAGTATCCTTTTACCCAGAATGGAAGCTTATTCTAGTTGGATAATTTTAAATGTTTTTTTTTTCTGGAATAATTTTTTTTTTCATTTTCTTTATTAGTTTTAAATTTTGATTGATTGTATTACTAAAAGTAAGCAAATATCTGTTTGTTTTATTGGCAAGAAAGTGGTTCAAAAATATCAATTGAAAAACCTTTTCCAACTTTAAGAGATGCCAGTAAAATAACTAAGCTTATTTACTTCAACTTAAGCATTTTATGAAAGTAATACTTTTTATTAGAGGAATTTATCCCCACAAACTATGCTAAAGGAAACTTTATTATTCTCTAATATAATTTTCAGGAAAGGTTACCTCCAACTGCATTAAATAAACACAGGCTTCATACATCTGTTAACAGTTCTGGCTTTAAAAAATAGCCTCTGAAGCTTGGCAAAGGCATTTTCCTTTTTCCTCTCTTTACCCTAATTTTTTTGCTGAGTTTGAAAAAGATATATCATTAAAGCTTCATGGTGTTATTGATGTTTAGAATTATTTTGTGCCTTTAAACAGACTGATTGTTGTCATCATCAAGCAACTTAGTTTTTTTTTAATTTTAAAAGAACGCACATTACTATTAATATATTGGGTTAAGTAGAGCATAACAACTGAAAGGTAATATGAGAATTAAATCAATGCTTCTCATAACTCATCTGTTACGAGAGTTACTCAAAATTATCTTTAGAAAAACTGCCGAGACTGATGCTCTCCAGATCCAACTCCAAATTCTGATGCCTGGAGAAGTTCTCTTTAGATTTCATGGTTTCAAAACAGGAGAGTACAAAAATTCAGTTGTTGCAAGTAATATAAAAATGAGTGAAAGCCATTAAACCAGGTGAGTTGTGAAGATGAATATTGGTTACTAGTAACATGTTAGGCTGTGTATTCTGTTTATGAATTATATTACTGTTTCTTAAACAATTTTAATCTTGTCAGGAGGCTATATATAATTTCACCACAGGCCTCTTGCATTTTTACAACTTTTGGGGAAATATCTGAAATATTTATCAATTGTCAAGTTTGATTTTAAAATAAGGTAGAACAGATAAAGTCACAATACTGAAATTGGTTCAAAAATCCCATATAATATATTAAAAAATCTGACAACTCTTAAGAAAATATCCAGAACAGATATTAGAGCACCTTAACCATTTTCTAGCTAAATGAGCTTGATGAACTGTATGGTCTCGTCGTTTTTTTATGTTCTTATGTATGTTGTACATGTATGTTCTTAAGTATCTTCACACTGTGTAACCCTGAAACAGAGTAATGGAGAAAGTGAGTTAAGAAAATTAATTTCCAGATAATATTAATTTATTTGTATACAAGTTTTCAGTGTGGTGTGCTCACACATACTTTAAGGAATATCATGACATCATGCTCAGTACACAGAAATTTCAGTGTTTCTTTCCCTATGAAAACTCACAAAGTCTCATTTCAAAATGGTCGAGCGGGCAAAATGAAAATGAACATTCTCTTGCAAGGTTTTAAATTAAATGTGTGTGTAGTCAGCATCTGAATAAAATACAGCGGTGAAACACACACATATATTTTAAGCACTTTGTGATTGTGAAGGCCAGAATCCGAAAAGCTACAAAAAATGATCCTTAACTCCACATTGTGGAGGAAAATACAAGAGGTTTTAAATGAATCTAACAGTATCACTTTATTATATTGCATTAATTTCTGTCAGTCATCTTCAAAAGTTTTTGCTTCCACACACACATTTGGTTCACCCCAGATACTGTAACCATTTTAACGAATATGCTCACTTACTCTAGTTCTATTATATTCTTAGGTTAAACACGCATAACAGGATGAAAAAGATGTGTGTGACATAAATTTCTTTAAAACTAAAAACATTAAAATATACTGTTAGCAGTAGAAGTGAAAATCCTGATGTGGAATTAAAAATAACAAGTCACAATAATGTAAATTTAAATCAACTAAATCAATGTAGCCTGATTTCACAATTGAGGGACTAATGTAGGAATTCATTATTAATGCTTTATATTTATATGCTGCTTTTCTCACTACTCAAAGTAAGTAGGGAGCCATTTCACCAACCACTAATGTGCAGCATCCACCTGGATGATGCGATGGCAGCCATTTTCCGTTAGTATGCTCACCACTCATTAACTGTTTGGTGGTGAAGGCGTGACAGATAGTTACACAATTAGAGACTGGGGTTGATTAGGGGGCCAGAGTGTCCAGGCCATAGAGGGACATTTAGTTAGGACATCAGAATACACCCTACTCTTTATGAAGGATGTCCAGGGATCTTTTATGACTGTTGAGAGCCAAGAACTTGATTTTAGGTCTCATCTAAAGGATGTCGCCATATTTGCAGCACAGTGTCCCTTTTTTGTCCTATTTAGTCACAGATGTATGTGTATCTAGGTTGTTCTGAACAAAAGAAAGTCTCTATTTTTTTTAAATAACTATCCATTAATAATAGATGTTTAATTAACTGGTTAGTGTTTGTATATTGTTTTAGGAAATTTAAATGACACGCATATTTTGAAGTCTGTATACATTCATATAAAATGCAGTTGTTTTATTTTTTGTGTTTTTTGAGAGATACCTTATTCTTTTTGTAAAGGTACTGCATGTAATAATATACTTTTTGTTGGGTAGTTTTGAATTTCACCACTTACACTGACTGCTGTGCTTCAGTTGATCTGTTTTCCTCGGATTAACTAGCTACTCAAATATCATCATCATCATCTCCATGTATACTTGCACCTAGTCTCAGTGAGAAAAGGGCTGTATAGTCTTTAATATCATTCATATGGTGTTGCAAAGGCATATGTGTGGCAGGTGACTTAAAAGAAAAATACGTACAAAACAAAATGCTCATTTGACTCACAGGAAGGTTGACTTGCTGAATCCAGCAGAATAGAATGCTTTGCCGTCTTTCCAAGTATCTCCAAACCATTACAAAGGAGCTCCCTCCCAGTGTTTCCTGAAGGCAATATGTCTGGCAGTCATTCATAAAGTTTCTTCCCAACCAGATGTGACTACCAGATGGAAAGAGTTCAATGAAATGTATTATTATTTTATTATATAAAAAAATTGATTTGTGAATATTAAGCATTTCAAAAAATCTGGTTATTTTAATGGAATAAATGGATTATTCATTTTTCTGGTGATTGTTGGCTTCCTTCAGGATACTGGAGTCTTCAACTTTTTCAAGCATATCTATAGTACTTAGATGGAGAAAACTCAAATGCACCCTACTAGAAATGACTTCATGCTCAAGTAGCTGCACTGACACAGCCTTCAAAGCCAATGACAGGCAGAGCTGATACTTCAATTGTGACAATTATCTCTTTCCAAAAAGTTACCTGGGGCCTCATTTATAAAACTTTGCATGCATTCAGTTGTGAAAATTTGCACAAGTCAAAAAATACAGAATTGCTGAAGTATGCAATTCACCCTTTATAAATCACAATCACCTTGTAAATGTGCGTACGTGAACGCACCTTGGACATCACCCTGAAGCAACCATCTATGGACTATGCTAATCAACTTTAGACATATGCAATCACAAAGCTGCAGAATTTTATTGGCTGGTAAAGCAGCCTCCTACCTGACATTTCAAGACCCTGCCAGTTGCATTCAAGAACATCTAGCTGTGCTCTGCAACTGAAAGCGCAAGATCATGCGCAGCATTATAGCACCCCTCCGTCCTTATCAATATAACCTTGCAAAGTAAATTATTTTATCTTTCTATTATTGGATGTCCTTAACCTTTTTTTAGTTTTGTTGGATTAAGTAGATTATGCTTTTCACTTTTATTACTGCTGGTTCATTTTCCCTTTTTCTGAATAAAATTTTTTTTTTTACATTTTTCGCAATATCTTGTTCTCATTGTATCTGATAGGCTCTTATCCTACACGTAAGGTTTGGCCAAAATTTTCCTTTTTTATAATTGATTTTTGTTACTGAAATGAGTTTATGTATGTATCGTCATGAGTTTATGTAATCTCTATTAAACATTCAAAGCCCTAAATGTGTGTACAGTAGGTGCTCGGAGTCTGTACAAAATACAAAAACACTATGGAAGGATAAAGTGGATTGAATCAAATTAAGTGGAGCTATGGGAAGCACTAAATCTTTCATGGAGCTGGAGTCCTGGGTGTGTGTGTGTGTGCACGCATGAGTAGACATTGTGCCCCATGTAGGGTTTGTGCCTACCTGGCATCTACTGGTGCCAGGATAGACTGCAGTAGACTGTGACCCTGCATGGCAATAAGCAAATAGGCAAAGAACAAACCTTTAGGTTCACAGTGTATTAATGACGAATAATACTTTTTCATCACCTGCTGCACTTGGGTCCCAATCCAGGTAGTCTGAAGAAGCAAAGAAAAAAAAATCTATATAGTTGAATGTTTGCATTTTAAGTTTGACAAATGTGTTGCTCTTCTGCTAAGTGTAACAGTTTGTTTAGAGTCAGTCTGTTTTAATTCAGCATATTCAGCAAATAATATTTAAAAGAGTCAGTCCCAGCATTCACAGTGTTTTCTTAGTATTGCATTACTATTATAAGATGTATTTAATTTAACCTGCAAAGCATATGCAAATTTTTAGTAATTGGCATAACTTGCTTATATCGTACTTAAAATTACACTCAGAATATACTGTGAAACTTTCATAAACATAAGACTAATGGATTCTCATTTATTAGTAAAAATGTGTTTTATAGTTAATATCAGTGCTTTGCATATATGCTAATCACATGAATTATAAAATGCATATTTGCATTTTTTGATTACCACATTGTTGTCTTATTAGGCAAAAGTTGTTTTTTTTTTTTGCCTTTTTTTCATATTTTTTGTTTATAAATTAGAGCTGCAGTAGCTATTAGCCTTGCCCTTTTTCAGGCATACTGAGTTTTTATCGAACTCTAAAACACACTATTATTTCCTTTAAAATATATTGATTTTGTAGTAATATCATATTAAAGACAGTTTGGTTTTTATGTAAATATATAAAGTAATAGTTTTTAAGTAAAGTGGCATTACAAGGCAGTGGTAAGAAATGGAGCCTGCACAGCTTCAAGGATCTGGCCTGATTCACTCTTTCTCAGCATATCCTTGAGGGGTTCTTGATACTCTGGAATTTCCAAAATCCCAACAACATGCAGTTTTATTGGTGACTCTGAATTGGTGTGTTGTTTAAGTCTGCACAGCAGTGCACTGATGTCCTCTCTAAGATTGGTTCCTGCCTTGTGCCTGATGCTATCAGGGTGAGCTTTAGCTCCCATGGATAATGCAATGGACAAAATGTGTGGAAGGATTTGTTCTTCAATATCACTCAGTGACTTACACTATTAATCAACATTGGTATGTCAAATATTGCATTCAATTAACTGAAATTAGAAGACAGATTTTTGAATAATTTAAATATGTGGGATGTAAATTTTCTGAAGTTGCCTGTTTAGAAAAAAAAAAGATAAATCAACAGTGCTATGCATACTGTATAAGTGTATGAGAACAAAAAAATACCAGCTATGTTTTAATTTTACTGTCCTTTTTTTCCAGTTTTGGTACATTAATAAATTATTTTCAATTAAAGTAAAGTTTACTGTTATGTATACATAGTGTATATTTTACAAAGTACAATAAAATGCATACTTGAATGTATCCTCAGAACAATTGACAAAAAATTAATACATACTGTACATTAATAAAAATTATGACTACACATAGTTGCCTGTGTGGATCAGCACAGAGCCCTGGACGCAACTGCACAATACACAAGTTCAAAAGGTTTATTTACCCAAAGAAATACTTTTCCACAGGTTTTTCCTTTAAACCAACACCAGTGCAAATTACATTCTGTTTTTTTCTTTCCTTTATTCCTTCTCTACAGCTCCCAGATGAGCATTACCCAACTTCACTCTCGACTCAGACTTCCAGTGTCAAGTGAGGCAGCCCCTATTATACTGTACCTAGCAGTACTTCCAGTGCCACTGCATTGCACCCAGTACTTCCTAGTCGGGCAGAACTGTAATAAAACAAGGGAGTCCACTACCAGTACCGCCTCCTAGTGGCACCTGGGAATTCCAACAGGGCTGCCCTTTAACAATACACTTCCCAGGCAGTCTTGTGAGTGCCATGCCAAAGGAGCACTGCTACCTCTCATACGGGGGAAACAACTTTTCACAGCACGCAGCCGCCTCTGTCCGTCCGTTATATCTTCATCCCGACTTAGAATGGGACAAGAAACCATCTGCACAGTCTTTCCATAATGGCCTCCAGGCCATGTAACATACCACTTTCCATCCCATTTGGGATGCCAGTCCATCAGTTTACTCCTATCACATATATATCCATCCATCTCCCAAATCTGGAGTATGAGCGCTGAAGCCTATACATACACACACACACACACATATTTATATATTTATATACACCTGTACAATATACAATATATACCTATACAATATGTTTGTTCTGTTACAATATCTGTTCTTATGATTGATTGTTTAGCAACCTTATGATTTGCAGGTAGAAACTGTACCTCAATTTAATGGTATGAGTGCCAATGGTTCTGCACTTTTTGCTAGAAAAGAGGAGTAAGGAAAGTTGCTGTGCTGGGCGGCTGAGTTCTTATTATCCTGTTTGCCTTTCAAAGACAGCAAGGGTTGTATATGTCCTGAAGAGAAGGCAGCGGGGTGCCAATAATATTCGATGCGTCCTTCACCACTCTTTGCTGTGTTTTATGATGTTGACCTCAGCAGGTGTTGTACCAGGATGTGGTGCTGTCAGTGAGGCTGGTTTCCACTATGCACCTGTAGAAGCCTGTAAGAAGAGATGGTGTCCTCAGACTTCTGAGGAGGTAGAGGCACTAGTGAGCCTTCCTTGACGAGAGACAAAATGTGCCCACTTCAGTTCATTAGTGATAATCACTCCAAGACATTTAAAGCTGCTCACTTTTTCAACAGCATTCCCCCCGATACAGATGGAAGTGTGGTCTGTCTTCTGAAGACTATGACCAGTTCTTTGGCTTTGCAGTCATTAAGGGTGAAATCCTCGTCTTGGCACCACTGATTCTAAAGGTAGACCTCTTCATAATATGCCATGGAATCTAGTTGGTAATGAAGAGATTAGATGGTGTGTTTCTTAGTCCTATCCCACTGCTGGTCCTTAAATACTAAGCACTAATCAATGTGGTTTTGTCTGTCATTCTTTATTTTTTTTTAATTCTATTTTATTATAGCTGTCCCCCATGTAGAGTGGTGGCTCTGAGGCTAGAGATCTGCATTGGCAATCGGAAGATTGCCGGTTTGAATCCTGTAAATACCAAAAGTGATTCTACTCCTTTGGGCCCTTGAGCAAGGCCCTTAACCTGCAATTGCTCGATCCTGGGTATGACGTTAATCTGCATCCAGCCCTGTAGGTAGGCCCTCCTACCTGCAAGGAAAAACCTGGGGGTTGGTGGCAGAATTGGCACTCACACTGGTTCCATTCCATCTGAACTGGTGTGGTGCTGAGGTGTCACTCGTTGCATAGCTGCACTTGGGTCCTAACCTGAGGTCCTGAGTTGGTTTGTCATGTGGTGGGTGCGGGAATGCGTTGTATCAGCGTGTGTTCCTAACCTCTCTCTCTCTCCTCTGTCCCCCACAGCTCCACTTGTGTAATAGTGAAATAGGACAAACTTTAAAAATCAATCAACAGACAGGTATCGCTAGCTAAGTGGAGGCACATGACGAGAGGTAGAGCGATTCAAACTGAGGCTGGCGCGTGAGTGAGGTATACATTTATACAGACAGACAGACAGACTTTGGATTTTATATATATAGAGATATAATGGCACCTTTTTGCATCTTGCCCCCCATATATATTACATGATTTAACAAACACCTGCCTTACACACTAACAATAGAAACCCTTTTTAGAATTTGAACTTGTACTCCACAGTACTCCATTAGTACTATGACTGGTTATATTCAGTTTTTAACCTATTTAATATTTAGGTATATAAATCATTGCCTAGGCTTCCCTTGTTAACTCCAACTAAGATAAAGTGAGTGCAGTAAAGATAGTTTACTAATGTACTGAATAGTCAGAATAGATTCATATGAGTTATTACATTTTTGTCCAATAATTCCTCAGAATGGAAATAGTTTCTGTGTATGGTTGTCTCATGCCAATCTAAGCCTTTTGCTTTATAACTCCTTTATCATGAACAGTGTGACAGATAGAGGGCGCTATCATCCTCTTGAACCCTCAGACTATACGCCAGACAACAGGTAAAAGTCCAAATATAATTGATGTTTGAACTATGTAATGCACAAAGCACCCTCCTCTCCACAATACTCATAAATACAACACTCAATAATCACAATAACCAATCCTCCACTTCCAGACGCGTTGCCATCCAGCTCAGCTCAACGCTCTGGTGTTTTTCCCAGTCTTTTATAGTCCCTGACCCAGAAGTGTTTCCCATCATTTAGTCCATGTGACTCCTTCTCACTTCCGGTTCAGATAAAAAGTCCTCTTCTTCATCCTAGAAGTACATCATCTCCCCTGTCGCTGTGACTAAGACGCACTTCTGGGTTATAGGACACAAACGTCTCTCTGGGCCTCCCTGTAGCATCCTCTGTTGGCTCCTGTGATATCCAGTAGGGCTGTAAAGAAAAACTCCATTGTCCATGATTACCTGCTGGTATCCGGGGCACCTCCATGCTGCAGGGAGAGCTCCATCTGGCGGCCTGGAGGTATTGGCCGGGATGACAAGCCAGCCATAGACCACAACAGGTTATACAAAGGCATGTTAAGTGACTTTGTGAATCCTTCCAGAATGACTATCACGTCTTCTGTTACATGGAATATAGCCAGGTTTGTGCAAATTTGAGGACACTTTAAAGTATAAAGTAAGCAAAGTGACTTGTATGCAATGCCATTATTAAACACTAGTAACGGCGCACTGCGCAATAATGTCCAGTGAATACACTTGACTTGAGCATTCATAGTTTTCATACTCTTTCTCTGTACGTTTAGCATTGCTCAGAGGTTAATGCACGTGCTGCTTCCTGAGCAGCTCTTCTTTTCTCCACTCTAGCGGCCCACTTCTTCTCTTCTTACATTAAAACTGATTAAGTCATTGTTTTTGTTTCAATTACTTAGTACGTTTTCTTTACTTTTTCACTAAAGCTGGCACTTAAGTCTTCAATCTGCCTCAAGAATGATTTAAGATATGAAGAGGTAGGGGAAGTGACGGCGAAGGTGGTAGGGATTAGAACAGTGCCCGTACGAGTGCGCCGCACAGTGTCCCTGTTGACCACTGCCAAGAGTTGATTCTATTATAAAATAAAATAAAAAAAAGAGGAATAACCTTGAAGGTCAATCATCACCCCGAAAGCGGATAGTAAACATCACATAGTATATGTGTACCAATTTTCAGGACAATAGGTCAAACGGTTTGCAAGCTTCAGGTGATTTAAAATCCTGGACAGACAAATGAACAGTCATGATAGCTTATTATATATAAAGATAAACAGGGAAGCATACTGGTAAGCACATTTTCCTGGAAATTCAAAAATAAATGCAAATAAATCACATACTTTTTATAGTAGGCAACACGTTGTTGCCCTTTCAAGTGCTGGTGGTTTCCTTGCACCTGACACTGACTAGATAGGCTCCTGCCAATGTGACGCTTAGCTGACTTGAGTTCTTTTGATGATAGACAGATGGATCAATATATTCCTGATATATCAATCTTTTTTGGAATCTGCTTAAGGTTGTGGGGTAGCTGTACCTATTCCAGCATCACTCCAGCAGAGTTAGCAGTCAGCCCAGTATGGAGAGTTAGTTCACCACAGAACACACTCAGACACACATCCTCACACTAATTCTTAATGAGACAGTGTTCAGTTGCCAGTTAACCAAAACTTCATATCTTTAGAATACGAACAGATAACCAGAGTATACGTACAGAAAAACCCACACATGCAATTTATATACCGGCAATTCCTGGAACACGATTTGAAACCAGAACTGTAAGGTATCAGTGCTAATCATGTTAAATTTAATTCTAAGCTGTCACAGCACCTTTCAATAATTATGAAATACTATCGACAAATATGTCAGTGTACTTTCAAAATTCAATTTTGAAATTAATTTGAATTATATGATATATTTCTGTTTTTATGCTGAAGAAGCTGCATGAAAGAGCTAGTTCATTGATGTGTGTTTGATTTTTCTGTTAGCTTATTTTGTTTTCTGTGCCATCTTCAACCCCACTTTAGGCCTTGGGTTTAGTGTTTATGCACTCTTCGATCTTTAAAGTGTTTGATGTATAATTCTGCTACTACAGAGAATGCAGCTGAAATTTGTTTACCTTTTGGCAAGTTGACTCTTTAAAAGGCACTTGCTTTTTTGAATAGTGATACTAATTGCTCTCCTGAATTTGCCTAGGATGAGACAGAGAAGAGCAAAACATAAACAGCCATTTCTGCTTAATTTAAGTTCTTAAAAGAAGGCTAGAAATATCATAAGAATGAAAAGTAAAATATAAGTAACTGAATGATTGCCAAGAATGTGCTTGGGGGCATGGGACTGGAAATTCATGGAAAGATAACAGCATATTTTCACATAAAATGTGTCACAAAGTTTAGCTAACTGTAATTATACAGTATGGAATTAAAATAAGTTTTATGTCAGATTACTTTGGCGTGCGCAGAATTATAAGTGGTAGCAATTACTGGTCACACGACAGAAAATATGCATTAATCTGAGGAGCAACAGTCATTAGGGAATGCCATGTTTTAACAAATATATAAATGTATAGTATATTGATAGTAAGACTAGGAATGCTTGTCATTACTCCTAAATGTGAATCTGTTTATAAGCTAAAGGATAACTCAGTGAGTTTATTTTATTGCATGAATAAATGAATGGAAATTCAAGACGTTAAATATTCTTCATATTACATTCTGCAGTGCAGTCATAGCAAGTGGCTACTGATAAGGTGTATGACTGACTAGGGACTCTGGCATCAGGTTCAGCTGTGATTGATACTTGTGCCTGATATTATATCTAACAGGACGTTTACATAATTTTCTCTTCTTAAAATAATCTTGACAGAAATTAAAATTACTTGTTTTCACCTGGCATTACAGTCATAATCATAACTAACTTTATTTTATCCTTTGTCCATGCCTGCACAGGTTTAACATTAATTTATTACATTAACAGAAGCATTTGCATGGGTTTTGATTGGTGAAGCTCATACAATATAAAAAAAATGGTGTAATTATATGACATAAAGCAATAACCCCCAAACAATGAAGCCAACAAAATGCATTCATATTCATCCATTACAAATTATTTAATCAGTAAAACAACACCATGCAAGGAAAGGACCATAAAATCAAGATTATAAATTGTGCATCTCACACCTTGTAAGTAGGCACTTCAGCAGTCCTTGTGTTAGTAGACAGGAGGAAGGAGAGTTTAAAATGGGCAGGGTGTCACAGGTCTGACAAGGTTTTATGTGTCGCGTTAGAAGAACAGAATTAATCTATAGTGAGAAGACGTCACATTATAATTTTAGTAGCTGTACACACCAGTTTCCCCAGTTGCTTCCTGTACTCGATCAGAGATATTACTATATCACACAGTGAGGGAGGAGGTTGATACATTTTAGTAACAGGCCTATAGAAAATGATTATTGAATCCTGTGACATGTCAAACAAGTATTTTGCAATTTAAAGATCTTCACTATCTTTACCATGGCCGTTGATGTAAGAACATGAGAAATCTGACAACTGATAAGAGAACATTCAGTCTATCAAGCTTCTTGGTTTAGCTTGTAGCGAAACTGTCCCAATATCTCATCCAAATGCTTCTCACAGGTTTTCAAGGTTTTTTCTTGAACTACATGCCTCAGTGATTTGTTCCAGATTCCCACAACTGTTGTAATTCCCAGCTTTAATATTAAACGCACGTCCCCTTAATTTCCACTAGTGATCTTGAGTATGTGATTAACTGTTTTCATTGAAAAATTAGTGAATTAGCTTCATTTTAAGTACACCAGTCAGTTCTTTTTTTTTTAATTTACATTTAATTTGAGTTTCTTTAGGCTAAACCACATGACCAGTTTGGTTTCCTTCTTCCTAAATATGGAATCATTAGAATTTCTGAGTAGCCCTAAAGTGTTTGAGTCATCAGTAAACTTGAGTATTTCAACAAAACCTGCATAACAAATACAATCATCAGTGTACAAAGAATACACTTTGATAAAACACAGTCCTATAGAGCTTATAGAAGGTATCCTTCAGCTATATCATCATCGTCTTGCTGTCAAATAAATTCACTAGCCAATGAAAGAACTAGAATAGTAGCTAGTACTATCTAGTCTTTGAGTACATTATTCGTGTCCTCACTTTATCATTGTGGCCATTTCTGCGGGTACTTTGGAATCTACCCTCATCCAAAATAGGTACATGTGAAGCTAGCTGGCAAAAGTAAATTGTCTTGGTTATGACCATGTGTGTGAGCATGACCAGTAATGAATTGGCAGCCAAGACTTAGCTAGTTACTGACTTAACCCAATACTGCTTACATCAGCTCCCCACCATCCTATAATGGAAAAAGTGGGTCCAGAAAAATGCATAATCAAAATTTTTAAATTGTGTTAAACTACACTTTTGTGGCAAAATAACAAACTAATTATGATTAGTACAGCAGACACCATCAAGCAGCAACATTGTTCCCATGGAGGAAAATTCTCTCTCCAGTGCGAGGCTAAATACTTGACCTGAAAACTGAGTTATTTAGTTTAGTAATAGCAGCAAAGTTATCACTTGTTTTCAGACAAATATGTTATCTTTTAATAGGTTATGCATTCTTTCAACAAGTTCCTGAAGGCATAGTAGACCAGCAGACCAAGAAAAATAGCAAGTGTTTTTGTCATGGGGGTGTCACATAGAGACTCCACTTCAGCTGTAATATCCCCAATTTTGACCTCCACTCATTTATCTACTGGTTGGTTGTGAGACTGCGATATTGTTCACTGACACTAATCACAGACAGATCAAACCAGGATTGACTGCACATTTCATTTAACAGGAGACACAGTGTACAGGAATCAAGCAGGAAAGTGGGTACAACTCTTTATTTATTTTTTCATGGCTCCTTGACCAATCCCTTCGAACATTTCATCTTAATTCTTCCTTTGGCCAATGTTTTACCTACGGTCTCACAGGACGTACCTCACACTTTTACCTCATTAAGCCCACTTTACCCTCAAACCCCTAAACTTTACTGGTTATAGCAAGCAAACCATGCAGCTCAGCAAGTCTTATAATAAAGTAATTGCTAAACAAATTTGCATATAACCCTAAACCTTCCTATGCTTTACTAGTACATATTTTTATCACTATTACTATGTGTCTAATCAATACATGCATATCATATAGGAAACACTCAGCACATAATTATTCCTAGTTCATCATAGGCCATTCGCATGTCAGCAAGATACTGAAGATAATACCAAAAATGCAAGCTTTAAAGGTGTTGAGAGAGTGTTATTTTCAAGACATCTGCTGTTCTTAACAAATACTTCAAATACTTATTAGTATGTCTGAAATAAAATAAATTTGAATTAAATTATAACAATTGAGCGGCATATGTACTCAAAGTGATTTCTTACTAACACTGGGCATACAGAATGCAACAGCACACCAAGACATGTGCTGTAAATGCTACTTGTAGAGCATCATAAACTTTAATTCAATGTTGTCAGTATAAACATAGCTGATCTTTAGGTCTTTCTGTTGATAGTTTCACTTCAAAGATTTATGAAGAATCTATCTACAGCCATCATCTATACTTGGAAGCTATTAGCTGCTCATGAGAGAAAGAATTTGTATTGCTATTTTGTCCCATTAGCATCTGTAAAATTTTACTGTATTTTACAAAATCTGTTTAAATAAAACTGAAGAAATTGTGATGCATCCATTAAAGCCAGCCAAACAAATCACAGTTGCCAGAATATAATACTTTAAATCAAGCCAGAAGAAAATGCTACTTTTTGTTTGAAAGTAAAACTCTTACAATCAAAGTAAGTTTTTATAGACTTAAAAATTCTTAACAAAAAATGTAATAATTGTTATTAAGTGTACATTGTCCACTGGTCATCTTCTGATGATAAACCTGTATTACAAGATGCTTTAACAGGATTGGAAATAGTGATAAATTTAAAAAGTACATATGCATGCAAAATCTCTAATCCTAGAATGTAGCATGTAATGCCAAAAAATCATCTGTTAACAACATTATACAGTAGTAATGAAGAGCAGCCTCCCTCACATATACAGTAAATCACTCTGGAAATAAAATGAAAAGAAAAATCTGTACTGCATGCTAATGGACAAATAGATTATCACCCTCGAACCCGTGTCCTGTCAGGCCTGGTCACACCTTTACATCTGCCAGAGTTTAGGTATTGACAGGGAGTTGTGGCGGACTGTACCCTGTGTACATAGTCATCTAGTTTCAAAACTTTCCTCTGACTTTTGTTGGTCAAAATATAGACATTCACTAGATATTCTCACTTAGTAGATATTCTTCCTAAGTGCATAGCTTTGGAAAACATTAGGGGGTTATATCTTGCAATTCAAACTGAATTATGTGGCATTTGATTTGCCTAGGTGAAATAATTCATACAGTGGCATTGATAAGCAAATTGCTCACCGGTGACCTTATTTTTAAAGCAATTTCCATGTACGTTGATATAATTAACTATTATCGTATTATGAACTTTTTTTAGCTTGTTATTCACTTTTGAAATAGATTTGCTTTTTATTTATTATGTTGCTGTAAGTATAAAAATACAATTAATAACTACAATAAATACTAATGACATGAATCAACAAGAAATTGCAGACATCATAAATGAATAATACATTTTCATTAAAACCTAAAAAAGTACATTGCCATCATTTTAATGGTCATTTTAGACAAGAAGGATTAAGCTTTACAAGAAAAATGCCTTTTTTATAAAAAAAAAGCAAAAAAGCACATATGTAAATCTACTGAGACGTAATATATTAACTTGATAATTTAATGATGAGAAAAATGTCTGCTTGATTAATTGTTTGAAGGGTAAAAATTACAAGGAAACTGTCTTGATCAGTGCTTTGCAGAGCCACCATTACTGTCTGTGCAATTGTTTAACAAGGTTTTAATTGAAAAGATAAGTGAATGCACATTTAAAAGTGTTGTTAATTTACTTTATAATCACCCCATCCTTCACAATATTGACAGCGCTTAACTCAAAACCATTTCTACTATGCCATTATTATTTTCCATATGTTTACAGTGAACTATTACCAAAAATTAACTTATGCATAATGTATTTAAAGCATTGTTTTACTGTAAATAAAAGATATTTAAAGTATAACCTTTTCTTTAAAATGCACAATGCTTTATTAAAACTTAAGGTATAAATATAATACAGAAAATTGAAACGTTCACCCAGCACACTGTGCTACCCACCAGACAGGTAAATCTGAAGTCTCAGAGATTCTGTACATTTTTTTTTCTCTCTACAGCATAAAACTCTATAAACCCCACTGGAATTTGGAATCAAGGGAATCAGCAGCTCCATTCATTATTTAGAATATAAAAACCTTAAAATAAGAATTGATTGGCACTGAATAGCCTTGTGAGATAACCTAGAGCTCCTTGGTGGTTAAATGGTACTGTACTCTATATGGGTAAACCAACGTACAAAGCAAGCCCATTTTGGTGTTTTGATTACTTTAAAAGATGGATTTGATATTATTGAAATTAAGGTTCATTTTCCACTATAGTGCTAGGCTATTTTTCTTGTTTCTCAAAGCTGTATTTAATACTTTTTTTTTATTTGCAAAAATCAGAAAGGTCTGCAGAGAAGGTTAATGAGGTGCAAGTTCATGTGTGTAATAAGAGTCATAGCCTGTAGTAAATATTTGCACTTCAGATCAGAAAATGTTCCTGTTATCTGATTCACATCTTGAGTCTTAGCATGTATTAAATAAATGTTCTTTATAAACATGTTTATTTTTGTGCTACTCTACCATTATTGAAAGAAGTCCAGGTTTCCTATCATTCCTCTGGGAGATAATTACGGATACCTAGCTTCATGAAAGTTACAGACTGATTTTATTAGCAGTTGTAGTGAATATGCTGGAATTCTTAAGCGTGATCATATATTGTTTTAATGGTTTTGACATGCCAGCTGTCACTTATATTGCCAAATATGTTCAGATTTAAAAATGGCTGCAACTAAATGTTCAATATCATTGCTGGGTTGCACTATTTTGAGGCTTAAACTGGCATGGTATGTCAGAAGTAACTTTCACATTGCACAATTGTCCACTGGCTGTCCTGTTTCAACAAGAAACAATGAAAAAGATTTTAATTTAACGATCAAGAGATGAAATGTGGTCAAAAGTTAAGAACAGGGGTTTGATACCAAAAAGGCACAAAATGTAAGACAAGAATCAAGACCATTGAACAAAAAGAAAATCAGAATACTGAGATGAGAAAGGCACTGAGAATTGCATGGAACTTATATCCAGCCATATATTATCCAACCCACTATATCCTAACTACAGGGTCACAGGGGTCTGCTGGATCCAATCCTAGCCAACACAGGGCTACAGGCAACACAGGAGAACGTGCAAACTCCATGCAGGAAGGACCCGGGAAGCGAACCCGGGTCTCCTAACTGTGAGGCAGCAGCGCTATCCACTGCACCACTGTGTCGCCCATGGAACTTATATATAAATTAGAATTACACACGCTGGAACTTTATAGGTGACAACATTGGTGTCCTAGTCCTGTGAAACTCTGCGAGAGTAGATTAGGCAGTGGCTAACACTCCCAGCACAAAATGTTAGCCTGGTCACAGTCTATTCTTCAATATCTCAAAATGCATTGATGTTACTGTAGGATATTAGTGTCTCTCTAAATCTCAGCTTATGAACACCAGTGACTGCATTCTATCCAAGGCTAGCTTCATACTGTAGGGGTAGATTCTGGTCTTTAGCAACCTTCTATAGGAAGAGCTGGGCACAGAAAATGAATGAAACTGTGCTTATGTGCATTATTTTCTCATTTATGACATGTTGAAAATGTCAGTTCTTTCTGTTGTTCATATTTTTTCTGTGCTACTCACTTTGTGTTACTACCACATTAATATAAAGCTCCATTTAGAGTTCATGCAAGTATAGCCAGTATCACTGCCTGCTCTAGAATTGGGGGAACAAGATGGACATTATTGGGGGATTTGTTATGCTAACCCCAGGAGGCAATAAAAAGACAAGAAGTACGCTTGGTGTTGTCTTCTTTTTTCCATTCAACTGAGAGATGGAGACAAAGAGACAGAGAGCCTCCAGAGCAGAGAAGGGAGTCATGTGATATAGCCAAAGCCTTAGAGCCAAGGAGTGAGGTCATTCTGTTTGGCTGTGCTCAGTGCACTCTCATTCTCCAATCACTGATCAACTCGGTCATGAACTACAAGATGCCCAGGGCTCATAGCTATGGCGTATCGCAGGGTCCAGCAACAATGCCTTAATGTTGTTACATAGTATTTGTTTCTTTGGATGCTGATGCATTTTTGTTATTAGCACCCCATTAATCTCATGTTTTTATCGCTTCCATCCTTTACTTCTTTTGGTAAGCATGTCCCTTCAAAGGAATGTTGTTTTCGCTGTGGCTTCCCTACCCCAATGAGAATTTCTCACTTTGTTAATGTCTTTTCACAACATTGTTCAAAAGTGGAGAGACTTCTTGGCAAAGCTGACTGCTTGTCTGTTACACCTTATTTTACAAGAAACACCTATGCTTTGTGTTATATTCAGATTTATACTCATGTCAGCACACTATTTATAAATTATGGCCTTGGTGGTTAAAATGAATGGAAGTAACCTTTATATTCTTTCACATAGTGTTTCAGTGTTGATACCGGATCCATTGGGTAATGTTAGTAATGGGCATTAAAGAGTGGATATTTCACCCCATGTAATGCACAAGTAGTAAAAATAAAGATATCTGTGTGGCTCACAAAACTTAGCCAATATACATCTGATTATACCTCTAATCATTCCACCAGGGATGGCACATTCATGAAATTATGAAAAGAATTAAAACAATGTATTAAGGCCAGTTCACTGTGCATACATAAACAGCTAGAAGCACACAAGGAGTGAGTACGGACCAGCCTCAATTAAATCTGATTTTTCTTTTTTTTTCTGACTCCAGGGACAGCTTTGCCACACTAGCCCATTTATACTAGCCACCCTGGTGGAATGTGATAAGTTGAAAACCTCCATCCATTTTCTAATCCTCTTGTCCTGATGGGGATCACAGAAAGTGAAACCTTATACTGGTAAATTAACACTCCAAAGCTCAATAACCCCCTTTCCCCCACACACTATTGTTTTCTGTAGCCAACATTTCAATTCAGACTTCTTCTTTGTTTCACTTTTACTGGTGTAGGCTCTGGCTAACCATGAACCTGAAATCTGGATTAAGATGGATGAATGTAATGAATTTGTCATTCTGCATAAAATGAGGTCTTGTTTTCTGCCAGGTTAAATTTTTCCTCCAAACACTTTGACAGGTTTAAATGTTAATGGAGTGATACTATCAGCATAACATTTTCCAAGTCACTTCATGCATTTGAAGGCAAATTCCACTGACTGCAAATAGAGATGCATCACAGTAGTGATAGCAAGGGTGAGAAGTACATACAAATTGTAGGAGTTGTCCCCATATTGACATCACAAAGAGTTTCTCAGGTATTGAAGGGAAAATTCATTAAAGGTGTTTGAGGAGTAGTCTGCTCAAAGGGAATTAGTTAATCATGGTCGATGAAAGCCGGAAGAGCAGTGATGAGAATTATCAGGTCACTGTGTGTAGACAATGTGTGTAGTTTTATTGAATGAGTGGAAGACAAATTCCTAGTAAAGTGAAAGATTTGATGTAGCAGAGATACTGTAGGTGTGTTGAGGAGAAAGTGGCAATGATGATTGAATAAGGCCAAAAGCATGTCACTGAAAGCATTGTTGGTGATGGTGTCAGATGATGTGAAAAAATGGATTTTACACCAAAGGATGCCTATGATTACGGAGATTAAAGAAGAAAAGACTTGGGGGGGCAACAAGCCAAGTTTGGTAAACCCAGAAAATGCCAGTTAAAACATTGATAATGATAATGGCAATGGAAGACTGCAGTATGGACAAATGACAACACTCAGAATTAGATTGTAAATAATCCAGTCCAATGCCCTCTCAAAGAACGTATACAGTACCGCTGGGCTTAAGGCAAAGTGTACTGCCATTCTTCCATGTAACTATTTTATTATATGCATTCAGTATTAAGGTTTCAGAATATAATTGCCAAAATACATTGTGTCATGGTTTTTCTAATACATTTTATGATATTCATTTTCCATCCAGGAACTTTGTTTTCAAGACCACTGAGTTCCTTTACAGTGTAGGCCCTGGGCCACTTATGGTCCCTGGATACTTTTGTGTGTTGCGTTCCCACTGCACAAGAGGAACTGTAACCTTTATGCAAAATATGCGATGTGCAAAGAAGAGTGATGTGGTGCGAAGTGAGGCGAGTTCTGGAGTTCAGGGGAGAGATAATTGCTTTGATTTGGTGCATGCCGTGGCATGGCAGAGAAGCAGCTATGAAAAGAGATGAGGTGTGAAATGTGGCTCGATTGGATGCGCATGTGAAAGATTACTGTTTCGATCCTGTTTATGGTGTGGCGTACCGGGGAGGAAGCTGTGAAGAGTCTTCACCTTCACCAATAAATCTGCAAAGTCCAAACTGCTAACAGATTTTTAAGATGACGCTAGTCCTTTTGTTTAACCAATCAGCAATCACCTATGCCCCACCCATGATAGTTTTGGTTGAACAAAGTACCTACCCTGGTACTTTACCTAACTTTACCTAAAAGTACAAGAAACTAGCTACCAGGAACTACAAATGGATGGAGTTAATATGTTGGTAATGCTACAAAAGCTCCTGCGCTTCTAACAAGTCCCTGTTTCCTGAAGAAAGTTCCAGTGGTATGAAAGCACCTATTACCTATGGCTAAGTGAACAAAAGCAGCGATTTTCTGAAAATAGTGTAATGTCATCTCTCTATATATAAAATCCAACTTCTGTCTGTCTGTCTGTCTTTCTGTCTGCCTGTATGTCTGTCCGCTTTTCACAATGGAACTACTTAATGGATTTAGATTGGGTTTTTTTCTATAATTTGCTTGAATATTCTGGTTGATTTTGCAACCTCTCTCATCACGCTAAGTATCATCATTTGCTTGCAGTACTAATTTATTTGTGCAAATCCGAGAGAGACACAGCAGGCCGAGGTGAGGGGGGCGAGCCCTCTTTACTCACGCACCAGCCTAGCGAATGAGAGAACTACTTAACGAATTTAGATCTGGCTTTTTTCTGGAATTTGCTTGAACATTACAGTTGATTTTTCGACTTCTCTCATCATGCTAAGAATCATAGTTATATATATTCGCGCTAATCTGAGACTGAGGCTGCGGGCTGAGGGGAGGAGAAAGCATGACATCAGGAGTGGCGAGATGGGCGGTTCCCTCCTCGCTGTTCTGTTTCTGTCCCATGGGGGACGGCTAGTTCTATATAAAAATGACAGAGATGCTTTAGTATTTCTGCATTTCTTGGTATAACAGGACCATAGGCAGGTTTATCATCTGTGGATGGGGTTGAAGACTTGACTCTTCAACTGTGTTCTGGTGTCCATGTTTAGAGGAGAGGTCCAAAAGCCTATTGCTCAAAAGAAATTAAGATGTCACTCAGATGTTAAACCATTCTGACAGTCAACCAGTAAGCATACAGCAGAGTGTGGTCGCTTCCTTTTTTTATATCATCTTATTCAAATATTACTTACAAGATGAATTCAATAAACATTTACTGTATATTCACCCCCACTTTACCCTCTTTATTCTGGAAAGTGCTTGGTGAGATAAAAGATTATTTGCTCTTGACCTTTCTCTCTATTTTTTTCTAGATGTATACATTTATAAAGCAATATTGTCATATTACACCTAATATCCCTAGAACAGTAAAAAACTGTTAGCTTTGTTGAAAATGCAAGCGCCATCTAGGTACAAAATATGGAAATATATGGAAAAAATACAAATATGTCTTATTATTATCATGTTTGCTTCACACTACACATGTTTTGATCCTGTATTGCTTTTTCACAGAGTACTTTGTTTTTTCTCCCAAATCCCAAGAGTTAAGAGTCACCTTCAAACTGGTCTGCCTGGTATGAGTCCCATGAGTTTGGGTATTTTCTTGTCTGTGCCCTGCAATGGCACCCACTGCAGTGTTGGCTGCTGTCTTGTGCCCCAGTGTTGTTGGGATCGGTTGAACTTTGTAGATCTGTATAACTGATTTAAGCAGGTTTAGAAAAATGATAGATTGATGCAGTGTCCAATATATATCCTGTATCAAGAAAACCAAAACGTTTAATGAATACTTACAGCAGAGTGGTGTCATCTACAAATATAGTTCTGTCATTTTGTGATTTCATTTTGCATACTTCATTTACATATTGTAATTTTACATATTTTACTGGTACTTTAAATTTGTAAAACTTGAACAAAAAAGTCAACAACAGGAGAACAACTATGAAAAACAAATTCTTTAAAAACATTACTAATTAAGTCCATGTGAGACTTAAATCACACTGAAGTTGTTATTAAGAACAACAGGAGGTTATGTCTTAAAACTGTTTATTTGGTTACGTGTTTAAATATAGCTAATAACTGTGCCAGGTGATTGTTAAGAAAACACAAAAAGGCTTTAAAAACAGTGGTAAAAAATAGGACACCAGCAGCACCAAAATGACATATTTCTAAATAAAATGGCCCTTATTTAAAAAAAGTTATTTTATTATGGAAAACAATGCTTTTATTTTTATTTTTGTTACAAATCTAGGGCACTGATGAGTCACTCAGCAATTATAAGTACTGTATACTTCAACAGTACTCCTGTCTCATGGTAATGTTTGATTTAACTTTTCTTTCTTTTTTGAGCTTTGAAAGAAGTCCCCCTAGTGATGTGGATGGAGAATACCTTTGACACATCTCTTAAAACAAACAGATAATTTATCCCAAGGGTAGTAGATGTGACTGAGTGACACTGTTGTCTAGAAATATGACTGTTTTCACTGGAGGCCACTGTTCACATCCAATTCAAGTTGGAGCATCACAGTGTGCATGTATGATTTTCATCTCTTTAGACTTCACATTGCATTAGTCTGTACGTTGGGGTTTCTCCACCTCAAGGACTGACAGCTTAGCCACTTGAATACAAGGAGCTACAGTATCTAACACAAAGGTCCTATAATGTGTAAACCAGGGGAGCGCTCCGTTTTAGTTGTGATTTTTGGGGCAAAGGCCTAGGAATTAGTTACAAAAATAAGCTCAATTGTAATTGCAATATCCAATAAAAATGTAACGAGTGATTATTAGTATCATTGAAGAGTTAGGAAAGTAACTATTCATACACATCAGTATAACTATATTTTCTTTCTGTGTACCTGAATTGCATTAAAAGGGTCCAAGAATGTCATATTATTATTATTGTTTAAGTCTTTATTTTAACCTATGATTTTCATTTTAACATTTCTTCAGTGAACCTTTACATAGTGTCATTTAAAACGAAAATAAAAAATGAGGAACAGGATGAACTGGCATATTTTGTTCTATCAGTCTGCCTCAAGCTAACAGCACATTGTGGTGTTGTATTCGACAACACCTGTGCCTAACATTCTGAGACAGCATCCATAGATGACATGTCATCTAGAGACAGCACTTGCTAGCCTTTGAATAGACATGACCACTGAATTATAGAATGTCTGCCTTGATTGGGGTTTCCTACCAGAGGCGTGACTTTCAGATTCTAAATGTAAAGTAATGCCTTCCTTGTATGTGTTGAATGATTTTTCTGTGAAATTTCCTTTAAATAAATAACAGTTTCTTCTCTTTTCTATAGTGCTTCTAAGCACTTGTACGTTGTATAATAAGAAATAATAATAACAAAATCTATCAGTTAAAAAAGTATTGTCTGTTATAATACTCTATCACGGTATATGGTAACTTTTAGAAGTTGGGTTAACAGCATAATATGGTAGCTACAGGAATATCAGATGTATTTGAAAATTCACAGATTAGCACCACCTCCTGGAGGTCAGCTGTGTGTTGGAACTCATTCTTTAGTCTTTAGTGATTCTGTCACTCCAGTAGAACGTACAGGTAGATGAATATGTCTTTTTTTTTTTTTTACCAATGCCAATATAGTAATAAAGAAAAAAAAAGAGATGTTTTTCATAATTACAATCATTGTGTAATAACTTTATACAATATCAGATATCGCCAAGTGTGTTAGGTAATAGAAATCATATCCAATAGTAGGTTGTTTTAATTGAAGATCTGGTTCCCAAGCCAGCAATATCCTATATTAAATTGTTCGGTTGTAATAACAAACAATAAGGACTGTTGGGGCTCCCGTAGACGAACCCCATATAATTGAAATCTCAAAGAAAAAAGATGTGAGTAAATAGCGTTGAAGATAACCTTTGCAGATAGGAGTTTAGCTCTGACTATCCAAGGTGGTGGTTCTTATGTTGTTATGACATTTTTTGGCAGGAGGAGGCAGGTCCCGGCGGAACCACAATGGAAGTGATGTCCGCGATAGAAAAGCTGCAAATCTTCTGTTCTGCAGAAGGAGGAAAAGAAAAGGTGTTATCACAGAGCGCCAACCTCTGGAGCAGCAGAGAATTACCATCACCACAGCCCCTAAACTGTTCCCAATGCACACATGCATGACGACATATAACTCTTTTTTGTGTGGCATAGAGGCAGAGTTCTTAGAATTGCTGGCTTCCAACTCCAGGGGCTTGAGTTCAGTACCCAACCTCATTTCCTGCAACTTCTTGAACAGTTAGGTATAGTGGAAACTGAAACTTTTCCCAGTATAAGTAGATACTGTATGTGTGTCTATTTCAGGGAAGATTGTTTCCTGCCTGTAGCTTAAGATGCTGATATAAACTCTGGCTATCCCTCAGGCTCACAATTTCCGAAACTGGATAGAGCTGAGAATGAGTAGAGGGATGTGGCTCACAAGTTAACACAGCTTCCTCCAATACAGACCTACAGTATGGTTTTCTTTTATGTTTAAAAGTGAAAATCAAATTAACCATTCCTAGTAGAAGTGAGTATGAATGTGCGCCTTAGTTTGACCTGCAATGAAATGGCATCCCCTTCAAGGTTAGTCTCAGTATATTCTTTCAGTAATTAAAGCAGGTTGAAAAAAAAATGGATCAGTACACACTGACCCATTTAAAGATGTTGAGTGACATATGTCAGGATTTCTGTTATTAGAGTGTTACAAATATCTGTGTCTTTTTTTAAAAGGAAATAGGCTAATGGGCAGCAAATGGAAGTAGTTTGTGTAATGCCTTATTAGCATGTTTTTAATATTGTATTTTTTTTTTGTTTTTGGGGAAAGTACTTTAATCATAGATATGTCATGTTGGACAGGTCCAGGTCCCGAATATAAACGATATAATGGACAAAAAATGAAAGAACAAAAAAATGTCCTCTTTGCTTGGATATTCACTATCTTCCAATACTTTGACTATAACAAATATGCATGAAAACCTCAGCAAAATGATTAACCTAGAGTTGTAGAGTGTTGTGTGTCATCTCTGTGATTACTTTTGATTTTGTTTAATGGCAAATTAATCTTAAATGAGACTCTTGTGAGGTTATTTTATGATGCCATTGACTCATAACCTGACAAGGTAAATTCCTGGGTTTCTTATCAGTGGAACTTGATGGGTTATATGGAAAACTTGACTCTGGCCATAACTACTAACACAAATCCACTGCAATAAAAATGATATGTGTTTGTGTGTCTGTCTGTCTGTGTCCGCCCGGTTGCATTGCATTTGTCATTCCAATAGATGGTGCATCACAAACATACACTGCTTGTATGGATCCCATACCAAATGGCATATAACAGAGACATACACATTGTACGGTGCACTGCAAACGTTAACGCTGATTACTTAGACTCCTAGGTTAATAAATAATTCAGCTCTGAAAATGTAATAATACAAATAACATCACATTCTTGAACCTGCTTAATTCAATTAAGTGTCATGGAGTATGTTAAATCAATAGGAATACCTTCACACTCCAGCTTCAGGTGCTCTACACTGATGACAGGGTTAAGGCATCACTGGAGACATCAGCTTGGGGCAATGAATTGATTGTGATAGGCTACGGCTTGAGAAGTGTTAACCAGAAACAGACTACTGTGGATCAGGAAGAGGGGTAAGGAGAGTTTACACCACTTATTTGTGAAGTACTGTAACATCATTTTTGCTTGGAAAACTTGAAGGATGTCTGTCATGATCTGGCTTATAAGCTTAATTTTTTTTCCAACTCTTCCTTGGCCTCTAGAAGTGACTTGAGTATGTTTTTGGGGTTTCTAAGGCCAAGAACTCCAGTAGGTATATCCATCTTTTGCTTTCCTGTGTTTTTAACATTGTTAAAAATGATCTACATTCTCCTGTGAGCCCTGCTTGGGGCTGGCGCCCTGCCCGGGGTTTGTTCCTGCCTTGCGCCCTGTGTTGGCTGGGATTGGCTCCAGCAGACCCCCGTGACCCTGTGTTAGGATATAGTGGGTAGGATGGTGGATGGATTCTCCAGTGACATCATCTTGAAAACATTTTGTTTTCCTTGTGGACTCTGGTATAATAGAAACTTGTTGCTAAGTTGCGAGCCTCATTGCTGAGATTTGTTTCTTAGGGGGACATGTAACATAATGTCATTAGCGCAACATTTTAAAAAGCCAGCACCATGTGTAGCTAATCATCCAAAATTTCGGAGTCATTTTATATAGCTAATTTTTGAATTTACTGGTTTCAACATTTTTTTTTTCCCATGATTGTGATTGACATCTTGTGTTTTTTGGCTCTGGTTACATGTAGCCTTTTTGGCTTATAACTTACCACTCTGTTTTATTACCACAATTCTGGCTACACATCCTGAGGTTTACAACCTTTACAACCCTTGCATGCAGTTTGACTTATGCATGCAATCTCCCAAACCCATGTTCTCTCAAAACTTCACTTCACTTCACTTCACCTTGTGCAAGCAGCATAATAACTCATGACACATTGTAGAAGATGTGTGGAAAACCAGCAGCTATGCATTATTTTTCTATCAGCAGCACTCCACTGCATGACTGTATGAATTGCAATCGGTCAAACTAAAGAACAGAAATACTGCCATAGATGTGGGAAGTGTGATGCTTGAGATGTGCTCTGAATGTGAATGCACACCCTTCTTTAAGAAATTCTTACATTCATGGCATAATTTTAACATTCATTACATTCATTAGGAACATCAGGACAACTTTAGCCTCCCATACTAACATTAGATCTCAGCTTACCAAGGTCATTAAGTGGTATGAGCAGCTTGTAGGAAAGAAACTGCACGGGCACACCTGTTATCAACCTTAAATATTATTACCCAGTGTGTGTATTATCTATGCTTATGAAAAAGTAAAAGAAATCAAATGATTGTCCCCATAAAACAAAAGTGGAAAATATGAAAATCTCAAATATATTAATATATAAGGTATGTTTTTACTAATAGTTTTAATCTTATAAAATCTGCAAGAGCTTAGAATCTAAAGATCAACTGTAGCAAAATCCACCAAATTAAACCAAGTTAGCAATTAACAATAGTACATGCTATGACTCAGAAAATTGCTAATAAAAGGAATAAGCAGAAGCAGTAATGAGCCACTTGAAGGCTAAATTACGATTTGCGCTTGCAGAATACTTGCACTTTTTCACCCTGCTAAGAAAGTTGTCTTTGTACAGTTAGTGGCAAGAGTGTGTTAAAAAGAAAACAGTACTTAGAAGCAAAAAGGCTATGTGTTTTTACCTGCAAGATTAGTTGTAGCGGTGATAACCTATTTCTGTTTCATCTTCCATTAGAAAAATATTTAGATATATCCTAGTACTCATTAAAGAATTCAAAAATGATACATTTTAGGTGAACACCTGTGTAGTTGTGATGAAAGAAGAAGGAAATGTGTCCAATTTTAAATTGTTCATTCATTTTAAGTGATAATGTACGGCATAATTTATTACTCAGCCACAAAAATAAAGTTTAATTCTTACAGCTTTTGCCATTTTTTAGGCTGTGAGGTATTGCAAGAACATTAACATGCAAAGAATTATTTGACAACAGAACCTGAATATAAGCAGATCAGCGTGAACTTACACAGATTTTCAGTGTTTGCTGCTAGCTGCTAATTACAGCGATTTGTTGTACACTTTTAGGAAGCAAAACATGACCAGGATGTGTGCACCATGGAAACATGAATTGGGATGTTGTTTAAGGCTTACGTTAAATGAAATAAGACTTTTCTTCAAAACGTTAAACATTATTTTGGTGTATTTGGTAAATATCACCTATTTATAATTCAAATACATATTTTTTACTATCTTTAGAACATGTTGACAGTTTTGCATACTCATTTTGTGTTAATTTCTTTAAAACTCTTTGTGCACCTCTCAAATTTAATGTAAAATTGTTACCACAGTCAGAAATTAATCCTATTAAGTACGTGTAAGCTGTTGCCAAAACACAAAATTTGAAGTCCAAATATATTAATTAAATTCAGCATTGGCTTTAATGATTTTCTTGAGAGTTACCCAGCTTTGGTCTTGTAGCTCACTGTGTTTGTTGGTTTTTGCTGCTACCAAGATCTTAATCCCTCAGTAATCTGGAAAATAAAATGAAGCACTGATGCAGACAATGGATCTGGAGGGATGCAAAGAAAATGAAACTGAAATCTTGGCTGTTGTCACACTTCATTAGTCGCTTCTTAGAGCAATCTGCTTAAACTCGCCAGTGCTGTCTTGTGTTGTGCCACTCAGATTTCTTGCGCTTTCTTCTTCATCCTACACCTACTAATTGTGCATAGTACATGAACAGACTCATTTAATTCACAGATTCATGCTTGATGATAATTAAAATGGAAAACAAATCTATGTTTGTTTTATTTGAATGAATTGTAGAAGATGTGTGGAAAACCAGCAGCTACACATTATTAGTTGTTAATAGCATCCAGAAATTAATTGAAAATGAATAATGTCACTTGAATAAAACTCCAAAAGACAGACATCTTCTTACGTAATCCTCTGGATTCTTTACCTCATGTCTGAATCTGAAGATCAGCAGGACAATGCAAAGAGAAATTATATTTACAGCATAAAATGTCAAATATTGGTGCTGTTGTGTTAATATATGAAGAATAAATATATCAGAACCATTAAACCAATTAATTATCAAAATATTCTACTCGCTATTCAATGGAAGGAAAACGTGAATCATTACTACATAATCAGCTCTAAAACAGCCTATTTGAGTAACTTGATGATGTTATAACCATTTTTTAATACACAGTACAATAGCTGTGGATGACACACAGGCTCAATATAGGCATCCATTTTTAGTCTGTTATCTAACAAGCAGTAGGACTGGTGTAGCCTTGCATTACAAGTCAAAATATTTTTAAAGTACCTAAATGTTTTCAAAAATTAACGGAAGTAAATTGGATTGTGGTAATTGATTATCTTCAGGTTTTACTTGAGTTCAAGAAACTTTTTTTGCTGCTTTTGCAATTTCTCATGTTCACATTTATTTTGGACATTAGTAATGAACGATTCATTTTACTTTAATAAGAATTCCTACTTTTCTAATTTATTGTTGTAAGATTTGTGTTCTTGCCCCGTACTGTCTAGCTGTCATGCCGTTTGATAGGTACAGTTTGCAGTTTACAAGTATTCTATGCGTCGGACAGATTACTTCATAGCTGGCACCATCTTATATGTAAGTGGGGGTTAGTATTGTTTCCTGTCTGAACTCTAAACAGAAATTAAAGGAAGACTTCATTACAAGATAATTCAAGTTACAGTGTGAGATTTTCTCAACAGATAACTGTTGATTTTCTAGCTACTATTCCTGCTTAACAAAAGTACTGTATGTCTGATCAATTGAAATCTGCTTGTCTTTTAGATTTAGTTTTAAATTTAGTGATACATGTATTTCTATAAAAGGGCAAAGTCATTGGTCGCAATTTTGTATCTGACTGAGTTCTGCACTCTGTCTCATTCTATCGGGATGTCGTCTACCCCTCCACCATCATTTTTTGTAAATGGATTAAAGGATCATTTTAGTATATTATAAACAATCACACTGCATAATAATGTGAATACACTTGACTTGAGCATTCAAAGTTTTCATCGTCTTTCTCTGTATGTTTAGCATTCGTTTGCTCAGAGGTTGATGTGCTTGCTGCTTCCTGAGCAGCTCTTCTTTTCTCCACCCTAATGGCTCTCTTCTTCTCTTCTTGTTAAAACTGATTAAGTAAGTGTTCGTGTTGCAATTACTTAGTATGTTTTCTTTAATTTTTCACCTAAGCTCTTCAATCTGCCTCAAGAATGATTTAAGATATGAAGGGAGGCAGGGGAAGTGACGGTGAAGGTGGTAGGGATGAGAATGACGCCCATACGCATGCACCACACAGCCACCCTGCCGGCTGCTGCCGAGAGTTGATTCTACAATAAAATAAAATAAAATAAAAAGAGGAATAACCTTGGAGGTCAATCATCCTCCCAACGGCGGATAGTAGACATCATGTAGTATATGTGTACCAAATTTCAGGACAATCGGTCAAACGATTTGCGAGCTCCAGGTGATTTAAAATCCTGGACAGACAAATGGACAGCCAAGGTAGTGTATTATATATAAAAATAAGCCTAAAGTAGCTTTAAAATGTGTTCCATCATATTCATTTGTGTGATAACCTAAATTTTTATTTACTTATTCAAATGTTTGTGCAAAATGTATTTTTCTATACATATTGAACCACATAAAACTGAATTCTAGCAAACATACCTCCTCCCTTACATTTTCCTAGTTTGCTTAACCTCCAGGACCTATCAAGTCAGCACTATGTATAAGTAAGGAACTCAACATAGGATATTAGTTCAGTCACACTCATTCATGCCAGTTCATTATAAAATTGTCAATTAATCTAAAGTACACTTGCTTGGGGAGCACAGAAGTATACAGAGAAAGGCTCACAGAGGAACTGGGAGAATATGAGAATGACACACAGACAGTGACTGGACAGGGACCCTAAAGCTTTGAGGCAGGAATGCCATACAGCATACTGTAAAAAGAGCAAACAGACCAAAAAATAAATAAGTACTGTACAATCTACACACAGTATTTCAATCTCTGCCTCTAGTTGGTTGTAGAAACAACACAAATACAGGCTTTCAGCAAGATTTATGTCTTAAATGTAATGCAGTAAACAATTCAGCTTTAGAATAAAATACTGTATCACTGATTTTCTTTTCATGAATTCATTAAATCAAATGAGCATAGGGTGTGTGCAGTGAGCATCCGGCCCATTGGATAGACAAAGTATGAATTTTAATAATGGTATTGCTGCATGTTTAACTTAGTTTGTCATGTGAAATGATTTAATCAGATTTTCACTCATACCTTTTTAAGACGCACTGATGACAATAAGTAGCTTCTGAAATAGTGTTGTATGCCATGTTTCAAATGCAGAAATGCAAAGAAAAAAAATCTAGCCATCTAAACATACTGTGAGAAATTACTTTCAGTGCATTTGCGAAAAGTTTTCATCATGGTTATAAATTATCCAAAGAAAAGAACAAACAGTTCACCTTTACCAGCATCTGTAAGAAACAGATTAATTGATTTATACAGTAGTCAGGTGGCCTTTAGAGGAGCTCTTCTTAATATTGTCCCACGTGTGCTCGATTATGCTTCTATTCCGTGGTAGTCACTGTCCCCTCTACTGCTCTGAGCTTGAGTCTAATGACGGAACAACATTTTATTCACTAGCCAACATGTTTAGTGGGATTTTTCAGAGAAGAACTAATACTCATGTGAATTCATCAGTTTAGAGATTTATTCTTCATCATTTTACAAAGACCTGATGTTGAAACATATTTTGGAGCTTAACTTGCAGGCAGCTGTTTGACTTATTTTTTAGAGAACTAAAGAATGGCACTGCCAAGTAAGTCCTTTACTTTTTTTACATACTATAGATATGAAAGGGGAAGAGGATTGCTTGTTTTCTGCATTGCAGTTTCCTTTTTCCTTTCATTACTTTTCATACATTGTTTTGCAACTGACAACTATTAAAGCGGATGAATATATGCCTTGTGTCTTTGGTCAAAATTCTGCATAGACCATCACTCTGAGGGTAGAGTAAATGGCTCTTACTCTAGTACCATCTACATTGTGCCTACTTGTATTACTACAAATGGATCAGATGTTAAGCAGGAATACTTTTTGACAGAGTGTGGAATTGCTGGCAGTCTGCAGTTAAATAAATGAATTGGAACCTTCAAGAAGTATAAAGATGAATAGTGTAGGGAGAGAGATGGATCCTAGTAAGCTGTAACTCTGTCAGTTGCTTGAGTTTACTGACTACTTCCTAATCAACAAGTTCACCCATTATGATACAGCTTTATATTCTCGCAATGGAAGAAAAAGAACAATTTTAAAATAATTTATTAACCACTATACAACCAAATTTCTCCTAGAACATGTACTTGATGAACTCTGTGTGTAATAAACTACAAAGATGGGGCAGCACCAAGGTAACAAAGAACCTGGGGAAGTGTTACCTGGAATCGGCTAAGTGAGAAAACCACAGTCACTCTCACAGAGCACCCCTATATACCCTTGTAAAGAGGAAATCCTTTTTGGGTGCCACAGATAGAGTAAGGTCATGGTGTACCAGAAAACATTCCCAACCATCTGCTGTTCCCTAACCGTGAGAGATATTTTTCAGCATGTTTTCCCAGTAGCCAAATTAAGGTATCTCTATTGTAGAAGTGATTCTAGGTCTTGACCTAAAAGTGACCTTGGGATGAAGATTCATGAGCTATTAGAAGAACTGACAAGAAGAAGAGAGAGAGATTAGGATCACACAAGCTAGAAAGATGAAGTGCTTCATAGGTAAAAAAGAGGGATAGGCAACAGGGTGAACCACACCAAGGAACAAGTTGTCCCGCTTTAGCCAGGCCCACCTGAGTGGCTAGTATTTTCACTTTCTTCAGAAATTCCTATATATCTTAGCTCACATGGATAATGCAGACGGAGGTGTAGCAGTGAGTGAAAAAGCGAGAAGTGCATGGGTCAAATTCTGAGAGATATCCCAGGGATTTCACACTCCTAAAGGTATAGAATGCCCAATGGGCTGTGAAGCATGGTCAATGGAAGCAGAAAATGGAGAAACGTGAGAAAGAACAGAGTTGAGAATGATTACAGATTGAGAGTAGGATGAATGCTGTGTTAAAACAAAGACTTGGAAGCATTATTTGTTATGTTGAGAATAAAGACTATGATGTTTTCGGCATGTGAAGTGAAAGGCGGAGGATGATTTTGTAAGCAAGAATGAAGTGGAGGGAAGGCCGAAGAAAATGTGGTTGGAGATGAAATGACTTTCAACCCAAAAGATACCAAGGATTTGTGGAAAAAAGTAAAGAAAAAAGATTTGGGGAATAACAGTCTAACCTGGCTAAATCCAGAAGATGATTACAGTTTCTTTTTTCTTCTGCACGTGTTGTTATTTGTGAAGGAAATTAAGTCTTTGTCTCTTTTGACATTGTTCCAAATTGAGATATCTGCAAGAAGGGCATTCTTCGGTTGCAACTCAATATTATATATAAAAATATCGAAAACATCCCATATGCTATTCTGATAACATGGATATGGAAAACTAAGTATAACATGCATTTTATTATTTTCTAGTAGAAATAGGATTGGTTCTTGCCTTGCGCCCTGTGTTGGCTGGGATTGTCTCCAGCAGACCCCCATGGCCCTGTGTTCGGATTTAACGGGTTGGAAAATGGATGGATAGATAGTAGAAATAGGGATTCACCCCAAAGGATACCCCGGACAACACAGAGTAGAGCAAAAAGATTTGGGAGGAGCAACTGACTAACCTGGATAGCCTGGAAAATGCCTGTTAAACTGATTATTCTGATGATGTTGAAGTACAAAATTTTATTTTTAGCCATTATCCATTTATTTATTTTCTTCAAAAGACAAGGCGTAAAAGGAACAAGCAATATAATTCTAAGAACAAATGGGAGGAACAGTAATTCATAATGTTCAGTGACGTTCTTTTATCTCAGTAAACATCTCATTGTGTGTTGTTTTGTTTCTCTGTCTTGATATTACTGCTGTAGCTATCCAGTTAGGACTGCGACTGTGCATTCTTGCAAAGCCACTAACAGGAAATGATTAAATAAACTTTAACTTTTATCTTATGAAACAGAATATTCTTTGAAGTAACAAAGGACTTAAACATCTATTTTGCCAGTTAAATAACCATTGAACAGTCCCATCATTATGAAAGTATCACAAGCAGCAGCTGCTTTAGAAAAAATATTGAACATTGCAACCTTGTAACTTAGTCTTGACTTGTATCATTAAGCTATATTTTATTTGGAGTAATGCATGGTAATGGGTTTATTACTAAAAATGACACAGACAAGCACTAAATAATACTTTGTTTGGATTGCTTTTGTGCACCAGTCTCAAAAATAATACAGCAGTATACTTATGTGAAAAGAATGCAATGGAAAAAAGACAAACTCTATGGTAACAGAAAGGGGTTTTGTGCCATAGATTATTTTATAATGCACTCTGATTTAGATCTCTTCTACAACGCAACATGGAAATTAAATGACCAAGAAATCATTCTGACTTTCATCCATCTCTGCCATGGAATTAGTTCAAGTAGTCTGAAGCACTATTCTAGCATACAAGAAGACATGCTGGAAAATTGTCACAAATTAGAAATCCCTTGGTAATATAATCACTACAAATTCCAAGTACTGAAACAGATGAATGTAAATGTGGAGCAGCGTATGTACAGTATGTGGAACTCCAAGCTATGCGCCTACTATTTCTGCAGATGGAAAGCTTCCAGTCTCCAGTTTCTAGTATAACTGTTTAATTCATCTCTTGCAATAAAATACCGTTCTTTTACAGATACATCAGCTCTCAGCACAGTATTTAATGTTCTTTTATTCCTGGCATATGACAGAGATTTTCAGAGATCATTTTAGCAACTGGATAATTCTACCTCCCGTTATCTCCCCATTTTTTAAAAAGAATAATACAACTTATTACTGTCTTTCTGTATTCCTGTTCGTTGCTATCAGCCAAACTGTATATTTTATCTAAACATTTATTAAAGCTGTAAATCATAGTTTGATTCTTATCTGTGATGTATTATCACACATCATTATGATGTATGACATTCTAATGAAGTTTATATTTCAAAGCTGTAGATGAAGAGCCTTAACTTCCAAAGATGATTGAAAACAGCTGGCTAGCATGAAAAAAAAAACAAAAAAAAAAATTATATATATATATATATATAGGTTTAATACCAGGGATAAAAAGTACCTCATAATTCTATATTTGGTCAATCACAAATTAAATGAGTTAATCTAACTTAGCCACTGCTCTCTCCTCTAGTGTTAAGTTGGGTGTATATACATATATATATATATATATATATATATATATATATGTATATACAGTATATTATAGATAATATAGGGAGTTAAAAAGACTACATGCATATAGAGTATCAGCTCTAATAAGTCAAATATGGAAGAGATGCCAGTAAATTGCAGGGTCCACTTAGTCAAGTACGCGTTTGCAGTGCAATCAATCATCCAAGATCAATTTAGAGTGGCCAAACAATTTAATCTGCAAGACTTTGTGAAATGTGGGAAAAAGCAGTCCACAAGAGTAAACCCATAAAGTCACAGGAGAATATGTATACTCCATACAGGTAATCTTCCAGATTGTATGAATAGGATCCTTATAGATTATTACAGATAATACCTTCATCAACACAATACTAAGTCAGCCTTATTAACCTTAACCATTTTTGATGGCCTTAACCTTAGCCATGTTTGAGTAAGATACATAATTACAGGATTCAATTCTTTGATTGACTTTCAAACATTTTGCCTGATTGCTTTTGTATATATTCTGCAAGTGTATTCCCATCAACTAATACACTATTATATATTTTATTAATACCTGAAATCCATAATTAACCCTATTCATTTGATCTATACATCCTAAAAGAAGTCCACTGACTCTTTTTTGCAAGTAGAAATCACTAAGGACATAAAATCCTGCAGTTTGCTGCTGCTGAATAAACCCGTAATATTGAATAAAGGTTTTTGTGCACAGTTGTACAGAAATAAAACATCCATCTTCTCCTCTGTCAAACATTTTAAATATTTTTGTTTACCTTTGCTAAAGAAGTAATCAAGGGATGCTTAGAAAGAAAGAAAGAAAGAAAGAAAGAAAGAAAGAAAGAAAGGTGTATACTTGACATTCAAACTGGTTAAAAAAGGTATCAAATTGAACCAGGGATAACCAAGGGAATACTCCAATCAGAAAATCATAGATAAAAACAAGAAGAAAGGAATAAAGAAAAAAACGCAGCCCCTAACTATATAAAAATATTTTTCTTAATTTAATAGATAGCATCCCCACTTGCCAAATTAATGAACACACTGCCAGTCCACCAGATCACCTACTTCACTTCCTATTCTTCTCCAAATACACGAACAGAATTATCTCCCTTACTGTGAGGCATTGCTTGTACTTTCCTCCTGATCCTAAACTTAATGCTAACTGTCAGTTTGCAGCCATTTATACATCGCTACTGAGTTTTTATTTTGTCTGAGGGTTGTACCTGAGTCAGTTTTATGATAATAAGGGTCTGAGGTTTGTATTCTGGTAGCCTTTTTACTTGCTGGATCTGTCTTTTACTTAAACAATCAAGAGATTAAATCTGTATTTGGGATAGTTACAACTACTCTATGTGGAGTTTGATTCCACCTGCTACCTATACGGCTGTCACACTTCCATCAGTGCACTGCCATGATCCTACCATTGCAGGCCTTCCATAATTAAAGACCCCTCAGCAATCTTTTGTTTAAGGGGTTACCACTCCAAGGGTCTCATGTATAAATGGTGAATATGCATAAAAATGTTGCATATGCCTGTTTCCATGCTCCCTTCGACATGTATAAAAACTAAGCTTGGCAGCCACGCACCATGTGTACACATATTTCTACTTGATTTTGCAAACGTGCAGCACCCTGCATCAAAGCCGTGCTACAATTTCTGTGTCAGTTCCCATTCTTCTTTAGATTCACATCCATGACGTGGGTTTTTCAAATACACAGAAATTAATTGCATATTGTTTACAAATTTAAGACATTTTATTGTAATTATTTAGTAACAATTTAATGGTGTATGGAATGGCCCAGCTATTCCACATTCCATAGCTGCTTTAGCATTGTTACTCTCAGTACACCACTAACAGTATTTTAACCCATTGTATTTTTGTGTCATATCACTGCTCCCCAGCAACTGATTGAAAAGTTCTACAGCGGGTTGTGCTGAGAGTGCAGATGATTACTGGGATACAGCTTCCAGCTCTGGAGGACATTTATAGCACAGGCTGCCTCAGGAAAGCCACCAGGATCTCACTCACCCATGCCACAGTGTATTTGAACTTCTCCCATCTGGCAAACACTTCAGAGCCTTTCCTGCATGGAACTCGAGGCTCACAAACAATTTCATCCCAAGAGCTATAAACGCACTCAATCAGTCCATCAAGTGCTGATTGAGAACTGTTTC
Source organism: Polypterus senegalus (assembly GCF_016835505.1). NCBI lineage: Eukaryota > Metazoa > Chordata > Cladistia > Polypteriformes > Polypteridae > Polypterus > Polypterus senegalus. The sequence goes on along the minus strand of NC_053159.1, from coordinate 144,854,275 downwards.
TACTTATAATTCCAATTACCTCTCTGAAAACTTGCACTGAAACTGCAATATTGCACAACCTGAGCCACTTTATAAACCTTTTTTACTATCTGCACTATATGTACATATATATTGTACTTATGTTTTCTTATTGTATATTGTTCATTGTTTTTATCATATTATTATTAGTTTTTTATAATTTTATAGGAATATAAGTTAATGGAGGAGTTTATATGTGTATATTGAATCTCATTGTCCCAAGCAGTGACAATAAAAGAATTCAATTCAATTCAATAAAAGAGAGCACACATTTACAAATGATTATGTCTGGCTTCTAAGTCGATTTAGATTTGCAAGAGCAATCCTTGTGAAGCTGTTAGAATACTAGATATCATTTTTATGATGAAATGCTTTAAAGTATGCACAGTGTATTACATTTTACAGATAAATTGCTAACTTCATTGTCAATAATTAAACATGTGGGGGCGCGGCGGTGTAGCAGTAGCGATGAGCTGGCACTCTGTCCAAGGATTGTTCCTGCCTCGCTCTGTATGCTTGCTAGGACTGGCGCCACCCAGGATGAATACATGGATGGAATAATTAAACATGTATAACAAAGATTTTTCAGTGTTCCTTAAAGGTTTTGAAGAATCAGCGTTCTAAGCTTACAGCTGATTTTATATTTATTACAGACGTTTATTGTACGGCAATTGTTTACATGAAGAGAGAAAAGAGAAGGATAGGAATTGGGGTTTGGTAGGTTTGACACAAACAGTACTGCTGCAATAAATTATTCCAACCAGGGTTGTGCGCCCCAAAAAGCACAGTGCGCAAAGCAGGAACAATCCTTGGACAAGACACCAGCTCATCGCTACTGCTGTGCCAACACATGTTTAATATATGCTTTAATGTATTTCTTCATGAAAAATCAGCTATACCTCTTAGTATTCTAAAATGTTCAGAGAGCTGTAATATCATGAATATAATGTATTCTGTGTGGCGATCACTGCCTGCATGCTTCTGTTGGCATAAGAGAATTAACAGTGATTAATGGCTGGGTCGAGGAACACTTAGAATATGAAGCATTTAATGTGCTACTTTAGTTACGATGGGATTTGAGAAACTCTTGCAAATTTAACATTGATTTTAAGCTGAAGTTTACGATGTTCTACTTTAAAGATAAAATAAACTATGAGATTAAAGTGGAAATTTCAAGATTAAAGTCAACATTTTGACTTTAATTTCAACATAGACCTTTTTCTTTTTCACTGTGTCCCTAATTTGTTTTTTCTCCGTAGCTTTAATATGCTTCCATATGACACTCAGACACTCATTTTTTCATGTAGACATCTGACCACTTCTTTTTTTATTTTGGGCACTGTGTGACTTTCTGAACTTGAACTTTTCAGTGCCACACAATCAATTTCCTTTTGTTACTCATCTCACTGCCTAAGCTTACCAAATAGTGTTTTTTCTTGCCCCCATTTCACTGTGCAGCAAAACCCCCCTTTTCTTCCTTTTTACACATACTTTTGTCATTGTCTTTTAATAAAACACTGAATGGAAGGGGCTGTTTATATTGATTTGCATATTCAAATATGTGAAATTCTGGAAGGAGCCAGGGTAGGTGCTGAAGGCATGTGCATGTCTGTTAAAATTCACATTGATTAGTATTTATACAAGTGAAGTGCGTGAAACTTGGCGTGTGCACATTTTTAGGCATCTGAATTTTTTTGTGCTTATGCACCTTTCTGTTTTTGTCTGTATGTTTTAGTGTGAATTCTACACACGGCGTTATACACAAGGCCCCCAGTGCGAACCTCTTGTTAATTCGAACTGACATCTTCCCACATCTCTGAAAATTTAAACCATTTCAACAAATTTGCAGTAAAAACCCCCAGTCGTAGAGTGGAATAAAAGCCTGCTTAACCGACTGAATCAGAAAAAGGTCCAGTGGCCCGGGAATTTTACAGATCTGAACACCTTTTACATACCCTGTTTTGGTAAATATGTGAAATAAATAAATAAATATATGAATTTATTGCTTCTGCTTCAGTTTGTAGATTGTAATAACTTAAATATAACTAATTTATTGACACTGGCAAAAAATATGTGCTTGGTTGTTTTCAATATGATCATCATGTTAAGCTGCTCTGAATTAATTTGGTATGTATACTGTACAGTTACAAAAAAGTATGTATTAAAATAGTTCTTTATCACTGCCATGGGTAATTTATTTATTAAAATCAGCATGAGCCATAACATTCTAAAACCCATTCAATACAAAACAGTGTTGGCTGGGGTCTGTTCCTGCATAGTGGGAACAAGACAAGAAACACATCTAGATAGATAGATAGATAGATAGATAGATAGATAGATAGATAGATAGATTCACATTTATAGATGGGTACCAGTCGCTGCAATGCCCACTCACACACAAACCACCATGGGGACAATTTAATATCATTAGCTAGTCATAGATGTCTTTAATGAACTATACTTAAGAAAAATTAGTCAGACAACAGGAGAACATACAAGCTGCATGCAGACAGTGACCACTGTGCCCTGCTTTTACAAAAAGATTTCATGCTGATTTCCTGCAGACCTTATAGCTGAGATTATTATGCTCTGATGAGGTCAGCTCTGTGGTGCAGTTGTTAGTGTTGCGGCCTCACAGGGTCAGATTCTGGAAATGCATGAAATAAATATTTTGTTAGGGTACTTTGAGTGTTTTAATTTACTTATTGACTCTCAAATGGCCCTGTATATGTTTGTGAGTGTGCCCTGTTTTGGACTGGCATGCACTCTCACACTACTTCCTTACTTGTACCTTATGCTGATTGAATCGGCAGTAAGTACTAGCTTCATTCAACTGTAAATAATCAATCAGGACAGTGAATGAAGGAACGTTCTCATAACAAAGCTCTTTCTTTCCTATTTTTACTTTAAAAGTTTGCTAATTTTACAAACTTTACCAAAGTCCTGAAGATATTAGTTTGCCATTTTTAATTGCAAACCATATCTTTTTTTTGCTGAATTGGCACTTTTACTAATAGATGTGTACTATGCAAAACATAATGTCATTAATTTTCTAAAAAAAAAAAAATAAATAAAGGTATTTTTTGGAAATCCACAGAAGCATTGCATTTAAGAAAATGCAGGCCAACAGAAGGCAGTTTCTAAACTTTCATTGCATATACTGCCATTTATAACAAAGGACAACAGGACAAGACCTCTGCCACATTACCCCATAAAGGAGCTAACCTTCTCGGCCTGACCTTTGATACATCAGCATTACATTCTCTCCACCCGACATGCTGCCTTTTTGCCCTTTATGAATTAGCAAAGCTCATGTAAATGCCACTAAACTGCAGTTTAATTGTATGTTCTCATTTGTCTAGCAGACTGTTTTTCCTGTTTTTCTTTCATTTGCTTTGGAAGTGTGGTAGGAAATCTAAATTCCTAAGGATTCTAGAATTTCAAATGACAGCCTACTTCCCTTGGATATATTTCATTCCATATTCTATAATCTGTAGATGCAAATATTATTCCAAAGAGAAATCTGAATTAACCCACTGGCATGCTTGCTCTTCTCCTGAGACAAGATGTTTGACTTACACACTGAGAGGCTTAGACAATTTGAAATTGTCAAAACCAGATTATTATTTGATGTCTATTTTTAATGTGTGCGTTAAATGTTTTGGACCTCAGCTTAATGCACTACATGTATGTATGTTTTGTTGTGACACTGTTGCGTGAAATCCAAGTTCTAAAAACATTCTTTTAAGGCTATAAATAAAACACCAGGGGTATTTCAGCAGAAGTCTTTGAATTAGTTTTATTTTATTGTTTATGACAGTCAAACAACCATATAGACCTTAAAATGCCTTCAGTTCTGCCTGCAGGGCACACATGAATAGACAAAAAGGAATCAGCCAAAAACTGACAAATGGGGCTTTCTTTAAATCATGTGAACTGGGATTCGTATAGCCCTCATCTTGATATGCAGACATTGAGACAAAAAGACTACTGTCTTTGCTCGCTGTGGAGAGTTACCTAAGGCATTGCCAAAATTTAAATTTCTTGTTTCAGACCTGAGTTACACTTGATATTGTGTCCTAGAGTGTTCAGATCACTTTTGTCCTAATAATGGAGGGCAGACAGCTTAGTAACCTGTTCAGTTGCAGCTGCTGGCCACCTGTAGGGCAAGTGAAATTATGGAGACACCCCACTGTTCTGGCACGAATGCTTTTTTGTATGTGTGTGAGATTTTTTTTTTTCCTCTGTTATAGTATCTTAAATTGAAATAGGAAGTGCAATTTGAACCATATTTTTTCTTTTCCCTTTATCAATTCCTAGTTAAGGCACAAGTCTTAAAACTATCTTTGACAATAGGCACGTTATCTGTGTACATGCTGACAGAGGAAACATTCCTTAGTTTATTTTAGTATGTTAATGTAAATCGAAACACATTTATTTATATTGCACATTTCAAAGATTTGGACACATATTGTATGTATTTCTTGCATTAATATTTTTGGTTTCTCCTAATACAATTTAAGTTTTTTTGACGCAATAAAAACAAACCAATCGTTTGCTAATAGATCATTAACATGCAGCATTGTTTTCGTGTCGTTTGTATTATATACAAGGAAATTATCTAGCTGAAGAGAAGAGAACTCTTTTTTGTTGAACTTTTTTTTTTTTGCTAAAATACTCTTGGCACCAGAATTTCTAAGAAGCGTCAATAAATTTTTGGCCACGGAGCAGGTGATGATAAAAAAAAAACTCCAAAAGCCAGAACACTAAAAAGAAACGGGAAGAACCTTGACATTTGTCCAAAAAAGTATACCGATTATAAACAAATCCATCTTTACAACTGAAGAAAACAATTTAAATAGCATAATTAAAGCACTCTCCCATCCCCAATTTCTTTATTGTAAATCAACTTTTTATTAAATGTGTTTAGTTTCAGGTTAAATATGATTAGTAAATTACAATATTATCGATATTATATCACAAAACCAAGGTTACATTTGTTTTGTTTGTTTTTGCATCTGCTTGTTCCATTCATAAAGCCGCCTTAGAGTGGCAGAGGTTTGTGAAGGTGCTAACATTATATCTTCTTTACTCGATTAAATGCAACACACGATGCTCCAAATTCAGAGGACTGCCTGCATCACAGCTTGTTTTAAGGCACTGAAGTAAAGAAAAGTTTATAACTGACATCACATGATGATTTGGTAACACTTTAGGAGAGAGACTTCTTAGGCACATCTATCGCAGGTTACTGCTCTGTAACAGGACATTAACAAATGCTTACAAAGTACCAAAGACAACACTTTTCAATATCCGCTACTCATAAGGCACCTTCTAGACACTTACTCTTATGTAACAAGACTTTTAACAAATGCTTTGCTTGCTCCATAGCAAATCTTTAAAGACACATTTCTAAAATGTTTTGCTGATATGTAGCTTTATGTGCTGCATATGATGCTAAAAAGAAAGCACAACACCAGTGAAAAAAACAACAATAAATACACACATTTTGTGTTTAAAAAATTACACCATTTCCAGAAATAGAAACCTCTACATTTTTTACCAAAAAACTGTAAATAACGGCATTTTAAATTGATACATTTATCATTTTTTGGAACTAATTTCATTCTAATGAATTACCATACTCATGGCTTTAAGGATATATTTTTTCTTTCCTCTAAGCCGTCTTCATACAAAATAACAGTAAAGTTTGGAAATGCTACCAATTGGCAAACAATTGTGTCATTTGTTAATTAACTGAAATAGATAAAGCAGAGCTTTTGACTATTTGATATTTCTTAGAGATATTTCTCAGATATAGAGTACAATAACTGTCCTTTTTTTTATCAAAATAACTTCATTCCTGGTATTTGAACTGTCCAGCTGACAGGAACACTTTAAACTGAAAATAATTCCTTATTTAATACATTTACAGCTTCTCCACATTCTATTCATTGGTAAACTTCATTTTGTCTAGATGTTTGTGTTATTATCTAAGTACAATATGACGTTCCAAGAAACAAAGTAAACGTTTTTGATTTCCTTAAAATGTACAATGTTTCATAACACATTTATTTTCTGAATAAGTTTAGTAGCTACTCACAGAAACTATGCAAGAAAATTCTATAAAAGACAACCTTTGATTTCGAATGCAAAGTGCAGTCTGGGACATGCTTTTGTGTAGACTTTCCAAAATTATCCAGCTTGGCTTCTTTGACCAATTCTTGCCTCAAGGATTTTTCAAATGAACAAGAGATGTTCTTGTTAACAAATAAAACCCTGAATGAGGAGATAGAAGCCAGATATAAATCACAATTTAGAAGCACTTATGGGTCATGGTTAAGTTATTCAGTTCTATGAAAAGTGGTACTGACTTGTCCAAGGCGTCTAACTCCAGGAATGTGGCTGTCTTGTGACTTTTGAGGTCAGGAAGAAATGACATCACCGCATTTGCACACATTACAATTCTGACATAGTGGCACCTTGTTTTTTACTCCTCTACTTTACCACAGAGAGGCTGAATTGTGCTCTGTTCTCTGTTCTTGCAAAGAATACCTTTTTCTTTCTCTTCAGCCAGCTGCTATATGAAGTGGAGAAAATGCCACTCCATCTAATGATGAATGGTACTTGACCCCTGAACCTGTTTCTCTGAATTTCATGGAATGCAAAATTAACATGGGAGACCTCGGCCATGGGATTTGCGCTATTCATGAAGAAAAACTAAAGACACATTATGCAGTCTAATTTTCACACTATGCAGGTAGATCCACTAAATAAAAATGTAACCATTTTGGCCCCTAAAAAGACTAGTTCATAGGCTGGGTGTTACACCTTCAGATTTATAAAGAACCCTACTCATCTAGCATTCCAAAATGGTGGCTTGACTAAGTGGGCCTTCTTTTAGTGATTGAGCATGATTAATTGTACAAAGCAACAGTTATCGCTGAATTAACAATTAGTAGGGCCCGTCAAGTAGTCATTCTGAGATCGCTAACTAATTGAACGGCTGCTTGCCTTTTGAATCAAGTAGCAGGTCTGAAGAAGTGAGACAAATTTCTTTAGTTCATCTTTGTTGTAATTTTCAAAGCAAATTCTACTGAAATAACATCACATTTTACACACACAATGTGATATTGAGCCATGGTGAACATAAAGGAGCATCCGAGTACCATGACATCCTGAAATCATTCATTTTTCAAACTTGCTTTTCCAATTTTTGAGGCTTATCCCATCAACCCCATCAGCTTTGAGGTGCAAGTCGATCGCAAGATTTACTGACATACACATCCGTAACCGCTGACAGCTGGCCATCCATTAATTTTAGACATTAACTTTTTTAGCAGGGGTGAACCATAATACGAGGGACTTTCAAAAAGTTTCCACACTTTTTTTTAAACTCTATTTATTAAGAATTGCATCACTTTTCTACATAGTCACCTTCCTTTGCAATGCAATTTCCCCAGCGTCGTACCCACCCCATCAGCAAAAAATGTTTTTGCTTGAGCGTGTAGCCACTGATGCACCGCTGCTTTCACATCATCATCACATTGTGCTCTGCATGCGTCACACTAGTACGGCCATTTTCGAATATTACAATCTACTCATAGACAACTCTACAAGAGAGAAGTGTATTCCTATACTGAGCACACGTGCGGAGATGAATTTGTGCTCCTGGCCCACCTTCTGCCCACAAAAAGCATATGACAGAACATTATTCCTCTTTGGTGCAATTTATAAGTTTCGCAGCCATCTTCACTACAGGGTGACAACTCTTATACTAAACTGCAAGGGCAGCTAGCTTGGCAGACAGAACTAGTCACATGACACTCTCAGACACGACCAATTACTATTCCTTCCGCCTACACCGTTTCCAACGAAAATATAAAAGTGTGGAGACTTTTTGAACACCCCACGTGTATAAAAAATGTATATATATTTCAGACCTTAGTGTTCGTTGAGTTGGATGAGAAGAGAAAAAACAACATTAATGGACTACAGGTCTCCTCCTCCCCATTCTTTACTTAAGTAAGATGTTGGACAACCACATTTCATATGAAAAGTCCCTGTGGTATGTTCTTAATGTATCCCTGTGTAGGCGTAAGCAGGTTTACTGCCAAGGATAACATAAAGGCAATGGTGTCTCCACAGCTCACTTGAGAAGGTCAGCTATGTCATTTAACCTATTCGACATAACATGTGCCACACATACTGTATGTCCAGATGAGTTCCTACTAATGTAGGTAATCTATAGTTCTTGAAATGGGCAGAACAGCTAGCAGAACTACATGGCTGCCTTTGGCTTTGTAGGGGGACCTGTGGCCCTGGTTATATGGTAATCAAATAAAACATTTAAAAATTAATGAGTGTAAGAGATCCTTTAAGTGATTCTTTAATTAGGACAAATACTCACTCCTTCATTTATTAATGTTCTAATTGATTGTATACATTTATTAGCCAGATGCAGATTGCTAAGATTGTGTGTCTAGACTCAGAATGCTTCACCTGAGAGTTAAGATCAATGGTCATATTTTTACTATACAAGTTGCAAGAGGGGTTTTCATGTGATCGGGTTATATATCTGCAATAACAAAAAAGAGAGAATGTGGTTTCTGGGTATGTAACTTTTAAAGCTGTCAACATACAGTACCTTTTTGTAGGGTCAGAGGTTAGAAGTTGTGTAGTTGACCACCAAGTCATCTCATTTTCCAGTGGCACAAGAATGCCCTTAAGCAGAATCCAGCTGGGGTTATATTAGGGAACAGGGCAGGACAAGTGGCCATTCTTGTAGAAGAAAGCAAGCAGGGGAAGTGGGTGAATGCGTAGTTACAAAAGACACACATTTTGTAAGCTTGATTTGGGAAAGTCATGTTTGTTTATAGAAAGGAGCACAAGTCGGTGTGTAACTATTTTCATAATATTTGGCACTGTCACTTTAAAAGAGGCATATCTGGCTTTACTGCGGTGTGCTTGTAGCAGTCTGAATGTTGTCATTGCTTCTGTTGTTTACAAACCCATTAGTAGTTCACACAACCAGACTCTGCACTTTCCATTTATCACTTAGTGTCAGAGGGGATTGAAGGACTGCTACAATAGAATTATGGTGACATTTCACCCTCTGAAAGTTCTTCTTAGAACACCAAATGGGATGGCCAGGTTGAAAGTAGCATTTCTGCAAATTCAGAAAGGCTGTGAGATTGAATTAAAAATGTTGAAATTTAAATTATTTCAATAATTTGTGCCTCGAGCAGAGAAACTGTAATCATTTATAATGAGATGAGAATAAGTTTGATGTTCATGAATGATTTTGTACACAGTGACATAATAACAGAAAAATATAGATTTTCGCCTTTAATTGAAGAGGGGAGGAGAGGAGAGGAGAGGAGAGGAGAGGTTGGGAGCATGTACTGATACAGTACGTTGCTGCACCCACCACAGTTGAACATTAGAAAAACCTTCATTTAAAATCAAGACTGTTTCCAAGTGTACACAGCGGGCAAAATATTCCCCAAGAAATTATGCACATAAATAGCAAATGGTCTGCAGCATGAATAAGAACATCCTCTCAAACGTAGCCCAGTCTTGTAATTGAAAACTATGTGGATGTTAGATCATACGCAGCCTAAGTCATATGCACCAGCTACATGAATTTTCGTGGAGACCTGTGGCATAAGGTGCCAAACATTCATCCACATTGAATTAAAAAAACATCTGTGCCAATGACATATTCCAAAAAATCATCTACAGACTTGAGCAGCTATATTTGTTGCCCTTTTCTAACACAAGCTGCGTGTCATGCATATGAATGTTCACTTTTAAACCACAGTCCATTCGTGATGTTTAAAAGTATCGAACATATAAAAAGGGAGAATGGAGAAAACTGCATGGCAACTGTCTTAGCCAACATTGCTGCTACCCAGAAAAAAATCCAGAGAATTAGGTCAGTTACAATAATTTTCCAATAGTATTGAAATTCATTAGATCATGGTGGCCATATAATTTTAAAATCCCAGTTCTGGTTTCAGCTGCAATAATTTGTGAAATTTTTATGAAAAAGTCTTACATCTTTAGAGCACAAAATAATTCAACCATTGCACCTTTTAGGCCGTCCATCACTCTGCTGTCGTCAGACTTGCAACAACACTGAGGCCTCCAACCTTGTCTATGCCCAGGGCATGCTGTTTTAAACAGACTTACATCAAGCAAAACTATTTTAAAACCAAATTTGAGACACCTAATGCACTGTTATACACCATGTCCAGTGAACCTGAAGAAAGTCTCACGCTGAAGGAAAAAGAAGAAAATCTAGCAATTGAGGGAATACAGAGAGTTTATGAAAAGTAAAGAAAAGCAAAGAATGTTTTCTAGTAACCGCTGCTTTGAAATATTGTCCCTGCTCTCTAATTTATTGCTATTGTGTATTTTTCTGATTTTTTTTTTCTTCTCATAATCTAGGAGCAGAATGAACTCTAAAATAAAAGTTATAGACATTAATACATTTTTTTTAAAAAAGCTACTCTATATCTAATGTCCCATATAGTAAACAACTTTACCTCAGAGTCAGCATTTGGCTCTGCCTCCATCAGCAGCTATAACTACAGCTGGACATTACCTGTAGTTTCTGATCAGTCTCTCACAGTGTTGTGTAGGAATTATGGCTCACGTCTTTGCTAGAGCTGACACCACTTGATGACATTTGTGGGTTTTCAAGCATGCACTACTTGTCTCAGGTTCCACCACAACATCTTAAAGGGCTTATTTCTGGACTATGACTTGGCAGTTATCAAAGTCTGCACCTTTTTTTGTCCCTTCAACCATTCTGATGTCGACCTGCTTGTATTGTTTTCCAGCGTGACTAAGCCACACATCATCTTCAGCTCAGTGGATGGATGGCTTGACATTCTTTTTAAGGATCCTCTGATACGCAATAGGATTATTGGTTGTGCCACTGATACCAAGTTGAATGGCTATTGATTCAGGAACCCATCCCCAAATCATGTCATTCTCAACATTATGCTTAACCACTGACATTACCTCGGATATATTGGGGCATATGTTAAAGAAATAATTGTATTTTGGCTCAGATTAAATTAGACCACACACATACATTTTGCAAAATATTCTTTTTATCTTAGCAATGTGCAGAAGCAATTAGAATGGCAACTAAAAAGTTAGGCTATATTTAAAAAAATCTTGAATATTAATCAAAGAATGTTATGTTCAGATATATATAATGCATTAGTGAAACCACATTGAAGCATTTGAAGCAATACACAAGTGGGAAACACCTCAGGGCTTAAGGACATGTCCTACTCTGAAAGGCTAAGGGTATTAAACTTCCTTAGTCTCGAGCAGAGGAGGGTACATGGGACCTAATTCAGGCCTTCAGAATTCTCAAAGAAGTAGAACCAGCAGAATTCGTTCACCTAAATAGTGAATAATATAATCGAGAACACCTGTGGAAATTAAGGAGAAGTAAATTTAAGACTAAGTTAGAAAGCACAGATTTCAACAGTGGAAAGAGTTATGTGAATTTGGAACAAACTACTGTGTAATGTAGTTTAAAGCAGAAAAATTAACCACCTTTTAGAACATTGTCGGGCAATTTTCTAGGGGTGCTGTGAAAACTATTGTAAAATATTTAAAATTGCTAGTGTTTTTGAACTTTTGGTTGATTAAAAAGATAATGTTTAAAATATATATTTTATGTTGGAAAAACAGATAACGGAACGGAAATAAAGTCTAAGAAACGCGAGAGACTTCAAGTGATCGACAAGGAAATGCACGTCTGTCTTTTGAAAATTGATCCTTGCATCAATCTCATATGTGCTGAAAAACAATCTCAACGTTCACATTAATTAAATTTAAGATTTATCCTTTGTTTCCTTTTCAAACTTGTAAAATTAACTGTTGTTATTGGCGATTGTCCATAGATTGTGTCGTCACGACTTTATTTATGAGCAGTCCCTCAAGTGCGCCGCGAAAGAAAATTTTTGGACGTGCGCCTTAACTCAAAAAAGGTTGCCTTTCACTGTTTCAGAAGAATCTGATTTTTTTATTAGCTAAACACACAGTATTAATGGACTGAATGTTCTCCACTCGTTTTTGCCCAACTCTCTATGTTCTTATGTTGAAAATTTAAGTGAGCACTCGTTCTTATTAGTGAATTCCATTTTTGCCCACTGCCTTTTGGAACGAACATCAGAACCACTTTGACGAACAGGCCATAGAGTCCAACAAATCGGGTCAAAACTAATTCAAAATTCAGTTCAAAAGCTGACTTTTGAAAGTACTTCTGTCAGCTGTATTATTTGTTAATGTAGTCCATTTATAGATTGTCCTCATTGAGATGAATTACCTTGTAACATTTGAGGGAATTTCCCTTTCACATGTTTACATTTGTGTCTCAGTGTTCTTCTTGAAATCCATCCATCCATTATCCAACCCGCTATATCCGGGGGTCTGCTGGAGCCAATCCCAACCAACACAGGGCACAAGGCAGGAAACAAACCCCGGGCAGGGTGCCAGCTCACCACAGTCTTCTTGAAATGCTCATTTTAAAATAACAGTTTGCGTCCACTGTGCTGGGTCAGTGTGAATGTCGGTGTATTTATTAGCAGGCCTTGTGATGGACTGGTGTGTCATCCATACTTGGTTTTTTCTATGTGTCCAACAATGCCAGAACAGGCTCCAGCTCACTGTAACCCTAAACTGGATTATCAAGTTAAAAAAAGAATGGATGTTAGCATCTTTGTTCTTCAATTGTGGAAACTACTTTTGTTTTGCCACTCGGTCATGAAGGCTACTGTTTGAAGCACCAACAACAACAACATTTATTTATATAGCACAATTTAATACAATAAATGTAGCTCAAAGTGCTTTACATAATGAAGAATAGAAAAATAAAAGACAACATTATATAAATTATAAAATAAGACAACATTAGTCAACATAGAAAAGGAGTAAGGTCCGATGGCCAGGGAGGACTGAAAAATCAAAAAAACTACAGACGGCTGGAGGAAAAAAATAAAATCTGCAGCGATTCCTGACCATGAGACCACCCAGTCCCCTCTGGGCAAGGCACCAAGGCACTTTTTGTCTCAGGAGTGAAACTTTTATTTCTTTAAAGTTGCACATAGGCCTCTAAGCAGCTTCTTTTGTAACCTTCTTGTCCGTGATACTCATTTAAAAAATGTTTAGTACTGCCAGATTCTCATTTATACCATGTTTTATTCCATTGCTTTAAAGTGGCACTTAGAAGATTTTTGTGTGATTTTCATCCATCCATCCATCCATTATCCAACCCGCTATATCCTAACTACTGGATCACAGGGGTCTGCTGGAGCCAATCCCAGCCAACACAGGGCACAAGGCAGGAAAAAACCCTGGGAAGGGCGCCAGCCCACTGCAGGGCACGCACACACACACACACACACACACCAAGTACACACTAGGGACAATTTAGGAATGCCAATGCACCTAACCTGCATGTCTTTGGACTGTGGGAAGAAACTGGAGCACCCTGAGGAAACACATGCAGACATGGGGAGAACATGCAAACTCCACACAGGGAGGACCTGGGAAACAAACCTGGGTCTCCTAACTGTGAGACAGCAGCGCTCCCGTGTGCCGCCCCCATGTGCTACCCCCGTGTGATTTTTAATGGACAGGAAACATTTTTTACATTTTTCAATAGGCTTTTCAAAATACCTGTCATGAGTTTAATTGAATTTTTTTTTTGTTTATATGATTTTGTTTAGAGCCATATTTAGCTTGACATTCTCTTTAAGCCCTAACAAATGGACTTACTGAAAGCAGGTGTAATTGGCTTGAATGTGTGTGAATTATTTCTGTCATGCTTAGAACAGTTTAGTTTTTGGGTAATTATTTCACTTATAAAATAGGTACCAGTTTAGGTAGGTTATAACTAGGGAATAATTACTTACAGAATCAGTCATTTTGTTTCTTATTTGTAATAAATGTTGAAGTATATGTCACATTTACTCAGTCTGGTCACTCTCTGTGTGGAGACTGCATGTTTTTGAATGTGTATGTGTTCTTATTTTTTACTGTATCCTAAAAATGTGCACTTTAGCTTAACTGGTAGTTTAAATTGGGCTCTGTACAAGTGAGTGTGCCCTGTGATTAACTATCAAGGACTAGTTTTGTCGTGTACTTGATGCTAGTAGGATATATTCCATCCCAATTGACCATAAGGTAGATTAAGCATATTTAATTAATGAATTGATTGATCATTGATTAATGAATGGATATTCAATTTCATTTTCACACTGATTACATTTTTTTAAATTGGAAAATTGTAAAAACCTAAAGGTAAATCATTTTTTGAATGTATTACTGAATAATGTAAAAATATTAAATATGAAAGTATTTTGACTACAATTAGCATAAAATCCAGGCTGCAACCTTCCAAGGCCCCGAACTGGATTAAGCATGTTGGAGAATATTGTGTTACATTATGTTATGAATGTATTTGAGAAAAAGCAATATAATATCACACTAATATCATTCCAAATAAGCCACATATTTTACTGTATATAGCTAAATTATTCTTTTAAATCTTGCAGATGATTATAGCCTGATATGCAAAACATAATGAGTGAACTGACAACCAAAAAAACTTTCAAGTGCCTTATATGATGTTTTCAGTTTATACATACTTTATAAGTGTAGATAGATAGATAGATAGATAGATAGATAGATAGATAGATAGATAGATAGATAGATAGATAGATAGATAGATAGATAGATAGATAGGACTGTACCTTTAAAAATCCATTAGATACAGCAAAGCATGGGAAGAATACCATCTGTAAGAGTGTTGGCCTATTATGAAAAGTTGGGTAGGAGGCTGGGAGGAAAGAGATTTGATCAAAAATGATCCCCAATTGTTTGAAAATCAAGAGCACAAGGGGAGTAGCACCATGGCGAGAGGGACATATCAAAATATTTGACAGACTTCACTGGTATGAAAACCCGGCTTTCTTTAAAACGACAGTAACGCTGAATTAGGCCTTGAGCCCTTGATGTCATTGTTCTGTGCAATGTGTTCAAAGCTGGCCTCTAGGAGGAAGTCAATCTACATTAATACCATGTAATGAAATAAAGGGGCATTTGCTTACTGTTTTCAATCAAACTGAGTGAAGGATTTCAAGCGAGTGTAAAACAATTTCCGGAAAGTGGGGGCAACTTTTGACTGAAAAGGTAACAGGTCAGAGAATTTTCAAATATCACGTATTGTCCTTCACTTTGCTCTCTGACCATAGAGCTTTACAAATGACTTGGTGCCGACAAATGTATTAAACCTGCTGCACATTTCCCTCTGTGTCAATATATTTACATATTCATTTTCAGATATGCTAATTTGCTTATGTTCCAGTGGCATAAAAGACTATTCATTCCATTGCATTCCTTAAAAATCTGAGGGAAATTTTGTTTTAATTAATGTTTAGTTTTAGGTATACAAAATCATGCAACGAAGAGGTAGATGAAGTATAATGTCTATTACTTTAAAACTCTCTATATTAATATTATATAACACACTTTAAATAAGGATAATGACAGAAGCCTTCCTTATGTTTGGTGTAAGTGGAGAGACTGGGGTGAGACTGCCATGGTATGGAAAAGGTAATTTATACAAACTGATACAAATACACACTACAGGTCATAGTTAAATTAGTTGCTTTAGACTTTTTGCTTTCATTTTGAGTGCGTTTTATTGTGAACTGTGCCTGTATTCATGGCACACCTGTACATCCTGTGATTTCTGAACTTGCATTTTTTTCTTCTTTTATGTGAGCTGTCATGAATTGTCATCATACACACACATGCATACACTTGCACATATATTCTATTTAGCTTAGTTAGATTGCTAAACTTCACAATTTCTGCTTCAAATTTATAACTGCTATTGTTCCTTAATCATGCAATACATATTTTTTTTCCTTTGAATACAGCTGTTTGGATGTATTAAGAGGACAGCTAACATTCCTGGTTTAAACTGCTTAATTAGTCTACATTGTTATTTAGAGCCTTGATGAATTGTAGCAACAACTGGTTATAAATAGGAAATAGGATGTCAGTGTTTCCAAGCTCTCTTTTTTTCTTTTGTTGCCAGGCACCTTGGCAGAAATTCTTGCAAGAAATTCCAATTGTTTTCCATCAGTAGAACTTCAGTGTTTTTGGGGTGATGCCACATGTGCAGGACAGATTGCTCATTAGCATGGCTTGGGTAAATTTAGTGATAATCCACATTTTTTAATGGCAGGTGCAATATTCAGATAACTCCAGAAAAAATAAAAGTGCAAATAGAAAGAGGTGATTCTTGAAGTATAGGTTATGAATGCCTCAATGTCTAAATGCTTTTTTTATATTTGTACATTTCAACTTAGTTACTGTGCCATTTTTGGAGATCAGCAGGTGCACCTCCCCTCATATTCTGTGCATCATAAAAAATTGTATTGCTAGTAATTGTTCCAATCCCATACTATTTTCAGAACGTTCAGGAGAATTTAGCAAAGAAAGAATTTCAAACTAGGGAGACAAAGACAAAATAAAAGCTTTTTTATGCATTCATCAATCCATTTATTTTACATGGTTGGTATATGCATATTGTATAAGTAATTGTGGTAATGTGCCCCTGCCCTCTTTTCCAAGTCTCAGTTGATATCAGACCTGGGAATCGTGCTAAAAGACATGCTTATCCATAATTCCCTTGTACACTGCACAGCTAACATGTGTAAAGTAATAGCTCATTTTCAATAGCCATGTTTAGCATATGCCTCATGTTGGCTCTGCAAGGCCTCTAGGCCTGTCTCATGAGCCTACTGCAATGTTCCACCATGTATCCCCCCTTAGCCTCTAAAACTAATAGCTCTGAATCACTTGCTGCCCTGCCGCTAATTTCTTTACTGGTGCATTGTGGGAATTAATGTACCTGACATCCTGTGTCAATGGCATCAGCTCTTTGTGTCTCTTTTATATTTAGTTAGTTGCATTCCTACAGATGGTATTCTATTGAAAAATGTTCCCTTTCCTGAAAAAAAAACACACTGCGCTAAACCTCTAGGTGCAGAAGGCTGTTAACGGTTGCTGATGATAGTAGGCAAACATTAACATAATAATTAGTGTCTTGTAATTGTTTCATTAAAACCAGTTGTTCCATTTCTCCTCGTGTTTTCCCAGAAGAGAAGCTGAATTTGGACGACAGCCAGTGGGAGGACATCCACGTTGTCACCGGAGCGCTCAAGATGTTTTTCCGAGAGCTGCCAGAGCCACTTTTCCCATATCGCTTCTTTGAGCTGTTTGTAGAGGCAATCAGTAAGTATGCCTCGTTTTACCTGCTTTTCGGTATTGATGCCCTCATATCAGTATCTGTTTATGCATATATATATATATATATATATATATGTTTACCTAGGGGTTGAAAATAATAAATAGGAGTACTGTTTCCCAAATACATATAATACAACAATGAATCTAGTATTTAATTTAGATTAAAATTAAAATCTGCATTAGTCACATGTATTACTTTAGATACTTGGAAATAATATAATATCAGTATGAATCCAGTTCATGTGTTTGATTACTAAACCATATGAAATATCCAGATGAATCAAAGGTATATTTTACATAAATTGAGACAATATAATATCTTTATCAAGTATTTACTTTAGGTATTAGCACATAATTATTATATCTGTAATATATCCCTTATATATATTCTAGACAATTACACCCTATATATAAGTAATGAATCTATTACCTAATTTGAACCAACATAATATCTTTATTAATCAAGTATATACTTTAGGTATTAACACATGATAGATAGATAGATAGATAGATAGATAGATAGATAGATAGATAGATAGATAGATAGATAGAACTTTATTTGTAATATTATATCTGTATGATCCTCATATATTTTCAAAACAACTAAACCTTACATATTGTGTACATAAGTCCAATATATGCTTATGATATTTATACATATTTGCATTTATTCAGTACATATTTCAGGGAATTGAATCTTATATAGGATGTATATGAATCATATACCATGTATACTTAAGATATAGGAACATAATACAACTTCTGTATTAGTACTTTGTACATGTTACATAACTGAACCTAATAGCTATATGTATCATATCTGTATTTTTTCAACACATACTGCACTGTACGTTAATGAAACCATATACACTATAATATCCATATCACTCAAGTGTATGCTTTATTATTCTTAGACATAATGCATTATCTGTATTATTCAGAGAGATATTATACATACTTAAATAATTATGTCAGTAATATGTAATTTATAGCTATATATTTTTAACACATTTCCATACAGAAAATATATCTTATTCTTTAAGATTCTGTGTTCAACAAAATTTCATTGAATTTTATTAATTAATTAAATCAGGTTTCTGTTTTCTTTTCATATATACATTGATACAGCATTACAGCCACTGTTTTTAGGAACGTAGCTGTGGCTTTCTTTTATGGTAAATTCCATGTCAAATCACTTGTGAATATTTGAGCCATACATCAATACAAACACAGAAAAGTGTGACTCACTTTTCAAACGGCTGCTTTGTGATGTAATATAATCAGCCAATCTAGGACTTTACTACGTTCCTAATGCTGTGAATAAATGAATGTCAGCATGAAGAGGCAAAACAACTTTTTCTTCCTTTACATTTATGTACATAAAACATTTGCAATGCCCAAACTGCAGCATTTGGAATGTTAAACACTGTTTGTAGCTTTGTGTGGACATGCTTCTCACTGACCCATTTAATCATTTGTCAATGTATTACATTATATTTTTATATATAGAGAATATATATTTTATGCTCCAACATTTGTGATTTTTAAAACATGATCAATTTCCTGCTTTCTATCTGAGGGTTGTTTCCTCTCCCTTCATATTCATCATCACTCTTTCATTGCTTTTTCGTCAGCCACAATAAGCTGCCTTCTTCCACTTTTCTCATCTTGCTGCTTCTCCTATAATCCATTAGGAGGCATACTATTCCTAGACAGAGAGCGGACAAGCAGCAGTTACTTTCCGACACAGACTACAATTTCAGCTGCTTTACTTTCAATAAGCACTCATGAAGGGACGAGGCTACTAATGCTTTCTGGACGGTTAAGGCCACATTTTACATATACTTCAAAGCAAACATATTCACAGGTATGCCTTATGTGAGAATCTTTTATTTTTTAATTTAAGGGAAGAGAAATCCTTTATTTTAATTTCAAAACTCAGCAGTTTATCCTTTTTTTTGAATCTGCACAAAAAGTTTATGACATATCACTCTTTTTATTTTTTGAATATGTGTTTTTCCCCCTAACACTAACCGCTGAAGCTCTCATACATTTTTGTCTTCTTTTCTTTGTGAGCCAGTGAGTTAACATGCCAAACCCTTACATATGTTTTTCAGCAAGGCAATATTAATAGTATAGCTAGAAAATTAAAAGCAAAAAGACAATGTGAATTTGTGAGCAGGTACCAGATGTGTTGACCAAATAGTTTGAAATCGCTTAAAAGAGGATGATTAATCGTTTTCTATTGTAATTGACTTTCTGAATAGCATCTATAAATCAGCATCCTGAAAGTTGTCATGTTTATTATTTTCCTGCAGTTCAATATTCATGACAGTAATTTATTTTTTACAGCAGTCTCCTAAAGTAATGCAGATTGTTGCATTGCACATTTTTCCACATACACTTTGTCAAACACGGTTTGTTTAAAGAAAAACAAAATGTAGAAGGAGATTTTAGAGGACATGATGTTAATGGGGTCTTGACATCAGCTTTGGAATGTAAACTTATTGTGTTATTCAAAACTGTTGCTGCAAATGTGGAATCTGACATTACAAACCTGGTAATGCTCTTCTATCCTCCCTTGTCGTTTTAAATTCTGTTACCACTGCTGTTTTGTTGTCCTGTACATAATATATTCCAACTGTTTTCTTCCTTGCCTCATGACTTCGTATTGCAAGAATGCTGCTGATATAATTTACTGTTGGCCAAAGAGACCAAACAAAACGTGAATAGGATTGTTCCAAACTGTCTGCAGTGACCTCTGGACATGTCACTGTCACTCATTTTTCAATTTTACTGAGTCAGGTTAATGTCAACTTTTTTTTTCTTTTATCTTAGAAGGCACATAGTTTTTATTTAATTAAATTACTGACTTCATATGTCTCTAACCGCTCCCTGCTCTTGCAGCATATGCTCTGCTTTAACTCTGTGAGCTCCAAAATGAGCGGTAAAAGGTTCAATTATGCCTGTAGTCTTTAGGAGAGTCTTGCAGATTCAGTTCTCATTTTAAATTCACATCTGGTGGTACTTTCTTAAAAAAAAGTTTTAACATATAGTAAAAATGGAAAAAGAAAAAGAGTTACAATTCTTTCAGCTGTTTTTATTTTTCTATTCTGATTTCATTACACTCAGATGCATTATTGCAGAACAGGGTATTCAATTTATTTCTATTTCTTTGGTTTACTTATTACAATCTGATATGATTGGAAGTTTTACATTCCTACATTTTTCCAAATTGAATGCTTTCAACAACTTTTCAATGTGTATCCATTGGATTAGCTCAACAGCACTCATGTTAAAGTGTCTTTACAGTCCCACTTGGTTCAGTTTGTCTAACAGTGTTGATCTGATCCTGGCAGTTTTGCAGTTCAGTGTAATTAAAGCTATCAAAGTATGATTCAATTTCTTACTAATCGTTTCTCATTAAGTCAGTAAATATTCATAGGCATTTCTAGCAATCACTAGTAAATACATGCAAAGGTATTACGTCACAGGTTGTACTCTGCGTTTAATGAGCACAATAAGCCAGAGTGCACTACTTTTTTTCCCTCGGGGTTTCTTGCCTTTATATTTTGCCCTGAATTTACTCCTCTGATCATTTCCTGTTAAAGAGCTTTGCCTTATTCACTGGCAGAGGCGATACTGCTGACCTCAGGACACAGTTGCATGCTTGAGTAGCTTGGGTCAGTGCCCACTGGGGTCTACTGCAAACCACAGCTTATCCACAAGTCTGTATGATGCATGTGTGTCCCTACTCTGCAATCCTTTATTGTGTGCTGCTTTGACATGACACAGATTTCTACAGTCACGTTAAATATTGACAACTCGTTGTTATAACAGAATTTAATGCTTAATCGACTTACAGTTTAACTCCTGTTCGGGTGGTAGGCCTTGCATTGCAGTACTGGGTCAAAAGGCAGATAGGGTGCCATTCCATGCTTGGCTACAAACACAGACTCACTCACCCCTAACCAATCTGGAGTCTTCACTTCACCTAATCTGTAGGATTAGGAAAATCAGCGATCCCAAACTGCATTACATAGGTCTTATAATAATGGATGGATGAAAGTGTGTTCATTTTTATTTCTATCCATGACATGCGTATAATGCTGCCCCCTGTGGCTACTGTACCTGATGTAATCTGGACTGGGTGGCTGCCATCCATGTAAATCAGTTGTCTGTACTATAAAGGTCCTTCCATTACTTTACGGACTAATTAGTGATACATTAAGAAATGTTCACTGGTGCCTAACTATATTTTAAATAAGTTTCTTAACACAAGGTTAGTGTGACTGATATTCATAAGATGTAAATTTGGGCAGCACAACAAACAGAGCCCCTACCTCATAACTCCTTGAAACTGGGTTTGACGTGAATTCTACTTATTGCCTTTGTAAAGTCTGCACAGGTGGCCACTGGGCTCTGCTTTTCTCCTTATATCCCTTAGCCCTCTCCCTTCTAATTGTAGATTTGAAATTGGCGTGATAATCAGTGAGTGCGTGAATGTGAGTGACTGTGCCCAGCGGTGGACTGGCATCTTGTACCTGATAAGCTGCCTTCCTTTTATCATGTTTGTGTATTTTCATGTGTTGTTGACATTATATCTCACCACAGGTTCAAAATGTACCTCTGGCCAAACAGATTGTATTATAAGCAGAGATTAAAGAACATATTGCTCCGGTACTTTGGACTTTCCTGACCTTTTCTTGATAATTCATTTTATTTGTGTGAAATCCAAACATACTTATGAGGATAGAAACATCTTCCTAAACAAGCGCTTAACACATTTTTTTTCTAAGCCAGCCTTTCAGTCATGCCTTTTAAACTGAGCATAATAGCTGATGCCTGCCCGCTTAAGGCTTTAGACATTTTGATTAGTGAGCCAAGGTATCGAGTATAAAAATACCAACATAAGGCACAAGGTGCTATTCCTGCAGCTCCTCACACATCACACATGCAGTGTAAATTATCACTACAGCAAGGCCAATTGATAGGAACTCCCATGGTCAAATGAGAAGGTTATTTTGGACAAACCTTCTCCTTTAGGAGTGGAATCTGTGTGGGCTTAGATATATTTATGGCCGCTTGTTTTGACCCTGATGTAGATGCAAATATGACAGTCATTTTTGCTTCTTATCAGTTGCTATGCTTACCTTAACAAGAACATTTTCACATCATCAGTCTGACCTGAAAGATGGCACCATACTGCATGTGTGTTTAATTAATTTAATTAGATCGCAGGCTCAGTTAATTGCACAAAAAACTTTCTTACTCTACAATGATTACTTTGAAGCCTAACGTTTATAGTATTTTTTACTTCCTCATTGTCCTTGCAGCATAACTGTTTAAATGGTTGTTATCATTAATTGACTGTTAGTGAATAAATGTTTACTTTGTTCTAAACTTCACTAAAGCTTGTCAGCCAGCAAACCACTGACGCTCCCCTGAAATCCTGAACTCATTTGGTCAGGATAGACACCATAGAGTATTATTTTACACTCACCTTAACAGTAGCCAAGGACACCTCCATAAGATTATAAAGTGCCACAGCTGATAAGAAGTGGAGGATGCAGTCACGGTACAGTAAAACTTCAGCTGGTCTAGGCCCAAACTATACAGTTGCCTTTTCCCTAAATTGCCTGCAGTTTAAGACGGAATATATTTCATCGGCAGCCTTTAATCCAGCTCACTCAAGACCTCTGGGGAAAAATCAAGCTTGACTTAAGATGCCGAGAAGTAAACATTGCCCACACCCCCACCCGATTTTTCACCCCAGTTCTTTCCCAGTGGAGATTTTCCATACAGGCTTAGCTGGATCGCTTAAATGGAGACAGTGTTTTGTTGCAATACTAAAAAATGTCTTTGCTCTTAAATTTTATCCTTTCATCGTAAATGTTAAATTGTGCATTTTTGTCATGTTTTTGCTTTTCTAATAAACATTAACAGTGTACAAATTCTGCATAGGTTTGTAAAGACCACAGATATTTTCTAATAACATGCTTAATCAAGGCTCTTCTTCTGTTTAATATTTAAGCATTTACTCCTTCATGTCTATCAGGTAATATCGGAATCGTGTTCACATCATAGTCTTCATGTTAAGGTGGATATTGCTGGTAAAAAAAAGTAATTGGTAATCACAATCTTAATTTCTTGGAGGAAAGTAATTCTGATCAATAGAAGCCACAGAAGGTGACACAGTGGTTGGCTCGGCTGTCTCAAAAATCAGATATTCTGGGTTCAGATTCTGTGCTTAGTTAATGTCCATATTCTTCTCATATCTCGGTAGGTATTCTTCCGGCCAGTCTGGTTTTCCTCCTACACCCCCAAAGATGGGTTTGTTAGATGAGCTGGTGACTCCAAATTGACTCTGTACTGTATAAGTGTCAGCAGACTCTTCAATAGAGTGGCATTTTAAGTCTGTTGCTTCAGGGAGATGATCCTCAATTGTATTAAACAGGCTTCAAAATGTAATGTCAAGTTATGTGAAGTCCATACAAATGTGTACAAGCTGAGTTAAAGCACTGTTTATCATCAGAAGGGTACAGTAAAGTCTTGAGCAGACCCAATGTGTACCCATTGAACCATTTCTTACAGTTACACGAGCTTGAGAGCAGACACTCCATCCAAATACTTCTTTACCTCAGGACAGCTTTTCTCCAAAGCCCTTTGTTGTGGCTGTATGTGTATGTAATGCATGTGCTATAATGTGGTTTCACAAAGGAAATCCTTGGACACAGTAGACAAAACAGAATTAAATGGATTTAAAGTTCACTTTTGACTGTTATTTTGATCATTTTGTACAAAGACAACACAGGGTGGAGAGTCTATACAAAGGACAGGACTCCATAAATAGTATACCATGCAGTCACTTTATTCTGTACCGAATAGAAGCTTCGTAAAGCCCATATTAGTTGTAACAATGCCTTAAGAATATACTGCATGAGACATTGGGAGCTACTTCAACTCCAGTAATTCTCATATGTTGCATATTTGCTGGTGTTTACCACAAATAGCCCATTATATCCCACAAATGCTCATCTAGATTAGGACTTGATGAAGCAGGAGACTACTGCATCAAGCAAAATACAGCCTTATTACTGACATTATCTCAGGATTCTCCTAGCCTAGTTTTTTTTTTCTGATGAAAAAACCCATGGATCTGTAGGTGCTATGAAGAGACGCACGTAATCAAGAAAGAGATTCTGCAGCATTCAAATGTTGCTGTGCTTATATCAAGGGATCCAATGTGTACCATGAAAACACACACACTACCATCAGCCTGCTCTGCTGACACTCACAAAGGTGTATGGACCTTCTCCATATCCTGGCTCTCAAGTCACCTCTAATCAGCCAGAACTAGGATTCAGCATTTTTATGTTCTCTAGCAATCTGCAACACTATCTCTCTGAAGTAGTGGAATTTGGTTGGGTGTAGCCTTACTGTTATTGTTATGCTGCATAAGACAAGTTTACTTTTGGTCTGGTCACATTACTACCATTAGTGTAATTTCTTTGGAGTGATGGTCTTTTCTTAAGACATTATTGACTCCAATATATGTATAAACAAATATGCCAAAGATATCATATTTGATTCTGTGAATGAGGAATTTTTGAGTACAATTCTTATGTGCTACATTACACAGAAATACGCTGTAGGGTATACTCAAATCAATAGACAGAAAGAAATAAACAAGAAATTTCCTTAAGCAGGCATTGTAACACAAATTAAAGCAGGGCCTGCATTCTTATGAAAGTTGATGTTTGAGCCAGCGAGTGATCAAGTGGATCACGTGATTATTCTTGTGCTGTGCACATGATTAGGCATGGTCTCCACCCCCAAAAGTTACTGAGTCCTGGTTTTTCAAAGCACATCTTGCCATATTGAAAACCTTCTCTAACTTCCCTTTTCATGGTCTGAGATATGAAAAACGAGACCCAATCTCCAAGTTGCCATCAGCATTCCTCCTTTACCCAGAATGCACTTGCTTTGCCAGACATTACTTAACCCTGTCATCATACTGTTCACAATATATAAAAAACCACAAAATAACAGTACCCACATTGGACCTGAATAATACAATAATTGGATGTATAAACAGACAATGCAAATATGTACTGTATGCCATGTGTGCAGTAGTCAGAGCTAAAGCAAAAGGAGCCACTGCATATTACAAATATAGCCATTTACAGCAGCATTCCTTTTGATAGATAGATGGAACTTTATTTGTCCGCACAGTAAATTTGGAATTAGATAGATAGATAGATAGATAGATAGATAGATAGATAGATAGATAGATAGATAGATAGATAGATAATACACACACACTATGGTCTGAAAACATGTCAGAATGACTAAAACAGAAGAAAATTAAAAAGAAAGTAAACTTCTCACTTGGCAGTCAGAGTAACAGTGAGGCATTATACAGGCATATTGCCATTGGTAAAAAGGAGTCCCATTTCTCGACACACTTTTGCTGAATAATTAGTTGGCTGAAAGTACTCAGTGTGTCAGAGAAAGAGTGTACAGTATGTCCAGCATGTACAGTATGTACAGTATTGCTCATAATGATACTTGGTTTTGTTTTAATTCTATCCTTTGCTACTACATCCTGGGGGTCCAGAGTGTGTCCCATAACTGAGCCTGCCATTTTAATTAGCTTGTTGATTTGGTGGGCCTTTCTGAAAGTGATGTTACCAGCCCAGCACACCACAGTGTAAAAAATCAGACTGGTCTTCACAGATTTATAGAAGATATGTGTCACGACCCACATTAAAGGAACACAGTCTCCTAAGAAAAAAGAGCCTGCTGTCATTGATGTGGACCCTAAGTACTTGCAAGAGTGCACCACCTCTACATCCTCTCCCACAAAGTGACTGAACATAGAGGCTCTTTGGTGTGGCAAACTCAATAACCAATTCCTTTGTTTTGCTGATGTTAAATTTCAGACAATTCTTTCTGCACCAAGAAACAAAGTTATCCTATACTCTGTCTCATTTCCCTTATCAATACACCTCATTAGTGCAGAATCATCCTGAGAATGTCTGCAAGTGACATGACCTGGGGCCTCATGCATAACGCCGTGCATAGAATTCGCACTATAACATGATGTAAGCACAAAAGCCGAAATGTGCTTACGCACAGAAAAATCCAGATGCAGGAATCTGTGCGTACTCCAACTTCAGCGTTCTTCCGCTACATAAATACCGGTCAGCATGAAAAGTAACGTTCGTGCACCCTCCTTCTGTCCCGCCCCAGCTCCTCCAAGAATTACACCTCTTTGAATATGCAAATCAATATAAATCACCCTTAATCTCAGCCTTCTGTGAAAAGACAATGGGAAAAGCACGGGGGAAAATATAAAAATTTCAGCGAATACCAAGTGGAGGCCAAGGAAAAACATACTATTTGTTTATTTAAACTGTGGTATAATCAACAAAAGGAAGTTGATTGAGTGACATAGTGTGTTGGAGAAACTTGAAAGCTCACGTTCACAAAGTCGCACAGTGCCGGAAATAAAAAAGTTGTCAGATATCAAAGTCGCCATGAAAAGGCGAGTCGTAGCCCACCATCTGAGTGTCATATGAAAGCTTATTAGGGTACAGAGAAAAAAAAGGCACACAGTGGGAAAAAGCACGAAATGTCAACTTCAATCTCGACATTTCCACTTTAATCATGTGGTTTATTTTGTCATTAAAGTAGAACATCATAAACTTCATCTTAAAATCATTTAATTAACCAGTTTCTCAAATCACATTGTAATTAAAGTAGCACGTTAAATGCTTTGTTTTGTATGTGATCTTCTATGTGCTCTATGTGTGTGAATCACTACGTGCTTCTTAAACCGGCTCTCTTCCTCCGACTGGACACAGAATTCATTACATTTGTGATATTACAGCTCTCGGTGGCCCCTTCGCCCGCCAATGTCAATATGGTATGTTATGCACGGTGGATGGCCACGTCCATTGCGGACACTGCATAGTCGCCTCGTGGTCATGACATTAGCGTTTAACTTTTGTTGAAATTTGCCGCTGCGTTTTTAGCTGTGTCATTATTGTCTCTTTCTGTTTTATATTCAATATATATTGGCGTGGCCGCCCCAGCAGTCCTTGCTTTTCTTTCTCCAAGTAACCAATCGCCACACAATCAGCTCTGTAATAGACGTTAAGCCATCTGTATGCTTAGAGTGCTGATTCTTCAAAACGTTTAAAGAACATTGAAATATCTTCGTAGTACATGTTTAATTATTCTATCCTTCACGCCAGTCCCAGTGAAGAATACAGATTTTTTAAATGAAGTTAAAGTTTTATCTGTATAATATAAACATATTTTGCTGCATTTCATCTTAAAAATGATATCGTTATCATATGTAAATACGCGCTTTATAAAGTGGCTCAGGTTGTGTAATATTATAACTGTAGTGCAAGTTTACTGTGGGGTGATTGTACTTATAAGTACAAACAGTTCTACAAGGAGCAATTGATTGAGTGCGTTTAAAGTTCTTGGGATGAAACTGTTTCTGAACTGTGAGGTCCATACAGGAAAGGCTTTGAAACGTTTTGCCGTGGCTGAGGCAGGGTGGGCTTGATATATACCTTATACTGGGCTTGTATACCGATAATTCTCTTTCCGATCAGCTGCTGCTGTGATTCCCCACTCAGATACAGTGATATAAATACTCCGAGAGGTGCAGTAAGAGTAATATGGAAAAAGATGATCTGCTGTGGCAACTCCTAACGGGAGCAGCTGAAAGAAGAAGAAGAAGAAGAAGGTGCAGTGAGAGTAACAACGCTAAAGCAGTTATGGTATTTGGAATACTATGGCTATTCCCTGGACCATTATATTGTTACAAGTTAATTACAATCAGATGCATTACACTAATAAACAATATGCGGTTAGTTTCAGTGTATTTATAAAGCCACGTCAGGAGAATAAAAGAGTAACCACACAGGAACAGTAGCATTGCTTTGACGCTGGCTGCCGCCAGTCTGCAAAACCGAGTGGAGAACTTGCGTACAACAAGGTATGAAATACCGTGGAAAAGTGCGTGGCTTTACACCAAGTGTAGGTTTTATACATCGCGATTTGAACGTGGAAAAGTTCTTACGCAACATTTCTGTGCATGCGCACCATTTATACATGAGGCTCCTGGTGTTATATTTCTAGTAGAAGGTGTACAAAGTGAAGAGTAAGGGAGATAGGGCGGTTCCTTGCGGTGCTCCATTGTTGCTCACGTCCATTTCAGAAACAGTCCTTGAATCTCACAGACTGCAGTCTAGCCAACAGATAGTCCATTATTAAGGACAACCTAGGCTCATCCCTCTGCATACCTCTAAGTTTACCCCTTAACAGACATGGTTGAATTGTATTGAAGGCACTTGAAAAATCGAAAAACATAATCCTCGCAGGGCTGCCAGCTTTGTCCAGTTGAGGATAAGCATTGAGGAGCAGACAACCATTGCCCAATATGCAGTCTGTTGTGGGTCCAACTGGTCTACCACAAGAGGACTCATATAGTCCAGGACCAGCCTCTCAAAGGTCATCATGATGTGAGACGTAAGTGCCACTGGTCTGTAGTCAATGGGAGAAGAGGCATCTGCCTTCTTTGAAACAGGAACAATGCAGGATGTTTTCCTCAACAACTGCACTTTGTAGAGCCTTAGAGACAGACTGAACAGGTAACAAAGGATAAAACAAAGCCAATCAACACAGGCCTTAAGAACTCAAGGACTAACTCCATCTGGTTTTTCCTATGTGTACCTTCCTCAGTTGTCTCCTTGCTTGGTCTTCAGTTATAGATAGCCCATACTGATGATTAGAGATAGACATGTTACTGGCCATTCCAGTTAATGTGGTAGGAGCTGTTGATATTGTAGGAATGATATGGGGTTACTGGTCATTGGAAGAAGGTGGCAGTAAGAGGGAAAATCTATTAAAAATGTATTTAGAACAGGTGTTCTTTATTTTCCTCCACACCTGGTCACCACTCCTCCCACCATTATAGACTCTGGGTACAGTATGAGTGCTGCCCCTTTTAACATTTCTTCCTTTAGCTTGAGAGCTACATCAAGTAAACTAATTTGTATTTTCTATCCATTAAAATGATGCTCTGTATTTTAATACCTTCTTGCTTCTCATTGCATTGGAGTGACATGTTACAGTTTGTTTCAATAAGGAAGGAAGAATTTCACTGTAATCTGTAACTGACAGCACTACTACTACTACTACTACTATGACTACTAGATTGTTACATATTCTATGTCATGTGTCTGTAGTCAAAAAATAATAATCTCTCTATATATCCTATGTATAAACATCTACGCGTGGACATGTGTGTGTCTGTCTGGCCCGGAAGTGCAAGGCTACAGCATGAAGCTCAAAGAGCCGGCAAGGCTGCCCCAAGTTAACGAGTCAGAAGAAGAAAGAAGTGCGAGGCTACAGCATGAAGCTGAAAGAAAGCAATTACGTTGCCAAAATGAAACCTTCAAGGAGAGAAAAACTCGCTTAGTCACTGATAGACAAGGGGGGTGAGCACGTCCGGAAAACAAAACCGCTGACGCTGTATTTCAGTTTTTCTCCTGATGATTTCAATAGTTTCTAGAAGCCTGGGCTTTTTACAGCACAGGCATACAAAACTAGATTAATTATTATTGTCCATAATGTATGAATGGCAGTGTACATGACTCCTTGTTACATTGTACCAGTTATACAGGGGCCAAAATACATAAAAGCTTTCTGTACAATTCGGAATTTATGTAATTTATCACTGTGAAGTATTTACTTATGTACTGAGAAGTTCAAAAATGGTTGGAGAAGTGTTAAAAACATGAAAAAGTAATGGGGCACCTGTCCACATCCACTACCAATTAAATAGTGTATACATCCATACCATAATTCTGATGAAATGATGAGATTTTGGCATCTAGTATACCTTTAGCCCATAAAGTGCAGATCACTGCTTGCTGCTGTTCTTTGGTGTAAATGGAAACTGGACCAGCCATGTTTACTCCTGTAAAACAAGAGAAACTGACTGATCCAGGTTGAAGCTTTAACAAAGTAACCACACAAGCACATCATGTTACCATATGTGCATTGGGGAAACTATGCTGCTAAACCAAAGAAAATGGTCACAAAAGTGTGCATAATTATTGACTTAGCCTTGTAGTATTTTACAAGTAATGAGAACATTTAAAAAAACAGGCATAGAAAACGAATGAAATGATGGATGGAAATAATGAATGAAAACTCTAATTCATTTCCAGTATTTTTAAAGCCCACTGATTTGAGTAAAGGGTCACAAGATCTAACACTCATCCCAAGTTCTAGGAACCAACACTATATGAGACATCAGTTTATTACAGGTCACATTCACTTATGCCTGGTCAGTTGGAGTCATCAGTCTGCATAACTGATATAACATCACTGGAATGTGGAAGAAGGACACTGAAGTGGAATAGGCATCTTCTACCACATGTGCCTTAGACCTGTGGGCAAAAAGAGAGAAAGCATTTGCGCCAACGGTATGCCAGATCATTGTAGGAACACTCAGATCAACTCACCTACACTCATATAAGGCCAATTTATAGTCATTAGTCAACTTAAAATGCATGTCTTTGGAATTTTGGAAGGAAAGTGGTGCACTCAGAGTTAAATCAACACAGACTGTAAGTTAGTCAGGATTTGAACCCAGGGATATATATTATCAATTTTTCTATCATTCTGTGCAGCAAAGTGGGAATGATTAAAAGTAGAATTAACAAGAATGTGGACATATATCCTTCATGAGTCCATTGGCTTTAACATGTTATACTGGGGGTTTATAGGATTTTTTTTTGCTTCCAGTCACCTACTGTGAATTTGTATGAATGCTGGTGTGTGGTTTTTGCAGTAAAATACATGATTTGAAAGTACTGTTTTTGTACTTGATATTTTGTAGCTCTACCAGCTATACAATAATGACCCAGAATAGTTCTGCTGAAAGCATCAAAGCCGTGTATTTATGGTATTTCAGATTAGAATGATTTCAGTTGCTTGCATCTATTTTTCGGCTCTCAAGAGGATCCAGTTCACTTGAAGGAAGGTCTTTGAGTGGGAACAAGGGGTTAAAAACCAATATGTGATGTCTCTAATGACTGCAGCAGCTCTAGGGCACACATTTAAAAATATATATTTTTACACTCGGTATTTATTTATTTATTTTTTTTTTTGTACATGTTTTTCCTCTAACTGAAGTTGCCTTCCCAATACACACAGATGGTCAAAAGAACTAAGGCTGATTGTGAGGGTAACAAAGGACTGGTTTCCACTTTAACAGTACCCACATGACATCTTTGAAAAAGCCCCCCTTTGGCGAGTTTTTACGCAGTTTAGCTTTTCGAGCTTAGGCCCAAATATTAAATTCAATCCTTGTCTGAGGCTTCTTTTCTCTTTCAAAGAGCACCTATAAGATTGAAAAGCTCGAGTGAGTTCCAACGGCCTTGTTTGCAGCTGTAAGGATTTAATCTGAAGGCGTTTGTGGCAGCTTTGCTTTATACTTAGCAAAGGAGAGGGCTTCTAACATGGAAAACAAGCTCCAGTGGTGTTATTAAAACAGATCACTGTATCCTAAACTTTTTACATCCTTGACATATTGTGAAGTGGGGTATTTAAGGGAATGATTGGTGAATCTATAGATCTAAATATATAAGGAAACAACTACCTGTATAGTAAATAAAACAAAAAAAAAGTGCTGTAACTCTTTATATACTACAAATAATTACAATATGCTTAGTCTTTAACAGCTCCCAAAATTAAATTAATTGTTAATTAAGAAGTAATATTTACATAATATGAAGTGCAAAACCCTACTAAACAAGTAAATGTTGTATGAGTGTTTATTTAAAAAAGGCTTTTATTTATTAGTGAAGTTGTGCAGTGCCAACACAGTCAGTACAGTAAGTAGAACTGGACCTCCAAATTAAAAATCTTTAGGAGCATTTAGGCAATACCCCTGCCCTCCCAGACCAGTAAAGATATGCAGTGCTCATAATCTGTTATAGGTCTGTCCTTGGACATTCTTCCATTGGGCTAAGCCCGCTGTCCACCCATTGGATGTGCTGTTTATCCTGTCTACACAACCAGCCACTTCAGATGGCATCACTTAATTTGGAAAAGCAGCAGGTTTACTACAAGCGCTTCCCTACTCTATCTACTACAAGGCCTTTCCCCATTGTTGAGCTCCCCAAATTGTTACAGGAAGAGGATCTGAGCAGATATATTAATTTATCCAAACATGCCACTTTTATTAGGTAATGTCTACACTACATTTCCATTTAAAAACAGCATTTATAAATGATGCTGATCTCCCTCCACACTAGCATTTTCATATGGTTTGCAAAATTATTTTCATCTATACTAAAATGA
This sequence comes from Polypterus senegalus, assembly GCF_016835505.1. Classification (NCBI taxonomy): domain Eukaryota; kingdom Metazoa; phylum Chordata; class Cladistia; order Polypteriformes; family Polypteridae; genus Polypterus; species Polypterus senegalus. Next base: position 144,821,506 of record NC_053159.1, on the reverse strand, counting down.
CTGGAATAACACATTTAATGTTATTTGAGCATGTGTGCAGCATTATCGTCTTTAACTAGACATAGTTGCTTAGTTTACTAGACAAAGTGCAATTTTTGGCACAATTTCAAACCCAATTTGATTTTCTCAGTCAGCCTGAATTTTGGCTTCATTGTCTGTAGTTTCACATGCAGTATGAGAGTGGTTTGTGTCGTACATTTGTGTCGTACAATTGGGCTGTCGCATGACCGGAAGAATTTCTGTCATGTCAGAAATTGAATTTGCCGGTGTTGTAGTGTGAGCCATCTCACAAGCTGATTTGCTAATGTCACTATCAAGTTTCCTCAAATTTATTGTGCAGCAAGTATAGTAAGTGTGCATTGTACACGTACACTCACCTAAAGGATTATTAGGAACACCATACTAATACGGTGTTTGACCCCCTTTCGCCTTCAGAACTGCCTTAATTCTACGTGGCATTGATTCAACAAGGTGCTGAAAGCATTCTTTAGAAATGTTGGACCATATTGATAGGATAGCATCTTGCAGTTTATGGAGATTTGTGGGATGCACATCCAGGGCATGAAGCTCCCGTTCCACCACATCCCAAAGATGCTCTATTGGGTTGAGATCTGGTGACTGTGGGGGCCATTTTAGTACAGTGAACTCATTGTCATGTTCAAGAAACCAATTTGAAATGATTCGAGCTTTGTGACATGTTGCATTATCCTGCTGGAAGTAGCCATCAGAGGATGGGTACATGGTGGTCATGAAGGGATGGACATGGTCAGAAACAATGCTCAGGTAGCCCGTGGCATTTAAACGATGCCCAATTGGCACTAAGGGGCCTAAAGTGTGCCAAGAAAACATCCCCCACACCATACACCACCACCACCAGCCTGCACAGTGGTAACAAGGCATGATGGATCCATGTTCTCATTCTGTTTACGCCAAATTCTGACTCTACCATTTGAATGTCTCAACAGAAATCGAGACTCATCAGACCAGGCAACATTTTTCCAGTCTTCAACTGTCCAATTTTGGTGAGCTCATGCAAATTGTAGCCTCTTTTTCCTATTTGTAGTGGAGATGAGTGGTACCCGGTGGGGTCTTCTGCTGTTGTAGCCCATCCGCCTCAAGGTTGTGTATGTTGTGGCTTCACAAATGCTTTGCTGCATACCTCGGTTGTAACGAGTGGTTATTTCAGTCAAAGTTGCTCTTCTATCAGCTTGAATCAGTCGGCCCATTCTCCTCTGACCTCTAGCATCAACAAGGCATTTCGCCCACAGGACTGCCGCATAAAATGGATGTTTTTCCCTTTTCACACCATTTGTTGTAAACCCTAGAAATGGTTGTGCGTGAAAATCCCAGTAATTGAGCAGATTGTGAAATGCTCAGACCGGCCCGTCTGGCACCAACAACCATGCCACGCTCAAAATTGCTTAAATCACCTTTCTTTCCCATTCTGACATTCAGTTTGGAGTTCAGGAGATTGTCTTGACCAGGACCACACCCCTAAATGCATTGAAGCAACTGCCATGTGATTGGTTGATTAGATAATTGCATTAATGAGAAATTGAACAGGTGTTCCTAATAATCCTTTAGGTGAGTGTATATTCTGAGCACCCATGTCATGACACGTCAATCGGACCAAACATGCTCATGCAGTTTCAGCACACATATGGCTGGTGACCAGTTACTTGACCACAACATCTAAGAATCACACAACACACAATTTAGATGCATACAGGTAACAATAACAACATTTATTTCTATGGCACATTTTCATACAAATAAGTAACACATCAGCAGCCATGGAAAGTAAAACTTCCATGCCTGCTATGTTGGAATATATTTTTCTTCTGTGAAGTTTGACCAATCAGGGAATGATACATTATTATCAGTAGGATCCAATCAGGGAAGAGCCATTAATAAGTGTCAACCAACTGGAGCAGAACAGAGTCAGGGTTTTCAGAAATCTTTGTTTTCACCCATGCACATTGAAATGCCACACCAGCCCTTTTAAAAGTATCCCGCTCTGGATAGTTTTCTTAAGTATTTGTTTTCGTTGGTTGAAAACACCATTGCAGTGTGGATAAAAGGTGATAATATATAGACTAATGTCTTCATTTTTAAACAAAAACACGGTAGTGTGGACGGGGCCTTATTCTTTCAATCACTGTCCTGAGCTCATGGACCATAGGTGTGAACAGAGATGTAGATTAACTGGTAATTCAAATGATATGGCCCTAGATCAATGCTTGCAAAACTGCAGATGCTTCACAAAATTCATAATCAATTTTATAATCACCTCAACACATATTAAAGGGATAAAAGTGAGTAATCAATCTGTAAAGATTGAAAATTTCAGTCCTTTACCAGATACCACAGAGGAAAAAACCATTGAGCCAAAGAGCCACCTAAACATACCCATCTACATTTTAAATGTACATACCCTAGTGCTGGGTAAACCATCTAACACACTGTATACAGACACTAGAGTATACTGTACTGTAGTTTACCTACTGTAATGCCTAGTGAAGTGTATAGGAAATTATAATCTATAAAATGAAACTGAGGAAAATGTGAAAAATAAATATTTCCTAAGTGATAAGCGTTTTCTTTAAACATGATTAAATGCAAATTCCATTTGCGCGTGCATGTTTTCTTTTTTCCTTTGAAATCCTAGAAACTGTTACGTTACTGAAGCTAAATTACACAGAAATAATACACATTATTATAAAGACTTGCAAAGCTAATGGCTAGCTGCATAGCTGCTAATCAGTAAAAGAAACATCACAAAGAATAGGTAATTTAAAATACAAAAAGAATAAGTAATTTGAAATCCACATACCCAAGTGACCAAATTATATATGCCTAATGGAATAAAGTCTGCATTATTTTTATTGCAATTAAAAAACCTACTTTATTACCTGTCATTGGAAGGCATTTTAGTATGCAGCAAACTCACAAGTCCACTTTTTATGATTATGTCCCTAGAAGAAAAATGAAGCATTACGTCTGTATAAAACACTTGCATAAGAGGGAGGAAATAAATAATTATATGTATAGGGACCCAAACATAAACACACAGGCATACAGTATATAAAGTCATCACTCACTGGCCACTTTATTAGGTACCCCTGCTTGCTCTGTGCATACAACTCAATGCATAAAGCATGTAAAGAGGGACTAAATGTTTAGTTGTTATTTAATCAAATATAACAATGGGAAATATCCATGATCTGAGCAGCTTTACATTTACATTTGTTTGCTTAGCAGACACTTTTATCCAAAGTGACTTGCAAAGGAGGTCAACACAATCAAGCTTGACTTAGCCTAGGGAATGTCAAGCCTGGCAGGACAGGTTACAAAAGTTGACCACCACAAGTGAAGGCTTATATACAGTATATATATACCTCCCCCGGGACACAAGAGGGCAGCCCCCTGGTCTGCATCAGGACCATGGGCTTAGAGCTTAGTAGCTCAACCCTGCTGTGGCACATGGCCATCGACAGGGGACGCTTGGACAGCTCCAAAGCCTTGATCTGCTGCACTTCCGCCACACCCAGAAGTGCTGCCAGAAGAGGATCTGAGTTCCTATGCAACACTTATACCACACCTGGAAGTGCTGCTGGAAGATGATCAGGGAGCACCTGGAGTACTTCCAGGTGCAGTATAAAAGAGGCTGCCTCATTCCATTCAGGGAGCCGGAGTTGGGAGGCACAGGACAGAGTTTGCAAGAGAGGAGTGGAGGTGGCAGAAATAAAAAGAAGAAGAAAGGAAAAGGACTGAGCATTATGGGGTTTGTGCATTGTGTTGTGCTGAGGACTGGGAAATATAATAAACGTGTGTGTTTTTGGGACTTCTGAGTCTGGGTGTCTGTCTGTGTCAAAGCTGATCTTTCACTATATATATACTATATATTTGATACTATGCAGAGATGGCATCACTAGACACTGTTCACTGGCAGACCTAAGTGGACAAGAAAGTGTGTCTTCATAAACACAAATGTCAACTCATTGACCATTGACAAGCATCAAGGATCTGAACTTAATGCGTGCAGCTAAAGGGAGCCATTGTAGTGAAATGAAGAGAGGACAGACATGTGCCTGTCTTGACTGGTTGAATATAAATTGGGCTGCAGTGTTTCAGACCAGCTGCATTGACTTAATAATGCATGCGGGTGCTCCTGCCAGTAGTAAGTTCAGTAGTACAGATGTGCCAAGACCAAAGCCTGGACCAGAAGTTATGCTGTATATTTAATAAGGTAAGGACAAATGTTATACAGCATGTATCTTCATAAATGAGAAACAGTTGAAATGTGGTCAGTGAAATATAGCTGCTCATGAACCACCACCCCAAGGTTGGGATACTGACTGGCCAGATATTAATGACAATTAGCCAGGCTGTACAGAGATGGGGAATTGAACAGACTGGCTGACCAGGATGACAATAGCCTGTTTCTTTGCCAAACCTTTGCCTGTGGTATGATTGTTGGTGCCAGATGTGGCGGTTATGACATCTTAGAAACAACTGTTCCCCACATGATTTTCATGCACTTTAGTTTCTAGAGTTTACAGAAAATGCAATAAACAAAAGACAACCAGTGAGCCACAGGTCCATGTGAAAAAACACCTTGGTAGTTAGAGATGTCAAACAAGCAATGAGAATGGCTACAGACACTCAAATAATGGTTGTTTACAACAGTAGTGTGATGAACATTTAAGTGGATAGGCTACAGTAGCAGAAGATCATGCCTAGCTCCATTTTTGTCGACAAAGAACAGAAAGATGAGGCTGCTGTGGGCATCTGACCACCAAAGCTTGTCAAGTAAATATTGGTAAAATGTTACATAGGCAAACAAATCACAATTTCTGCTGCCACATAAAAATAGTGGAATCAACTTTTAATATCACCAGCATAAACAGTACCCTTAGATCCACACTGCCTGATGTCAACAATACAGGCTGATGGTGGCAATGTAGTGTAATGTAAAAGGCCTTGTTTTACTAATTGAGTGTCATTTGAGAATATATAAATACTGTAGATGTCTATGCATTGTTTCTGGAAATATGCATCCCTTATACTTTACCCAGTTTTTTATGTTACTTAACCCATGTGTTTTGTAGTGCTAAATAAGGGAAAAAAATTGTAATTCATGCTTTAATGGAGAACGGGGATAAAACATTTGTGATGGAAGAAGTGAACAACATTAGACCACAGCAACCAATATCAAAATAGTCCATGAAAAAAAAAGAAATTTCACGTTACTTGTTTTGCATAATCCACATGTTATTTGTCCAGTCATATGCTGGCACCTACAGCTCCTCATTCATTGGTCAAGAGCCCAGTCTTCAATTCAGAAACTAAATCTCATGCAAATTGTGTTTTCCTATTTATGCCTGACAATGCATTTTCCAAAAGCATTTATTTAACAATATTTTAACAAAAAATACATGCATTTTGCCCGTTGTTAACAAACAACCCGAAAAGTTACATTTGGATTATTTGACATGAGTAACGTGAGATTTTTTTTTTTGCTTATTTCCATGGATGTTCTTGATGTAGTTTGCTGTGTCTAGCATTGGTCATCAGCATTCCATTAAAAACTTTATAATATTAGTTAACTTTATAATATTAGTTACCACTGAACAGGATCATCTCCAGACAGAGGAACAGCTTCAGCGACTCTTCCATTCCACCTGGGGGGTAAACGTTAACATTATTCAGTTATTGTCTGTTTTTACCTGCATTTTTATTACTCTTTAATTTAATATTCATTTTTGTATCAGTATGCTGCTGCTGGATTATGTGAATTTCCCCTTGGGATTAATAAAGTATCTATCTATCTATCTATCTATCTATCTATCTATCTATCTATCTATCTATCTATCTATCTATCTAAAAAAAAATTCTCATTGTTACAAAACACATGGGTATTTTTGGATGAAGTCCACCATTTTTTCAATGGGATAATTCCAGGAGGATAATATTCAATGCCACAAAACACACAACCTTTTAAGCTGATGCCATGTGATAACAGTGATTTCAGCTTACACCAGTGACTGGCACAGTTCACAGGGTACAATCCAATGCGGTACCTTTGGAATGAAGAGGAACAAGAGGTTAGCATGTGCATGTGACTGAAAAACTTGCAGGAGTTACATATTGATATAGAGTGGGCATGGATCAGAAACCTCAAAGGAACATCTTATTGACTCTGGGCTCTGATGATTGTAGAGTATTCTGTAAACAAAATGGGATCCAGTTAGTACTAGAAAGGTGTATTTTGGTAACACCGAAAATAGCTATGTTGGTGCTGCTGCTTCCCAGCTCTAGAGATTTTGATTCAGTTTATGGTTCAGTGTCTGTCTGGGTAGTTTTCAAATTCTCCTTGTGTCCATGTGAGGTTTTCTTCAGATATCTTAGTTTTTCAAACATCCTATGGAATTTCATTTGTGGAACTGATTTGTGTGTGTGTGTGTGTGTACAGCATGTGATCTAGCAAACCTATGGAAAAAGTCAGTTAAAAAAATGGATGGATGTGTAACATTCCCAGTATGCAGTGCATTACTATGTTTTGACAGACCGTATAATGTAAACTGTTCAAATTAATATTAGCTGTGATGAAAGGAGGAATCCAATCTCATTTTGGATTGATCATCAGATGATTGTGCACTGTTCAGTTTTGATACTAGGCCTTTTAACTTCTGCCTTCCCCATAAGGAGACAGTGAGAGTCCAACTGATGGCTTCCCCAAGGGGCAACAGGAAGCAGGCATAAATCATGTTAATTGATATGTTTGCATAAGACTAGTAGTTCTTTTATTTGTGATAACATTAGCATAAAAATGTTGTTTTCAGAGAATTTAAAAGATGCAGAACTGAATGCTAGGCATGGTCTTGAGTGACAACCAGGGAGCATGCTCCACGTATATTTATCAAGAGCAATAAAGCTTTTTGACTCAGTGGCCCAAAGTCATCCATCATTCCTCATTTAAGACACAAGTTTGGCTTTTTAGTGACAGCAGTGAAAGATTATTGTCATTAGAAGCAGATCTTTTGTTTTGATGGCCCTTTTAATGGGGTTACATTAGTGGAGGTCCTAGGGGCCAGTTTTTGGGTGATTAAGCAAGCAACACATTTACAAGTCACTAATTGAGACAGTAATGCCAGAAACCCATGGAGTGTGCCTTCTATAATGAAGTACAGTTGTATGATCACTCTAAAACATTACCAAGGAGGAGTGATCTATAGAATGAACTTGCTCTAATGCACTGCACTCTGGGTGTATTCACAGAGCTCTTTAAAAAGTCATAAGCTCTGTTTAGGGGCTAGACTATGAGATAGTACTAAATCATTAGGATAGGATCCGATGTGCTTTGCTAAAGCATAACGCGATGCAATATACTAAAATAATGCATGGCTTCCTCTGTAAAATACATTGCACCTTCATTCTTGTTAACTTGCTTTGTGAGTCGCCATAGACAAAGGCATCTGTTAAATACATCATAATAATAATACGCTAAACATTTTTCGAAATTAAGCTCGTTTTTACCAGCTTCTTTCATGATAAAATCCACCCAGGTTACTATTAACTCAAAGAAAAAGATCCATTCTGCAAATATTAAACGTATGATGTGAAACCAATCTAAAAAAAAAAATATCATTAATTATATGAGAAATACATGCATCTACATATACTCACTTTGTAAGGTAATTTATTGCTTTATTTATAGTGAGATTATTAAAAAAAAAAAACTCAGTCTAAGTGGGATGTTGGAAGCTAAATGTAAAACATCTCTGGTTTTCTTCCCCTCTTTAGAGATACTTTTATATACAATTCCCCAGTGCCCATTACTCATTAAAAATGTTTAACAACATTTTAATTGAAGAATTAATTACCTTCTGCTGGGCAAAATCTTTCTAAACTCCAGCATGGGAGTCATCATGAACATGAAAAAGCCAAGTGTATAAGAAGATTGCAAAATGGCACTATAGGATGACGTCAACATAATTAAATGCCTGTTGTTTTTTCAGTTCTGTAAGCAAAAACAGGACACACATACAGTATCTATACATTCTCAAGTATGCTATTATGCAGTAAATACTGTACATTCATCTGTTTACTAAGTCTAGTTTTTTCCAATTTTGGGTTTGCAGTGAGCCACAGAACCTCCCAGTAATAATGGACACATCAACTGTTTAGAGTTTGCATCTACGAGGATGTACTCAAAAATAACTGGAATCTGTACCTGGCATGCTATTGTGAATTTTTCTACTAGGTGTAGCATACTAACAGTATTCTGTGGCAATCTGCCAAGTGGTGTTGCTCTGTATTGTTCATACAACATTCCGTTTCAGCTTTTCTTAGTGCTTATTAAACTTGTGATTTTTGTGATGGGTGATCATAAAGAAAGGTGAGCCTGTGCTAAATTTTGTTTTCTCTTAGGGATAACAGCTTGCCACCTTCCCTAATCGCCCGATCTTGTTCCATGCGACTTTTTCTTGTTCCATCATATGAAAAAAGAACTCAAAGGAAAGTGTTTTTGTACCGCGGAGGAAATGAAAGAAAAAAATCACTGCAGGCATTGGACACCGTTCCTCTTCAGCAATTTCAAAAATGTTTCCACCAGTGGGAAAACTGTTGGGGCAAATGCATTCATTCACATGGAGAGTACCGTATTTACGCGTGTACCATGCGCACATTTTTCCTGAAAATTAGCATTAGAAAATCAGGTGTGCGTCATACACGAGGAAATGTAATTCTGTAATGTTTACTTCTTCTGCTTGGGCTCGCTTGCTCGCTCGCTGTCTCTCTCGCTTGCTTGCTCGTGCCCTCTCACTCTCGCTCAATTGCGCACTTGCGCTCTCTCTCTCTCTTGCTCACTTGCTTGCGCTCTCTCTCTCACTCGCGCACTCACACTGTTTCTCGCGCTCTCTCTCTCTAAACTCTTTCTATACAATCACAACACGCGTCATACACAGGGCAAAACTTTGTTCGCGATTTTCTTTGTAAAAATTAGGGTGCGCGTGGTACACAAGTAAATACGGTACTTTGAAGGAGACTAAAGTTTCAGTAGGTAAAAATGATTAAAAAAGTTTGCTTTTCATTTAAAGTCCGGTTATTTATGGGGACCCCCTCATACTCTCTGTGTCTGAATAAGGTTTTCCCAAATGTCTAAAGACATTCAGCTTTGGTTAATTGGTGACTCTAAGCTGGCCCTTTTATTATGTGGGTGAGAGGACCTTGAGATACAGTGGTGATTTGTCAAGGGTTGTTTCCTAGCATAGGCTCCTGCTCCCTGCAACCCTGAACTGGATTAAGTGGGTTTGCAGATATCTATGTAAAGTATATAAATATATATATACTAGGGGGCTTTGCCCCCTGCTCGCTTCGCTCGTCAACCCACAGGCCTGCGCTATGGTCCAGCCACTTCACGTCTCTGATGCTCACGTATGTGGATTTCACTTTCACCAAACTACAAATCTTTAAATTCTCGTGGATACGCCTCTTTATTGGGAGCAAACACTACTTTTCCCTGATGGCAACACGAATTAGATGTATTTTGATATATACTGTACATAACAACATAGAAACAGTTTCAACTAAAACAGACCTGTCAGGGAAAGAACTACACAAACATGCAGCACAAAAGCACATCAAATTTAAGGTATCACCTTAACTTTTCTGCCAGGTATTCATGTTTAGCAGAATCTGTGCAAACCCATCAATGCGGCGAACTGGGTTCTTTTTCCAACTTGGACAGTCACTATGGAAAAAATTCTCTAATATTTTGAACCATGTGCAAAAAATATAAATAAAAATGGAAAAAGCAAAATACAAAAGGCTGTCTCATAAAGACAACTAAAAAAGAAGAAAGTCTAAATATGAAAAGCAGCTATCAAATCAAACTAGAGCAGAAGTCCATAAATCGAAGAATCAAAAAGAGAACTTGCAATATCCACAATGTCTCCGACTTAAAGTTTAAAGCCAAACAATATCTACTGTACATACTTCTGTCATATCACCTATGTCCATATATTCAATCTCTTTTCTCTGTTCTGTTATTTCACAGAGTAATAATTTCCGTTTGTTAGCACTAATGCAATCTTTACTATCAGTTTTTTGAGACTTTCAAATTTTAGTACTTTCATAATCTCTAACCTGTTCTGCATGTGTATTGCGCCAATTTTTCTGAACCTCTTTACGACGTTCTACTTTCTCTTCTACTCTTTGTCTTATTTCCAACCCTGCTTGGAGCTGAGAGCACAGGAACTGTGTCTGACAATAGCATTCACACGAATGAGAGGTGATTGAGAGGAGGGTGGGACCTGAAATTATCTCTCGCGGGAGTTGAAATTATCTCCGAGAACGTCTTGTCCCAGGATTTCCTTTTATAATATATATATATATATATATATACAGGTATATGTGTGTGTGTACAGAATTTATTTAAAGGAATACAAAGAGACAGAAAAAAGGGTTGGGGTAAACAATTAGTTGACAGTCGTGCAAAAATGAATTGACCATACAGGTCGTTAATCAAAACTAACTTGCTCCAGGTGCTGAATGTGGCACAAGGATTTGGTTTTCATTACTGAACATCTGGTGATGTGGTACCTTAAATATCATCCCAGGAGAAAGGGGTGGGACTTCCAGGATGCCTGGGAAGGAAGTGATGCCAGTGCTCTTAGGAATGATCAGTCCTGGAGATAAACGAGGAGAGGCTGTTACCAGCGGTGTCCTTTTTCAAATCAGAGCAGTATTACTCTTTTTTTAGCCCTGTAGTGGGCCCATAAAAACACTTGTGTTTCTCTCTCTCTTCTGTCTCTCTTTCTTTGTATATATACAGGGTGGCCCATATTTATGTATATGATGCTTCACAGGCTGTAGCATTTAAACTGCTGTGCGAAAAGTATCAAAAGTGGCATCACTGTGTAGCCTGAGAATGGTAGTCTGAGGACCGGGCAACTCCTGCTTTGTTTGAATACAGAATGGTGGCGAATCGATTGTCGCTAGAGCAGTGCATACGTTGTGTGCATTTATACTCTGCAACAAACAACTATGCAGAGGTGAAACGGAGGATGGAAGTTGAGTTTGGAGCCAGTGGTTCTAGTGTGCTAACAATCACAAGAATAAACACAAAATTCGACATCAGTGGTACTGTTTTGCAAGCGAAGGGAGCAGGTAGGCATAGGAGTGTTTGTACCAATACCAAACCAGCTCTTGTGGCAACTGCCTTTCTAAGTTCTTCTTCAGGCATGTATCGATCTGGATGGCACACTGGTGGACCATGCCATGGAGAACAGGGGATGAAGAAACATTTAAGGTTCTTAATGTTCATGTTCCATTATGTTACTTGATAATAACATTGGTAGTTTCCTGATAATAATGCATTTCAATCATAAGGTTAAGGAAAATAAACACTTGCACTAGAAGAACATGCCGACACGGTGGCGCAGTGGTAGTGCTGCTGCCTCGGAGTAAGGAGACCTGGGTTCAATTCTGTGTCTGTGTGGGTTTCCTCCGGGTGCTCCAGTTTCCTCCGACAGTCCAAAAACATGTAGGTTAAGTACATTGGTGATCCTAGATTGTCCCAAGTGTCTGTGTGCCCTGTGGTGGGCTGGCTCCCTGCCGGGGTTTGTTCCTGCCTTGCCCCCTCTGTTGGCTGGGATTGGTTCCAGCTGACCCCCGTGATCCTGTGTTATAATAAAGCGGGTTGGATAATGGATGGATGGATGGACTAGAAGAACAAAAACGGACCATGTTGGTCCTCGCCACTGTTAATCACCAAGGGGTATGCCCATCTTGTTGCCTTGTATTGTGGTTTCGGGACACATTGTATGTTGCTTAATGATGATATTAATAAAAATATATATGTACTATATATTTTAATGATATTATATTTCTTTTTCCTCTTTTTCTGTTCTAAAGAAAGTAGTTGTTTTTAAGTTTTCCTTTTTTCAGTAACTCTTGTTTATTATAGAGCAAAATTAAAAATCCGTTTTTGATACAAATACAAAATAACTAACATCAATACACAAAGTAATTGTAATTATTTTTAACTTCAGCTTTTTATATTCGACTTCAGCTTTCATTTCCTTAGTTTCTATACACTGTCAATAAGAGAATGGAATCAATCACCAGATATTTATTATGATAGTCATATTCTCATACACGCACCTATGTGCTGTACATGTCTTAGTGTATATGCTGACAAATGCTATACAATGTATAAAAAAATCATTAATCATACTATTCATATTAAGACACTTTCACTTTACTTACTACAGACTTTGTTTACTTTATATATATATATATATATATATATATATATATATATATATATATATATATATATATATATATATATATATATATATATCCAGATATGTATGTATGTGCACACACATCCCAGATATAAAAACAGATTTATTGTTTGAAATAAAGTGAATGAAGTATTTATGCCAAATCAGGTTTATAGCCCAGAATAATCTGAATTACTGTCTTTGTTTGTTTGACATGATTTAATTTTTAAACACTTGTTCATTTCATAGTACCAGGAGGGATCCAACCTGTTCATGTTTAATAATAAAACATTCCACTGTACTGTGTCACGCTCTGTCTTGTGCTGTCTTCTTTGGCTGTTCTGTAATATGGCTGTTATTTTTGATTGCTCCTCTCCTAAACCTTTTCACCATTCTGTAAAGTAGTCGGATGAGGTAATCAACTAATACCTCTGTGTTTTTTGTCTCCCTATTTAGCCTCTAAATTTGATTTGTTAATAGCCCCCAGTCCTCAGGTGGAGCTGGGGCTCTGGTTTGCATTCTGCCAAGCTGTTATTTTGGAAGGGAAGGGAAGCAGCTGTGTTTACAGCCCGGGTCCTGGCATACATTTACTAGAATCTATTATTCATATCGTTCAGTATCAGAGAGAGATCTCAAGCCACCTGTCTCGCTGACAAGCTCACCCTTTTGTGAGCTTTCTGTTCAGAGCAAATTATGCTCATGTTGATGAATTGAGTTTTTATGAGTATTGCTAACTAACATTCTCACATAGAGCCAGGGGCAGCAGGCTGCAAGTGTTTCTAGTCAATGAGTGAATGTTTGGAAGAGTTCACTGTTGAGCAAAGGGACCTGTGCAGTGAAAGGCATCGCTGTCTGTATACTGTGCACCTTTTGTATCCTAAAAGACCTGCATTTAGCCTAAAGCACTGCGCTTCTCCAAGGTATGAATTGGATGCTCCTTACCAAAAGGAAGCTCTCACTGCTGCTTTATGCAGCTCTACCAGTTTCTCAAAGCAGATAATGTAAAGTGGTCTAGGTCTTGAAGATTAAATTCACACAGTGAGAAGGCCTCTTTCTACTAAAATGCCTTGCTGATGCTTCTGGATACCTGAGGAATAGGGCAACAAACAATCTCCTGCCCTGAGAATTTCTTGTGTGCATCTTTACAGTAATTAGAGGAAGGTACGTTAGCTCATCAAAAGTGATGATAAGCACCCAGATAAGTTATAACATGATTCATAATTTATAAAGGTTTTTCTTTCATCTTTCATGCTAGTTTGCATAAAACTAATTACTTTGTAAATGGTATTCACTTCAAAATATTCTGCTACTGCAATGTAAATCAGGATGCCTATGAACATTTTTACATGAAGGGTAATTTACAATTATACAAGCAAAGGTTATGACAAATTCAAACTGCAAATTTGTCTTAATTACAAAATACAAAAACCTACCTGCAGATTAAAACTAATAATTAAACATATAACAAAATCCTGCATATTTTATTGATTAGTATTCCTTTCCTTATTTTAGTTGCAAAAGAATTAAAAAAAAATAAAAACAGAAAGTCAGCTCATGTAATTTTCAAAACCTTTATATTTTATAAACATTTTAATCATACGCTTGTTTTCATTCATTCATTCATTTCTTTGTTTTTAAATCATTTTGTTTGTGTGAAGAACTAACCCTTTTGTAGCATTTCATCCTTTTTCTAAGTGATTTTTGAGGTCCTTGGGTAGAATTAATTTGGTGTCCCTGTGACATTGCAAAAGATGTGTATAAATTGTGTATGGGTGTGTTATTTGAATTATTTTGTCTATAAATTAAACAAGGTACTTGAATGCTTCTTTTGTAACAGTGTAGAGTACAATGAGCTTATAGATAGAGATGTGTTTTTTAATTGATGGTTAAGCTGAATATATAAAGCATGTGTCTGCTACAAGATACCAATTTAAAATATAATACCTATAGTTCAGAAGATGGTGGGCAATGCAGGACAAACTTTAACTAAAACAGGTATTCTCAAATGATGTTGACAGTGAAGTGCTACAATTAAATCAATGTTTTTTTTTAAAAAAAATCATCAGGTAATGTCATGATATGTTCATAGGGATATAACTAAAGATGTCTAATAGCACAAAGAGAAATATTAAGTTCAAATCTGGTAATGGCAAATATTACTGCTATAAAAATCCAAAAAACACTGGGTTATTTTTTAAAATATTTACCTAGCATCAATCATTATATATTTTTCTCCATTTATACTATTTCATCTTTTTCTTTGTTAAATCTTCATTCTTATAATGGTATTGTCCAATAAAGCATCAAAACTCATCAATTAAATTTGTACACTGAATAGATCGAGGTTAAAAAAAAAAAAACAAGATTTCAAGAAAATCTAAACCCATTGATAATGAGGTAGATGAGAAAGAGATTATCTGTTAACAGGCACAATTTTTTAACTCTAGGATTTTCAAGGTTGTTGCCATATTTATTTAATATAAAAAAGTGGAGCACCTATTATATGTTCCTGATACATAAATCCTGGTAGTGGTATAAGATTCATAATATTAAAAGTTTCTATAATTTTATTATTATTAAGATGACTTGACAAAACATGTGATTGCTTAGATACCTAGCATATCAACATCTTTTAAAGTTTAAAGCTATTCCTGAAAAAAAAACAAACAAACAGCAAAACATAGAGCTCAGGTTCAAGCTTTAAATTTTGTGGGAATACATTGAAACAAAATAAAATTTCTTTGAAAGACAATTAAGTGTGAGTTGCTCCGAGAAAATGTATGTATTTCATGGTCTGATAGATAAATAGAGCTTACAAAAAATTTGTAGTTTATAATTTACTTTGATTGATTTTAATAAAATGTGGTGCTTATTATTAATTGCATTTTTTTCCGGGGCTAAGAGAAAATGTTATATTTTTAAATGTGCCGATGCAATATTTATATATAGGGGGAAGGCCTTTCTGAGAATGCATGAGAGGCCGCCTTTAAATGTTAAATATATTGGTGAAATGATGTATCCACTATGCTCCCTAAGAGCCACCGTGAATTCTGGTGTGTTCATAAATATGAAAACATGGGTTAGTCATGGATTGTGTCTTGACATTTGTTTTCTCAGGGAGGTGGGGCTCACATATAGGTGGGGAACGAGGGGGATCCACCAACTATATCACGGCTCAGACAGCACATAATGGAATCCCTGACTGATTTCCCTTTTAAATGGAGCCATATGTGACAAGGGCTATAGTGATGAATGTCTTCAGGTCTTATTGGCGACCTTTAACCCAAGAAAAATGATAGAATGCATACTTTACCTTGGGAAGGTAGTGCAGGTAGGGATGATCGGGGTAAGACCTTTACTATGCACTAACCATGTACATTATCATCACAGCTTTATTCATCAACACGCACAGCAGCGGCACCTTCTAGAAATTGATTCACTCAAATACGAAATAGCCGAAAGCTCCTGGAATTCCAAAGCCTAAATGTATTTATTAAAAAAATTGTATAACCTCTGTCTAGATACATAACAGCTAAGACCTCCATCAAATCCAACACAATGCTGTCATTTTTCAAGAGGGAGCACAATGAAATGAAATGAAGAGAGTAAATCATAAATTAAAACAAGAAATAGATAAGGAAAGTGAGACTTAGGAAAAAGCATTTTCCCCTGTAGAATGTCAGGTGCCATTTACCTCCACACACAATGTCTGAAATGCTCTCACACTCTTCCAACAACACTCCCATCTTTTTCCACTTTACCTTCCCACAAAAATTGATACAATATTAAAATCATGACAATTATTATTTTTTAAAGGTGTATTAATTAGGTATTTATAATTCTAAAGGAAGCCAAATGGTATTATACAGTGAATCTAGTAAGAAGAATGATGCTGTCATATTATCATTTTCTTTGCTAATAAAAAACTGAAAAAAAGTACATATTGCACACATCTAATTATTTCAAGAGTTGTGCCCCCTGTTGACATCAACTACGAAGTGTGGAATGCACATTAGCTAATGTGTTTAGTTAAATCATTCTAGGCCTTATTATTTGTAAGATAACAAGGTAGTTTTGCTTTTCATTTTTTCAGTATTTTACCCTGTATAGAGTAAGAAAGACAATGATTTAATACTCTATTAGTTTTCCTTATTTGCCTTGCACACTATACATAAACAAAAATTATTCAACAGTTGGCCCTGCTGATAATGCCCTCTGCAACCCTTCAATTAGATTCCCAGGATCAAGATATAAATTCTTAATGTCAGAATATGAAAACTCAAGTTACAGTACATTTTCTACGGGCTTGAGAAAAAAAAAAATGAGAATGAACATATTGTATATAAAAGTACAGACCAGGAAGGATATAAAGCAGTTCAATTCAGAAGCTTAACAGGTCATTTATTGTGGTAAACTGCAGCCAATCATGTGACAGGTCATTCAGTTAACAAATCTGCCGTGATTTGCATGGTAAAGTTGGTGTTTTTTTTTAATGCTAATAAGCAACCCAAATGAAAATACTGATAACATAAATGCCAAGGAAATGTTCTTCTACACCATGTCAAAGCCATGATCCAACAAATTCACTTTGTACCAGCTATTCTGAACTTTATTCTTCCATTGAATATCATGGGAGTGGTTCTAATGAGTGGGCACCATGAGGCTGAATTGAGTACACCATGCAGGGGTCATTCAATAAGTAAAGGCGCAGTCAGTTACTGACTGTAACCAATGAGTCAGTAACTCAGAAAATAATATTAAAACATTTGAAGCAACCTTTCTACATAATTCGCCATGAAAACAAGACAATGCAATACTTTGTGTTAAAATGAGAGTAAATCAAAAATTTGAAATTTGAATACTTCAGCAATCGTACAATCCCACAGTGGAGCATCCATGTTCATTTGACCTTGGCTTCTGTTTGATTAATGTCACAGCCCTGCACTGTGTGTGTTCAAACTACCCATAATCCATCATGAATGTGTATCTACTGTATCTACATTGCATCAGCTTCTGTCCATTGCAGTTATCACATACTTTTTAGATTTCCTTTTGTTTTAGTTTACCTTCTCAAATATGATTTTTATTGCTTATAAATTCACCTTTGTCTATACTGAAAGCAGTGTTGTGCAAATTCACACTTCACAAGAACTAGCTCAAAGTTCAGTTCACACAGATTAAAATGAATGGTTCATAGTTCACCATTTCAATTTTGAACTAGTTCATGTTCAGTTTAATTTCGTATTTTTAAGGAGTGAGAATAAATGACCCATGAGTTTACTTTTTTCAACAGATCCCGCGGCCCATCACTACCATTTGCCAATTACTGTAGTATAGGCCTAACTGTTGTGGATATTGGTACAATGATATATATTGCACAAGTGGAAATAAAAGAATACAGTACATAGTTATGAAAAGTCATTTTCTTAGTTTTCACATGGGCCTTTGTATGCCTATGTGCATCAGTTCAAATAGGCTACTAACTGCTCATATATGAAAAAAGCATAAAGTCCTTCAAACAATTAATTAAATGTAGTTCTATTCTGCCTTGCAATAAAATTGATTATACTCTATCAATTCAGACACATGAAATGGGAATGAGAATATTGAATAATATAGTTTGCTCCATTTATGGAAACGATATGTAGACAGAAGGCACAAAAGAGGAACAATGTGGAATTGTTTTATTTTCTTTAATTTGTCTGTTGCGTCAATACTGCTCCTCTTGAAAATTATTTTATTCTAGAAACTTATCATAAAAGCATAAGCAATACTTTCAATGTAACAGGTGGCCATACGCTCTATTTCCAACCATGTGGCACAAATGGTGACTGTGGAACCAGCGTGTAGGTGAACTAACCTATTATGCTGCCGGTCAAATAATGCTCCTGGTCAAAATTCATATCACATATTGCATGTCCAACCGGGAATAATATAAAGTGGCCAAAGTTTTCCTAAAAGTAAAGGCGGAGCTTCACCTCATGCTCATGTCAACAGGGGTGCAGCTTAAGCACAAGTAAGCAGACAAAGACAGTGCCTATTTGATTTTAGTTTATTTTTACTTTATGGCAAAAAATGTGTACAAAATAAATATTCATAAAAATTCACTATTTGTGCTTATCCGAATACCATATTCGGATTCGGCTACACCGCTGCATTACAGGGTAAGGCAAAATATTTAATCTGGACCTAAACCAAATCTAAAAGTGAAGTAGCTCACGTTCAAGTTCTTTACTTGCAAAAACATTACGTTAAGTTCACCATTCTTAGAAAAATGAGCTTGTTCAATAAACGTGCTCTTTTGAACTAGTTCATGCGCAACATTGACTGAAAGTGTTATGTTTTAGCATGTGTTTATGTGTTTTACTGTTATTTTTGTAACCTTGTTTTTCATATCTTTAGGTATTTTCAGTTATATTTGTAATTGTGTATTTCTCTTTAAATTGTATGGTATTCCTTGAGCTTTGTAGATAGAGCTGCAGGAGATGGGTCTACCCTGACGTGACCACTCTTAAGTCTTCCCTATGTAAGCCAGAGAAGGCTCAGGAGTAGGAGGGCATTGTGAATATCTAGGGTTCTTGTGAGTATTGCTACTTGGTGTTGGTTTTTCTGGTTTTCTGGACTAATGTTGCTTCTGTCATTGATTTTTGTTTACCGATTGTGAATTTAGACTTTTTACACTTGAATTGAATTTTAGGTCACTCCTTTTGCCTATTTTCGCACTTTTGAGCTTTTTCCTTGTATTTTTTTTTATTTTTATGAATAAAACCCTATTTTTGTTAATTTTGTATTTTCTCTTTTGTGCACAAGACAGGGGTTCATGATCACCCTCCTCCTTGCGACAGTTTTTGATACTTTGACAGCTTTTCTTGTTTGGGCTATTCTAGCCTAGAAGCTAGTAGTTAGCAATCAGGAATAGCTGGGTTTGTGGTGAGTTTCCTCAGATAGGCTTGTAAGTTACCTGGCCTATCTTCATGGTAATTTTCCCATTTCCCATTTCATGTTTGTGAGTCAGTCTCACAACAGAAAAATATTTCAAGGACAAGACAGAATATTTTAAAAAATCTATTAAATTTTGAACGACTTTGTGATTTTCTGATCTTAAAGAATGACAGTAGACAATATCACGGACAAGATTTTATTCCTTTTCTTTACTTTTCACTGCAGCTGCTTAGCAAATCCTGTTGTATTCTGCTACTTACAAAAACTGACAATAGGAAATATAATATCCAATTTCATATAATGAGTGAAAACAGGGACTTCCATATCTCACAACAAAGTACATAAAGTCTTAGACATCTTCCCCATTGGTGAATTCTAGTTCTTTCAGGTTGTGCATCTTACATTTTGGATAATAATGGTAAAAGCCTGCGGTGGGCTGGCGCCCTGCCCGGGGTTTGTTTCCTGCCGTGCGCCCTGTGTTGGCTGTGATTGGCTCCAGCAGACCCCCGTGACCCTGTAGTTAGGATATAGCGGGTTGGATAATGGATGAATGGATGGATGGATGGTAAAAGCAAATTTCATCACAGTGCGTTCTGCTTTGAATGACTATATTTTAATCTTCTCACTGTAAGCATTCTCGCTAGGCACCATTCCTTTTTTGAAAAATTTAACATAAACTTTTCATGCATATTAGTGTAGTGAGTGTTATGTTTTAGCCTAGTTTATTTCTGACCATGGCTCCTCCTATTTTTTTAAATAATATCGAGTTAGGTGAATGAGTCCTAAGTTGAAAGGTGAATGCTCTAAATTAGTTACTTTGTGCTCAGATGTTTTCAGTAATTGCAGCTTAGTAACTTAACAGAATGCTTTAGAAAGACAGAGAACTGAATGTAAGCTAGGCTAAGGGGCTGCCTAAAGCCACTTATGAGTCAAAGGTCGTTCATACTGGTTTAGTTTTTGATCATTCTGGAATTTGGAATTCTATATTCTGGATTTTGGATTGTGATTACCTTAACTTTCTCATTAGTTTTTAAAGTTTATGAATTTTAGTGGTTTAACCTTTCTGACTTTGGATTTATTCTTTTCTTTGAGAGTGCACAGTTTTAGAACATTTGAACAATATGGACAACAGGCCATTCAGCCCAATTAAACCCGCCAGTCCTATCAACTTAATTCTTCCAAAATAACAGAAAGTTTGGGTTTGAAGGGCCCTAAAATTCTACTGTCTACCACACTACATGGTAACATAGTCTATGTGTCTATGGTTACCTGTGTGAAGGAAATGCAGATTTTCTTTTGATTTCTTTTGTCTGGATTCTTTTTTCTTTCTCTTCATTTTGCCTTTGGCAATTACCTATTTAATGTGTTCTAATGTTTTGTTTTTGTATTAATAATTAATTTATATTGCTTTCTCTCTCACTTTTACTTAATAAACATTTGTTTAAGATTGACAGATATTGTTAATTACGGGATTCAAAGTCTGTGAGGCCTTCATGTTTGGGTTTGAAGTTTGGCCCTTTCCCAGTGGGAGGTCCTATCTAGGAATTCATGACAGTACCATCACCGATGGGTAGATACACCACCAAACAAGTGTCACTTGTCAACCTTTCTATTAAAAATGTGTAATAGCCAAGCTGTACTATTTAGTATCTCATTTAAGTTCTCATTGAGCTTATCCAATTCTTTGTAGGCATTTTATAACTCATACAGCTGAACCAGCATTTAATACTAATTTTTAAATATTTGAAACCATTAACATCATCATTGCTTTAAAATCTAATGAACACTATGGCCCTTATCCAATTTTGTATGACTTCAGAAGAGAAACCTGGTTACTTGTTAAGCCAGCATCACTAAATAAGTGAATGGGGATGCTTGGTATGATTACAGGGATATAAATCTTGACCCTTCTAGGTCCAAAGTAATCTTGTAGATGCATGTACAGTATATTTAAGTATTGAATGGTACTTGAAAAAATAGGGTGGTATATTGAAGCTTACAAACCTGCCAGCTTCGAAATTCAGTAACCAGTGCAAAAGGTTTCAGAGCTTATTGGTTGCTGCTCAAGGTAATAGAAGTTAAACAGTCCAGAGAATTCTCCCGGGACCTTCAGTTTCAGAGTTTAGTACAAGATTAACACCTTTAAGAAAAGTCATAAACGGACAGGAAGCCAATGTAATTTAACTAGCAGAGAGGCTATGTGGTAATGGTGTGTGTCAGCAATCTAACAGCAGCATTAACAACCTTATATAGTCTGTTTATGCATCAGACTGGAAGAACTCTGAAGGGAAAGGTGCAATAATGTAGTTGACAACAATCCATATTGTGCTTTCAGAAATCTCTCCTGAGATACACCATTTTAATCCTATTATTTAAGCAGGAGAGTTAGATTTAAGAATTCTTTTAGATGTATTTGTAGTAAGATAGGCCAAGGCCATCTGAATTTGTTGCTGAAGGTGTAGAACCAGGAGTAAGCATAAAACACATGTTACATTATTTTCTTTAAGATTTTTGTAATTATATTATAGCAGAAATGCAACTTGTATACAGTTCATAGTGTATCTGAGACAAAAAGCCAATCCATGCCTAAACTAAGGTCACATTCAGCACATCAACAACCCTCAGGGCCATCTTAATGTACGGGCACAGTGGACACTGGCCGGGGGCCCCAGGAGCATAGGGGTCTACAATGCTTCTGATGCATATGTCTGTTTCTATTTTGCTATCAAAATAATGGCCCCAGTGCACTACTTTTCCAAGGGGCCCATGATGCTATTAAGACGACCCTGGCAACCCTCATGTTATGGAAGTGGAATGAGCAACATGTCACAATACAATCGTTATATATAATACACTACCGTGGCTGTTCATTTGTCTGTCCAAGATTTTAAATCACCTGTAGCTCACAAACCATTTAACCTATTGACCTGAAATTTGATACACATATACTGCGTGACGTCTACTGTCCGCTTTCAAGATGATGATTGACCTCCAAGGTTATTTCTCTTTTTAGTTTAATTTTATTATATTATAGAATCAACTCTCAGCAGTGTCCAGCAGGGTGGCCATACAGCGCATGCATTTGTGTGCCGTTCTCATCCCTACCACCTTCGCTGTCACTTCCTCTACCTCTTCATATCTTAAATCATTCTTGAGGCAGATTGAAAACTTAAGTGCCAGCTTAAGTGAAAAATGAAAGAAAACGTACTAAGTAATTGCAACACAAACACTGACTTAATCAATTTTAACGCAAAAAGATGCCGACGAAAGAAAAGAGAAAGTGGGTCGCTAGGGTGGAGAAAAGAAGAGCTGCTCAGGAAGCAGCAAGCGCATCAACCTCTGAGCAAACGAATGCTAAATGTACAGAGAAAGAGGATGAAAACTATGAATGCACCGTTACTGGTATAAAATTATTTCTAATATTAAAAAAGGCACATCTCCATGCATATTGCTTGTCAGCTCAACTGATTCCATCAAAGAAACAATGAATTTACAACTATTGTTCAGTCGGAAAAAGAGATGTGAACATTGATTGGGAGGTTTGAGTAGAACTTAATCTGCAGTTAGATCTTCTCTTGACAAACAATAAGGCTTGCTTTACACCTGACGATATGTGAATGTACTCGTAACTGGATTGTGATCAGAACACTCATACCACATTTGGAGGTTTTCTCATACAGACCATATTTAATACACCTGTAAATGTAAATTCATTTTTTTATAGACTTACAACAACCAGGTAATTCGGAGCAGGGAAGGTGAAATCTCTTCCTGGACACAATTTGCAAACTAATGTCTTTTAATGCTAGATGTTAAAGTAGTCTCAGCTAAAATAAAAATGATAAAACTGGACCTAAGTATTTTATCTATAAATTTTGAAAATTTGGATATGTTTTCTATTATCAAAAATGAAAAGCAACAGACTTGCACACAGAATTGCTTTTAACTCACCACATCCCTAATTGCTCATATTACTGTATATGAAGTAATGCTGTTGGAGATATTTTTCCAAAACTGTTTCATGCGTATTGTTATAGATTGCTGTAGATATAGAGAGTAGCTTAGTAAAGGTGCCTACAAATCGTCATATTCAGAAGTGCTTTGTATTACATTCCATTTTAAGTAGATGATTTAAATGTTCCATTTGGAAAGGCAAACAATTTTTCTGCTTCAACACTGCACAATCATGTTACACTATTTTAACAAATATTTGTTGTTACATTAAAAAAATAGGTTTTACTGCTTATTCCCATGACCTTTTATTTTCATATTGACCTCACTGCAATGTTACCCATGGCAACCTTAAACAGATTTTAATCAAGTCAATCCTATTACTCATTTAAATTGAAGTGTAAAAGCACTCAGACCAGAAAAATTTGCATGTAGCAAATGGGGATTTGATGAGCAAAAAATGATAATATATATATTGTATAACATGCCCGGCTTCACTGGCTAATAAACATCCCATGAAAGTGACAAACTTCAGAATTTTTAAGCTTCAAATGTTTGTACATAAATGATTTAATAATGCATTAGCAATTCTGCTTTTGAATTAAGGAAAAAAAACATATTGGGAAAACAACACAGTAGCGCTTCTTAAATTTGTAATTAACAAATTTATTACTAATTCTGTGCATTTCTTTAATATGCACTGCTTCGGAAGAGGAACGTTAATACACAATGGCAGAAAGAAACTAATTTCAGCACTTTGGAGAAATGAATGCCTTTTAATGCCGTGTGTTCCTCTTATCTACATGCCACATTATTGTAATAAGTGCATTCAGAAATAATTTTGCTTCAAATATTTTTACAAATCTTGCCCTCATTTGCATGCAAGTAAGTTGTCAGCTTAAATCTTTGAAATGCAAAATATATCTCATTTCTATATTTCATCAAGGAGCTTTTCATGTTTAATAAATTACAACTTAGATCCTCCAAGACTTTGTTTTTCATTAACTAAAAGCAGAAAAAGGATACATTTAAAATCTTAATCACAACCTGCAAGAATATTTGCATGCTGCTAATATTTGCCTTGATGGGACTTTAATACTGGCTAACTAATCCAGAAGGCAAGGTTATAGTGAAAGCTTTATTTGAGGAAGGAAAAAAGAAAAGTTTTGTTCTTTGTAATGGGATCATATCAAGGGTCTTTTAGATATTGGAACGTGTATTACTTGGCGGCATCTTTAAAGCTGTTCCTTAGATGCATGTGGCTTCAAGTCACGATACATAGCTACTCTTAATAGTGGTTTGCCAAAATGAATGTGGAAGTGATTATGTGAAAAGAAGCTGATGGTGACCTGTGTCAAGAAGAAGCATCTTCAGATACACCATGAATATACAAAGTAAATAGCATATGTAATCGAGTGGCTAAGCTGAACTGCTGTTATTTGACATTAAGAACAAGCTTTTTTTGCTTTACAATATCATTACCTAAAAGCTGACATCCCAGAGTGGCAATATATAGACATTCTGTATGTACTATGCATTTTAAGCATATCTATGGCTTTGTATTATGTTACATTTTTGTTGATGTATCAGTGTTTTTAGATTCAGTATTTTTATTAATACCTGAAAGCTTTAGAGATTGATGCCAGTGGTCAAAACAAAAATGTTTGTTTTTTTTTTGTATATGCAGATACTCCCCTTCTTTGTTTATCAGTTAATATTGTCCATCCATCCATTATCCAACCCGCTATATCCTAACTACACGGTCACGAGGGTCTGCTGGAGCCAATCCCAGCCAACACAGGGCACAAGACAGGAAACAAACCCTAGGCACACACACACCAGGGACAATTTAGAATCGCCAATGCACCTAACCTGCATGTCTTTGGACTGTGGGAGGAAACCCACGCAGACACGGGGAGAACATGCAAACTCCATGCAGGGAGGAGCCGGGTCTCCTTACTGCGAGGTGGCAGCGCTACCCACTGCGCCACCCCAATTAATATTGTCCAGAGGAAATTTTTACTGCTCAAAGGCTCATGAATCTTAAAAGAGATACTCAGTTATGCTTCATTTAAGAATCAACTTTGTCGCAGACATTTTGCCTAAAATTCCTTAGAACAAATAGCTTTAGACAAAAAAGGAGATGCGAGATACAACTGAGGTAAAAGGATACAAAATTGAGAATTCATTTTGAAAAGCATGGTGTATTTTGTTAGATCTCTTTCTAGTCTTGTTTCAGTTTCTTTCAAGCTTTCCTGTTTTTTACTTATTATTGGACTGGTGCCTTTACACAAGGTGTCTTCCATCATTTAAACTATGATCGGTTACAATTCTTTTGTTTTACCAATTGAAGTGCAGGCAGGTGAAATGACTTTCTCATGGGGGTGCAGTGTCAGTACTGGGATTTGAACCCACAACCTCAGAGTTTGAAGTCTCAAGCACCATGCCATGCTGCTTGCCGTTTCTTGCAGAAGGAGCACAATCTAATTGGAGCACACAATATAAATTACAGCAAGTAATTGTATTATTCAGAAGCAAGGACTACAGTTTTTTAATCATTGTGAAGTGTTTTATTACCACAAACAACTATCCATACATTTCAACATGTATTACTGAGCATGCAATGGAAATACTTTCAAATTACAAAAAAAAAGAAATACTGTCAAGACACTACTTGGAAAATCAGAGCCCATTCTGTGATTTTGCTGAGATCTGTGATGAAATTCAAGAGGAGACACTTGTGAGAATATCAGGATATTTTTTCTCAGGAGACGAATCTGAGAAGCATAAGACAAAAGAAAATTTCTTCATTTTATTCTCATTGTTGTCTAGAAGAAACCAACAAGATATTAAGGAGATGTCTTTTTTTTTTATTTTTTTTCTTTCTATTGTTGATTTTATTGCAATGTATGTCCATCAGAAGGTCATGCTTTGGTCAATCTATAAAGCTGCCCTGTTAACATAAGAAGTAGTGGAGACAAAAAAATTCTAAATAATGTTTGTATTAATTAAGATTGACAAGAGTAGAAAAATTATATCTATAATAAAAAAATGACATAGTAAGTATGAATGTATTTTAAAACATATATTTCCAGCAGTATTATATAAAGAGCTAAAACCTTTCAAACACTTTTGTTTTTGTGCATTCAGGTAGGTGGTATGACGTGGTAGTGGTTAAAGCACTGGCTCTTTAAACCTAACAGTCGCCACTTTGCCTCTCACCCTCCTTGTGACTCCAATCAGCTCACTTAATGTGTTTGCCATCCAACTCAATAAAGATATTGAAGCTGCCATTTGCAAAGGCATTAGCCAAATGCAGAATAATAATGTAATAGATCGGGGTCGCCAAGTCCAGTACTGGTGGACCACCGTGGCTGCAGGTTTTCATTCTAACCCTTTTCTTAATTAGTGACCTGTTTTTGCTGCTAATTAACTTGTTTTGCACTAATTTTAATTGATTTGCTCTTGAACACTCAGACCCCTTAATTGTTTCTTTTTCCTTAATTAGCAGCCAAACAATAATGAGATACAAAATGAACCAAAACATGACCAACCTTGTGGATCATACAATATCTGAAAATAAAGAAAGGTGAAGGTCTCAGGAATGTTGATCTGCTCAGGTCCACAAAACATTTTATCAGTGCTAGAAAAGAGAAAATCAAGTTTTGAAAATGTCTGCTATTGCACGATGAGAGCAGCAACAAGCCACAGAATTACAGAACGGTTTAATTAACAACAGGAATCGGCACCTCATTAAGCAGCTGGTTGGAGTGAAATTGGTTGGGGTTTGAGGCCCTCACTTAGTAGGTCTTCTGTTGGCGCACTCACTTCACATCCATCCATCCATCCATTTTCTAACCCGTTGAATCCGAATACAGGGTCACGGGGGTCCGCTGGAGCCAATCCCAGCCAACACAGGGCACAAGGCAGGAACCAATCCTGGGCAGGGTGCCAACCCACCGCAGCTCACTTCACATTTCATTTCTTTTTGGGTGCCATTTAAGGAAAGGAATGAAGCAAATCAGAGGAACAAATCTTAAAAGAGAAGTCAATTAAAATTAATTCACAAGAAGTTAATTAGCAGCACAAACAGGGCACTCATTACAAAAAGGGTTAGAATGAAAACCTGCAGCCATGGTGGTCCTCCAGTACTGGAATTGGCGAGCCCAGTTATAAAATTATATTTATTCCAGAAGTTTAAGTCCTTTTTGTACAGCACTCTCTACTGAGCATAAGCTCAGAGCCCTGTTACAAGTTCATGTTAACCTTAATATATAAGTGAGTCATATTCTCATAGATAATACTGTCTCAATCTCAGCCACTTACATATATATATTAAATATTCAATATATTAATTTATATATTAAAGATTTCTACTTTGGCTTACTGTTCTTAACATCACTCTATCCATTTCTAAAAACTGAAATAATATGTAGTTGGCTATGTAAGAGTTGGCAGTTTTTTTCACTACACCAGATATCTTGATTCATAGTTCCTTAATGCCGAAGCAGTTGTTTTCGTGAAGCATTGTGGATTACTTCAACTCAGCACCACTTCAGTTGAAAGACTGTTTGAAAGTTGTAAGCATTTAAAGAGTTACATGTGGTAATTGTAAACAAAATAGTATGTCCACTTTTATAGAATAGAATTTTGTTTTCCAGTTGGATCAAGTTTACTTAAAACTACCTGTACAGGATACCATGCTCTCTTTGACTTGCTTTATATTTAGTAGTGTGATATTCTTAGAAAATAATGACCAAAAATAAGAGGCTGGTAAAATTGTGGACAATAAAAATAATATGTGTGGCATTATAAAATAATGCAAGGGGTCAGTAGACATTTCAGTTTAAATTTTTTGTTGAGGGCGGAACGGTGGCGCAGTGAGTAGCGCTGCTGCCTCGCAGTAAGGTGACCTGGGTTCTCTTCCTGGGTCCTCCCTGTGTGGAATTTGTATGTTCTCCCCGTGTCTGCGTGTGTTTCCTCCCACAGTCCAAAGACATGCAGAGTAGGTGCATTGGCGATTCTAAATTGTGCTGGGTGTGTGTGTGCCCTGCGGTGGGCTGGCACCCTGCCCGGGGTTTGTTTCCTGCCTTGCACACTGGGATTGGCTCCAGCAGACCCCCGTGACTCTGTAGTTAGGATATAGCAGGTTGGATAATGGATGGTTATTTTGTTGAACAAGAATAGTGCATTTGTAGTGAGGCAGTTCAAAAAATTATTTACATATTTAAAGTATGACACTTGGAGGCATAAAAATATAAAGAAAGTTGGGAGAAAAAAAACTTGAAATACTTAATTTTTGAAAATTGAGCTCCATGCTTTACCCAGATCTGAAATCACAACAGTGCTGTTTCCTTATTTGGACTCCAGAGGCTTGTAAGATTTAATACAGCATATTGGGAATGTGAGGAACAAGACAGCCTAATTAGTTTGTCTGAAAATAATATATCTCAGTCTTTCCTTACATTTTCTAAAGGCTTTTTGCCATAACTGCTTATGTTTATTTCTCCTTTTTCTTTCTCCTTGATCACTAAGCTAGCACTGGCATTTCATTTACTGTTCAGTAAAACCTTTTCATTTTAATTTAAGCTGATTTTTATGTAATATTTATACCTCAAGTGAGGCTATATCATGCATGCAATACTTATTGTTATCCCACTTAATGGATTAACTTTCATTTAGGCATTACCAGTTTTACTTTCTGCAATTCTTAAGCCACAAGGCAGAACTTTTTTTTATTATTATTTTTTATTACATTAATACCCAAATAACCAGATTTAGATCCTTATTACATGGAAGAATGAGACTCTATTGTAGGCAGTAGAAAAGTCAGCTCAACCAGCACTGAGAGATTGCACTTGATTCCAAGTTTTTAAAGAGTACGTTGAACCAGTTACTGAAGGAAATTAGAATCAAATTCACATCAGTAAAATTAGCAACAATTTGGCATAGTTTCAAATTTTAAAAGTTATTGGTTGTCCAAGATTCTAAGAAGTAAAATGGGTTATGGACCATTGTTGCAAATGTGTTGTGTGTTGGTCTTATACTTTAACCATGTTCTTGTAATGTACAGTATATATCTGGAAATTAATACAGTCTTTTTAAAACGTAAATCATTGCTGCAACAAGCTTATCTAGCACCCTGCACATTACCATTTCTAGTGTTGACTTGATTACTCTACTGTTTCAGATAAAACCACTTTAGAATAACTATACTCTGTGTGTGTGTATACAGTATATACAGTATGTATACACTACAAGTTAATAGTTTTAGAACACCTCTGTTTTTGCAGTTTTCTTCAAATTTAATCAGTTGAAATGCAACGAATGACCTAAAATGCAAGAGGTTTAAATTTAAAGGTTAGGCTAGCAAAAACTGAAAGTAACAGAAATTTCAGAATATTACAAATGGACCTTCTTCAGGGAACAACTAATAGGTAGCAACCTACTGCTGTTCTGCAACAATTAAAGTAAATTAGGCCTTGCAAGTAGAAGCAAACAATTTGCACAGGTGCCCCAACTTCTGTTGATTACTTAAAAACCTTCTGTCTGTCGTAACGCAGACGTGGACATGGATGTGTGATGGTCTGGGGTTATTCTGTTGGAAGCAGAGTTGGTGACTTGCACAAAATGACTGGCATTCTGAATCAAAAGGGTTACCACAGTTAGGATATTAGACAAACAAAAGGTGGCTACCTTGATGAATCAAAAAGTTGAATAAAACTTTGTACACTTAATAATATATATACAGTATATGTATTGTAAAAGATAACCCTGGACACAGACAGACACGGACTCCAAATGTTCAAAACACATACCGTTTATTTTTCGTTTGGCGCACACAGCACACACAGTGCCCAAATCACTGCAATACCATTCTGTCCTTTCTTTCTCTTCGGCTGCCTCCACTCCTCTCTTGCAAGCTCCGTCTACTACCACCTGACTCCAGCTTCCGGGGTGGTGGCTGCTGGTTCCTTTTATAGTCTACCTGGAAGTGCTCAAGGTGCTTGATCACTTGTTTCTGGTTGCACTTCGGGGTGTAGCCGAAGACCCGCCCAGACGGGCTCAGGAACCCTTGTAGCACCCCCTGGTTGGCCACCCGGGTCCCAACAGGGCTGTGGAGGACTCCATCTTCCTTGGAGCCCTGCAGGAATCTGAGGCACCACTGCCGCCCAGGGGGGCTGCCCTCTAGTGACCCGGTGTGGGTATTTTACAGCCCATGACCGTTCTCCTGAATTATATGCAGAAGGGGCATCTTGGTCGGGCAGTGGCCCCAGCCATCCATCACAATATATATATGTCTATATATGTATATACAGTATGTGTATATGTATGTATATATATATATTGTGGTCCCCGGGCTCCCGCGAGGGCGTCCGTCCTGGTTATGTTGGGGGCCTCGGGTAAAGGGCTTGGAAGCCCAGCCCTGTAGGGACCCGTGGCCACTGCCAGGCGGTGCCCCGATGCCGGTATATCCCGTGTGGTCCCAGGAGGACCAGAGGAGGGCTTGTGCCTCCTCCAGACCACAAGGAGGCGATCGCCCTTGGTTGTATTGGGAGCCACGGGTAGAGGGCTTGGAAGTCCAACCCTGTAGGGGCCCATGGCCACCGCCAGGCGGCGCCCTGGTGCCTGAGGAACCCTGGAGCCCAGCACTTCCGCCACACTAGGAAGTGCTGGGGGGAAGATTTATGTGGCGCCCGGAGAGCTGCCAGGAGGACAGCCGACACTTCCGCCATGCTGGGTTGTGGCCAAGGAGGGAATGCCGGGAACACCTGGTGCTCATCCGGGAGCACTATATAAGGGGCCGCCTCCCTTCAGTCTAGGGCGGAAGTCGGGTGGAAGAGGACGGAGCGAGAGGAAGGACTGGCGGCGGCCAGGAGAAAGGCAATAGGACTGTGTGGCCTGGACTTGGGGGAATCGGTGCTGAAGGCACTGGGGTTTGTGTTGCACGTGATTATTGTAAATATTTGTAAATAAATAGTGTGTTGGGTGAAACAAAGATGTCCGTCTGTTTGTGTCCGGGCCGGCTTTCACAATATATATATATATAGTGACAGTAGGGGTTGCTGTTGCCCCGTATAACCCACAGACAACACGTCCAGACACCAGATAAAAATACAAGAAATGAATTTAATTTCTTTTATAATGTGCAAAAAGCACCTCCACCTCCACAATACTTAATAATAAATCAATAATACACAATAATCAATAACAATTCCTCCTCTCCACCCAGCAGCTCTGTCGCACTTCCTCCCAACTCCGGCTCATTCTGCTGGGTTTCCCACAGTCGTTTTTATAGTCCGCGACCCGGAAGTGCTTCTGTCCTTCAGTCCATGTGATTCCATAGCACTTCTGGGTCAGATGAAAACTCTTCTTTTTCTCCAGCCCAGAACTACTTCATTTCTTACGTCCCCGTGACTAGGGAGTACTTCCGGGCTATAATAGAAACACTTGTGCCTCTCTGCAGCGTCCCCTGCTGGCATCCACTGTATCCAGCAGGACTGTGAAGCTGAACTCCATTGTCCATGATGCCCTGTGGGAATTCAGTGCATCTCCATGTTGCAGGGAGGACTCCATCTAGCGGCCTGGGGATGTTGGCCGGGATGAACTGCCGGCCATCTCTCACAATATATATATATAGAGAGAGTAGTGGCCAGTATATATGCAATGAGTTCTTGTTTGTGTAGGTTACCATGGCTTCTGACAAGGATAACAACAAATAGTAACAATAATAAGAAAACTTTGAATTCTGTAGCTAATAGCTGGCATCACAAATAAAGGTTTCAATCACCAAAATATAGTAACTGCAGTTTATTATAGCCACCTACATGATGTGAAGGTGCTTTAAGAGAAACATTTCTGTAACTGAGTTCAGCTATGATGTTTGATCCTTCATTTATGTTACAGAAACTCTGCTTGCTTCATTTTTCTGAGCTACAGAAAAAACATTAATTTAGCATTTCTGTTACTTATGCAGGGAAGAAAAATCCTGAATATACCAAGGAAATAGGACTAACAGCATTTGTACACTCATATAGAAGTCATGAGATCTATAGGTTATCTTTTAAATATAGGTCTGTATAAAAAAGCCACCCTTGGAAGTTGATAGCATATTCTTTGCTGTTCAGAAATGGCTCTGTGCACTCTTAATGCACATGTTTGTACCTCAAAACCTATTGTCTATCTCCTTTAAAAGTATGAATTATTTGCTTCTAGTTCTGCTCAAAGATACACTAATCAGTACAAATCTTTTGCTCTACATGGTCACATTTACTAAAAGCACTACCAGTTTCAATAATGTACATATTTACTCAAATGAATTAATGGTAGCCATACAAATCCTTTACTCCATGTTCTGAACCTGCTTTGTTCATGTCACATTCATAGCTGGCAGTGCCTATCCCAGCAGTCTCTGGTGCAAGGCAGGAGCCCACACTTGTCCATATGACTCTAATTCCAAAGTTAAAAAAAAATTAACATCCACATCTTTGTGAAGTGCCAGTGAAAATCAGAGTAAATTGGAGAAAAATGCCCTTTCACACCCACAGTTATTGTTTCACTGTGTCATTACTTTAATGTTGAGCCTGTTCTTTTGCAACCTATTGTTTAAGTTTGTACAGTGTGTTTAGCTGACACAGGACAATTTCCTTTTAATATGGCAGTGGTATGCGACATTGTTGTTTGCTGGGTGCTGTGTTTCACAAACTTACGGCGTACTTATATTATCTTCAAAATAAAATATTAAAAAGGTATGCTTTTTGCAGCTGTGAAAGTCACAAATTGAATAAAAATCAGTTTACTCAGACATCACTTTTTCCAAAGAATGGTATCTGTTAGAATGAGTGTTTAATTAAATTGCCAGTTATACACTTAAAGCACCAAACCGAGACTTCATACAGACAGTGTACATACAGACTGAACTGTACAAAGTACAGTATACTGTATGCAGATATAATGAGGCAAAAATGACATAATCTAAGTAAATCTGTTAACATAAAGATTATAATGTTTACTTGCTTTCTCATAAGATCAATCTTCCATTTTAACATTGCTGGGTGTGTGTGTGAGTGAGTATGTCCTGCAAAATACTGGCAAGTCATCCAGATGTCTCAAGAATATATAATTGGATTAAGCAGGTTTGAAAATGGATGGATGTATTATGGAAGTACTGTTGCATTTCAGAATAAAATATAAGATTTTTGTTTTACAAAAAAAAAAACAAGTATTGTACTTCATAACAATTGCAGTACTCACCTCTATGGGAATTGTACAATAATATTTAAAGCAATTAACTCATTTCCTTGATGATGCTTGATTTGGTTCTTTAAAAATGTGGTCAAGTAGGATGAAATGACTGTACATGAACAAAAACACAGATAATACAAGTAAACAAGGGAAACACATTGCTGCCTTAAGAGTCTATTTTCAATCCTCTTTCAATTAAAATGTCCCTGCAGGAGCCTGTAGGGTTGAGTTTGGGGTGAGATAGAGAGAAATAAATCAGTGTATTCCAAGGAATAGTAATCCTTGTTGAGCATTTCGGGCTGATTGATATAAATAACATTGTCCTCGCCATCTGTCCAAAGAGGGACCTTTCCAGTTAGTGTTGAGCAGCAACGGCAGAATAATTAATGAATGGTGTCCTTTGTGCTGGTAATAAAGACAAGACAAATTATGTTATAATCCAACTGCTGCTCGTTTGTCACAGCCAAATAAAATGTCAAATAAAAGTGAGGGGCCACTGTGTTTGTTTAATGGAGTGCAAGCTACCTGTTCCCATAGCTCAGTGCAGGGGAAAAAATTAATAAGTCCTGTAAAAGCTGAATGTGCTGAAATACAACGAATTGTTCTCCTAAAACATGCCTGCTTGTGATCTTAACCAAACTGTGATTCATATATAAGTATGGTCCATTTTATTTGTCATAGTGTATCTCTGCAACATTGTATTTATTTTTTAGGCAATGTTTTATCAGAAGCTAAAATGACTGATTTTTTCTCATATTTGAGACCTGGTAATTATTGATTTACTTGTTTATTAATGCTACAGCACACTCTGTTATGTAACACTTTTGCATTTTCTAATTATTTCTTTAGTTATAAAAACAAAAGTATTGGTAGATATTGTTTTTAGAGTGTTAAAGTTTACCTAAAATAAGAATTACAGTATATGCATGTAGAAGCATTTTTAAGGCAGCAGTGTGATGCACTGGCTAGATAGATAGATAGATAGATAGATAGATAGATAGATAGATAGATAGATAGATAGATAGATAGATAGATAGATAGATAGACAGACTATATAATATAGATAGATAGATAGATAGATAGATAGATAGATAGATAGATAGATAGATAGATAGATAGGAAGACTCTATGATAGATAGATAGATAGATAGATAGATAGATAGATAGATAGATAGATAGATAGATAGATAGATAGACTCTATATAATATAGATAGGAAGGATAGATAGATAGATAGATAGATAGATAGATAGATAGATAGATAGGAAGACTCTATGATAGATAGATAGATAGATAGATAGATAGATAGATAGATAGATAGATAGATAGATAGATAGATAGATAGATAGATAGATTGAGCTGGAATGGTGCACTTCGATGTGTGGTATCCTGCTTTGCACCCACTGTTGCCAGGAGAGGCTCTTGCCCTCCTTGACACTGAAATAGAACTAAGCAGGTTCTGCAAACTGGTGAATGGATTACTGAAAAAAATGGCATGTCAGATTAAAATAAAAATAATATATACATCGATTTCACATAATAAAATTGTTTTTATCAAAAATAATTTAATCATGCTTAATGCACTAAATTAATATATCCTGAAACAACAGATTTTTATATAAAATGAATGAAACTTTTTAATTCTCTCTTAAGTTAATTACATTATGTTCAATGAACATGTCAGTAAAGTGTAATATTTTAACAATTGGCATTTTAAAAAATTAGTTACTTAGCTATAAACTTTTTAGCCTGTCAATTATACTTGTTACAGTCTTATTTTATAGTTCATGTTCAAATTTATTAATAACAAATAAACAGGTTTGCTTATACCAAGACTAGTTTTATTTGGTAATACAAACTAAGAAAAATACAAAAGATTAGTATTCAAAAGCTGAAATGTACAACAGCTGTAAAAGAATACTGCTTCTTTGGTTGTGCCAGAATGCCATGACCAATGTATAACTAAATATGAACACAAAATGCACAGTGGATAGAGTGTTATATTATAAAATACATTTTTATATTAATGTAACTGCAACCCCCATTAGGGGTTGCCACAGCGGATCATCCAAAATTATTGTCCACATATTGATTTAGTAAAAGTTTACACCGGATGCCCTTCCTGACATAACCCTCCCCATTTATCCGGGCTTGGGACTGGCACAAAGAAACACACTGGTTTTTGCCTCCCCTGTGGCTGGGTTAGAATAAATGTTAAATATTAAATAAAATATAAAGTGCAAAAATCGCTGCTTGGCACCTTCTTTCGCAAAACATTTTTTTTTATTTTCAAACAAGCAAATTTAGCAACTGCATTGTATTGATTTTAGGTGTATTATGTATTTGTCTGTATTAATAGTATTTATCTGGTTGAGCAATGTTATGATGATACTAATGAACAGCAATGCTGAAAGTAGTCGACTCGTAACGAAAGTCAGAATGTGTTTTTTTTCAAGTACTTAAACGCACCCGTACTAAGCAAGTAAATCGAGACAACTTAACAGTACATTTACTGACTTGTGACGGTAGTTAGTGAGCATAGCTTGATAAATCATTAAACGAGAATACAAGGAAAAACGCAAAACAGAGTAACGTTAGTCTATGTGACTGTGTGTTTTACTTGAATATTTTGTGTGTGTCTGTGTTTTTTTTTTTACTTTTATTTCACCAACCTTTTGGACTTAACCGGCAATAATAACTCAAACCCACAACCTGTTGCTTCTTTGAAAGTCACATGACTTTACCTCCAAGTTATCCAACTTCTGTTGACGATAAATCCACTTGGTGCATATTACTTTCTGGTGAGGACTAAATATAACTGTTTTAACTACTATCTAAATGACTGAAATTAGTATATTGTACATCCCACAAGATCCAATAAGTTAAACACGATCGAGTTACAGTATGTTCAAAAGTGGAACATAAACAACACATGTAATATAAAGTAAATACATTTTTTGTAAATGTAACAACCTTCCATTTCCATTTTTTCAGTGAAGGATGGATGAATCCATGGGTGGATAGGGCATATTTAATGAGCCAACCAACCAGCCACTCATTCATTTATTCATAGTGTGCCTAGCATTCAAAATGTTGCTATTGATACAGGCACGGTCTGATCCCTACTTCTAGACACATTTTCAAAACACTCATACTTTTTTTTTATTTCAGAAGCTTGGGAGCCATTCATTAACCCTGTCAATGAACATCCAAGCCCCTTTAATCCAAAAGTGTATGTCAAAAATGCAAACTGTGGTTCATCTGTAAATGATTTGTCTTGTGTTTACTCCTGCTGGCCCCTGGAGTGCTTCATTTTAAGCAACAGAATGCGCAAGCCATCCGCTGTAACCACAGGAAATATCATGGGAAACGATATGTTATGGTCTGTTGTCAGTTATCAATTTTATTGGCAAATTTAGAGGATTTTCACTTTCATTAGTAACCAATTTAAAATGAATTTAAAGACTTTTGGTGATTGAAGTGCTGACTTGTAAATAAAAAGTAATAATTTTTCTCAATAACTGAGGTTTCTGTGCACATTAAATATAGGAGAGTGTCACTGAATTCCATATTTTACTGTATATTGGCCAAACTCATAGACTACAAGGAGTGGGAATCATCTTGGCAGCACTGGGAATGACAAAACATTTAACTTGCATTTTTATTGGAGGAAAATCAAGTACTCAGATAAATTACTTACAGTACTTGGGAAAACATGCAAGTTTTACACACCTCTTGACCAGGAAAGGGTCTGACCCCAGCCAAATGGGACTGCACCAATAGGCCTTCCCAAATCACACTCGATCCAACATTCATGGATAGTATGTATTGTTAGCATGAAGCACCGTTAGATTTGTAATATTTACTACAAAATACACATCTATACAGTGATGTTCCTTCAGTTGTGCATTACATGCCTCATTCTGATGTCAAGTGTTATTTTAGTTTTGGACAATTTCAAAATCCAAATTGTGCAACTGGCCATCAAGATATCAAAATGGTGTCCTTACTGTAAGAAGCAAAAAGAAATTTAGAGGTGATAAGTAATAAATCTTTTTAATTGAGTTGCTGAAGTCACCTAGTTATCTGAAGTCATTGTTCAAAGCACTGCAAATACAAAATAACCCTCATTGGTCAAGATTCTAGTTCCAATTAATGTGCGATAAAGCATCACATATTTACTTTAAATACATATAGAATATGTTCTACATGTAAATATGCAGTTAAAAGTTCAGAGATTTTTTTGTAGATTTTATAGTAACTTTTCTGTTTCTGAACAGTAAAACTGGACATTTTCTAATTGGTCACTTAATCCTTAGAAGGGTAGAGGACAGAAGAAATACAAATATGTAGATGTAGCCTGTTTAAAAATCAGCAATGTCAAAATGAATTGAGCTAATTAGAGCACACGTCTATATCTTTCAAAAGAATGCAATCAAACCATATGTGAAAAATTACCAAAATAATTGATACAATATACTGCATACTGGGTGAGCATTTTAATTGTTCATGAAATTTATTTAAGGATGCTTTGAAATCTCTTACATTATTTTTCTCCAGTGCTTCCTGACTATTCAGTACAAGAATACCCACACATTTGATGTACCATTCAATTCATCTTGATGTCTAATTATGCAAGACGTCAAGCTCTTGCACTCACCCCACCTCTAATTTTTGGCACTCTGGACCCAAAAAAACTAATTTATGTCATATTTGAGCCATATTTTGTTCAGAAAATTACACCCTTAATATAAAGAGTAAACCAATAGGTGTCATCAGCAAAAATGATCAGAAGTTGCTCATGCCACACCAACTGACCCAATGGGTTCACTCCTTAAAGGGGTACGACTGGTCAAACATATTCCTTTTCAGAAAACCTTGAAAAAATGTGGATTGGTATTATAGGCACGTGGGGTGCTGTTTTATGTGTTTTTGAGGTTGCTGATCACAAGCATTATTTTATACTAGGCTGACCCACCTTTTAAGGCGACCGACTTTTAAGTTGACCACTTCTTAAGGCAATTCAATATGTAGATCAATTTGATATTTTATACAAACTCATTAATTTGGTTATATTGCATTTGAGAGGTATTACTTTAATACTCGTAGTTTCTGTTATTTTTGTGATGAAATTTAAACTTTTTTTCTATATTGAGGTTGCCCTTTTGAACCCCCCTGATATTTATTACGTGGTGAGGCATTTGTACTCCATCAACATTAATTATTTCCAGAGACATAATTTTGTGTATTTTTCCAGCGCATCGCGCACAAAAGCAAGGGAATGATGGGAGCACCAGAACTCTGCTCACATCATGTCGCTTCGTACCGCAAGCTGCAAGTAGTAAGTCTGTGATAAGCGGAATACCGCTACACTTTCCACTCATGGGACGGAAGGACAGGAAGGAATCCTGACAGCTTTTGTATAGTAAGAAAGAAGAAGAAGATATCGCACAGTCTGGAGTAGAAAATCATCTTTTACCTGGAAAAACGAAACTACAAATCCCATCGTGCATTGCAAAATGGACGGGGCATGTGTGAAACTCCGCGCCTGCATAGCACTCACGGGACGGAAGGACAATCCCGACCGCTTTTATATAGAAGGATATCTTTACCGGTGGTCCAAACCCTCAAAGAGCCATTCCCAGAAGTTAAAAATGAGAAATTTCAGACATAAGCATGTGGGGCATCACTTTAGACTATTTCAATGTCAGTGACTGCAAATATGATTTTTGATCTTTTAGTTTACAAATAGAGGGTGATAGAGGGTGAAAAATGATATATTTCTATTAGGACCAAGAATATTTAGACTTTAAACATTTAAAATAAAGCACACATTGTAATATTTCAAATATTTGAAATATTCTTGTTTATTATGTACTTCTACCTAATGAAGTGAATCATTACATTTCCAACAAACACCCCAAATTACGATGTCTTACGCTAATTCAGACTTTTTACAATGGTGCCCTGTTCTCACAAGTTGATAACAAAAATTCTCATTGTTTGATATTCTTATTAGCAATATACATTTCAACAAATAACAAATACAATTTTTAAAACTGCTATAGGGAAATCAATCTGAAATTTTCAGTTAACTTAAAAGTTCAATCATTTATAAAGATGTACATACTTTAAGATTAGCAGGCAATTATGCCTTTTTTGTTTGTTAGTATGTGCAGAATGCTTCTATTTTATCTGGCGAGGAATACTACAGTTGGGATTGCTTAATATCAGTAAAATGACAAATGTAGTTTTCTCTCTGACTTGAAAAAATATCACTAAATGCTAAGTAGAAGAAAAATATATTATTTATTTTTGATTATTCTCTCTGCCGTATTGCACAATGGCTTTTCTTTGTTATCCTTTTAGTTACTTAAATTTGCTAGCATTGAAATTAAACTAAATATTATAGATTTTTAAAGTAATTTTTCTATTTAGGATTCTGAGCAATGCTCTCTGGATTTCAGCATCTCAGCAATATCTTTACACATGCTTTTTTTCAGTATCTATTCAGATCACTACTATTATTTCCTGTGCTAAGAAGAAGTGTAAAATGTATGTATTGTTACTTGTTGCACTTTGTAACTTAAGCTACAAATTATATTTGGTTGGCCTCTGATTTCTCCATGCAAGCAGGTCCTCCAACTTGCAGGAAAAACTCAGGGGTTGGTGGCAGGATTGGCAATTCAGTCACAGTTAAAAAGCTCACATTGTTCCACTCCATTAGAACTAGTGTGGTGCTGAGGCGTCACCCGTTGCATGGCTGCCCCCGGGTCCTAATTTGAGATCCTGAGGTGATTCGTCATGTGGTGGGTGCATGCTCCTAACCTGTCTTCGCTCAAATTTCCAAAGCATATAATATAAAAAGACTAGGGGGCTCTGCCCCCTGCTCGCTTCGCTCTCCCACCCCCGGGTTTGGTTTACCGGATATACAATTTAAAGAGATTGTTATTTTCATGGTAATTGTTACATATGCATTATTGTCACTTTTACTTTAAAACTTTAGTAAAAACAATATTTGGAATTAACTTTTTTTCAAGATCACATTTGATTCTATGTTTGAGCATTGTGACAACACAACATGTAACTGCCTGTGAGAGAATATTGTTTCTTTCTCTCTAATAAATAAAATGACTTTTTCAAATGTTTTTCCATGCTCTTTCTTCTTCGCTTAATCGCTGACGTGTCATCTAGAACATATAAAATTATTGTCCTGATAAAATGTATAAGAGCTGAGCGCACAGGAAGTGTGTCTGCCAAAAGTACTCACATGACCAACAGCTGAGAGCAAAGGAACTGTGTCTGACAAAAGCATTCACACGACTGTGGTCTTGTTTGAAAATAGTTGTAAGTAGGGCGTAACTTGAAAGAATCTCATGTTAAAAATCTCTGTCTCACGGGACTTCATACCGTGCCATTTTTGGAATCTTTTAATTCTCAATGGCAACACGAATTAGACTATCTACAAGTCTCTGACTTAAAGTTTAAATCCGAACAACATACTGGATCTCTTTTCGCTGTTCCGCCATTTCACAGAGTAATAATTTCCGTTTGTTTGCGCTAATGCGATCTTTCCTATCCTTTTTAGGGACTTTCGAATTTTCATACTTCCATTATCACTAACCTACTCTGCATGTGTACGGCACCAACATTTTAGAATTCTTTATGACGTTCTGCTTTGTCCTTTACTCTGTCCTTTTTTTCCGGCCCCAGGCATGGTTAAATCTCTTTCTCGCATGATGTATAAGTGTCTTTCTGAGAAGGTCATGTCTTGACCTAAGTTTTTTTTTATATAATAGAGAAAAATAACTTTCTGTAAACGTATTTACAAGTTTCATTCATTTAAAAATGCAACAGCTAGAGACTTGATACTTACTAGCCAGCAAGATTGCATGACCCCCAGCTGGCTTTCTCCTTCAGAATGCTGTTCGAAACTCAAAGCCCAGAGGAGATCATCACATCACACTGTACACTTTTCCTAAACCTTACAAACATGTGCACCAACTCATGGCTCACTACTCACTCTCAGTAAGTGCAGACCTTTCTTTTTTGCCTCATCCTTGTCCCTGCTATTTAATGTTCAGCTGAATTTACACGTTTGCTGTTATTCACATTAAGCAACATACACTGATTTGTCTTGTACTATAATGTTCACTGATTTATAAAGCTCTCTGTGGTAATATTTGCTATTAATGGCTAATCTAAAACATCTATTTCAGTTTTACATAGTGTATCAGACATAGGAGAATGTAAATGTTTATTCTAGTCCAGATGACCTAGACATGCAAAGCTTTTTAAAGGTATGAACTAAAGAAAATAGAAACAGAAAAGTGATTATCTCTTAAAAGGTTTATATTTCCATGACAAAAACAAATCTGTTAAGTTGAGTAGTGTAGTGTGGAAAGGAGCAAGCTGTGCTAACAAACCAATAACTGCCATTTTATGCCATAATGTAAACATAATGATCCAAATGATGTGGTCATTGATTGTACTTATTTATTCATTTATTGGTCTCTGTAGCAGCAGTTGAGTGAAAAAGTTCAGTTTTTATATTTAAGCATTGAATCTTAAAGACAGAGTTGATAAACAATGTCATTTGTTCATTAAACTAGTCCTGTCATTTCTTTCTTCACAATCCTTATTTTCCAATGCTGATCAACTCATTGTTCAGACTATTGCTCTATCCTGGATGCAACTTTACTGCAACTTTCTCCTGGTGTGATGAACTCCTCCAGAACACATTATTGGCATATTCCACATGTCATTTCACCCACACTGCTTCTCTCCTTTGTTTTCTTCACTGTCTCCCACTTGCGGCTAGGCCTGAGCTCAAAAGTCCTGACTTGATAGAAAGGTTCCTGCATGCATAATACCTCCAATCTCTGCCCTCTCTATATGTCCCTTTGAGAACTATCTATTTTGCTGCTGCCTGTCTGCTGACTACCCCTCCTCCATCATCGAACTTGATAAAGAAATAATGGATTTTTTTTACTTCTTGCTCCCAAGCTGTCAAATGAACTTCCCATGGCTAACCAAACCCTATCCCAGTCCACTAATGTTAAATCACCACTTGAAAATGTTCCTTTTTATGAAGATCATCTAAAAGATTTCAGCCAAAGCCTGAAAAGTTAATTCTACCATACTGATTATCTCCTGAGATGTAAAATATGTGGATTACAAGTTGTAGCATTTTTGTATTATAGTGTATGTTACTTGTTTCAGAATCAAATGAACACAAAAGCCAAAAATCATGGAATCACTGAA
Source organism: Polypterus senegalus (assembly GCF_016835505.1). NCBI lineage: Eukaryota > Metazoa > Chordata > Cladistia > Polypteriformes > Polypteridae > Polypterus > Polypterus senegalus. The sequence continues at coordinate 144,778,812 of NC_053159.1, read as the reverse complement.
TTCCTAATTCTGGAGAACAGCACCCTTCTCGACCTATGTTCCTACCCTCACCTGTGCTCATGAGGTTTGGGTAATAACCGAAAGAATGAGATCGCGGGTGCAAGTGGATGAAATGAGCTTTCTCTACAGGGTGGCTGGGCTCTCCCTTAGAGACAGGGTGAGAAGCGCAGGCATCCGGGAGAGGCTCAGAGTAGAGCCGCTGACCCTTTGCATCGAGCCAACCAAGGTGATGCAGGCATCTGCTACGGACGCCTCCCTGTGGAGGTTTTACAAGCATGACCAGCTGGAAGGAGACCCTGGGGAAGAAAAAGGGCTCGCAGGGAGGATTATATCTCCCAGATGGCCTGGAAACGCCTTGGCATCCCACAGTATGAGTTGGCAAGTGTGGCTGGGTAAAAGGACATATGGGTTTCACTGCTAAGACCCAGCTTTGGATAAGTGGTGGAAAATGGATGGATGGATAGCACATTTCTCTAAATGTATTCTCACTTAGTCAACATGCATCAGCCCTCTTCAAATACCTCTGTCAAAATTTAGGCTCCAGAACTGAATTGCTATGGGACATCTTTCAAAGATGACCTAAGGTCTTCTCAACCTTTGATACTGATGACTGAAGAAAAACATAGAGTAACTCATTTTGGACAGTCAAAGTGATGGTGCATGAGATAGCAGATACTTGAATGATTAGTTATGGGTAAGTTGAATCCATTCTTCATAAACAATTAAATATGAGCAAGATTTGTGTATGTTGAGAGCCCAGAATGTTGACTCCACTTAAGGATAACATCACTGTATACAGTGTTCCAAGGAAAATCTTGAGATAAGATTCAGTCTGGGATAAATTTAAGATATGTTTCACACCATTTGAAAAACATGAATGCATCCATATAACTCAGTGTCTAAATAACAACCAATACAATACAAACATGTTGACTCTACACTACCAAAAAATTAAAGATCTAAGTTAATGCTGGAAAGATAATGTAAACACATTTTGGAAATGAAAGCTGCTGATCATTTGTCTACTGCTTTAAAAGATGCAAAGACTACTCTGCGGAAATGTGGATTCAAAAAGATGTCATACTCATCTTCTTCTTCGGACCTGATCCCACATGACTGAAGGGCTACCTTTCATCATTATGCCAATAATTAAAGATGTCAAGTTAACTGCTGAGGAATTGCATAAAAAATCTTTGAGAAGGTTATAACAACACTGTCAATGTTCAGTGGACTGAGCTGAAAAATAAAACTTGTTTGGTTTTACTGAAGTTTCAGTTAAAATGCTAATTCTTTTCAGTCACCTCTTCTACAAAGACTTTTGAGAAAGCTTACACTTTCTACTTTTCTGCTCTACCACTCTGCTCCATTCATTTTCCTCTGAAAACATCTTCCTATCTCTCAAGTTTCCATTAACCTTTAGCTGAAAATATTCACCTCTTTCAATCTTATCTCCTTTATCATACCCTGCATCCCAGGATCAACTGTAAATGATTATATTCTTGTAATATGGCCGCCAAAAGAACGCACAGTGTTCCAGAAGTTGTCTAACAGTTAACATAACCTCTATTGACTTCTCCAGTACTCTTTATGGCATGTTACTGTGTATATAACCCCAGCACCCTTATATCATTTTTTAATTACTTTTTGCATTACGTGGCAGTAGACAGACTAATAGGTTATCCAGCTCTTTTTCATAAAGTATACTTTCAAGTATCAGACCCCCCAACCAAACATTTCAACCACAATCCTTTAAAAGTAGGACTTATATTTGTTGATTATACTATACACACCTGACTTCTGCTTGGTGTCTGCAATTTTCATTTCTCCCATTATCAATGAGGCACGCACTATTTATAATTCTTAACTCAGAACAGCCCCTCTGGATGTTGGACTGCACCTTATCTAGGTTAGATATGAGTATTAAATGCGTTCTTTGGAGTATACAGCAGCAGAAAAGGTGCCTTATGTTTCTAAGAAGAATCAACTTGGCTAGGGATGTTCTAGGAAGCTAAATCAACTCAGAGTTGCAGATTCTCAGGAAACATATGAGGCTTTTAGGGAAAAACCTGTTACATAAAGGTACAGAAGTTAGTGCAGATAATGTTCTTTAAGTTCCTCATGTAGAATGCTTCAAGTAGTTTATATGCTGATGAGAACTTAATATATGTGTGTGTTTCATGACCTTTTAGTTACTGGTGTAAACCACTGGTCTCATGCCATTGAATACTAGAGGTGACAATTTTATAAAGCTAGCACCCATGAGCTATGGGACATGACAGTAACTATATTGTTTGAGTCAAACTATGTTAGCCTTCTCTTGACCACATCTGATTTAAGAGAATCAAGCTTAATATCTAGAAATGTATTTGGATGTTTTTAATTTTATTGGGGAAAAATTTATGCTAGTAGTATAATTTTCTCTAAAGTCTTAACATTTGATTTATTTGTTTACTGCATACTTTTCAAAAAATATTTTAGAGTATTTTGTGGTAAATAAACTCTCATGTTTTCTTTTTTACTGGATATCCAACTCGTGTGTGTCCCTCAGAGATCAATGCAAATGGTCAGAAATCACAAGTGGTGTTAAATCTGAGTGCCATGTTAAAACTGTCTGTCTTAGTGAGAGAGGTCACTAATGTGCCTTACGACACACTTATTAATCTAATCATACATCCATTTCGCAGAGCCTATCCTTGCAGTCTCAAGCTCAAGGCAGGGACCCGTGATGTATGAGATAGCTGTTCATTACAAGGTACAAAGTGTGTACCTAAACTACAGTAATTCATTCTCCTTTAGTTTAGAAATAGTAATTATTCTAAGGTATAAGCATTATGGAAGAAGACGGAAATGAATGTACACTGGGAAATGTCCACATGCAAACTCCATACAGGCAGTAACAGGGCAGGTAATTAATCCCAGAATCCTGTAACTATGCACCACCATGCTGACCTCAAATCTAAACTCCAAATGTGTATTTACTGCCATGTGAAAGACTGAAAGAGATTTTAAAGATATACTTATGGGTTACAGAGAGTTAACAATAAGGAGCATTCCTTTACAGTATAATACTGTATCCTAATAAAGTGTCTGAAGAATCATCATATCATGTTAACAACTGAACTAAACTGCTCAAAAAAATTAAAGGAACACTTTGAAAACACATCAGATCTCAATGGGAAAAAGAAATCCTCCGGGATATCTATACTGATATAGACTGGGTAATGTGTTAGGAATGAAAGGATGCCACATTTGATGGAAATGAAAATGATCAACCTACAGAGCCCTGAATTCAAAGACGCCCCAAAAATCAGAGTGAAAAAATTATGTGGCAGGCTAGTCCATTTTGCCAAAATTTTATTGCAGCAACTCAAAATTGTACGCAGCACTTTGTATGGCCCCTGTGTTCTTGTATACACGCCTGACAACATCGGTGCATGCTTCTAATGAGATGACAGATGGTGTTGTGGGGGATCTCCTCCCAGATCTGGACCAGGGCATCACTGAGCTCCTGGACAGTCTGAGGTGCAACCTGGTGGCATTGGATGGACCAAAACATAATGTCCCAGAGGTGTTCTATTGGATTTAGGTCAGGAAAGTGTGGTGGCCAGTCAATGGTATCAATTCCTTCATCCTCCAGGATCTGCCTGCATACTCTCGCCACGTGAGGCCAGGAATTGTCGTGCACCAGGAGCCACTGTACCAGCATAGGGACTGACAATGGGTCCAAGGATTTCATCCTGATACCTAATGGCAGCCAAGGTGCCTTTGTCAAGCCTGTAGCGGTCTGTGTGACCCTCCATGGATATGCCTCCCCAGACAATCATTAACCCACCACCAAACTGCTCATGCTGAATGATGTTACAGGCAGCATAATGTTCTCCATGGCTTCTCCAGACCCTTTCACTTCTGTCACGTGCTCAGGGTGAACCTGCTCTCATCTGTAAAAAGCACAGGGCACCAGCAGTGCATCTGCCAATTCTGGTATTCTATGGCGACTGCCAATCGAGCTGCATGCTGCTGGGCAGTGAGCTCAGGGCCCATTAGAGGACATGGGGCCCTTGGGTCACCCTCATGAAGTCTTTCTGGTTGTTTGGTCAGAGACATTCACACCAGTGGCCTGCTGGAGGTCATTTTGTAGGGCTCTGGCAGTGCTCATCCTGTTCCTTCTTGCCCAAAGGAGCAGATCCTGGTCCTGCTGATGGGTTATGGACCTTCTATGGCCCTCTCCAGCTCTCCTAGAGTAACTGCTTGTCTCCTAGAATCTCCTCCATGCCCTTGAGACTGTGCAGGGAGACACAGCAAACCTTCTGGCAATGACACGTATTGATGTGCCATCCTGGAGAAGTTGGACTACCTGTGCAACCTCTGTAGGGTCCAGGTATCGCCTCATGCTACCAGTAGTGACACTGACTGTAGCCAAATGCAAAACTAGTGAAGAAACAGTCAGAAAAGATGAGGAAGGAAAAATGTCAGTGGCCTCCACGTGTTAAACCATTCCTGTTTTGGGGGTCATCTCATTGTTGCCCCTCTAGTGCATCTGTTGTTAATTTCATTAACACCACAGCAGCTGAAACTGATTAACAACCCCCTCTGCTACTTAACTGACCAGATTAATATCCCATAAGTTTCATTGACTTGATGCTATACTCTGATTAAAAAGTGTTCCTTTAATTCTTTTGAGCAGTATATATTGGTGCAGCTGTGCAGTGCCATACTAGAAATGTACTATATTAAATACAGAATGTGTATTTGTTTGATACCCTTGTTATGGACTGTTGCCTCATCCAGGATTGGCTCCTAGTAGTGTTGGGATAGGCACCAAATCTCAGCGAGTTACAAAATATGCAAACACATGGGTGTGTAATTTGATGTTTGATTTACGGAGTACGTTGAGGACACTTCAGTTTTAGGCTTTTGTGAGTGTGTCTGTTAGAATTAATCTTTTTTTTCAGGTTAAAGATGTATTTTTAAAATATTTTTAGCAAACCTGATGTGGTGCCGCACTGTAATATTGTCCAATTATATTTTTTACTTTATGACGTATTACCAAATTTCATAAACTCTTGCACTGGTATTTCTAAAATGAATATGAATATTCTGCTGCAGATTTGGAAACCAGATACAAGAAAAAAAAATCAGTCGAGCCATAGCCGCACGTTCCAGAGGGGATCACCTATGGCAGAGGGCGGCCCTGCTTTTTCACAGAACATGTTCTGTCTGTAAAATTCACAAAACTGGCACACTTTCAGGCATCTGCTGCTTTCTCTAATGCCAGTTCACGGTATACATACAAACATCTGCTTCCCCGCACAAAGGGGACATGCAGCACTTGACAGGTCTGTGTTAGCAGGACTTGCTTTGCCAGTTCTTTATACAAAAACCCTAATGCTTCCTGTCAAGCCATTAGCTGTGATACGATCAGTGCAGGCCCCATTAAGCCATCAGTGTCCACCTGTGATAAAGACAGCCATTTGTTTTCTTAAAGCCCACTTAATGTCCGTTTAACTCAATTTGTCAGGAAATGTAGAACAATTTCCTCTCGGTCTGAAATCTGGTAGCGGTTCAAAACCAAAGGCACAGGAGGTCAGAATACATATTCAAATTAAGGATTAAAATTCCAGTTGAATTTAAAACATTATAAAGTGCAGCGTTGCATGATATTTTTTTAATCCATTTGTATGTGCTGATTTTTGGCCGGCCGAGTTACTTGTTTTTTTTTCAGACACTATTGAGTGTTAGTGCTCGGCTCAGCAACTAGAAGCTTATCAGTCAACATTTTCCCTAAGAAGCCATGCAAACAATAAGCAAGAAGGAAAGTAAAAGCATGCAGCTTTTCTTCCTTTATTATAAAAGTATTCTGATGTCAATTAATACGTAAGCATTGTCATTTTGCATATATTCATTTCATTCCAAGATTCACACATTGTATACATCTAATGACATGGTCAACAGATTCCACATGAATAATCTGAACTTGTCGTATTGCTCATTGTCTGAACAGGCTGCTTTAATTGTCAGCATTTAGTTTTTAATAATATTACAATATGTGAAGAAGACAGAGTACAACTGGCACATTAACATTGAACATATGTATTTTTATGTAAACGTGACTCTGTGGCTTGGCCTAGTTTGTCAGCTGTATTTGACAGCTGGACATTTACTAGTATTTACAGGGCTTGTTTTGTGATGTGCTGAAATTCCTAAAAGATATCACGCTTCCCAGATGGAGTAACTTAACAGCAAACTAACATCTGTTCAGGCTCCGAGTAAATTCATTTGAAAAGCAGAAAAGTGCAAGAGTATGTTCTCTGCAATTGCAGAAACCCTAAAGACTAAGTGAAGACTTATTCTTAGAAATTATTAATCTATCAAAACTATTGCCCACCCTCAGCATCTTGATTTGGCGCCTCGCAGTGTGTGCTTTACAGCCTGCTGCTGTGGAAGTCCGAATGTGAGAGATAGCATTTAGAAAGTTCCGTCTGTACAATGGCAATGTGGGATTGTTGACATCTGTCGAGGTTGGAGAGCTCAGTAAGCAGGAAATGGGGTGTCACTCGGAGTGCTAGTTCGCTATTATCCCTGGCATCCTAATGAAGTGTCTGCAGTGCGCGCAGAGCCTCTGGATGGCATCTTAACGCACGGCTAAGCAAAAGCACTTCTCCCCCTGTCACTGTCTTCCATCTGCCTGCACCCTACTGCACCCAATGGGATGGAACTGTGATAGAGCACAGTGCTTAGTCTTTTGCATGGCATAAATGAGCCTATCAAATATGTTAAAAAAATGCTTTAAAAATGTTTCACTACAGTTCTGTCACCTTGAATCTAATACTGTAAAATTAGCCTTGGTGGAAAAAAAGATGAATATGCAAATTACTGACAAAGTTTTCTAATTTGCATGTACATCTTAAAATGTATGCGATATGCTGTTAATCATATACATTGCAATAAAATATCTCTTTCTTCTTGTTTCTATTTGAAAAATGAATGCAAAACCAATCATGCTGCTATCACTACAGAGCCAATTCTTGTTTTATTCAGTCTGACGTCACTTCTTATGTATTATTTAGTAGACACATGATGTCTGTCCTTCTTTTGCGATGATGATTGCGGTAAATGAAGCCATCCGGAAGTATTAGAGAGTAGTGCCTGTTGAAGCCATTGTAGTACAATGTTGGTATTTTACTAAATACCTACATCTTTGAATTTTAAGCGTTGGATAGTTAATGATTTCGGAGCTAGAGGGACATGCAAGAAAGAATTTTATTGTAATTGATACCTTTTACAATAAACCTTGTAGAACTAGAATTAGTTATAAAATCAGAATTGGAGGCCAGCTTGATATAACAGGCTAATATGTGAAACACTGCTTTACAAGTCCATGCTTTAACCCAGCAAGGACATCCCACTTGTCACACCATTGTAACCAAACTGATGTTCAACATTAGTACCCACTGAAATTCATCCTCCGCCTGTGAATAAACTGAAGCCCAAATGCTTCCAGACAATGAAAAGCTTTTCTGGCCCAAAAAAAGCTAGCATTTGCAGGGTTGGTGCCACTGTAACAGACTCTGATATCAAACACCATTATGTTCACTCCCACTCAGAATTCATGTTCTTCACCACATAAAGAAGATTTTGAATAACTTCAATGTACTCTGATCTACCCTTCCACCTTGCTCTGAAGTCTGTCATTCACACTCACAGCCTTATGTGGGAATGAATACACAACAACCTGATTAGATGAATTTCAAAAGATCATATTGTAGACATGAAAGGCCAGGGCTATCACTGCACCTTTTAGTCTCTAACATCAAACTCTGTTAGAATCTCATCCATTTTAAGTTAAATGTTCTCACAAAGTGCATCCCACCCATAGCATCCTTGTAATCAAGATATTGATCTCTCTTAGCCCACACTGGCATTGAAACCTGACCTTCATGCTCACAGCTCTACCAGCGACTGGACACATAAACAGTTTAATTAGATGAACTACAAAAGATCTTGGGCCATGTTCACATGCTATAGGAAATTTCCACTTGTGAGGTCAAACCTTTCCACTTCATTTTGTTCATGTGAATTTCCAGTTGGGGTTGTGAACGATTGTTGCTGATTTGCTTCATGGTCTACATAAAAAGTGATAAAAGGCAAAATGGCTTTTTTTTGGAAAAATTAAAACCAAACTAAACACATTAGGCCAAATACACTTCAACCACAAAAAACAAATTTCTCTCATCTGGTAAAATTTTTCCTTTTATACCATTTAAGGAGGGAACAGATCAACATCACATCTCAAACGGGTGAATTCAGGTAGTACTGTTTTCCCCAAATTGACCCACTGGGAGCATCCACTTTGGAGGATATACTTGTGGAGTTTCCCACTGGGATAGCATTTGAAAATAACTTCATGCAGCTATGTAGGGCTGAGGTTGTTATTGCTCCATGTCTAACGCTGTTCTTTGTCTTCAGCATTCAGGCTTACATACCAATATAGAGTAGCAAGCACGTTTAACAGAAGAAGCTAAAAGAGAGTTTCTGTAGCCTGAATGGCCAGCACGACTGCTGCACAGCATGTTACTGTGTCATCATGGCTTCACATGCACTTACTTTGCAGACTTTGCCAGCAGCATGAATTAACCTCAAAAAGGACATCAAACCTTTAACACCATTAGAATGAAGTTCTAGCTTATCTGGAGCACCTGCTACAGTTGGTTTTCTTTCTTAAGTCAAACCCTGAATCTCTCGCTCACAGGATCACTCTGGACCAGATGCACAAGTATAGGAAAAGCTGAGCAGTAGAACCCTTTTTTACTCAAGAAGTTAGGTTGACTGCACCATATCTTCCACTCTTCTGGTCTATCCCACTTATTTCCATTGTCCTCAAAAATGAGTAAAAAAATAAATTGAATTCTCGCAGTAGTGACTGATGTGGCTCATTCTTCCTACATGGGTATGTGCAATGTGATGTACTGTCACCCCATCTATGGTTGGTTCCAGCACCCTATATGCAGTAATTCCATGGTGGGCTTTACTACTCTGTATTTTCTGAATAACATCAACTGACTTTGAAAAATAAAGGAAACAAAAAAATGTAATTTAACATGACATAACATGCTCAAAGTCGCTATAATCAATTTCTGGGTTATTGGGAGCCAGAGCCTATACCAGCAGCACTGAGATTTGTTATATATAATTGACTAAAGCACTAACATTACTTTTATATTAATATGGAAAATAGTTTCAATCATAACCCTTTAGAGTGCTGTGCATTTGGAAGTGATTGCTTAGAATAACCTTCAGAACACTTTAGGATGAACTATACCAAACTGAAATCCACATCCTTTTTTAGTTTTCACCATGATGGAAAACACAGGTTTTTATTTCTATAATCAGGTTTAAGAAGCTGTAGTTTGTAAATAAGTGCATAATCTACTTACTACTTCTTTCCAAACAGTGGCTGGATATTTAGCAGTGCTTTCATCATCAACCGTGATAACAATGTTCACTGTCTTGACAAACTACACTACGCATAGTATTAACACCCTATGTATGAAATCATTTACACATGGAACACTCATCTCTCGAATTATAAACTAAACGAAAGAAGAGGCACATGAGCTTTGTAGAACCCTGGTGGCAAGGTATGAAAAATGTTACTGTTCTGCATAGTGATATTGGGACTTAACAAGTGAATAAATTATGGAATAGAAAAAAGTCCCTAAGTAAGATAAGAACCAAATGTAAATGCTCTTGGGTGAAGTATCATCGTTAGGCTTTGTCACGCAAGTGAAAATTAAGAATGTAAAAGGGGTGTGGCTATGTGACAAGCTTATGAGAATATATTATGAAGCAAATAGTTAAGATGAGACATTCTTATTGACCATACTATATGCTCTACACTCAGGTTAGGTAGTACCTAAAAGCAGTGTCATGTATTCAACAGCACACTGAACAGTAAAATAATTTTATCCCTGTGATTAATTAGTTGGTTTCATCCTGGCCTTGGTGTTACTCTCAAAAATCCCCTAACATGTGCTATTACAGTAAGTTGGCTAAGAAACTGAACCAAAGTGCACCATTTTGCACAGTGTGCAGAATTCAGGCAGTGCAACAAAGATAAGGAATTAACCTTATTGTTACTTTTATCAAATGCATTTACAATAAAACAACAGTAAATCACAAAATCAAACGGGTGAGCATAGGTCTCAGTTGACTCATTGTTTAGTATCATTTCATACACATAGAGTGGTGACTTTTTATCAAGGAATGCTAAGAACTGTATTTCCCTTCATAAGAATAAACCAATATTAAGCCAAGAATATTGACTCATCATTGGCAAAAATAGAAGTAGACTCATTTCTTATTTCACGCTGAAGCATATCTTTTGAGACAGGATGTTGCAAAGTAAATTTCTTCATTCATAGAAAATTTACTGTGCAGTTTTCGTACCTGCTTAACTCCTAGAGCCTCCAAGATTGTACCTCCTGACAGGAGGAAGTAGGTAGTTAACCACATTACCAAACAGAGCATGATGAATGCTTCAGGTCTGCTGCAGGTCAGAGGTCAGACAGCGCTCTCCTAAAAGAAGATGGATGAATTACAGGTTAGTGGTAACCACCTCTATAAGCTAAGCATGCTCTCTTGGCTGTAAATCATTTGACTTCCTGTAAAAAATACACTAATTCTCCTTGAATAAAAGGAAAATCAATGTATTTTTACATACTTCACCTCTGGTCGATGGAATGTTGCTAGTTTTATCAATTTAACTATGCATAAAAAAGAATTAAACCGTTTGAAGTTAACTTACATAACTTTAAAAATTCAAAAATGAAGGATGCCCTTATGGGAAAATGCATAGCAATTTGTGAATATTCAGGTTAGTTTAAGATTCTTATCATATGTAGATGGTGCAATGTACAGTATTTCTTACTTGTATGTATTTCACAGACTAGTAACAATGATACAATACCAACAACAACAAAAAAAGAAAAGAAATACAACAACATACATTGAATACAACAAACATTTACTGCATAATATACAGTATATAGAAGGTTTTTCAATATGTGATGCTGTTGAGTAGCCCTCTGAATTTGCTGGTGCAAGTGCTAATGGTACTAATGGAGGTCGCGGAACGGTGGATATGCAGGGTTGCTGAGATCTTTATTGATTCTTTTTGCCATCCAAATGTAGTATGCTTTATGACGAAAAAGGAGCTGAGTGCCAATGATATTCTATGCTAACTTCACAATCCTCTGTAGTATTTTGTAGTTCTGACCTCAGAAAGTGTCATTCTAACAGACCATGTAGTCAGTAGGGACTCCACTATGTCCCATGGAAATTGGAGAGCATGGATGGATATCACTCTGCTTTCCTAAAACAACAGAGTATGTAAACTCACCAGCCTTCTTGACAATGACAGAGATGTGTTGTGCTCATTTACATATCACTGTGCCCAAGTCTATGATTTTGCTGATATTAATAGAAATATTGCTTTCTTGAGACCACTTTATTTGAAGGCATACCTCTATTCTGTAAGTTGTCTTCCTGTTGTTTAGCAAGCCTACATTGAGGGTGTCATCAGCAAATTTAATAAGGTACAGCTGATCTGAGTCACACAGTTACCCACGAACAAAGAGTGTAGTGGCACAGAGTTATATATTATACTAACAAAATACCCGCGCTTCGCAGCGGAGAAGTAGTGTGTTAAAGAAGTTATGAAAAAGAAAAGGAAACATTTTAATAATAACGTAACATGATTGTCAATGTAATTGTTTTGTGACTGTTATGAGTGTTGCTGTCATATATATATATATATATATATATATATATATATATATATATATATATATATATATATATACACACATATACATATATACATACATACATACAGATAAATATACATATATACACACATGCACATACATATATATATATATACACATACATACATACATATATATATCTACATATATATATATATATATCTACATATATATATATATATATATATATATATATATATGTATATGCTATATATAGTAAAATCCCCACGCTTCGCAGCGACGAAGGGCTGCATTTTAAATTTTTATTAAGAAGAAAAGAAAACCTTTTAAACTGAGGGAAAATATACCAATAACTATCTGTTAAGGATCTCTTTGTATACCACGTTGTCAGTTCAGCACTCCGGTTGTAATATGACCAAGCTGTGCACTGAGATTACTTTTGAAAATGCAATGTATAGTTTTGTCCAGGAGAAAAGCAATGTTGCCTCAAATCAATGGCAACCTTTTGCAGGGTCTGTCCCTGAGACTTATTAATTGTCATCGCAAAGCAGAGCCTTACTGGTAATTTGAGGCATTTCAATTAAAATGGGAGATCAGAGGGTATAATGGTGATGCGAGGAATACATTCAGAGTTTGGTGCTGTTCTGTTTTTTTGTGTAGCTGACTTCACACACCTTCTCTGTTGCTTTATAAACGAACGCCATATAAGGCTGTCGTTTCTCCTTGCTTCGCGGTTCTGTACTGTTTTATTGTTCATTTATTACGATTGTTATAGTTATTGTGTAGCTATTCGAGACTTACTTTACTGTTCAGGTACCCATTTCCTTTATGTAATCCGCGGCTTGTACGCTATTGTTTGTTCGTTTTTACGATTATAGATATTTATTGATTCCCTTCTTTAGCTGACTGCCTGCTCATATAAGGCGCTCCGCTGGTTTTTTGTGAAGCAGCCTTTACACAGCTTCTCCGCTGTTTTATAAACGAAAGACATATAAAGCCATCCTTTTTCCTTGCTTTGCCAAGGAAGCAGCCTTTTTATATAATCCACTAGTTCTCCGCTGTTTTATTGTTCATTTATTACGATTATTATAGTTCTCTTTATATATCACATTGTCAGTTCAGTACTCTGGTTGTAATATGACGAAGCTGCTCGAGCTCACTCTTGAGAATGCAACGTATAGTTGTCCAGGAGAAAAACAATCTTGCCTGAAATCAATGGTAACCTTTTTGTAGGGTCTGTCCCTGAGACTTATTACTTCTCATCACGAAGCAGAGTTTTACTGGAAATTGGAGGCATCTGAATTGAAATGGGAGATCAGAGGGTGTAACAGGGATGTGAGGAATACATTGAGTGTGGCGAAACTCTAGAGACAGCGTGTGTATTAACTTGTGGATTTTTCTGTGAGTATTTAGTGGCAGCATGACGAAGTTGCTTCCGCAAGACCGCGTTAGCTGTGGAGCTCAGCTTGGAGCATATTCTTTTCCCACTTTGTCAATTGTGTAATACGTTTTTTGAACAGGTTTGATGCATGGAAGTGATCACTCGTACTGCGTTCAGTCAGTTCATGTGAACTGCTCTCTTGTGTGATGTTGCGATGTCCACGGCTTTATTTAATGTTAGCTAAGACCCGGCACTTAAAAGTTTCTCGCTACAGCAATTTTAACTCCGTTACAAAGTGATCCAAAGTCTTGTTTACACCTCGTGTTTTCTCATTAAACTTGTATCTCGCAAATAAAGTATTCAGCGTTTTTCTTCAGCGCTCTTTGGGAGCTCTTCCTTCTTTTCTACGTACTGTGGTCACAGTCAGTTCACGTGATTACGTGGGAGGTGTGATGATGTGACACGCAGCCCTGCACCCCACGGCCATCAAGCTAAAGTCCATTACAGTATATGGAGAAAAATAGGTTCCAGTTATGACCATTACACGTAGAATTTCGAAATGAAACCTGCCCAACTTTTGTAAGTAAGCTGTAAGGAATGAGCCTGCCAAATTTCAGCCTTCTACCTACACGGGAAGTTGGAGAATTAGTGATGAGTGAGTGAGTGAGTGAGTGAGGGCTTTGTCTTTTATTAGTATAGATGCCCAGGACACTGCTCTTCAGAATGCCAGTGTTCTGGATCGGCGTGTGAAAGTGATGAGTTGCAGAGTGTGGCATCAAGTACAAAGTGAAAGAGTTTTGTGGAAGGCTTTGATGGTCAATAGTGTAAAATACCGAGCTGATATGAGCTATATTACAAACATAGTGCCTGGTATAATAGCGTTTATTATACAGATGTACCAGAATGATATGTAGTGGAAAGAATATCGTATTATTGATTTCTTTTAAATACTTTTTCTGAAGTTACTCTGCAAAGGATTGAATTTATATTTATTCAACGGACCCACTGGAAAGAGATGAGTGAATTCTACACTCAACTGAAGTCTCTCTGGCTAACAAATGCATTCCTTCAGGTTTTATAGTTCTTAGATAATAAAGACAGTAAGAGAGCAGTAAACCATCTTATGAACTCTGAAAAGGTGTAAAGATGAGAAAAACATTGTCCCTAGTGTGTGCTTGGTGTGTGGGTGTGTGTGAGCGACCTGCGGTGGACTGGCGCCCTGCCCAGGGTTTGTTCCTGCCTTGCATCCTGTGTTGGCTGGGATTGGCTCCAGCAGACCCCCGTGACCCTGTAGTTAGGATATAGCGGGTTGGATAATGGATGGATGGATGGATGTACATAAGAATACATTTGAAAATATAGAAAAATGCATACAAATAATTTCCTTCACAATTGCATCTTCTATGATCCGGTTGTGACAACATGCAAAGTGGAGGTAGCCCAAACTATTTTTAATATTCTATTTAACATGTCTCAGCCTCAGTGTCTCAAAACATTTTATTACAGCAGGATTGAGTGCCACTGATTTGCAGTCTGTGAGATGATCTCATTTTATTTTCATTGACATAAAAGACAGAATTCATTGTCTCTTTGAAGGAGGCAAGGACCACAGATTGGTGAGTTATTAAAGATGTTATTGCAGGCCCGCCGCCAGAAATATTTGGGCCCCAGACAACTGGGTACGCGTGGGCCCCTCTGCCTTCCCCCAGATCCCCACATGCCAAAACCTTCAAATACGTATACAAAATGATCGAAATGTAGTTTATCCGACAGCGTCAATGCTGCATTTATGAATACCATACTTGATGAGTTAAGCCCTTTCGAACATCAAAGTTTGACTGCGAGAAGGAAAGCCAGTGCTAACGGAAGCTCGTAGCGGAATTGAAACAATACATTAATGAGATAGGCCTATGTATTATCTAACGTGTAACGGTACAATTATACCAATGCAATGAATAGGAGTAACATCTGAACATTTTAATATATACTAACGGTTAGGGTTATCTACATGGTGTACAATCAGTATGGTAACTTGCTGTATCAAACTTCAAAGTTTTCAAAAAATCCAGGTGATCCAGAATCTTTAGTGATACACACAAAACCAACACACACTCATCACTGCTTTAAAAGCAACAATAAACACCCAAGCGAATGAATTATCAAACTATGGAGACGGACTTCTACTACACCATACACGTCAACATCCACGATAGTGCATAACAATATCACTGTTGTCTGGGACAGAACAGCGCCTGTGTGTGTGAAACGGAAGTATTCAATTACAGCGATGAAGTCAATCCATTATCCACGTACCCTGTACAACAAACATACTACTCAATGTCAAGCTCAAGGACGTCGGCGTCGGCTCTCCTTTGTCTTTGAGAAGCGTACCACTGCCGGCCTCCTTTGACAAGCGTGCTTCACACGACATGAGCACGATATCTACTTGCATGGAGCGAGCTGCTATTAAAACACTCACTTGTATTGTTGTAAGCTAAATGATTTAACTTTTCTATTACATGTAATTTAAATAATTGTCCGAATATATATCTACGCGCACAACATCAGCATAAAGAAAATGAAGCGTGAAGGGGCCCCCTTCCGTTAGGGCCCCAGACCAGAGTCCCTTTTGTCCCCCCTGGCGGCGGGCCTGGCTATTTTAAACATCAGCTAATTGATCATTGCACTCTTTAACAGATAGATAGATAGATAGAAATACCCACAAATGAAAAAGCACAGCACTAAGGAAGCTGTCTGTATTGTAAACAGTAATATAACTGTCTGGTAGACTAAATGCTTTGTCAATCCTTTGATATCCTCTTAAGTTTAAGAATGTTTCTAATCACCCAGAGAGCTTTCAGACATGCTTTATGTAAGGTATTTGTGGAAACATATGTTGTCTTTCAGCTAAGGTGAATACAGGGATACAAAAAAATAAATATTAAAATGCCACATTTTATTTTTGACTGCTTGCTTACAACAACTTCATCCTTGTCATTTTTTACATTTGGGTTTGTTTCATGCACTGACGTTCATGGCAGATAAAGTTAAAAAGTAATCTTCTATATTTAAGACAGTGTGCTTCAATGTCTAAGAGGCAGGAATTTCAACACAGAATCAACACTTTAATATTCATCTCCAACTCACTGTCCCCCATTGCAGGCTGCCAGAGCTTGATTTGTCTGAAATAATTGTAAATAATTGTATTGTTCTTTTGTACTTTGAAGCGCCTTCAGCTGGTGTAAACTATAGAAACTGTCTATACTGAGCAATTACTTTATTGGGTCAAATTGTCTTTCAGATGGAGCTACTCAGTTACAGATCATGCTAATAAAGGAGTTGAGTAGGCACTAACAAAGCACACTATTCAATAAAATTAAAGGAACACTTAAATCTCAATGAACAAAATATTCAATTGGAAATACCATGTGATTCGCTGAGAACAAAATGATGTAACAACGGTCAATGGAGACCAAAATCACCAACACATTGAGGGCTGAATTCAACATCACACCAAAAATCAAAGTCAACAACTGAAATCACAGTCTGATCCAATTTGTGTGAGTTTCATCACTCATAACTCATATGTGACAACTTATAATGTGACTCAGTAGTGTGTATGGCTCCTACGTGCCATACAATGTGAGGGCATGCTCCTGATGAGATGGCAAATGGTGTCCTTGGGGAACTCCTCCCAGACCTGGATCAGGGCATCAGTCATCTCCTGGACAGTCTGTGGCACTACTTGGCAATGTTAGACGCACCAGTACATAATATCACAAAGGTTCTCAATTGGATTCCAGTCCGGGGAACCTGCAGGCCAGTTAATGGCATCAGTGCCTTCGTTATTCAAGAACTGCCTACACATTCCCAGGGCCTACTGCACCAGCATAAGATCTGACAATAACTCTGAGGATTTCAACCCGGTACCTAACAGCAGTCAGGGTACCATTGCCTATCACATGGAGGTCTGTGCGACAATCCAAATTTGCCTCCCTAGACCATCACTAACCCATCGCCAAACTGGTCATGCTGGATGATGTTGCAGGTTGCATACCATTTACCACGGGATCTCCCAACTCTTTCATGTCTGTCAAATGTGCTAAGCTTGAATCTGCTCTCATCTGTGAAGAGAACAAGGTACCAATGGCGGAACTACCAATTGTGATATTCTCTGGTGAATGCCAATCAAGCTGTACAGTGATGGGCTGTGAGCACAGGTCGCACTAGAGGACATTGAGCCCTCTTGCCACCCTTATGGAGTCTGTTAATCTGATTCTTCTTTTAATCTTTCTGAACCAACCTTTATGGAATGGTTGAGATGGTTACAGCAGTATTTTTTCTGATTCTGCTAACTACTGAAAACAGCAGGTTCTGTCCCAAGGTCCTCTGATACTAGACATTCATCCTATTGGGTTTTGACAACACCTCTGCTGCCATAAATGTAACAGTATGGTTTATGCAAGCATTAGGTATAAACAGAGTAATACTGGGTTACTATTGGTTATCTGAACATCATTGCCCATCCGATGTATCCCTTCATAACAGCAGTGGACCCCTGTATGGATAGCCATATTAAGTACAATTACTCTCTATTCCACAAGGCTAGTGAAGTTCTGAATTTGTTCCAGGAATATGAGAATGAATTTTCTTTTTTTCAATGGTGACCCAAGTCAATAGCTCCTGATCTATAGTGAACATTATCTCACTTATAAGTACAAATGCTTAGTACATCTGTTTAACATTATTTTATAATTGGAGCACAGTCAGGTTAAGCATCTTGCTCATAGTCACACAAACAGTGTCAGTGGTGGTTCTGAATCAGCAACCTTGGAAGTTTAAAGTGAAGTGTCTTACCTGCTGGACTGCACAACCTACACAGCCTGGAACAAAAGTCAAAAATATAAGATATAGGATGAAAAAGAAGAAAAAAATTTTAAATTCTATCCACTGCCAACAGATCTGTCACTTCTACAGTAGAGAATGCATGATAGTTAAAGTGTAACACTATAGACACCCCCAAGTTCAGGCAGCTGAGAGGGGAAACTGTGACCAGTCTCTAAAATATGGGTGCTTGTATGAATCAAATCAAGTTAAATAACGATTTAAATACATATTTCATTACTGCATGCCTTAGCTTGGCATGGAACAGAGGAAGCACTTTATTAATATGCATTACATAGTAAACATGTGCAATCGTAGGGCTTTACTCAACTTTAATTTGACAATTTTCATATATCAGGCAATTAATGCATTCCTCACTGTAGCACACTCTATGAAATGCTCTTTGCACATGCTACATTGACAAAAACCAAGCAGAACTGTCTGGTTTTTCCAACAAAACAATGGAAAAAAGAAAAACCCAGGATCAGCAGCTTTAAGTAGGAGAATGGTGAGATGTGACTGGTTGATTTATAGCAACAAAAGGTGGCTAGAAAGTACAATTTTCTACCTAGTCGCAAACAATAATTCATAATGATACCCCTTCCTGATAAAAGACCTTTTGCTGCACAGGCCCTTGTGCTAAAATGATCTTGATAAATGTCAGTCCAATGCAGGTAACTACTTTACAAACCATTAAGATTAGTTGGCTCTTTTTCGATGATAACAGCTAGAATACCCATCGATGTGGTAATAATATCTGCTCACAGATAAATGCCAGGGGTGTAGAAAGAAGTGTTTATCATGTGAGGTTCTTTGATTCTGATTTAAGTCATCATATTGTAACAGTTTTTGCTCAATTCAAAGGATCTCAATGGCCATTTTTAGTGGCGTTTGTTTGTGTTTCATTTTGCAGCAGACATATTAACTCAGTTCGCAGTTTGTATCCACATTTTATTACCTTTGTTACTCTTTGTTAGTTTGTGAATGTGAATAATAACTTCCCAAATCTGCTGATGCATCATTTTTGGTGTAAGGACCATAGAATAACATTTGCTAAATAATTGTTGTAGAATGCTATTAATAAATTGCCTTGGGTCACTCACTATCTCCGAATCTTGGAAGTAGTCCAAATTATGCCAGTCCTCGTGCATTTCACTTCAGTAGAATATGTTCAGTAGATACAGTAATACATATTTGAAGACTTCATCGTGCACTAGTATAGAAGCAGGCTGGCTCAGTATATTGTATACCATATTGTATATTTGGTAACAGGTAGCAAATTGACAGATCTTTTTACATTTATTCCAGCTGTTGTCGTACTCATCATTTCCACTCCACTTATTCTGATGAGAACTTCCTGGCCAATATGCTGAGCTGAGTTCAAAAACCTACCCTATCTGCTGTGATCTTTTCCAACACTTTTTGTAGAATTGTCATATTCTACCAGACCATTTGAGATATATCATTTCAGCTTGTCCTGAGTCTATTCCTGAGTCTTCTCCCATTGGGCAATTACCATGTATTGTACATGTCTCGTGGAGGTGCTAAGAGTGCATTCTAACTCCATGAATTAACACACCTCAAATGATTCCCCTTCCTCTGAAGGGTCCAACTCTATTATGGAGAGACCAGCAGCTCGGTACAAGAGCCTCAGTTGTACAAGTGATATTATTCTTTTGGTCATTCTCCCAAAACATAAATGAGAATGGAAATGTAGAAAGACAGATGAATCGCAATTGAATAATTTAGTGATTCATTCTGGCCCATTACAGTTCTTAGGTTCTGGATTGAAATTCTAGGATTGTGAAGCTAAAACATGCTTGTGATGTACTGACAAGCTGTCCAAAGTAGGTCCTTATCCGGTCTCTTGTACAGAGAGGATAGTCTATGGTACCTTAAAAGCTGGTTTGAAAAATTAATGAATGAATACATCAAAATGTAACAAAATAGCATACATTCTGTTAACATACTGTATATTCTGCTGAATGTAAATAGCCAAAGATTAGCAGGGAATAATAATTTCAAACATTTGGCCATTGTAACCACTGATCATCATTTTATCAAACCATAAAACATTTTTTGTTGAATGTTGGAAATTACTTTATGTATATACTATATACATAATATACTATATACGTGACTATTTAGTAATATTTAAAAGTTACATTGATCCTCTGTCTATGAAATGTTATGTAGTCAAAATCAATAGATTCATTTACATGCTTATAAATATAATACAGGGTAAATTTCAAAAATGTATTTCAAACATACTGTATAAGACAGGGTGGCATGGTGGTGCTGCTGCCTCGCGGTTAGGAGAGCTGGGTTCACTTCCCAGGTCCTTACTTCATTAAACCCTTCTTCTCTGTATGCTATAATAGTTATATTTTAAAATGATTCAAAGACAATGCATTTGCACAATTTTGTGAAAATCAGTTCAGTTACTTTTGCATGAATGACACCCAAACTTACAAACAAACATACAGGGCTATTCAAAATGAGTTTCTGTCTTATACATCCATCCATCCATTATCCAACCCGCTATATCCTAACTACAGGGTCACGGGGTTCTGCTGAAGCAAATCCCAGTCAACACAGGGCGCAAGGCAGGAACAAACCCCATGGCGCACACAAACACATACACACCCACACACCAAGCACACACTAGGGACAATTTAGAATCGCCAATGCACCTAACCTGCATGTCTTTGGAATGGAGTACCTGGAGGAAACCCACGCAAACACAGGGAGAACCTGCAAACTCCACGCAGGGAGGACCTGGGAAGCGAACCTAGGTCTCCTAACTGCAAGGCAGCAGCGCCACCATGCCACCCTCTACTTTAACCCATTATACAAATATACTATACCTGGGCAATGCCAGGTACTTTGGCTAGTCTATCTATAATGCTATATTATGGATGTTTATGTATATATATATACTGTATACATACAGACAGATCTGCGGTGGATTGGCACCCTGCCCAGGATTGGTTCCTGCCTTGTGCCCTGTGTTGGCTGGGATTGGCTCCAGCAGACCCCCGTGACCCTGTGTTCGGATTCAGCGGGTTGGAAAATGGATGGATGGATACATACAGAGAGATAGAGAGAGAAAGAATTTCAGCAATTAGCCTAATATAAATATGTAATTGCGTGTTTACCATTTAAAACTTATCATTATTTTCTGAAAAAGATTTATAAACCAAAACCCTGCCCTTAATTCTGTTCCACATTGCTGTACTGAAGGTGGGAGTTCAATACAAACTCAGTGACAATGGGTGACAAAATGTATCCTGGGCCATGGCAGATATTAATAGAAGAAAGGAGGAGGTTCTTTAAAGTATGACTGAAAAAACTGTTATGAACATCATCCATAAAAATAAAACTGTATATATTTATTTTATACCCACAGAAAGACATTTTGCTTCTTTTCACATTTCATAAAGGAGCTTGTCACATATCAGCTGACCTGTGACTTTTGGTGATATTTACAGTACTATTACCTATAAAAGAAAAATGACCCTGTGCAAAGGTTGAAATACTATTGAATGTTATCATTGCCACTAAATGTTCCTTGTTCACTTTACATCATGGCCCCTACACTTGCCATCTGGTGAACTATACATCTGATAAGAGACTTTCTTTCTTTGTTTTGTGATTTTGCATATTTGTCTCATTTGCAAATATCTTTTGGTCATCTCACCTTTGCGGTAGAACCACAAAAATATTTCATTTGTTCATGGAATTGCCACTGTTTACATTTTCTTATAAATTTCTCCAAATACATTACATGAGAAATGAGACATTTAAACATTCTTTGTTGCTGTCTAAGAGAAATGTTGGGCCTTGTACCCACTTATCTTCCCATCTCATCTCATAGTTTTTCAAATGTTATGCGATATAACAGTAAAATGGCATGCAACATATACAGAAAGTACACAAGTGTACGAGGTGTGACAATTTACTTCCTGGAATCAGTCTTTTCCTTCTAACAGAATCAAGTAAGCTTTTCAGCACTTCTGAGTAGCATTGTTGTTTGACTGTTTGCTCCTGTTAAACAAATTCTTGATGGGCAACCCTCTTATAATCAAAAAACCTGTGATTTTTTACCCACACAGACAACTACGTGGCCGTTCCAGGAATTAAATTGAAATACCTCATACATAACTTTAATACATTTTAAAGTTCTTACAATAATTCTGGATGCAATGGTTCCTAATGTATGTCAACAACCAGAGAAGAACACTAAGGTATCATCATCCACAGTCAGTAAGACAGCAAATTTCCATGTCCTTACAATCAAAGCAAAGACAGAACAAAGTACCTTGAGCATGTGAAAGGCACTATATAAATACAATTAATTGTTATTATAATTAACAGCAAGTGAGATGTTCTGTTAATCTCACTTTTGTGTTGTGATTTCTGCTGTTAACTGGTAACATGTTCAAAATATCGCATTGTATTCTCTGAATTTACATAGCAACTAAATTGAAAATTGAATTGATTCTTATACTCTGTTGTGCTTCAAGTCACTTAATGACTAATTAGTTCACTGTTTCATGTTGTGTGTGTTGCTGTTTTTCATCCTATTTGTGCTACAGATCTTCTTCTTCTTCCTTCGGCTGCTCCCGTTAAAGGTTGTCACAGCGGATCATCTTCTCCCATAACTTTCTGTTCTCTGCATCTTCTTCTGTTACACCCATCACCTGCATGTCCTCTCTCACCAGATTCATAAACCTTCGCTTAGGCCTTCCTCTTTTCCTCTTCCCTGGCAGCTCTATCCTTAGCATCCTTCTCCCAATATACTCAGCATCTCTCCTCTGCACATGTCCAAACCAATGCAATCTTGCCTCTCTGACTTTGACCCTCTAATGTACTCATTTCTAATCCTATTCATCCTCGTCACACCCAATGCAAATCTTAGCATCTTTAACTCTGCCACCTCCAGCTCCATCTCCTGCTTTCTGGTCAGTGCCACCTTCTCCAACCCATATAACATAGCTGGTCTCACTACCGTCCTGTAGACCTTCCCTTTCACTCTTGCTGATACCCGTCTGTCACAAATTACTCCTGACACTCTTCTCCACCCATTCCACCCTGCCTGTGTTATACCTACACCCATACCTATTTGTGCTTCAGATAATGAAAAAGAATAAGACACATTCACCTACATGTGTCACCTAACTCTTGTACTGTATATTGTATTTAGCATTTTGGCAATAAGGAGAGGAGTCAAACTGTTCTGCACCTCAGAGGTATCTCCTCAAGCCATTTATTCACTTTTCTTTAGAGTTTATGAACTAAGTGTCCTGCTATTGAGATGTTACCACTGCTAGAATAAGAAACATTGTTGCACATCTCAGGTTCTCTCACACTTCTGACCAAACTGGTAAACTGGAATCTGGAAAAGAACTTTTAGCTAGACACTAAACACTGTGATGTTTTAAAATTACTGAAATTTAGCCAAAACATAATCTCATATCTGCGGTGGGCTGGCACCCTGCCTGGAGTTTGTTTCCTTGTCTTGCGCCATGTGTTGGCTGGGATTGGCCTGTAGTTCGGATATAGCGGGTTGGATAATGGATGGTTGGATGGATAATCTCATATACATGTGCTGTGTTTCAGATTAACTTAGTTATATTAAACTCGTCTCCTCAAGGGACTCCTGTTCCTTTAGTCAGAGGTGGAGATCATTCATAGTGGCTGCGCTGCAACAACATCTTGAGTGCTGGTCTTGTTTCAAGGAATGACAGCCTGCACCAGGCCATTATTGCCAGGATACATGGAGAAAAACCATAAATAGAGTGTAACAGTGAATCCAGACTCCCTACCTGAGTCACCCTGATGTTCCAAAGTTAATACTGATTGCTGACTATGAATGTCCAAGCTAGCAAAAAAATGTGTATTGTATTTAGAAACTTTCCACTATGAAACAGTGCTCCGAGGCATTTTAAAGGTACACAGATTAATTATTAATTAGACTGATTTCAGGTACTAACCTATACAATTGGATCCCATACAGGTCAAGTAATTGATTAGATTCACACAGTGGGCTGACATGAGGTTTAAAGCCGAGGGTCTTTGCCACTAACTACACTGACTGTCATGTGAAAGAATATAAAATGTAAACTGCATAAATGTTTACAACATATGCTGTCACTGGTAATTTATTATTGTAAAATTACTATTATTTTTGACAAATGTTATACATTTATTGTGTCATTTATTACAGATTAAATTGTAGTCTAAGCATTTTCAAAATATGCACTTGTTAATGACTGTCTACCTTAGCATATCGGGTAAGAAATGGATAGATAGAGGATTCAAGTGAAACTAATAATACAGGTTTACACTTTTTGTGACAAGGTTAAACTTGTCTGTGAGTACCTTTGTTGACAAGGGTTAGTTGAATATGATGTACTGATGGAGTGTTTTGCATATATTTTATATAAAATTAAGCAAATAACCAACACCAATAAAAAGGCATCTAAATGTATAATTTAAATTTGTTTAAGCTGATTAGCTGTGAATTAAACATACTTTTCATCTCTGAATCCTTCTAAATGAATTAGCATGTGTTTATCCGCCTTTAGAAGAAAAGTCTTTTGCTTGCTTCCAGTGTGTTTCCACTATCTACAGTAATAGAAAACTGCACATTTGAATGTCAGAACCAGAATCTGACTAACGCAGAATGGTAGCTGATATATTCAGTAACTGACAGCACAAATCAGGCTTCACTTATTACCTGATAAGTGGAATGTGTGGCTCCATGGAGAAACATGAGAGCTGAGAATCATTTTTCTGTGATAACAGATCACAGTGCCTGATGCAATAGCAGCTCTCCAAACATCCAGCATAATGACTTTGTATCTTTCTCACTTGCAGTGTTCTTCTTGTCACAGGAAAAGCTGAACAACAATTGACTTTGGTTTGCAAGCCAGTATCTACTTAACATTACCTCTTAACAGCTACAGTTACTTGGCCCCCGTTAAACACACAGGCAGGCATTGACCTATGGTGTCATTGCTCTCTGCGTGCTCACTGAAACCTCTAATTATTGTTGAGATAAATGGGAAGTCTATTTAAAAAGGTGTGCAATTAAATACTGTTCATTGATCCACCTAGACGGAAACAAAATGTTTCTCTGGATACTCTGCTCTTGCAAATGATTTGTAGCGTGTGGTCATAATATTCAATGCACACATAATTTTTAATAGTAACTTTTGTTTTTTGTATAGTTTATTTTTGGTACTTAGTTTCTTTATTTCTCTTTTTTAACAGAAAAACGTGACTACACGCAGAGAGTTGAATCTATGAAGAAGTTGATACGGCACCTTCCAAAACCCAATCATGACACAATGAGGGCTCTTTTTCAACATCTTCAAAAGTAAGTTTAGTTATAATTATTGTGTTCTAGGTTCACATTAAGTGGCTAAGCGATTTGGCCATATCTTTTTTGACCAGCAGTAAGAAACCACTCTGACACAGCAAGAATTGTTGGGGTACCACTCTGGTAACCACATTTAATTGCCTGAAACAACGGTGCATAATGCCACAAAGAAAAAGATGCTGATCTGAAAATCCACAATAGAGTCCTTTGCCCATAAAGGTATTAATTTAATCTGGCGTGAGAGTTTATCTTGTACTGACTCCAGTTTGCGAATGAGATGTCTCTTTTCTCCTCTTGAGGTGTTCTGACCGGATAGTGGTGGGGCTTGTTCTGAGTATCACGGTTGAGGCTGGGGGCCCTCACTGGGTGTCTTCTCTTAGCTGTGGGAAAAGAAGACTATACTGTTAGCAACCGTGCCTCCTCTTTTTCTGTAGGGGTATCCCTTATCTCGTCTAGCCTGCAAGGTGACCACCAACCACACATGACACTTTTTAAACAGAGAAATATACAGTAAATAGACAAGTAATTCTTACAAGCCTTTTATTATAATTGATTAAACCATTGCCTGTTTTTCTTTTGTGTCTTTTGAATTTTATTTGCTTTACTCTCTTTTGAAGGATTAAGAGTTGAACTATAAAACAGTGGTATACAGTGAAATCAGAAAGTATTCAGCCCCCTTCACTTTCTGAACATGTTATTATGCTGTATATTTAATTTTAAATTGATACATTTGCCATTTTTATTAGTCAATCTTTACTATCCATACAGCAGCTGAAGATATTCTCCAATGTCTGCCTCCTCCTCCTCATACAGAGACTGGATGGGCTAGGTAGGACATTATAGGCAGCTCAGATCCACCTTGCTAGCACAAGCCTCCTCTATTCTTTACCACATCTGTTCCTTCACCAGCTGATTCTTGTGTTGGGCCTACTCATACCACACTTGCTAGATCTCAAAACGCAGGAGCAAAATGTCATCTGTGCGGCTGATTCTGAAACATATTTTTAACTAAGTAATATAACAGCAAACTGTACTGTTTCCTAGTATTATTTGTTCACCACTGTATATTTACTGGGTGGCGCAGTGGTAGCGCTGCTGCCTCGCAGTAAAGAGACCAGGGTTCGCTTTCAGGGTCCTCCCTGCATGGAGTTTGCATGTTCTCCCCGTGTCTGTGTGGGTTTCCTCCCACAACCCAAAGATTGGTGATCCTAAATTGTCCTGTGTGTATGTGTGTGTGTGTGTGTGCACTGCGGTGAGCTGGCACCCTGCCCGGGGATCGGTTCCTGCCCTGTGCTGGCTGGGATTGGCTACAGCAGACCCCTGTGTTAGGATATAGCAGGTTGGATAATGACTGACTGACTGTATATTTACTTTCCATCATATTATCTCTCTGAATATTATGAGCATTCATACAGTGTACTGTATGTACTGTAAATGCAAGTGGATTTGCTGTGATTGTAATTCAGATGTATATTAGAATGAACATGACACACAGGTATGTTAAAAGCAGTGAAAATATTTTTTTGATTATTGCTTTACATAACAACACAGAGTGTTCCAGTAGGTAGCATTGCTCCCCATGGATCCATCTTTCTGTGTTTGACTCCTATGCCTTTTCTTTGTGTGTTTGGTGTTTGCATATTCTTACCATGTCTGCTTGTATCTTTCACTAGATATTCCAGTTCTCTTCCCACATCTTCAAATTCAAGCTGGGTACTTTATTTGCCCCCCTAGGCCAAAGGCTTCTTGGACAGATTCAAACTCACTCTCAACCCAGAAACTTGATGAAGTGGTTTTGAGAATTTTATGCTGTCACAAAGTAATAGGTGTGATGTATCAGCAAACTTTGTTTCTAAATTCATATACAGATGTGCTTTATAGTTTTAAACAAAGTCAACTACAAAATGTTAGGTTTCTCAATGTTTTTTGCTGCATACAGTGTACATTAAAACAGTATAAAACATAACCATACCTTTAATTCTGAAATGGTAACATTTCGACTAAATGCACACATGTATTCACATATGTTAATTATGGTAATTAGATGTGTTATTATGTGTTTTGCTATTAAAATGACTATTATTTCCATTTACTACAACTATACTATTAATATCTCATCATTTGTGAGGTTTTCTTCTTGCTGGTACTTAGGAAAGTATATGAAAATTGTCTACATAGAGTCATACCAGTACCATGACAGCCCCTTTCTCTTCTTTACACATTTCCTCTTTTTTATTGCAAGTTTTTTTTTCTCCACTTTAAATGGAGTGCAATGTACATCATGAGCTGTATAAGTAGCATGGTGACAAAGTTTGAAAATCATATGTTAATTAGACACTGCTTTGAATCTTTTCAAGTAACAGCAGCTTTATCTTTTTCTTAACAGTTTATGTTCTTTTACATTTTACATTATAATTAATCCTGTTGTAGCCATTCAATTGATAATACCTATCCAACTCTGTGATGAACTGGAATCCCGTCCAGGTGTTGCTCCCTGGTGACCCTGCTCAAGATAAAGCAGGTTGGATGGATGGATATCAATCCATGGTTTCATATTCTGACATGAAAAACTAGATAATAAATAACATACTGTCTATTCAGCTGAACTGGGATTCTGAGTTTGATTTGGAAAGCAAATCAAAATCCAAGATACATTTATAGGAGCAGAAATGCCAGTAAAGAATCCAGTTGTGGATCTATAAGTTCAACCACAGTTGGCGCTCATTGTGATGGTCCAGATTGGTTCCACAGTCCTAGGGAGCTTGAACCCAGAACCGTTGATAGGCATAAACAGAGATGACCCAGTGCAATAAGAACACTTGCACAAGAGAAATGGTGTAACGTTGTGCAAAGGGCTTTTATTTTCACCCCATCTGTCTCAGGTTCAAAACACCAAAGTGCAATATGTACAAGTCTGTTCAATAAATAAATAAATAATGATAGAATCCAATGCTCAAGTGCATGCTAAAAGCCAGTAAATAATTAAAATCCACTAGGGAAACCATGTCTCCTATAGCAATCATTACTCGTTTCATAGCAGCTCACTCTCTATCTGTCTTCCCAGCTCACCCCAACGGGTCTTACCAGCTGGTGGAGACGCTGACTTTGTCAAACCTGGACGCACAGAGCTGGGCTGCTGTCATCCTTCACACTCTCCCAGAGCTTTTTGGATCCCTGAGAGGCTTTGATCCAGATCTCTGCTCCAACACAATCGTTGAGAAGGGACACCCCTCGGAGCACCATGGCTTCACTCCCACACAGGGTCCCAAACACACTGGCTCCACACATCTGCCTTCTATCACTCACCTGCTCATCCTTGCCTTCTGTGCTCCCTTCTTTTCCTGCACTGTTCCTTTTAAACTGCCTCTGCATCTCCGCATGTGAATGCTTTGCCAATTGCCTCACCTACGATCAGGAGTTGCTGTTCTTCACTACCACTCACCTAGTCCACAGCCCAGGTATAAATGCACCACATTATCTTAAAACTTGCACCGCCACAGACCTCTCCTTATCACACTTGTCTTTCTGTTAATTATTGTAGTCCTTGGACTGCTGAGATGTATAAATGACCTCATACTCTTCGTGCGGGTGGATCATTTTCTCACCAGTATAGATGTGTTTGTATCAAAGTTGCCCATTTTTGGGCCTGCACTTTGAGTGTTCCTTGAAAGTTAAAGATAAATACCTTTTGACTTCTACAAGTCGAAGTCACACAACAGAAGAGGCTATTTTTTGGTTCTACTCTAATTCCACTGAAAATGAAGGGTCTTCATAGATGACATAGAAGGGACTTTTCCATTAACAATTAGGCTCAGGAGAAACTTTGCCAGATTTCAGTTTCAATTTTGTTATCATGCTATGTGAAGTTTCTTAAAACAAATAATGCAAATCCACTGCTCATTTGCTTCCTGCTCGCGTGTGGATCCTGTGCCAATGGGAAAGCATTCAACACGGCTGTGGTACCTCAGTGCTCACTGATTGGTTACCATCTGCAGTGTTAAGTAGATGAATGACCTTGAAGTGTTGTTGTTCTGTACACTAATTTTTAAACTTTAAAAAACTTTAATTGGATTGCTTTAGCTTTTTATAGTATTCTCTTTTCTTTGCACAGTGAATTTCAATCTGTAATAACAATTTGCATAGACCAATATCAAAGTAGCTGGATGAATGCAAAAAAAAAGATATTTTCCACCATTTCCTCCATATTTTCCATGTCTGTAAATATGTGAGTAATGTGTTAGTTAACATTTGAACAAATCTCTTGTATTCTTGTGTGAAAGAAGTTATTGACCTGGTTCTAGTTTTGGGTACTTTCTGGTGTGAAAAAGTAAAATCACCAGTGTGCAGTCTAGCAAGAAATTGCCATGATTTATAAAACTTTACAGATTTGATTACATGTTGCTTCTTGAAGTGCATTTGAATAGGTTTGATAATATTCCATCTATTATTTGATGTGAGATTTTGATCTTCATTATCTGACCATATCCCATTGACTTGTTTTTCTTGTCGTGAAGAATTTGAACAATATTGACGCTGATCTTGTTTCTTGATTTTTTTAAGAATCATAGATTTACAGTCTAAAATCACAGGGCAACACTAAACTTAGAACCATAAAACAAAGCAACCCTAGACCAAATTAAAAACTATACTAAGTTACCAAGTCTTCTCTTTATCTCCTTTAAGACCTCAGTCCATGCACCATATACCTAGTGCAGGGGTTCCCCTTGGAGAATTACAGCCAGCACAGGCCATAGTGGGGCAATGGCATGTGCTTAAACTTCACACAGCAACCCATTGAAAAAAAACGTTTCTGATTGACTTAAATTGTAAAATTTGACTCTGTATGACCCAACATCAGACAACATCTGATCGTGGCCCGGAGTTTACGAATTCATGGCCTAGTGACATGCAGCACTAGAGAAAATGAGTAGACAAAAATAGTGACCAACATAGCAACAACATGTACAAAACAGTGGCCATCATGAAATAACCATATAAGCATAAAGCAGAAGGAAGCGCTACCTATTTATCTTGATAAACAAAACAGCATTTTTCCAATCAGTCATATCAGTATCACTATAGTACTTTAACAACAATGCCCATTCAACATTTTCTGTCACTTCCAGGCTATGATTGACACTAAGGAGAAACACAGTTAGGTGGCCATGAGAAGCGTATGCCTTCATTCTGTTCATTAGTTCCATTCTGTATGGAATTTGTTTTTGTTACAATTGTCAGTAAAAATTGTTGGTACAAAGATGCTACCTGAATTCAGTCCATTTATAACTTCAGAAGGGGCTATACCACTTCTTTTATTAGAAGAACTAATATTATCCATTTTGCTTAATATTTTTCCATTTTGTAATAAAGAAAGCAGACAACCATAACAAATTTAGCAGATGTCTACGCTTCTGAAGGATGTTAGCTTTAGCTCAATTCAGATGTTACCTTCAAAGTTGTATGACAAGAACAAGGGTCAAGTAAAAATATTCAGGGTCAGCTATTTTCATGTAGGCATGTAGTCTTGTATTGCTCTGAATGCCTGATACCATGAACACTGCCGTGATCTTATTATCCCAAACGTCATATGGCCATTACCTAGGGGCTACAGATGTTTAAGTTCATGTTGTCTAAATAATGATAGTAATAAAAAAGTGAACTAGAAAATCTGCAGTGTATAATTTGCATACGGTTCTTCTGTAACTTTAGAACTGCATGTTGAAACCCATAAATAGTGTCAATGAATGATTAAATGTTTCAACCCTTTCACCACTTGCATTTTCCAAGATAAAGTTAACACAGAAAGCACCATTGGCTTTAAAAGTAAATATGTTGCAGATTTGATATGCTTAGCTGTGCACATGAATTAACCAGAATATCAAAAAGTCACTGAACATTAATCATCTTACAAAAGAATTTTTCAGAGTAGACAAATTCTGCAAGCTGTAAGTTTATTGTGTCTCTAAAACTGTGCACACATGAACACATTATGGGCTGTCCAGTTAGTGTATAACTTAGTTTCTCTATTCTTTGTTGTCATTTTTCAGGTATAATGCTAAACAGTATTAGAAAGCAAATATTATGCAAAGCTTTAAAAAAATGTATGGTATAGAAGAGTATCTATACTTAATGATACTGTAGGTGTCACTTTATCTATTTGTAAAGTTTATATTATTAAGCAATGTTTATTACTGAAAATAACACTATTGTAAGTAGAGTACTGCAAAGGATTAATTAAAGTATACACTGGCCCGGTGTGAGTGAGTATGGATGTGTGTGTGTGTTTGACGTGTTCTGTCATGGCATGGGTTGGTTCCCATGATCCTGAATTGAGTAAGTGGGGTTAACAATAGGCGGTTGCAGAAAGCATTTAGTTCAGATGTGTGTTTTATGTGAAAGTGGATTTGTTTTTGGAAAATATGTTCTGTTGAAGTATATGCCATCAAAGATACCTTACAAGTACTTAGTATATACAGTAAATAAAAGAACTGACAGATAACATAAATCTGAGAAAAAATTACATCATACTACCTACTTCTTAAAGGTTAAACCACGAGAATACACTCAGTATAATTATTCATAGGCAAGATGAACAATACAGGGTATGTTACTTCAAAATAGATGGTTAATATAAGTTTGTTATTATTGGTTAATAACCTAATGTTGTCCTTTTAATTAATGTAACACAAGATCTTTGTGATACAATACAATTCTCGCAGTCTTTCTGTTAAATCAAAACTGGCATTGTGCCGTATTACACATTTTCTAACTAGACTCATACATTATAACAAAATGGTGTGTCAGACCTTAACATTTAATCTGTGTTGTGCTGACGGTTTTGTACACACTTTTATTTGAACATCTGCAGATTATGGACTATAAGTAAATTCAACATATGATTATGTGAGTAAAGAATCACAGGTTTAATTAAGTTTTCTCAACAAAAAAAAAATTAGGTAGGAGAAGTGATTTTTATGAACCTTGTCTTCTCAACATACAGCATTACTTAAGGAACTCAAATATGAAAATGTGTAATAAATATTTAAAGAAATCGCAGTAGTTTACTTATTAAACATGAAAAATCTAAATTGAAGATGTTGCTTTCTTTAAGCCAAAAATTTTAATATGATATTGTATTTTTTGTGGATAGTGTAACATTTTCCGCCATTGCTTTACAAAAATGTAAGTTTTCCATTTTTCATTTGATGAATAAAAATATTTTATAACATTCTGTCATGAATAGAAATATTTATTTAAAGATTTAACTATTGGCAGTAGCAGTATTTTTTTTTTCTAAAGTAGAATTGCTCTCCAGCGCGTCAGCTGGCCACAGCATGCACACTGTAGTTAGAATGTATTGGACAATCTGAAATAGAATTCATCTGCATGTGGCAGCTTTTTATTAGATAATATTTTTTCAGGTTTTTGTTTCAGTGTAATAAATATAGCTGCTCTACAGTATGAGTGTCTGCACAAAAGTTCCTTAATAAAGTAAATTATATGTATCCCAACAATAGCGAGCTACATTTTGATTTTTATTTCTCACACCACATGTGCAGTCCAGAAAACACCCCGAATGAACTTCCAGTATATTAAATCTTATGACTCCATACAGCTGATGATCTCTCAATGAGGCTAAATGAAGCTCATGGAAAGTTTAGCTGCATGGGTTCAGAATTACAGACCTGCCCCATGACTTCTTTATCTTCAGTCACTCTTAACTGGCTTGGCAGCACCAAATTATTCCCAGAAGGATCGAGGATAGAAATTGATGAGGAAGATAGCAGCGTGTAGGTTTACTGTATAAAGATATAATGGACTTTAAGTATTTGTAATGATGTGCTATTATGATGAAAATTGATATTTGCTGTAAAAAGAAAGTAGGGTAATATTCTGCAAACATTGGTATTATTAGGATTCAGCATCTGTGTTTATTCAACTAAACTCACACTGAAACGTGTTTCATGTAACCAGTAGTCCACTTTCAAAATCAAAATAAATATTGCTTGAAAGCATAAATGTTATAGAAAACGTAAGAGAAAATGAATTCCATACTGAGAAATAAAAAGGAAATTTACAAACCCTTTCCTTATTCCTAGATTATAAAGAGAAGATATAAGGTTATAAAAAAAATTATTATTATTATGAGGGACATTCAAAAAGTTTCCGCACTTTTATATTTTCGTTGAAAACAATGAAGGCAGGAGGAGTAATAATTGGTCATGTCTGAGAGTGTCATGTGACTGGGAAATTTGCATCACAAATGAAGGTGACGATGTAGAAAAGTGATGTCATTTGTTTTTGAACTGCTTAATAAATAAAGTGAAAAAATGTTCAGAAATCTTTTGAACGTTCCTCATATATCGAGTTGTTTTCAATCAAACGCATTGTTTTATAAGCATATCTACTTATTGAATGTAATGTTTATTTTTTTGTGGATTTATTCCATAATTATTTAGAATATTGGCTTTGATTCACTATTGCAATAAAAAAAGAAGAGAAAGTTATATTATGGCAGCTGTGTCTTAATAGGTCAATATCCTCAGCATCTGTAATTTTGTCCTAATTATTATAGTACATTGTGTCAAAACAGGCATCCCATTTTGTGGTTCTTTGACAAAATCAGTACAAGAATACTTTTACAAATCACGTTTTGTGATTCCACTATTTGGTTTTTCCTGTCTTACATAACATAAATAACATTTTCAAAACACACTCAATCCGATTTAAGGCAACTAGGATTGGAGCCAATTAACTGCTTGGTGAACTTTCATAACTGGGCAAAACCAAAAATTATAATCAGGAGTGCAAGATCATGAACCTAAAGAGATAAAGAGGTGAGATGATCGAAGTGTTTAAAATATTAAGAGGAATAGTAAAGTGAAATCCCAGCTTTTACTTTAAAATACATTCTTCAGTAAGAACATGGAGACGTGGTTAGAATAATCCTAAGGGCAGATTTTGCACCAAAATGTTAGGAAGTTTTTTCAAGCAAAGTACCATAGATACAAGAAATAAATTACCAAGTAGTGCGGTGAAGAGGAACATTTTAGAGACCTACAGATCTCAACTTAATGTCATTTTGGAAAATCTAGGTGATTGGGCTCAATGGTTTATTCTCGTTACAATTGTTTTAATGTTGTATAACTCCTCGATAAAGTTGTTCTTTATTGTGTAGTTTTGCATTCATTTAATTTTTTTAGGTAACATTCTGACTAGGCATTACTGCAATCCCTTGCTCCTAAGTGACCTGGGGCTGTAATCATTTGATGCAACACCACAACAGATATTTGTCTTTCCATATGAAGCTTGATTTAAACAAAATAACATCAACAGAGCAACACAAAAGAATGTAATTAATAAAGCCAAATACATTTCATACAAATCAGAGAAAGTGAAATATGATCCAAAACCTGAAAACTAACCAAGAGCTCATGAGATATATACTGTATACTGTACATTTTTTTTTTCTTTTTTACCGATCAACTCATCTACAGTTCTTTTTTCCCGATCTACCCTTTATGCATACTTTGCCTATGTAAACATTTGTTTTAATTTAATTTTTATTTATTTTTCTCTTCACATAACTGAGCAACAATCTTTACCATGAATGTCTGGTTAGCGCATTATAGGTGACTATGACAACATGTTCATATCTGGCTTTTTTTAAAATCACCCAGGAGTTTGCTTCTTTTTTAACTTTATTTTAAATGACATATTCTTAGAGAGACAGAATGATGCAGAAGATAGTGTCATTGACTTATTCCCAGCTGGAGTACATTCTGTTTGCCCCACGTTTGTCCTCTCTGTGTTCATGCTTGTTTCCTTTGAAGAGTTTCATTTACTATTGGGTTGGTTGCATATAAATAAACTGCTTTGGTGTGTGTGAGGATGCACTGTGACGGACTACCATCTCACTTGAATTGTTTGCTTACAGGAAAGGATCCAGCATCCTTCTTGCCCTGTCCAAAGAACACAGCCTCTAAAAATGGATGATATTTTTACTTTTGCGACTGTTGGGTGACATTTTTTTTCTAATCATATTCTTTTCTAAAGCCACTGGTTTTCCTTTGAATGTTTAATTATTATTGTGTGGGTCTACACAACACTGTTGTACTGTCAGTTAAAAAGACATAAGCAATCGTTCAATCAAAGAAACGTAGACAGCCTTTTTCTCAGAAAATGTCTTGCCACTTTTAATTGTAACCATCCTCACTTTTCAAATGAGCACTGCAAAATCTCCTTTTTGTTGCACAGCTTTCTTTCATGTCTTGTTTCTTATCAATAGGCAAATAATTGCGGCTAGAATGTTGTTTTTCTTTTTAAAGTCCGTGCATAGTTACTCTAACCTGTAATAAATCCCCAGCTCTTTGCGCATTCTAATATCCCCTTTCTTAAAACAGATTATGTCTTTTGTATTATGACATGTTCAGAAATAAAAAACCTCCTACTATGAGGAAAATAAAGCATTCAGAACTCAGTGCCATACATTTGTAAAATATGGAAAGCAGCCTTTGGTATTTTGCCCAGTATTGACTGGAAAATCTCTAGTGAAACAGCAGATTACAAAAACGAAAACTTTAAATGAAAGTGACGCCATGGAGTGTGTTTTTCTCTCTTCCTCCAGTCTGTGATTGCAGTTTGTGAAGATTCTTTCAGTACTAATAGATTTGTTATATAAAATATTACTGCCATCGGGGACACAAAGTTCCTTTTCTGAGCACTGGGAACTTTTAAAACTGTATTTAATTTGTATCACTTGCAGTAAATTGGCAATACTTGTTCTTTTATACTTCCTGCAGTAAAGCGTGCGTGACAGGTAGGATTATTTTCATCCATACAGAGTATATGCACTGCAAATCTGGCAGAAGTTAAGAAAAATCCTAGTAATGACGCACGAAATGTGATCAAAGCGATGCTGTAATATAGGTGTCAATTACTATACTCATGCCATATAAGAGAGATAATTAAAACCCCCAGTGCTTTATTAATGACCGGTGCCTCCATGACCCAATAAAAATTCAGAAGTGTGTCTAGGATTGTCTGGATAAGCACCACGTAGTCAGCCTACACCTAATTATGTATTTCAAATGGCCATACATACATTTACTAATTCAAATTCAGGGCAGCGTTTTCAGATTTATGTCATTGGACAAGCAGAGTCCAAGAAGCAGCTGTCCCTTTTTAGTAATATAATTCCCAAATGACATCTCTTGGAAGATAAAACCACTAAAGGAGTTATCTCACTCACTGTGTAGAAGACAAACATCGAGACTCCCTCCTGCTGTTGGATGCTGAAAGTGATTTTGCTCTTTTCGTGTCTGAGTTTCCTACTTCAACTGGTTTTAAGATTTGATCCTTTACTGAATACACCTCATAATAAGGAAACATATAAATTGGTTTTAGAGTGTAGGCTTTTTTTGTAATTATAGTGTGGCCTGGTGGCTAAGGCGTTGGACTTTAAACCACAAGGATGTTGGCGTTGTGCCTAATTCTGACTCATCTTGGTGATCCTTAGCAAGTCACTTAACCTGTCTGTGTTCCAGTGGTAAAAAATGTAAAAATAAAACAGTGGTTTTCTACTTATAAAAAACTTTGGAATGGAATCCACCATAGAAAGATGGCAGTCTGGTACCAGTCACACTTACACACATGCTCACTCATACTTGTCAGTGTAATAGGCACTTATTTTACAGATAGAAGCATAACCTGTACAAAAAAAAACAACATAAAAACACTTCACAAACAGTGACAAAGCTTGGAGTTTGCCCCAGATCATTGGTTATGTGAGGTGGGAATGATGAGCATTATGCTGCCATGCTAAAAGAGAAAAATATGTTCTTCCCCTTAGCCAGTTATAACAGACTCATTGACCAGTTTAATGTTGCAAATCAACAAACTATTTTAAACTGCATACAGAAATCAGCATCTAGGCCATTAAAAGAAGAGAATTTTACACAGGGTCAAGCGGCAAAGATGTCATCTTTATCACCATTTGGCTTTAAAGAGCAGAATCAAGGTCAGGGAAAACTTTATCTCTCAGTACGAAAAGAAAGTGTGTTAGAGTTAAATAATAAGGATAACAGATAATACAGGGTGAGTCATAGAAAAGGAAGACACACTAATACAACATTTAGGTGGATTCCATTAAAGTTCCTGTTGAACAATAAACAGCCTAATCTTAAAGGTGCAGTTGGACTTTGATAAAGTGTTTGGTTTATTCTGCATTGCAGTATTCTATTGCCTTTCAAACTGCTAAAAATCAAAAGATGAAATGAGCATTTTTTAACATGCTAGTAGCATGCTGGGGGATCATTGTTTAGAGATTTTGCACACATCCTATTAGCAGATTTTTATGTATTTAATTCAATTTGGAAAGTGTTTGGGATAAAAGACAGCGTGGGAGACATGTCCCCCGCTATGCCACTTCTGTGTTTTCGCTAACAAAACACACAGAGGATCATTCATCAGCTAACTTGTAGTTTTTCTGTCTTTCTAAGTAATCTAATACATTGTATTTATCATGATTTAATAACCCTTTTTATACAACAGTGTATACATGCCTTCTTGAGTACAGGTTAATGCTGTTAACAATAGTGCTGCAGTCATGATCCAGTGTCGAGGAGTCAAATCCTGGTTATTGTCGATATGTAGGTTTCCTAAAATCCCTGGGTTTTCCTCAAAGATGCTAGATGTGTTTTAGGCTGTTTGTTGATACCAAACTGACCCTCTGTGAGTGGGCCCTGTGATGGACTGACTCCTAGTTTGGGGCTGTTTTCTAATATTGAGAGCAGGGCTGTTGGGATACACTCTGGACACTCCATGACCCTAAAGTGGAGCAGGTAGTTTGGAGAGTGTTATGCTTTAATAAAAATAATGGGCTACAATGTAACTGATACTTGACTTTACTAATTATGATGAGGCATTCTGATATAAGCATGTATTTGGTCTTTTGTTTCATCTATACATTACAGAACACACCTAGTCAAGGTTCAGGGATGTAGGGGTCAAAGTCTGTTCAGGTACCATTAAGTGGAAGACAGTAGTCAACTCTAAATTTGGCACCAATTCATCATTGGATACACTTACACAGGCTTAACAGACACATTGAAAGTTCCCAACTATGCTAAGACAAAGGGAAATTCATATACTCTCATCACACAAAAGAGGCTAACTCACAGTTATCTATGTCCATCTCTGCCTTTTTATCCCTAGAATAAAGAGCATGTTCTTCACTGACACAGAAAGCAAAGGTGATTGCATGGGGACCTACTTTGTAAAATTTGCAAAGTCACTGATAGAAGTGATTGATCATATTTTTTTCAGATAAACTATGAACCATAAGGAAAGTTTAAAGGAATGCTTTACTGTTTAACCAAATGGAGATTAAGAGGTGACATGACTAAAGTGTTCAAAATTATGAAGTAAACTAATATGATGGATCCCATCAAGAATGCGAGAACATAGAGGAAAACTTGCAGAAATTATAGAAAGCTCTTCTATACACAGAGATATATAGACACATGGAATAATATAACAAATATAGTGGTAGACAATAAGAATTGAAAATTCGATTTGATACTATTTTTAAAATGTTAAGTGAAAAGGATTGACAAGCTTGACGAATGGCCTGTTCTCGTAGGAATTGTTCTAATGTTCTAAATAGTGCCCATGGTCACCAGTAAAATTTATGACAAGGTGCTCTTAAATTCAAAGCCATGTATCAGTTCTTTACATGTGCATCAAGTTATGTAGATAAAATGGTAACCTTGACAATTTTTTAAAAGAATCTGGAAAGGATATCGAGTGACTTCAGCAATTAGATGACCAAATGAGCTTGATGGACTTATTGGACTCTCATTTATCAGACTTCTTCTGCTGTTATACAGGGTGATACAGAAAAATGGGGAACTTTTGAAAAACCCAATAAAAATAGAAGAAATCCAACAAAAAAAAATGTATTGACAGCAATTGAACCACTACAACTTGCCTTTTAAGAGACAGTAATCCAAATTATCAATGTCTGAAAATTACATCCTGTAGATGGCGTCCTCCTTTACGTATGCCTTCTTCCAATCTGCTGTGGGCTCCGTAAGACTGAAATGTGTACATCTTCGATATTCTGTGGAGTACGAGCACTTCTCGGTCGTCCTGTCGGTTTCTTTTTTAGAGCAGATCCAGTCTCTTCAAAGTTTTTAATCCAAGTTTTTATCACGTGTTTCGAGGGAACCCAACCATGACGCCACAAGTTGAAAAAACGTCGGAACTCCCTCTGCACACCTTCCAAACTATCATTGTTTTTGTAAAACATTTTTATGGCGAAAGCACGCTGTTGACCGTTCCACTAATCCATGATTACTAAATGGCGAGATTGTTTACAGCTCAAGGTCCCTGTTCCTCAGTGCTGCCAACTGCACATGGCTGCCACTACGCATTTCAAAAGTTCCTGTTTTTCTGTGTCACCCTGTATTAATCAGTGGCGCAAAACATTTCCAGTAAAACATCCATCCAGTTTCTTAACTTGCCTGTTCCAACTTAGCAGTCTGTCCAAGCAGTGTTGACTAACCCTGGGTGCAAAGAGTATAGTCATGTTGACACCTACACATACTCACCCCAAGCCAGTTCAGAGTTACCTATTAACCTAATACACACTTTTTTGGGACACGATAGGTCACTGAAGTATTCCAAGAAATTCTATCTAGACACAAGAAGAAGGAATTTTCAAGGAGATGTGTACACTATTCTTGATTCAGAAAACATCAGTAGCCAAAAATGTTCACACAGTATGCCCTGTGCTATTGATACACCAGCTGTGGACCATAGTGGTAAAATAAATCTTTTTATGACACCCTACAGATGGCAAGATATGACTAAATGTCAATCGGCCAGCTGACAAAAATAGACTAGTCCTTTCTTGAGAACCTTTTCCTGTGTACTGTAGACATAAGGTAAATGCTCCCTCTTTACCCAGAGTAAGTTGGGAGCTGTCAAAATTGCTCTTGCAAAGAAAAAACAGTTTGTAGGCTACTATGCAGTGATGGCATCAGAAAAACACAGATGAGAAAAATAATTGGTGGGCAATTATCCCCGTAATATGCGTTAGCTAAAATTACAGGAATGAAAGTCTGGGAGGCAATTAGTGAAGGGAAGACCTTGATATGTGTGTTTTTTACTGGTTTAGATCTCTTTTTAGAATTTTTTAATTGTTTCTTTACTCTGTGAATTGTCTATTGTTGTTGGAATTGTAAGCAGTTGGTGATAGTTAATAAACCTGCCAAGGCAATTTTATAATTAGCACTGGTGGCTCTAAACTGGCCCAGTATGAGTGTGTGGGGGAGTGTGTGTGACCATGTCCTGTCCTGGAGTGGTGTCATTTCCAGAGTTGTTTTTTTGCCTTGCATTCAATGCTGCTGGGATGGGCGTCTTGATATGATCAGGGTCGTGATAACCCTGGTATCCTTCCAGCTATGGAGTCAGTGCCTGAGCGCATTATGAATGGGGCACTATTCTGTCCATCCATTCACCTATCCAGTTGTTTTTAAAGCTGTCCATAACTGAAGGAGGAGATTCGCTTTCTGTCAGTATTGTGGGACTGAGCCGATGGGAAGGCATGTTAATGCACACAATATAGTCACTTATGTATGCAAGTACTACACTTCCATATTTATTTGAGCCAATTGAAGGGCTTTCCCATATGCAGGGGAGCAGCCTGGCAATAGAGTAGTAGCACAAAGTGTCACATCAAGATACTGAGAAGAGAAACTGAATAAATTAAGGTTATTAAAAGTTTAGAAAAGCTTTATTACTAATATTTCTGTACAAATGACCAAAAAACAGAGATTCACTATGTACAGCTAATTAGCAGCTCTAGTCAGGGTATACTAGACTGAAGTCTTCAGCTT
The DNA here is from genome assembly GCF_016835505.1 of Polypterus senegalus. Lineage (NCBI taxonomy): Eukaryota > Metazoa > Chordata > Cladistia > Polypteriformes > Polypteridae > Polypterus > Polypterus senegalus. The sequence goes on along the minus strand of NC_053159.1, from coordinate 144,737,472 downwards.
GGTTTTAAAAGCTATGAAAGGGGAATCTTTTATATTAGCAGGGAGATCATTCCACAGCTTCAGAGACCTGTAACTAAAAGCTTGACTTCCCACTGTTATTTTACTAATTTTTGGACTCTCGCCAGAATCTTGAGAACTCAATGTGTGCAACAGTTTTTAAGTAAGTAAGTTCTGATAAATAAGCAAGACCTTAGCATTTTCAGGCTTTTTAGGTCAAAAGGGGGTTTTGAAATCAGCTCTAACCTTAACTGGGAACCAGTGCAAGGACTTGAGAACTGGAGTTAGGTGTTTATACTTTCTGGTTCTTGTAATAATTCTTATATCAGCATCTTGAAGTTGTATGAAGAACAATTTGAATAAATAGTAATGCATTGCAGTACAAGATATATATATTTTTTGTCTGCAGTTTGTCATTTTTACGTATGTTCAGTATTTAAAGTCGCTACAAAAGGAATATAATATAAAAGGGAATACTAATCATTCAATAATTTGTGTGAATGAATACATCACATAAATAAAAAAAAAATTGCATAACTAAAGCCATTGCAACATTATACAACTTCTAGCTGTGGAACAAGTCAGGTTTGCAGACCACAGTTGCTGATCTCATCGTTGGACAATGACAGTTTAAATAATTGAAAGTCGTTGGGTGTGTCACATTTACTAACTTTATGAAACATTCCTGCTCGTCCCTTTTTCTGACTGCCAATAACGTTCGTGATGTATAAATCGTTAATAGCTATGAAACGTTCAGCTGCAGTCTCAGCCAGTTTTCTTCTATTTTCTATTCTGTCGTGGTGTATAAAACACAAACATCAGACAGATTAGCTTCTTTTGGAGAATCCAAAACACCTGTATTCCTTGTTCCTCTGCCTAAGTATTCATTTGTAAGCTCTCATTCACAAAGAGCCTACACCTATGATTTAAGAGTAAATTAAGCCTGATTGATTTTATTGCAGCAAATCGTGGACTAGTTGGAGTAAATTGCTGAGCTTGTCACATTACATGACCAGCTTACTGGGAGCGCACCTCCAACTCCAACTGTCTCCAACTCACTAAGATAGTAAGTGAGAGCTACAACTGACAATTACTGGAAAATTCACATAATGTGGCATAGCCTTTAGATCACATTATCTTGTATGTGTTTTAGCTTCCAAATTTCTATGATATAACTATGACTTAAAACAGTATTTCTCTTGCACTGAGAAACAGTCACATCTTGTTGAGCTATCACTTACACTGTGTACACTGTGACATATTTTAGTCACATTAGCACCATCCATCATCCCATTCTCAGAACCTCTGTTGACTGCATAGTCACAGGGAGCAGAGGCCTGTTCTGGCTGTAATGACCTCTATGGCATACCAACCCATCTCACTCAAGCCCATCATTATAAGGGACAATTCGGAGTCACATGTTAGCCTAACTAGCTGTTTTATGGGTCATGAAAATGCAGTACCCAAAGAAATACTGTGTGGATATTGGACTGGGATGTATTCATGAGATTTTCTCTTTAAGATATTTATTATATTTGGAATAGTCTTACTAATAACGCCAGCACTGTCCTATTTAAGTTGCAATCTGCTTGGTGTTTTGGAGCCATCATTAAAATGAATATAGAACTACCAAAAACATACTTAGGCTGTTGGAAAAATCTGCAGAGAGCCCCATTACTAAAAAACAATTGAACACAATTTGTAACTCCAGCCTCTCCTTGGCCAATTGTAAAGGCAGTATATGTAATATTATTATTATTATTATTACTATTATTATTATTATTATTATTATTATTATTATATCCTGTAATACATCCTGATAGTAACTCCCACGGGATAACATGATTTTACATGGGAAAAATGTGTTATATCACTATTCTGAAATTGTTATCCATCAACCCTAGTGCAGCTGACATTTGTCAGAAATGAAACCTTTAAATGACTCCTCTTGTGTACACCCTTCAGGAACTGAAGGACCTCTGTCGGGTTTCCCCATGTCCTGCTTCTTTGCTATTTGTAAAGACTCTTTTTTAAAATCTGTCAGTCACCCATTTTCTAACCTAATCGTGGGGGTGGGTGGCGGATCCTATCCCAGCCAGCATAAAGCGCAAGGTAGAAACAAACCCTGCACAGGGCACATCGCAGGGCGAACACACATACCTGCACACACACACGCACGCACCCGCCAACCACACATTAGGGTCAATTTAGTACCACCAACCCACCTATCTAGCATGTCTTTGGACTGTGGGAGGAAACCAGAGCACCCGGAATAAACCCAGAGGCAGACACAGGGGAACATATAAACTCCATGTAGGGAGGACCCAGGATGCAAACAAGACAGCAGTGCTACCACTGCGCCACTGTGCTGCCCGCCTTTTTTATGTCTTTGCCTATAATTAACACTTTAGGTTATCTGTCATTTTGTAACTCTTTTGAGGATTTCACTGTTTTTTTCTATAGCATAGTCAGCATGAGCTTCACAGAATCATAATTCTTTAGGTTTTTCTTGATAGTCAAAACTTATAATTAAAAAAAAATCCCTGTGCCTTTTTCTACAATGAAAAAAACGGATCTATATGATTTAATATCTGCAGTGTAGACATAGACAAGTTTAAATGTTAGTTTGGATTTTTCAGGAAGTTTGAAAACACTGACCAGAGGAAATCCTGCCAAGTCTTTGGTTTGGTTCAGTTCTTGGGTATGATTTGATGTTTTTGGTTTTTTTTTTTTTAAATCCTTGTAATTTAAACGAAGTGTGTGCATGACACATTAAACCATTGTGTCTGATACTGATTCATATTGTGTTTCTTAAAAACAGCAAGAGTTGCCTTTCTGATTGCACATTAAGTGCCCTGCCTTCATCTACGCCTGAAGAACAAAGGCTTACAGAAATATTTGCTTGCTAACTCTTGTTGGATTCATAGTGCAATCCATTCCTTGAGTGCCCTCTGGCAACTGTTTCCCAAATCATTTGTTTCACTGTGTTCCCCTTACTAAAGTGGGATTCACTCGCTCCACTTTATAGGTGGCCTATCAAGATACACTGACAACCCCAACCAAAATACCACATTAATGCTTGCCTGGTCTTCGTGGAAGTAGATGCCATTAGTCAGACTGTTAATCATTATGAGGCTTTCCTTTCTCTGTCTCTCTCTCCCTTGCTCTCTGTCTGTCTATAATTCCGTATCATATGCAAAAACACTGAACACCTCACATGCAGATATGTTAATCCTTATAAACAAGCACCACTGGGGAAAAGGGATTATGAACAAATATTGCAAGCTGGCACATGCCCAGTGTGTAATAAGTACAAAAATAGCTGGCAATCTAGTAGAAAGAGACAGATAAATTGCAATAGAATGACCTATTTTGTTGCCATGTGCTACAGAGAGACAGTGTCGATTCAAAACCAATCTCGCTTAGCGTCTCCAAGTCTGTTCTTTCTGCTCATTATTCCTTTTGCCTTATGAAAGCAAAATAATAATAAAAAAAGACTGGCATGTATGACAGCATGGTATTGGGCTATGTATATAGGAAAATCTCCAGTACTGTGGGCGCCACACCCACACCTACTGATGTGGTCCAACTTTTTCTTTTTTTTCTCTCTTCAGAGGCACCTAATTAAGAAACCCTGACTCATTTACATGGATACGTTTGATCTAAATTACACTCCAAACCGCACCAAATTAGGATCATCTGTGAATGTGAAATGTTTTTTTCCCCAAGTCTAGCAGAGTAGAGCCAACTCTGGAGGGCACATGTTCAAGTGATGAGAAGGATTATAGTTTTTAAAGTTCTCCTGAGACCTGCTTTTTCCACTGACAGTGCAGACAAAGTCTTGGACAATTAACTCTTGATCTGTTGATTACGTTTTGTTTTTATTTTTCTAGCTACTTTTTTGGTGCTTTCTGATGATTTAATAAAAAAAATAGATGGACATTTTAAAGAGGCAAAGAGCCAGTTCCAGTCATATTCAAGCTCATTAATTATTAGTGTATTACCTCATTAACACAATAAAACACCAAATGCTTAGGATTCATTTCTCTTTTTTAATTATTTTTGCATTTGATTAATTTGAAAAATTACTTTTGCTTGATTTTATATTTAACCCGATGAACACTTACTATATGTATGTATTTTTTAATATTTTGAATGAATTTTTTTTTTTTAAATCAGTTACATAGCCTATGTGCAAAATAACAAAATTTGGTGTTACCTACCAGTATTTCAGCAATCTGTAAGTTTGTTTTTGATTTTTAAAACCAGTTTTAAAGCTTCAACATATTAGACAGGCTGGTATATTACAAGCAGATGTCAAATAGGCAGATACTTTGAATTTATGTATCTCTCGCCTTTTTGGTACTGTTTTTAATTTAGTCTCAAATTAGCAAAACTGACAACACTGTAATTACAAATTGTTTATTTGCTATTGCTTAGCCATTTAAAAATATATGCAACATATTTTTATACTGAACAGTGGGTCTGTTGGCCTTCCCCCAAAAATGTACGGCATACTTCAAAAGTTTCTTTACTTCTACATATGTAAATTCTCTTCTGATTTATTTATTTATTTATTTAGTGTTGAACAGAGATATAGTAGGCTGGTTTCTTTCTGAGAATCATCTATGGGTTTCAGATAATAATTCAAGAACATCACAGTTCAGTTAATAAAGTAATTAGGAATATGACTTGCAGATGTACACAGATATTTTAATTATGACAAAAACATATTTGTCTTTACTTTTTTAGATTAAACTGAATAAGGAATGTAGAATATGTAGAATAGCATGGTTGTAAACAACATATGAAACATGAAGAATAATTGCACATTGTTGCATTACCGTACTTTAAATACATAAACTGATGAAATACATTCCCTTATATTGTTGCTAGAAAACATTTTCATATTTATGTATAAATTTGGAGCCTGAAACAATATATTGGACACGAAAACACTCTCCAAAGTGAAATGTAAAATGGATCCAAAAAATCATCCTTAATGTGTTTTTATTCTAATGACTGAATTTATATTTTTATTTTTTGCCTGTTGTGCTTTTAATAGTTTTAAGAAAATTACTTTTAAATTAATTATACAGAGAGGTTTACGACAGTATCAAGGGAATGCAAGACAGTAGTATCCAATTAACATTTGACATCTGGATGATCCACATTTACTTGTCATGGTGCTTTTCAGAAGAGCATTCCTCAATAGTCTTAAACTCATACTTAATCTGTTCAGGATCCTCGGACAAGAATGAAGAAATGCAATAATAATTATGAGAAAAAGCAGTAAGTTTAAAAGATTGGACCAGGTAAGAGATAGATAGATAGATAGATAGATAGATAGATAGATAGATAGATAGATAGATAGATAGATAGATAGATAGATAGATAGATAGATAGATAGATAGATAGATAGATAGATAGATAGATAGATAGATAGATATTATATAAGTCACCAAAAGCATAGGCAGTCTGAATATCTTCATGTCAGTGTGCACATCAGAAAAACATTTCTGATCATTTAAATGTCTGCTTAGCCTGTTTGTAATTCCTGTACAAGAATAACAAAAATAAAATATCAAAATATTACAAAAACAGTAAGCACATAAGAGTTAGATAGCCAGACAGACAGACAGACAGACAGACAGGCCGACAGACAGACAGACCGATAGATAGATAGATAGATAGATAGATAGATAGATAGATAGATAGATAGATAGATAGATAGATAGATAGATAGTATAACAAACAGACACTAAATAAATGTTAAATTGTATTACTCACATAAGGCATTGGCTAAATGCATAATTATGATATTGTGATTTTACTAGAAATACTATCTGATATATTTAAATGCATGATTTGATCATTTTTAGCAACAATACCCTTTGTTACATTTTTTATATTTCTTTTTCTATACAACCCAATAGTCGGAATGACTTCTTTCTAGTATGAATGTCAATGTTTCAGCGTAATTCTGTGGAAAAGAACGAGAATAAGCACATTAGTTGGATGATGTATTTTGAATGTAACTTCACTTTTTTTTTTTTCTCGTTGCCTAACAGCTTCAGAGTAAACAGCAGATTGAACAGAGGTTTAAACTGGGATTTTAAATTTTTATTATTACACAACTTCCTGCCGTCCTTCTTATTTGTTCTTTATATGTTCTGTGTACTTTGGCCTCTAGGAAGTTACAGGTTAGTTCTAAGCCATTTTATTTAACCATCTTTTTGGAAACATTTGCAGAAAGAAATGTCTGGTCAAATGCCAAACCGAAATTGAGCTTTGGCAATGACTTGAGTAAAGAAAACCTAAATTAGAGGTGTATGTGTGAGTTGACAAAAATACCGTCAAATCCTTTCTGTTTTCAAGTGAAATATAAAATATAGGGTTCTAAAAACACTTGTTATTTATCTTGAGTGTTTTTTTTTTTGCATTGCAAAGAAAAACCTGTATGAAAGCTTGCCTTTTCTTAGAGGCCCTATTTTTACTCTGGCTTATATATCAGAACAGTAGAGTTAAAGTCTGCGCCGAGTCTCTTTCAAGCCCTTTGTTGTGGGTTAATGTTGTGCCGTTTTGGAGCCAGTGTTCTTTTTTCTGATCTCCATAGCCTGGATTCAATAAGCAGTTGTATATCCATATTGTGATGATGTGGTCAAAGAAACCAGATTTCTTAGCTGTACCTTAAGTTCCCAGTTAACTGTTTCTTTGACTTGTGTGTCTTTACAGTTTTTATTTTTATTTAATGCTTGCTTGCAAAAAACCTGAAGGACTTTGCTCATACAATATGTAAAAAAGATATAAATCAGTTGATATTCGAGATCTGTGGCATTTTGGTGGCTTATGCACACCTTTTTTATTTGTTTCTGCTAGCTGTCGTCAGTCATTTTAACTTTGGGTGGAAATTGTGTTAGTTTTCATACTACAACTATATTTTGACAAGAAATGAAAATTGCCCACTTTATTTCAATTATACTCACAGGCGCCTGGAGTTATGTTTAAATTCAAAAAACATTTCATTTTACTGATCACTGGTTTGCCTTACAGTACAATCTGTCCTTTCTGTTCCATAAATAGCACGTCAGTGTGCTGTGATTCAAACAGCTAATGTCTTTATCCAGTTTTACAGGAGGTGATATGAATAAAAACCATATGTATAACATGAGGGAGATTAGCATTGCCCTCTGACTGTCCTAAAGGCCTGAGTTTATAAAAATGATTTGCTACTTGCTATCTGGGCATCAAACGTTATATATGTATATATATCAAAATTATATAGAACTTAAGAATCATATACAATCTTATAATATTTCTCTAAACAAATTAAGACATAATTCAGCTAAACTGTCAGTATTGCATTTGAATTTTTATTGTTGTGTATATTATCATAAATCAAAGTCTCACAGTCTATGATTTATGTGGATCAGCATTTTATCAACTCTTTAACCTAACAGGAGTTTTTACTAAAAGGGAACTTGATGACTTTTAATCAATGCACCATTCTGCTGGTATATAAGTTGCAAAAAAAAGGTCTTTTTTTTTGTTGTTCTGTTTTTTCTTTTGGCTTGGTGGGATCGACTCCCATACACAACTGCACCAGTGTTTTATTTGAAATCTTGTGTCCATGTTGCTCTTTAAACGGCGGCTACCATGGAGCTCAGAGCAGTCGTGGTAGCCAGAGGCTGTGAAAACTGTGACAGAGATGTACCATGAAAATTCTAGTGTCAATATGCCCCCCTCAATTTATTATCTGGCCCTCAGCTTGAGGAGCTGTAATCCTGACCCTAATAAAGGTTGCCTAAGGGAAAATGGCATTGAGCACCAAATCATATATCCTGTTGTTCTCTGGTCAAAATTAGATGCTAATTAATTACCATTGGCATCCTTAGCAATGCATGTCAGCTTCTATTTGGGATATCAATCTGTTATCTGATCAAACTGAATGCTCTTAGGCAACCACTGTGAAGTCAGTCGAAATGTTTGCATATTTAGACTTTTGTACAGTTATATTGTCTTGCTTTTAGATGTTATTGGGTTTTTTTTTCCAACAGTCTTTACCAATGAATAAACAATTAGCAGAAGCGATAAATGAATACTGTGGGAATGTTTTAAAGTACTTTATGCTCTGATTGGTGCCTCCTCTCCTATCAAAGAGACACTGTTTAAATAAACTGGGACATAATTATAAATATGTTTAAATATTCTAGTCTCTTACTTGGCAGTAATGGGATTTCTTAGCAAATATACAGTGTTAAGATCAAGAAGTAAATATGATAACATGGGAAGACAATATCTCATTAAGTTTTTTTTCAGTCACAATCATGGTTCTTGTAATATGTCTGATCTAACGTTTTTTTTTTACATATACAGTGGGACTGTGTGTCTTGGTTTTTTTGTGCCAAGACTGCATGTACAAGATTTCCAAAGTGCCAATGCCCATGAGCTGCTTTCTTAGGGCAGGAAAGACTTGAACTCCTGGTATTCAGCAGTGATTCCTTCAAGCAAAACAGGAAGGGCTCACATTCTAACCCACAGTATCCTGTGTTGTTTGTATTGTAACTTTAGGTTGGTTCTCCATGTGACAAGTCCAATAGAGAAAGTGATAGACTTGTTGAACTGTAGTGGTTCACCCTGCTGCCCCTCAGCAAATTCCAGTCCAGTCACTCTCTTTGTGCAGTTTGCATATTCTCTCTGTGTCTCTGTTCGTTTTCCAGGGGTCCCAAATATGCGCATGTCAGGTTACATTGGTGAGATTCAGTTCACCTGGTGTTAGTGCATTCTACAGTCTGCAGATTGGTGTCTACACATTTCTCTCCGGATTGCAAGGATACTGCTAGCAAACTAAAGTTTAGAAAATGTAAGAATAAATGAGCAAAACTTGCCTGGTAATGTCACTGTCACTGAGGGGAAATGAAGGGGCACATAGTCACACATGAAAGGGGAAGAATGTCTGAAACTGTACAATAGAACATTCTGTTCTCAAACACGGTTAATCCAATTTATTGTCTCAGGGAGCCTGCAGTATAAGGCAAAAAGCAGGAACCAACCTTAGAGAAGGCATCGATTCATCTCTGAGACAGGTCACGTCTGCCAAATTAGAATATCCAAATAAACCAAAAACTCATCGTTGGTGTGTTGGTGGAAAACCTAGAGAAAAACCCACACAGACATGAGAAAAGCATGCTAACTCATGACAGGACATTGACAGGACCCAGGCATGGCATGCAAAAGTGGAATGCTGAATCGCCATGAGGCAACAGTGCTACCCAGTAAACACACACACACACACACACACCACTCGACTATAAATATAAAACTAGCAAACACAATCATTGGCAATCAATCTTTCATTAAAATATTAAATACTTTCTATAATGTTTCTGATATTGTACTAGTAATTTTATGATTAAGATTATGTGTGAAATCAACAGGACATTTCTAGTCCCTGTTTAATGAAGATACACTTTCTAAAACTGCCATTCTACATATTGTATGTTGTTATTGCTTATTAACATTTTAAATAAAATGAGTTCTTCTACCTCTGAGCAGCAAAGTACACAAGGCGGGAGATGTCTGTACATGAGACTGTAGTCTAAGGCCCCATCCACACTAACCTGGTGTCACTTTTGAAAGTGCTCTCCAGAGCTGCATACTTTTGAAAACACAGCTTCAGCAGTGTAATGTGGACAAGTAAAAATGTAGGTTTTGAAAAATGCAGAATTTAATTGTGCTCTGATTTGCTTGTGCTTAGTACGTGGCCCCTCAGTTATTAATTCCTATTCCTTACAACGTCTCATTCACTGACTGGTCATCCTTCACAGAAATCCATATTCCACCAGAGCGAACATAGACGAGTTCCTTTCCACAGCACTTGTTGTGTTGCTTGCCTGCATGTATCTAAATTGTCTTTTGTACAGTGTGAATGCTGCATACATGGTCAAAAGGCCAATAATTTGCCTGGCGCTGCTACAGTTCTGTGATAAATCCAGTATCCAACAACGTTAACATCTCTTAAAGGATTGTTTCACTGATGCGTGCATGTCCAGTATAGCTGAACATGTCAGATGCATTTTTGGACGTTTTAGTGTGGACAGAGCTACTTTCGTAAATGATGTGAAAACACTAGTATGGACAAAGATGTTTTTAATTAAACCATAGTAATGTGGATCTAGCCTAAGATATTTGGCAGATGACTCACTGGCTTACCTGCCTATGCAGTGTGGAAGAAACCCAAGTTTCTGTAAGAACGTGGGGCGAAAAGGCAAACTCCATGGAAGAATTATAGAACTAGGGAATCAAATACTGTATATTGAGGCCTCAACAGCACACACTATAGTTCTAACATATCTTTTTACATTACTGATAATATCATTTACACATCCATTTTTTTTCACTGAGCATGTTAATCCAATTTTAAGACTTGTTGAAACAACAGACAATCTTAGTTATCCTGGCAAAAACCTTCCACACCTTCCTTATACTAGTGGTCAGTTTTATCACAAATGTGTCGATCAACTCTAAACTGAACACCAGTCCATCAAAGGGCACCACACTGGCTCAATTTAGAGTAGCCGATCAGCATATAGAACACATCTTTAGGATGTGGGAGGAAGCCCAAGTTCCTGGAGAAAACCAACATAGACATAGAGAGAAAATGTAAAGCTAAGATTCAGAACTAGTCTTTGGGAGCTGGAAAGCAGGAGTGTTCATTTTTGCAGAGTTCCACCCAGATGGCTTTTGTAACTAATTAGTTTAGAAAATGGACAAATGGATTTTACTGTGACTATCTGTCGAATAACACACTATAAATTGTTCCTGCATGAGTGAGAGAGGGTATGTATATGAATGTACCCTGTGATCAACTAGCCTTCTTCAAAGGTAGGCTCCTGCTTTACACCAGATGACGCAAGGACAACCTCTGCCTCTTAATACTTTTAATCTAAATTAAGCAGTTTAAAACATTAATGATAATTATTCAATAAAGTTCAACTATTTGAAAGGTGCTAACTTTGCAGACACAAATGTGTGACAGCATGAAATGCAATATCTTTATTGTACACTGGAAAATGAACTGCTTTTTGTGCTTTCATTAAAACTCTTCAGGAAATCCTATACAGTTTTATTATAATATGCCCATATTATTATTAAAAAGAAAAAGCCAAAAACACTTCACCTTACAATTTATGTATCTGTAGCAAAATGACTTGATGGTTTCACTGGTTGTTCTGGCACATCAGTCTAATTAATCATGCAGCTCAGTTTTATTAGATACTGTACAGTTAGCTGAAAATGATCTCTTTAATCCTGGGCTGAAGGACAAATGGCTGCAATCATTTTGAACACGGAGTACTGTGATTTTACATTCTTATTCCCATCTGTATTTTGTGACCATTCGAGTGCTCTTAACACCTGTTATATCATGAAAGAGTGACGCTCCCACACAGTCGAGAGATATATGGGTTATGGTTGTTATGACATGCAAGCCTAGTGCTCCATTGTGCTGCTTATAGCATGTTGCTGTGTATTAATTTAAAGATGACCTTAAAATCCCTAGAGCTCAATTAGAAACTTCTTCAAACTGATTCTACAATAACAGTGTTCATGTGTCTCTACTTCCACAATGTGTCACGGCTACGTGATGCCATATTAATTAAACATTTTCTATAATATTTTTTCCTCTGCATTTATTTATTTATAATACTGTTTAAGGTACTTGTTATTAAAGTTTTTTTGTTGTTTGATACATAATGATAAAGAAGAATGCCTTAAAAAGTTGATACATTTTACTAAGAATTGAGCGTTTACAGTATATAAAAATTGCACGGAGAAATTAGATTCTTAAAAATGAATTTAAAAGTTTGCAATTCTGTCAGTTTTTAAAAATATTAATAAAACAATTTGGTTGTTTGTCTATCACTATGCATGGTGAAGTAAATAAAAAAAGAACAAGCAGAACTTGTAGCTTATTAAGGTCAATGTCACACTTCATGACTTTAAATTGGAGAGAATGTCACACTTAATGACTGCAATGGGTGGATCTTGTTGTCTTAAGGATGTCAGATTACGTGACTAGGTGTCACAGGGGGTAATGGATTAAGTGACTCCCTCACAATTTCACAGTACAGTTTCAAATTTCCTACTGTGCCATGAAGTATCACAAAGTCAACAATATGTAGTTGCAAATCAATGTGGAGCTTTTTTTTCTTTTTACAGTCTATCATCGTACAACAAACGCAGTATGTCGAATAAATCCACAAGCATCTCGTCTAATTTCCTGCTTATCCTGAGGCTAACAATTCTCTTCCCACTAATTCTTTTTTGGGTAAATTTGATTAGAGTCTTTGTTGTTTGTGGTCATTGTATTTTGTCTCATCTGTAGACCAGAAAGCCGTTCATCTTTATTTCCTCTTTGGTCTCTTGTTTTCAGCAGGTGGGTTATGCTGAGCACTGCAATGCCACAGAGGGAATTCCTGAACAGGGACAAATGGCGACATGACCTGGATTCGTTCTGTGGGTGGGTGTGCTGGTGTGACAGTCCAGGCACACACAAGCGGGAGTTAGGACAGAGCCAGCCAAATGTCACACAAATAAAAACATTTTTATTGTGGTTTAGAAGCTCTCTCATCCACAGGCAGAAGGCTCTTTTTAGCTCCTTAAAGTAATTTACCACCCAAAAATGATATTTCTTTTAATAAGTTACTTACCCTCTTTAGTTTATAGTGAAAAAGAAAAAAAAAACAATCTCATGTTTTCATGCAGAATGAAAAAAATCAATATATGATATAATACAAGTCAATGGAGATAAACACTGTGCAATGGCAAACGATGTGGAAAACATCCACCGAAGAAAGGAAAAAAAAAACTCATGTTGCTTGTGTCTCATAATTCACATGTCACTTATCTAGTTATCTAGTCATATACTCAAAATGTGTTCATTTTTGGCTGAAATATTGTTAAACTGAAAAATCAGAGGATGTAATAAAATATAAGTCACAAGGGGCTGCCTTTTAAAAATGAGGACCTACCTGTCCCCCTCATTCATTGGTCAAGAGTCCTGTCTTCATTCCGCAAAATCAGTCCCATGTTGCTTTGTAATTCCTGTCTATGATGTGCACTGATTTTTCAGGTATATATTTAATGATATTTTAGCAAAGAAATGCACGTTTTCCCACATTTTGACCATACGACTGGATAACTGATATGTTGATTATGCAACACGAGTAATGTGAAATTTTTTCTTTTATCCATGAACATTTTTCACATTGCTTGCCGTAGTTCAGCATCAGCCACTATTGTCTTTTATTATATCATAAACTTATTTGTCTCCAATCTGAATGAAAACGTGAGACTTTTTTTTCTTGACCATCACTACAAACTACTTGGAGAAAGTACATTAAAAAAATATTATTTTTGTGAGGTGTATTCCTTAAGATGAGATGGCTTCTTTATAATCTTAGCCAGTGAGAAGCATTAAACAATGTGACACCACAGCACAAATTCCTGAGCAAAGGCATAACACTCTCATTAGCCACTCATTGCTTGTCCATTCTCAAAAACACCCAGTAGTCCACAAATATGAGTTGCCTGTTTAATTTTGTCATGTCAAGTTGCAGAGGGCTATGACTGAACCCATAATGATGTCGCACTACATGACTGGAAATCAGGGGTGCATACCAGGACAGTCCACGGCTTGCTAAGATTATATAAATGAATGCTCCAATTGAAAATCACTAGAATTGTGTGGCTGCAGCTTAAGTTAAATAAATTTGTTCTGTTTTCTCTTTGATTGGCCCAGTAGTGAGAATGACTGTTTCATACCTCCATTGTTTTGGCCTGAAACTGAGTCCCAGTCGCAGTCCATAGAGATTGCCCACTCCGTCTGTGTCTGCCAGGGTATTCCTTCCACATTCCAAATGTTGAATGTGCATGAGGTTATGGATTGGTATTTTGTCTTGGTTCTTTCTTGTTTCCAAAACTGCCCAGTTGTGCTCTGGACAGGATTAAGCGGTCTGAAAATATTCTGTGGTGTTATTTCTTTGTCTACTGTATATGTGTAGTATGTCTGGATTGATAACAATGCTTTTATGCCGCCACCTTGGCAGATAACAGTAATACCACTGAACTAGTAAGAGACTGCCTGTGTTCAGCTGACTAAATCACATGTGTATCCATTCAATATTATGGCTGGGAGTTTAATTCCAGGTGGGGGTTTACTACCACTTCATAAGTGTATGCCTTCCATGTGACTTTCAAATGCTCTAATTGCTATTGTCAATTCTGATGAATTAACCTTCATCAATAAACATCCTGTTATTAAGTTTCCACCTGTGAATGGCCTGGAATCAATTACCCTCTGTTATTGTGATTTATCCCTAAAAGACATGCAGGGGCTGATCGGAGTGAGCTGGAAATTGGGCTGTTTAGATTTACCACACTAAAGGTTACCTTTCTGTTTTCTTTCACGATCATTGTGAGCAGCACTCCTGAAGACATTTATTTCCCTAAAAATACTCAAGGTATGCCTCTAGTGTGACCTTCTGCATAACAGACCTAAGAAAAGGCCCCAGTAATTTATGATTAAACCCAGCAACTTGAATTTAATTTACTTCCTAAAACGCTATAAGATGTATTTCATAGTAATATAGTACTTTGACTATTTTGTCTTTTACTTCTATATTAAATGAGTGAGCTCATTTTTCAAACTTTATTGAAATGGTAATTTGAGTCCGGAGCTAATTTATAGAAAGATTGGTAAATAAATGCAATTTGCCTTTTAATCCTTGATGGCATGAACATTGCTTCATTGAAATCAGGATTGGGTGTATTTGATATATTTCTTCTGAAAAAGCTGAACAATGCTATAATTTAAACAAGAAAGTGAAGTTCACAAATACTTGGATTCTAACCTGAAATAGGAATACAAGACGAAACCAGCTTGTGTGATTGATTCTTTAAAATAATATGTTTTACATTAGCTGCATTCCTGCATAAAGAAGAAGACATTATGATGCAAAATATTCCAGGCCTAACAGTTTCATAGTGTGAATCTTATATTCAAGCAAACTTCACGAGTTTTGTTTTGTGTATTCACCAATTACATTTTGTACTTCAGCTGCCATTGACATTAAGACAATGCAGCATTTTTTTTAATTGTTATTATATGTTGTGTTCCACTTGAATTGCTAACAATTGTACATCTCAGAAATTACAAAGTGACTCATTAGAACAGCATGAGTGTGACCTTTTCATAAATATGTTGACACCAAGGTAAGGTCAATGTCAGTATCTTCC
The DNA here is from genome assembly GCF_016835505.1 of Polypterus senegalus. Lineage (NCBI taxonomy): Eukaryota > Metazoa > Chordata > Cladistia > Polypteriformes > Polypteridae > Polypterus > Polypterus senegalus. The sequence goes on along the minus strand of NC_053159.1, from coordinate 144,722,178 downwards.
TTGTCACAAAATGACACACTGCAAAGTGAATGTCATTTCTCTGTATTAGTAACATCTGACAATGCTGTGCTATTTGAAAGCACATTTTATGCAAACAAGCAGGCATTAATATGAGTAACAGAGACATTTTTTGCTAGTTTCCTGTGACAGCTAACGTATTTTGTAATTGCTATCTTCAGAATGCAATTTGAGTTATAGCATAGCTTTTATGTTTGGCTTTAATTTTTCTTACTGTATGTTGTCTAAATTTAAATATATCATTAATATATGTTTGTTAAAAGATGATGAACAGTTAAGAGTGTTACAAGCATGTCAGACTTAATAACATCAGTGACAATCGCATTTAAATGGTATATATTTTCTCGGGATGCGCTAACCAAGATTCTGTTGCTCATTATGTTGGCATGTATGGGTAAGAGAAGAGATTTCAGTGATGAGATAGGAATTCTTCTTGGGGCATCTTTGAACAGAATCTTCACCGATAAAGACTGCTCAACTTGTACCACTCGGAATAGTGACTGAGTTAACATTAACATGAACGTCAGAGGAGAAGACACCATCAACTAGGGAAACCATGGATTAAACTCATTAACTGTGATGTCCATATAATGATTTGAGAGGCAGGGAAAACAGATAATTATTCTTTATTTGCAGTGACACCTTTATCCAATCTGAAGAGTGAAAGGGAAGGTCTACAGGACGGTAGTGAGACCAGCTATGTTGTATGGGTTGGAGACGGTGGCACTGACCAGAAAGCAGGAGACAGAGACGTATGTAGCAGAGTTAAAGATGCTAAGATTTGCATTGGGTGTGACAAGGATGGATAGGATTAAAAAATGAGTACATTAGAGGGTCAGCTCAAGTTGGACGGTTGGGAGACAAAGTCAGAAAGGCGAGATTGCGTTGGTTTTGAGATGCTGGGTATATTGGGAGAAGGATGCTAAGGATAGAGCTGCCAGTGAAGAGGAAAAGAGAAAGGCCTAAGCAAAGGTTTATGGATGTGGTGAGAGAGGACATGCAGGTGATGGGTGTAACAGAACAAGATGCAGAGGACAGAAAGATATGGAAGAAGATGATCCACTATGGTAACCCCTAACGAGAGTAGCTGAAAGGAGAAGACGAAAGAAGAGTGGTAGCACAGGCATTTTAAGAGACCAGCTCTGTGTCACACAGTTTATAAGTTAATAGGGTCATTAGTGTCAAATGTATGGAGTGCAGTGAAATTCTTAACTGCATCTGCTGATCAACATGCATCATATCACCACTCTCCGGCGCCATCATTAATGAGTATAACAACCATATCTCCCTTACCTGAAAAATCATTTTTATCATTATAAGACAAAGGATACCATCACAGGGATAACTTTGTAAGTTTTCTCTTACTATTTCAAGTCTCTGAAACCCTATACTGCAATTTTTTTCACATATCCTAATTTCCACATGTTAAATTAGTGTTTTATGAGTGAATGTACCCTGTAATGGACAGGCAATCCTGATTTGGGGTTGTGGGTACTGGAGGAACCAACACTGGACATTGGATGTGGCACTGGTTCATCACTAGGCACATTAATGCACACTATTAAAGCAGAGATGGAAATTGAACTAGCTGTCTTGCGGTTTAAAGGTCGGTGCCTTGAACATTGTCATCTAGTCTAAGACGAGAGCATTAAGTTTCATCAAGAACTGCCTTTTAAGACCCTCGCAGGATGCTGTGGTCACTTTGATGTGCATAAACTCTCTGCTACACCTAAAAATGCCCTTTTGCAGGAAAAGTGGTATCAAGAATAGTAGCAGTGGCATACTGATATGATCAGGTGAGTCATCCTTTGCCTTGCTGTTAAAAATAAGACACGTGTATGTCTGGTGCAAGCTAAAGAAACCTGCAGCTCTGAGTACTGTCTCACACTTAACCTGGTGGCTCAGACATTGTGTGGAGTGTACTTTCCTGAAATAGTTTAGGTTACCTAAAATATAAGAAAATAGAAATATAAAAAGTTTGTTACACAAGTCCACCAAGCTCTAACAAACTTGTTTGGTTACGTAATTGCTATGCTGTCTCAGTATCACATCCACATATGTTTTAAAAGCTTTCAAGGTTTTCACCACAGCTGCATTGTTTGAAAGTTTGCTACATATTCTCATAACTGTTTACATAAAGAAGTACTTCCTGGATTATATCTTAAGTATTATCCCTCTTACTTTTCTCTGATGGCATCATGATTGCCAAATTAAATGAAAAAATTCTGCTGGATCAGCTCTATTGATATATTTGAGAATTTTGAAGACCTAGATGAAGTTCCCCCACACTGCCTTTAACATCCTCAGCCTCTTGGAGATGAACATGCCTTTACTCCAGAGATACACTTTAATGTTTCTTCTTCTTCTCAGCTTCTATATCTACTACATCTTTTTTGTAACATGGAGACCAACAATACACAAATGCATTATTGAGTCAGAACATAACCTGGACACTCTTAAAGTGTAAAAGACATATCAGTAATTACCAAGTAATTTTCAGTCATTACATTACACTTGTAGTAAAACATTTGTATTCTGTAGGGGATGACTAGGCCCTCATGTACAGAGCAGGAGTGTACTAATGAATGGTTTGTAAACCATGTACCATAGCCATCCCACTCAATAGATGTCACCAGGCATTTTGAAGTGATGCGTGAGACTGTTTTTTCTTCTGCTATCATTAAAAACATCAAATGAAACATGGTTTTATGGTGTTAGATCTACCCAGTCTATTTCCAGACACTTGCAGAATTCTGCTAAGGTGCACTGAAGCTGTTTTGGTGGGTTGTGTTGGGCCAAAATTCAATGCAGGTTTTCTTTCACACTTTGTCATTTTTCTGAAGGTCCTGCTGTGATGCTTTTGATAGTTTCTACTGGTGTTGATTAAAAAAATGTTACACTTTGTTTTTGTCCAAAAATGTCAATCATGTCAGTTAATGTTCAGAAGAGTTATTAAGTTGTACAGCAGTTGGCAGAACACAAACAATGGAATCTGTTATCAGGAGGTTGTTTGATTTACTGAGGCACTGCCTGTAGAGCTCAGTTTCACCACCACTTTCTTGAAGACCACTCAGGAAGTGGTGCGGTATATCTGGATTTAATGGCTTCAAAATCACATCTAACTTTACTGAAGCTGCAACTGACAGACTCAATGTTGAATGTACATTTCCAGGTGTTTATTTCAATCTTGTTACGCACATCTTTTATTTATTACAAGTCATGCAATCTGTTAAAACCAAAATAAGATATTAAACAACAATTAACATGAGTTATATCATTTTATCTGGAAGTCAAGTCCTGGTGTTACAGTATAAAGTCGTAATGTTTAAATTACACATGGTTCATTGTCCATTCCACCATTTCCTAAACCAGGATTAAGTGTAGCAGGGACCTGAGCTTATTCTGACAGCTGTAGATGCAAGGCAGGAACAAATCTTGAACAGTGTGCTAATTTACCACAGGACACACTTAAACAAATGTTCAGGCTCATTCTTTCCTGCCTTGTTTGGAGACAAAAAATAACTTAATATTCGTGTCTCGAAAATGGGAGAAAAACTTATGCAGACACAAGAATTATTGTGCAAATTGCATACAGACAGTGGACAAGCTGGGGTACAAAGTCAATCTCCTGAAGCTGTGAGGCTTCACCATCAGTGTGATAGTAGTAGTAGCTGTAGTATCATCACAGATATACAAAAGCACAGCAGAATTCTCACTTGCATGTCCAGTTAGGCAACGTCAGCACTCACTGAAGCCATTATAAACTAGAATGTAGTAAATAAAATTGCAAAAACGCCTATATATTTAAACATACAATCAATTGTGATAATATACAGTCCACATACACAACTGTCAGTACAAATAAGTGCTAAGATACCATATCAACCATTAATTAAAGAATATGATACTATACTGTCACCAAAGATTCCAATTTACAAACATGAATCATAAAATAGATATCATACTATAATTATTTAGATATATTAATTGTGCATTTAAACATCACATATGTATTTCTGGGCGGCACGGCACGGTGGCGCAGTGGTAGTGCTGCTGCCTCGCAGTTAGGAGACCTGGGTTCACTTCGCGGGTCCTCCCTGCATGGAGTTTGCATGTTCTCCCCATGTCTGCGTGGGTTTCCTCTGGGCACTCCGGTTTCCTCCCACAGTCCAAAGACATGCAGGTTAGGTGGATTGGCGATTCTAAATTGGCCTTGGTGTGTGGGTGTGTTTGTGTGTGTCCTGTGGTGGGTTGGCACCCTGCCCAGGATTGGTTCCTGTGTTGGCTGGGATTGGCTCCCGTGACCCTGTGTTTGGATTCAGTGGGTTGGAAAATGGATGGATATGTATTTCTTTTCAGAAACCTAATTATCACTTTGAGAATTATGAGAATTAAACTAAAAAGAATTTCAGGAATACATAGACAATGACTACATATCTTTACTTGTTACTATCAAGTGTAAACATGTTTATAAGGTAGGATGATAGTAATTGTGCTTAGAACCCCAAGGGACTTTTATATTTGAGTCTGTTGTATTCACTTTCTTACATATTATATTTAATTTCTCTTATAACAGAATGGGTGGCAGATTGGGGTCCCATTTCTTTGCTTCAGTCCTTTAGGTGTGAAAGCATTATGCAAGTTCAGGGTTCCATATTAACATCTATCCATCCATCCATTATCCAACCCACTATATCCTAACCACAGGGTCATGGGGGTCTGCTGGAGCCAATCCCAGCCAACACAGGGCGCAAGGCAGAAAACAAACCCTGGAAAGGACGCCAGCCCACCACAGGGCACACACACACACCAAGCACACACTAGGGACAATTTAGAATCACCAATGCACCTAACCTGCATGTCTTTGGACTGTGGGAGGAAACCCACGTAAACACGGGGAGAACATGCAAACTCCATGCAGGGAGGACCCAGGAAGCGAACCTGGGTCTCCTAACTGTGAGGCAGCAGCGCTACCCACTTCAACACCATGCTGCCCCCCCATATTAACATTTTACAAATAAAGGTTCATGAGCACCAATCCCCCTATTTCCTTAGGGTCACTCTTCCCTGAAATTACACCTAGAGAATCAGCTATGAAATGTTAATGTGGCCCACTCTCCTTGGAGAAGAGATTTCCCCTTTCACTACTTGCGATCTGCAGGAAAGTATACTTTAAGTCAAAGAATAGATAGAAGCAAGTATAAGTAACACATTAAAATCAACTAATCAGTACGTAAAAACAATAAGTGAGAAATAAAGAACCATGGTCCTTTTTTGCCAGGCCATACAGACAGTAAGGCAAAACTGCTTTTGCAAATTATCCCATGATGAATATGTAATCAGTTCAATGAATCAATTAATAAATCAGTCTTTAATTTCATAAAGCACTTTCATATTGTGTCCTGAAGACAAATTCATGCTGCAGACATAATAAATTCAACAAGGTGGTACATCTTAGAGTCAAGGATGATATGAAGAATGAAAATTAGATCATCACTGTAACACAATGCTTTGCAGCAGAGGTGGATTTTCAGTTTGGAAACAAAGGATTTTTTACTGACAGATACTGGAGTAGTGCCACAAGGATGAATGATTATTTGCCCAGAGGCTTTACAGTTGTAAGGCTAACCTTTGAGAGTGCGCTGTCAACCAGAGGTCCTTCATGAGTTAAAGGAGCACAGTTTCACTTCTGTGGTAAGGTTATAAGCTTGGCTGACTAAGCTCCTACAAATAGTGATTAATAATAATTGCAACTGATGTATCTCACATGCACAGTCTCATCTACCTGGCTGTAATTACAATTTTGTAATAATACTTGGAACTTTATATTCCAACTTTACACTCTGTTTTATCCCATATGCTAGCAAGTTGTACTGAGCTACTGACTTTACCCTCTATTGAGCATACTAGCAACCAATCGCAATCATTTATTGTTCACTTAAATATTATTAAAAGATGATTTATTAACTAACTTTAAATAAATGCCAAAAGACACAGTAGTTGTTTAAAAGCAGAGCCACACACCCTTCATTTAAACCTTTTACAAATAATTCCAAACCCGCAGGAAAACCAAAGTTTACAAATCCTCATTTTATTAGTGAAATTTTCCAGGAACCAACTAAAAATTTTTAACTATGAAGGCCTGCAGTGTGCAGTCAAAGCTTGGTTCATCAGCATTCAACCTTATCAGTTCTTCTCAAAGTTTCAAAGATTCCTTCCTTAGTTTGGCTGCATTACCACAGCTCACATTTCAATTGTCTTTCTACATTAAGTATTAACAGACCACAAATAAACCAAAAAGCTGCTGCCAGATTGCAAATACAATGGACACTCCACCCTTCACTCACTCCACACTGGCATCTTTACCATTGCTCAATCATTTTAGTATTCTGCTTCCAGCTTATAAAACTTATAAAACAGGATCATTCCAGATTCTCTTTCATTATTGCTTGCCTGGCATTGACATGTTCAACACATACAATTCTATCTTGCCAGGCTTTCCACTATTCCATAGCCTAGTTGTGAGTTAGATAAAGTTTAAGGTAAATACATGCAACGTTCTACATTGCGAGTAGAAATATTAAATATTATTATAAATAATAAATAAACTGACACCTGAATCTATTGCAATCTTGTTTGTCATGGCACCTGACAGTAGTGACTTGTTGCATGTTGGTTGGATATGCAAGTGAAAACTTCATTGACTCTGTAAACCTGACAATACTACTACTCCTACTAGTATTGCTACTACTACTACTACTACTAGCTATGCAATGCTCAGTAAATCCTCGTTTATCTCAGAGATTCGCTCCCTATGATGTATCTGTGCAAGAGGGAACAAAGACATCCACAGCAAGCCCTGACTATACCAAAATAGAGTGACCACTCCACTTACAAAAAATACTTTGTTATGTTTACGTTTTCTCATCATATATGACCTTCAAGTAGCTGTGCCCTCGTTAGGGGTTGCCACAGCGAATCATCTTCTTCCATATTTTTCTGTCCTCTGCATCTTGTTCTGTTACATCCATCACCTGCATGTCCTCTCTCACCACATCCATAAACCTTCACTTAGGACTTCCTCTTTCCTGGCAGCTCTATCCTTAGCATCCTTCTCCCAATATACCCAGCATCTCTCCTCTGCACATGTCCAAACCAACGCAATCTCGCCTCTCTGACTTTGTCTCCCAACCGTCCAATTTGAGCTAAATGTAGTCATTTCTAATCCTGTCCATCCTCATCACACCCAGTGCAAATCTTAGCATCTTTAACTCTGCCATCTCCGGCTCTGTCTCCTGCTTTCTGGTTAGTGCCACCATCTCCAACCCATATAACATAGCTGGTCTAACTACCATCCTGTAGACCTTCCCTTTCACTCTTGTTGATACCCATCTGTCACAAGTTACTCCTGACACTCTTCTCCACCCATTCCACCCTGTCTGCACTCTCTTTTTCACCTCTCTTCCATAAACCCCATTACTCTGTACTGTTGATCCCAAGTATTTAAACACATCCACCTTCGCCCACTCTACTCCCTGCATCCTCACCATTCCACTGACCTCCCTCTCATTTACACACATGTATTCTGTCTTGTTCCCACTGACTTTCATTCCTCTCCTCCCTAGAGCTTATCTCCACCTCTCCAGGGTCTCCTCAACCTGCTCACTACTATTGCTACAGATCACAATGTCATTAGCAAACATCACAGTCCATAGGGACTCCTATCTAATCTCGTCTGTCAACTTCTCCATCACCATTGCAAATAAGAAAGGGCTCAGAGCTCATCCCTGATGTAATCCCACATCCATGTTGAATGCATCCACCACTCCTACCGCAGACCTCACCACTGTCACACTTTCGTCATATCTATCCTGCACAACTCTTATGTACTTCTCTGCCATTCCCGACTTCCTCATACAATACCACAACTCCTCTCGAGGCACCCTGACATATGCTATCTCCAGGTTCACAAAGACGTAATGCAACTCTATCAACATCCTCATAGCAAACATTGCATCTGTGGTGCTCTTTCTTGGCATGAAACCATACTGCTGCTCACTAATCTTCACCTCACTTCTTAACTTAGCTTCCACTACTCTTTCCCATAACTTCATGCTATGGCTCATCAATTTTATTCCTCTGTAGTTACTGCAGTCCTGCACATCTCCCTTATTCTTAAATATTGGCACCAGTACACTTCTTCTCCACTCCTCAGGCATCCTCTCACTTTCTAAGATTCCATTAAACAATCTGGTTAAAAACTCCACTGCCATCTCTCATAAACACCTCCATGCTTCCACAGGTATGTCATCTGGACCAATGGCCTTTCCATTCTTCATCCTCTTCATAGCTGTCCTTACTTCCTTTTTGCTAATTAGTTGCACTTCCTGATTCACTATCTCCACATCATCCAACCTCTTTTTTCTCTCTTTTTCTTCATTCATCACCCTCTCAAAGTACTCTTTCCATCTGCTCAACATACTCTCCTTGCTTGTGAGTACATTTCCATCCTTATCCTTTATCACCCTAACCTGCTGCACATTTTTCCCAGCTCAGCCCCTCTGTCTAGCCAATCGGTACAGGTCCTTTTCTCCCTCTTTAGTGTCCAGCCTCTCATACAACTCATCATACGCCTTTTCTTCAGCCTTCGCTACCTCTCTCTTTACCTTGCGCCTTATCTCCTTGTACTCTTGTCTACTTTCTGCATCTCTCTGACTATCCCACTTCTTTGCCATCCTCTTCCTCTGTATACTCTCCTGTATTTCCTCATTCCACCACCAGGTTTCCTTTTCTTCCTTCCTCTTTCCAGATGTCATGCCAAGCACCCTTCTTGCTGTCACCCTTACTACATCTGCTGTAGTTTCCCAGCTGTCTGGTAACTCTTCACTGCCACCCAGTGCCTGTCTCTCCTCCTCCCTAAATTGAACCTTGCAGTCTTCCTTTTTCAACTTCCACCATTTGATCCTTTGCTCTGCCTTCACTCTTTTCCTCTTCTTGATCTCTAACGTCATCCTACAGACCACCATTCTATGTTGCTTAACTACACCTTCCCCTGCCACCACTTTGCAGTCTTCAATCTCCTTCAGATCAACTCTTCTGCATAGGATGTAATCTACCTGTGTGCATCTTCCTCCACTCTTGTACATAACCCTATGTTCCTCCCTCTTCTTAAAATATGTATTCACCACAGTCACGTCCATCCTTTTGGCAAAATCCACTATCCTCTGACCTTCTTCATTCCTCTCCTTGACACCATACCTACCCATCACCTCCTCATCTCCACTGTTCTCTTCTCCAACATGCCCATTGAAATCCGCTCCAATCACCACTTTCTGTCCCTTGGGTATACTGTTTATCACTTCATCCAACTCACTCTAAAAATCTTCTTTCTCACCAATTGCACGGCCAACTTGCGGTACATATGCACTAACAGCATTCAATCATCACACCTCCAATTTCCAGCTTCAAAATCATTATTCTGCCTGACACTCTTTTCACTTCCAAAAAACTCTTGACATACTGTTCCTTCAGAATAACTCCTACCCCATTTCTCCTCCCATCTACACCATGATAGAACAATTTGAATCCACCTCCAATCCACCTGACCTTACTCCTCTTCCATTTAGTCTCTTGCACACACAATATATCAACCCTCCTTCTCTCAAAATTTTACACTGGATGCCCTTCCAGGCATAACCCTTCCCATTTATCCGGGGTTGGGACCGGCACGAAGAAACATACAGTGGAACCTCGGTTCACAAACGTCTCGGTACACGTATAACTTGGTTTATGACCAAAAATTTTGCCACACTTTTGCCTCAGTTCACGACCACACACTCGGTATACAAACAAGCCAGTTTCCTTTTCGGTTTGTACATGTTCAGTCTCTCCCTGTGCATTTCCTGTGCAGCGAGCAAGAGAGAGAGCGAGAGAGCGAGAGAGCGTGACACGCACACACACACACAGGCAGCGCGAGAGAGACAGATGCACACACACAGGCAGCGCAAGGGAGCGCAACACACACACACAGAGGCAGCGTGAGAGACAGCGCGACATACACACACACACACAGAGGCAGCGCGAGATGCAGACACACAGGCAGCGACAGAGAGCTGGACGCATTAAGGTAGGAAGGCAGTTAAAGAATGCACTGGGCTTGATTTTGTTTTCACTTCTGTTTCCAGCGATTGGTTCGTAGCATGCATTGTTGCAATGTTATTTTTCTTGGTGGTTTATTAAATTACGGATTTTTTCAAATGTTCATTTTTTTCCCTGTGCTTTAAACTCATTAAAAAAAGTGCTTTTAGCAAGCGGTTGGTAGCGCTATAGCACGAACTATTGTAGTGTTAGTTTTCTCTGTTGTTCAAGGTTTTATTCAATGTTTTTACATTTAGTTTACTTTTACGCTGTGCATTCTATGGTTTAATCAACTATATTTGTGCTTAAAAACTTAAAAAATATATATATTTACATACGGTTTACGACTAGAGTTTTGGAATGAATTATGGTTGTGAACAGAGGTTCTACTGTACTGGTTTGTGCGCTCCCTTTGGTTGGGTTTTGCTTGCATTGTCTATAAACAGGAAACAAAACAATATATAAAACAAAATACAGAAGATTTTGAACTTTTCCAGCAGTTTATTTTTTGTTTGTGCCAGGCACTTCCCATACTTGTCCTCTGACATTCATAGCAGACTTCCTAATTTGTTATTAAGGTTCTATTTCCTTTGCACAACTTACTTTTCTCTATTTAACTTAATTTGATAGAGTTAAACTAGCAAATAATAATTATAATTCTTTACATTGATATAGCTCTTTTCTCACTACTCAAAGTGCTCACCACACAGTGAGAACTCGGGACTCGAACCGATGATCTCCTTACTGTGGGGCAGCAAACATGCTTTAAATTCCCATAGTTCATTATTATCATTATAAGAATCATAGCGTTTCATTCTACTTACACAAAAGATTTTTTCCTTTCTTCCACCAGGCAATCCCAACTATGTATTTTTAACTATGGATAGCAAACAACTATATCAATTTCAAAACAGTATGAGAAGTTATTATGAATGCAATAATAACCACACGCAACCATAACTACATAAGAGATAATAAATCAATGATTCCCCTTCAGGTTATATATATAAATATCTTTTGGGTTTGACTGACATTATTAGCTTAAATTCAAATCAGATCTTTTCAGCAATTACACTGTTCACTTGTTTCAATGTTTAGAAACAATTCCCTCTCCTTTTAGAATCATGGAGTGTTTTTTACTGAATATGTATCACTGCGCATTCCAGCCACATCCTTTTGTTCAAACTAACTTTCCCGAGGGTGTTGCCTGCAGCTACATGTAACCCAAAGTGGAGTTCAGTGCCCAGGGACATCAAAGATTCTATTTAAGTTTCCAAATCAAAGGTTAAAATATATATATATTTTATTCTTTGTCATAGTACAGTGTTGCTGTAGACACTTGTACAGCTTTCAGAAAATATAAAAGATAGGCATAATCATAAATTAAAGAACATTAAAGTTAAATTTCATTAGTTTAATTTAAGGCCCTCTATTTACAGGATTTATAATATATTTGATTAAACATGTCCTCTTAAGAGCAGTACCCACAAATGCATATCATAATTATATACAGTATACTGTACTGTATATTATGCTAGCATAAAGAAATGTCCATTTATTAAAACTGGCTTAATGCTAAATTTATAAGTTGATCAGTTTCGATTACATTGTGCATTTAGGAACCTGTGTTCAACGGATTTGCCTTACATCCATGTTTCTTTGTGCTTCTTGTTTCCTTTCTTGATCGTACACTTCTGCCCAGTTGTGGATGTCTGGCGACATTATGCTTGAGCGAGGGCACAGACTGATGTCTTATCACTTTATATATACAGTATTGATAATTTCATTTTACTTAAGAGTGAAACTTGGCAGATTGACTAGAGTGCTCAATATTTTGTATACAATCATATCTAAGACAAAACATGAATATGATATACACTAAATATTTGGGTCCTTTTCATTTTTATATATTGGTTATGACGTCTAATGTTTATTGAATGTGCAATACTACAGTGACCCAATTTAATGAGTCTGTATTTATGGTAGGTTGTCACACAGTTACAGTTCTTAGCTCTGCTGTCTCATGTACCCACTTGCATTTTGTCTCTATGTCCTCATTGGTTTTGATCGCACATTGCCAAAGATGTGTGTTTTAAGTTGATTATCGATTCTACATTGGCTCCAATCAGAGTGTTCATTTGCATGAATAAGCCAAGAGTTGAACTGGTTCTGTGCCCAAGGTGAATTCTTCAGTTGTGCGTGATGCTTTTGGCTAAGCCCTTGTAACCAGAAGTAGAATAAACAGTGTGACAATGTTATGTTATGTTAAACAATATTTCTAAAGATTGTGTGCTAGCAGGTTTCGTAACAGAAAGTGAGTTACCACTAAGATGTTCAACTAATCTTTCATGCCTTTCTAAGTCAAAATTCCTAGCAACCTGGTAACACTACCTTTAGAACCAGAACAGGCCATACTATGAGGATCACATACTCAGTGGTTAAGTTAGGCTTTTATTTTTTTGCTTTTCCAGTTTGGTTTCTACAGTGTCTTCCAGAGATGGCTATGATCTAGCTTTGTCTATATTGCTAATTTCCTTATAATGTGTATTGTAATGATACTCATTATTGAAGTTGCCACATAAGGTAATAATTGGTTGACTGAATGCCCTCTTTAGAAGAGCTGATGAATCCCATTTGGTGCAATTAGCACTAGACAGAACTTGCATTATTGTGGGTAAATTGAAAACCCTGATCAGAAAGTTGTACACTTTTTCAAATATATAAGTCCATATTAGCAGGTTACTGATTTTTTTTTTTGTTTAGGCCTGTTATCTTTTAGGTTTAGTTATTGGGATCAATTGTCCCCGAAGCCTGTCATGAGAAGTTAGGGTTAGGGTGTATTCTCTAACTTCATGAATACACAATATTTTTTATTCCAATTCCATGCTAATTTCTTGAGGTCCAAAATGTTTTATAACACCCATAAGAAAAGTGTGCATGCCATAAAACTTAATATATTAATAAAAGTCCAATAACCAAATGGAAAAGAAACCTGCACTTCAAAGACAACAACATTTGTGCACTTCAGAAAAGTGCGAGCCATAAAGCCTGGAAATGCCGGATCCACTTTTGACAATTAACTCTGACTTGTATAAGTTTAAGACAGAAGTGACTTTTTTCATTGTTTTTAATCAACATCATTTATCTTTGATTTGACAACTTGAACCTCAGCCATTTACCACAACCTTCTATTGTGTTCCAGTTTTTTAGTTAATGGTTCCTGAGGCAACATGTGGCCTCTTTGACAAGCGAGTAACACTATGTTGATATAAGAGTGTGAGAGCCAATTCTCATCTCATGCAATAAGCATTTTCTGTAGAAGTCAAGTCATGAACTAAACTAAACGCAGTAATAAGTACAGCTTAAAAGAGACTATTCTGTTCACTGTGAAAAGCAGGGAAACTTTACAGTAAATCATATTCTTATATACACATTGTTCAATGTGCTAAACCATAAAGGCATTTTGCTTGCAGGTAATACTACCAGATTATTAATTTTAATCATTTAATGAAAACTGGATGAAAAAAAATAATGTCTATAAACATGAATACACAAATAGTATAGAGGGTATGGGGTTCTAACAGGATAAAATGCTATACATTGTGGATATTGAGCTGCACTGGTCTGTGAGAACAAACTTAAACATATATACTTTTGACAGGATGGTGCACTGGTAAATGCTGCTGCCTCACAGCTGAGTTCATATCCTGGCCTCCACCTTGTAACAGTGGAGTTTGCAGATTCTGCTCATATCTAGGGGCTGTTTACCCAACATTTCAATTTCTTTCTCACACCAAAGAAATGTAGATTGTGTTTACAGTTGTTATAAAATGCAGCACATAAGACAGTGAAAGTGGGTGTATACCACTAAAAAGGCCAGACCAGGACCTCACTACTTTGCCCCAAAATAGGCTTCTACCCAGGCTGCCTGACTCCAAACTTAACAGGCAGGTATCAAGGCCAGCACAGGCCCAAAAATGGGCAGTAACTTTAAAGGCTCAAAAAAAATGCTTTTCAAGGGAGAGGATAAACTGTAAAACCTCAGGCTTTAGAAGGCAAGTCCCTCAAATAATCTTTATAAATAAAGGATTATTTATTTAAACAAAAGAAGAACAAAAATGACAAAGCAAAGGAAAATTATTGTAAAAGGTTTTGCACAAACAGGGAACCCAAAACTAACAACTCCTAATCTGTATCCAATTAACAGTAGCGAAAATGAATAAATAAAAAAAAAAAATCTAAAAAATACTTATAATGAACTGCACTCTACAACAGAGGATAGTCTCAGCAGCAGTGACATCAGGGTGAAAAGACCTTTTGGAGTTCTACCCGCAGAACACAAGGAACATAAGAAAATAAGCACTCTACATAAAGAATAAATAATATTTAAACACAATAATATTAATAAAAATAAAAAAAGGAAAAATATATTTAATGTTATGTAACAGTCTGAATTCTTATATATTCTTGTTTTCTTGCTAACTTTAAATTATTGTTTTTCAGTCAGTCAGTCATCATCCAACCTGCTATATCCTAACACAGGGTCACGGGGGGTCTGCTGGAGCCAATCCCAGCCAACACAGGGCACAAGGCAAGAACAAATCCCTGGGCAGGGCGCCAGCCCACCACAGGGCACACACACACACACCAAGCACATACTAGGGAGAATTTTAGGATCGCCAATTCACCTAACCTGCATGTCTTTGGACTGTGGGAGGAAACCCATGCAGACACGGGGAGAACATGCAAACTCCACACAGGGAGGACCCGGGAAACGAACCCAGGTCTCCTTACTGCAAGGCAATTATTGTTTTTCTTATTTCTTATTTATTTTGTTTATTATTTTCTTGATTGTGTATTGTCCCTTTAGGCTTGCCAATGTTCCTTGTTTTTTGTGGGTGGAGCGCTTAGGAGGATAGGCCATCCTGACATCATCACTCCTGAGCTCTCCCAGTGGCTACTTAGGTCAGCTGACAAGGCACAGAAGTAGGAAATCATTGTATTTGTGTGGAGTGCTTGGAAGTATTGGTATTTTTGTTACATTCTCGAGTTTTTGATTACTTTCTGCTTTTGTTTTTGGAATTTATGCACTTAGGATTGCCTTTTAGGTAACACCCTTTTCTGTTTTTAACATTTTGCTGTGTTGTTTTGTTTTGTTAAATAAAACTTTTATTTATAAGGATTCTTTGTTTTGGGCAGACTGGTCTAGAGAGAGTTTCTTTTAGGCTGACCAGAAAAGATTCCAGCCTGCTATATGGTTATTCTTGGAGGCCTGACACCATTTTCATTATGTTTGTGACTCCTTTTCATGACACTTAAACAAAGGTATAAACCCTGGCTTAAATATAAAAATGGGTTTATATGCATATTATTGTCATTGATTGTGTTGTTGATCCTCAGATGTGAGTGAATGCTCCTCTAACACTGCCCAGACTGAGATGCTGTTTGGCCAGGATAGGGTTTGGCCTCCTCTGATTGGGTGCCTTAATGGTTTGTAAAATAAAATTCAAAAAATGGTGATCATTTTTGTATAAATGTGTGTCTATATGTTGTAACAAGCAAGCATGTTCTAGTGTTATTCTTAATTTCATCAGCAAAAAGAATGTTCTTATAAGAACAGAACATTTGCCCTAACACAACTTGTCAGTTCCCATTCAAGTACTGTTTATATATAATAGCTGAGTCAGGATTTGAAGGCCTCAAGATACTATTGTCATTACCTGGTAATTTGTTTCGTGTTACTACAGTCTCTGAAATGAAGAAATACTTCCCACAGCTCGTATGAAACTTGCTTTAGGTCAGGTTTGTTCCCTCACATTCTTTACGTAGAGCTAATTTTTAAATAACAGCTGGCACCTATCATAGTTCTTCCTTTTTACTAACACAGTTTAATAAGTTGAACAGTTTTAAGATCTGTTCCTATGACTGTCTGTGTAGATACTTGATTTTTACTCGTTCAGCTATAGATCAGTAGGGTGGAGTAGGAGTCTTCACTTTCTTTCACCCTTGACCTCTAGACAATGATTATCAATTCCAAATTGGCTCTTTGTGAGTGAGTCTGCCCAGTGATGGACTTGTAGCTGAAGCTGCCAAATAGGCTCTGGTCCCCCACAACTCTGAATTGAATGAAAAGTGTTAATTGATCACATATATATGAGACCCTTTTTGAACAAAATAATTTAGCTGCTACAGGAAATTAATTTTTACTTTATCCATATTTCATGGATGAAGGAAGTATTCTTTTAACGAAAAAAAAAATCAGCTTTGGATATTTATATGATAAACACACTTTGATAACCTTAGAACATGTTTTTAGCATTTTTGATAAATAGATAGATAGATAGATAGATAGATAGATAGATAGATAGATAGATAGATACTTTATTAATCCCAAGGGGAAATTTACATAATCCAGCAGCAGTATACTGATACAAAGAAACAATATTAAATTAAATAGTAATAAAAATGAAAAGAATTAAAATAAAATTAATGTTCGTGATTTACTCCCCCGGGTGGAATTGAAGAGTCGCATAGTGTGGGGGAGGAACGATCTCTTTAGTCTGTCAGTGGAACAGGACAGTGACAAAAGTCTGTCACTGAAGCTACTCCTCTGTCTGGAGATGACACTGTTAAGTGGATGCAATGGATTCTTCATGATTGACAGGAGTTTGCTTAGTGCAAGTTTGGTGTCTGTATGTTTGTGGAACAAGGACTGCAGACACGAATAGACTGATTCTAATGAAAATTTCTGGACAACTTGCACTCGTTAGCCTTAGGAGCTGATTAAGTTTTATTATTATTAAGTTTAGTTTTAAGGCATATTCCTACTATTCAGTTTTGAGCTTTAAAGGTCAAAATTTTGATACCAACAGAGGCCAAACCACTGCTCAGAGTTCATAAATTTACATACCGTATGCAGACTTTAATAGAAATATATCTGTAAATTCTGAGCTTAATCCATAGCTTGAGTTTTGTGTTTTTAAAATTTAACACAGTAGCTACAGCAGCTGAAATTTAATTACCGAGAAACATTGATTACGTTTTACGCCTTTAATAAATTACCAGGATGTCTCTTTGTTTTTGCCAGTTTCCCTATTTTATTTAGATTTAAAAGAGTTTCCATATTTTGCACTTGAACACGGCACCTTCACTCTATGAAGTGTTCCAAGGCCATCAGAGCTCATGACATAAAGTGTGGGTTTTTTACTTTCCATCTCTTTTCATTTTTAACATCTTACATGCAACAATGAAATCCATCCATCCATCCATTATCCAATCCGCTGTATCCTAATTACAGGGTCACAGGGGTCTGCTGGAGCCAATCCCAGCCAACACAGGGCGCATGGCAGGAAACAAACCCCGGGCAGGGCGCCAGCCCACCACAGGGCACACACACACACACACACACACCAAGCACACACTAGGGACAATTTAGAATCGCCAATGGAATTAATTCAAATTGTATCTTATTATAGATGCATTAATTCAATTACTATTTAAATTTAGGCCAAACTATAAGTTAATTTTATTTTATTAAAATCTTTTTAATTTTTATTTTTTTAAATACATTTACCTCTAAAGAGAACAATATTGTGAAAAAAATAAACATCATTGGTATTACATTTTTCTATATTCACATTGTGTACTGTACTCATGGTGTAAATATGGAGAATTTCATGTGCGGACCACATAACACTTTTTAAAATTTGTTTTATTTCTTGGGCACTGTTCATTCATGCAATGGCATGCAGTTAGCTGGTTCAGCTCAATAGCGTGTATCAATATTTTTTAACAAGAAGGTGTAAACAAAGTAAACGTAGGTGTTGCAGAGAACTGATAGCCTTGTACCTCTCTTTTCTTGACTTATTTCACACTTCTAGAGAAATTTGAGGGTTAACAGCTCTCTTTATGATTTAAATGAAAAGCTCTTTTGTGGTGCCAAACAAAACATTCAGTCATCTGTTGTCCTCCAAATGTAATGCTGTGCCAAGCATTTGCTCTGAATACTGTGTAACAGATATGCCGCATAAACTGGGGGGGGGCGATTGAGGTGGAGATGGGGGTTTGTGGGGCGGCTGATGTGGAAGCGGTCTGATCAAAATGAGCACAGCATTAAAGGTGTGTAAATTAAGTGGCTTCTACTCTTGCTATTTCACATCCATGTAACATTAACATAGAGAAGCCCCTGAAACAGCTTAACCCAGTTCTATGGCCATAGCTGCTGCTGTTTAGTTTATAGGAGAAATTTTGCAAACCCATCATATTCAGCAACATTTGATGACATTCTGAACCCAACTAAACCGATTTTATAGGCTCAGAGAGCTAAACCTTTTCTAAGTAGCATTGGGGGCTGAAGAAAAGAACCAATCATGGACAAGAAGCCAGGCCAGTTCAGAACACGCTCATTCTTAGCCAGCCAATTAGGAATTACCAATTAATATGACATGAATATTTTTGGGATAATTCATGAAAACAGGAGCACCTAGAGAAAAAAGCATATGGACACTAGAAGACCATGCATATCTTATATATAAACATCTACGAGTGGGAGTGTGTGTGTCTGTCCGGCCCAGAAGTGAGAGGTGGAGTCGGGGTAAGGGCTCCACCTCCAAAGAAACAGAAAACTTGCTTAGCCGCTAATAACACAAGCGAGGCCAGCACGTCAGCAAAACGAAATCTCAGAAAAAAGACAAAGTCATTTAGCCGCTAACATCAGCAAAACGGAATCCCTTTTACTTTCCCTCCCGCCGCTAATGCACAAGCAAAACGTGAGAGATGCCCAGCGTATCCATCCATCCATTATCCAACCTGCTGAATCCTAACACAGAGTCAGGGGTCTGCCAGAGCCAATCCCAGACAGCACAAGGCGCACGGCAAGGAAACAAACCCCGGGCAGGGTGCCAGCCCATTGCAGGGCACACACACCAAGCACACACTAGGGACAATTTAGGATCGCCAATGCAACTAACCTGCATGTCTTTGGACTGTGGGAGAAAAAGAAAAAAAAAACCCACGCAGAGAACATGCAAACTCCACACAGGGAGAACTTGGGAAGTGAACCCAGGTCTCCTAACTGCAAGGCAGCAGCGCTACCACTGCGCCACCATGCCCAGAGTAGTTCCTTTCAATTACCTGACCTCTCTACATTTCAGTTTTTTTCTGATGATTTCAATAGTTTCTAGGACCCCGGGCTTTTTACAGCACGGGCTTACACAGCTAGTATTATAGTGGACCCGGAGTCATATCTAGTAGTCTGGAGCTGTGGGAGTGGAGATCTAACCACTGAGCTACCTTGCTGCATTACCTGAAGGAAACTAATATATGTTTAAAATAATGATTTTAGGAACTGTTCCGGTCTTATGCACAATGCTTGCTGGGATGGTCTGCAACTGCCCCAAGACACTACTTTGGATGGGTAGGTTGAGAAGATGGGTGGATGAATGGATGGGTACCACAGTTGTGTTGTGTTTACCATTGGCCAGCACAAGTTGTGCTAGAAGTACAAATATGAAGAACAAACATATTGACACTCAGCTTTACATTCAGTATCAGGTTGGAAGAAGCTGCACAACACTTTTCTGGCGGCAAGTCATCTGCCCTGCTTGCCCTTCTCAGACCAGCTTTATCTAGAGCCCACTCATGCAGACAGACATTGTCACACAAGTAAAATCTGGAATGGCCAGGTAACATAACTTGCACACCTCTGGGATGTCTGAGGGACAAAGGAGTACCAACAGAAAAATCCACACAGATATGTGGCAGCAACGCTGTAGCAGTTGTCATGTGAATAATTTATTTCCTCGTTTGCATGCATCTGTTGATTGTTTGTTTTGTTTTATGGGCAAAAGTCTGGTTGTTTGATTGTGTCTCCTTGTAAAGAAGCAAATCTTACAAGATTTGCAACAGGAATAATGAAGGGAAAAGGGCCAAAGACCTCCATCTTGATTTGTTGGGATGAGACTTGTATAGCATGAGACCTTGCCAGTTGTGTGAACTATTTTTTCACTCTTTATTCTCTGGACAGGTTACATCCACTTGCATTGACTGGATCTGTTCCCCA
Source organism: Polypterus senegalus (assembly GCF_016835505.1). Classification (NCBI taxonomy): domain Eukaryota; kingdom Metazoa; phylum Chordata; class Cladistia; order Polypteriformes; family Polypteridae; genus Polypterus; species Polypterus senegalus. Next base: position 144,701,963 of record NC_053159.1, on the reverse strand, counting down.
TATAATCATGTAATCAGTAGCTGCAGACTTGTTGGACTTTTCATGAAATAATTTTTTTTTTATTTTACTAAGGACTACTTGAATGTGATTGGGTACAGCATGTTGGTGGGCTGTATGTATGTGTTGGGGATTAAGGACGGCATTGATCAGGAAGTATTTGCAGTGTCAGTCAAAGCCCATTTGGAGCCCTTGGCAGGGTTGACAGATGATACCCCCAAGGTTTTACTTTCATTAATGGTTCTCACTAATTTGGTGACAGGGTGGGACAGGTCCCGTTCAGTGTCTGGAGCACTAACATAATAATCATACTTCTAAGACCCGGGGGGAAAGTGCCTAGGTGTCAACGGCACTTGCGTCTTCAGAAATGCAAGTGCCACCCCTTTATATACACACCGCAGACATTATTATCGTTACTTCCAAATCCCTTTCCTCCTCTGTATCCAGAGGGCGCATCCCTCAACTTTCATAAATGGTTCCCATCACATGATGGCGTCCTATGACATACTATGGATTGGGTATTTTTTATACTGTATATTGTTTGATTTTCACTTTTTTAATTTAAATACACAACTTTTTGACTTGTGCGTGTGGTATGATTTGTACAATAAAACAAAGAGTGAGGGCAGTAGGAAAATAGCATTGGTTGCCTGTCCCAACCATCCATCCATCCATCCATTATCCAGCCCGCTATATCCTAACTACTCACGGGGGTCTGCTGGAGCCAATCCCAGCCAACACAGGGCACAAGGCAGGGAACAAATCCCGGGCAGGGCACCAGCCTATCACAGGACACACACAATTTAGGGTCGCCAATGCACCTAACCTGCATGTCTTTGGGGGGAAACCCACTCAGACATGGGGAGAACATGCAAACTCCACACAGGGAATATCTGGGAAGTAAACCCGGGTCTCCTAACTGTGAGGCAGCAGCGCTACCCACTGCACCACCGTGCCGCTGGTTGCCTGTCCCCTTTATTATTATTATTATGATTGTGCTGTTCAGAGATTGGTACAGTGCTGACCGCTACACATGAATGGTTTTACATGTCATCTTTGAACTTTCAACTGCCTCTTAATGGTGAAAACTGTTCTGTAACAATTGCAAACAAAACCTTTGATTATTTTTCAGAAAGTCAAAAGAATATTTTGTTCCTTTTTTTACCTCCCGTGTGTGCCTTTGATTAATGCTTTTGTGCCAGTCAATTTCGGGTGTAGGGCATTGTTAGGGATGATTCTAGGGAAGGCTACTATACATTACCTTGAAAATTAATATTTTTCTGTTAATTCTTTTTCTTAATGCAAATGCTTCAAAAACAAAAAGTCAACTGGCTGAATTTGAGACAGTTAGAGGGAGTTATTTAATTGAAATGTGGTGAAATACACACTTTAAAAGTAACATGACCAGTCTTATGTTTATAGTTGTTCCTTGTGAAGTGCTTATTCTTTGTCATAACATTTTATAGCATACATGCACACCCACACAAAACTAGAAGAGGAGTTGGAAGATTAGGGCACTAAAGTTCAACTCTTTTTCATGTCAAAAGATATGGACACTCCTTTAACAGAGCCCTCTGTACATTGCAGTCGTTTCTTGAGTTGGTTGCAGAATTTTCAGACAAGAGTAAACATGCACAGTGAAAAGACCTCACTAACTGTAACAATTTAAGTTACTAAGTGCTGTGGAAGACAGGAACACTTTGGGGGCCTTCAGAATTCATGTCAGCGTTCTTTTGGAGAAATTAGGTGAATTGGATTGACAAGTGAATTTGGGGTGCATGGCCAGTTCATGATTTTTCTCTATTGCTATTTTGCTCAACTTGATATGTAATTAATTGTTGTATAAGATCTTTACTTACAAACTTGTCGTGAGAAAATGTTTGTTATAGAGAAGAAACAAATAAGTGTAGAGTTATGAGATGGGTTTAGCTTCATCTAGAACCATGGCCAAGCACACCATTCCAATAATGTTGCCAAAAGTTAAATCTTTTGGTTTATAGCATTGATCATCATCTCATTATGTTAAAGTGGTTTAAAGGTTTGCCATGGATTCTTCCACAATGTTATTTCAAAGAGATTATGGGCTGGATTGTTTGCCGTTAAAACACAGTCAGTTTTATGGCTAGACTCTGCTTACTTCTTGCAGTCTAATGATGTTCTAGCAAACTTAGTAGTCCATTGAAATGACCAGAATGTTATTATTTTATGTGTTTTTTGTATCCCATCCAAAGCTGACTGCTGTGTTGTGCTTATTGTTACAATAGTGGTTACAAAGTAGTTTGGTGCTAATTCTCCTGCTTACAAACCTTTGTCCAAATATCTTCCTTTGAACCTTGCGTCCTCCCTTCAAGAGATTCAGAGTCCACCTCATGGTACAGTACCAATTTGGGGTTTTACAGAAATGCCTGACACTTATACCAAGTTTCACCCTGTTGACGGTTTAAGGATCATACCTGCCAACTTATCTTTTTCATTACATGAAGAAAACACTAAAAATCGGTTAAGAGATGGCTTGGTTGCACAGTGGCTAGAGCTGCTACCTCACATCTCCAGCTTAAAGGATCTCTTTCCGGTTACTATGGAATTTACAAAGCCTCCCAAAGGTCTGTCTGTTTTTTTCTATTGATATTCTTGTTTCTCCCCTTTATGTTAATTGCATGCGCAGGTTAAATTCATTGAGGATCTACAAATGTGTTTGCTCTGAGTCAATACCCCACAATGGACAGGAATCCTGCAGGTGGCTGCATTGTCTCTTACCAAAGAGCAAAATAGATCCAAATCATATAATGTGATATCATCTATTGTTAAATTCTTCTCTGTTCTTATTTTACTATTGTACTGTATTGAGGATTACTTGTGTTCTGTTCTGTGTATTATATTGTATTGTATTGACCCGCCTTCTCTTTTACACTCACTGCATGCCCAACCTACCTGGAAAGGGGTCTCTCTTTGAGCTGCCTTTCCCAAGGTTTCTTCCATATTTTTTCCCCTACAAGGGTCTTCTTAGAGAGTCAAGGCCGTGCGGCTGTCAAGAGGCAGGGCCTGTTAAAGCCCATTGCGGCACTTCTTTTGTGATTTTGGGCTATAAAAAATAATTTGTATTGTGGATCGCTACTGGGATACAAGTTGGGGAGTGATCAACCCCAGCTGGGTCGCCTGAGCTAGGGTGTAAGATGTTGCAAGACCCGAAACGCCCGATGACTTCAGGATACATCACTGATAATGTGTCCTAGTGCATCCAGGTGATGTTTCTTATAGATTGTATTACATGTGATGTTGTTAACATAGACTTCAGAACCAGCTGCACATGAGCTTATGACTAAAAAAGTGAGTAAAGTGAGTGGATGAATGAATCAAAACACCTTTATTGGTTTAAAAAGAAATAATAAAAACATTTTCTTTACTTTCTATAAAAATAGCTAAAAAGATTATAAGTTCCACATATCCCTGTAAACCATAAGCAAGGCAGTAACAGATATTCATGGCCAACTTTTAGTGTAGCTATTGGCAAATTAATTTGTTCACTTCAAATATTATTCTGAAAATCTCTTAAATAGTTCAAAATGAGTGTAATGACTGTAAGGTCCTGCGCCTAATATGGGTTTAATTTGTGGGAGATTTGCTCATCATACAAGCACTCGTGTGGGTTTTCTTTGGGTATTTCAACTTTCTCTCATATCTTGTAAGACTTGCGTGTTAGGCTGAATAGTCCGCATAAAGAAGTGTACAAGCATGCCCTGCCACAGACGGTTGTGCCATCAAACTTAAATGTCTCCCTTGCACTCAATGCGGCCAGGATTGGCTCCAGCTCTCTATAACCATGTGACAGAAAAATGGGTTGAAGACATGTATAAAAAAAAAAAAAAATTTATTTCTGGTAAGATTGCACCTCTTGATTTCTGAAAAAGACAACGGTTCACTTGTGAACACAACAATATCTTCTAAAGAGTTGCATTACAATAGTGTGAATTTCATTGAAGTGTAAATTTTTAATGCATTTAACAGAAATGTCACACTTTCATCCAGCCTGTAAGTTTATTATTGTTTTACATACAGTACCTTAGGATGGTTTACTTTTGGAGCTCTCTAGGAACCATTGTTATTAACAACATTATAATAAATCAAAACTGTTTACACTCAATAACAGCTTGTAGATGCAGGCCAAATTTCTGTTATTAATTTCTTATAATCAGACACTCATATTCCCTTGTTCTTAAAATCCCAAAGGTCAAAACAGCAATCAAAGAACAGTTCGGTTATTGCATCAACTGTCTTTAACCCTTGGGACCCCTGTGATGAATATTTAAATGAAGAAGTCTACTGATTTATTAATAAAGTCTAGTTTGAGAAAACTTGGGAATGAAATAAGTTATATTCCCTTTCTGATGCCTCCACTTTGAAAAGAAAAAAAAAAATAATAGAAAGAAGCTGGACTCCCAAAACTTTTATGTGCTTAATTATATATTTTCGCCTCAACCAGCTGTGAAACGTTTCAAGTTTGAACTCTTGCTATGAATATTTTTAAGAAACTGCCTGATTATATGAAGCAAGCTTCATTCTATTTACCGTTTTCCTCTCCATATTTTATAACTTCGAACTGTTCACACAGCATTTTAATTCCGACTAGCTGCAATAATTCAAAGATTATCTCACAGGAAGCATATGCGCAACAAATGGTTTTGAGAAAGAAATGCTGAAACATAATGTCAAACATCATATGAAAAATTTAATTTTGGGGATGCACTTAGAAATATATCCATTAATTAATCTTCAATAAATGCTTCTTCCTGTTCAAGATATAACTGCTGGAGTTCATGCTGGTAATGTTGACTACAAGTTACGATTGCAACCCCCTTTTCAGTCAAGATTGTTACATTTTAAAGCAACGTATTCTTTTTATTTTTCTGCAAACTGATTATGAATGAATTTCTAATGTCATCTATTACATTGTCATTTTCATTGTCCCCACAGTTAAACAAAACATTAAAATGATTTTTCAAAATCTGAGAGGAAGGCAGAAAAAAATACCTGCTTTATCTAATATGGTGTCATGGGGAACTGAAGAGTATCCTGGCAGTAATGGACACAGGCAGCCTGAGAAATTCACGTGTAGACAATTCACAGAAGGCGCCCCTCGCCGGACTCTTTGAGGTGGCAATGCTAACCACTGAGCCATCACGTGGCACATGTAAAATGCACCAAATATTTTCAGCAACACATAAAAGGCTCATTTTATTTTTTTTATTTTTTCAATTAAAAAAAAAAGCATTCTGACAAATAATCAAAATCTAGAGCCACATTAAAATAAACAAATATAAGCTGTCACTCACACAGCCTCGTGAAATAATAATTGAAGACACCTGACATGTCCTTTAAAACATTTGAAGTAACTTGGATTTTGCAATATTTAAACTTTAAAAAGGGCTTTGTTCTTGTGGTTTATTAAGTTATAGTACTCTTTTGATGAACGCTTATTTTCCTTTTCTTCGTCTTCTTGTAATTAACTTCAACCACTTCTCCAGGCATGGCTCCCTGCCTCTAAAGAGAACTATGGACACATGGATCCTGCTGTTACCAGAAAACTAGGCACATGTACCATATATATATTGTAGCACTTTACAAGATCGACTTTTATTATTCTCACTTTAATCTATAAACAAGGATTAGTAAACCACTTAATATGCAAAGCTGACTTTACTTTTATTTAGAAAACAAAAAACACTGTTCCAAGTTTGCTGGTTTATTAATCTCTCATCAAATAAAAAAAGCAAATTAATCGACACATGAAAATGTGCAAGGAAGGGTGGAGTCCTGGCTCAAAGGTTTTGCTGCATGTGTATGACTTTCTAGCTCTGCACGAGGCTGAGCTCAGATGTTGAAGAACTCCCGCCGAGGTCCCATTAAGAACTGGATATAACCACAGCATATGAGCCATTTTCATTTTTTTTTATGCAAAGAGCTAAGGGTGCCAGGGTAGTCAGCGTCACATTTTGGAGAAAGAGTTTTAATCGGCATTTAATGGGTTAGGGCTTTACTTTTTAAAAAAATATACTTCTGTAGTGTATTGTGTTCATAGGAATTACTCCTAAACGCTTTGAAATCAGTTTTTTGTCCGACCCCTCCTGACTCATACGTATGAGAAAACCCGCCTGTATATGCGGTATACAGTTCAACTCGGCTAGTTATGCAAGATGTCGCAGTTGTTATGGATCCCCACTATCTGCGGCCCTCTAGACCTGAAAAACACTCATTTATAGGCAATTGTTGGACCATATTTTATGCAGGAAATTACACCCTTAAGATAAAAGTAAAGTAATAGGTGTCTTCAGCAAAAATGATCAAAAGGTCTTGAAGTTATGCATCCCAGAGTTACACCAACTAATGGGATACGAGCGGTCAAAGTTACTACTGTTCACAAAACTTGGGATCAGCAATATAAGTGTCATTTTATGCTATTTCATGGTTGCTTACCATGAATATGATAATATTTTTGATATTTAATTTTTACTGATGATTATAGTCCTCTAAGAGCCACTCCCAGAAGGTTTAAAATGACAAATTTCAAACATAAGCTTGGGGGGTTTCATTTTAGATTATTTCATGGCTGGTGATTAAGAATATGGTGTTATTTTTAATGTTTGATCCTTTACTAGGCCCTCTATGGACCTCAATCAGAGGGTGAAAAATGACAAACTTCTAATACAATCTAAAATATTAGGACTTTAAATGATTAGATTGAAGTACACATTTAATATTTCAAATATCTGACACTATTATTGTTTATTGTGTACTTCAACCTCATCAAGTAAATCATTGCATTTTTGTGAATGACCTCATTAAATTGTCTTACCCTAATTCTGATTTTTTTTAAATTGATGAACATTTAGTGGTGTCACATTTTAAGTAAAACAATATTCACTGTGATGGTATTGTGTTTAAATATTAAGATATTGCATTATTGTCTTATTTCCCTTTTTTTGGAATAAGCAAGCCTGAAAAATGAGTGAACATTTTATATATATATATATATATATATATATATATATATATATATATATATATATACTAGGGGGTTTGCCCCCTGCTCGCTTCACTTACTAAAAGCCTGCACTACACACCAGTCACTTTGCGTCTCTGCCACTCGTGTTGTGAAGAGGGGGGCTCAACGCACCCAAAGGAGATGTGGTTGCTCCTCCGAAACCTCCTCTTAAACAGTGATACAATGGGAAACAAATACTGTTTTTTTACCTCCTCTTTGCTCGATCAGCTGCTGGATTGCTGCTCCTTCTGTCATGCTGCATGATCTGCATTTTGCACGGCGCTTCGAACATCTAAAAGCCTGTACAGCCGCTGTCCTACTCTTTTTCTTTTATTTCCAGCCCTGGGCATGGTTAAATCTCTTGGCACAAAGTCTCGCGGGATGTGAGTTCTTGATATTTTTTAGTTTATATATTAAAAGCGGAGTAAGAATCTGAAAATCTAACAACATCACATTAAAGTTTGATAAAGTCTGAGAAGAATGATACCAAACATATACGAGGTGTGGCAGAAAAGTAATGAGACTGGCAACACTGTAAGCAATCTGGCAATGCTGCGCTGTTGTCCTTGATAGAGCACGTGTATCAGTACCCTCCCATAGCTCAGGGCGAGTTTCAACTCCTTCCGTTAGCTACGTGATTTTTGTGACTGCTATTAGCGAAGTTTTGTTTTTGGTTGTGCGTCACGCAAAATGGAACAGCGGAATTTGGAGCAACGTTGTGCCATTAAACGGCAAGTGTGATGTTTGAAAAGTTAAAACAGGCCTATGGGGAACATTCTTTATCCCGAGCTCAAGTTTTTCGCTGGCACAAATCATTTTTGGAAGGCAGAAAACACGTTGAAGATGAACACTGTTCAGGGAGGACTTCAACTTCGAAAACCAATGAAAACATCGAACGTGTGAGATCAGACCGTCGTTTAACATTAAGAATGTTGAGTGAATAATTAAATTTGAACAGATTTACCATTCATCAAATTTTGAGGGAACATTTGCACATGCGAACGCATACCAAAATGGTGCCAAAAAACTGCCCTCTCCATAACAGAATTTTTGACCTCAAAACGCATTCCTGTGGTTCCCCAGCCCCCTTATTCACCTAACCTAAGTCCGTGTGACCTAAACTGTAAAATGTTCTCAAAGGACGTCATTTCGGGACTTTAGAAAACATCCAAAAGAGTGTAACAGACATGCTGAAGACCATACCGGTTGAAGACTTCCAGCGCTGCTACCAACAGTGGGAACAACGTCTCCATTGGTGTGTAGCTGCCCAAGGGAACTACTTTGAAGGGGATAACATTGATGTTTGAAAAAAATAAAAACTTTGATAAATAAAAAATCAGTCTTATTACTTTTCTGCCACACCTCGTATATGTAGGTTTTAAAATAAGCCCAATTTAAAGCATGGCAAAAAATGTGACATAAAAAGTCACATAAAATTGTTTCACAAAATTGTTGCACTTTTAGGCTTAGGATTTTATATATAGAGAGTAGATATCCAGAAAGTGTAATTATTTCCTATTATTTCAGAAGTACATTAGATTTAACTACTGTTTGACGTTTTTCAGCTATTTTGCCGATATTACAGTTTCAGTGAAAAGCCAATACTGATTTCACCATCAAGGCCGACAACTGTCAAATCTTGTTTTTCCTTTTTAGCAGTTTAGTTTGATTCTATAGCATTTATGGTTTCAATACCTTATAGTGCAATGAAAGACAGTTCAGGCTAGTAACACTAGTGTAAAACATACAATGACAATGCAATTTATATTTAATTGACATAAACTACAAAACAAAAATACTGAAAAATGGCAGTGAAACACAATAAATAGCAATTATACAGTAAGTAAAAAATAGTATATGTTTACAATTTCTATGAAAGTATAATAAACTTGCCAAAGTACCCAGTTACATTTCTATAATAGGATTATGTAAGGAAGTATGCTTTTTTTAATGTTGATCCTTTTGTCGTTTCTTGGTGAAATACAAGTGCCCCGTCCACACTACCTGTCTATCAATTTGTCTGCTGTCAAGACTCAAGAATTTCTTTGTTTTCTGATTTGATTGGATTCCATAATTGCCATAACTATTTGCTTGGTTGGAACCATGAGCACTGCTTCTTTGTATTACCTGATTTAATGTAGTTTCACAAATAGATGTTTAATCCTGCATTAATAAACTGGATGTCTTGTGGAATAATTGAATCATTGATACAGCATGTAAGTTGGGCAAAACTACTGATTCTTATGTTGTTCCCTCTGTTGAACCCCTATTCATCTGAAAGTACTTAAACTGTGTATGTTAGGTTGGATTAACTGTAATATACACTATATTGCCAAAAGTATTGGGACACCCCTCCAAATCATTGAATTCAGGTGTTCCAATCACGTCCATGTCCACAGGTATATAAAATCAAGCACCTAGGCATGCAGACTACTTCTACAAACATTTGCGAAAGAATGGGTTGCTCTCAGGAGCTCAGTGAATTCAAGCATGATAGGATGCCACCTATGCAATAAGTCCATTCGTGAAATTTCCTCGCTACTAAATATCCCACAGTCAGCAGTTAGTGGTATTATAACAAATTAGAAGCAATTGGGAACAACAGCAACTCAGCCATGAAGTGGTAGGCCAACTAAAATCACAGAGCAGGTACAGTGCATGCTGAGGTGCACATTGTGCAGAAGTCACCAACTTTCTACAGAGTAAATAGCTACAGACCTCCAAACTTTGTGTGGCCTCCAGATTAGCTCAAGAACAGCGTGTAGAGAGCTTCATGGAATGGGTTTTCATGGCTGAGCAGCTGCTTCCAAGCTTTACATCACAAAGTGCAATGCAAAACATCGGATGCAGTGGTGTAAAGCACACCACCACTGGACTCTAGAGCATTGGAGACATGTCCTCTGAACTGACAAATCATGCTTCTCTGTCTGGCAATCCAATGGACGAGTCTGGGTTTGGCGGTTGCCAGGAGAACAGTATTTATGACTGACTGTATTGTGCCAAGTGTAAAGTTTGGTGGAGGGGGGATTATGGTGTGGGGTTGTTTTTCAGGGGTTGGGCTTGGACACTTAGTTCCAGTGAAAGGAATTCTTAATGCTTCAGCATAGAAAGCCATTTTGGACAATTTCATGCTCCCAACTTTGTGGAAACAGTTTGGGGATGTCCCCTTCCTGTTCCAACATGACTGCAAAACAGTGCACAAAGCAAGGTCTATAAAAAAATGGATGAGCAAGTTTAGTGTGGAGGAACTTCACTGGCCTGCTCAGAGCCCTGACCTCAACCCAATAGAACACCTTTGGGATGAATTAGAGCGGAGACTGCGAGCCAGGCCTTCTCATCCAACATCTGTGCCTGACCTCACAAATGCTCTCCTGGAAGAATGGTCAAAATTCCCATAAAGACACTCCTAAACCTTGTGGAAAGCCTTCCCAGAAGAGATGAATCTGTTATAGCTGCAGAGGGTGGGCCGACTCCATATTAAAGCCTAAGTATTAAGAATAGGATGTCATTAAAGTTCATGTGTGTGTAAAGGCAGGCGTCCCAATACTTTTGGCGATATAGTGTATGTGCAGAATTTCATGAACCTCCACTCAGCTGTTTTGGAGTAATGCATGGCTTTTCTGGTGTTGCTAATTAGAACTCCCCATTGGAATTCCTATTTTAAATTTCATGAACAATAATGTCAATACAGTATTTCCTTACAGTAGACATAGCATGTGTACATTTTTTGTGTTGGTCCCCCATCACTCCACACCTACCCAGTCGTTTACATTGCATTAATAATATAGAACATGGCCTACATAGCAAGGGAGGCCAAATCTCAACAAAATGCCAGCTGTTATGCAAATATGCTAATATGTTTTGGCACAATAACAGTTTTAATTTTGTGCTTCTAATCCCCTTCTTAAAACCCAGTTTCTCTATGAAACTTTTCAAAGGCCTTAAACTCCAGAATTTAAGTTGTATCAGCACTTATGTGTATGCAATATTTTATGAACTTGAACTCCGTTTTGGAGTGATGCATATATTGCCTAAACGTCTTTTACAATCTACCTTCCTGATGAAATATTTTAAACACGATGTATTCTGGATTTTAAGTTGGTTCAGCTTTATTATACATACAACATTTCATTAAGATCCACTCAGCCATTTTGGATTAATGCACATTTTGGTATAGCCCACTCTTCAATGAAATCTTTAACAACATATAGCCTAAATTTTAAGATGTGACAACAGTAACCTACATGCAAAATTTTATGAAAATTGGCTTAGCTCTGATTGTGTGATTGTGAAACAAACAGACAAGATGCGGTCCGAGGGTTCAGATCAGGTCCTTAGGGTAAAAAACAGTTACAGTAAAGTCTCGCTTATCCGACATAAATGGGCCAGCAGAACGTTGGATAAGCGAAAATGTTGGATAATGGCAGGTGTTAAGAAAAAGCCTATTAGACGTCAAACTATGTTATAATTTTACACATTACGAACCTCGGTACACGAACGTCTCTGGACACGTACAAATCGGGTTATGACCAAAAAGTTAGCCAAACTTTTGCATCTGTTCACGACCACACACTAGGTATACAAAGGTAGGTTCCGATTTGGTTTGTGCGCGCGGATGATTTCCGCACGTGTTCAGTCTATCCCTATGCATTCCCTGTGCAGCAAGAGAGAGAGAGCCTGAGAGAGAGACACAGACAGACACACACGCGCGTGAGAGACACACGCGCACACACACACACACACACACACACACGCACGAGAGAGACACAGGCGCACAAACACACGCGCCCGCGAGAGAGAGAGAGAGACACAAGCACACACACACACGTGCGAGAGAGACAGGCGCACATGCACCCGAGAGAGAGAGACACAAGCGCACACACACACACACGTGCAAGAGAGACAGGCGCACACACGCCCGAGAGAGAGAGACACACAAGCGCGCGCACACACACACACGCCAGAGAGGGCTCGCCACATAATCCACTGTAATCATGTTTTACAACAAAACAACAGAAAAATTTTACTGAAAAAATGAGCTTAGCAGCTAAAAATAGACTATGCTCATGCTCGCAACTTGCAGTTCTTGTTGCTGATTGATGCATTTTTTTGTTTGTTTTTTTTTCCGGTGGGACATCGGATAATACAGAATGTTGGATAAGCGAAGGTTGGATAAGTGAGACTCTACTGTATGTAAAATTAAACAAAGCCAAAAAAAACAATAGTATTATCATTTTATTAATATTGATAAATTTAAATATACTCAGTGAATTAAGTAAATCATCACTAACATTTGATTGGTAGTAGAGTTGCTTATTTAATGGAGGGTTGGTCACAGGTCTAGCTGTATCAGAGTTAAGAGCCTAATGCCTGAGGTAAAGCCGTTCATGAGTCTGCTGATAAAGCCTTGCATGGTATGGTATGTCATGCTGTATAACAGAGAACAGTTTTTTCCTGCGACAGTGAAATCTAAGAGTTAAAAATGTCTATTTACATTGAATTTTGAGAAAAACGTATAATTTGATTGTATTCTTGACTAACGGAAATCTAGAACATTTTTATGGAAGTATCTCCACAGGCCCACAAAAAGTTTAAATAGAGGGTAACTCTCATTCTTCAAAGAATGTACAATTGTGAATTGTTTTATTTTCTAATTATTCTCTGATTATTTAAACTAATTTTTAACATTTCAGAGCTACAAAGAGTAGGTGTTTTTTTTCCAAGTGCTTTGGGCTCCTCACAGGATGTCAGTCTATTGCAGGGTATGCACAGTTACAATCAAACCACGTCAGTTTAGAGTTATAAATTAACCTAACATGCTGCTGTCTTTTGGGATGCTAGTGGAAACCTGAGCACCTGGAGAAAACTTTGGTCCACATGGAGATAGTGATGGAGCTAAAGGGTTAAACCTTGACACCCTTGACTTTCTTTAACTGGAAGACTAAATGCAGATTGGATAGCGGGCTTGCAGTGGCATCGCTTTAGATATGAAAAGTGCTTGGTTATAATTTTAAACATTTTTCTGGACCATAAATAGAGAAAGAGTGTAAAGGAGATTTCCATTTCTTTTTTGGGTGCCAATAAGAATGAAATAATCCATTTGGAGTTGAGGATTCCTCATCTTCCTGACAGCTGCAAGTGTCAACAATGTAATAATTTGCAACCTAATAATGGTTGTAAATGTTTTATTTTTTATTAGCAATTAGTTGCTGTGAAATAAATAAAACAACTGCCCTGGCTTGGCTGTTTATTGCACAGGACTGCAATTGTGGGAATCACATAAAAACTTTTCATGTGGTTTTTTTTTTTCGTATTTTCTTCCTACTTACTGTTTTCAGAAATGAAATTTGAGAGTGTTTTAATGGGAGATTTTAGGGCTGACAAACACTATTTCTCTTAACTTTGAAGTTTTAAAGTTTAAACTGGCAGACTTTATTTGCAAGTTTTACTGTGTTACTTAATTACTATTTTATGTGTAACTTTAGGTCAGCTTTATCGAATTTGTGCTTTCCTTTAAAAGGCTCTGATTTACTATCCCCCCTCCCAAACGATACCAGAATGGGGCTTCTTAATCCTTGCCTAAGATTTAACATTATTTTTTTTGCCTTCTATGTTATTTGTATGTTTATCTTTTTGGTTGCAGTGGCAGACACTGTGCTTGAAGCTGAACTAGTGCTGCAGAAAGGTGGAAAAAAAATAGTTTGATCCACTCATTAATGCACATGCATACATCCATTCATTTCTGAATCCACTTGTTGGTGCGTTGGGAGATGAAGCCTATTTCAGTGAGATCAGGAACCATCCTCTGATGGATTATCTGTCCAACACATGGCACCCTCATTCAAGTTAAAGTCCATATGGGGTCATCTTGCAGTCGACAGTCGAGCTGACTTGCACATCCAGGAGAAATCCCTCGTGGACAGAGCGAATGTGGTAGCATCTCGTAAACAGTCACCGGGCTGCGGTTTGAACTCATGTACCTGGATCCATGCACTGTGGTTTCTGTTCACATTTATACAAAATGGCATGTATGTATTTGTTTCTTGAATTGCATAATGGTACAGTGGTTAACACCGTCGTCTCATGGATCTAGCTGTCACTGCCTATGTTGAATCTGCACAGTCTTTCCATATCTTTGGAGCATGCATGTCAGGTTGATTTCACAATTTGAGGCTCTTCCTATACTTGGGCCCTTTGATGAACTGGTTGGATACCCAACCCTGAATTGAATTATGATGGATTAAGACGATTATGCTTTGTTGCATTTTGTTTTCTAGAAACTTTTCTTTTAATTTGATAAATGAAGTTTGAACTTGACAAATGAATACAGTGATTCTAAATCCAAGAAAACATACAAATAAATAAACATTCCTATAGTAGGCTTCCTGGGGTGACAGCATGTCCTCCAGACAGCAATGGAAAGTCGTTCAACAGCCTTCTGGACAGGAGATAAGATGAGCTGGCCACAAATCTGCAAGTTCGAGAAGCACTGTGTGCAAGTGCCATGTGCACGTGATGGGGTCATTGCAGGCTGAGCTACGACTTGCTGCAGTGTTTAGGAGCCTATTTATTCCTTTGGAGCTGCTCCCCATGGCCCATAACAGTGGGAAGGTTCATTTAGGAGCTCAAGGCTCAGGCAGTTGCTTGTGTGTAGTAATACAATAAATAAGTCTGTTTGGTTAAAGGCTACACCGCTCATTCTGTGTGGTGCTTTTGTCTCTCCCGTCCCAGCCTGCATTACACTGCCCTTTACAAATACAAAGCACAGTACAATTGTTCACATTTATTTTTTTGTAATCAAAGTACAAACAAGTCATCTAAGCATGAGAATCCAGCCTTGCTCTTTAAGTGGCACTAAAGTCAATTTCTTGTGTAAAATCTGTGCGCCACATCTGACATACCTCTAAGCAGAGTTAGACTTGGCCCAATTAGGCACCCAAGTGAGAGTTATATGTTTGGGGTAGAATCTTGCCAAAAAGGAGGTGTGCCTCATTATTTTTTAGCGATAAGTGGATCCAGACTGAAGCTTACTATACACTAAGGCAGATTTAATCCCTTTATATGTACGTGTGTATAAAGGTGGAATAAATATCATTGAGTTTCAGACTTGACTGTTGCTGCTGACTCGAGGGAAATATTAACTTAATGCCTATACTCTTCTGGGGCATGCAGGAATAAGAAAAAAAAACATTTTAAAAGTCAAATCTTTAATGATATTTTTCCAGCCTAGAATGACAGCAGTAAGTGTGTGTCTGTTACAAAAATATATTTGAATGTTGCAAGTGATTTTATGTCTATGATAGCTATAAGCAAACTAACAATAATGGAGAAAATATTTAGGTTTCCAGCTACTCTTTGAATGATTCTATACTAGAAAATTGTACTACTGTTTAAGATAACTTCTAATATCTGTCTATGAAGTTAGTGTCTGAGTAGATGTTGCAGGTTATTCCCTTGTCTGGCTGTGTTAACTTGGTTGGCTCCATAGGAGTGCGTGTCTACCCTACAATGGACTGGCACCTGCACAGGTTTGTATGCTGCCTTGCATCTGGTACTTCAGAATACACTGTAGCCCCCATAACATTTAATTGAAAATTAATGTATGTAATAATTAATAATTCACGTTTTACTGAAGAAGTATGGAAATATATAAACAATATTTCTGTATGTATAAAGGCATTGAGATGGCTGTCACAGTGAATGTTGTTACCGTATATACTCGCGGATAAATTCTCCCGCTGATAAGTCAGGAGTTGATTTTACTGTATAATTTGTGGTATTTTATAATATCGGTCGTATAAGTCAAATGCGGAAAACTGACGATATTGGTCCAAGAGATTATGATATGCTAACGTCCACCTGAGAGAGTAACCATGGAGCACACTGCCTTTTTTTCCTATGTATTGTGCCTACGTGACCACACAGTAATACCAAACTATTCCAAAGCAACATTTGCACTGTTTTGTGTTTTTTGTATCTCACAACCTCACAAACCTTTATCATAAGAGCATCCCATAACTACGATGGAGCGTTGAATCACGAGAAAATATGAAGCTGGTTTTAAATTAAACGTCGTTGATGTAGCAAAAGAAATTGGTAACTGCGCTGCTGCAACAAACTTCGATGCGTCTGAGAAATTGGTGCAAGGTCAAAGGAGGCAAGAAGATGTAAAATAAAATGTAAGTGTTGCATTTTTTAACAGGCATATAAGTCAGGGGTCTGATTTTATGATGGATTTTTCGGGTTTCAAGACCCGACTTATATGCAGTATATAAAGTACAGTGCCTAAAATGCAGTGTAATATTCAAAATAGTCCAAAAATCTCTGTCTATTTTAAATGATTTGATAAATTACGTTGTCCTAGTCAAGTTCAAGTCAAGTTGGGGAGTGTGCACTCGCACAGCACATTGCCGCACTCACCACACAAAAGCTTGGGATCCCGGTTGGCAACCTCCCAGGTAGACACGCAGTCCAGTCCCACCCTCCAAAAATGACCCTCTATCTGCCGCAGCCAGGTGTTGCATGGGCGACCCCTTGGCCAGGTCCAACCACTCAGGTCCCCAACAATGAGGATCCTACGAGCTGGATCACCCAGCTGTCCAGAACACACACGTTTATTTCTTCAAACTGTCCCACACACAGCACAGTGCTCCAATAACAAAACAATCTTTCTTTTTGCTGCCTCTACTCCTCTCTTCCCAAGCTTCGTCCTCCTCCTCCCGACTCTGGCTCCTGAATGGAGTGAGGTGGCCTCCTTCATAGTGCATGGAGCACTTCCGGGTGTGGCGGAAGCGCTGCATTGGAACCCCGCTCTTCTTCTGGCAGCACTTCCAGGTGTGGCAGAAGTGCTGTATGCCCAGACTCTGGAGCTGTCCAGGTTCCCCCTGGTGATGACCACAGACCCCCAGTGGGTTGAGTTTCTGAGCTCCAAATCTGTAGCCCCGATGTAAACCCAGGGGGCTGCCCTTTCGTGTCCCGGGGGAGGTACTCCTGGTAGTATGCCCATTCCCCCGGTCTTCTCTTATAAACGGCGTCCCATCCAGGCAGCATCCCCGGCCCTCCATCACAGCCGTAATCCCGTAACTGATGCTGCCTCACAATGCAGGTAATGTGCCTCATTCAGGGCTCCATGAGCAACCGCTCATTTGACACAAAGTCATACCTGTAGGCATCCAAGGATTCCCCGGAGAGACACAGTACCAAAGGAGTCCAGTCTTCATCTCAGGTCACTTGATAGCGTCCATATGTAGCAACCATCTAGCAAGACAGGAAGCACCAGGACTCTAAAGACTTGGACCTTCATCCTTTTGCATAGATATTGGGAGCGCCACACACCACTTTCCAGCGACCTCATGACCCCCCCATGCTCTCCCAATCCATCTACTGACTTCATAAGAAGAGTCACTAGACATGAATATCATTGCCGAGGTAAGTAAACCTCTCGAGAAGGTCAACACTCTCTCCACAAACAGAAACATCTGCTGATGGCTGTGCCCAAGGGGTCATTAAAGGCCTGGATCTTGGTTTTTATCCAGGACAAATGCCCTGATCAAAACCTCCATTGACTCCGCGAAGATCACAGCAAGTTGTAAGTTGTACTGTCTAATGAAATGTTTACTTTGCATAGTAAACTAGTAAACCATATTTGAAATACCCACTACTATATGGAACAATTAAGCAACATTGTTTTATAACGTTCAACCATCCTAAGGCAGTTTATATACTAAAATAATTTAAAAGCTTCAAAAGAGAGCAGTTAACTTCATCAGGGTCAAATCAGAAGTGGAAACCAAATCTGCAGCTTTAGCCTTTAGTCAGCAACACTTTAGCCAAGAATAGCATTGTCTTCAAAAATATACAGTATATATTTTAACAAAAAATAAAAGGCAGTGTTCATTTAATTGAAAAGTTTCATGTATCTCAGATAATCCAGCCATTGAATTATCAAATCCACTTACACCAGTTAAGGTTCTGAGAGCCCATGGCAGGGCATACAATCATGCTCCACCCATACTGGGAAAATTGAGGATCCCCAGTCAATCTATCAACCTAACATGCTTGGTTACACGAAGATGAAAAAAAAAATATGATTAAAGTAATAAATAAACTTGAGGAAAGCTTTTTAAAAATGATTGGTGGCACGGTGGCACAGTGGCTAGCACTGCTGCCTCGCAGTTAGGAGACCTGGGTTTGCTTACTGGGTCCTCCATGCATGGAGTTTGCATGTTCTCCCCGTGTCTGCATGGGTTTCCTCCCACAGTCCAAAGACATGCAGGTTAGATGCATTGACGATCCTAAATTGTCCTTAGTGTGTGCTTGGGGTGTGGGTGTGTGTATGTGTGTGCACCCTGCGGTGGGCTGGCGCCCAGCCTGGGGTTTATTTCCTGTCCTGTGTTGGCTGGGATTGACTCCAGCAGACCCTCGTGACCCTGTAGTTAGGATATAGCGGGTTGGATGATGGATGGATGGATGGATAAAAATGACACATCACATGGATGATATGGCAACATGAAGACTTGACTGCATTTGGCACTGTAACAATTGTTTTTTTTAAATCTGAAGATTTTCTTTTTAACATAAGAAAAACAGAGCATTGTTTGTTTGCTTCAAACTCGCATTTCAATTACAACAGCCATGCCATGGGAAGAAACATTAAAAAGGTTTTAATAAGGATCAACTGCTGACAACTTCACCAAGAATTATAGTGTGAGATACAGTAAAATGCATTCAAAGTGAGACAGTAATCAAATCCATGCCTTTGAAAAGACTGTACATTATTATAAATCATGGCTTAACTTAACGCAAACAAATTTAAATTAAATTGGGGGAAGTTTCTGATTAAAACAAATATGATGTTTAAATTATTAAAGACCTGGTTTAAGATTAACTATATATAAAAATCATGTGTGGTTAGAATGGGTAATCAGTAAATCTGTGTGTTCTTACTTCAAAATCCACATTATGAGTGGAATCCAGATTTGTGTATGCGTAAATGCCAGTTGTGAGCCTTCACCTTACTTGTATTCTAGCTTGTGCAGAGTGGGGGTATATCTTGAAATGTAGCATTATAGGGACTAACAAGTAAAAAAACACAGATATGTCAGTTTGGGGCATACACACTACATGGAAAAAAATATGCTCATGGAGTTGAAGAAGAACCAGGAAAAGTAGATTTTGTTCACTTATAGTTTACTGTATCAGGATGCTACATTAGTTATTGTTCCCTGGAACTCCAAGCAAGTAAACTGTGAGCCCAACGCTCTGCACTAAGTAAGACAATATCTGTCCATTGTGGTAGCAGTAGGACTCACAGGTGTGGGGAGACACCCCTGCAACCCCTGTGAGATGAGCAATTTGGGGCATTGAGACCCAAAAAGCCCCTCATAAGATCATTACAAAGACAGCCACAAATATATATATATATATTTGCATTTTTAGGCTAACATATCATTATAAGTTGCTCAGTGCCCATTACTGAGTTTGTGTGAAAATATTGTAACAGACTGCAAGGTGCTTTTTACAGGCTGGACTGAAAGATGGCAGTCCTGGAGTGCTTCACAGTCTGGATGTGGTGAGAAAGACAGCAGGGACTTTCTTAGGAAATAAATGTAATGAAATGTCAAGCAAAATGACACCTTTTATTGGCTAACTAAAAAGATTACAATGTGCAAGCTTTCGAGGCAACTCGGGCCCCTTCTTCAAGCAAGATGTAATCCGACTCTCATGCAGGTGTTGCAGTGTTGTTGTATTTAGTTGTTTAGTTAACAAGTCTGTTATTGTGATGATTTTGTCGCAGCGCTACTGAAATGATTCCAATTCCCAGCAGTGAGTAGGAGTGTGCAGGGGCCAATGGTGGATCAGCACGTGTTTTTAACAAAGTTGCCATTCATTTTCAGACTTCGGCGGAAAACGAAACAGCCCAGGCAAACCTACAGTGGTCTTTGACATTTTAGATACTTATGTCACTAAAACAGCTTTGCCACAAAATCATTCCATAATTTTTGTTTGCAGAATGCATGTTCACATATAATACAATTCCTATTCTCAAGATACACATATCTTAAATGATAACATTCTCCATATTTTAATTTATTATATATTCCAACAGGACCAGAGAAAAATTCCAGTGCTTAGCGAACAATACTCTCCCAATTGCCATGGAATATTCTTATTTAACATGTCTGACCATCCCCACCTGTGCTTGTCCTGTTTTCTTACATTACAACAATGAAATTGATTTTTTGGGGGGTTCGCCCCATGTTTGATTTACACAACATGTCTACCACTTTGAAGGTGCAAAATATTTTTTATTGTGACACAAGCAATAACTAAGACAAAGAAAAAACAGAAATCATGAGTGTACACAGGTATTTCAATACTTTGTAGAACCCCCTTTTGCTGCAATTCCAGCTGCAGGTCCCTTGAGGAATATCTCTGTTAGCTTAGAACATCTAGCCACTGGGATTGTCGCCCATTCCTCAAGACAAAGCTGCTCCAGCTCCTTCAAGTTAGATGGGTGCCATTGGTGTACAGCAGTCTTCTGGTCATGCCACAGTCTCTCACTTGGATTGAGCTCTGTGCTTTGTCTAAGCCATTCCAAGACATTTAAACCACTCCAGTGTAGCTTTAGCAGTGTGTTTAGGGTCATGTTCCTGCTGTAAAGGTGAACCTTCATCCTAGTCTCAAATCTCTAGTAGACTTCAACAGGTTTTCTTCAAGAATGGCCCTTTATTTTGTGCCATCCATCATTCTTTCAATTCTGACCATATTATCTATATGTATATTTAAGTATAAGAGGTGATCATAAATTTTTGCTTCAACACCTCAAAGACCTCGTCTATGGGGCTGATTTTATAAGTGGCTGATTTTTTAAGTCATCATCTTCTTATTCATTCACTAAAAATACTGCAATGCTGATGCACTCAATTTTCTAATAATTCAGAAATACTATTTTATTTGAAACACATGTAATAGTTGTTCATAGATAATTCATTCCTGTTTGTGGCGTATCACTATTCTGATATCTTCAATCTCCTTTTAACTTTTTCTTTCATCCTTTAAGAGAAATATTCTGCTTCAGGTAACGCTGTATAGAATGAAGCCTTCTAACTTTCTATTAAAGTATTCCAAATGTCCCTTGGTATGTTTGGCTAATATATTAATATAATCAATGTATACTGTAAGTAAAGTGACAGTAACACAGCATAGCATGGTGACTGGGCTCATAGTACTTCTGCCTTGCAGTCCCAGGTTCCTGGCCCGGTTGCAGTCCATGTAGATTTTTAATGCACTGTATTCTCTCTTGTGTTTTTCTGCGTTATCCCATTATAATAATTAATTACCTTTTGATAGTAGAGGAAGATACTAAGATACTGTTGTCTTTCAGTGTTACTTAATTTGTTAGTGCTGCTTCCTCACACATTGATATCCCACACTTCACTATTGTGGGATAGGCTTTTCTGTGGGAACTCCAATGTACCTTCTACATCCCAAAATGTGCATATTAGGTTCATTTGTCATTTTAACTAAGCCACATGTGAATGTGAGTGTAAGTCTGTGTGTGAGTAGTTTCCACAATGGACAGGCATCCCCATCCATGGTCATTTCCTGCCTTTTTCCAGATGCTGTATAGGAAAGGAGCAGCATGGTTGAGAGATGGAGAGAGCCTGTCCCGATGTAACATGATGCTCAGCTGTAGTGTGGAAGTTAATAGCCTGTTTGTTCAGTGAGGGTAGTTTGCTCATTCCTCAACTAGATAAGATTTACTTCTTCTCCATGTAATTACGAGCAATAGACAGGGCTGAGACCCTGGGCATTGCCTCACTGGTGACATGCTGCTTGAATAGGCCCTAAACAGCGGATTTGAAAATGTCTAACCGTAACACTTTATAATAACTTTCTTTTTTTAATTAATAAACCTTTACAAACTTTGCCATGGATGTTGCAACTTTTATTTAGGGACTGCAAATGACTTATCTACTGAAGTTATTATAAGTGTTACATGAATATACAAGAACCAATAATCTAAATGTTTGTTGATGATTTGTTAATAAAACTTATTATAAATTGTTACCTGTTATGCACTCTTAATTTGAATGTAGTGATTGTCTCTGTGCTGCCTTGCATTAGATTTCACTTTGTGTGTGTTAGGAATTGTTCTGAAATGTTTATTTTACTGACAAATCATTCCAGTTCCTCTGGACAATTTGACTTCTTATTCCGAATGAATAACATCACGTTTCTGTACAAGCATTTAATAATATTTATATGTTCTGAGAAGCACAATGTCTGAAAGGTTTGAAACTCAGTTCTCATTATTGTGTCTAACTAGTATAAGGAGACTTTTTTAAATCAAGCTATATGTTAGAAGTCCTTTGTCTATCAGATGTCTCTGAAATAAGCAACTGAGTGAATGAAAGTTTTCTGAAATTAAAGTTGACATCTCACTTGTGTCTTCTCAAAAAGATTGAATTTTCTTTTCCCCCTAAACTTAATAAAGTAACTCTTGATGTTAGTGCTGAGATAAGACGTTTAGTGATTGATGCAGATGGCTCATGTTAATGTATGTTTATACTGAAACAGCTTGTTTTATGTCCATGTAATATAGTTTGGTTATGCCCTTTCAGTTTTCTTCATTAGCTATTTACCATAAAGCTACTGTATGTTTTATGCCTAACTTTTCATGCCAGATTTTATCTGTCCTAGCAGAACTTCACTGGCTTCCAGTACATTTTAGTATTAATTTAAAAATCTCCCTTCTGGTAGATTACCTACCTTAAGCATTTTTCTTCTACACATATTTTAAAGCTACATCATTAGTCTCTGTCTCTGAATGCTACAGTCTTCTGAATTTGTTGCATTTACTACTACATGGTAAAATTCAACACATTTTGGCAAACATTCATTTTTCTTATATGCAGCACATCCTTGTAATTGTTTCCTAGCTACAGCTTGGTCTTTAAAATTTGATTTTTTTTTTCTTAAACTGGATTTTCAGCTTAAAAAAATAAAATTGGAACAATAAAATTTCCTGACACATTATGAATATTTGCATGCTATGCTTACAGGAGAAACTAAACTGATTGTGTCAGTGTGCCCACTAATGGACTGCTATCTCATCTAGGGTTAATGTGGAGGACGATGACTCCTGGCTTCTTGATTGACTTATATCACGTACATCAGAGCAGTGTTTCTTAAACTATGGCTTGTGAGTTGCCACCGTTAGTTTGTAAGTTACTGTTGTATTTAAAGGTTATGAGTTGCGCATGGTCTGCAAAGTGGGTTGCCACTGGGTGATTAAGCAATCAACATCACTCTGACAATCGTCCTCAATTAAACCCACAAACCCCCCCAAACCCCGATGATCATCTACAATTTTTCAAGAGGGCTGGTCTGACAATAAACCATGATTCTTCAAGGCAGACCCTCTCCACCACACTGACAATCATCTGGTCCTTCAACAAGGAATGGGTTTCAAACACACTAAAAAGGCCAAAATGTATAAAAATATATTAATGCGAGAACATAGAGAGAGAAGGAGTGTTGGGGTATCATTGGGCAAACACTGTATAACTGAAAGTAAAATAAATTCATATAAAGCATGTAAAAATGCAAAAATCGAGTCTTCTCAGACTGGAGACTTATCCAAGATGGCAGTTCTTCTGGTCATATGGTGATGGGGCAGGAAAAGGCTGGTCCAGGTGGAAGGACACCGTAAGTGATTTTGCTGGTGTAGAGTTGTCTATCTCCTGGTTGGCAGATGGAGGATAGGAGAGAACATTTGAACACTCTAGATGAGAAAAGGCCATTCTGCCCAACAAAGCTCGCCAGTCCTATCCACTCCTATTCCAAGAAAACATCAAGTCGAGTTTTGAAAGTCCCTAATGTCTTAATGTCTACCACACTACTTGGTAGCTTATTCCAAGTGTCTATACCATGGAGCAGCAGAGAGTTACCATCATTTATACAGTATAGTAGTTTATGTGCTTTGGTGATGGTAATTATATATATCATTAACAGAACCAAAAGACTATTGTGAGTAAGCTTTCATTATATGATGGTCTTTCCATTCCATCTTATGGTGTAGAGTTTTTTCAAGTGCAGAAATACAAACCATGAAGTATGCCCATTTTTATAAAATTGGCTCAGAAGTAAAAACCCCTAGACTAGTGAGATAAAAATATCAAAAGATTTGATTGAATGCAAACTTTGTCAACACCATATACATTCCTTAAAACAACAAGCTGAGTGGAAATTTGTGTTGAAATTTCATTCTTGTGCACTGATTGAGAAATCTATTTTATCCTATAAACACATTAATAAACATATTAATACAACTTATTTAGAAAATAAACAACTTAATCCTTTAATTGATTTTGTGCAATAATCTAAAAACAAGTGAAATGCAAAACTTTTTCATGGTTGCCATGGGAATGTAGAAAGTTAACACATGTATCCATATAAACATGATCCCATGAGGAATATGAAAATAACTTGGTGTGAAATGTTTATCACTGCCTAAGAAGCTGTGCATTCATTCAAACCCTTGAAGTCTTGGCAGTCAGTGGTAGTCAAACAACTACAATATGAGAAACTGATTACTACCTGAATATACACATGCGTAAAAATGGAAGGGATGAGCACAGAGAGACCGTGGAGGTTTACAGTGACGTTCTGTAGGCCAATTTTGGATGAATAAGTCTCATTTGTTTTATTGTCACCCATGACATGCACCTAAAATGAATGGCACCAACTAAAATCTTAGGTTTTGTTTGCTTAATGGGGGGATAAGAAGAAATGTCAAAACCAGCTATGTAACTGTTACCTGTAAGCTCTTACCTGTACAAGTATTACTCTTTGTATTGTACCCCATAACTCTAAGGACCTCTATATGAAGCTGCTTACTAGCTAAGACTATCTTTATTTCCAAAACTTTACTTCTAACCCAGTTTAACTACTGATAGATAGCTTCACAAAAGTGTGCTCTCATGCTTTATGGAATGGGCAGTCTAGATTCATGACTTGCTAGTAACAATCAGACAGAGACAATGTTTTTAAGCTTTTACTTAAAATTTATAGGAGCAAATATAACCAATACAAAGAATTAGATAGATAGATAGATAGATAGATAGATAGATAGATAGATAGATAGATAGATAGATAGATAGATAGATAGATAGATAGATAGATAGATAGATAGATAGATAGATACACAACCTGGGTTGTCTTATGCAGTCTTAATCCAGTCCATTTAGCAACAGCAAGGATACAAATGACGTTTTTCCAGTTGGTACAGTTCCTTAGTTATAAATTATATATCCTCAATTAAAAAATGTAAAGAAAATGACTTCCTGCTGGAGAGAATACTCTATGTGCATGACAGTAGAGATTTGAAAAGCTCCATGAAGGTGTCCATAGCAAGATTTGAAAAGCTCCATGAAGGTGTCCATAGCATCAACTAAGCTGAGCTCTTTACAAAAGTGTGAGAAAATTACTTAGACAAAAGCACCATTATCAAACTGCATTTAAGAAAGTGAACTCTTCCTGAAAAGTATCTTTAAAAAGGCAGCTACTCTCCTCTTCCCTTCCTGCACACACAAAATTCTTGGATTATCTGTTTTCTTCTCCGCTAACAAAGCACACAATAACCCTGTTTAGTTTCTCAAAAGACAAGAAAGGTTATCGAATCATTATCATCAAGCTCAATGACATTTTCCCATCAGAATCAAAAGCTGCATTTTTCTTACTAAAGAAAATTCTATGAATCTTGTTTTTCCTTTCAGCTTCCCCAGAATACACTGCACTCATATTCAGCCTGACAAGACCTTCAGGCTTATCTCCCATACAGCAGGTGTATCATCCATACACCATTATTAATCACTGTGGTTAATCTTTTTAATTGATCGATTAAATACAACTCTTAAATAATGGTATACAAATTGTTAGGGTATATTTTGAACAAAAACATTCAAAGTGCATTATAAATGTTTTCATAACTCCACAACTACAATAATCAAGCTGGCTGGTCTTCTAATTTTGACCTATTGAAGTAGTGTTGAGAACTGAATCTGCCACGTTCTCCTTTATAATTAAGCTAATGTTACATTCACTTTCAGGGCTTTTGCTCGATTGAAACAGGTTTTTAATGAAACTCAGCAATGAATGTGAACTACTGTTTAGGAGAATGGCCCTCTAGTCAGGATGCTACTAATTCTAGAAAACCTCTTCAGGTTACGCCATTACCTCTGGGCCTTTACCTCAAATTTTGAAGACCAAAATGTTTTGTGAGTTACAATGTTCTGCTGTTTGCTGACCTCTATATAGTCCTACTACACTTTATCACTTTGACAAAAACACAATGTCATCAACCAAGAAATCTTGAGAGATCATTTTCTGTTGCTGATTCTGGGTACAGTTGTTTCATTTTGGAACTTGTCTTACTTCTGATTGCTTTTCCTAATTTTGGTTGCGGCTTCAAATGCATGAACTGACCTTACTCTTGAGCAAATGTTTCAGTAATTGTAATACCATGCCCAGAGTTTGCAAATTATAACAATTCAGGGCAGACTGAACCCTGCTGGAATTTAAGGTGGACACATTTTCTGATCTCCTGATTAAAAGCTGAAAACCTCATTCATTACACATCAGCCCAAACAAACTGAGAAATACCTTCCTTTGTTTATAATGTTTTATAGAAATATTGGTCTTAGAGGTTCCAAGAATTCTTTTAATTATTGTCACTTGTCCATAAATGCCACATGGAACATTTTACACATATAACAACAGCTTATTTTTATTTTTATACAAAAAAAAACATCTGGAGTTCTTCAGTTTTGTTTGCAACAAAAGCCCAGTGTTCTCCTTATAAACATTTTGTCGGAATGTTATGGTTTAATATTTGAAGTCAACCCTCCCCCCGGCTCTGGTACTGTAAACTCTATAACCGTACTTTCTCTGAGATATAAAAGGTGTTACAAAATGCATACAGATGTGAAAGGCTGTGCAAGCAACATTTGATCCATATTTCTATAACTCTGTTTTATTCTTTCATTGTATGACTCTTCATTGTAAACTGAGAATCCTGTAAACAATTTCATGCTGCTCATCCTAAAGAACCTAAAATGTGGAGTAATATGCATAAAATAATATGACATAACCTTAAAAAAAAACGATGTCATATAATTAAACCGCATTTTCATACTATAGGTGGCACATTGGGGCAGTGGTTAGAGCTGCTGCCCCAGAGATCTCATGTGCTATAATCAAATCCTGTGCCTAGCCGTTGCGTATGTGCAGTTTGTATGCTCTCCCTGTGTATATGTGGGGCTTTCTCCAAATGTTCAGTTTTCCACCCCCATTGTTAATTTCATTAGGACACTAAAATTGGCCCTGTGTGGGCACGTACAAGAGTAGGCAATGCAGTGAACTGGGACCTCATCCAAGATGTGTTTTGGCTAGTGGGACAGGCTTCAGTCCCCAAGATACTAAATTGGATTAAGTGGGTTTGAGAAAATTATATGTATTAAATGTAACATATTGCTGTTAGTGATGTTTAAAATGAACAGGCCCCTCATATTGTCACTGTAATGATGTGTATATGGGACTCAACAGACATGCTGCAGTCTATTAATGTTACATCTTTGAAAATAGATCAGGTTTCCTAGCCATACAATACAGTATGATTTACATGATGTAACAAACACAATATACTTTATAGATTATTCCAATATGTTTTCCTAAATGTCCTCTCATATCTTCTAATTTTCTTTTATTTTTCAATTCCTGAAGAGAAGTTGAAATAATAATATAGATTAGTAAGTAATTATTACTTATTAATAGATAGATAGATAGATAGATAGATAGATAGATAGATAGATAGATAGATAGATAGATAGATAGATAGATAGATAGATAGATAGATAGATAGATAGATAGATGAGGCATCATGTGGACTTATTGCTGTTGGTATGGAGGAGCCCCGGCAATGTTTCTTAACACCCTTCTGATAAATAATTCATTAGCTGAGAAGTACAGATTGTTAATGTTTCTGAGAGAGGATGTGCAACATTGTTCATAATGGCACACAGTTTTGTTTTCATTGTCTTCATTCTTTTCTCCTCTACTACCTCCACTGAGGTCAAGAGAGTGTTCAATAACTAAGTCTTGTTAATCAGCTTGTTGATTTGGTGGGCCTTTCATGATGTTGCCAGCCCATTACACCACAGCATAGAAGATGACACTGGTCATCACAGAGTTATAAAACATTGCACCACTACCTAAGCCCACTCCTTCTTTAACCCACTCACTAAAAATCTCAGACCAGCACTCAGTGATAGCAGTAAAGAAAAGTAAAAGTGTATTTACATATTTACATACAAGGCAAATACTTTTTAACATAACTCCACACCCAACAACAAATACTTTGCTGTTTCCAGAACAACGTCAGAAATTAACAAATTACAGTGTGAGATGTAGTTGCTATGGGTAATCAGTTTCTCCCCAAATACCACAGTCCAGTTTTACTGTCCTAAATGTTGTAAAAGGGTGATGGAAGCTGGAAGCAAGAGAGAATACATAGCTCGCTAATGCCAATAATAGTAACGTTCTGTCCTACCAGAAATGTAGCTGGGGGCTCCAGAACAAATACAAAGAAAAAGTTTATCTTCTAAGAAGCATTTCTCTTGTGGCTTTGGACAAAAAAAAAATCCAACTTCCAGTATGTTGCACCAGTTGTGGATTTCCTGTGCTAGCGCCCAGATGCTTCTTGCTTCACCTCCAGATGTCCCTCTCCTCATATCTTTCCGGGTTAAATCCCCTTTAGGCAACTGTCCTGTCCATGCCGTGCCTTCTCCTTAAAGGTGCAGTTCCACCATTATGAAGCAAAACTACATCAACAAAGGTATACCCTAAATTAGGGGGCAAATTAACAAAAGGCACTCGTTACAACATGTAAAGGATGTCATTACTCACATTAAATGAGTGCAGTCTGGTAAGGAAAACGAGTCTGCTCTGCCATTTCTTATGTAGTTCCTCTATGTTATGAGACAACGCATCCCTGATGTGGAGCCTCAAGTACTTGTAGCAGTGCTCCACCACCACAGTCACATCCTCAATAGTGGCCAAGTGTAGAGGTTGTTCAATGTAGTGTTAAGTTGCAGACAATTCTCTTTGCACTAAGAAACAAAGTTCTCCACTTGACTGCTATACTCTGTGTCATCCCCTTTATAAACCATCAGAATATTTCTGCAACTGACATGAACTGGTGTTACTGTATTCATAGTCCATGGTGTACAGAGTGAAGATAAAAGGAGATAGGACTGTTCTTTCGGGTGCTCCAGTGTTGCTCACATCCTCATCAATAATAATGTAGATTTAATAAGTAATATTCAAATATTGATGCCAATGTGTGTTTTTACAATGTACAAAGATGGAACTGTGTTGTACCTCATGTATACTGACAAAGTCAGAGGATACTGACAGATAGATATGATAGATAGGTAGATATGGAATGTTCTAGATAGATAGATAGATAGATAGATAGATAGATAGATAGATAGATAGATAGATAGATATTGATCCCAAAGAGGAAATTCACTTTTTCTTACAAAATCATATATTAAAACAATAAGAAAGCAGAGGAAATGTTCAGAGGCAAGTAAACTTTATTGAGGACCTGCTCACTTCCTTGTCACTTTGTCTGGACTTTCCTTCCATGGTATTGGCATCATGACATAATACAGACCTTTTAAATGTCTTTGATGACTGGGTGAAGCAGTGCATCAAGCTAGAGGGTAGGCTAAAAATACAGTTCTTGGAGGTGGTGTCAGATGATATTAAAAGAGTTGGTCTCAACCACAAGGATGCTCAGGACCATGGAGAGTCAAGGAAAAAGATGATAATTTGGGGCAACTGGCTAACCTGGATATATTTAGAAAATGGAAGTTAAACCGGTAGTGACAAATAATTATGATGTGTTACATGCCGTGTTATCTTTGATTTGTCTTTTATTTGACTGACAGTCCAAGGCAAGCCACTTTTGGTACCTTAGGATTACACACTTGATGTAAAATAAGCGTCAGTTTCTTCTTTTATTATAAACTTACTTACTTACTCATAGGGTAGTACTCTGTTCTAAAAGTTTGAAGTCGTACTTGTCATCGTTGGATGCTTTGCCTATGTGTTATGTACAATTTAAGACATTAAGGATACTTGTAGTTTTGACAGCAATTAATGTATTTACTTCACCATTGTTATAAGTGAACAAGAACTCTCAATTGTCATAAAATAGCTACATTTTATTTTCTAATCAATCAAATCTGCTTGCACACCATGTTATTTAACTAAACTTTCTTTGTCTTTCTCCTTGTTTAACAGAGTCATCGTCCATTCTTCCAAAAACCTCATGTCGACCCAAGGCTTGGGCATAGTGTTTGGACCAACTCTCCTGTGGCCGGAAGTTGACAGTGTTAACATGGCTGTGCACATGGTCTACCAGAATCAGATAGTCGAAATCATTCTAACAGAATTTACTGAGATCTTTGGACCTGGTCACTGAAGCACTTGGTGGACTCTTTATTATCTTTAAATAAGCCATGCTTATTTACACATCAGTTGTTGGCATCTGCAGACGTGTGCTCATGTAGTTCATATACATATTTCTACCGATCATGTAGTTGTTAAATCCCACATTGTTACACGTCGTGCAGTCTGATTTGCCACTTCTGATTTGATTTCTTCCTTAATTAAAAGTCATTATCTTTTGGGATGGGTTTTATGAAAAAGTCACAGTGATTGAAGTGTGTGGTGCTTTGTTTTTGGTGCAAGGTATGTCAACAGGCAAAATTATCAAAGTTTTCCACTTTCGTATATACTGTACATACTGAGTATCATCTAGAGTTGAGTTTTCTGTCTGCATAGTTAAGACTTGTAAATTAAAATGAAGTGATAATTAGTATGTTCCTGCAAAACAAACATTAATTTGTGTATGTTGCCTTCTCTGCAACTGTACATAAGCAATAACTAGACATATTTCTGCTGTAAAGAACTAAAAGGCAAAATACTACATACTTCAGACATTAAATTCACTTATTTTAAGATTGATAAATACATATTTTGTATAATTCATGTATTGCCTATATTTTTTAAGTACATGAACATACATATTATAATTCTTTTGAAATAAATATTTTTTGTCTTGCAAAGGACTTCTTTTACATATTGCTCAATGTATAACAATTTCTTAAAATCAAGATCGACTGATGTATCAGGGTGTTGGAAAATGAAATCTTAATATTGTGCAGCTTAATTATTTTCATGCAGTGTAGCTGGCAGAGAAGAGATGGCTGTATCTGTTTATCAGCTCAGAGTTGAGTTAATGTTATGGTATCAGCTAATGACAGTCAGGAATAAATTTCACATAGGAGTTTGAAAAAAAAATCAACACTTTAAAGATGGGATCACTTTAGGCTTTTCTGTTTCTAAAGAGCCCTTTGGTATTTCTGAACTATTGGAGCTCAAGGTTCAACCCTGCTATTTGGGCTGTGAAAAGGCTTAGAACGTGAGTTGAAAACTGTCCATAGAAACTTGGCATATAGACATTAGCATTTGGCTAATTCATGTTGGCTGCATTTAGAGACCACTATTGTTGAATATGCAACTGCTCAGACAACACAACTGGGTATGATAGGCTTAATCCAGCCTCTGACACTTTGGGAAACTGCCAAAGACAGAGACTCTGCTTGCACCTGTATCCATTTACAATTTGTTTCAATTGTTAGTTAACAAAGATCGACAAATGTAAAGCATAAAATTTGAAGTGCATTATTTCAGGTATTTGCTTACTTCTAAATAGACTCAATTGAGCTGTGGCACATTGGCGCAGACTTGAAAGACTGCCAGTGAAGCTCACAGTAGGTTTATGGTTCAAGAAGCATACCTCTGACATTTTGTACATGTTAAATAAGGTGTAAGAATTCTTTTTAGTCTAATAAATATGATAAAAACATGGAAAAATGTTATGTTTCTGAAATAAACAATTTGTTATAATTGAGTACAGTTTATGGCTTTTTATTTTTAGTTTCTAACAGCTACTGCCCTTTTGTAAAACACAGATATGAAAGAACAGTAGTTATATTTTTTCAAGCCTGTATTACACTATGTTATTTTCTCATACTTGAATAGAGGAAACATTAAAAATGACACACTTCCTAATATTTGTTAAGAAAGGCATAAGAGTGACTCTGATTGCCATGTAATGTACTTGTCAACCCTAACCTGGGAGAACTGCTGAATGAAATTTTACAGCTGTGTTTTTTTATAAAAACAGCAGAAAAATGTATGCAACTTTGTGAGAAAACACAGATAAATATGTATTATAATATTTTACAGATTCTAAACAAACCCTTAGTGTCCTTTCACATGCTTTTTGAGATCTATTCCAAGTTCCCTCTGATTTTTCACTTTGCATAGAATATTGATTACACACATTTTTAATTATCTGTCTCATTTATATTACATAATAATATAATAAGTTTAGTTTTTCATCCTGAAATTTTTAAGTGTGCCATATAATAATGTAATTTATGCATTTTCATTTTAGAATTGTCTCAAGAGGTGGCACGATGGTGCAGTGGTAACGCTGCTGTCTCACACTTAGGAGACCCGGGTTCGCTTCTTAGGTCCTCACTCCGTGGAGTTTGCATGCTCTCCCTGTGTCTGCGTAGGTTTCCTCCCAAAGGCATTGGTGATTCTAAGTTTTTCCTAGTGGGTGTGTATGTGGGCTGGCACCCTGCCTTGGGGTTTGTTTCCTGCCTTGTTGGCTGGGATTGGCTCCAGCAGACACCTGTGACCCTGTAGTTACGATATGGTGGGTTGGATAATGGATGGAATTGTCTCAAGATCCAAAATGAACAAGTGTGCTCATAAATATCTTGTGGAAAATGTTTGCCTGCTCCTGCCATGTCATTTATTAATAGAGGAAATATGGAGATGTGCAGTAAGTAGGCATGACTGATGTTTTGGGAAGCCCCTTAAATACAATTTTAGGATTTGGTGTCATGAGAATCTGATCACAGATTCAACTTCTTAAGCCCCATGATATTCCTTACTTCCTTCTTCTTCTTTTCATTCTGAGTTTTGTTGTCTGTACTCTTATTTTGTTTAGAATAGCAGGAGAGACATCCTGTTCTAACCCAGGATAGATGTCATGTACGTGTTTCACTACCAGATTTAGAATTGTATCTCTGAGCTCACATATTATATAAAGTTTGGAACTTGTTGATCCCTTCAATCTGTCTATCTTGGCTTTCCATTGAGTTGGCAACTGTACTCGTCTTCTTCTTCTACTTCATCTTTTGCCACTTCTATGTGGGACTGATGTGCTTGATCAACCTTGTCCATAAAGCTCAGTCCTGCAGCTCCTCCCCAGACCGACTCTTATTCCTTCAGATCTTCTTTAACTCTATTCATCTATGTTTTGGACTCCTATATTTTCTCTTCCCCTCTACTTCCATTCCTATCACTCTTTTACCCACATATTCATTATCTCTTTCCTCGCTACATGTCCATAACACTTCAACAAACTTTTCTGAACTTTTTTAGATATCCTCTGCAAATTTAATTTATTAAGATATCCAAACTCTACCTGGGACTCATTACAACTTACGCCTAACAAATATGACATAAAACTGAAAAGGAGTTATGCAACATCCCCAAATGGCATATACATTCATCTGTCTTGAATAATCATGCAGTGCTATTAGGTGGGTACCCAAGTTTCCTACCTGCTTGGATGTATTGTGGTATCGATGCATTTGGTGATCTGTTTGGGGATTCTGGCCTCAATTTATTTCAGGAATTTCAATCTCACTTTGATATTCCCTCTTCCACCTCTACCTTCTACCTGCAGCTTCATTCGGAGTTTAGGAAATATGGTGTCTCCTTTATATCTCTTTTAAAATATCATCCTCTTTTCTCTCTTGCTAGCTTCTTTTTCTCATTCATTTCTTTACTCCCTGCTATGGAAGGCTTCTTATAAACCCTTACTACTCATCTCTCAGTGATCTCAGGATCTCACAATATGATCCTCTCCTCTTTGTTGGGATACAGTTTACAGTAATATCACAATTTTGTCAACAAATCACAACCATCAGTTCACTCATTTTAAATGTGTACACAGGCTCACAACCATCAGTTTTTAAATGTGTTCATGGGCTATATTTTACTTGTCCATTAATGGAACATATAGTAAGTCCATTCACAACTGGGATTCTTATGTGCAAAGATTTGTGATGCAGTCACTCTCTAGGTCAAGTGTAGTGGTGTGGTAAGTTAGCGCTGCTTAATTCCTGCTGGTATAGGGTGTGTGATCGGTGCCATGTGGATTTATTTCACAAGTTGATTGTTTTTATTTTTGACATATTGATTTTTTTTTTACTTTATTAAATACATTTTTAAAAATGACGACAAACATGTAAGAATTGCTATAAGGACTGGGATATCCTGTCATAAGAAAATCCATCCAGTGACCAGAAGGGCAGTTCTCTGGTCTTAGAACCAGAAAGTAAAGGTGAGGCAGGGATACAGGGGAGTACTTCAAAAATGTTAGGAATCAAACTCTTCAACTGTAGAAAGAGCACAAGAAGTCATTGTATAAACAAAAAACATTTCTACATACTTTGTTTTTTTCATTGTCCCAGTTGACAGCTGGCTGTGTTCCAAATAATTGTTTTCTCTATTTTTCTATCCATAAATGAGCCAGTTCTTCCCTCTCCTCATCTTATTATATAAATAAAAGACAAAAACTCAAATATTTTCACCCACTGCATCTGAATGTTAAACCCCTTTAGTGATCTCCTAAGGTCTATAATAGTAAGAGCACTCAGTACATTTAAAGTAAGAAAGTGTATATAAACAATTTCAACACGTGTAACTAACTATTTCACCTCTAAACATACCCTCTAACATTCCAGGTGAAAAGCATCACCACCTTAAGTTACCATATTGTACTGGCAAAAAGAAAGTATATTTTTAATAGGTTTTCTAATAAACCATACCCTGAACACAAACAAAATGAGAAAATGTAACATTTCTAATCTATCTAAACTCAACAGACCGAACATAACCTAATCAAAATTACATTTGTGGCTTAAGAATTGTTAGGTAGAAATACAAATCTCTACACTACTATGTTGTGATAGTTCCTATTACTGTAAGTATAATAAAATTATGCCTGCATAATCTAATCCATAGTCACAATTTGACTGTATTTGGATCATTAGGAATGTATTTCTTCATATGTGGAGAATGTATAATTTATTACCATCAAAATATAGCATATACACTAATATCATTTTACCATAACAGGATTTAATCATCCATTTATAGATTATAGTACCTGCTTAATTTAGTTAAGAGTTGCAGGAGTTGGTATCAAAGTCCATCTGAACACAAAAGCAGGGACGAACTCTGAAAGGAAATCCAGTCCATTGTGTTCTACCACACATCCCTAAACCAGCGGAAAATTGCACAGTGGGTGGGCCTGGAAACAACTGGGTGGGCAAGCTTTGGGACATGCGTGGGGGAGGCCCTGAAGGTTAGAACGGCTCAGTTTATTGATGATCTGTTGATTTGAGGTGTGTAATAATTGACGATTAAATTAAAATTAGGGAGGGGCCTAACTTCTGATTTGGGAGGGGGCCTGGCTCTGAATTGCCCCTGCCCCAAACATGTCTAGCAAATTTAGAATTTCTCCTTAATCCTACACACACATTTTGGGATATGGGAGGAAAACCCATGTAAGAACTCGGGAAGATGCAAAACCATACAGACGTGAGGATTAGTTAAACAATTATTTATAAAAAGTAATGCTTGCTACAGTTAATATTATACATCCATCTTTTAAACTAGCACTATTATTGCAAAATTTCTGAGAGTGTTACCTCACCATGATCACTGGGATAAAAGCAGAACCTACCAATTAATCTCAGCCACAGTCAAGCCAACACAAGAAGACCACGCAGGTTCTAGAGAGGCACAAAGGCGATCTGGTCGGCAACTGAGCTCAGGGTCCTGGAGCTGTCAGGTAGCATCATTATGTCACTCATAATTTAATAATAGATGTTTTACAAGCTGTAATCAACACAATAGTATTAAAGCATATTAAAATTAGCATAACATTTATGTAACAAAGAACTTCATGACATGAGTTTCTTTATATTTTAACTGCTGTACTCACAGATGATAATTACTTAATATATTAGTTGTTACAATAAATTGTTACACAAGCATTTGAATGTTACTGTTGGAAATTTCTTAATTACCTGATTTCTGTATTTAAAACTAATGCTATCACAAACTATTGCTCTGATTTCTTGGGTCAACATGTCTAAAAGAATACAAGAAGATCTTAAAAATGCAGCAGAACAGAAGCCTCACCAGGTTGTTGCCTTAAAGGAAAACCAAAGAATAAAAATAACAAGTACAAAGGAAGACTTTTTTCCTGGATTTTCACTGAGCTAATGCCAGGAATATTAAAATATACAAACACACAAATTATGATCGCTACAAAGCTGTGAAGTTTAATTTCATACGAATAAATATTCAGTCTTTCATAAGGTCCCTCATCAAATTAGTACAGTTGGCAGGAATTGCATTATGTTGGTTTATTTTTGTAGACAAATTGCTGCAACATTTTTGGCAGGCAAATACTCACATCTTATAAATAGGGATTACTAGAAGCCAGCCCCCTCCATGGAATTTGTGGAAAATGCAACTTACCCAGTGCTGGGCAAGTCTACGTTGGATTGGATTGCCAGTTTGTGTTCAATTATGCCATCAACAGCATACATGGTACAAGGGCACTTTAATTCAAGATCGGGCGGCCACTCCTCAGTACTTTCGCGTTATGCATTGACTTTCACTTCTCGTAATCGTTCATCATGATTGCAACCAATTGTGTTATTCAAAATTTAGCACAAATTAAACATGTCTAAAAATAACTTAAAATTTTCAAACAGTTTAAACTCCATTATGTGCAATTCAGTGCTGTTGCCTATTGTAAAGTCTGAGAGTTAAATTTGAAAATTGTTGCTTTGGTGATCTTCCCAGAAGTAAAAACTGCAACTTCATTTTTAAACAAATGTGATTTAAAATATAAAATCAGATGCTGTTAGGAGGCTTTAATACCTACACAACTGCAAAAGTAGAGTATGCTTCATAGATGTATTTTGTTGTTATTTAAACATTATTATTCTCTATCTTTCTGTCCCTTTTTGGAAGCCACTTAATCAACTTTTTGAGGCTGGGTCTTTTAAAAACGGAGATATTTTGAAACATTCCAACTCACTTGAACCACAATGGTACCATTTACCAAAAATAATCCATCCATCCATTAGCTAAATTTATTTAATCTAAATGTTGAATCAGTAAGAGCAAAAGCCTATTTCACCAATATCAAGGACCCTGGAGGAGGCATCAGTCCATCGCAGGTCTCATTCACATGCACATTCTTCATCACTCCTATTAGACCAGTATACAGTACCCAGACAACATAACACATGTGTCTTTGAGACACAGGATAAAGAAGACCCAACGGTTGCAACCCACGACCCATTTTGGGTATTTTCAGAAACCCTGACCTAGATATTAGAACATGGATCTCAATATTTTGTCTCTAAATATTTTGAGAAGATCTTATTAGAATTTTAAAAAACTGCACATACACAATGCATCTTTCTATACATCCAGGTGTTTTCTACGGTGGCCCTAAAGTGCAATGCAGAAAAACAAATTAAATCAAAAACTAAATCAGAAAACACAAAAACAAATTGGAATCCCAAACACAATTCAGAAAAGGAAGAAATAAATTGAATACGCAAGAACAAATCAGAAAATGTAAATACAAATTGGAAATGCAAAAACAAATCAGAAACCGCAAAAACAAATGAGAAAACACAAAAATAAATTGAGAGCACAGAAACTGCAAATGCAAATGGAGCAGCATGCAAACAAAATGACTGCGCCAACAAATTGAGATGCATGAAAGCAAAAAGAGCAGAGCATAACGCAAACCGAAGTGAACAAAACAGTGAAAACTAAACATTCATGATGATTCAATCCCAGCTTTTCAAGAGTGGTGTGGTATTTTTATATAAATTATGACGTTTGCATAACTTCAAGCACTCTCTGCCAGAGCAGTGTTTAAAGCATTACAAACATGTTTCAGTATTTTTAATTGGTAGTGAAGGTATAACTTAATGCTGACAGCCCTCTGTTTTGAAAAACATTTGATACTGGCTTTACTTTTATTGCACTAGTATACAAGCTACTGACATGTATTATATTAACACCAGTAACGGTGCACTGCACAAATAACATGCACTGAATACACTTGACTTGAGCGTTTATAGTTTTCATTGTCTTTCCCTGTACGTTTAGCATTTGTTTGCTCAGAGTTTGATGCTCTTGCTGTTTCCTGAGCAGCTCTTTTTTTCTCCACTCTAGTGGCCTACTTCTTCTCTTCTTTCGTTGGCATCTTTTCGCCTTAAAACTGATTAAGTCGGTGTTTGTGCTGCAATTACTATAATTTTTCACTTAAGCTGGCACTTAAGTTTTCAGTCTGCCTCAAAAATGATTTAAGATATGATGAGGTAGGGGAAGTGATGGCGAAGGTGGTAGGGATGAGAACAGCGCCCGTATGTATGCGCTACACAGCTGCCCTGCTGGCCGCTGCCGAGAGTTGATCTACAATAAAATAAAATAAAAATAAAAAGTGGAATAACCGAGGAGGTCAATTATCACCTTGAAAACGGACAGTAGACATCACATATGTGTACCAAATTTCAGGTCAATGGTTCAAATGGTTTGCGAGCTACAGGTGATTTAAAATCCTGGACGGTAGCGTATTATATAAGAAGATATGCAATGTCATGTTTGTATGACAAGTTGTACTCCTATATTATTAACTTTTCATGTCAACACAATTGCAGTATTATGTGTGGACCTAAAATGTATTGCAATGATTCAAAAATAAGAGAGAAGAGGAAATTAAATCAGCCTCTTTAAGCCAGAATGCTGGGATGTGGCCCTAAAAAATACCGTTAGCTTCTTCATCTCATACACACCACACGTCTTGATCTCACTTTGCACACAGAAGGTCAGAGGCAACTCATATGCCAAACTTTCTACCGGTTCTGTGAGCCGACACAAGGCCAGGGTCCACAATGATACTCACAGGAGACCAAGCATCAGAACCGATAAGCTTTAGTAGTCAGGGGATGCGTTGTCAAAAGTGCTGTGTCTGCACTCCCGTGTACCCGCTTACTCATGGGGCTGCTTTTATAGATGGCATCTCCAGGTATTTCCGATCTTTGGGGCAGTGTGCATCCATTGGAGGAGTGTGTCCTTCTCACATTCGCACCCAGCGGCTCAATAATAGTGTCATTAATGTGTATTATTCATGGATGAAATAGATAACTATTTCACTTTGTGGAGTCTGCCATAGCAGTTTGTTGCAACAGCACTTTTGATCGTTTCGGTCCCAGATCCAGTGTGATTCAGGTACTTTGCTGTATACTTAGTCATAACCACTTTCAGTATTTGATATTACCATATTTAGAAAGTAAGTATAAAAACAGTCAGATATTCCCCTTAGTGTATGACAGTTTTATATTAAACCCCAAAGTCTTTCATGTCTGTCTTCATACTTTAGTCCGGTCACTCTGTTAAATGCTACCAGAAATGCCGGCAAAGCCAGAGGTTAAAAGGAAAAGAAAAAGAGAAGCAAGATGGCAGTAAGTCACGAATCAATTACAGGATACAGTGATACCAAATTTCTTCTGTCTATTTAGCTATTTTTTCCATTGAAAGTGTTACATACACAAGATTGTCAGTCCTGTACAGAATGTTAGAAAACCATAACATAATGCTGAGGAGTGTAGAGATCTCTTTTACCTTTCAGCGTTCTTCCTTCCATGATAGCACTCGTTGTAAACCTGAGAATGGATTGTCATGTGTATTTAGCTTTCACTGTTTTACCTTCTTCCACTTGGGTTATGCTCTGCTCTTTTTGTTGTCTCAGTTTGTTGTTGGTATAGCATGGCCTCACCTTGTATAGCATTCAACTTTGGCTAGCATGTATTTATCTCCCTTTGATTTTTTCCATAAGTACTCAAACAAATGTAAAGAAATTAGGCTCATAGACTACACTGAGGTATTGATCATTGTTTATTGATTATTCTTTTCCTATTGCTATAACTGCTATACAGCCATAATATATTTGATATTAATTATTAGAGTATATTTTAATCTGCATATGCTTTTTTATATTCTCTAACGGGGCATTAAAAAGTGTCTTCCAGCCAATAGCTTGGATTTCATTTGGTTTTTTCTTTATGCATTTTTAAAGATAAATTGCAATATAATGAGTAAGTGGCCACTTCTAGAATATAACTGCAGGCGAGCTGAAGCGTACAGAAAGAAGACGACTTAAATAATTATGGGGCCTGAGGCAAAGGCATGAAGTTCAGTCAGTAATCCCATATATGGAGGCTCATAAGATGTGTATCTTTAGATGATGTGAAGCTTTTAGAAGCGGTACCTTTAGTGTACATTGATTTTAATCAGGTTTTTTGAGTGATTAGTGATTGAGACATACTGTAAGTAAATGATTTTAACTTCATTTGAAGTTCAAATGATGCTGCTCCTACATATTAGTGTAGTATTCATGCTTCCAGCTTATGTGAAAATTCCCAAGTGCTATTCAATTGGTGCACTTTTTTCAATAATAGAAACACTCTAGAAAAGACAAGATAACTTTTTAGATCTGCGATATATTAGATGACTGTAAACCTATTATGCAGCATTTTATTCAGGCAGTTATTATTCTTAATATGAACAGCATTGGGCCCGTCCACATAAAGTACTAGTTAAAGTGAAAGGGCTCAAAGGCAATGAAAAGAAACTCCACTAAGTGTCATTTGTAATACTGTAGATATTCATAAATAATGCTGAATGTGGAAATTTGCAAGGTTTGTAATGTCTGAAAATTCACTGTGCAGCAGGCTTAGGTAAAGTTTATTTTTCCCAGCATCTCATGATTGATGCGCTTTAGTAGCTCCTTTGTAAACTGTTATAGTTGAGGTTTATGATGAATCTAAGATTCACCCTCTTCAGATTTGTGTCATTTTTGTAATTTTCTACTTTAAAAATTTAGATTATAACATTTGTCGTTATTCTGTCAGTGCCATTTTGTGTTTCTTGGATGGTATGTGACATGCTGTGTCAACAAGCCATTCTCATTTAAGATGGTGACATGCTATAATTGACATCCATGCCTTCAAATGCACTTAAAAAATATAACATTTTTATAGTTTGCGTAAATAAAACTGGTTAGTCCGAGGATCTTTTTGCTTCATTCAATTCTTTTTCGTGATTTAACTTTGACAATGGGGTTCTGATAGCTTTATTTGGTTCTCTGAGTCCTGCTTTTGACGCTGGTTATTCTTCTTTCTCTTAATTGTCCATAACCACATTATTGGGAAGAGCTGCTTATAATAAGATAGTAGTAATACTAAATGTGCATCATGAACAAAAAGTGCTTCTGATTATAAATGTGTGACAAGAAAGTGCACTGGTGTCCAAGGCAATGCCTAATCCCGAACATGTACATGCCTTTGAGCAAAAACAAATATGAGAAGTTTACCAGTGTAGTTCATCAAACTGTTTTCATTTGACTGTAATGGAGATATGAAGCCTATCATATCATTATTATTGACCAGAAAGGAGCTAACCTGCAGTGGTCCACGACTCACACGCCCGTTTAATATGTTGAACTGGCTTTATCAAGTTTTAGGGTCATGCGTAATTAATACAAACTCAAAAGTAAGGCTGAAAGTGTAGTGAACTGCTACAGATGAAGAGAGAAAGCTGGCCAAAAAACGATTCATTATTTCATTTATCAATTAAATTCCATAAAGAACTACCAATGTAAGCAATACATTAAAACCTCTCTAAATTTCAAAAATACAAAAACAGGAAACAAACACAAAAGCCAAAATTTAAACAAAAAAGGCCAAACTTCAAGTTCTAAATCCTAATACAAAAAGCAAACTGAAAGATCCAAAACAAAATGTTCAATGACCACAAAACCAGACAAATTCCAAAGAGTGAAATGGTGCCGTAAAACGCAGGACCATGCTAACGTCAATGCCAGAAGTACTTTAAAAAGCCTACATGCGTTCATGAAACCCAATGACCACACCTTAGAGCCTTTAACTAATTAAGAGTCTCACAGCACATCCAAACCAGAAAGAAGAAGACATAACTGCTTACATGCAACAGAGAAATGCTAAAAGTAGCTAAACAAACTAGGAGTAGGAAAGACAGAATTACTAAACAAATACCAAAAATAAACCTAAGAGAAGACAAATACGATAAAGTAAAAAAGTAAAAATAAAACCTCAAGTTGATGCACAGGACACACCATGACAGTCACCACTAGAAACGCTCACATAGACAATTAAATTTAGAGTTGCAAACAAATGGGGTGCATGTAGTGGCATCAAATACAGGACCCCAAACCAGACCTCCAGCGTCTTCTCTGTTAAAGTTTGTTGATGATCCCGGCCTGATTGTCCTGATTACAGACAGGCACAAGGTGCCATATAAGAGGAGCGGTGGATCAGCTGTCTAGTTAGTGCACCCTTAGCTTAAATTCTAGAAATGGTTGTGCATTTTAGGAGGCACCACTCACCTCCTACTTCTCTAGTTATGTCAAAAGTGTGGAATAATTTGCATTTCTTGGCACCACTATCACTCACAGTATGAATTGGGATGAAAACGCAACTTTTGCTATCCAAAAAAGCTTAGGCGTGTACGTTTTTATTTTGCCATTTCAGAAAGTACGACTTGTCTCAATTGGTGGAGGTTCAGCTTCATCAAATTATCTTTGAAAGCCTCCCCACTTTCTCCATAATTGTATGACATGGCAGTGCATTTTCTAATTCACAGCACAAGCTGCAGCAGGTCATTCAGTCAGCAGAAAGGACTGTATCCATGAAAACGGACTCTACTGAGGTCCTGTATCCAAAAAAAAAGAGAGATGGAGTCTATTATAATATTATTGACCATAGAGAAGCTAGCCTATGGTGGTCAAGAAATATAACTAAAGGGGACACTCACCTGGGTGACAAAGTCATTCAGAAACAATTATCATCACAGAAATGAAAGGTAAGAACTACCAAACAAAGAGTTTCTTTGTGACTGTGGTTAAACCCATTCTCTGATTCATGACTTTTTCATCCCGATCTAAAAATGATATTTACTAAATAAAAGCTTACATAATGTTCCTGGTCATGAGTACAATTTTACATCATACAATTGTTTTATATACAGTATGTGAGTTTTAGTGCAATATATTATTATTGCATATGGCTGTAACGTTGGGTCGGTGTTGTGTATTGTATAGTATACTGTGCTATTATGGGAATACAAACCCAAACAATTATATTTTGTAGTGATACCTGAGAAAAAAAAATTAATCTCATAGTTTTGTGGAAAAAAAAACATAAAAAAGTTTCTGATAGAACAGGAGCCTGTGGTGACCAATGCTGGACAACAACAAACGTTATCAAAAACATTCATGATAAAAATCTCACGTTTCACATAATCCACATGTGAAGTCATCCACACATATGCTCACAATATTCTAAAAGCGTGTATTTTTTGCTAAGATATTGTTAAACAAATTACTCTGGAAATGAAAGTAGCCCACAAATAGAAGGCCCCTTCACACAGGGTGGTTGTTTCGAAATGAAAACCCACCTCTCCCCCTCAGTCATTGGTCAAGAGTCCTGTCTTCACTTCAAAAGTGAGATCCCATGTGAAGGAGCTTCCTGCTTGTGGAAAAATTTCATTGACTATGGTTATTTATTTAACTACATTTTAGCAAAAAATGAATGTGCTTTGCACATTGTGAACAGGTGGATTACACAACA
Organism: Polypterus senegalus; assembly: GCF_016835505.1. Taxonomy (NCBI): domain Eukaryota; kingdom Metazoa; phylum Chordata; class Cladistia; order Polypteriformes; family Polypteridae; genus Polypterus; species Polypterus senegalus. Next base: position 144,657,935 of record NC_053159.1, on the reverse strand, counting down.
TGAGTAACGTGAGATTCTTTTCATGAATATTTTGATATTGTTTGCTGTTGTCCAGTGCTGGTCACCATTGAGTCCCGTTCTTTCAGAAACTAGCGTCCTTGAAAAAATTGGATTAAAACTGTTTGTCAAGAATTTTGTCAAACTTCATGGGGTAAGTAGCATAAAAAATATAATTTTTAGGTAGAGAATTCTTTGAATTGATTTTACTTTGATTTATTTATGGATGAAACACCAAGAGAAAATCCTAGCAACTGTGTTGCCTGGCAATAAAGTTCAATTCAAGGCAGCACAGGAAGCGACTCTGGGCAAGACACGCAACCATCTCAGGGTACACTAATGCACACATACCAAGCAGAGATTATAGTAGGAGTAGCAGCATTATTGTAACATGTACACAGTACAGTGATGTTCTTACTACCTGACATGAGACATGCCACCACAATACAGTGCCACGGTAAACGGTAAAAGAATCTATGCTATAAAAGCACCTGATATGATGAGCCAAGAAATCACAGCACCTAAATAAAACAAACTTAAGAACTGATGGGATATTCAATCCAAAGCCAGATAGTTACTGGCCTTGAACGCAGATCCTAGCGTAGCCACTGCTTCATTCTCAGTGTGCCACGAATCTGATGAAAGTATAACTACAGACCAGCTGATCAAAATGAGAGCTTCTAATGGTGAGCGTTTCAAGTGTTAATAGATTTGGGTGCAGCTCACAGAGCTCAGGCACCATTATTTAAATGGCACAGTTCACATTATAGAGGTGACACAAGGGTGGAAAGTAATTAGGGGGTTCACAGAGTTCGGAAGAAAAGTTGAAAATCAGCAACACATTACTTTTTATGTTTGTATTTCACAAGACAAATCTTGCCTGCATTTTAATTGCATGTGACCCTGGCAGTCCCACTCTGCAAGGGAGTGCCGTAAAATTAAAGATGACAGAAATTCAAAACAGGTCTTGTGATTCTGATTAGGCTACAAACACCGCACTTTTTTCTTCCCATTCATCACTGATATGATGGGCTGTTTTATTTTGGGAATTGCTTTATTAATGATGTCTTTGATGAGACTTGTTTGTTACAAAAATAGTGAGCTAGCTCTCATCGTCTTTTCTCCCTCTTTTTAACTATCTGTAGTCTAAAGTAAAACATGGGCTTGATCTCCAAAGAGTTGACCTTTCCAGGGTTTCTTATAAAATGCTCATTTTTCTCTTCCAAGTTGTAAATGATGACATTGAATAGTTTTACATATAAAATGCTATGCTGGAACACATAACAATTTGAGTTCCGGCATTTATTTTTTCCTCAGCAATAAAAGCTGAAGTACTTTTTGTACTTGTATACAAAGACAAGGGGAAAAAAAAAAAACAAGTCTGATAAACACGCCTTAATTTTTCTGTCTGAACCTCTAAAGAAACTCAAGTAGATTAAATCCTGCATGTTGTGTTTTGCCTTTTGCTGTGTCATGATTCAAAGCTACTTTTTGTTAGAATTTCAAGTCACATAAATTCCATCCTCATGTTGTATGTTGTATTAGCCAGCAAGTCTCAATTTATAAAAATAAAATAACTATAATAACAATATAAACCGTTTAATTTGTTAGGCTTCATTCTGCACTTTTTTTCCGAAGCCAAACAATTGCCCCAAACAGAATTTGAGCCCTAGGCCACTAGAGGGCAGTAGACCTCATTATGATGGGCACTTGACCATTAGGCTATGTTCACATTACTAGGTGGAAGTGAATCAAATCTGATTTTTTGGCTTAATGTGACGCAAATCTGATGTTTTTAGGGCTGTCTGGACACGGAAATCCAATCTTTTCAAATCATACTTTAGTCACTAGATATAATATGTATCTGATCTGGATGAGAATGGCCAAATTAGAATTTATATGGTTTTTGGCCTATATGCATGGGCTGAGGGCTGCCATCGCCAACCAGCACAGGCAGAATGGCAAAACAACAATGGAGGAGAGCTACAGCCGTGACAACAATTACAGTCCCGCCATTACTGGCTTCTTTCTCGTACCCACACATCTCCTGGCGTAGTAGTGCCAGCAATAGCTGCTTAAGCAAAAACTAACTGCCTGGCTTTTTATTTGCTTCTCGACCTAATTAACTGATAGACTGTTTGCATACACTAGCTAGAATAATGTTCATTTTGTCAGTTTTAATACTATGTACCGTCTCAAAAATATGACATGTTTTGTTGTTAGCGACACAGATGACACTTGAAGAAATGTATCGATGTGCGCATGAGGGCCGTTTCGGAGGACAGATGTGCTCACATTATAGTTAGATGCAGGCCACTTGTACTTGAACCATCAAGATATGCAAATCCAGTCTGAGCAAAACATTGGAATTGAGCAATGAGGCTTGTAATGTGAAGGTAGCCTTAGAAACATCAGCAGGTAGACTCAACAGCGCACCGCACAGTAGGAGTGTCAAACTCAGCTCCTGGTAGGCTACAGGTTTCCGTTCCTGCCACTTTCATCATTATTAACCAATTACTAATTCTAACAGAATATACTTTTTTCCATAGGTTCATTTCTTTTAACAAGCAGACAAACAATAATAAGATTTTGGCAAAGTGAGCCATCAGAGGACCAGGCCAACTTAGATCCTGTGTCTTTCATACAGTATCTGTTTAGCTAAAATATCAGAAAAGAAAAAAATGAAGCTCTGCTTTGGTACATAAAACACTTTTTGAAGGTGATCTTATAAAAAAAAAGCAGCTTTGGAAATGACTGGTGTGGCAGAATGAACACTATCAAGCCATGGAAATAAAAAATGTGATTCATTTACACTTAAATAGAAAATTGGTTTGAGTGAAAATGGTGGCCTTCAAGGACTGCTTGAAACCCTTGAGTTGGTCATTTCTTGATTTGCTTTGTATCTTTTTATTGCTTGGCTGCTTATTAAGGCAAAAAAATAATTAAGCAGCTCAACCATACTGTATTTAAGGCAAAAGAATTATAATAAATGAGCAGCAGTAATTGATTGAAGAATTGTTTGAAGAAAACAGTCATCCTTCTAACCACTTTTGTAAAACACTTTTCAGTTTCCAGTATAAGCCCATGGTCATTGAGCTGCATTCTATGGTGGACTGGTGTCACATCCAGGGTTGGTCCTAACCTTCTGTCAAATAATGTTTGGATAGACACTGGCCTACCAAGACCATCAAATTAGATGGGATGTCAGTTTTTTGCAAGGAATGCATTTATTCACACACTCACACTCTTCACACTGAAGCAATTCTCAGTTGATGTGCATATTCTAAAGCAGACATAACTCAAGATAATCGCCAAAAGGAGAGTGACTTAGCCAGAATTTGAACAGGTCACAGGAGCTATGTACCCATTTGTCATCCATTACCACTTTGAAAAAAAATCTCTCTGTCAATCATATAAAATCACCATTTATAGCGATCTATATATCATATAGTGCCTTTTATATTATCTATTTATTATATAGTGCGTGTCATATCTATCTATCCATGAAGAAAAGTGGGGAACTCAAAAAGTAGAGTGACTTAGCCAGAAAATAAGCAGGTCACGGGAGCTATGAAATAGAAACACTAATTAAAGCACCCATTTGTCATTCGTTACTGTTCAGGAAAAAAAAAAATCTAACATATATCTAGCATATAGTGTGTTTCCTATCTAGCTAACTATCAATCAAATAGTGTCTTTCATATCCATCTGTCCTTGAAGAAAAGTATGGAACTCCAGTAGGAGATTGACTTAGCTAAAAATGAGCAGGTCACTGGAGCTATGAAACAGCTTCACTAATCAATGTGCCCATTTGTCACCCATTGCCCTTTAGAAAAAAAAATCAATCATATAGTGCCTTTCATATCTATCTATCTATCTATCTATCTATCTATCTATCTATCTAAATTTGCACAGACTCTCCTTGCACTTGACGATTTGAATGAAAGTATTTTGCAAATATATTTTCCATCCAAAAAAATTAAATTTAACACTTATCCTTTATGGTGTTATGCCACATTACCCCACAAGTTAGATCAGTTCTCCACTCGCCTCATCTGTTTGCAGACATTTTTCACTAAGCAAACTGGAACAGCTGGCAAAACTCAACTTATCCTGCCTCCATTTGGCCTTGTGCTGCTGCTGCTGCCGGGTGCACTGATGAAGATTTTTCTCTCATCCTACCCTGCATTGTGAGAAGGACATATTCAGCTGCTAAGTCAAGAAAAAGAAAAAGAGTGGCTGGCAGCGTACTGAAAGAGCTGGCCGTCAGTGACATGATTTCCCATCCTAATC